>NW_023425515.1:186136095-187368595 GCF_014108245.1 Pipistrellus kuhlii | reverse complement strand
CATGTAGGAAGCAGCTGATCAATGATTCTCATCATTGATGATTCCATCTCTCCTCTTCCTTCCTCTCTGAAGCCAATAAACCTGTGTGTGTGTGTGTGTGTGTGTGTGTGTGTATTTTTTTTATTTTTTTTATTTTTTATTTTTAAATATTCTGTCCTAGCACTGGCCTGTGGACTGAAGTGTTGCAGGTTCGGGGAAGAATCGAACCCAGGAACCTTAGGTCCATTGGCCGACGCTCTATCCACTGAGCCAAACTGCCTAGGGCTCCAATACCATATCTTGATAGATTGTGAGCCTAGGGTCTGCTTCAGAACAAACTGAATCATAAAAACTGCAAAAGGATATTTTCATTACTATTTTTTACCCGCAAACAAAATAAATCTGTTTGGCTCCATAAAACAATTTACTTCTTTTCCAAATCTCAAATTAGCAAACCCAAAGAAAGGGCTCACACTTTTGTTAAATCCAGTTTTAAGCAATTCTCACCATTCACCCATTTCACTGTCTACTCTACACAAGCACCAACCCCTGTGCCCCTGAGCGCATGTCTGCTATCTTGGCCCTGAATACAGATGCCAAGCCTCTGTGATTACATGCGCAGCATCAATTTGCACAGCCCTTCATTTTCACTTTCTTGATTAGGTAATGAAATCATCACTCATATTCCCAGAGGACATGGAGGCATTCTGAAACAGTTTTTCTTTTTTTCATGCCAAAAGAAGCCCTACAAAACATTTACATGTAAGTGTATTAATTTAATGAAAGTGATTTTCATGAAAAGTCTTTAAAAGGAATTTTCTCACCCTTCACATTTGTGTTAGGCCTTCTCAGTTTCGACAAAGTGAGAAAACACAATCTGAAGTCAACTTACTGGACTATTGAGGGCAGAGACCATTTGCCTAGGCACCCTGTCTTTCTAGCACTAGTTATTCAAATGAGCCAAGGTTTATTGGCATTTCTACTCACAAAATCCTTGTGCTGACTTCACATTATTTTATAATAGAAATGACATCATTAGTAGACCCAGGAAATAGCAGATCCTACCCTTATATGTCACTGGATGTTGTCAAGATGTTTTATTGGTCAGAATGAATATACTTCTATGGTTCCTTGAATTTTGACCTTTTAAGGTGTACACTGGCTGGCCTGAGAGTCTGCTGCCAGATTCATGACCCACACCACACCCAATGACCCCTTGCTAATTCAAGAGGAGCAGTACTGAAGAAACCATTTAATAGGCCCAATAGTATTTTTTTCCTTGAAAAATTACTATACAACATCCAACTAAATTCAAACCAGTTTTGAAAGTCCTTCTTAAGTACAAATTAAGGTTAAGATTCTGAAACCAGGAGCTTTGGCTACAGTTTCTACCTGCAATGCTATGTGACCCAGGTAAGTAACATAGAGAAAGATAGGAAAACCTCTTTATCACTAAGTAATTAAAGTTCCCTTCCTACTTCAGAAAGACTTCGTAAAAATAGCGGATATCAACAAACTACTCTGAACTCAGAAGAAGTAAGTTGTAAAGCGTTAAAACGGATTCAAAGAAATTCAAAATGGAAATGAGAATACTTTGTTTTCCCCTTAAAAGTAATTGCTATAATTGCTTTTAATATTTGATTAATCGTGTCTATGATTTCTGTACAACTGGATATCTGACAATCCTCTTGGAGTAAACACGTCTTTCTGAAAATCAGAATACACTCTACTTCTCAAAAAGAAGGCTGAAGATTTAAAATGCAATCAAACTTATTCACAATCTCAAAAAGTTAAAAAATGCAATTAAGGGAACTTCTTACTGACAGTAAAACAGAGCACTCAGACCCAACTAAGGAATGCATGGCTGGGTTGAATGGGAAGCACCCAGTCATCCCTCAGCATGAGGACTTCTGTAATTTCAGGGCAGAGCAGCAAGCTTGCACAGATACCATTAAAAACTCATGAAATTATTTGCCTCAGCAGCACTGACTTGAGTTTAAAAGTATTAAATATTATTCTTGAAAATATATTTTTTTCAGATCAGCATATATAAATAACTGTTGAATGAGGATTTAAAGACCACAATATGATTCACTCTAAGATAACAAACTTTCCTATTAATATACAATTATTATCATCATTGTACTAAGTCAAATGAAAAAGTTATAAAAAAGTGGGAAATGGTAAAATATAAATTTCTACTTTATTGCAGGCTTTCAACAAACATCAAAGGAACATCCACTATGTGAAAATACTGTACTTAGATTCCCATGGGAGTTATAAAAAAAAAAAAAAAAAAAAAAAAAAAAAGATACGCTGAAACGGGTTTGACTCAGTGGATAGAGAGAGCGTCAGCCTGCGGACTGAAAGGTCCTAGGTTCAATTCTGGTCAAGGGCATGTACCATAGTTGCGGGCACATCCCCAGTAGGGGGTGTGCAGGAGGCAATTGATCAATGTTTCTAGCTCTCTCTCCCCATTTCCTCTCTGTAAAAAAAAAAAAAAAATCAATAAAATATTTTTTTAAATATACTTTATTGATTTTTTTACAGAGAGGAAGGGAGAAGGATAGAGAGTGAGAAACATCGATGAGAGAGAAACATTGATCAGCTGCCTCCTGCACACTCCCTTCTGGGAATGTGCCCACAACCAAAGTACATGCCCCTATCCGGAATTGAACCTGGGACTTTTCAGTCTGCAGGCCAACACTCTATCCACTGAGCCAAATGGGCTTCGGCAATAAAATTTTTTTTTTTTTTTTTAAAGAAGATATGCCACTATTCTCTCTCAAAGAGAATAGCCCATTTAGAGCCAGACAGATGTGTGACAGAAAAATGAGAAGCTTTTAACACTTCAGGAAAGAAAGAGATGGCTCCTAACTAGTATGAGAAGGAAGTTAAACAGAGGCAAGCATTTGAGTTTTGAAGAATAGTAGGCCCTAGCTGGTTTGGCTCAATGGATAGAGCCAAATTGGACTAAGACCTGAAGGGTCCTGGGTTCGATTCCAGCAGGGGCACATGCCTGAGTTGCAAGCTCGATCCCCAGTGGGGGGCATGCAGGAGGCAGCTGATCAATGATTCTCTCTCATTAATGTTTCTATCTCTCTCTTCTTCCTCTCTCTGAAATCAATAAAAATATATTTTAAAAAAATGAATATTAGAATTTCAGAGAATGAAGTGGAAGAAGGTAAACAGATAAGATTTTAAAATTACTGTCTCTTGTACCAATATTCCTTGCCACTTATAGAATTACCTTTAGAACAAAAGGTAAAAACTATTTTTTACTCCATGAGTGATTTACCACACGCACATACTACTTAATCTTTTATCTACATTAACAGAAACTCATAGTCTGAGACTCCTTCGATCACGAGTCAATGTTTTGACTAAAAGCCTAGAAATAGAATAATTTGGCATAACTATTGTTGCTATTAGAAAACTGTGAGCTATTTTGACAAGCAAATTCAGAGAGCTGTTTCTATAAACTAGCATTCCAAATTTAATAACAGATATCAGCTACAGTGAGTGTTTTGTTGTTGTTCTTAATCCTCACCCAAGGATATTTTTCCATTGATTTTTAGAGAGAATGGCAAGTAGAGGGAGAGAAAGAGAGAAATATCAATTACTTGCCGCCTACATGCACCCTGACAAGGGCTGGGACAGAGCCTGCAACCAAGATATGTGCCCTTGACCAGAATTGAACCCAGGACCCATCAGTCCCCAGGCTGACACTCTCTCCACTGAGCCAAACCAGCTAAGGCTGCCATAGGTTTTTTTAATGATTAAATTCATCAATGGGTCATGCAATTAAAATTCCCCTTAATTAGCTGAAACCGGTTTGGCTCAGTGGTAGAGCGTTGGTCTGCAGCCTGGAAGGTCCCAGGTTCGATTCCGGTCAGAGGCATGTACATTGGTTGCGGGCATATCCCCGGTAGGGGGTGTGCAAGAGGCAGCTGGTCGGTGTTTCTCTCTCATCGACGTTTCTAGCTCTCTATCTCTCTCCCTTCCTCTCTGTAAAAAATCAATAAAAATATTTTTTTAATTCCCCTTAATTAAATAAAAAAATAATTTCCATAAACTACCCATTAGTATACTTTATCATTCTTTTTAAAAAAATATATTTTATTTCAGAACCTGGGACCCTTTAGTCCACAGGCCGATGCCCTATCCACTGATATTTTCTCTCATCACTGATATTTTTATTTCTTTCTCCCTCTCCCTTCCTCTCTGAAATAAAAATATATTTTAAAAAAGAAAAGAAAAAAAGAAAAATGCAAAAGGAGTAAAAAACCATATTGTAACACTGTATTAATTCAAAATGGACTGCATCCGGCAGTAGAAATGTTCAGAGCACAACTACCTCTTCCTCTATACTCCCACAATACTAAGCATCTGCCTACATACTAGCAATTACTATACAGTAGTCCCCCTTTATTTGCTGGGGATATATTCCAAGACCCCAGTGGATACCTAAAACCTCAGGTAGTATCAAACACAATATATACTATGTTTTTTCCTATACGTACATACCTATGATAAACTTTATAAGTTAGGCACAGTAAGAGATTAACAACAATCATTAATATAGTAAAAGCCTAATATGCAAACTGTCCCCTCAGGCAGTCATTCAACTGGGAATTCAACCACTAGCTATGACATGCGCTGATCACCAGGGGGCGGTGCGGACCATGGTGGGCTTCCACAATGCAGCTCTGGCAGAGTAGGCGCTGCCAGCCCCCATGAGAGCCAGACTGCAATGGGATGGTGGAGCAGGTGAACAGGCAGCACCAGGCGAAGGTCAGTGCGGGAGGGGGGGGGGGGGTACACCACGACGACGACGACGACGACGACGACGACGACGACGACGATCACTCTGCAAATGGCAACAAGTGGTGGCAGCAGGGGGTGGAGCCAGTGCTGAGGGAGCCAGGCGAGGGGCCCAGCCCCGATCAATCGCCTCACAGGCAGAATGGTGAAGCAGGTGAGGTAGCGGTGCCAGGCAACAGCAGGATGCCAGGTGGGGCTGCAGGGATGCAAGGCTGGAGGCATGAGCTGAGGCTGTGAGGCTGGGGGCTTGAGCTAGGGCCCAATCCCCACAGGCCACCTCAAGGGACCCCACCCATGCACAAATTCATGCACCATGCCTCTAGCCTAATATGCTAAGTGTCTGGTCATTGGTTCAACAGAAGTGTAATATGCTAATGATATGCTAAGGCCGCTCAACCACTCACTATGATGTGCACTGACACCAGGGGGCAGACAGATGACTGTTCACCCAGTCACTATGACATGCACTGACCACTACTGGGGATAGACACTCCGACCAGTAGGTGAGCTTGCTGCTGGGGTCTAGCTAACAGGGATTGAGTGAGATGGGCCAGACGTGCCCTGGAGCCCTCCTGCAGTCCCTCTCTGACTGGACAACCTCCCACATCCCTCTCTGGCCCCCATGGCCTGGCCTGTGTCCTCTTGCAATCTAGGCTGAGGGGCCCCCAGCCCCTGCCCCCAAGAGCATGAATTTCATGCACTGGGCCCCTAGTAACTAATGAAATAGATTATGACAATATTCTGTAAAAGTTATGTGTGTGGTCCATCTCTTAAAATATCTTATTGTACTATTCTCACCTTTTCCTTAAAGGATGCACTTTACAGTTTCTCTCTGTCATATTTGAATTGTCAGCATCATTATTTATTGAACTTTGGGGTTATTATTAAGTAAAATAAGGGTTACTTGAACACAAACACTGTGGTACCAAGACAATTGATCTGATAGTGGAGGTGGCTACTAAGTAACTATCAGGCATGGAGCACTTACAGCGTGGATATGCTAGTCAAAGAGATAATGCATGTCCCAGGCAGGATGGAGTGGGATGGCTTGAGATTTCATCATCCTACAATTTCAAACTGATGCACTGTTTATTTCTGCAATTTTCCATTTAATATTTTTGAACTCTGATTAACTGCAGGAAAGCAAACCCACGGATAAGGAGGGACTACTGTACTAAAGCTGTTCTATGTCTCCTCTTCTCCTTTCAAAGCACAATAGAAAATAATTCTATTTCCTGCATCCATATAAGCCCTCAGCAAAAGGCTGCTGAGTGAATAAGCAAACACAGCTTTATAAATTCATTTTAGAGCCAACACAAAACCTAAATGTTAACTCATAGATATTCTGATGAAAAAACACACAGAACATTCATCTGAAAAATTAAAATTAAAATAAAATCAGAGTTCAGATGGCTAAAGACAAAACTAGAAGAGGGATGGTAAAAAAAAAAAAAAGGGTATAAAGAAGTAGGATTTTGTTTTTAATTTTTATTTACTGATTTGAGAGAGAAACATCTATTTGTTGTTCCACTTATTTGTACAGTCACAGATCAAACTTGAAACTCTGGTGTACAGATATCAATAATAATCAAAATGTAGCCCTGACTGGTTTGGCTCAGTGGCTAGAGCGTTGGTCTGTGGACTGAAAGGTCCCAGGTTCGATTCTGGTCAAGGACATGTACATTGGTTGTGGACACATCCCCAATAGGGAGTGTGCAGGAGGCAACTGGTCAATGTTTCTCTCTCATCGATGTTTCTAGCTCTCTATCCCTCTCCCATCCTCTCTGTAAAAAAAAAAAAAATCAAAATATATTTTAAAAAATAAAATTCAGTCAATTATATGCAAAGACAGACTCTCCAAATCTTCTATTTATCCTATTTCTATTCTGAACTAAATTTTCTAAAGTTTTCCAATCAGAATTGACATTGGCTGTTTTTTATATTCCTGAGTCTCCTCTCCTGGTTTAGCAGAAGTAGTAATTTATCCAAAAATTAGTTCCAGTACAACCGAATACTCTTTTATTAAATATACACTTCAAAAACTTCACACTTTCAGCTTAAAGATAGCTGCATTAACTTTAGACTTTAAAAATAAGGGAAGTCGTTCGTGAAAATAAAAATATGCATGTTAACAAAAAAATACATTCACAAAAATGACTTAGTAAAACAATCTAACTTGAGGTTTCTCTATCATTTCATACACTAAATGTAAGATGGTCCCTCAAATTCCATTTTTTAAAATATATTTTTATTAATTTGAGAGAGGAAGGGAGAGGGAGAGTTAGAAACATCAATGATGAGAATCACTAATCAACTGCCTCCTGCATGCCCCCTACTAGGGATCAAGCCGCAACCCAGGCATGTGCCCTTGACCAGAATCGAACCCAGGACCTTTGAGCCCCCAGACTGATGCTCTATCCACTGAACCAAACCAGCTAGGAATCAAATTCCACTTTTGCTTTCTTTCCTTACTACATCTCCTTAGGCAACCATGTCTGAAAAACACGATATGGCTGAGATTGAGAAATTTGATAAGTTGAAATTGAAGAAAACAGAAACACAAGATAAAAATCCACCGCCTTCAAAGGAAACGATTGCGCAGGAGAAGCAGGCAGGCAAAATGTAATGAGGCGCACACTACCAACAAGCACTGTACATTCCACAAGCACAGCCTTCTTATTTACTTTTATTATCTGTTTAATTTTGTAAGATCAGGTTATCAGAGAACTACTGACAATAAAGCAGCACCTACCGCTCCCCTCTGCCTGACTGGCTGGCAAGAAAGGAAAGAACTTGCATGTTGGTGAAGGAAGAAGCTGGGTGGAAGGACAATCGAATCTATAGTAAAAACCAAGCTGGTCCAGCCTTGGCTGGTGTGGCTCAGTTGGTTGAGCACTGTCCTGAGAACCAAAATGTCACCAGTTCAATTCCCAGGCACATGACCAAATTGCAGGCTGGATACCTGGTTGGGTACTAGAGGAAGGCAGCCCATTGATGTTTCTCCCTCTCCCTCCTCTCTCTAAAAATCAGAAAAACGTATTAAAACAAAAGGTGTCCTAAACGTATTGGTCCAAGGTGTCCTAAAGGCTGTAAAATGTAGTTTAATCAGACTGTTGTTGTTAAAATGATTTTAATTATTGGAATGCACAATTTTTAATATGCCTGAGGGAAGCCTGGGTCCTGGGTGCCAGAGGGAAGCCAGTGCTGTAGCTGGGTGAAGGCTTACTCTTGCATGAATTTCATAATTTCTTGCACCAGGCCTCTTGTATCCTATATAATGAAAAGCTAATATGCAAAGAGACTGAACGGCACAATGACCAGTCACTATGACACTCACTGACCACCAGGGGGCAGATGCTCAACCCAACAGCTGCCCCCTGGTGGTTAGTGCGCCAGAAACCCAACTGGCAAGTGCAGAGGTGGTAGAGGGAGCCTCTCCTGCTTCCAGGGCAGTCAGACATCCCCCAAGGGTGCAGGCTGGCCCAAGGATATTATCACAAAAGACAGATATATGGTTACTTCTAAAAGAAATAGATGGTTGTAATAAAAAAGGGGTACATTAAAAGTACCTCTGAGGCACCAGCAATATTTTCTTTTCTTGACTCAGATGGTAGTTACACAGGTGTTGGCTTATAATTATTATTTAAAATGCATACATCTTATGCACTCATCAACCTTTCACAATTAAAAAAAAATAGGTAAAGCTAACTTTTAATACTATTTAATAATAATATGTAAATATTTCTGCAGATATTATTCTGAACAGGAGCTCACATATTTCATCTAAAATAGTGTCAGCTTAACAGTGCACAGCAAAACCTACCTGGTAAAGGTAAGAACAGCAAAGTCATTCAGAATGTAATGAAAAAAGAGAAAAATCTCAAGGTTCCAATACTCCTCAAATTTTAATGTGAATCTCATTAAACTACACATTCAGATTCATTAAGACTGTAGTAGGACCTTTCTGCATTCTAAATTTGGTGATGCCAATGATGCCAATTCATGGACTCTTGAGTACCAAGTTCTTAAGTAATTATTAAAATGCAGCTGGTATTAATACTAGATGATAAAAGAAAAGAGAATCAATAGGTATTGAGGGTATGTGCCAGATACATTAACTCATGTAATCCTACATCTACTCTATCAGGGACATGTTATCAATTATATTTTACAGATGAGAATAATGGGACTCAGATAAATTAATTTGCCTATGATTACATAGCTTTGTAAAAAGAAGAGGAACCAGAATATGAACCCAATTTTATGGCTTCATTGTTAAGAAAAAAGATAGCATAAATCAGTCATTGAAATTAATTTAAAATCATTGACAAAATAACTATAACATGTTCCATTACATGGTATCTTACATATAGTATCACTTTCCCC
Source organism: Pipistrellus kuhlii (assembly GCF_014108245.1). NCBI lineage: Eukaryota > Metazoa > Chordata > Mammalia > Chiroptera > Vespertilionidae > Pipistrellus > Pipistrellus kuhlii. Next base: position 187,359,406 of record NW_023425515.1, on the reverse strand, counting down.
ATTAGCTCATTCTTCAAAATGTCATTCCCCCTGCTAGGACACTTATCATTGTTATCTACCTTTGAAATAGTGTAACAAAAGACCTATCTAAAATCTAACTTTCCTGATTCCAGTCTCTTGCCCCATCAATGTTTGAAGTCTCTAGGAATGTGAGAAATGAGAAACATGATGAAAATGGTTTTTCAGGAAGTAGAATTCAAAGTACTCTGCAATCCCACTGGCTGGAGGCGTGGCTCAGTGGCTGAGCATTGATCAAAGTATCTGCAATCCCACAATTGGGATTTCAAATTTCTGTTTCATATGGAGTCAGCTTCCACACTGACACACAAAAATATCCTATAAAGACCTTAGGAGGGTGGCTCAGCTGGTTGGAGCATTGTCCCAATACGCCAAGGTTGTGGGTTCGATCCCTGGTTAGAGCACATGTAAGAAACAACAATGAATGCATAAGTAAGTAGAACAACAAATTGATATTTTTCTCTGTCTCTCTCTCTCCCTCAAATCAATAAAAACAACAGCACTGCCCTACTTGGTGTGGCTCAGAGAATAGAGCATCGGCCTGTGGACTAAAGGGTCCCAGGTTCTATTCCAGTCAAAGTCATGTACCTTAGGTGCAGATTTCCAGGACCTGGTTGGGGTGTGTGCAGGAGGCAACCAATCGATGTGTCTCTCTCACAGAGATGTTTCTTTCTATCTCTCCCTCTCCCTTCCAATCTCTCTAAAAATCAATGGAAAAATATCCTCGGGTGAGGATTAACAAAAACACACACAAAAGACAGCACTTATGTATTGTAGGATAAAGCAAATAAATGTGAACAATACTAAAAGTCAAGATTTTCAGTTTACCTCTTTTCCACTGCCAGTCTGCCGCCATCATAGGTCGCATGCATACTCTCAGGAAGGGCCTGTCCCAATCAGTTCTGCCCTACTGCCCCAGCATCCCCACCTGGCTGAAAGTGACATCTGACAATATGAAGGAGCAGATCTACAAACTGGTCAAGAAGGGCCTGACTCCCTCACAAATTGGTGTGATCTTGAGAGATACACATAGTATTGCACAAGTTTTGTGACAGGCAATAAGATCTTGAGAATTCTTAAGTCTAAAAAGTCCTGAGGATCTCTACCATTTAATTAAGAAAGTTGTTACACCCTGACAGGTTTGGCTCAGTGGACAGAGCATCGGCCTGCGGACTCAAGGGTCCCAGGTTCGATTTCGGTCAAGGGCATGTACCTTGGTTGCAGGCACATCCCAGTGGGGGGTGTGTAGGGGGCAGCTGATTGATGTTTCTCTCTCATCATGTTTCTAATTCTATCCCTCTCCCTTCCTCTCTGTAAAAAAAAGAATAAAATGTATTTTTTTTAAGTTGTTACAGTTCAAAAGCATCTTGAGAGAAACAGAAAGGATAAGGATGCTAAATTCTATCTGATTCTGATCAAGGGCCATATTCACTGGTTGGCTCAATATTGTAAGACCAAGCGAGTCCTCCCCCACAACTGGAAATATGAGTCTTCTGTAGCCTCTGAGCTGATTGCATAAAATATCTATGTACTCAAGCAATAAAATAATTGTTTAACTTAATATATAAAATAATATACATATCAGTTTAAGGAAAGAGAAACAAATATAAATATAAAGGGGGGGGGGGGGGAGAGCCCTGCAGTTCAAAATAAACTGGAAATATCAAGCCTGGCCAGTGTGGCATAGAGGAGGCAGCTGGTAGATGTTTCTACCTCTCTCCCTCTCTAAAAATCAATAAACATTTTAAATTGGAATTATCAACATAAAGTTCTGATTTCTAAAAAACATCTTTTCTAGCTCTACCACTGAAAGTATCTAGAAATAATAAAGACCTAACAGCAATGAGCTTGATTTCTAATGGAAGTCCCTGTAAAAAAACAACTTGGTCTTCCTAAGAAAATGACTGATTTCAGGTCAAGGATGGGGAGAGTACAAGGTGAATCTGAGATATCTTGTTGTGACAGAAAACATCCCAAAGACCAATGTGGGCATGTCAAAAAGACACATCAACTTGAAGAAGAGACTTACAGTGGCCTAACTTCAGTGTCAAAAAGACTAATGGCTGTAACTAAGTGTAAAGGGAAACATTTACAATGCAAAGATCTAGGACTTTCACGTTAACAAAGGCATCAAATTATAGTAAAAAATCTGACATCATGAGTACACAGTGTCACAAAAGATTGCAAATTCCTATCTAATAAAAGGGTAATATGCAAATTAACCATCAATCCGTCACAAAGATGGCAATGAGAGCCCAGCGTCCCGCACCCTGGCCATGCGGAGGGAGGGAGGAACATATCTCAGCGAAAGCTAAGAAAGCAGTCTTGCAAACACAATACTGCTTGATCCTAAGACAAGCCAAGACTGATGCTTTTGGACAAGAAACAGCAAGGCTAACTAGTTTTAAAAAAAGCTTTAAGAAATACTGAGATAGAAGAATAAATTTCACTTTCCTTTGACTTTCATCTGAAAAGCCAGCAGATAGAAGAGGCAACATTTAGTAAAACTATATTTATGAATTCATAACTAACATCAATCTTTCTCCTAATTCTCCTAACAATGCAACAAAAGGATCGTTCTGGAAAAGATTTCTTACTCTCTAAATCACAACACAAGTTAAACAGTTAAAGTGAATAAAGGAAACAAAAATTTGGAGAAGTATGCCATACTAGGGAATTCCTTAAAGTAGTTGAAATAAAAAGTACCCTAAGTATTAAATATTCTAATAATAGCTAAAACTTAAACTTGCTTACCTTTATAAAAATTAAATGAACTACCTCAAACCTATATATTACCAGAAGACAAGAGAAAATAAGTTACTGTCTAAGTTAAGTTACTGTCCAGAGTAATAAAATTTTTCTCAAGTAACTATTGCTTTACATAATAGAGGCCCAGTGCACAAAATTCGTGCACAAGGGAGGGGGGGTGCCATGTCCTACACACTCTCCAATCAGACCCCTCGGGAGATATCCAAAGGCCTCTCGAAATCCAGAACTGCTGGCTCCTAGCTGGTTGCCTGCCTGCCTGATTGCCCCTAACCCCTCTGCCTGCCTGTCTGACCGTCCCTAACTACTTCTGCCTGCCTGATAGCCCCTAACCACCTCTGCCTGCCTGCCTGATTGCCACTACTGTCCTGATCGCCCCTAACCACCTCTGCTTTGCCCTGCACCCAGGACCCAGGATTCCCTCCTCCAGCCAATCACAGGCACCCATGACCCAAGCCAGCTTCGCCCAGGCTGGCTGCAGCCACAGGGGACCATGGGCATGTGGCCTTTCCCAGGCCACAGCTGCAGGGGACTGTGGGTGGTCAGCTTTGCCTGGGCCTCAGCCGCAGGTGCCCAGGACCATGGCATGGGCAACTTGTCCCTCTCCTGGGCTGCAGGAGCTGGCACCTGGGCTCCAGGGGGGGCAGCTTGTCCCTCTCCCAGGCCGCAACTTGGCTGGTCCCCATTCTTCTCTTGCAAGCTCATTTGTGCCTGGCTGGTCCCTGTTCCACTCTAGTGAGCTCATTTGAGTATGGCTGGTCCCCATATCTCTCTCCCAGGTGTTGAGTGTCTAAGCCCTTACAGCAAGACAATGTGATGACCATTTGCATATATTAGCTCTTTATTATATAAGATATCTGCATATTTTTCATTTATATATATATATATATTAACAAGCATCACAACACCACAAGAAACTTCCATCTTTGAAACAAAACACAGACAGCAACACTAGAAAAAAATAAAAACTTGGAAGAAACTTTACAAATTAAAGGTAACAGGCTCAAGACTATCAAATTATAGCAGGGAGGGTAAGGAGATCTGGGGGAGATAAGAGATCAACCAAAGGACTTGTATACATGCATATAAGTACAACCAATGGACCCAAAACTCTGGGGAGGGAGGGTATGTATGGGGGGGCAATGTTAAAATATGTACACAGATAATAATTTAATTTAAAAAAACAAATAAATAAATAAATAAAAAGGTTACAAGCTCAATCCATAGTCATGATACATTCAAAAATCAACCAATGAATTCATAAGTAAGTGGAACAACAAATTTATGTTTGTCTCTGTCTCTCTCTAAAATCAATTAAAAAATAAAATAAAAGGTAGAAATTTAATACAGAAAAATCAGAATTAAGAGCAAATGTGTTGCCCTGGCTGGGTGATTCAGTTGGTTGGAGCATCACCCCATATACCAAAAGGTTGTGGGTTTAATCCCTAGTTGGGAGCATAGGAGAGGCATATGATCAACGTTTCTCTCTAACATCTATGTTCTATCTCTCCCACTCTCTCTAAAATCAATAAAAATGTATCCTTAGCTAAGGACAAAAAAAAAAAAAAAAAAAAAAAAAAAAGCAAATGTGCTTTCCAACAGAAGCATGAGTAAGGAAAGGCAAAATTAAACATACAATAATTTTACAAGACATCTACACTAATAAAAGAGCAACATGTTAATTGACCATACATTCATGATGCCCACCAGCCAATCAGGAGTGAGTATGCAAATTAACACAACAAAGCTGGTGGGTTAATTTGCATAAACAGGCACCAAGCAGCTGGGGAAGGGCAGGACATTTGCCCCTACACTTTCAGGCATTCGGCACCACCCCAGCCACTCCAGTCCTCTGAGCAGCGTGGGAAGGCAAAAAGGGGGCTCAAGCCAGAGTGAAGGCAGTGCCAGAAGGCAGGCCATTCTTGCATGAATCTTAGTGCATCGGGCCTCTAGCATATAATAAAACTCTAATATGCAAGTGGATCAAACAACAAGCGACAGGTCGCTATGATTTGCACTGATCACCAAGGGCCAGATGCTCAATGCAGGAGCTGCCCCAGCGGAGAGGGAAGAGACCACGGCAGTGGTTGGGGGGCAGTGGTTGAGGAGCAGGGCCGGCCAAGGTGGGTGCCAGTGAGGGAAGGGGGGATCGCCCTGCCCACTGGTCATCCAACAGATGGCCCGGATCACCGGGCAGGCCAAGGGACCCTACCCTATATATTGGGTAAGTCTCTTAGATTTGAAAATTAGAACCCAGCAAGGCTACTCTTAACACTGAAAAAAACAGGGTGATGCAGCAATGACATGCATTGACTCTGGCTTGCACATTTTGTGGTCAGTCCTGATTCTGACACTTATAACTGTGTGACAAAGCCAATTACTTAATTTCTCTCCTTCAGTTTTTCCACCCATAAGATGGGGATACTGCCTCCAATTTAACTTTAACATATTAACAACCTATTACTATAGAAAATGAACAAACACATCCCCTCCACTTTTCTGTCAAACACAACAATTAAGCATTCATTTTCAGTTAAGTCACAGATTGTACTTGTTCAACTAAGACTCATCATTTAAAGATTTCATTCAATCCAAAAACTCATACAATATTTTTACAATGTAGGCAACAAGATTAAAATTAATTATAAAACTACCACAGCACTAAGATAAGAAACTTGTAATGGGACACAGAAGTTCATTATCAGAGATACTCAGCTTCAATTCACACAGATTCTATAAAATAGTTTAATATAGCTCTGGCTTAAGCAGTCATTCACCCAACTTTTACTTATTTTACTTACTTGGGAGGAAACAGTACTAATAACTATTTACAGTCAACATTCTGAGTGATAACTAAACATTAAATATGATCAAATTAAAATCATATAGTGTTTCTTATGCTAGTTTATAAAACAAAAACAAAAGCAGCATCACTCTAAGGTAACACCATTCAATAATCTGAGATATTTTAATTGCAACTGCAATGTTTGTGTTAGTTGCCTGAGTGTATGACTCACTCTCAGAAAGGTTCTCCCTAGACTTTTGGATTTTTGAGAATGCAAAAACCATAACTGGAGCATACTGTGTGGGAAGTGTCATGACAGTGAATGAATAAAAGGAGAAAATGATATAATTTTTAAAAAGCTTTTTATAAAAAGCAAATCACTTACAAAAGGCAAATTTTTCTGCAGAATAATAGGAAAGGCACTGGGAATTCTTGGTGGGTTGGATTCAGGGCATTTCTCATACTAGAACGAGTGGCCCAGTGCACGAAATTCATGCACGGGTAGGGTCCCTAGGCCTGTCCTGCAATCAGGGTCAATCTCCCTGCCCTCTGAGTATGGAGCAACTGGCAGGGCAATCAGGCCCTGCGCCACCTGGGACTGCTGCCACCCAACCCCATTCCCAATTCCCCACTGGGCAATTGGGGCCTGTGGGCTGGGGGCAGCTCCTGTGTTGAGCGCCAGCCCCCTGGTGGTCAGCATCATAGCTGACCAGTTGTTCCATTGTCTAGTCAATTTGCATATTACTTTAGATAGATAAGATAGATAGATAGATAGATATAGATAGATATAGCAGATATACAGTACCTTACTGGTCTCCTTGTCTGGCTCACCAACTAGACCACATGTGTCAAACACAAGGCCTGCGGGCCAAATCAGTCCCGCCAGGCCTTGCAATGTGGCCCGCACCGCGCTGTCATCACTGCACTCCGCTGCGTTTCCATCACAATGACAGTTTATAACTGTTCAGTAAACCATTCGGCCCGCGATTTAGGCTGGATTTTAGATTTTGGCCCCTTCTCTGATTGAGTTCGACACCCCTAAACTAGACTGTGGACAACCTAAGTCCAACAGCTGTATGGTCTTAGAATCATTAGTACCTACTTTCCTAAATGCCCAGCATACAGAGGGCCCTAGATAGGTGTTTTCATAACAGATTATTGAATAATCAAGCTTACATTGGCCTTTTATTTTACAAAGCAGTTTTACAAACATTATCTTTTTTGAGCCACAAAACAACCTTGTGAAGTGGGAAGGGCATTATTTAACCAAATGGCTTTTGTTTTTATAGTTGTTCATTCACTGAACTACACCACCCTGAGACCACAAAGATAATCACGTTTACTCATCATTGTGATGACATCTCCTTGAGACTTCCAATATTCTTGTAAAACCCAGAGGACTTGCTAGTATGTTCTGTGCTGGCTCTTCACCACAGGTAGGAATCACGCAGCTTCAAACTTTACGGAAGGGTTTTAACTACATAACGTAGTGTTTAAGGAAGGGTCTTCTGGAAACCAGACATTAAGAAGCATTCTAAGCTATTTTTCCTGGCCCTGTTCTTTTTTGAGAAGGGAAGGAATTACAAAGGCAAAATGCTGGAGAGTGAATGATGTCATGATTGTCATGAAGTTGCATCAATACCTGATGATGATTTAGCACAACAATGCAACTCAGTATGCCAAGAAGCATAATATCAAACCACCAGGATGTTTTACTGCATTAATTTCATGACTCTTTATTATTAGCAAATTGAAATAGAGAGTGACTCTCCAATTTTCGAAGATGGAGAAGTTGTTGGTTCAGATTTATGTCCTAGGCAAAGGCACTAAGAAATAGGCAAAGGCACTAAGAAAAGCTATAAATCTCTATGGAGATAGATGGTTTTAAGAAAAGGTAAAATCACTGATATTAAGCTAACAGTTGTCATTTTAACAATTAAAAGCTTTATAAAATAGACAAAACACCCCTGGATCAATGTAGGTTGAGTAATATATTTACACCGGGCATGTCGAAAGCACTCAGAGGGTATAAAATAACTACATACAAATGAAAGGACACCCAATCAGATAAAACAGATGAATAGAATCAAAGTTAGAAACTTGACACAGAGCATCATTATTCACTGTAAAAGCTACAGAGTGAATTTTGAATGTTCAAATCCAAAAGATGGCACTTCCTCTTAAATTATCCTTTCCACATGACGTCATCACTTAAAGCACAGCAAAACACACTGAAGTTACAAAAGGTATTTGGCGTGTCCAACCCAAAGCCATCCCCTTCCTCATCCCCCACACAATTCCAACTGAGGCCACATCACCCCTCAAGAAAAAGACCACAAGACGTCAAACCGAAAACGACATCAGCCTTTCCAATTAGCATTTGAACAACAAAAAGTTGTTCTCAAAAAAAAAAAAAAAAAAAAAAAAAGAAAGAACAAGCATCGAACAAGGTCCCTGCCAGCAAGGGAGAACCGGGTAATTGGTCTGAATATTCATCCAGCGCAATCCGAATCCTGCCACAGAAAAGTCCAAAAGCGTGGCAATTAAGAAACGAAGCTTTTCTTTTCCCTAGTAAAATTCGGGAGGTTTTACAGACAACACGCCACGGGTTCCCCCAAATCTTAACCATCCAAAGGTTTCAAATGAGCGAGGACTTCATCAGCACGGAAGTTACTCTGCGGGGACTAGGAAGACCCTTTTTTCTTTTTCTTTTTTTTAATTCGTTTACAAATCCATTCCCACCCTCCACCGTTCCCAGTGCCCAGACGCCTCTCAGCAGAGGGCTGCCCTGTCACAATGTGGATTGCTTATCTCAACCGCGGAGCCCACGGCCCCCACGTCGCTGGGGGTGGGGACGGACATATTCGGGAAGCTAAGGGGTAGGTGCTTGTGTTTTATTGTTTTATTTTTCTAGGCCAATTCCAAAACCTTCCCTTCGCGGCGCCGCAGCCCCAATTTGGGAAGGTACGGACTCCGGCTTCTCGGGCCAAGCGTTCAAGATTCGGGGGCGGGGAAAGACTACCTGCCGTCCGTCCCCACAGCCATCCTGGCCCAGGTCTCCCACCCCGTAGGGGCCGCCCCGGGGAGGGGGAGAACCACCCTGGAGGAAAGGGGCCGGGCTCGCTCCCATCCCAATGGCTGGAGGGAAGGGGCTCTCCTCCTCGCCTAACCCAGAGAGAGGCCGAGGATGACGACTGCAGGGTCTCCCGCCCAGCCGGCACCGACCCCCGCGCGGGAAGCAGAGCCTGCGCGGGCCCCGGGGTGCCCACTGCCCGCTGCGGGCCCCGGGCATAAAGGGCAGGAGGCGCCAGCTCCCAGCCGCGGCCCCGGGAGGGGAGAGACCTCACCTGGCCCAGCCCGCGCCACGCTCTCGGGTTAGCTCCGCTGACGACAGCGGTGAGGGAGCCCGGGCAGGGCCAGAGCAGAGGCGCTCCGCCTCAGGCCGTGCTTGCCGCACTCGGGGGGTTCCTCACAGCGGGCCAGACCCCGAGCCGCCCGGAGCCGCCATCTTCCTCCACTCAAACGCCGCCGCCGCCGCCGGGGCTGCTCTGGCCCGGAGAAGACAGCGCGGAGTGCGCATGCGCGGGGCCTAGCGCGGAGGACACGCGCGCGCACCCACGTCGGCGGCCGGGGCGGGGCCTTATGGGAAAGGGGCGTGGCCCGGGCTGGGGATCTCCTGGGAACGGGACCAGCTTCGCGGAGCGCAGTTGGAGAGAAGAAACGTCGAGCTTCCGCGTCCTTTTTCCTCCTGGGGGTCTCTAGAGCCTACCCCAGGTCAGCACCCACCCTTCTTCTCAATGCCGGGGGCAACTGGCTTGAGACCGTGATGTTTGGCAAGAATTCACCCATCTGAACGCCTGGGGGCCAGATGTGGAAGTCAGTCGGACGTGCTATTGGATGTAACCTGGAGGGAAATTCAGTTCCTTGGTTGTGCAAGCGAAGCCTCCCTTAACTGTAACCACCACTGGCCTGCAGAAAACAGACGTGTGACTAACTCCATTTTTTTCAGATGAGTAAACAGGCGCAAAAAAATATCTCCTTTTCCCAAGGCCACACACCTTAAGGGACAGGAGGCAGAATAGGATTTGAATTCAGGCTTATCTGGTTCTCCAGCTCCTTGTACTTTCCTCTATCGCTATCCCCAGGCCAGAGAGCAAGGTCCAACAAAATACCCCTTCCTCGGTAGCAATCTGGTGTGTAGGTGAGAATCTTCATGAATCCATCGAGGCAGCAAGTGGTCCAAGGAAATGCCAGAGATTACAGAAGCCCTTGCTACAAAGGAACCTTGAGGTGCCAGCCCACCACCCTGGGATAAAATGGACCTTCTGGAATATTTCTTGGGACACCAGGCTGGATCAGAACCAAGTACCCTTTCAAATTGGGAGAGCATTGCACTAATGAGCAAACTTGAGTCATCCCACCTCTAGAAATCACTAAATCTGTGTGACCAGTCCCATCACCTCTAATGGAGAGCTCCATGTTACAAACACTGGACGAGCTATTAATATTAAGTGCTTCCTTGTAAAAATGTTGGTTCTAGGGCCCATCTTAGAACCTGCCTCACACTATTTCTAAAGCTCCCTAGGGATTCTGACTCGTTAGGTTTGGAACTGCTGGATCATGTTAGATCAGGTTCAAATACTGAACCACTTCATCCTGAATCTCCTAGATCAAAGACAGCAGGAATTTTTGTCTGTTTTCTTCACTATTTTATCACCTACTATAGAGACTGGCACACAGTAGGGAATCACGAAATATTTAATGAATGAATGCATGAACTGGGAATTTAACAACTAAGAGGGCAGGCAGTCAAATATTTAGTGAGTACCTACAATGTGCCAAACCGTGTGATACATGTAGTATCACATGTGCTATGTGATAAATGAAACTTTAAAAATCGTTGTCCAGATGAAACCGGTTTGGCTCAGTGGATAGAGCATCAGCCTGCGGACTGAAAGGTCCCAGGTTCGATTCCAGTCAAGGGCATGTACCTTAGTTGCGGGCATATCCCCAGTAGGGAGTGTGCAAGAGGCAGCTGATCAATGATTCTCTCTCATGGATGTTTCTAACTCTCTATCCCTTGCTCTTTCTCTCTGTACAAAAATCAATAGAATATATTTTGAAAATAAAAATAAAAATCACTGCCCTCATGAAGGGCCCCTACAGTCTACTGAGAGGCAAAGCTGGGCTCAGAGGCTAGTCTAGGTTCAGAGGTTAGGCGAAGCTCCGAGGCCAGGATGTCCTTACTTGGTTAGGCTAAGTTCCTTGGTTAGGCTTGGCTCCCAAGGCCCCAAGGATCAACTAGGCTCAGCTCTCTGAGGCCCCGAGACTAGGCTCTGTGGCTTCCAGGCTAGACTAAACTTCAAGGACAGGCTGTCCTCCATCAACTAGGCTAGGCTCTAGTCCAGGTTGTTCTCGCTGGCCAGGCTAGGCGAGGTGAGGCTCTCTGAGCTTCTGGGTCTAGGTTCCTAGGCTAGCATGAGTCTTGAATGATGTCATGCTACGCATTGATAAGTCACATGCTTTGTTCTTGTGTTGGCAGTGGAAACTTACAATGAGTCTAAAAGTCTGAGCACCAGACTGGCCTGCTGAGAACAGACACTCATTCCACCTCCCCCTCTAATTTCTTCTGAATTCCATCATGAGCCATGGACTGGTTTCATTTGTCTTTACACAAACTTTACACAGAATTATAAAAACATATTTACAGACATTCCACGGTGCTAACAGTGCTATAATCAGGAGCAAAGAAATACCTCCTTTTTTTTTTTTTAGTACGTTTTTATTGATTTCTGAGAGGAAGAGAGAGACAGAAACATCAATGATGAGAGAGAATCTTGATCAGCTGCTTCCCCCATAGCCCCTCCAGAGAACTGAGCACGCAATCCAGGCATGTGCCCTGACCGGAAATGGAACCAGCAAATTTTAGTTTACAGGATGACATCCAACCAATTGAGCCACACCAGCCAGGACAAAATAATAATAATAATAATAATAATAATAATAATACTTTTTAAAAATTATGTCCCTATTCACTAGCTACTTAGTAAACTTCTTTCCTGCACTGAGATGACTACTGTTACAAATTCCTGATATCTTTCCAGACTTGCATACACAAACACACATATAAATAAATACACGTAAAGTAGCAGCAAACTATACATAATACTCTTTATCTTGCTTTTTTTTTTCTTCTTTTTGAAGTATAGTCCTTCAGGTCATTTGATGTCAGCATACTTGGAACCATCCAAATTTTGTTAACTAATTTCATTCTATTCTTTTGTATGGTGATACCATATATCTTTAAAACAAATCTTCTAGTAATAAACATTTATTTTGTCTCCATGTGATTATAAACAAAGTAGCAATGAATATACTTATATTTTTGTTATACCTAGCAAATGTATCTACAGAAAAATTTACTAGAAATGCAATTACTGGGGCAAAAAGCACATACCGTGTTTCCCCAAAAATAAGACATCCTCCGAAAATAAGACCTAGTGCAACTTTGGGAGAAAAAACTAATATAAGACACTGTCTTATTTTGGGGAAACAGGGTACATGCATTTTAAATATTAAAAATATTTAATATTTTTTAAAGTAGTTTTAATCCTCACTGAGGATATTTTGTCCATTGGGGTTTTCTTGGGGGGGGGGGGGGTTTGACCCTTTGGTCCAAGGCCAACGCTCTAACCACTGAACCGGCCAGGGTGCCATTTATTTCTTAACACAACAGTTCATATAATCTTAGTTTATACATCAGGTGGAAATTTTTCTCCCTATGGTCTTTGTTCTTATATTCCCATCACATATCAATCAGAGTGGTTTTTTGTGGTGTATTTGTTCTGAGTGCCTGCTGTTCTGAGTGCAAGTCTCTAAGTTCCAAACATAAATGATGTATCAAACATATTTTACAAGAAAAAGAAGCTCATGTTTTAGGGTCTCTGCCACTGCAGGGGGCTTTCCCCTGAGAAAGAAACTACCACTTCCTCAATTTTGAAGCTTATTTAGTCCCATCTTTCCATTCTACAGATGAGGAAGGGACTTGCCCAAGGTTACAGGAGCCTATTTGATTTACTAGGCCTGGCCTCCAGATTGATTGCTCTTTTGGTGACACAAAGGCTGTTTCCTTTGTAGCATCCTCTCGGATGATCTTCAAGATCTCTACCTTTCTGGCTTCCTAGAAAATTTAGTCCCAGGAATGCCCAACTAATTCCTTTGTTAAGGCTCATTGCAAAATATAACAAAATTGTAAGAAACTATCTCCCTCTGCTGGTAACATGCTATTATGACAAAACCTAAAACTATTGAGAGTTGCATTTATAAAACCTAATCACACCTCAAGAGTGAGACTTACGTGATGTCTGATAGACAGTCTGGCCTTTGCCAAGGCTCAATTCAGGATAATGCACTTAAAAGAATGGTTCACAGGAGAATGTATTCAAAATAAACGTAGTTCCAGAGAGAGAAAAAGACAAAGCCCTTTATCTTTGGGTAAATTGGTCAGATTGTTATTAATATTTTAGACATAGAAAATTAGAGTTGTTAGTGGAATATGCATGTGGCGATGCCAATAAGAAACCTATCTAGCTGGATCAGAAATACCAGCTCCCTTCAGGGCTGGAAATCAAATTTGGGATTTTTTTTTTAGCATACAATGGGTAACTTACACCATGAGCATCTAAGTAAAAACAATGGACTGAGCACAGACCCAAAGATGAACAATATTTCAGAGACAAGAAATCATGTAAGAGAATTAGTAAGCACGTCACTTTAACTTCTAAATAAAGGTTAGTAACATTTAAAACATGACTATAATTTATTATTATAATAATAATAACCATTAGGAATACAAATTGCATAATTTTGAAACAGGAAACTGTTCCTTCAGAAAGATTAATGACATGCTATAAACACATCCCAATTCAAATAACTTGATTATAGCAGCCAAATGCAACATTACTGAACGACATATTTTTAACACTGAGCAGCCTAACATGAAACATGTCAAGTAGGTTAAAAACATGGGTGCTTGCCTTTACCCTGCTTTTGTGGTTTGAGAGAGAAAGCTCCATCAGAGATGTGAGAATTATAAATCTTGGCAGGCAAGCCCCATAATAATAATAGGCAACCTTTAGAACTCTTACTACGGGTTAAGCACGGTTCTAAGCTTTTTAGCATACATAGTACCTCCTCATAATCTACTTTTGAAGAAGCTACTATGACTATTATTATCTCCCTTTTTTTTTTTTTTTTACGTTTGGAGACACTAAGGCACAGAAACTTTAAGTAACTTAAATACAATCACACAGCAGTTCAAGTTGGAAAATTTTGAAGTTGAACTTTAAAAGTCCAAGGACCCTACTTCTATGTTGATACATTTTTGAGGTATGTATCTGTCATTAAGGACTCCGAAAGTCTTTAATAGTTCTGGTTGCCTAGCTCAGGTGCAATATTACCAACTAACAGTAATGTTTTTACCTCACAGTAGACAATATCATTGTTAACAGAAACTTGGAATACTACTTCTTGAGAAAAAAAAATACTGTAATCATTATCACCCTATCAGATAGAAATAATAACATGTTTTATGCGCCAGCAAATATTTTAAATTCTTTGTTGAGGTATAAAAATATGTTCAGACTTTTGGAAAAAAAAACTACATGCACTTTATATAAAAACTACTTAAAAACTCAAAAAAATGTTTTCCAGTAATTGACTGCCCTTAGAAAAGATGGTTCCAAAGATCACACTTCCTGTACTCAAGATTCACGTGGAGTCCATTCAGTGTAACACTTTGCCCTTAACAAAAATGGCGACACCCAGATTTCCTCGCCCTCTTCCAAGATGGCTTCCCTGACACTCCTGGACCCTAGCCTGGCGCCTCTTCCGGGGCTTGGCAGGGGGCGGGGTCCATTGAGTAACTTGCGTGCTGGCGCCCGCGACGGATGCGCGTATCAGGGCGCAGGCGCGGGGAGGGGGTTGGGAGGAGGGGAAGCGGCGAGTAAGATGGAAGATGAGGAGGTCGCTGAGAGCTGGGAGGAGGCGGCAGACAGCGGGGTAAGGAGGAGCCGCCGCCCTGGGGCTGGGCCGGGTGGGACCCGGCGTGAAGGAAGCCTCCAGGGACTGGGTCTGAGGCTGGTTATCCCCGGGGAAGGGCCCCACACGCCGGGCCCGGGGTGGTGGAGAGGCCCCCGGTCTCTTGAGCTCTGCGAAGGCCTCTTAAAGGGGCCGCGTTCCATTTCTCCCTCCACCTTTGCCCGGTGCGCCTCCTTCCGTCCCCAAGCGTGCGCGTCACTCGGGGCGCCCCGCACGCCACCCAAGACCTCTTTTCTGGGCCCCCGCACCCTCTGGCTCGCCTGAGCCTTTCTGACCCTTCCCTTCCCGTCGGACTCTCGCCTGGGGCACCATTTTAAAGTTCACGTGTTTGGATGAGGAGCGACACTGTGTGTCGTGGTGGGGCAGAGGGGGTGGCGGTGTGCGGACCGGGGCGACATGCGGGGCAGGAAGGGAAACAATCTATGGGCCCCTCAACTTTCTACTAAAATCCCCCACTGCTCTGCGCTGTCCGCCTCGGTGGGCGAGTGTGGGGTTTTTTCCTTTTAGTTTTACTCTGAGATCCGGTTGCTGGCGGGTCTCCCAGGGGACTCCGCCCGAAAGACCCTAAGCCCAGCCCTTCTCCCCGGGGACCCAGCCAACGATCTGAGCCCGGAGGGAGTGTGTGTGCTCGTCGGGGTCGAAGGTGGGTGGGGGGTGCGATGTACAATGTAAAGTAGCCGCATTCCAGAGAAAGAAGGGAAAAATAGTGTTCGTCTTGCTTTGGGGAGTTTTGATTTACTCCCAGAAGCTGTAGGAAAGTCGCTTCTTATCCCAAGCCGGAACCGCCTAATTCTATTAGGTTCCTGATAAATCTGGTCTTTTTCAGAGTTTGTGGTTTCGTGGTGACCCTTGGGAATATGGGAGATGTCTTTTTTTGGCCTCCTCGTGTTTGTGTCTGTTCAGCGCTGGCTCGAGTGACACATACCTTATAGGTTTCCTAGTTGGGAGAAGGGCGTGGAGAGCCGAGTGAGCGTGCGAGGGCAGAACAGGAGCTGGGTTTTCCTCTCGCAAGTGCCTTTCAGGGCGCTTGTCAGCTCGGGAAGAGGCCCAGAGAATGACCCTCGCAGCAGTGGGTGTATCCGGGAATGTTGAAACTTGGCTTTGAAGTTTTTTTTTTCTCTGGCGGTTCACCATTTCTCTCAGGGTGTGTGTTTGTCCACTTAGCATGATTGAGAATTTGAAGAATTAATTCGTTCCCAAAGTATTTGGTACAGTTCTTACGGACCGAATATCTTTCTTGGATTTTGTCTTGAGTGAGAAGAGCAGTTGAAAGATTCTATAGGGAGCAGCAGGTGACATGTGGGGATTTATTCAATGAGCAAACATTTTTGAGTGCTTGCCGTGTGCTAGGCAGTGTGTGTGCTGAGCAGTGACTTTGTGCCAGAGAATGCAAAATTTCCGGTAGAGGCATCTATTGCCTACCACTAATACGAGTGAATCATTCAGGCACCCTCGTGCCAGCCTCTGCAGAAAAGCTTGGCCCACATTTTGAGTGTGACTCAAATGATAAATTTCTTGAGCATCTTAGCCTTTCTTTGTTTTTCTTCATCTATTTTGAAGGGACATGTATTTCTCACATTAAAGGTGCAAGAAAACGGAAAACAAAAGTGAATGAAGGGTTCAGAGAGTGGGGATTACTTTAGTTTTCAGAATGGGTAAGTCAGCTAGCCCAGTACTGCATTTTACAGTTAAACAAGCCCCAGAGATGTAAGGTTTAACTTAAAATTTTCTGCTTGTCCAGTATTCTTTCTACTATGTTTTTACTTTAGTAAAACGCTTTAAAAGTTCTAGATACAGCCCTAGCTGGTTTGGCTCAGTGGATAGAGCGTCGGCCTGCTGACTCAAAGATCCCATGTTCGATTTCGGTCAGGGGCATGTACCTTGGTTGCGGGCACATCCCCTGTAGGAGGTGTGTAGGAGGAAGTTGATCGATGTTTCTCACTCATCCATGTTTCTAGCGCTCTATCCCTCTCCCTTCCTCTCTGTGAAAAATCAATAAAATATATATTTTTTAAAAAGTTCTAGGTATAGAGATGGAACCCAAACTTTGCATTATTATTGAGCAGTAACTACCAAAATGCAAGATCCCTTATCTGTTATTTAAGTGAACCATTGCAACAATCTGTAGAGGCACTATTCTCCTTTTTAAAAAAAGAAATATTGATGAGAGAGAAACACATTAATTTGTAGTTCCACTTATTTATGCATTCATTGGTTGGTTCTTGCATGTGCCCTGACCAGAGATCAAACCTACAACCTTGACATAAGGGGATAACGCTCTAAGCAACTGAGCTAATGCACCAGGGGCCGTTATCCTCCTTTTATAAACAAGGAAACTGAGTTTAGGCAGAAACCTGTCTTGCTCAAGGTCACACAGCTAGTGAGTAGGGAAGCTGGGATTTGACCCCAAACCTGTCTTACTCAAAAGCTGGTTTTGTTCTCTAGTATTTTGCTGCCTGGGAACCTGGGGAAGACTTGGGAGTTGGGCATTAACTTTTTAAAAATATATATATATATTAATATATATTTATATTTTTATATATTTATATAATTATATCAATATATTTATATATATAAATCTCTGAAATCAATAAATATATATCTTTATTGATTTTAGAGAGGAAGGGAGAGGGGAAGAGATAGAAACATCAATGATGAGAGAGAATCACCGATCGGCTATCTCCAGCATGCCCCACACTGGGGACTGAGCCCACAACTGGGGCATGTGTCCTTGACTGGAATCAAACCTGAGACCCTACAGTCCGGAGGCTGATGCTCTATCCTCTGAGCCAAACCAGCCAGGGCTTAACTTTCATTTTTAATGTGTGTACTTCAGATTTATATTTGAAGGCTCTCTCTTTTTTAATTTGTATCGATTTTAGAAAGAGGGAGGGAAAAGGAAAGAGAAACATCAATAAGCTTCCTCCTGCATGCCCCTTACTCAGGATCTAGCCTGAAACCTGGGCTTGTGCCCTGACTAAGAATCAAACTGGCGACCTTTTGGTGCATTGGATAATGCTCAACTAACTGAGCGACACTGGCCAGGGCTGAGGGCTCTCTTGAATTTAATTCCCTTTTCAAAATTCACAACGAGTCTTATAAATGTGCACTTTAAAAGGAGAGGATCCTGGGAGACGGGGTGGGGGTTGTGGGGGAGCACTGTGTCCCCATCACTGGGAAACCAACTGCTTATTACATGTTTTTCAGTTGCATGTTTAATCTTAGCTTCAGGTTACCTTACCTCTCAATTGATATATGGTAATGAACATTAAGTTTGCAAATACAAAACAAAACAACAACAATACAACGATAACAAAAACCTCATCCCTGGCAGGTATATGCACTGAAAGGTTGCTGGTTCAATTCCCAGACAGGGCACATGCTCAGATTGCAGGCTCTATCCCCAGTAGGGACTGTACAGAGGCAACCAATTGATGTTTCTCTCATTCCTCCTCCCTTCCCCTCTCTCTAAAAATCAATAAAAATATTTTTTAAAAACCAAACCTAAGTGGCAAGAGGACTAGCAAATGAGAGCTGTTAACTAATTCTTTTTTTTATTTTATTCTCACATGAGAATATGGTGTGTGTTTTTAAAATATGTTTTTATTGATTTTTAGAGAGAGAGAGGAAGGGAGAGGGGAGAGAGATAGAAACATCAAGGATGAGAGAAAAAGCATTGATTAGCTGCCTCCTGCAAGCCCCATACTGGGGATTGAGCCCACAAGTGGGGCATGTGCCTTGACCAGAACTCTTGGTTCATGGGTTGATGGGGATCGAACCCACAGCCTACCTAGCTATGTGCCATGACTGGAAATCAAACTAGCAACTTTTTTATGTACAGTATGATGTTCAAACCAACTGAGCCCACCTAGCCAGGGCTGCTCACTAATTCTTCAAGTGAACATTCAAACTTTATGACATCTGGAGATAGTTCTAACCCTTGAAAAAAAAATTGCTTTTGGTGATCTTTGTCCTTCACACAAAAATGTTGACATTGTTAGAATTTCTCTTTTGTCAGGACATGTGAAGTCATTGTTTCCTGCATATCTTCAGAATGCTCAGTTTAGTACTATTGTGTCATTCCAGGAAGACTAAATTTGAGAAACACCTAAAATATTATGTAAATAGTCAGCTTTTTGCTTTTAGTTAGTATGGTGAATGCTTATCTAGTATAAAATTGTGCCTTTACCTGTTTCCTTCCAAGGAGTTACATCCCAATCAAAGGACAATTCAAGAAATATAACTTAGGCCCTGGCCAGTGTTGTTCAGTGGATAGAGCGTCAGTCTGTGAACCAAAGGGTCCCAGGTTTGATTTCGGTCAAGGGCACATGCTCAGATTGTGGGCTTGATCCCTAGTAGGGGCCATGCAGGAGGCAGATGATCAATGATTCTCTCATATCATTGATGTTTCTCTCTTCCCCTCCTTTCCTCTCTGAAATCAATGAAATTATTTTTTAAAGGAGGGAAAAAAGGAAATATAACTGAGGAAATGCTTCTTTAAAAAATATACTGCCTTTAGGGAAAATGCAAATTTAAAATTGAGTTAATATTGATTCTAACTCTAAATTGTGTCCTTTGTCTTAAGCACATCTCAAGGGACAAACAGAGCATTTTGTAATTGGAAGGTATCTTTGTGCTTACCCCCAAAATTGTATCAATAGTTTGCTCTGTTTCTGTTGGCTTGAAGCTTTATAATAAATATCTTGTTTCCTAGTTCATCCTGTTGGTAATGAGATAACCCAGTCCTAGAGGAAGGCAGGTGATACTTAAATGAAATTGGATTAGTAGTTATTGTAAAGCATTTCCTTGCATCTCAATAGTTGCATTTTATTCTTTTTCACAAAGGTAAGTTATGTAGCAATTAGAAGATCTAAAGTAAGTTAAAGGATGACCAGTCTTTTGGACTAAGAATTCAAATTTACTTTTTGCCTTCAGTAGCCAGTCAGCTGAACTTTACCCCATCGTGGTATTGGTGTAAGCCTGTAGAGGGTGTCAGTAAACATTGCATACCTACTGTGTACCAGGCAGGCACTTGGGCACAGTCTAGTGGAAGACGCATAGATGGGGTTCCATGGCGGGGATCTTGTAGAGAAGGTGTTGTCTAAACTAAGATTGAAAGGACCAGTTGAATTAAGCAGTATTAAGTTTGGGAGGAGCAGGTAGAGCTTAGCGCCAATGCCTACATAAGCTAGGAGGCTGTGAGAGAAAAGAATGCAGCATTGGGAGAGCTACAGTATTTCCTTCTGGCTGGAGGGCAGGGTGTTGGCAGGGCTGAGTGGAAAGAGATGAGGCCAGAGAGGTATGCAGGGCCGGATTGGGAAGGCCCTCCTTGTACTTGGTTCTGTGGAGCTTGGGCTTTTCCTGAAAGCAGAGGGGGAACTTTGAAGGCTTTTTTATTTTTATTTTTTTATTTTTTAAAAATATTTTATTGATTTCAGAGAGGAAGGGAGAGAGGAACATCAGTGATAAGAGAGAATCATTGATCGTCTGCCTCCTGCATACCTCCACTGGGGATCGAGCCTGCAACCTGGGCATGTGCCCTTGACGGAATCAAATCCAGTACCCTTTAGTCCACAGGCCGATGCTCTATCCACTGAGCCAAACTGGCTAGGGTTTTCTTTTTCTTTTTTAAAGCAAAGTGGTGATATCGTTAGATTTTAATGTAAGAGATAAGAACTTTGATTTACTTCTCTTTCTTTGGGGCAGAGGCTGTTCTCCCTGAAGCAGGCTACAACCACACTGAGCATGGACCTGTGATCCAAGAGGTTACAGTTCAATTCCCGGTCACTGCCTGTAACTACTGTTTTGTTGTTTATTATGGAATGTGGCTGTGGGTAGTGGGCTATTAACAGTTAAATTTCAGGGATACCTGGTGCTGATTTCTTTGTGCCTGTCTTTGTAGTAAAGAAGGTACTTAAGCTTTGTGATCTGAAAGCACAAATCCTGAAGGAGCCCTTTCTAAGCTATTCCTGGTTCTTTGGGGGAAGATCTAGTGCTAGGGACTGTGAAGTCCTCAGAGGAGGCTTTCTGTAAAGCAGTTGGCCCCTTTAGACATGGTTGTGTTAAGCAGTCTGTCCCTGGAGCTCTGGAAAAAGATCTGTTTTACTATGATTTCAAAGAAAGGAGGAAAATGGCTTTTCACTAGTAACTCCTCAGCTCTTTTCATTGAGGCTGCATGGGGGGCCTGTTCCCAGCATGCTCTGACTCTTCAAGAAAGCTCCATGGTTGCTGTGAAATTTGGGCAATCACAAGCCTTCTTGCTTTTCCTTCTATAACAGGAGAGTACTTTTTAGTGGATTGCTTTAAAACTTTTGGTAAAATTCTGCAAGAGAAAAGGTGCTCTGATAACTTCAACATACTCTTTCTTTTCACCCCTACGCTGTGGTGCTCTCCCTTCCCCGCCCTGCCACACACACACACACACACACACACACACACACACAGCTAAAGGGCAGTTTCTGGCTGTATCAGGTAGCTAGCCTTCACAGGGTGTAGTGTGTTCTTTCCTGCATACTTTCCCCACAGGAATAGAAAATTTTCCCTGTTGGGACAACTACTGACTTGTTGGTTTTCTAGGAGAAGATTAAGTTGAGCTACTATATCTATGGCCAAAATGCAGAATGAATTGGTTTTTTTAAAAGTAGTAACTAGAGATTTCTCTTCCCAAGTGTTTTTAACTCTGCTAACCTCTGCCAAACATGCTTCCCTTTAATGTGAGCTCTCTGCAGGATATTGACGGGAAGATAAAGGTTAAAACCAACTGCCACAAATGTTGCTAATTGCAACAATTAGCAACAAATCCTAATGGTGATTCAGTGTGTAGTTCAAGAATATTATCACTTAGGGTAGGACATTTCAAAAAGTCACTCAAGTAAGTCATCCCCTCCCCACACCCAAAACTCCCTTATAACGTGAACACAGGAAATAACTTATACTTTTCTAAAAGGAATAATCAATATGTACGGTTACATTCTTCAGGGGCATGATCCTTAGGTGAGCTTGTACAGAGCAGTTATGACTCCAGCCTGGAAAGATCAGAACTTCCACCACTCACTCTTCATTGACCTAGAGAGCCAAATTCCGACCCCTCACGTTCTGGCCTTCTTGGCATTTGTGACCCTCCAGAGGGCAGTTGCTTCTGCTATCTACCCTGTTTCCCCGAAAATAAGACAGTGTCTTATATTAATTTTTTCTCCCAAAGTTGCGCTAGGTCTTATTTTCGGGGATGTCTTATCTTTCCATGTGCTAGGTCTTATTTTTGGAGGATGTCTTATTTTCGGGGAAACACGGTAGTTGCACATCTCACAGGTAAATGGACATTGCCCATAAACCTGCAAGCTCCCAAATCCTACTAGCCCTTTTTTGTTTGTTTATTTATTTTTATTGATTTAAGAAAGGAAGGGAGAGGGAGAGAGAGATGGAAACATCAATCAGCTGCCTCCTGCACACCCCACACTGGGGATCAAGCCCTCAATAAGGACATGTGTCCTGACAGGGAATTGACCTGTAACCTCCTGGTTCATAGGTCCATGCTCAACCACAGAGCCACACTGGCTAGGCCCACAGGCCTTTTTCAGATGGCATCTTGAGGGCTCATTATAGGCCAGGTAGACTGCAGTTTTACATTCCTTATCCCATTCAGTCTCAGTGGTCTGTCTAATTGGGGTGTAGGTTCTATTACTCACCGTGTTTAGGAGAGGAAATCACAAGAAGTATCGCAGCCCTGGCTGTTGGCTTCACTCTTAGGGACCTTTTTGGATAGTTTGTTTACCTTTGCTTCTCAGCAGACAATTACACAGTTAAGTGCTTGGATGCTTAGTTATTAGTTCCTTTGAAGTATTGTTTGTTTCTCTTAGGATTAAGCCTGACCCCTGCTTCTGTAGCCTGGATGATGAACTGATTAAGTTTTGTGTCTCTTGAGGAACTTGAACTCAAGAGCCAAAAGGACAGTGCTGCTGTTAGTTGTAATAAAAGAATAGTGACTGCAATCGAGATAGACGCTGATTGAAATCTTGATCATAGATGGGAAATAACTTTTTAACTTCTGGCCAGTGGAAAGAGACCATATAAATAATTTCTGCTCCGCTCTCTTGAGAGGATTTAACAACTCTACTATCTTAGGATCTCTATATCTATAGTTGCAGACTGGCAGCCCTTGGGTATTTGGCATAAAGATTTTGGAGGCTTGTTTTTTAAGTATTGAGTACCTTTACCTGGATCTCAGTTGCTCTCTTCTCCACTGCAGCCTCCTTTCCCCCTCTCCCGCTCTCCCCCGCACCACTAGTCCCCTCCCCCCACCCCCATGCTACTGTTACCTATTGTGTCTGTTCTGCTGGCTTTTTGGTTATTGGTTTGGCTCTGGAGACATTGTTTGCTGCCCCTGCTGAGTACCTTTGATGCTCCACCCTTGGGTGTTTGAATACCTGGTAGTGACTTTGTTCCATCAGCCAAAGCTGTTTGTCTGTTTCCTAGGGGAGAGGAGCCTTGCTGTCTTCATTATGTAAAAGGTAGCAAGGTTACCAGTCAGTAACCCTCTTACTCCTCCATGGCAATAGAAATCAGAATACTAGGCTCAAATGCCAGGTCTGATTTTTGGACAAATACTGCCTACCTTTCTCTCCAGCATGCCCTCTACTGGGGATTAAGCCCGTACCCAGGCACATGCCCTTGATCAGAATCAAACCTGGGACATTTCGGTCCACAGGCTGATGCTCTATCCACCGAGCCAAACCAGCCAGGGGAACTTCTTTTTTTTCTTTTTTTAAAATATATTTTATTGATTTTTTTATACAGAGAGAAAGGGAGAGAGATAGAGAGTTAGAAACATCGATGAGAGAGAGTCATCGATCAGCTGCCTCTTGCACACACCCTACTGGGGATATGCCCGGAACCAAGGTACATGCCCTTGACCGGAATCGAACCCAGGACCCTTCAGTCCCCAAGCCGACGCTCTATCCACTGAGCCAAACCGGTCCCGGCAGGGGAACTTCTTTAAGGTAAAGTTGGCTGTATGGATTCCCTGCCTCATGGAGACCCTTTGAAGAGTTACTCAAAGCAGAACAATACATTGTCTCAAAATGGCAGTTAAAAAGTTTTTGAGGCCCTCCAGCCTAGGATACATCTAAATTATTAAGAATTGTATCCTGTGGGTACTCTCCAGATTTAAGATCTGGACTTTAGATTTCAGCTCAGTTGTGGTCTGCTATTGTGATAGTCCTCCTTCAGAACCTTGGTCTGGGCTGTGACAGGTTGGTGTTGCTTGTCAGCCTTTATCCTACCTTACCCATTCCTGTGGCCACCACCAGCCACTCTTCCTGAATGCCTTTGCTTTCTCCTTTTGAGGTTTAGGGTTCATTTCTGTTGCTTACTAGTTGAGAGGCTTTAGGAAAATCACTTAACTTTAGAGCACGCTGCAAGGCTACTGTTTAGCCCATGGGTCGTGGTGAGGATTAGAGGTGGTAAAGGAAGGACACATGTCTCTGGCAGGTACTTGGAGAATGTTGCTGCCACCACCATTGCTGAGAAATTCCTAAGGCGGCCTTAGCTCTTATTTTGACTATGAGTAGTATCTCTGATTTCAGACCCAGATAGATCAAGTTTATATTCTGGCTTCACAAAGATTGCTTTCTAGTGATTAAAGATGGACAATAAATAATAATGTTTTATTTATTTATATATCTGTGATAATAAAAGGGTAATTTGCAAATTGGTCAGGACACCCTCACAGTATCGACCTAACAGCAGGCTGTGTGGGGTGACCAGGCATCAGGGGGGCCACTTAGGGGCCATCAAGCCAACAGGCAGAGGCAGTTAGGGGTGATCAGGCATGCAGGTGAGCAGTTAGGAGCCATCGGTCCCGGATTGTGAGTGGAATGTCTGACTGCCAGTTTAGGCTCTATCCTTTCGGACATCCCCTGAGGGGTCCTTCCCACCCCCACCCCCCACACACAAATTTCGTGTACTGGGCCTCTAGAATACATACATACATACATACATACACACAACACACACAATGAAAAAAAATAAAGCCGATTAAGAACATGTAAAATGACTGGCAGAGGTGCCATTTGTGTAAAAAAAAAAAAAGGGGGGGGGGGTCTGAGAAGGCCTCTCAAATAAAGATAGGCAAAGCAACCTGGAGGAAGTGAGAGTGAAAACTGCAGAAGCTGGCGGAAGTACATTCAGGCAGAAGGAGCTGCCAGTGCAAAGGGAGCATGCTTGTTTTATCTGAGGAACAATGGTGGCCAATATGATGGAGTGAATTTTTATTTTATTAAATTTACCTGAGTTATAAAAAAGGGGTTCCTAGCTGGTTTAGCTCAGTGGCTAGAGTGTCGGTCCAAGGACTGAAAGGTCCTTTGATTCCAGTCAAGGGCATGTGCTTCAGTTGCAGGTTTCACCCCCATCCCTGGTTGGGGCATATGCTGGAGGCAACCAATTAGTGTGTCTCTTTTCCTCCCTTTCACTCTCCACAAAAATCAATGGAAAAAGATCCGCAACAACAAAATTAACAATAAAATGTATAAAGAAATAGGTGAAATCAATTAAAATTTTTTATTTAAAAATTATTTTTATTAATTTTAGAGAGGAAGGGAGAGGGAGTGATAGAAACATCAATGAGGATAAAGAGTCATTGATTGGCTGCCTCCTGCACACCCCACACTGGGATCCAGCCTGCTAGGCAGGCATGAGCCCTGGCCAGGAATTGAACCGTGACCTCCTAGTTCATAGGTTGACGCTCAACCACTGAGCTACACCAGCCAAACGGGATCTCCAAATCCCAGCCAGATGCGTGGTATGGGAGACATAAGTACTTTGCTGGGGAGACTGCTCTCCCAGGAGACCCTGTCACAAGCAATCCTGTAGCCAAGGGAATTGGGTGCTGATGTCCTGCCTAAGACTTATTAGGACCAGCATGGGCACCACCTGCTATGGTGGAGTTCAGGGCCAAGCTGTGTTGGAAGTTATTTCTGTCTTCTATTGCTTCACAGGATCTTCTTTTTTTTAAGTATGTTTTTATTGATTTCGGAGAGGAAGGGAAAGGGAAAGAGAGAGAGAAACATCTCTGTTGAGAGAATCATTGATCAGCTGCCTCCTGCACACCCTCCACTGGGGATTGAGCCCGCAACTCAGGCATGATCAGGAATCCAACCATGACACTCAACCACTGAGTGATACTTGCCTGGCTACTTTTTTCTAAAATGGTGGCATTGTGTTCATCAGGACCTGTCAGGCTCTGGCTCTGAGAGGCACCCTTGTTCTACTCTCAGGGTTCCTGTTTCTTCTGCAGAACCCGTACTTGTAGATGTGTGCTTCCCAATTTGGGAGAGCTGGACCAGGCCATATGAGCCTGTGGGACATCGTGGTTCACAGCGCAAGACGATTCCCTATTCCTTGAGTTTGAGAGGAAAATCAGAAAATGTCATTTTCTTTTCTTTTTCTTTTTTTAAAAATATATTTTATTGATTTTGTACAGAGAGGAAGGGAGAGAGAGAGTTAGAAACATCTATGAGAGAGAGTCATCGATCAGTTGCCTCTTGCACACCCCCTACTGGGGATATGCCCGCAACCAAGGTACATGCCCTTGACCGGAATCGAACCCGGGTCCCTTCAGTCCCCTATTCATTGAGCTAAACCGGTCCTGGCAGAAAATGTCATTTTCTGAATTGCAAACTGACAAAGGCAAATTATCTGAGAAAAGTTGCGTAGTAACTATTGCTGATAAAAAGGGGTTCTTTTCTAACTCAGCTGGTGCCTCTTAGGCTTCCATTCACTACAAGAAGACGGATTCTTAGAAGTCTGTTAGTTGCATTGGTGACCAGAGGATTCTGGTTTACAGAGAAGAGTGTGATGGTGGAGCAGGACTTTGGTCCTTTGGCACCATGCAGAGCAGGCAGCAGCAGGTCAGCACCCACTCCCATCCCATGAGGTGCAGGTGTAGGTTTGTTCACTCTGTCTCTTGTGAGTTTGGCTAGTTTGCATCAGAGCTTTGTCACCCTTGTGGGAACTGATAAAATCTGTTTCTTGAACGTTCAGGTCTGGACAGAGCATCTGTGATGGTGCTGTGCTTGCTGTAATTTGCACCAAGGCCTATTCTCTCCTTTGCCTTTCTTATCCCCTCTCCCCTTCTTACCTTTTTTTCCTTCCGCATCCATCTCTTGCTGTTACAGGAGAGACCCTGTCATTGTCATCTGCCTGCCCTCGCAGATACATTCCTATTCTCCGTCTCCTTTGTTCTTCTTGAAGATGGTGGCTATATTACAAATGAGGCTGTTCGAGGTGTCCCCTACCTTGCTCTTCCCTTCTTATGCTTCTGCCCCCTAACTTTCTGCCAGAGGCTCACACAAGCATCATCACTGCAAGTCTAAGGTCACCAGCAGCCAGTGGAGCTGTGCTTTTTCCTCCGGTGAGTTGAATTTGTAGACATCGACATCTGATTTCATTCACCTGTGGCTGTGGCCTCTCCTTTCCTCCGCAAGGTACTTCATGATATCCTGCCTCCACTCTTTCCTCTGGTTTCGCTTTTCCCTCTCATATCAAGAAGTACACCTCTCATTTTTGTAGAGGAATAGCCCCACGGGGCTATACCTATGTTTGATAACAACAGGTCTTCTGTTTAGGGTTTTGATCCAAAGAAAGGAGGCCCCCCACTTACCGAAGCACAGAGCACTCCTTCACTTCTGCAGTATCTCAGCGCCACTTGGCCAAAAACCAAGAATCTTCCCAGGAGAAGCCATAGGGAATCAAACTGTTCTAGCACCTTGCCTCTGATGTGCTTATGCCCTAACACTTGCCTTGTGCCCTGTGACCCTCAGAGCAGAGTCAAAGAGTGTTGAGCTTATGGTTTCTTTCACCAGTCGTGGAGGTTCAGCTTCCAACACAGGAGCAGCCTTGACCTTGAGCTGGGGCTCTGTGCCTCCTTGTAAAAGGAGAAGATGCCCTTAGATAGTAAGATTCCTTGGTGGGGCCCACATCTAGATGCTTCCTCACAAAACATTGAGGACTATTTAATTCCGTTGGACTGTTTGCATCTCTGGAGAAGACGGGCATTCTCCTTGTAGTGCACACTGTAGGAGAGTTTCAGCTGGACCCAGATCTTCAGAGAACACGTCTGAGAGCAGTTCTTATCCAAGTAGAGAATGGACTGACTCATGATACCTGGATAGACTCCAGAGCGAGAGGCAGTGCCCTCTCCGCTGCTGGCAGAGCACTCCCTCTCCTGCTTGGAACGCCCTGAGCTCGCTGGTATCCAGTGACCATCTGGAGATGGCAGGATCAGCTTTCCACCGAAAGCCGTTGGGTTTATATCCCACTCTAATCTGATGGAAGAATTCCTCAGCTCTGATAACCTGCCCTGTCTGACGGGTTGGAGTTTGATGGGAGTGTTAGTTATTGGAGTGCCGGGGGGCAGTGTGGAATTCAGGGGAGAAGAGAGGGTGAGGATCAATGGCCTTACCAGCATTTCCATGGATTTGAGTAATTGTGAGTACGCAGCAGCAGCAGGTAGGGCTCCAGAGACTTTAGTTCCTTGACCTCCCTGAGCCATATTACCCTCATCTGACAAACATAAAAGCCACTTTGTCTATCACACAGAGTTGGTGTGAGCAGAAAACGAGTGTTTGGGGAAGTGCATGCTACCATAAAGCATCATATTGACATAAGGCATTGTTTTTAAAGCCAGTAGTTTTAGATTACATGCTGGATGCTGGTCATGTCCTAGTGTGGGGACAGAGGCACATTTACTTAGACACGGCCCATCTGCCCTCTTGAAGGGCTTTTCTCCACCCGGGCTCCATTCTCTGGGTCTGGGCAGATTCCCTATTTTCCCTAGGACCCTACAGAGGAAACGTGGATGAGGCCCCTCAAATTGAGCTAATGTAATGTGTATTTTACCACAGTTAAAAAAAAATCAGCTAATGTCTTAGGCCCATTTGCCTCTATGTCTTATTTGGCCCACACAGTGATATGAAAGCAAGAGTTCATGTAACAAAGTTTAAAAATTTAGAGCTTTCTCATAAAAATCTTGATAGGTTTCTCCTAAAATAGCAGAGCGAGTGCTCGTTGGTGCCTTTGTAGCTAGCTCCTTCCCTTCCCCACTGTGCTCCCTACATGTGGAGATTGGTACTTGGCTGGCTTGTGGAGGCGTTTGGCTTTAACTGTGTTTGAAGGTATCTAAGGGTATCTAAATCCCACAGATGGAAAACTTTGCATTTACGGTGGAGGAACTTGAATAGGCAGTGTCCTTTTTAGATTGGAGCAAAATGATACATTGTGAAACTTTTAAAACCATTTAAGTTATTTGTGGTAAGCCTTGAAAAGCCCTTAAAAGGTAATGGACATTAGACTAACCTGAGACAATATTTACTTGGGCAATATCACTGGTATTAATTTTTGAAAAAAACTTAGGAGAATTACAGTTCTGACAGACTGTGCTATGGCATAGATTTTCTTTGAGTGTCTGTGAG
Organism: Pipistrellus kuhlii; assembly: GCF_014108245.1. Classification (NCBI taxonomy): domain Eukaryota; kingdom Metazoa; phylum Chordata; class Mammalia; order Chiroptera; family Vespertilionidae; genus Pipistrellus; species Pipistrellus kuhlii. The sequence continues at coordinate 187,330,273 of NW_023425515.1, read as the reverse complement.
TTCACAGAAAACATCCAGGTCATCCCTGACTCTAGGAGCCCCTTTTTCATTCTGTCACTGGGTACCCACCTTGTGTTACAAGTTTGAGTGAGAGGTTTTCATTCTAGAGTTTTCCTAGCCAGAGAGTTCACCGTGCCCTCAGAATATAGTCTGCTGTGCTTGCCTAAATATATTTGGGGTCTTTCAAAAATTTTAAACAACTCAACACCAATCAAAATGAGTATCATTGTCAGATTGGATTTAAGTCTAGGTTCATGTTGTTCATAGGAGACAAGAATAAGGACATTGGAAAGATGAAAACTAAAAGAGAAACACATGTTTCAGGGGAATACTAAACAAAAGAAAATGGGCATAGCTTTATTGATATTAAACAATAGATTTATTTATTTTTAGAGAGAGAAACATTGACTTGTTCCACTTATTTATGCATTCATAAATAAGTGGAGGTCTAGCCTGCAACATTGGTGTATCGATCGGGTCAATGAGCTACCCAGCCTAGGCCTAAACAATAGATTTTAAGGCAAAAAATGATCACTTCATAATAATAAACTGTTTAATTTACTAGAAAGAATAATTCCTGGTTCTTCCCATAGTCAGAAGTTCAAACAAACTAGTAAGAATTTAGAAGATTTGAACCATACAGTTACCAGCTTGAACTGCTTCCATAACTGCAGAATACAGTCATTCTCAGGACATATAGAGCATATGGGCCATTCACTGGGCCCTGAGGTGATCTCAGCAAATTTCAAAGACTTTATACTAAGACAGTGATTCTTAAATTTTGCAAGTAATACACGCCTTTGAAAAGCCCATGTATCTTATAAGTTAGGGTTTATGGAACTCGGCACTGACATTTGGGACCAGGTAATTCTTTGTTGAGGGGGCTGGTCTCTCTATTATAGGATTTTAACAGCATCCCTACCTTCTATCCACTAGATGCCAGAGGTACCTCCCTTCTCACAGTGACAACCCAAAATGTCTCCAGACATTGCCAAATGTCCCTTGATGGGCACTATCAACCTCGGTGGAGAATTACTGTTACAGATCTTCTCTCCAGAGAAATACATCATTTTGCATACAGTTTCTTCCCTCTCCCATATCTATGGTCTTGCCCCCACTGAAGATAGTTTAGTTGAGACGTTTTGTAAGAAAAAGCAGTGGATCATCCAAGGAGCCTGGACATCTGATCTCTGCTCTTTCCACAGCTTCCAGTGTGTGTAGGCTTCATGGGGTTCCTGATGCTGAGGGTCTGGGGCTTGAGACTGCCATTGAGCTCCACAGACTTTACGCTTCTGTTTTGTTCTAGGCCTTTTGCTAGGTGCTAATTACAGATCATTCAGATCCATGACAGTGAAAATAATAATAAAATGAGATACACGAAGGAATGAAAAAGGGAGAACTTACCTCTGAGGAGCAGGCAATTTAACTACATGGGATCAGAGACCGTACAAAGGAGAGGTGGACAGCCAAGCTGCGTTTTGCAGGATAAAAAGAAGTTTGTAAGGGGGAGGACATTGCAGGCAGGTGGACCAGCACCCTAGGACCTGGGGGTTGTAAGAGCTCAGCTTTGCTGTGGTGTAAAAAAGGAACGAAAGATAAAAGGTGTGGGTGAGGTGTGCTTAGGTGCCTGGACTTGATCGGTCAAGTAGTTGAAGTATTTTAAGTGGGGAAGTGACACAATCAGACGTGTTTAGAAAGTTGATTTGAGTGGCTCTGTGAAGGACAGCTGGGAGGTTAGACCAGCTGGAGGCAAGGCAAAGAACCCAGCTGAATAACGAGGTCTAGAACTATCTGCGGCCGTGGGAATGGAGAGAGTCAGGTCCCCAAACCCGAGTTTAGTAAAGGGAGCTCCACATCCATTATTTCAAAGGACATAATTATGTCCCTGGCCAGAGGACACTGCCCTTAGCTCTGAAAATAAAGGCATAAGTTTTTATTTGAGAGAGATTTTTTCCACTTTTTATATACATCTTTTTCCTCTAGGAAATAGACAGACGGTTGGAAAAAAAACTGAAGATCACACAAAAGGAGAGGTAAGGCTACTGTCTGGTCTGAGGACTCACGCTCTCTGCATTTGAGAGCTGGGCAGTCAGTGGTGTTCTCCAGCTGGCTCTTAGGGTTAGCAGGTCAGGCTCTTGGACAGTGAATCCTTCCCTCAAGGATACGGTGGCTTGAGGTTTTGATGGAAGTGGGGAGGTGACAAGTCAGAAGACTTGGGTTTAGGCCTGGCTCTGCTCCCAATTGCTCTGGTGTTTGGGACAAGTCTGTCCCTTCCTCCTGCCCCGCAGTCTGAACATCAGTTTCTTTCTCTGTGCCAAAAGGAGGTTGGACAGATGATCTCTCTGGGCCTTCTGTGACTTGCTGGCTCAGGGCATTACGGGGGTATCCTGGAAGGAAAGATTCTCAGGACTTCTTAGACCTTGAAGGATAGCTTCATCGCCCAGCTTCAAAGCAAGGGCAGTGGGTTTTCAAAGCAGGTGAAGGTGGACTTCAGCAGTCTGTCTTTGGGCTTAGGTAACCTGCCAGCTTCCCACAGGGACAGGTGACAGGAAAGAGGAATAGAGGGCCTCTCTGGACTTGCCTAATGGGCTACAAGATATTCCCCGGGGAACCCCCCCTGGAGTGCCCACCTGCCTTCCCAACAGCTTTCCTGGTCCCCTTCCCCTCAGATCAGATTGCTGGCTCCTGTCCGTCTGCTCATCTCAGCAGCTACACTAGCACCCGGCTACAGTCCCCTGGCCTTGCCATTCCTGTCCCGCCAGGACTTATTTTAGTTCCCCTGACAGCAGCTGAGTTCCTCCAGTGCCTTCCCCTCCTGACAATCAAGAGTCTACTGACAGCCCCCCGTGGGCTGTTTGGTTCTGAAGAGAAGAAGCTAGTTGACTGCTCTGGGGAGGATCTTTGTGGCTGTTAAGGGGTGGCCGTTCTTGCTTGGATCCCTTTTCCCCTGTGGCTTTTGTTTCTTTTCCTTCCTTGTTTTCCTCCTCTCCTTGTGGACACATCGCCTGATGTGCACATCCACCAGCCTTGGACAATGCCTCCCCTTTGAGCACTGCCAAGCACTGTTTCTAGGATCGTCCTTCGCCCCACCCCGCCGCGTGCAGCATACCAGAGCCCTGGTGAGGGAGGTGTCTGCTCAGAAGCCTTCTGAAGAGGTGATCCAGTTGTTTGGTGTTAGCTTGTCTTTGGGAGGCACGAGTCACTTACCAGAAGGCTGAGGCAGTGTGGTAAATCCTGTCTCGGTGCCAGGCAGGGATGGCGGAGCGGGCTCCTTGGTAGTGTGGTTTGAGCACGTGCTGGAAGACCTTGCTGGTAAACATTTTGCTGACCCCAAAGCCTGAGGGGCTCCCACCACACCAGCCTGGTACACTCTGATCTCTGTAGGGAAGTTGGGATTTTAACAGAAGTCACTGGATTCTGGGCCTGAAATATTTTGCCACAGGAACCATGTAGTGCTTGATGTAATTGTAATGAACAGGGATAGAAGTCCACGAAAATGAGATGGTGTTCCAGCCCTCTCTGCCTGGGGTTAGGGCTCAGGAGCAGACCTGTGGATTGTGCGAGCTTATGGCAAGGTTGCTCTTTGAGAAACTTCTTGAGGCGTGAGAATTCTAATATCTGGTCAAGAGACCAGAGAATAATGAATAGAAATAGGAGGTGAAAAAAAGTAAAAATAAAAAATAAAAAACGGGGTGGGGGGTGGCATAGGAGGTGTAGGAGGAGGAAAGAGATGGGGTGGGTGTGGGACATGAATGGGGCCTCTTCAATCAAGAATAGGAGTTGTGAAGCTGTGTTTGCTCTTTGTCAGCAGGAAATCCAAATCTCCTCCCAAAGTGCCCATTGTGATTCAGGACGATAGCCTTCCCACCGGTCCCCCCCCTCAGATCCGCATCCTCAAGAGGCCCACCAGCAACGGTGTGGTTAGCAGCCCCAACTCCACCAGCAGGCCAGCCCTTCCGGTCAAGTCCCTAGCACAGCGGGAGGCAGAGTACGCAGAAGCCCGGAAGCGGATCCTGGGCAGCGCCAGCCCCGAGGAGGAACAAGAGAAACCCATCCTCGACAGGTGAGTGTAGCTGGCAGGGCTGACTGTGGACCACCCCACCAGGCCACGAGGAGGAGAGGAGGAGGAGGAGGGAGGGAGGGAGGGAGGGAGGGAGGGAGGGAGGGAGGAAGGAAGGAAGGAAGGAAGGAAGGAAGGAAGGAAGGAAGGAAGGAAGGAAGGAAGGAAGGATGGATCTTGGCTGCAAGTAGATGAATAAAGCAAGCAGAATCAGGGCTAGAACCAGTGCAGCTCTAGCTGTCCACCAGCCCATTGAGCCAGTTCATTGTGCTGCACTGGCTGCCTTACTATTCTGCAAGATTTGAGGATGTGGTGGTTCGCTGGCAGACACCAGGGGACAATGTGGTATGGAGGTTAAAGGCAAGGACTTGGAGTCAAAATCTGCCACTTCTATTTACTTTAGAGCTGCTTGATCTCTGTGTCTTCATAGACTAATCTGGAAAATGGAATTATGATAGTACCTGCACGTTGTTGTGCAATTAAATGAGCATAGGGTTCTGAGAACCCTGCCTGGCACAATGGAAAGTGCCCAGTTCCGTGTTTGTTCTCTTCTGGTCCTCATAATAACCCATGATGGTTTCTCTGAAGTCCTAGAAATTGTACTTGTTTGTTACCTCCTAATAAAGCAGTATTTATTCAAACAATCTCTTTCTAACTTTGAGAGACCTTCTTGGGCTTGATAATCTGGCACTTGAACTAATCTGTGTACCTTCTTTCTATCCTGAGGCTCCATTGTCTCTCCTCTAACTGTTCACTTGGCACAAAGAAAACATCCATTTCCTTTAGTCTTTCACATTAATGTCAGTCACCATTAACCACGTGATTTGCAGAGAAGCAGGAGGGAAGCAATGGCAGGTGCTGGCTCACTGTTGAGCTTTGGGTTAGGAGTCTTTACCTTGACCCAAAGCTCTGGAAAATCTGTGCTCTTTTTTCTGGGGGGAGGGGAGTGTACTGTCCATGGTCACTGCCTCTGGACAGCTTGGCCCTTGAGCATTCCCCCTGCCTCCAGATGAATGATAGTGAGCCAGACCTGGGGGACAAGTGCTACAGGTGCCACCTGCCCCATTTAGGAGCTTTCCAACCTGGAGGTGCTCTGAGTCCACTTGCCATGGAATCAAGCTCAGGAGCCAGAGTTGGCTAATAGCCGCTGTGACTTCTGTCCCAGCTGCAGGGGTGGTTGGTTTTAAGACTTGGAGTCCTCTTTTCAACCCTTTCTCAGGCCTCCCTCTGATCTTCTTCCCTTCAGGCCAACCAGGATCTCCCAACCCGAAGACAGCAGGCAGCCCAATAATGTGATCAGACAGCCCTTGGGTCCTGATGGGTCACAAGGCTTCAAACAGCGCAGATAAATGTGGGCAAGAAAGAATGATGCCGCCGTCACCACCTCCTGGGTCGTCCGCCATGGGTCACACTGCCGTGGCAGACAACTGGACTTGAGCAGAGGGAAGGACCTGATTAACTTGCACTGTGATCCCCTTTGCTCCTCCCACTGTGACCTTGAACCCCATGCACTGTGACCTCCCCCTTGCCCCCTTTCCCACTGTGATTGGCATGTCTACAAGGGCTGTCCCAAGTCAATGGAAAGGGAAAGGATGGGGGTTAGGGGACTTAAGAGTAGAGAGTCAGACAGTGCCACTTGGCCACTTGGGGTAAAGCCAGTGCCAGCAATAACAGTTTATCATGCTCATTAATTTGGGATTTCAAAACAAATGAGAACTCCCATCCACCCACCCCCAAGTGCATGTCGTCGTCACTTAAAAGCAAGTTCCATTTGAAAATTATCCTTTCTTTTTTTTTTTTTCTTCCTATTTTTGTTTGTTTATACAAATATCTGATTTGCAAGAAAAAAAGTGCATGGTAAGGGTTTTTAGCAGTTTAATGAATTTTTAATTAAGAAAGGGTAGTTTGGTAGTCTACTTAAAAATGTTTCTGGGAAATGTACTAGAAACATTAACCAATAGGTTTTTGGTGAGCTTCTGTATTCCTACTGCCGCCCAGGAAAGGGGCAGGGCTCTGTAGCCGCCAGGACAGACGAGCACCCCATGCCTATACCTCCCTCCCCCCAGCTAAGTCCCAGGGCATCATGGCCCTACCTGGAGACTGGGCTCGTTCTATAGGCTCATAGAGCCTGGGGAGGGTGCCAACCCCACCTCTAGTATTTTGGGAGACGGGAAAGTGAACAGACTTTCCCTTCCCAAGCCCCTCAGGGTGGTTCCCTACCAGCCAGGCTTGCTCCTTCGAGAAGAGAGCAGGGAGTGAGACTGCACTCCCGAGCTTAGAAGTCAGTGGTGCGAGGCTTGCTCAGTATTTTGCTGTCAGCACAAGGAAAGCCAGGAGAGTCTGGCTCCAGGGCTCAGCCTCCTGCCTCGTGTGGTCAGAAGGTGTGTGTGGAGTGCCATCTCCAGGGATGGCATCAGCTCGGTAACTATAGCTGGTACATTTCCTTTGTGAAATCACTACCTTGGGAGCGGACCGTTCTGAATACATACGGGAAAAGACAAGCTGTGCATTGCAGACTGGTGATGGCAGACTGGTTCCCCATGGTCCTAGGCCACCCTTCACGCTTTTTCCAGAGCAAAGCCCTGGAATAAAGGCAGTTTCCCCTCTCTCCCTGGAGCCTGGGGATTTGCTTTGGCTCCTTGAGGTGGAAGAGACTAAGAGGGCCGCTGACCAGAGCAGCTGTGTGTGTGTACAGTCTAGCCCTCTCAGGCTTTCTCTGGTCTCTCCTGTTGCACTGCGCCTTATCCCCCAGCTAGCCAGACAGCCTCCCACTCGGTGGATGAGTTTTAGAGTGGTGGGTGTGATGTTTTAGTGATTAAGGCAGCTTGTGGTGGCCAAGGTGCAAGCTAGGTTTTGGAGTCCCACTCTACCTTTGTTCACCTGGCTCTTGGTTGCCCTGTGGGAATGTAGGCCAGGCTCAGCAAGCCATGTCCCACTACATTTTGCCCTTAGAAGGAAGGGCCAGCTGTCAGTTGAATCAGCAACTAGTCCGCAGCACAGTTTTGTAACTGTGTGAAGCAAGGAAGTTGTCTGTGAGCGGAGCTGGAACAGAGCTTCAGTCAGTAAGAACCTACAGGTGGTTGAGTTGTGACCGTAGACTATTCTGGCAGGAAATTACCTCCAGGTGTGGGCAAGGGAGAAGGTTGATTGCTGTCTTTCTAGTTCCACTGCCCTGACCAAGTTTCCTCATTCTAAATATGTAGTGTCCATCCCTCCTGTAATAGTGGTTTCTGGCCCAAAGTGAGACTGTCCTTTCAGATGGAGAAGGGCCAGAGGTAGGCCAGATGGAAATGATTGCCCAGCCATTGGGACGACCTGTTCTTGCCTCCTCCCCTAATGGAGCCAGAGGGAAGACTGGCTGATGGGTGTCTCTGGATTGAGGATCTAGTAGGGACTGGTGCTCCCACCTCCTCTGGCCAAAGATGGGGCTCTGCCCACTGTGTGCCTGTACCTCCTTGGCTTCCCAGATGGAGAGGTAGCAAATTTTTTAAAAAGAAAAACAAAAACAGTGAACTGTTGTGTTGGGGGAGGTGGGAAGGGAGATGGGAGAACGGAACGGTTTGGGGTGTGTGTGTGTGTGTGTGTGTGTGTGTGTGTGTGTGTGTGTTGGTAGCTGTCTGTAACTTTCCTTAAGTGCTTTTTTTTTTTTTTTTTTTAACTTTTTTAAGTAAGCTGCGGGCTTTGGCTTAGAAAACCCCAGGGGGGTATGGGGGGCAGAAACCTGAGGCTGCTGCCCCTTTATCTGCCTTCATGGTACTGTCCCCTTCCCCCAGCTCCTCCCTGACCCCATGAGCCAGGCCTCAGACCTTCCAGCTAACTGCTTCCCATGAGCCACTACTCTGTTGTCAGCCTATAACCAAAGGAGCTGGGGGTCTGGGCCTGGTGACCAACCCTTCTCAGCCCACTCAGTCAGGGTGCTCCCCACCTGCAGGCAGGAGGCAACACCCTATCTGCTACCATCAACCCCTTCCAGAGCCCACTGCCCCGCCCTGCCCTGCCCAGCCCAGTCCAGCCATACCCTGCTCTGCCCCATCTGGGGGTGCTCTGCTCAGGGATGGGCCGGTAGGGCTACCCCATCCTCCCTGCTAAGCAGAGGCTCTGGAAACCTCTGGGGTCCTGCTCTCTGGCCATGTGATTCCAAGGGTGCACATGGGCCCCTGGGGCATGGGAGGGAGGGCTGCACCCCTGCAGTCCTGCTCTGCTAATCTAGCGGGCAGCTGCCCACCCCGCACCGCGGGCTCCTGAGTCGGCAGATTAAGCATTTTATAAATTGTATTTTAAATACATGTTTTAAACTTGTCAGAGCCTTGTCCTCATTTCAGTCCCTGGCCTCCTAACTTCTTGCTGTGGCTGCTGCTTTAACCACTGGAGCTACCTCCGCTCCGTCCCAAGGAGGGGCTCGCTCTCGTTAGAGAAGTAGGTCTGAGGTGGTGAGTGTATTGGGGGTACGGATCCACTCCCTCGGGCTCCCAGGGCAGCGGGTCCCTTGTCCCCGGGGCTCTGTTGGGAACATGGGCAAGGCCCTTCCTCTCTTCCACGGGTCTGCCCCTTTCCGGGCTGGGGTCTTCCAGGTACTTCCCTATGTTCACCATTCCTTTTGAGCAAGGAGATTCCTGCCCTTGGGGGGCTCCTAATCCAAAAGGAAAACCTCAGCTGAGGAAAATCCCAGCTTTGTCCTTCAAGAGTACACATAAGATCAAGACTTCGCACCCAGGGCCACGTCCAGCCAGAGCCCCAGCCCTGGGCAGGGTTTTGAGGTACATCTTGCCTGAGGGACTCCCAAGCCTGAGGGAGGCTGTGGCCCTGTGCCCTAAGAGCCCAGTGGAGGCCTTCCCTGGCACCAGGAAGCAGGTGAGTGCCCAGAGGGCAGGGGCCCAGCACCAGGCACAAAGGCTGAGGTTCTTGGTGTTTATTGGCTTACCAGGCCACAAAAGCAAAATCCAGCTGCGGTACCTGCCCGATGACCTATCTGCCTGCAGGTCTTAGACAGCTGTCTAGAGTCAGGACTCTATAGGGTCAGTGGGTTCGAGCCGGCACAGAGCTGAGCCACTTTCGGCCGTCAGAGCTGTGTTCCCTAGAGAGAAGGATGGGAGGAAAAGCTCCATCTCCATGTGCCCAAGGAGAGAGGATGCCTTCACGGGGAAGTGGTGAGCGGACAGTCAGGCTCAGGGGCCTGGCTCCGAGTCCAGATCGCTGGAAGGGGCATGCTGCAGGGGACGCTTCCCTAAGTCTGTTTCCTGCTACTCCTAACATGGAGCCAGACTTGGGCAAAGGACTGGGTGTTAAAGCTCCTGATGAGAAAGGCAGGCAGTGCCAGTCTAAGAGAAAGACAGTGTGTACCCCTGAGTCCTAGGCACAGGAAGGCATAAGGACCATGACTCATGAATAATCCACTTGGTGCACAGGCCTTCAACAAAGGTTCGTTTCCCTCCCCACTCCCCCCTTTCTCTTTCTTCCTCCCCGGAGCAACAGTCCCCCAGGCATCACTTCTTAGAAGGATGTATTCTTGGGTCAGGCCAAGGGCCTAGGAAGGAAGGAGGTGGATGGGCCCGGGCAGGGGCCCCAGCCCTTCGGGCACCCACCTGCTTCCTTGAGATCCTGTCTGGAGGTAGAGGCTGTGGATGTCAGGGCTCGGGTTGGTGGGGGTGCACTGGTTCCGACCTACCATCTTCTTGTCCAGCCTCGGGCAGAGTGGGATGCAGGGCACCTGGGCGTAGGGGCTCTGCAGGTTGGCAGCTGGCAAGAGAGGAGGTGACAAGAGAGGGGGATGTTTCAGAATACACCCAGCCTTGGGAGGCAGGCAGACCCAGGTGAGATCCTGACTTTGCTACATGAGCTGGCTGGGTTTGGGCAAATTACCTCTCCAGGCCTCTATGTAGGCTGGAGACGATAGTGGTACCCACCTCACAGTGGATGATGAGGATTAAAGGGGTAGTACATGCAAAGCATTCAACTAAAAGCTGAGCACTGCGGAGTGCTAATAACAGCTGAAAAAAGCAGGTGTCTTGCATTGGGTCCTGGCAAAGTCTGGTAGGCACACTCTAGACTCTGAAAAGCTCCTAGCCCATCACTTGGCACACAGTAGGAATCTAATGGTACCTACTATTATGGGGAGGCCACCTTGCCCAGTGAAAAGAGCACAGGTGTTGTAGTCAGAGCTGGGTATAAACTCCCCTGACATATTGGATCCATATCCTTGGGCAAGTTCCTTAAACTTACCCAGTTTCAGTTGTCTGTAACATGGGGTAAATATGTGATTATGGGGATTACATTCTAACATATCTGCCAAGGATCCCAGTGCAGTGAGTGGTTCCAGTGGGTGCTCAATCAATGATGAGCTGAGAGCACTGATCACCCGGCTCTTGGGACCACCCTGTGGTCAGGGCTAAGGCACTGGGAGGAGTCCAAGTAGAGGGCCTTGTCAGCGGGCTGGAGAAGGGGTAATGACCATCAGTCCATTGACTGATGCAGTTAACCCCAAAGGGGAAAACCATGTCTTTCAGCCTGGTTCTGACTTTGTAGGGGCCCAGGGGACGAGGCGAGATTTGCAGGAGAGCAGAGCCCCACCATGCCCAGGGCCCTCACCGTAGCTCTGCTGCTTCAGCCGGTTCAGGATCCTGAGGACCCTTCGTTCTGGGACTTCCAAGGTGTCTGCCTGCTGCAGGTTGTAGGGAAGCTTCTTCCGGGATCGCAGCCGGCCTATGGCCGATTCCATCTCTCGGGCCTTACAGGTGCCTTCCTTGAGCTTCTTCTGGTAATAGCTGGGGAGGCAGTGCCCACCCAGCTCAGCCTGGCCATGTTTAATTCACCCTCCTCTTCCCTCACTCTTCCTGGGGCCTGTTCTGTCTGGCCGGCTCTGGAGCAGGAACACAGGCCCAGGAGTTGGGAGACCTGGGTTTTAGTCCCAGCTCTGCTATCAACTTCTGTGACCATGGGCATGTCATTGCTCTGCTTTAAACCTCAGTCACAGTCACCCCTGTGTAAAATGGGGAGAAATGGTTATCTTATTCCTGTCACTGCAAGTCACTTGACTTCTCTGAGCTTCAGGTGTCCCCCTGGGTGAAAAGGATCAAAAAGTCCACATGTTATAGGGTTAAATAACTGCCCATCCAGCATTAGCAAAGTGTGTGGTCCATGGGAAGAGCCTGGTAAATGTTACCCTTGATTTCTGTCACTGATATTTGTACTTAGATGTGCAAGTGTTTTATAAGTCAGCTGTGCAATGAACTCCTGCTCATCTTCCAGATTTCAGCTTAAGGGCAATCTCTTCCAGAAAGTTCTCTGTCCTCCCACTCTGGGCCGCATAACCTGTGCTTATTCTATTGTAACCTATAGCCCACTTTAATACATCACTACTTGCCTTTTCTCCATAGACTGCAGCACCATTCATTCATTCATTCAGTAAATATTAATGGATTATTTACTATGTACTGACCTCTCATCTAAGTACTTGGGAAAGAATGGTGCAGGGTATATTTATTTAGGGTCCCTTATCACAGTCCTTCGGCCCCACCTCTCACTGTAGCCATTGCCACAGCAACCAGTTCCACGAGGGCTTCCACCAGGTGTGCTCAAGCACAGCCTGGCATGGTCTTGCCTCAGGCTTGAGCCCCTTGCTCCCTGTCCCAGAGTTTCTCTGACCCATGTGCAAACCAAAGTGCAGGGAAATTAAACACCTATCGGGGGCCACATTTGACCAAAGGAGCCAACAGCTAAAGTATACAGGCTTCTCTCCCCTGACTGAGTTCTAAGCCACCATTCAGAGTCTCCTCAAAAGCACATCCTGATATTGGCTTCTCCTCCTTTGCTGTCCATATCCCTTCCCCACTCTCATTCCCCATAATTACTTTTTAAATCAACTACCTAGGCTCATAACTAGTGGAAGAGTTAGACCATAAATAAAAGCACTCACAATACCATGGCAGTAGTTACGGGTTCTCTAAGGGGAAGTCAAAGCTAGGTAGTGGGTAGTGATGAGGAGCTATTTTGGCTCACAGTGGTCAGCAGAATTCTTGGAGGTGGTGGCATCTGAGCAGAATGAGGGGAGGGAGCTAGCCAAATGGATATCTAAAGGGAGTGCATGTGAAAAGGCCAGGAGGTTGCAAAGAGCTTGGTGACCTCTAAGGATAGCAAGGAAGCCAGCGGGGCTAGAGATTGGTGTGTGAGGGAGAAGGGGAGATGTGGGCAGCAAGACGGAAAGGCCAGACAACCTAGGGCTTTGTAGGCAGCAGTGTTGGAAAACTCTTAGGGCTTAAGCTGATGGTTCTGCTAGGCCCTCTACCTATCCCTGGGGCCTGGAATTTTGGGGTATATTGGGCTTCACACAGGGAAATAGAAAATGAATACCAGAGCCCTCACATGGAAATTGGAGCTAGATCTCTGTAAAACTGGGACCTAAAAAGGCAGTGCACCAAGTAAAAGATGGACTAGAAAATAACTTCACCCCACAGCGACCAGTAGGACATGAGCAGTGTGTGCATAACTTTGTCAACAATTTTGAAGGAAATTGCCTGCTTCCCAACTCCTCTTTTTCCCCTCCCTGTGGGCTTGAATTCAGGTGTGTTTCTGGTAACTTAGCTTAGCGTCAACCTAGGGAATGGTGGGAAGAAACTGGGTGCTTGGGGGGACCTTGTCTTCCTGCCTGCTTCCTCCAGACTGTCAATATAAAAGAGGAATAAACTATCTTGTTTGAACTATAGAACATCGGGTCTACTCCTTCACTAAGACACCTGGAATTCTATACTCAACTAACCTATTAAGTAAGTTTGAGGGTAGAAAAACACTTTCGCAGATTTGCAAAATCTCAAAAATTTCACCTCCCACCTATGCTTGCTCAAGAAGCTACTGAAGAACACACATTCTTTCAAAATGAAGGCATGAATAAAAATAAAAATAAAAGGAAGCTATACATACAGAAAATGGGGTCTAACACAGGAGAGAGGCAAAGGTAAAGTTAGATCCCACAATGGCAATGCAATTGCCATGGGACAACTAGGTTAGACTGGATCTCTATATTTAAATAACAGAAATTTTGAGGGTTGGCATACCTATTGCCTTTCTAACCCCAAAAAGTTACTGAGCAAACATGCCTTTAGAAGAAAAAAAAAGAAAAAAAAAAAAAAAGAATAATACATCCAGCAAATAGAATCCTAATTAGAGGAAAGGAAAAAAAGATTCCTAGGATGAAAGGTTACCAAAGTGGTAGTTCTACAGCAGGCCTAAAAAGAATTCTAAGCAAGAAGAATGGAATTATTTTAAACAGGGGTCCTCAAACTTTTTAAAGTGGGGGCCAGATCACGGTCCCTCAGAGAGCTGGAGGGCCGGACTATATGAACTACTAATTCCTACTGTAACACCTTGGCTGTGCTCACTGCCCAAAAAACCTGGCGGGCTGGATCAGACTCCTCTGCGGGCCGCAGTTTGAAGACGCCTGATTTAGAACATGCCTCCATCCAAGAAAAATAGTAGGAAGATGCAGAAATTATCAATGAATTAAACACAAAACAAGGAAATAACCCATTTTAGGAAATTTTTAAAAAGGAAATGAAATTATAGTATATTATTAAAAAGCCAAACGCTTATTCAGTAAAAAGAAAAAAATTATGGGAAGTGGAAGCTGGCGGGATAGTTGGATTAGACAGCTAAATCCTTGCCATCATCAGAAGTCAATAGAAAAAAGTCTAAAAATCTAATCAAAATATCATTTATTGGGATTTAGAGGTGCCCAGGTGTGGCTGAGGCGAGATGTCAATAGAAGTAAGGAGTGAGTCAATACATAGAAGTAAGGAGTGAGTCAATGCTTGCCTTTGGAAGAAAGACTTCAAGTATTGGGGAGTATGGGGAGAAACCAAGATTGTGGCATAGGTAAACACCTGAAATTGCTGCCTCCTACAACCACTTCAAAACTACAACTAAAAGACAAAGCAGACATCCAGAACCACAGGAAGGCTGACTGAGTGGAAATTCTACAGCTAGAAGGAAAGAGAAAAGCACACTGAGACTCAGGAGCTGAGGAAGTAAAGCCCAGGGTACGGAGGCATGTGTGCACTCGTGGAAAGGGCTGACAAGTGAGTACGCTACTGTCTTTTTCAATGGGGACACTGCTGTCTTTTTCAACTCAAGTTCCGGGTGGGACTCTGGGGACCCAGACTCATATGGGGAGAAACTGAATTGTCTGGCAGCGGGTGGAATTTGAAGGTGGCTTTCTTTCAGAGGTGCTTACAGTGATTACCAACGGACACAGACCTGAGGGCCTCTTAGGGCAGGGGTGATGAGAAGCCATTGCTGTGTGCCCCCCTCTGAGACCCCGCCCCACCCAAGCTGTGCTGCAGAGGCTTTTGTATATGAATGGCCTGGTCCTTTGAAATCTAAACTTACCTAACAAACTGCAGCTGAGACAGAGACCCAGAACATCCAAAAGAAGGCCCAAGGCTCCACAGCAGCTTGCATTGCTTCACAGCTGGGCCACACCTGGGCACCTCTAAATCCCAAAGAAAAGGAATCTGCAGATCTCTCCATAGCTCCTGCTGGGTGGCCTCAGACAGAGGCTAAATTAGTACCTCAGAGATCCAAGAGCCAGTGTACCCAATGGTCAGAGTGGGACCATCCACATTACAACTCCTCAGATCCATCAGGGACACACTCAGGGAGCAGGCTCAGTGAGCACCAAAGCCCCATTGAAGCAACTTTTGCCTCATAAGGTGACTCCAGCATAGAAGTTCTCCCATTGTAGACATAGCTGATCCTCACAGCCAATTGGCCTGGAGGTCAATTCCTCCCAGTGATACTAACAACAATCAAGGCTTAACTTCAACGAGACTGTGCACACAGCCCACAAAGGAGTACTTTCCGTATTTTCCGGCGTATAAGACGACTTTTGAAACAAAAAAAAGTCAACTGAATATCGAGGGCAAAAACAAAAATTGCACAAAAATTGCCTGCAGATCTTGACGGCAAAGTCAGTCTTTTCTTTGAAGTGGGGGGTAGTCTTATACAGTGAATATAGGCCTAAACCTACGTTTTAACTAAAATTAGGGGGTCGTCTTATACGCCGGAAAATATGGTATATCAAGAGTGTCCACTTGAAGTAACAGGAGGCTGAGCCACTGGGCCCTTATAGGACACCTAGCATACAAAACCACTCTATCGACTCAGGGAAGCAGCCAAAATGTGGAGACAAAGAAATTGGTCACAAATGAAAGAAACGGAAGATGCAGAGTTCAAAACCATGATTATAAGGTTTTTCAAGAACTTCCTAGAAAAGTCTGATAAATTTAATGAGACCCTCAAAGATATTGCAAAGGACCAACTAGAAATTAAGCACATATTGAGTGAAATAAAGCATAATATACAGAGATCCAACAGCAGACTAGAGGATCGCAAGAATCAAGTCAAAGATTTGAAATTCAAAAAAGCAAAAAACATCCAAAAGAAAAAAGAATCCAAAAATATGAAGATAGTGTAAAGAGCCTCTGGGACAACTTCAAGTATACCAACATCTGAATTATGGGGTGCCAGAAGAAGAGAGAGAGCAAGATATTGAAAACCTACTTGAAGAAATAATGACAGAAAATTTCCCCCACCTGGTGAAAGAAATAGACTTACAAGACCAGGAAGCACACAGAATCACAAAAGGAATCCAAAGAGTGCCACACCAAGACACATCATAATTAAAATACCAGGGGCAAGAGACAAAGAGAATCTTAAAAGCAACAAGAGAAAAACAGTTACCTACAAGGGAGCACGCATACAATTGTCAGCTGATTTCTCAACAGAAACTATGCAGGCCAGAAGGGAATGGCAAGAAATAGTCAAAGTGATGAACAGCAAGAACCTACAACCAAGATTACTCTACTCAGCAAAGCTATCATTCAGAACTGAAGGTTAGATAAAGAGCTTCACAGATAAGAAAAAGCTAAAGGAGTTCATCACTGCCAAACTAGTATGAAATGTTGAAAGGTATTCTTTAAAAAGAGGAAGAAGAAGAAAAAGGTAAAGATAAAAATTATGAACAACTACATATCTATCAACAAGTGAATCTAAAAATCAAGTGAATAAAAAATCTGATGAACAGAATAAACTGGTGAATATAATAGAATCAGGGGCATAGAAAGGAAGTGGACTGACAATCCTTGGGGGCAAAGGGGTGTGGGGGGTGTAGGAAGAGACTGGACAAAAATCATATACCTATGGATGAGGACATTGTCGGGGGCCGGTTAGGGCAGAGGGTGGGGTGTGAACCAGGTGCAGGGAGCTATGGGGTGAAAAAAGAGGAACAACTGTAATAATCTGAACAATAAAGATTTTTTTTTTTTTTTTTTAAGGAGTGGGGAGTATGATATATCAGCTGAATACTAAGCAAAAGGAAGTTGGTATGGCCATATTAACCTGTTAACCAAGTGGGACTTATAAATACGTCAAACATAAACAATATCTGGAACAAGAAGGACATATGAATACATCCTTGAAATATATGTTGCGCCCTGAAACGGACTATATATTTTTTGTAATCTTTATAATTGTTTGTAAAATTTATAATTTTTTTAATTCAATGTTTCCATTTTTTTGTTGGTATTCTTTTCTATTTGTTTGTATTGTAATTTTGTATTTTCCTTTGTGCTTTATATATAAATAAATGAAAAATATATATATTTCATTTATTTTAATTAAGTATAAATAAAAAAATAATAATATGAAATTATATCCACCGGGCGTGACATACTGACACGTCCTAGTGAAAGAGTATGCGCCTGTTATACGTTGCATAATTAAAAAGGAAACTCCCCAGTTAACAGGTTAATATTTTAAAAACTAGGCCGTAAGACAAAATGCATTACTAGAAACTAAATTATAAAATGTTCAATTTGTCAGGGAATATGAAATTCTAGACATGAAATGTAAAGCAAAACCTGATAAAAGTACTAAGAGAAATTATTCCACCATCACAGAAGTATTAATAAGTAACTTTTCTACTCTGCCATTGTAGCATCAAAGAATCCATAAATGATACTGAGTTGCTGTGGCTGTGTTCTGATGAAATTTTATAAAAACAGAATAGGCTGTATGTGGCCTGCATCCCATAGTTTGTCAACCCTTGCCTACTATAGACCTTTCCTGAGACTAAAATTCATAGGAGAAACAGCATTTGAAGTTGAGTCTTACCGAGCTAGAAGGGTTAGGAGAAATCTGAACTTTTCACAATGATGCCCTAATAAAGTAAAAAACCAAGCCTACACAAATTCATGATAATCAGCTAGTAATTAAGCTGCCTACAAGAACAAAAAATAACACATTAAAGAAAGATAATAGAATCTAATTTTTAAACCATATAATTCAAAATGTCCAATAAGTAAGAAAATATCAGACTAAAGAAACAGGAAAATGTGCATAATAATAATAAGAAAAAAACTCATAAATAGCAATCCTGAGGTGGCCCAGATGTTGGATTTAGTAGACAGCAGCATTAAAGGAGCTATTAAAAATATGTTCAGCCAAAACCAGTTTGGCTCAGTGGATAGAGCGTCGGCCTGCGGACTGAAGGGTCCCAGGTTCGATTCCGGTCAAGGGCATGTATCTTAGTTGCGGGCACATCCCCAATAGGGGTGAACAGGAGGCAGCTGAACGATGTTTCTCTCTCATCGATGTTTCCAGCTCTCTATCCCTCTCCCTTCCTCTCTGTAAAAAAATCAATAAAATATATATATTTTTAAAAATGTTCAGATAATTGAAGGAACATGTGATCTTAATGAGTGAACAGAGAAACTATAAACTTGAAACAAATGGAAATTCAAGAACAGAAAGTATAATAACTGGAATGAAAAAGTCATTGAATGAGCTTAAGAGCAGATTGGAGATAGCAGAAAAAAGGAATTAATAAACTTAAAGACAAATCAATAGAAATCCAATTTGAAGAAGAAAAGAGAGAGTGAAAGGAAAGACAAACAGAATTCTGTTCTGGCCATGATGGAACAACTAGTACTGTACTTGTCCTATTGCCATAAATAGAAACATGAACAAAATATATGATGCTGCTGACTGATACTGGACAACAGGGAGCATAAGAATGATCTGTGAGAGGAGGGAAGCCAATGAGGTGAGCCTTATGATCTCCCTAGAATTTTTTCTGGAGGTACTTCCTAGACTGCAGTGCAGGAAGTAATTTCCAAAGCAAAAGACAATTAGGTGAGGAGACAGACATTAGAGTTTAGAAAGATGGAGGCCACTGGGGTTAATTAGTGTATCAGAATACCAAAGAGAGAGAAAGTTGCAAAATATGCCTGGGTTACTCTAATGTGTGAACCATCCAATCAGATCCCTCCTTCAAAGACTTAACCGCCCTCAAGAGAGCCAATCTATGCCTTGGCTTTCTCCTACCTTCATGTAATCTTCCGTCCCCTCCTTAATTTCAAATGTATAAAAGAATAAAAGAAGCTGCAAATTTGTCATTCTGCAGAACATCTGAGATCTTGCTCCCGAGTATATGTTATCAGTTTGGTTCAAAGAAACTCATAAAAATTCTCTAGGTTTGGGTGTTCTTATATCAACCTAAGTGTACTAGAAATTGTATAAAAATTTCTGGAAATCTGATATGCCTTGGTATAATGTTACCGGTCATAATTACAGTTATCTTAAAATGCTGTATATCACAGACATAATCAAATCTCATCAGATCTTTAACCTGACCATTTTAAGTCTTTCCTAATTCACAGTTATTGTTTTATTGATTCTTCTCTGAAAGCATTTGCAATTAACTAAAGGTAAAAATACTTCAAGGAAATTTATGCAAGACTCTGGTGAGTACTCTGGATTATAGGTCTCTGGATAAGTTTAAGATCATACCAATATACAGGGTGAGAATCTCCAGAATTCTGATGAAAAAGGTGATGGATTCATAAAATTACTAACCCAAGTTAAGCAGAATAGAAATCAGTTACATGAGAATGAACTGATGGGGATGATTATAATTTTATGATCTTTTTTGTTTGAAACATTGTTGGTTCCTTTTGCTTTTCAGTTTTAAGAAATCCTTTTTCTCTTTTAAGCTGCCTATAACTAATAACAATTTGGTAAATTATACCTTTGTAAACAAAATGAAAACCAACTTTTTCTCCTTGCCTGAATTCTCTAGAATTAAAAACTCTTTGAAATATTTTTATTTTTCTAAGTATTTTTATTTTCATATTAATATAGTTACTTACATAAATTTAATAAGAATTTATTCTTGTTATAGGACATATGAAAAATATTGATTATGTTACAATATTTTGACACTAATGTCATATTTTTTGTTGGTAATCCTCACCCAACGATATTTTTCCATGACTCTTTTAGAGAGAGTGGAAAGAAGGGGGAGAGAGAGAGAAACATCAATGTGAGAAGGAGACATTGGTTGCCTCACACATGCCCTGACCAGGGCCAGGGATCGAGCCTGCAACTGAGGTACATAGAATATGTGCCCTTGTCGGGAGGGAATCAGACCCAGAATCCTTCAGTCCACAGGCTGACACTTTATTCACAGATCCAAATGGCAAGGGTGGTAATGTCATATTTGAAAATGATAAACATAGATATTACCAGGCAGTTTTAAAGAACGAAAGTTGACTTTATGGAGGCACTGCTTAGAAAGTACCACTTAAAATACTGCCTGGTACCTGAATTTCAGGGTTCCTGGTCTTATAGGTCAATAAAGGTCACTTACTGGCAGGCCCAAGAATCTCAGGACATTTTGGGGGACCTTGAGAAAAGAGGAATTCACCTAAGTCTATATATACTGCAGGCTACATCTGATAGCAAGTTGTTGTTGTTTTAAAGTATAGTACGCCCTGGTGGGTGTAGCTCAGAGTCTGTTAGAACACCAAAGGGTCTTGGGTTCTATTCCTGGTCAAGGGACCTTACCTGAGTTGCACTTTTGATCCCCAGCCCCGGCGAGGGCACATGCGGGAAGCAACCAAAGGATGTGTCTGTTTTTCACATCAATCAGACACCAAGCGCTGCTTCTGCTCTGTTTCTCTCTCCCTTTCCCCCTTATACTCTCTCTAAAAATCAATGGGAGAAACATCCTCAAGTGAGGATTAACAACAACAACAAAACTGTAGTTGACATAATAATTAGTTTCAAGTGTCAACATAATGGTTCTGTATTTATATTCATCATGATTTGATCACCACAATCAGTCTGTCACCATACAAAGTTATGATAATATTGACTAATTTCCCTATACTGTACATTTCATCCTGTGATTTTTTATTTTTTTATTTTAATGACGAGGTTTGGCCCAGCCAGTGTGGTTCAGCAGTTGAGTATTGATCCAGGAACCAAGAGGTCACTGGTTCAATTCTCAGTCAGGACACATACCCAGGTTACAGCAAAAATGAATGAAATATGTTAACATTTGGAAGGTACACAGTATTTTCCAAGTAACTAGTGCATATTACAAAAGCATTCATGGGAAAAGACCCATTCAAACTACAAGGCTGACCAATAGATTTTTATTTACAAGAGTCCGCAAACTTCATCGCTATGATTTCAGATTTCAGATTGCAAGCAACCTTTAAGACACCACCATTTGTCAAATTTGATGTAGTATCAAAGAAAAATATCCACATCATTTGTGGCTATCAAATGAAAAGGCTCTTAAAATATTTCTCTCCAATTACATATGTGTGTGAAGCCAGATTTGTTCATATACTATACTTCAAGCAAAACAACATATTGCAACAGATTGAATGCAGAAGCAGATACGAGAATCCAGCTCTCTTATGCCAGTTGTTAAGAGACTTGCAATATTATAAAACGATGTCATTCTTCTTATGGACCTATTTTGTTTTGTTGTTTTGGAAAATAGTTATTTTTCATTACAAGAATAAATGAACAGGTGCTAAAACACTCGGTGCTATTTCCATGTCCCCAGCCCTCCACCTCCCCACCATCAGCCCTACTCACTTGGTGATCTCTTCTAAGGCCGTCTCAGGTAAGGCCAGCATCTCCACCAGCAGGGACAGGATCTCAAAGAGCAGAGTGTGGGGATTCGGGGTAGCCGTCAGGACGTTCTGTTCTGGGGACATGGGATGGTGGCTGCCATTACCATTTGCTAGCCCTGGGTGCACCCCACCCCACCCACCTATCCCTCCCCCGGCTCTGACTGCCCTGGTTCATCCCTGCTCACCCACGGAGCAGAAGAAGCGCTTGGTGTCTGTCATTACGGCCAAGAAATCTTTGAAGCCCACGTGACCATCTCCTGTGGAGGTCGGAAGAAGACAGGGTGGGCAGGGGCCTTCCCGAGCGGCTCCAGGCATGGCAACCTGGGCATGATTATTAGTATTTACTCATTGAGTCTGAATATAAAAGTAACGTATAGATGTCTGGCTGGTGTGGCTCAGTGGTTGAGCGTCAATCCATGAACCAGGAAGTCATGGATTGACCTGGCACATGCCTGGGTTGCAGGCTTGATCCCCAATAGGATCAAGTACAGGAGGCAACCAATCAATTTGATTCTCTCTCATCATTGATGTATCTGTCTCTCCCTTCTCTCTGAAATGAATAAAAACATTTTTTAAAAAATAATGTATAGTCAATGCAGAAAGCATGGTGCACCCAGGAGAGTAGAAGGCAAAAATTAAAATCTTCTGAGTTACAAGCTCCTAGAACTTGAGTCCTAGAGGCAGTAATCTGAGTTCATATCTCAGGTCCACCACTTACTATTCATGTGACCTTGCAATGTCTCTTAGCACCACTAAGCCTTAGTTCTCCCAACTAAGGTGAGGATAACTATAATACCTATCTCCTGGGAGATAAGATGAGGCAAAGGGCTTAGAACAGGCCATGCATATAATACATGCTCACTAAACATCAGCAACTATTATTTTTTAAAATCATTAGTTTTTTTTTAAATATGTATTTTTAAAAATATATTTTATTGATATTTTACAGAGAGGAAGAGAGAGGGAGAGTTAGAAACATCGATGAGAGAATCACCCATCAGCTGCCTCTTGCACACCCCCTACTGGGAATGTGCCCGCAACCAAGGAACATGCCCTTGACCAGAATCGAACCCAGGACCTTTCAGTCCGCAGACCAACGCTCTATCCATTGAGCAAAACCGGTTTTGGCTAAATATGTATTTTTTGTTGATTTCATAGAGGAAGGGCCAGGAGAAAGAGAAACATCAATGATGAAAGAGAATCATTGACCGGCTGCCTCCTATCGAACCCACAACCCGGGCATGTGCCCTTGACCGGAATCGAACCCAAGACCCTTCAGTCCGCAGGCCGGTGCTCTATCCACTGAGCCAAACTGGCTAGGGCATCAGGAACTATTATTATTACCATTTGATAGTCACTGCATGAGAATAGTACATATGCACACGCATTCCCACTTTGGCCTTCAGGGCCCCACTAGACCTGGCTGTTACCTGTCTCCAACCTCACCTAGCGCCCAGACCCTCCAGCACTAACCTGCTCTGCCACCATGGGCCACATTCTTCCCAGGCTGCTTCCTTGTCCTAGAATTTTCTCCAACCCCCTCTAGCTCCTTCACTTAATACTTCCCCTTGACCATCCCTTCCTCAGAGAAGTCGGGTCAGCCCAGGTCAGATCCCTTCGAACACTCTCATATTAGCCCCCATACTT
Source organism: Pipistrellus kuhlii (assembly GCF_014108245.1). Taxonomy (NCBI): domain Eukaryota; kingdom Metazoa; phylum Chordata; class Mammalia; order Chiroptera; family Vespertilionidae; genus Pipistrellus; species Pipistrellus kuhlii. Next base: position 187,307,587 of record NW_023425515.1, on the reverse strand, counting down.
CAACCACACACTCGGAAGGTTCTTTCTGGGAGGCAGGAACTGGGTCTGTTGTGGTCTGCAGTGTCTTCTGGGCTTAAGACAGGTAGGCCTTAGAAATGTTCTCTGAACTACCTGAAGAATGAATGAATAATCTCTAGTCCTTAAAGCCACCCTCTGGGGGTGCTGAATACTTCCCATGCCACAGATGAGGCCTGATGCACAGAGAAAAGCCTGTTGCCAAGGGGCCGAGCTGGGGTCAATTCCTGGCTTGCGCGTGAAGATTTGCATTTGTGCAGCGATGGAGGAAGCAGTGGTCAGGAGCCCGGACTTCCACAGCCCTCTGCTCCCCACGTCCTGCATCTAGCCAGTCAGACCACGTGTAACACTAGCAGCGAATGCCTTCTGGACGCATTCTGTGTACCAGCTGTTTGCTCAGTGCTTTGACTGGGTTATCTCATTCAATCTTTTTTTTAATTTTTAAAAATATATATTTTTTTGATTTTTTACAGAGAGGAAGGGAGAGGGATAGAGAGCTAGAAACATCGATGAGAGAGAAACATCGACCAGCTGCCTCTTGCACACCCCCTACTGGGGATGTGCTCACAACTAAGGTACATGCCCTTGACCGGAATCGAACCCGGGACCTTTCAGTCCCCAGACTGACGCTCTATCCACTGAGCCAAACCGGTTTCGGCCTTTTTTTAATTAAAAAAATATATATTTTATTGATTTTTTACAGAGAGGAAGGGAGAGGGATAGAGAGTTAGAAATACCAATGAGAGAGAAACACACCTCTTATTGGGGATGTGCCCACAACCAAGATACATGGCCTTCAGTCAGAATCAAACCTGGGACCCTTCAGTCAGCAGGTCAACGCTCTATCCACTGAGCCAAACTGGTTAGAGCTATCTCATTAAGTCTTCCAGCACAGATGGATATTGCCATCAGCTTCATTGTACAGATGGGGAAACTGAGGCTTGGTGAACTTCATTGACTCATTCAAGATCCTACAGTTGATGAAATGAGTGACCAAATCACAGGGGAATGTCTAGGGAAGCACACACAAGGGCCCAAAAGGAAGGGATCTCAGGTCACGTACATCTTGGGGTGAGGAAGTAGGTCTTGGTCATCACTCAGTCACCAGAACCTGTCACTGAGTAGGTGGGTGCTCAGGGAGTATTAACTTTCAGGTCCAGTGCAAAATGAAAAGGCAGAAAATATTAAGAATTTCTGGACTGGCCCTCGCTGGGGAGCTCAGTTGGTAAGAGCATTGTCCCCAATACACCAAGGCTGTAGGCTCGATCCCTGGTCAGGGCACAGACAAGAATCAAACAATGAACGCATAATTAAAAAGAAATTCTAGACTGTGACAGCAGTGCATTAAATTAAGGGCAGTGCCTTTTAAGCCAGAGTCCTGAGCACCTCACTGGACTATACCGGTCTCCCATGGCCCGTGGTTAAGGTGATGAGACATCCTGCTTTTGGCGGGACAGTCCCGATTTTTAACAATTTGTCCCGCATCCTGTGGCTTTTTCAAAGCGCCGTGGGACGCGGAACAAATTGTTAAAAATCGGGACGTCTGTTCACCTTCCCTGTGGAGCTGCCCCGACTGGGACATGGAAGGAGTCTCCGCTCACTCACCATCAATATCAGCGCTCATCAGGGCATCCTCCACCTGCACCGGCGTCAGGGAGATGCCCACGATGAGCAGGACGTTCTGCAGGCTGTGCGCGTCCACCTCGCCAGGGCCATTGAAGATCTCAAAGTAACTGTGGAAGGCTGGGGCCGGCAGGGGTTACGTGAGGTGGGGACATTTCTGTTTCCACCGTCCCTCCCCTCCCCTCCAGCCACCCTCTTGCCCAGTGTCCTCTACTAGCATGGCCGCGTGGAGGGACAGGGGAACTGAAAGAGTGAAAGTGGAGGGGTGTGGTCCCATGGACTAACTGCACTCTATACAAGGGCTCAGCTGGTGTGCAAAAGCCAGGCTAATTAGCAACCTTGGCTTTGCACCAGGAGCTCCCCTCTGTGTGCCCGGCCCTGTGCTAAGCTCTCTATAGCCAGGTTCTTGTTTAACTCTCACAATAGCCTTGTAAGAGTAGAATGCTTGTTCCTTTGGAAGGTGGAGGAAACTGAGGACCAGACAGGTCTTTCTGACTCTCAGTCTGCACTTGGACTTGGGTGCTCTGTGGTCCCTCATCTGCACAGATGTGGCTTCTAGGCTTCAGTTATCTGGACCCGAGCTGGGAACCAGGAAGGATGCCAAGAAAGCCCCAGGGCAGTGCCAACTGGTACAAAAGCCGTGTCCTTCCTGGTCATAACGTGTGTGGTGTCTGGTTTCTCTGCTCCCAGCAAAGTGCGGGTTAGAACCAACAGACCTTGTACAAAGACTGGCTCTGGATTACTGTTATGGGCCGAACTGTGTCCCCTGACCTCAAATCCCCATGTGGAAGCCTTAGCCCCCACCCTGTACCTTAGAATCCAATCTAACTGGTGTCCTTATAAGAGGAGGAGATTTGGACACACAGAGACACACCAGGAATGTGCTCACACATACGGAAGACCATGTGAGGATGCAGGCAGAAGGCAAGCCAAGCAAAGAGGCCTCGGGACAAACCAAACATATCAACATTGTGATCCCAGACTCCTGGCCTCCAGAGCTAGCCTGCCCTTCTCGGAGCCTCGGTTTTCTTATCTGTAAGATGGACTTAACAGTGTGCCTTCCAAGAGCGGCTGTATTTATCCAGTGCGGGCACATAATGGACTCTGTAAGTCTGTGAGCCTCTGGCACAGAAGTGAAATGTGGGGAGGGGATGGGACTAGGGTTTGGGCGGTGGTGACGTGCTGTGAGCAGCCACATTGGAAAAGGGGAAAAAACAGAACAACTCTCAGAAGCAGATCCCATCATCCAAAATGCAGCGCAGCTGGGAGCATCAGCGCAGCTCAGCCAGCTCTCTCCTCGCCAGGCAGGATGGGGAAACCCTGGCTCTAAGCCACAAAGGCATGCTGCCCATGAACTCTACTCGAGGAGGTGGGGCAGCGGATCTTGTGCTAGAAAAGCCCAGCCAACAATGGCTAGAGGGTCTTAAGGCAGAAAGGTGTGAACTTCCAGGAGGGGGTAGGAGGGAGCCAGAGAGTGCATCCAAGAAAGGCAGAGGAGCAGGCCACTGTGGCCAGAGGGTCTAGGCTTTGGAGGAGTGAAGGTGGAGGAATGAAGGTGGAGGAGTGAAGGTGGAGGAGGTGGAGGAGGTGGAGGAGTGAAGGTGGAGGAATGACGGGTGGAGGAGGTGGAGGAGTGAAGGTGGAGAAGTGAAGGTGGAAGAGTGATGGGTGGAGGAGTGAAGGTGGAGGAGGTGGAGGAGTGAAGGTGGAGGAGTGAAGGTGGAGAAGTGAAGGTGGAAGAGTGATGGGTGGAGGAGTGAAGGTGGAGGAGGTGGAGGAGTGAAGGTGGAGAGGAGGTGGAGGAGGTGGAGGAGTGAAGGTGGAGGAGTGAAGGTGGAGGAGGTGGAGGAGTGAAGGTGGAGGAGGTAGAGGAGTGAAGGTGGAGGAGTGAAGGTGGAGGAGTGACTGGTGGAGGAGGTGGAGGAGTGAAGGTGGAGGAGGTGGAGGAGTGAAGGTGGAGGAGGTGGAGGAGTGAAGGTGGAGGAGGTGGAGGAGTGAAGGTGGAGAAGTGAAGGTGGAAGAGTGAAGGTGGAAGAGTGATGGGTGGAGGAGTGAAGGTGGAGGAGGTGGAGGAGTGAAGGTGGAGGAGGTGGAGGAGTGAAGGTGGAGGAGTGAAGGTGGAGGAGTGATGGGTGGAGGAGTGAAGGTGGAGGAGGTGGAGGAGTGAAGGTGGAGGAGTGAAGGTGGAGGAGTGAAGGTGGAGGAGGTGGAGGACGACGCACACCCACTCCTTTAGGGCCAGGCTGACGAGGCCGCCTCAGGAGCCCACAGAAGGCAGTGATGCCTCGCCTCACAAGGCAGTAGGCGGGGTCACAGGCCCCAGCCCGAGCTCAGCGCCTCGCCCAGGGTGTGTGCTCAGAACGTGTACATTTTGGGGTGGGAGCTGGTGCGGTGGGAAAGGGAGGCCAGTCTAGGACAGCCAGGCCCTGGAGGCTGCTTCAAAGGAGGCCCAGTGGAGCGGGCTCCGGGAGGGAGGCAGAAACGCCTCCAAAGCCTGACGCGCTTGGCAGGCCTGCCTCCGTCCCTCGTCCCTCAGCGAGGTGATGGAACTGGGAAGCATCCTGGACCCCAAGCGAGAGGAGCAGCATGCGTTCTGGCCCCTCACCCAGCGGTGTGCGCCTTGGACCAGCTCCTGGCCTGCACGATCCCTAGCCAGGCACTCCGCTGGGTCCACTGCACAGGGCTGGGTGGCACCGGGCGGCGGTCTGCTCTGTAAACACCCCCACCCCAGGTCTGTGAACTCCTAAGGACGGAGGCTTCTGATGCCCCTGCGAGGGGCTCCCTGGGCCGGCTCACCTTCCTCTTGCTTCAGGGTGAGATGCTCCTCGGACCGCGCCTCCCAGTTCTGACACAAGTTTAGGAAGCAGCGCTCCTCCAGCTCCTGCCTGCAGAGGACACACCGGCCATACATACCTAGCCGCCTGCCCCTGCCCCTGCCTACGGCTGCACCCAGAGGAGGGCAGGACTAAAGAGAAGAGGGGGGAGGCTTTGGGGGGTCAGAGAGGCTGAGTGACCCAGAGGAAGAGCGGGGAGGAGGTGAAGGACATCATGGCGGGGCGGTAGGAAAAGGGGTCAGAAATGGGAACGGAGACCTAGATATGGGGACATAGAGCTGGGAGAGAGGACACACAGGGCCAGTGACAGGAACAGGAGTGTGGGAGAGAGATGCCAGGGACAAGAGGACAGCAGCTCTGATCCTCTCTTTGGGGGGCTCCTACCGTGCCTTGGCGTGGCTCAGGCTCCTCTCGTTGCTGTGGTGCAGGAATACTGTCTTCCTCCAGCCCAGGTCCAGGGAAGGCGCGGGCAGGACCGTGACAGGGACAGCGGCCGGGACAGGGGCTCCCACAGGGACAGGGATGGGCCCCGGGGCTGGTGGCCGGACCCAGGATGGGGCCATGGCGGGGGCCGAGGCGGGGGTCTGAGGCAGTGTCAGCGTCAGGTTTGAGGCCGAGTTGCCAACCGGGGCTGAGGCGGGCACAGGGTTCAGGGTCTTGGGGGCTTTCCGGTTTGGCAGGGACCGGGCCCTGGTGGCCCTCCGATGCATGGCCTCCTCCTCCTCCACCTCCAGCAGGCACTTCATGAAGCCCTGCCCGGGGCTCCCAAGGTTCTGGGCACCCGTGGTGGGTGTGGGCTCCGGAGGCTGCTTCGGGGCACAGCCCAGCTCCCTCCTCTCTCCAGGGCCCCTCACCTCCTGGGGACAGAGAGGGGGAGGGGGTGTGGCCTCCAGCAGCCACAGTGCCCGCAGATGTTCTTGGTGCCATCGACTCTCCAGGGCATCCTCGCACCCACTGCCCCTTCCTCTCTGGGCCCTGGAGGATGTCGCCCAGATCTCACGTGCATCCCATGAGGCTCCCACCCCATCAGTCCCCTGCACTTGATGTGGGCTCTGCCACCTCCCAGCTCTGAGCTGTGGTCTGGAGTTCCTCTGGGTCCCACCACTCGCTGTGACTGACGTAGCCTGCAGTGGCCTGACCAGAGATAACTTCGGGGGCCTTGTCCACCTCTTTAACCACCTCTACCCAGCACTCCACACAGGGCAGGCACGCAGTAACTGGCCACTCATTCCTTTAGCAATCCAGCCACCTTTCCCCTCCCCTCCCATCACAGCTGCCCTGCCCCTCCCCTCCCCTCCCATCACAGCCGCCCTGCACCTGTCCCCGGCCCATCTCTAACCAGGCCTTGCCCTGCAGGCTCCAGCCCAGTCTTTGCTCTGGAAGATGCAGCGCTTGCCACACACCCTCTTTTCCTAAAGTAGGGGTGTCGAACTCAATCAGAGAAGGGGCCAAAATCTAAAATCCAGCCTAAATCGAGGGCCGAATGGTTTACTGAACAGTCATAAACTGTCATTGTGATGGAAACGCAGCGGAGTGCAGTGATGACAGCGCGGTGCGGGCCACATTGCAAGGCCTGGCGGGACGGATTTGGCCCGCGGGCCTTGTGTTTGACACATGTGTCCTAAAGCATCAGCTCTACTTCACCGCCAGATTGCTCCCATCAGCCTGTAAGCATGCCATAGCATCTTCCTTCTTTTAAAAAAGTATATTTTATTGATTTCAGAGAGGAAGAGAGAGGGAGAAAGAGAAACATCAATAATGACAGAGGCCAAGACTGGTTTGGCTCAGTGGATAGAGCGCTGGCCTGCGGACTAAGGGTCCCAGGTTCGATTCCAGTCAAGGGCATGTACCTTGGTTGCGGGCACATCCCCAGTGGGGGGTGTGCAGGAGGCAGCTGATCGATGGTTCTCTCTCATCTATGTTTCTAACTTTCTATCCCTCTCTCTTCCTCTCTGTAAAAAATCAATAAAATATATTTTTTAAAAATAATAATGACGGAGAATCATTGATCCGCTGCCTCCTGCATGCCCCCTACTGGAGATCAAGCCCGCAACCCACGCACGTGCCCTGACCAGGAATCAAAACCGGGACCCTTCAGTCCGTAGGCCGAAGCTCTATCCACTGAGCCAAACCGGCTAGGGCTACCTTCCTTCTTTAAGAGAAAAGTGCTCTCCTGACACCACAACCCCTTCCGGCTACTATCCCAGTTTTCTCCTCGGATGCTTCTCGCCTTTCAGTGACACATGAGGCCAGATCACCAGCCCAGACGCACGGCAAGGAGAGTGCTGTTATGAAATGACACCCTGGAGCAGAGGGGGCGGCAGCATGGCCAGAACAGCCGAGGACTGCCAGGAGCTTCCGGCCTTAGTGGTCGTCGCTGGAGAGTGAAACCCACCAAGTCAGGGCTTTTCTCCAGCCGTGCTGAGCTGCTCATGTGCAGGCAGAGGGCAAATGGGTGGCGGGTTAGCCAGGGTTAGGGGTTGGCCAGTGACGAGCAGAAAGACACAGGGGCAGGCGATGACTGGGCATTCACAGGCTGCCCAGAGGTGGCAGAGCTGGTGGAGAGGGGGTGCTGGGAGGGGAGTGGAAGCCCCCAGATGTTCAGGGAAGCTTTGGATCGTATGCTGTGATCAAGAGCGAATGGGTGAGAAAAAAATATATACCGGTGTGGGAAAAGCCGAAACAAGACTTGGGGTGAACACAAGGGCTCCAGGGTGTAAGAGCATCCTTGACCCCCCCCCCCCAAGATGCACACATATACAGATGTGCGTACACACGTGTGCATGCATGCACACACATGTGCATACAAACACACAGGTACACACCTTCCCCAGTTTGACTCCCAATACTGTCCCATTTCTGCCTCTGCCCCCTTCCTCCTCAGGGTCCCCTCCGCCTCTCCCTATCTCCTCTCTGGCTCTACTTACCGGTGGAGGGACAGGCCCTGGTGCTGGCTTCATCTCCACAGCCTTGACCCTAAACAGGGAGAAGCCCCAGTGCGGGAGGGGCTCCGTTTAAGGCATGGCCCTTGCACCCCCTTCTCTCAGCCCCCAGGACCCTCAGGTCCACCATCTCAGCATCATCCACCTGGTCCTTTAATCTCAGAGGGCCCCCCATTCTCATGCCCCCGCCCCCCATAGGGCTTGGCCCATAAAGTGCAGGTCCACAGAACAAAAAATCCCAGTGTTAGAGCCATTGTACAGATGGGCACATTGAGACCCAGATGGGCACATTGAGACCCAGAGAGCCAGGACCTGCCCCCCCCCCCCCCCCCCCAGGCCCTCTGTCAGGTCAGGAGCAGCCAGGACTCGAATTCACCTCACTTGGAACTCAGCCAAAGAGCCCTCTTGCTGGGGTCAGGGAGTGGGTGGGCTGGCATCAGGGGATGGCTTACCCTTCTCTGGGCGGGTGAGGTCCTGGCGTGGGTGTCGGGAAGGAGTTGCCAGTCTTCTCCGGAGTCCTGGGCATGAGGGGCTTTGCTTCCTGAGACCCGTCCTTGTCTCCCCCCAGGCCAGGCTCTGGCAGGGTCCCCTGTGGCCTAATGTGTGGGGCGCCTGCCTCCTTGGGGGGCTTGTCTTCCAGGTACTGTCCACAGCTGTCCAAGGTGCAAGAAGGCTCTGCTGTCTGCACTAAATCTGACCCACTTGCTGCCTTGTGACCTGGGGTGGGCTGATGACAAGGACACCAAAATGGGCAGCCCCATCCTGGCTGACCTTCGACCAAGGTGAAAAGTCGGCAGAGAAGGACAGGCCTCAGCAAACGGTGCCGGGACGATGGCATAGCCACGTGCCAAAAACGAGCCTCAGGCCAACACTCACACCATTCTCAAAGATCAACTCTCCAGCCGAAACCGGTTTGGCTCAGTGGATAGAGCGTCAGCCTGCGGACTGAAAGGTCCCTGGTTGATTCAGGTCAAGGGCATGTACTTTGGTTGCGGGCACATCGCCAGTAGGGGGTGTGCAAGAGGCAGCTAATGGATGATTCTCTCTCATCGATGTTTCTAACTCTCTATCCCTCTCTCTTCCTCTCTGTAAAAAATCAATAAAATATATATTTTTTAAAAATCAACTCACCATACTCTAACCATGTCCCAAAGCTGAGACACAGCTTCTAGGATATCCTGGTGTAAAGAAACCCAGCATGTCCCCATGTTAATTGTATGCAGAGGCCCACTTACCTGCTTCCTGCCTCAGGCACCCACCGCATACCACAGGGCCACCCCGGAAGCAGGTCTTAAAGGCTTGCTATGGACAATCAAGACCCATGGGAATATCCCCGTACCCACACAGACTGCGTGCTGGGCGTTTCCGGGGCACAGAGAGGAGACACACAATATACCAGTGGGGCGTGGGGTCAGTCATTCCCTGCCTTCCTGCCCAGTTCTCCGCAGACATTACCTGGCACCTCTTGGGGGCCTGACCCTTCACTGTCCTGGGGTTCTGCTGCCTCTCCTGCAGGTCCTCGGTCTCCTGCCCGGAGCCCTGCTGCTGCAGCCCTTCAGGAGCTGGGGAGACACTGCAGGGCAGCACCCCCGGCTCACTTCCTGGCTTGGCCTGATCCTGGCCCACTTGCAGCTCCTCCGGCCGCTCCTGAGGGGCCAGAGAGGACAGCTTCTTCCTGGGAGAACAGACAAAGGGACACCTCAGCTCCTGGCCTGGGGCCCAGTTTTATATTCTCACTGAAGGATTCCTGTACATTGAAACTAAATTAATTAGAAGGGGGGGGGGCAATGGTAAGATATGTACACATATAATACCTTAATTTTAATTAATTAATTAATTAACTAACTAAAAATTAATTAATTAACTAGTCCGGCGGGGCAGGACTGGGCGAGACAGGCCAGACATACCCTGGAGCCAACCTCCCGCAGTCCCTCCTGGCTGGCCTGCTGCTGGGGTGGCACTAGAGCTCAAAGGGCGTCTGCGGAGTGAGAGGGGGGTCCCTCTGGCAGATGGGTTCCCTCAGCCTGGCTGAAACCGGCAGTCTGACATCCCCCGAGGGGTTCCAGTTTGCAAGAGGGTGGTTCTTGGGTGATAGACCCGGGAATCAGGCTCCCTCCTCTCTGGATCCAGGTGTATCACCTGGGAACCACAACTGCCAAGTCACTGCAGTGTAGCAGCTCCTGTGTTGAGCATCTGCCCCCTGGTGGTCAGTGTGTGTCATAGCTACCAGTCGGCCAGTTGAATGGTCAGCTGGGCAAAGGGTCACTTAGGCTTTTTTTTTTTAATTTAATAAATCTTTATTGTTCAGATTATTATAATTGTTTCTCTTTTTTTCCTCCCATAGCTCCCCTTCACCCAGTTCCCACCCCACCCTCTGCCCTTACCTCCCCCCACTGTCCTCATCCATAGGTGTACAATTTTTGTCCATCACTTAGGCTTTTATATATATAGATTTTCTAGAGAATCATAATTTACTTAACTGTTTCTCTATTTGGGCATTTAGGGCACATGGGCAGTCCCAATCTTTTAGTGTTTAAAAAAATGTGACAGTGAACATTTTTCTGCATAAAACTTTGCCTGGCTCTCCAGTGATATGCCTTAGGGCATATTTCTGGGAATGAGTGAAAGATGGTTAGATATTTACCCATTGATTTTTAGGGAGAATGGAAGAGAAAGGGAAAGATGGAGAGAAACATCAATGTGAGAAAAACACATCCATTGCCTCCTGCATAAGCCTCAACCAGAGCTCAGGCCTGGAAGGAGCCAGCAACCAAGGTATGTGCTCTTGACCGGAATCAAACCCAGGACCCTTTAGACCTCGTGAGGGATGCTCTATCCACTGAGCTAAACTGGCTAGGGCTAGAAGTCAGTGAAAACAATTTGCCCAGTTGTTTCAGTAGAAACAGTTTATATTTCCGCCAGCATGGTACACAGTATGTGTCTCTCCAGGGACTCAAACCAGGCTTTGATGGAGTCCCTTAACTTTTCATGGAGAAGAGATGATTTTACAGGCGTCTTCAAACTACGGCCCGCGGGCCACATGCGGCCCGCAGAGGAGTCTGATCCGGCCCGCCAGGTTTTTTGGGCAGTGAGCGCAGCCGAGGTGTTACAGTAGGAATTAGTAGTTCATATAGTCCGGCCCTCCAGCTCTCTGAGGGACAGTGATCTGACCCCCACTTTAAAAAGTTTGAGGACCCCTGATAGAGGTTTCTGGTTATAATCAAATATAAGCAACAAGCTAACCAGGTGTCACTATTACTGTTTACCAAATCTTTCACTTTGCCTTTCTCTGGCTTCCTGCTCACTTGCTCTCTTTGGAAAGAATATGTTCTCACTGCAGACAAGTTTAAAACATATACACAATATTTAGAAAACAGGAACAATAATTCCATGTAAACGTGTGTTTCCATGTCTCTCAGCCTCTCTTTTGTTCCTTGCTTTTTTAAAAAAAATTGATTTAGTGAATATATATTTATTGAGCATCTACTATGTACCAGGCACAACCCCAGGCATGAGGAATTTGAGGCTGAACATGACAGAAGCCTGTGGCCCAGCAGGGGAGCTCAGACAACAGCCAACACAATCATTTCGTGTGACTTGTGTGAGGAACCAGTTCAGGCGCTGTGAATGGGAGGGTCCACCTTGGTCTGGGAGTACTCCCTCCTCCCCCTCCTCACTCCCGATGGATCCCAGGGCGCTCTCTCCTGGACCTGCTCTCGGGGAAGCCCCCGGCTCACCCTAGGTCTGCCAGGTGACTCTGCTCCTGGATCCTGAGCTCCGGAGGCCCCTCCTCTGATGCTTCTCTGTGTCCGGGCCGCTTCTTGGGCCTTTCTGGGGCCGGTAAGGGCTCCTTCCTACTGCCTGTCCCCGCAGCATCCGCAAATATGACCTGGAACAAAGATGCTATTGTGAGCACCCATTCTGGGGGGATACACCCCGACTCCCTGGGCATCGTCCTGGCCTCGGAGACAGGGAAATTCTGTGTCTACCCAGGGAGTTTGTTGGAGAGAGGCAGGGCGGAGACAAGAGGCAGAGAGAGAGAGGCTGGGGTGCAGAGCCAGCCAAGCTGAGAGGCTGTTGGTCAGTACTCGGTTCTGACGTAAACCTAATGTCCAGAGTAGTGCCTGATCCAAGGGTGTCCTGCCTAGGAAGGCTTGACAGAGCACGGGGGGTGGGGAGGAGCCTTGAGGACCCTCATGAGGTCCCAGAGCCCAGAGCTCCCATGAAACTGGGCTGTGATGCCCCTCTTGGTCTGTCACTCCTAGCTGGGTGGCCTTGAGCCAGTGACCTAGAGCCAGCTCCAAGCCCCACTAGCGTCAGCAAAACCCACACACCCCAGCTCATCCATCACCTGGTGCCTTCGGTGACCAAGTGATGGATGTGAGCCAAGTGATAGAAGATTCTGATGTGAGCCAACACTAAGGCACCTGCTGGAAGGCAGGGCCCGTGCCAGGTACCCCAGGGATTTCCCTCAGTAGGCCCTCACCATGACACACATCAACAGTGAGGCTCAAAGGCGTGCACTGCCATGGCCAAGGTCACACGGTTGAGGGGGGGGAGCGTGAATCACAACTGTGCTGTTGGAAAAATGACTGGGGGGTGAAGGAAGCCCTGGATGTTTGCCCCACCTTCCCTTCTAGATCCCCTCAGGCCCTCTCCTGCCCCCAAGCAAAGCATGGCTTATATCAGAGGCTACAGAGAGGGGCGTCTTCACCCAAGGGAATGTTGACCTTTTCTATGGTGACATTTGGGCTCTGAGGAAACTATCGATAGATAGGAAGGTGAGTCTTCTCTGTGCTCTCAGTTTGTGCCACTTGACATTAAAGACACTGATGGAAGTGCATTGAGGGCTTAGCACGCAGGCTGGGGGCTGGGAGGGGCCCGGGTGCAGTTGTCAGGAGAAGAAGGTTACCAGGAGAGCTGGAGGTCACCGAAGGCACCTCATAGAATAAGCAACTCTTGGTTTGCTCCTGCAGCATCTCTCCAGCATCAGAAGCCAGCACTCTTTATTTTTTAAACATATTTTATTGATTTTTTTACAGAGAGGAAGGGAGAGGGATAGAAAGTTAGAAACATCGACGAGAGAGAAACATCTATCAGCTGCCTCCTGCAAACCCCCTCCTGGGGATGTGCCCACAACCAAGGTACGTGTCCTTCACCGGAATCGAACCTGGGACCTTTCAGTCCGCAGGCTGATGCTCCATCCACTGAGCCAAACTGGTTTCGGCAACCAGCATTCTTTTTATGGGAACCTGTCCTTCTCTATTCTGCCAGTGGGGCTCAGTGAACCTCTGGCTCCATGATGCCAGGAGATCCAGGCCCCTCTGCCCTGCATGGTGGCTGGTTCCGAGATAAGCAGGTGAACATAATCTGGGCCAACGGCAGCAATACCAGACTTTCCTCGACCCTCGCAAAGCCGTTCTTCCTGATGGGGATGCTAAAGCGAGGAAGATGTATGCCTGGCGTGGCCAGGGCGATGCTTGCTATCTTGCAGGGAGAGCCTGCCTGGGAATGGTACAGAGACACTCGGTCAGCACCTTGACCCAGCCATACCTGAAGTCCACGGAAGGATTTTTCAGTTACCCAAGCAGCTGTGTTCTCCTTCCTGCCTACTCCAGTTTAAATTGGGTTTCATGCTGCTTATAACTGAGTCTTTTTTTTTTTAAATATATTTTATTGATTTTTTACAGAGAGGAAGGGAGAGAGATAGAGCTAGAAATATCGATGAGAGAGAAACATTGACTAGCTGCCTCTTGCACACCCCCTACCGGGGATGTGCCCGCAACCAATGTACATGCCCTTGACCAGAATCGAACCTGGGACCTTTCAGTCCTGAGCCAAACCGGCTTCGGCTATAACTGAGTCTTAATTAAAGCAGTTGCAGGAGGAAGGCTGGGCAGGGAAGGGGAAAGGTGTCCTTGGGAACAGAGAGGCCAGAACACGAGGCACAGGTCCTTACCTGGTTGACTCCTGATAGGGCAGGCTCAACACCAGCACTCTTTCTGCGAGTCCTCAGGCCAGGGCTTGGCTGGGCCCCTGGAGACTTGATCATATCCTCCATGTGCATCTGGGCATTTCTGTTGTCCATTGTGCCATGGCCAACAAGGGTGCCATGGGGGAAAGCCAATCAAAGGTCTGCCCGGCCCATGACCTAACCACCTCTCCAGGGGCCTCTATGGAGCCTGCAATGTGGGGACCCTGCTCGGGGGATGAGGCCTGGCCTGGCACAGGAGGGGCACAGAGCCAAACCGGAGAGGTAACCACATGCACCTTACCCACACATTTCCCCCAATTCCCACGATGACTCTGAGGAAAAGGAGACTCAAGGGAGCAACGTGACTGGGCCAACTGCCCACACTAACTAGGTCACAGAGCAGGAATCGAACCACGGCCGGCTGCACCCCAAACCCCTGCCCTTTCCCCCACAGCAGCATTTCCTAAGGGTGCTCTTTGGAATACGCGTTGCACAAGGTGTACTGCAAGGAAAGGTTTCTTGTAGGCCAAATGTGTGCGGAGTGTGCCGGGCAAAAATTAAACAGGCCCTGTCCTGCAGGACTTCTCAGAGCCTTTAATACGCTAGCGTGCATTTTAGAGAGAGCCCATGAACATCACGGTTGCTGCTGCTTGTAGATGAAAACTCTAAGTTGTCCTTGGGGCTAAGGAACAGGAGTTGGGGGCCACCTGTCTGTGGGGGACCCTAAGGTCTCCAGTGACAATACGTAGTTCCTCAGAGGACCCAACCCTGCCCTGGACACACCCCTTTCTAAAGCCTTTCTGAGCGTCTCTCCTGCCTCTCCCATCTCACTTCACCTTCTCACCTTCTCCCCTACCGCCATCCCTCACCCAAACATTCTGCTTTAACCTAGGCCAGTGGTCGGCAAACTCGTTAGCCAACAGAGCCAAATATCAACAGTACAACAATTGACATTTCTTTTGAGAGCCACATTTTTTAAACTTAAACTTCTAACGCCACTTCTTTAACATAGACTCACGCAGGCCCTGGTATGTTGTGGAAGAGCCACACTCACGGGGCCCAAGAGCCGCATGTGGCTCGTGAGCCGCAGTTTGCCGACCACGGATCTAGGCAGACTCCTGCAATCCTAATGCCACAGACCCCAGCCTCTGTGCCCACCTCCCTCTTCTCTGGCTCTCCAACACCCCCAGCCCATCCTCCAAGCTCCGACTTCTTTTCCAAGCTTCCACCCGCCTCAGCCCTCTCTCCAGCCTCTGAATTCTGTTGAGACAACATCACCACCATTTCTATGGGTACATCGTGGACCCCTTGTCTAGGGGTGAGTCCTACCCCTCAGTGAGACCGTGTGACCTTGAAGCTCTCGATGGGATTTCTTCCACTTTAAAGCACGTCCGGCCAGCCACCATCCATGGAGGGACCTTCTATGTGCTGGCCACGTTTGCAAATGGTATTCTCCTAACCACCCTGTGCAGTCACTGTGTTTGGCCCTGTTTTAAAGATAAGGAAATCAAGACTCAGGGTAGTCCAGAGTCTTGTCCAATACCACAAGGCTGGCCTGACTGGCATGGCTCGGTGGTTGAGCACCAACCTATGAACCAGGAGGTCACGGTTCAATTCCCGGTCAGGGCACAGGCCCCGGTTGTGGGCTCCATCCCTAGGGTGGGCAGTGCAAGGGGCAGTCGATCCATGGTTCTCTCTCACTGATATTTCTCTCTCTCCCTCTCCCTTCTTCTCTGAAATCAATAAAAATATATTTGAGCCCTAATCGGTTTGGCTTGGTAGATGGAGCGTTGGCCTTCAGACTCAAGAATCCCAGGTTCGATTCCGGACAAGGGCATGCACCTTGGTTGCGGGTACATCCCCTGTAAGGGGGTGTGTAGGAGGCAGCTGATTGATGTTTCTCTCTCATCGATGTTTCTAACTCTCCCTTCCTCTCTGTGAAAAACACCCCTTTGTAAGTGTTCTCTTCCATGGCTGGCCTGCAGAGGAACTGGATTCAAACCCAGGCCTTGCTTATCCCACCAAGTTATCTCACCTCCAAAGAAGCTTACGCCCATGCAATGCACAGTTGTCTAATGGGCATGGGCACAGTGCCAGGCCCTGGGAAGGCACCAGGGTCACATGTTTTCACCAGGACCACAGAGGAGGAGCACCTAACAGCTGCTGACCAAAATGCCCCCTCCCTTCCTCTTTCCTCCCAACCCGATCTGCCCTCCAGTCCTTCCTGCAATGAGGCTTGCACCCCCACAATGCACCCAGGTGACCCTGCACCCCAGATGGCAGCTCGGGGACCCCAAAGGCCGCAGGCTCTCACTTGGCAAGAAGAAATCAGCATTGTGACCAAGTCCCTCTCTCTTCCCTCTGAGCTCCTGTCTCCTCCCTGCCTCTCTCCCATCAGGGTTCCTTAAGCATTCCCGCCCCAGGGGTGGGTGACCCTCTGGGGGACTCCTCCCCGCCAGGCCCCTCAAACACGCCCCCCATTGTTCGGGCTCCTTACCTCAGAAAGCGCAGGCTCCCTCTTGGAATCCTGAGAGCCCAGTATTCCACAAGCTGACATTTGAGGGGGGCAGGGGCCCCGGGGCATCCCCATGGGGAGAATCTGGGCGAGAAGGGGCAGAGAGGCATGGAGCCTGAGGGCAGAAACGAGGGGTGGCAGTGGCAAACACGGACTGTGCCCATGGGTCCAGGGGCTTTACTCCTGGGAGACCCCATTTCCCCTGTGTTGCTGGGCACATTCGGATACAAGGAGTCAGCATGTGAAAGAGAAAACAAGTGGCCCAGCCCCAAACTGGCATTGGGATGCAGCCACACAGACTCACACACACTCATCACACACTCATCACACACTCATACACACACACACACACACAAACACAGGAGACACAGACATACTCATTCATTCATTCATTCATTCACTGAGCACTTACTCTGTGCCAGGCCCTGTGCTGCTGAATATGCGGATCCACAGGTGGCAGGGACAGGTTCCTACATCCAAGAAGCTCTGGGTCTAGTGCAGTGGTCGGCAAACTCATTAGTCAACAGAGCCAAATATCAACAGTACGATTGAAATTTCTTTTGAGAGCCAAAATTTTTAAACTTAAACTTCTTCTAACGCCACTTCTTCAAAATAGATTCACCCAGGCTGTGGTATTTTGTGGAAGAGCCACACTCACGGGGCCAAAGAGCCGCATGTGGCTAGTGGAAAAGCAGAAGTAAACTGAATGTGGAGGACGGGAGGGGCTAAGATTGTCCATCTGGGAGGTGCCCTCCCTTCTCCCCTCCTCTCAATAGCTCTCCCCCTTCACCTTCGGAGGGGTGTCTTTGCCACTCCAGAGCGTTAAGAAAATGAGAGGCAGGCCCAAAGGCCGAGGAGGAAGAAATCTCATCTTCTGGGTCATTGCTCAATGTCTCTCCGCTGTGGAGAATCAGGGTAATGAGCGGAGCTGAAATTTAGAGGTTAAGTCAATTCACCTAAAGAGAGGTTAACTTCACGCTCTCCGGGATGACTGTTACCAAAGAAAATGGAAAATAGCAATTATTGCCTGGCCAGCGTGGTTCAGCGGTTGAGCATTGACCCATGAAACAGGAGGTCAATAAAAATATATTTAAAGAGAGAGAGAGAGAGGGGGGGGGGGGAGAGAGAGAGGGAGAGAGAGAGGGGGGGAGAGAGAGAGAGAGAGAGGGAGAAGCCCAAGCCCTAGCCGGCTTGGCTCAGTGGATAGAGCGTTGCCTATGGACTGAAGGGTCCTCAGTTCAATTCCAATCAAGGGCACATGCCCAGGTTGCAGGCTCGGTCCCCAGTAGGGGGTGTGCAGGAGGCAGCTGATCAATGATTCTCTCTCATCATTTATGTTTCTATCTTTCCCTCTCCCTTCTGAAATCAATTAAAAAATATATATAATGAGAGAGAGAGAGAGAGAGAGAGAGAGAGAGAGAGAGAGAGAGAGAGAGGAACCTTAGAGGAACCTTAGTTTCCAGAGAAAAAGGAGGAAATTGGGAAAGGGTGCTTTGAAGGAAAGTCATTGGAGGAAAGTGAAACTTCAGGGTGGTGATTGCTTCTCAGAGACTGAATTTCAAGAGTTCCCATTGGCTGGGGCAGGGAAAAACCCTCCTTCCCCTTCTGGGGTCGGAGAGGTCCTTGTTGGGAATGCAAGCTAGTTTCTTCCTGTTAGGTTGTATGACTGAAGTGGAATGGTAGTGCATGAAAGCTAGTTCTCCTGGCCTCTTGTTAAGCAAAGGGCTAAGGTCCGAGAAAACCTCAGCACATTGTGAATTCTAAACACAGAACCCAGAGGACTGGCTGTGAGAGACATGGGTATATTAGGACTTACATGCGCACCGTGGCCGACCCATGAAATTTTCCACCACACCAGTGGCAGCTGCCATGGGTGAAGTTTTCCATCAAGTCCCATTTGGCTCGGGGATGGGCCACACCTGGGGCAGCCAGGCTGGTGCTATTGTTTACTGCAACCCAGACTTTCCCAGTGCAAGGCTGTATGGAATAACAGAGTTTCCCAAACTTCTCTCAGGATGAGAATCACCTGGTGGAGTTCACTAGTTAGGTATACAATTTTACCTATATGTTCCCCAAAATTCCAGTTTAGCACTTCTTAGTTGGGATTCAGGAATCTGTATTTTAACAACTCCACCAGGTGATTCTCATCATGAGAGAAGTTTGGGAAACGCTGGAGTACAGAAAACAAAGCAAAACAGGGCAAGTGGGGGAGGGGGAAGTGCCTACATGCAAACTGTGTAAGAGCAAAACACTAGCTATTCACAATCCAGGCTCACATCTAAGAGGCCATTTCTCCCGCCTCTCTTTTTAAAAAATGTATTTTATTGATTTTTTTACAGAGAGGAAGGGAGAGGGATAGAGAGTTAGAAACATTGATCAGCTGCCTCCTGCACACCCCTCTACTGAGGATGTGCCCGAAACCAAGGTACTGCCCTTGACAGGAATCAAGGGGACCCTTTAGTCTGCAAGCCGACACTCTAGCCACTGAGCCAAACCCGTCAGGGCTCTCCAGCTTTTCTTAGACCCAGGACTGGCCAGGCTCCCACTTACAGATGGCCTCACTATATCCCCACAGGGTGGGAGGGGGAGATGGGGCATGGGAAGAGCTGCATTCCCATTTACCATATACATCCTGGCTCCACTTTATTTTTTTTTATTTATTTTATTTTATTTTTTTTTAAATATATTTTATTGATTTTATACAGAGAGGAAGGGAGAGAGATAGAGAGTTAGAAACATCGATGAGAGAGAGTCATCGATCAGCTGCCTCTTGCACCCCCCCTACTGGGGATATGCCCGCAACCAAGGTACATGCCCTTGACTGGAATCGAACCCGGGACCCTTCAGTCCCCAAGCCGATGCTCTATCCATTGAGCCAAACCGGTCCTGGCCTGGCTCCACTTTAAATGGGGTCTCTTTTTAAAAAAATGTTGATTGATTTCAGAGAGGAAGGAAGAGGAAGAGAGAGAGAAAGAGAGAGAGAGAGAGAGAAACATCAATGAAGAGAGAGAATCATTGATCTGCTGCCTCCTGCACACCCCACACTGGGGATGGAGCCCACAACCCAGGCA
Source organism: Pipistrellus kuhlii (assembly GCF_014108245.1). Taxonomy (NCBI): domain Eukaryota; kingdom Metazoa; phylum Chordata; class Mammalia; order Chiroptera; family Vespertilionidae; genus Pipistrellus; species Pipistrellus kuhlii. The sequence goes on along the minus strand of NW_023425515.1, from coordinate 187,288,613 downwards.
TGTGCCCTGACCGGGAATCGAACCATGACCTCCAGGTTCATAGGTCAACACTCAAACCACTGAGCCACGCCAGTAGGGCTTAAATGGGATTTCTTTATTCAGTTTCACACTTATGTTACTAAACTTTGCTTCTTTGAAAACAACTCTTTGTTGGGTCTAGGCCACAAAAAGCCCTAGCACATGAGTTAGGATAAGGATGTCCGGGTAGGGGCATCTCACTCTGTCAGGTATGCATTTCTCAGGAGGAGGAGGCAAAGGTTGCAAGAGAGAGTCTTCAGGGTGAGCTGTGTAAATAGCCACAGCTTTGAATCTCAGGCAACTGGGTCCCAGATGTAAGTGTCCAGGGGATAGGAATGACCCACAACCAGACCACGGCGGTGAAGTCAGTATTGACGATTTCTCTGAGGCCCATGAAGCCTTGTGGGAGAGGGAAGTCCCCGGAGAACCCTGGTTCTCATCCAACCAACTCCTGGGTCCGCCGTGTGTCTTAAACCAGGGCTTCCAGCAGGGGGCGCGCGGGCGCTGGAGGCGCTGAGGCCCGCGAGCCGCCACTCTAGCCCGACCCGGGTCATAGAGTCTCGCCGCTTCCGGCCCCCGGGCTGGAAGGAGCCGGAAGTCTGGCGGGCGGTGGGCAACGAGATGGAGGAGGGCGAGTACGAGTCGGTTCTGTGTGTCAAGCCGGAGGTCCATGTCTACCGCATCCCGCCGAGGGCCACCAACCGTGGCTACAGGTGACCGCCGCCGCCGGGCCATGCTAACCCTGACTTTACCCCCATTCCTTGCGCCCGACACGCCCATTGTGGGCGCGGGGGATGGCCCCGGCCGGTGGAGGGGCGAGGGGGGATGTTGAGGTGATGCTGCGGCGGCCCCGGCCGGTGGGCACAGCAGGGAGGCACCGGCTCCCCGTGGCGGGGAGGGCGTTAAAGCCTCGTCTCGCGCTTGGGACCCGATGGCTTCCAGGTCGGCGATGGTGGTGTCACCAAGCTTTCTCTTTCAAAGCCAACTGATGGCCTTGGAGGGATCCTTGACCAGCCTCCAGGGGGGAGGGGCCCTCTCACCGGCGGAAATCCCGGAGGGGCAGGGAGCTGGGAGCTGATGGCGGCGGAAGCCAGGGACCCCCTCCCCGCCCAGCGCCCTTCGCCCGAACTTCTCGCCTTCCCACCGCCTGGGCAGCTGGGAGGAACCCATCTGCACTTCTCTGACGAAATGTTCCCGAGACGAGTAAACACACATGTACTGGGACACGTAGGGTGTCTGGAAGGATCTGTCCCACGGAAGCGGAGCGGGTGGGGTTGGGGAGCCGAAGGGACTTCCTCGCCCTGTATACCTTTCCGTCCTGTTGGCATCGTGTTACCATGTGTATGTGTTGCCTATCAGAGGAAGACGAACCCTATGAAAAGAAAAAAAAGGACGTACCTGGTACAGACAGCCTGGCCGATGGCTGTTTTGTGCCCCTGGGCGGGTGGGGTGGTGGTGGGGTGGAGTGGGTGGCTCTTGAAAGGCAGTGTTTGTTCAAGTTATTTGGAAATGCAGAGACCGGGATTGGCCCGCACCACAAGAATGTTGGGGTGTCGACAGATCTGGCTTCTTGTTCATTTCCGATTGTGTTAATACAGGCTCACAGCCCATGATTTCACAGGGAACAGATGTCTTATTGAACACCGACTACATCCGTGATGTAATTTTTTAAAATTGTATGAAAGCAACAGTAGTAGCACCAAAAACCCATTTGCTTTCTGTCATCAAAGCTGGACCTGGGCCGCCAAACCAGGGATGGTCGTGGACCCCTGTTCCCCTTCAGTAAAATGGGTTTGGCCCTTCTTGGACCCCCGGGAAGCGAGGATACCACGTGTCAGGGCTGGCTGGTTTGACAGAGGAAACTGTCTGGCCCTTGCCCTTCAGCTTCAGAGCTCTGTTTAGCCTGAATCTAAGGCCTTCTGCCCCAGAAAGAGGAACCGAAACGGAGTCTGCTGACTTGTGAATAGAGTCTGCATTTGTGTGGTCTTCCAGACAACCCGCGGCCACAGTTATGGTGTGTCTGGCCACACTTAGGGACTTCCACGGAGAGCAGGGACTTCCACGGAAAGCGTCGTGAAAACACCCAAGGCTCTTGCTATGTGGGGGTGTTACGGAGTTGCTTCTTACTGCTTTAAAAGAGCCAAAAGAGGCCATTGCGATAGGTCCTGGGTTTCTTTTTTAATTTTTAATTTTATTTTAGAGATAGGAAGGGAAAGGGAGAGATGGAAACGTCAGTGGTGAGAGAGTCATTGATCAGCTGCCTCCTGCACGCCTGCTACTGGGGTAGGAGCTGGCAACCCTGGCCTGTGCCCTGAGCAGGGATGGAACCGGGACCTCCTGGTTCATGGTTCGAGCCTCACCCTGGGTTTCTTTCTGTCTAGGATGCCTTTGAGAATGTTTCTTCAACATCCATTCACTTTTCCCATGTGTATATTTTCTTCTCTCTACTAATGATCGCTCCCCTCTCTACTTTTCCTCCAAGTTGGTCTCAGTGATCCCAAACGGTCACTCTGACCACCACTGCCTAGCAATGTCCTAAACAAACAGGTCCCAGCAGCTGCTTCCTCCATAGAAAGAAAACTGGAAGTCCTACCTCCGGGAAAGTCTTTCTAATCTAGAACCAGGGTCAGCAACCTGAGACCCACTGTGTTTTTGTGTGGCTCGCAAGTTAAGAACGGTTTTTCCACTTTTAAATGGTGGGGGGAGTTTTTAAAGAAGACTTTCATGATGTGAACATTATAAATGATATGAAATTCAGATTTCAGTGTTAACAAAATTTCCCTGAAATACAGCCACACTCAGGCCATCTGGTTACTACCGTAGAGCTCCAGTACGCTCATGTACTGGGTACAACTGCTCTCCCTGCTAACTGGCAGAGTAGTTGTGACAGAGATTGTGTGGCACTTTCTAGAGCAAATTTGCCAACACCTGGTCTAGAGCAAGCAGCCCACATGCCCTTCTCATCCCCACCCCTGGCACTGGAGTGATGGACGAGAGCCTCCAGCAGAGGCTCAATGGCTTTTGTCCCCTTAGGGCTGCGGAGTGGCAGCTGGACCAGCCGTCATGGAGTGGCCGGCTGCGGATCACTGCCAAAGGGCAGGTGGCCTACATCAAGCTGGAGGACAGGACCTCAGGTAAAGGCGCGGGAGGCCTGCTCGGGGTTGAGGTGCCAGCCTCCCACGCTGCAAAGGGAGAGGCAGCCCAGGCCTGCTGAGGCCTCTCGGGGGTCATGGGAACCTGTCCTGGAAATGGAAGACCCGAGTGCACCGTTAATTAAGCCTCCTCCATTCCCCCACCTTTAGTTGTAGTAGCCACTGACCCCAAGTATTAAAGGGGGCATTTCTTGCCAAGCATCTGTTCTTTTGGGAGGGGTCCTTTAAAAATACTAATTTTGGAGCCCAAGGAGAGGAGACCTACAGGTTGGTCCCAAATGGGAACGCCCAGAGGTTGCCTTGAGGTGGCCATCTGTGTTTATCGACTGAATGGTGACTCCCAGACCAACCACGCCCGTTAACTGAAAGAGCTGACCTGCCTCCTTAGCTCTTTCTGTGGGGAGAGGCCGAGCAAGGGTGGCCGGCATTGGGGTCAGCTGGCAGGTGTCACTTTGGGGAAATCTCTCCGGAAACCCTGTGCCACCAGTGCCTCTGGGTGGGCTGTGGAGGACAGAATGGCCTGGAATAGCCCAGCCCCCAGAGCAGGGATCGGGCACAGTGCCTGCTCAGTCAGGTGCCTCGATGTTCGGTCACCTGTTTTTCTAATATGTAGAATTTTTTCTTCGTGTGGTGATATAAAGTGCAAAAATAAAGAAGCAAATGAATTCTCCAAACTGTCATTTGCGTCTGAGCTGTGGGGCCTTGGGCGAGTCACATGATCTCTGGTGCCTCGGCCTCCTTTTTGCCGAATTAGGGATCACATTAGTTCCTCCTTCACCAGGTTGTTGGAAACCCATCCAATTGCTTGTGAACTGCAAGGCGACCCAAAGCATTGATTTGTTCTGGAGCATGGGGTTGACTGGGGGAGTGTTGTCTGCAGAGGAGTTAGAAGAGACAGCTGCCATGGCGAGGCCAGAGAACTTTGGCTGTGAGACTTGCTGGGATGTGCCAGGTGGTGTCACAAGGGAATGCAACACCTGTTCCCTTGGAAACTGACGCACACCACTGCTCAGGACTGAGCCTCACCCAGGATGCTCTTAGCTTGGAGTCGTGCCCACTGGGTCATGTTTGACTCTCGCTTTCCAGTCACTCTAGACCAAGGATTCTCAGCCTCAGCACTGGTGGCATTTGGGGCCAGACGAGTGTTATGGGCTGTTAAGTGAAATTTAAGATATTTAGCAACATCCCTGGTCTCTACCAACTAATTGTCAGTAGTATCCCTACCCCCCAAGTTGTGACAACCAAAAATGTCTCCAGACATTGCCAGGTGTCCCTTGGGGGGAGGGGGAGTAAAACCATCCCTGATTGAGAACCACTGCTCCCTCCCGATTGAAGACATCAAGGTGAGTCCCGGATGTCCAGGTACCTAACAGGTGGGGCAGAGAAATTAACAGGAAGCCTCGGACTCTAGGCCACAGATTGCTTCAGCTCACCCTTGATTGGTCACCTCTGAACCACAGGTTTCAGTCGAAAATATTTGGCTAAATATTTAAAGCCCCAACAAAGATCAGCACACGGGGAAAAGATGCTCACGGAAGTGGGTGTTGCACGCACCCTGTAGAGCTGAGGTTGACACGGGGCTGCATTTCACAACCAGTCCCTCTTGCTCTGTCTCTGAGACTAAATCGGCCTGCTTCAGATTCTCCTGTGGTGCCAGAACTTTCTCCCTGCTTTCCACTGGGTTCCCCGGTCCTCTACAGACCTGCCTCAGGTACCAGGTCTTTTCTGAAGGCGTGGTATACCTGTACCAGGGCCCTCGGGGTGCAGGCAGGTAATGTACATGTGTAAGACAGGTGGAATGGGTGGCCAGATGGAATGGTTAAATGAAAAATATTAAAACTAAGTCGCATCTGACTTAAACCTTTCCTTAGTTATATTTCTGGGTCTCCCTTCAGCCAGAACGGATTTGATTTGAATCCCAGAGTAAGTTTGCCGTGTGCCTCACAGGAGAAAGGCCCCATAGGATGATGGGAACATCAGGCTGGAGTGGGCTCGGGGCTCACCCTCGCTTGTCTTGCAGGGGAGCTCTTTGCTCAGGCCCCCGTGGACCAGTTTCCTGGCACAGCCGTGGAGAGCGTGACAGATTCCAGCAGGTACTTCGTCATCCGCGTCGAAGATGAAAATGGTACGTGCGGGTCGGTGTTTCCTCCTCTGAGGAAGGTTTCTCTGCCTCCACGTGGGACTGATCGTGTGTTGTCCTCCAGGACGACGGGCGTTCATCGGACTTGGCTTTGGGGACCGAGGTGATGCCTTTGACTTCAACGTGGCATTGCAGGACCATTTCAAGTGAGTGGTTCGGGACCCACGTGCTTATCCTCCTCCCTTCTCTCCCTGGACACAGTGATTCCCAGGTTAGGGTCCGCAGGCGGGTGTGTGATTGGTCTTCCAGATAGCTCACTTCCGGGCAGCTGGCTTCTCTGCATCCTTCCAGGCCTCCTCTCCGCTGTGAAGTCATGTCCTTCTCCTCAGGCCCATCTCTGCCACCTCATTCTGCTGCCCAGACTTTGAGGGGGTCACCTTTCTTTCCTTATAAGCCCCTGAGCAGCCAGAGTCCTTGTCAGGTTCCTGTGGCTTTTCTGGGCCTGTGGCTCTGATATAACTGATGCTTGGATTCCCTGGTGGTCCTTTCTGAAGCTCAAAGGCAGGGCAGGGAAGACTGCTTCCTGCCATCCGCAGGCCTCCACCTCTGGCTTCCAGCCAGTGGGGAACGTGTGGCTGCTCACCAGGAGGCCTCTCTGGCTCTTCCATGTGCTGGGGCCCTTGCCCCAGGTGGCTATGGATGGGTGTTTTATGAAAGACCTTTGTGATGCTTTATGAGCCTTGGGGTGGGGGCAGCAGTGGAGTCCTTATCTTAGTTCGCAGGCCAAGTGCTGGGGGTAGAGGGCCACGTTCTCAGGTTGACTGAAGACCAGCGTTAGGATGCTCTACATAAGTGATCTCATTGAATTCTTGTAACGGGCTTTAAGACATAGACTGTTCAACCCATTTTGCTGATGTGGAAAGTGATACGCATGCAACTACTTAGGCTTCTCAGGCGGGATTTGAATTCAGGCCTCACTCCCCAGCCTGCGTTCCTCTGCCTGCTGGGATAAAAGCCTCGTCCTGGGCTGCTGGCAGGTGGTAGTGAAGTGAGTGTGGCTGCAGGGCAGCTGGTCCTTTCCTCACCTGTGTCTTCCTCCCCCAGGTGGGTGAAACAGCAATTTGAATTTGCAAAACAAGCCCAGAACCCAGACCAAGGCCCCAAATTGGACCTAGGCTTCAAGGAAGGCCAGACCATCAAGCTCAACATTGCGGTGAGTCCCACCCCTGCGTGGCTGTATTGGCCACGATCAGATGATACGTGTGGCCATCACACTGTGCCCAGTCCAGAGCCCATCCCTCTCTCACAGTTCAGCCCTGTCAGTCCAGCAGATGCTCATTGTGCCAGTTACTACATGGGGGTGAAAGAGAGGGCTCTGCTGTCCTCTCGAGTTGAGATGGGCAAGTCAAGATGTGATTACAACATGGCTGGAGGGTTCTGTGACCTAGGGGTGTCCTCAGTGCCATGAGTTCCTAGAGGAAGGTGTGTATGTAGCCCAGAGTTACGTGAGTCATGGAAGGCTTCCTGGAAGAAGTGACCTATAAAGAAGGGAAGAAGGGTCAAAGGGTGACCCCAGAGGAGGGAACAGCGTGTGCAAAGCCTTTGAGTTGAGAAGGAATATCCGTCACTCGTTGCCAGAGCTGGGGATTTTGTTCTGGCTGTTACACTGGGGGTCACTGTGCCCATTTCAAGCTGCGTTTTGGCCTTAACACCGTGAGGAAGGAAGCTTTGGGGGTGCTGAGGGCAGGAAGACATCAAGATGGGCACAGGGAGTCGTGGCCACCTTCTGCTGGTGGCGTGGTCCTGGCTCCCTGTGTCTTGGCCCTGAGCTGGCTTTTCCCTGTTAGTTGCTATTGGACTGGCTAGGTTGCCTTGATCGACTGTGAGGGTGGAGCTGAAATAATTTGGGGGAACCAAGGACCAAACGGATTTGATTTTGAAGAAACTTTGTAACCCTAAAATACTGCTCTTCCTCTTGACTCACTGTCTCTTTCTCCTCTCTTCTGCTTCGTGCTAGTGCTGATTTGGGACCTTGGCGTTATCTGGCCCTTAAGAGAAAATGCAGTGACTGGTTGGGATGTGATTCTTTCTCTGGCTGGGAGGAAACTAACATTTACTGAGCAGCTGTGTGCCAGGTAGTGTTTTCAGGCACTTTCTCATTCGAATTAAATATTCTCTCCTTTTACAGGCGAGGGAACGGAGGCTTGGAGAGGCTGCAGGACTTGCCCAGGGTCCTAGAGCTATAATAGAAACGCCAGCCTCGCTGGACTCGCACTGAGCTCTGAGGGCTTTTGACTTGGGGCCGTGGTCGTAGCTTTTGATTAAACTGCTGCTTTCCTTACAAGTAGGGATCCAGGTGGCCCTCATCTTTGTAACCTCTCCAGATTTCTGGCTCACACTTGGTGCTCAGGTTTTTGCTTTTTTTAATGTTTTATTGAAGTATGATACTCAAACAGAAAAGTGCAGAGCTCAGCAGATTTTTAAAACCGGAATTTACCCACACAGACCCGCCTCCAGACCAAGAAGCAGGTTCTCAGCACCCTGTACGCCCCTCTCCTGCTCTTCCTAGTAACTGCCTACCTCGAGTAACCACTACCTGACCGAATACCCTGAATTTTGTTTTCAACTTTCATTAATTGAATCATACACTCTGTACTCTATTGTGTACACCTTCTTTCTTTTACTAATGTGGTATTTTCGAGGCCTCCACACTATTGCATGAATCATTCTCACTGTGGTGGCATATCCCATTGTGAGAATGCATCCACTGACTTACCCATTTAACTGATGGTGGACATTTGGGTAGCTTCCAGTTTGGGGCGATTACAAGTAGTGCTGCTAAGAATGTTCCAGTGCATGTCTCTGGGTGCACAGATGTGGGCATTTCTATTGGGTCTGTGCAGGGACATCACTTCAGATGCCCAGCTTTCTACAGTTTTTCAAAGACATTTACCCACCTGACACTCCCACCAGCAGTGTATGAGTGCTCTTTTTTTATTTTTTAATATTTTTATTGATTTTTAAAGAAAGAGAGAAACATTGATCAGCTGCCTCCTGCATGCCCCCTACCTGAGATCAAGCCTGCAATGCAGGCATGTGCCCTGACCGGGAATCGAACCAGCAATCAACTGAGCCACACCAGCCAGGGCAGTGTACTACCACGTTTCCCCGAAAATAAGACATCCTCCGAAAATAAGACCTACTTACAGTATTCCTTCTGAGTGAAATATAAGGCGTCCCTCCGAAAGTAAGGCCCCCCCCTAGGCTCTGTCTCAGAATGCTATTGCTAAACATGAGAGATTTGGTCCACTGATTCTGAAAGAAATGGAGTCACAAGAAATTCACCAGGAAATTCAGGAATTGGATTGTTATGATGATGTTCCAGAAGATGATGACATAATTGTCATTGAATAAATAGAGTAAATTCTTGATACTGTAGGATTCAGTTTGTCTGGTTTGTGTTGACAGCTACCGTACTACCGTATCATATACAGGTAATAAATTTCCTTTATTTTCATTTAACAATAAATGTGTACCGCATTCTTCTTCATGGAAAAATAAGATCCCCTGAAAATAAGACCTAGCACATCTTTGGGAGCAAAAATTAATATAAGACACTGTCTTATTTTCGGGGAAACAGGGTAGTGCTCCTTGCCCTTGTCAGCAGTTATGTTCTATGTTTTAGCCATTCGGATGGGTACGTAATTGTGTATCATGGTAGGTTTGATTTTGCCTTTCCTGATGATTAATAATTTCAGGTGTTAAAATTAAATGTGTTTGTGATAACTTTAGAATTTGAGGCGTTGAATACATCTCGTAACAATGGAAGTGCTGGACGGGTCTTGACCATCTGTCTGTCGGTTTTACACATTTGGGGACTGGGGTCACATAGGCCCTCCTTGTGGGGTTTTCTGATAGCAGTGGGGCTCCAGCAGAACTGACGGGTTCACATTTCCCTCCTCTCTTTAGAACATGAAGAAGAAGGAAGGAGCAGCCGGGACTCCCCGAGCACGGCCTGCCAGCACAGGAGGACTGAGCCTGCTGCCCCCTCCCCCAGGGGCGAAGCCCTCCACCCTCATCCCTCCCCCTGGGGAGCAGTTGTCTGTAGAGGGGTCCCTCGCCCAGCCAGCAGTTGCTCCCAGTTCAGGTCAGTGCTTGGGGGTGATTGTACGTGCTGCTAACTCTGTGCCTGTGGGTTCCTCTCCCTGCTGGCAGCTGGTTTTCCTTCCTTCACTCATTGGTCTGTCATTTAGCTGTTTGTGACCAACAGGAAGGTGCGCACAGCAGAGCTGGTCCTGCCCACACTGGGTATAGGGTTCCTCTGTTCCCCTGATTCCCACCACTTACTCTTAGGGTGTCTTGTCTGTCATTCCCTGATGGGCAGGGACTTCAACTCATTTGTGAAGGCATCACGTGGTCCCTGGTTCTCAGAGGCTGGTCAGTGGGTATTGAGTGAGTGGGTGTTGGAGACATAGTCTGTGCTCATAGGGCACTGAGAGCTAGTAGGAGACAGGAGCCACAGGCTAGAGACTGGAGACCAGACTCGCTGCCAGCCCTCGAGATGCATGGTGGCTTCACGAAAGAGGTCACATTGAGCGGGCCCTGAAGGAAGGAGATTGGGGCAGGGGACACTGGGTCTCCATTGAGAGAGAAGAGCTGAAAAGGCTCAGGCTTTTAGACACCTGGTGTACTGAGGGAGGTGGATGCAATGCAGCACAGGAAGGCCAAGGTGAGTGGTGAGAAATAAAATGGGACATTTCGTTTGGAGAAAGGCCATCAGGGTGCTGAGAAGTGAGAGGCAGTTCCCCAGGAAGCTGTGTGGTGCTTGTGCCAGGATGTAAGGAATGCCTTCTAGAGACCCCGGAATTCCAGAAGTTAGTACCTAGTGCTGGCCTCCCTGCCCTGCCTCCCAGCCCAGCCTGATGCCCTGGCCGGCCCCAGGCTGGGTGATTGCTACCAGCCCACTTTCTCCACACACCGCTCACCAGCTGGAGGCAAGATGCAGGCAGGAAGCCTGCTTTCTTTCCATCTCAGGCTCGTGGACATTGGCTTCCCTATCTGGAGGTCAGGCTTCAGACTTCAGCCCTGTGGGGACACGCCAGTCCAGGGAAGTGGCGGGAGCAGCAGGCAGTGAGCCCCCTGCCCTGCCCCAGGAATTATTCTTTCAGCTTGGGTCTCCGTGAGGTCACAGCACCACCTGCCTGTGTTCTTAATGTTGTTTGTATGAGCACTAAGGTCTGAGAGCCACTTTCGCTCGGTGCCGGTGCACTTGTAGCAGGTAATATGAAAAACCTGCTGTGTGCCAGGTAGCATGTTAGGCCCTGGGGATACTGTGAGGATAACACCAAGTCCCCGCTCTCCAGGGTTTATGTGCTGATGTGAACAAAAGGCAATTAGCATCTACAAACTAAATGGTGTTGGAGTATAAGAGTCATGTCTAGCTGATAGTGAGCATTTACTGTATGCTCCAAAACCAGACTTGCTGCGTTCAAATTCTAGCTTATCAGGAGTGTGATATTCAGAAAACTGCCATTCTCTGTGCCTCAGCCTTCTCATCGGTAGGATGGGGTAGTAATGATACCTACAACATAGGTCTCTTATAGGGATCAATGTGAAGTCCACAGATAGCCCTTATGAACATGGTAAGTGCTCACATTTGTTAGCCCCATTTTACTAATGTTATTACTGTCACTGTGCTGGGCCTGTCCTCAGCATTCCATGTAAATTACCTTATTTAATCATAGGCAGTCCTGTTCTGTCTCCATTTCAGACAGAAGGAACTGAGAGTTAGTGGTCTGGGTAAAGCCACACAGCTGGTCCTGGCGTGTCTCCCCCAGGCCCTGTGGTGAGGTTCCCAGGAGATAAGGGACGTTAAGCACGCGGTGAACTATAAAATTAAACCGTTGTTATCTGGTCTCAGCGCAGAGCAGATTAGAAATAACAAATGGGTGGGAAGGCAGAGGATGGCAGGCACAGGGACAGTTGGCAGCACTGTCCGGGGAGGTGCCTAAAACGCACAAAAGCAGTCCCTGAGGCCCCATAGTGCCCCCTACCTCGCAAAGAGGTGCCCAAACAGCAGCTTCTGTGATGCCTTTTCTGGATGCTCTCCCGACCCCTGATCAGTTTAGCTCTCAGGAGTTGGCACATGTCTGACACAAAATTGTCAGCTGGATGATCCCGGCACTGGACTGAGGGCTTTATGTGAAGATAATCCAGCAGTTTGAGTGGACATTTTCCATTAAAGAAGCCAGGGCAGGAGATGGTACTTTTTTTTTTTTTTTTTTTTTTTAATACTCACCCGAGGAGTGAGGATATTTTTTCCATTGATTTCTAGAGAGTGGAAGGGGAGGGGGAGAGAGAAACATTGATGTGAGAGAGACACATCAATTGATTCATTCCCACATGCACCCATGGGGATCGAACCTGCAACCAGGTACGTGCTAACTGGGAATTGAACCCATGACCCTCCAATACACAGGCCGATACTCCAACTTAAACAGATTTTCAATATAAACTGTTAAAAAACAGGGTCAACTTCAGATATGTGTGACAGATGGTGTGTGACCCGTCCTCACTGGCACCCCTCCCCTCCACCTGGAATGTGCCTTTCTGCTTTTTCTCCAGGAGCCCTCAAGGGCTCATGAGAAGATGGTAGAAATGTGGCAACTTGATGTTTAGTTGCCCAAAAGCATGTCTCTGTGTGTGTCTTTCTCAGCCACTTGGAATTATGAGACTGATTTCAGGGTCACTGAGACAACCAAAAAGATCTCTGACTCCTGTCTCCTTCTCTTCTCTCCCTACCCATCGGACTTGGGGACATCAACAGGAGGCGCCACTGTGTCCTGGCCGCAGCCCACGCCTGCCACTGCCGACATCTGGGGAGACTTTGCAAAATCCACAGGGTGAGGAGAGTCCCATTCTCTGGTGCGACAGAGTCCCAGAGCACCCACGTGGGTGGCACATTTCTCTTCAGGAAGGCTTTTCGTTGCTCTCCTCTGCTGAGTGGCCTGGAGCTCCCTCATCAAGCGCTTGGCTTGGTCCCAACACCTCCTTCCTCCCTCCCGGCCCAGCCCTCCCAGCCCTCCCAGAGCTCCGCACTGAGAATTAGCCTGGCTTCTAGCCGTGGCCTCTTCTGGGACCCCTGAGGCCCATCCTTATGCCTCTCTGACCCCATAACATTTCAGGCCTCTACCTGGGGTCGGGGTGAAAAGATGCTAAAACCCTACTGCACAGGCTCTAGGACAGGAGTCAGCACACATTTTCTATGAAGGACCAGATAGCAAAGAGTTTAGACTTTGCAGGCCATATTGTCTCTGTTCCAACTACTCAGCTCTGCTCTTCCGGCTCAAAGGCAGCCACAGACAATATGTACTAGTAAATGAATGGCTATGTACCAATAAAACTTTATTTGTAAAGTAGGGGGGAGGTAGATTTGGTCCCTGAGCTATAGTTTACTGACCTCTGCTCTAGAATATTCAGAGCTGACTCTTTAAAAAAAAAAAAAAAAAAATATATATATATATATATATATATATATATATATATTTTTTTTTTTTAATTGATTTTTTTTACAGAGAGGAAGGGAGAGAGAGATAGTCAGAAACATTGATCAGCTGTCTCCTGACACCCCCTACTGGGGATGTGCCTGAAACCAAGGTACATGCCCTTGACTGGAATCGAACCTGAGACCCTTGAGTCTGCAGGCTGACGCTCTATCCACCAAACCAAACCGGCTAGGGCAGAGCTGACTTCTTGAGAAGATTTTGCAGAAATATGGCAACTTATTGATGGAACTCCCTTTTTCCAGAGAGAAGCCACCTTTTATCTGCTTTGTAGTTTCAAATGTCTAAACCCTCTCACCCCTCCCTGTCTTCCCTTCACAGGGCAACTTCCAGCCAGACTCAGCCAGGCACAGACTGGGTCCAGTTCTGATCTGAGTACAACTCTTCGTCCTCACACAGCTTCTGGGACAGAGCTGCCTCATCTGGGCCGAAGGAAGGAAGGCGAAGCACTCCCTGGCCAGTCTGTTTGGAGCGTGACTCGCTCCTCTTCCTTGCCTGCCTCTCTTGACAGACTGGGCATGTTGGGCAGTAAATTGTCTCCATGTCACACTGTTTCCTGGGACTTAATTGTGCAGCCAGAACACGAGAAGACAAGCTCCAAGATCCTTATCCCTGTCTGTCCTCTGACATGAGAGAGACTGAGACTACTGCTTCCACACAGTGACCTGTAATAAACACAAGCCCCCAAAAGCAAAAGAAGGGGTTCAGTGTGCTGCCTGGATTCAGATGAGCCCTTCCGGGGATGACCGGTGCCTCGGGATGGATCCCTGTGCGCAGGGGAGCTTTCTGCACTCCCGCTGGCTGTAGCCACTTCCAGCAAGGCTCCTTCCGGGGAGGGCTTCCTCTGGCTTCCAGCAGGTTAGAGGCTGCAGCTTGAACAGACAATCAGAAGGAAAACTGGGAGCGTTAACCAGCTTTCTAAAATTGTTAGTATTTGCTTTGCTCATAGGCTGATCTGCACTAACTTGTTACCTTTGCAAAAGGAACCGTTCCTGCAGAGTGCCCCGGACGGGCCTCTGAACACATTCCTCACTGTGGCCGCAGGTGCCGCTCTGAGCTGCAGGCGGCAGCGTTCATCTCAGCCCGGGGCCTGGTTTCCAGTCTGCCAGGCCAGCGGGCGGTGCAGGGCCGGGGCGGGCGGTGCAGGGCCGGGGCAGGCACCCGAAGCCAGGTGGAACTGTTTGGGCAGGAAGGTGTAAGCTGCTCTCAGATGTGGGGTTCAGCCTTCCTGGCGACTCGGGGTTCACAGGCTCACGGTGCAGTTCCTGGTGGACTGGAGTTTTCTTGGTTTCATAGGGGCCTTGTTTGCAGACAACCTCTTTCTTTTCTCCTTCATGGACTGTACATGACAGAGAGCTCAGACTGAACTTTAGGGTTGCCTGTATTGCTGGTTTATACAAAATAATTTTATCTGAGCACATCTCTAAAATTGCTTTTATCAACATACTTTTTACCTCTTAATGAAAAGATTTCTCTTTTGAAGGGTCAAGGTGAACTGAAAAAAGTATTGGCCATTTTGTGGGGCCAGTTTTCTAAGATAAAAAATAAATATTTTTACTTCTGTCAATGTATGTCAAAGACAAACCTGTTTTTTGGGGGCACGGTCCCTAAACCGTCCATCCAGGATGCTACGACCAGCTCACAACCACCGCTACCCCTCGATCACGTGTACAGATGTGAAGTCTGGGCCAGGTCTTAGGTTGGCCAAAGTGAGAGAATTGGACTCTGTTGCCCTAAGACTGTGGCCGGCAAACTGTGGCTCACAAGCCACATGGCGGCTCTTTGGCCCCTTGAGTGTGGCTCTTCCACAAAATACCACGGCCTGGGGGAGTCTATTTTGAAGAAGTGGCATTAGAAGAAGTTTAAGTTTAAAAGATTTGGCTCTCAAAAGAAATTTCATTCGTTGTACTGTTGATATTTGGCTCTGTTGACTAATGAGTTTGCCGACCACGGATCTAAGGCAACCAGTCACTTCTTTCCCATGCATCTATAAGAGTATAACCTTTTTGCCATCCTGGGACATTCTGGTCGCCTTGCTTTGAACAGGGGAGGGTGCCTGCCCCACCGTGACCTCCCTATGGAAGCATCTCCCTAAATACTAAGGGCATACAGGCATACAGAGGCCAAAAAATAAAATTCAAAAAGGCCATGGCACTCTTCCTGAGGGTTCTGTAAAAACGACATAGTTTTTATTTCTTATTATGGAACTAACCACTCAGTATAGGGAGCACAAAGAAGAGCAGAATTGAGGGTTCTCGTGCCTGATGACTAAGGATAAGGAAATGGCATCAGTGGATTCTCAGGAGGAGAAAGCTTTGTCTATTTCCCATCACTTCCCATCTTTCTAAATGCTTGGAAGCTGAGACGGAGGAAGTTTAGACCTTGGGGGATCCCTTCATTAGCAGTACAGCCCATCCAAGGTAAGCACTTGGGTTCTGGGCTTTGGTCTCTCTCTCTGAAATAAATAAAAGATCTGCAAATCCAGTTAACCGGAACGCCTGAACTCTAAGCCTCCTGGTTAATGTGCTTTTGCTGGTGGTGGACAGAGTCCAACCCAGCTTAGCACCCGGATTGGGCAGGCTCTGGGGGAGTAACTCTGTCACTTGTTTCCCAGCTACCTGAGTTGCAGATTTAGAATCTTCTGCTTCTGCGGTGAGCAGGTGAGCACCTGTCACACCTCCCTTCTGGTAGTTGGTCTGGGGGTGGGGGGTCCCTGGACTGGGCACCACCTGGTTATGGGACAGGGTGATGTGGGCAACAGTCCTGGGGATTCAAATGACCGTAAGGCTGGCTGAGCTGAAGCACTGAGTCAGCACAACAGGGGACCCAGCCCCCAGCATCGCCATTGAAAAGGGAGCCAGAGACCTCCGAGGAGGAGGCTGGTGACAGTACCTGCCTCCCAGCAGGAGCCTCCTTGGGCTCTGGAGGTAGGAGGGCCAAGGAGGAAGGAGTTGTGTGTGCTGCCCAAAAATCTCATGTGATTATAGGAAAGATATGGCTTAAAAACCCCTGAAACTCCTGCTGTGTGTCCCTGGGCAAGTGACTGCACCTCTCTGAGTCTCAGTCTCCTAACCTGTAAAATGGAAATAATCCTAGAACCCGCTTTGCCTGGCTATGTAGTTTCAGTAGTGTAGGTCCTGCTTTGCAGAAATGTTCAGAGGGATGAGGACGGAGTGAGAAAATATAAGAGGAAGCAGCAGCAGTGTGGTACCAGCCAGCACAGGCTGCCTGTGAGGTGCAGGGACTGTTCACCAAGGGAGGCCTGACAGAGGGCCCCCTAGGCCCAGGCATCAGGCAGGTGTTCTGGAGGGAGGGCCAAGGATGGGTTCCTGTGCGATGAAGAACACTGGAATGAGGGCCCTGCAGGGACAGGCAGGGTCAGAAGCGGACTGGTGAGGTCATGAGCCCATTAGGGCCTGGGTAGGGACACAGCAGGTGAGGGGAACCAGACAGGGTCACACAGACCTGGGCCAGGCTGGGGCACCTGGGCAGAGGCCAGTCAGCCCTCCCTAGCCTCTGGGAGGCACCTCAGGGAAACTGTGCCCTTCTCCTCCTAACCTCGCCCCTCTCCGTACTCCAAGTCCCAGGGGTTGAACCAAACCTCCCTGACGAATAGCTCTCCCTGCCCTGGCCCAGGCCACAGCCTTCTGGGCCATCCCTAGGTCACAGAGCCCCAAGGGCCCATTGGGAGCCCCTAATACGGTTTCTCATGTAAAAAGCAGGCTCCTCTTCGACAAAGGTAAACTCCTGGTCGCCCCCCAACGGGGAAAGACAGAACCACCAGCCACAGGTCTGCTGCTGTTCTTTCTGGCTATTCACTGTTTTCCCAATACAAAATCATAAAATTCAACTTCCGTTTTCAAACAAAGCACAGCCCTCCCTCAGCCAGGGAGCTGCAGACCAGCCTACATGTTTGAAATGGGTGATTTGCCTTCAAGAACAGACGTAGGCAAGTAGAGCCTAATGTTTTGTTACAGATAGAAACGACATCACTGTTCAGTCCTCTAAAGCAGTGTTTCCCAAACTTTTGACATATGTGTACGCCTTCTATAATTTTCGTAACGCTGAGTACCCCTCGTACTCATGAGAACGTAGAATTAGGCGCAGCTAAACACGGTGCAGTGCATATCCCCACCAAACTCCAGTGCAATACGTACTACCCCCACCAAACTCTTCCAGTATCCCTGGGGGTACGCGTACCACACTTTGGGAACACACTGCTCTAAAGCAAGGTTTCCCGTTGGTTTTATCCCATTCCAGTTGGCACATGAATTTGTAAGAAGGAAGAGGCAGCAGATGGGGTTCCACCATTTCACAGATAAACAAACTGAAGCCAAGGTTGCTGGACAATCAGGAAAGCAAAGACATTCTCCCTGCAGGTCAAGCTATTGAAGCCTCAGTATTGCTACACTGGGCTCCGAAGGGGGCGGGCGGGAATGCTCCCTCAGGTTGCTTGGGCGATTGGTTGAGGCCAGAGCTTAGTTTAAGGCTTTTAAGGTCCGGAAGCAGGAGCCGAGGCCTTGGCAGTGGGCCTAGGCAGGTGGCTGTGGGTTCCCATTCTGCTCTGCCACCTTGCAGCTCCGGGACACTGCTCCGCTTGCTTAATCTTCGGTTTCCCTTTTATGCAAAAGAGCTAATAATCCCAGTTTGCTGGGTTGTGGGAAGCAGTAAATGCGATCGATGAAGAGCCCTCCACAAGTGCCTGTCCCAAGGAAACGCTCCACAGACAGACCCCGGTGCCAGCCGGCCGCGCCCCCTCCATCCCCACCCCCCCCCCCCCCCCCCCCCGCCCTCTGGCGCGCCCTCGGTCCCCGGGACTCCAGGCCCCGGGGGGCGGGGCGGGACCAGGCCCCACCCCCGGCCCCGCCCCGGCCCCGCCCGGCAGGACCCGTTCGGACTCCGCGGCGGCGGCGGCGGCGCGCGAAGGTAGGACCGGCCTGCGCGCGCTCCCGCGGGCCGGAGTCGTGGGCGGGCACGCGGGGTGCGCGGCGCGAGTGGAGGCGGCGGCGCGTGGGCGGGGCCGCGGGGCCGCGGGCGCGGCGGCGGCGCGCGGAGGGCGGAGGGCGGGAAGGCGGGCGCGCGCACGGGCGGGCGGGAGCCGCGTCCCGGTCCCGGGGCGCTCGGGGCGCGCTCGCTGCACCAGCCGCCGCCAGCCGGGCGGCCCGAGAGCGCGCCAAGGCCGTGCGGACATCCTGCCGCGTCCTGCGCCGGCCCTGCCCGGGGCGCGCGGACCGGGCGGGCGGGAGGAGGCCGGGCCTGCCCGGGCGCGGCGGCCTGCGGGCGCCCCTCCGCTCCGGGCTTCTCCTCGCTCCTCGGGGCAGAGCTGCGGTAGGAGACCCTTCCCAACGGTCACCGCACCCAGCGGGCGCGGCGTGGGATGTCCCCTCACCGGCAGCGCAGCCCTGCGCGGCGAACGTGGCTCCATCTCAGGGATGAGGAAACTGAGGCCTAGAGCGGTCCACTGAGCTGTCCGAGACCACACGGCCTGGGCAGGGATGTGGGCCCTCCACTCCTGGGGTTTCCCCGTGCCAGTCTCTGCGGTTGGCATTTGGAACGGGCTCCCTCGTGGTTTTCATGCAAACCCTCGAGCTCAGGGTCCGGGGGGCCCTGGGGTGGCCAGGCTCCCCGGCTCCCATAAGCCAGGACTTGTCTCAGGGAGGTCCCATGTGAATACCTCCTGTCGGTTCTCCTCTGAGATTTCCTCTTTTTCTTAGCGGAGCTCACAGCAGTTGCTTAATAAATAAACGGGGAGTAGACCAGAGGTTAAAGGTAGACCGGGCTCCTCAGTCAGGAGCCGGGTTCAGGAAAGACTTGGGGAGTCAGAACCCCTAGATCTTGGGGGTCTCTCTCAAGCCCTGGGGATGGGCATCCCTCCTAAACACTAGGCACCCGTCCCACCCAGGATTCCTTGGGGGAGGAGGGGGCACTGCCTGGTTTTTGCCCTGAATTCCCGGGATGCAGCGGGTGTTGGATATGTGTTCACTGAAGGTCTTTGCCAGATCCCAGGCTGGGGCAACATCACCTGTGGCCAAGACTTGCCCAGTGTGATCTTGCTAAAGCCCATGGGTATTGTTTCTTTTAAAAAAATATATTTTTATTAATTTTAGAGAGAGAGAGAAAGAGATAGGAACATCAATGAGAGAGAATCATGGATAGGCTGCCTCCTGCATGTCCCCTAATGGGGATCGAGCTTGCAGCCTGGTTAGGGCACACGGAACAGCGACCTCCTGGTTCATAGGTGGACACTCAACCGTTGAGCCACACCAGCCAGGCAGAGGTGACATGTTTGAGCCAAGATTTGGATGACAAGCAGAAGTCAGCCATGAAAGGCAGGGGGAAGAGCATTCCAATCAGTGAAAGTGGCAGTGCAAAGGCCCTGAGGTAGGAGACTGCCTGGTGTGTTTGAGCATCAAGAAGGCCAGCAGGGCTGGGGTAGGCAGGACAAGCAGCGGGAGAGGGAAGGAGATGATACGGGAGAGGGGGCCTGGGCCAGATGGGGCAGCCTTGCTTGCTGTGGCAGCACTTTGAGGTTTATTTGAATGTGTTAGGAGGCAGTTGGATGGGGAGCTTATGGGGTGAGGGTTGAACAGAAGAGGGAGCCGATCTTGATTGTGTAGGAATAGACTGAGGTAGGGGACGAGACAGCAGGCAGGGAGACCTCTGAGGAGCCGTCTTAGCAGTCCGAGCAAGAGGTGGGTTGTTTTTGAATCCTCACCCGAGGATATTTTCCCATTGATTTTTAGAAAGAGGGGAAGATAGAAATATCTATGTGAGAGGGACACATCGATCGGTTGCCTCCTGCATGAGCCTAACCAGGGCCCAGGCCAGGGAGGAGCCTGCAACCAAGGTACATACCCTTGATTGGAATTGAACCCAGGACTCTTAAGTCTGCAGGCTGACACTATCTCTGAGCCAAACCAGCTAGGGCGAGATGGCTTTTTTTTAACACACACCAGAGACCTAGGGCAGTGGTCGGCAAGCTCATTAGTCAGCAGTGGCAAACAAGCCATGGCTCTCGAGCCGCAGTTTGCCGACCGCTGACCTAGGGTGGGGCCTGGCACACAGTAAGCTCTACACATGGAAGCCATGGTTAGCTTTTGTTTAAAACTTTGGAACCGCCAAAACCAGTTTGGCTCAGTGGTAGAGCGTCGGCCTGCGGACTGAAAGGTCCCAGGTTCGATTCCGGTCAAGGGCATGTACCTTGGTTGCAGGCACATCCCCAGTGGGGGGTGTGCAAGAGGCAGCTGATCGATGATTCTCTCTCATCAATGTTTCTAACTCTCTATCCCTCTCTCTTCCTCTGTGAAAAATCAATAAAATATATTTTAAAAATAAAAATAAAAAAATAAAACTTTGGAACCAGGCATACCTGGGTCTACCTCCCCCCCCCCCCATTAAGCTTTTTTTTAAAAAGTTATTTTCTTTATTGATTAAGGTATTAATCAATATGTGTCCTTATTCCTCCATTGCCCCCCACTTCCCCCGCTCATGCCCTCACCCCCCTGTTGTCTGTGTCCATTGGTTACGCTTATATGCATGCACACAAGTTCTCTGGTTGATCTTTCACCCTCCCCCTCCCCCCTTCTCCCTCCTGGCATATCTGGGTCTTACGTTGTCTGGTGGCTTCAGCTTTAGTGGGTGGGTGACTTTGAGCAAGTTACTTCACTCCCCTCACTGAGCCTTCGTGTTGTCAGCTGCAAAGTGGGTAGAACAGTTCACATCGCAGGGCTGCCAAGATTGTTAAAACATAAAGTCCAGATGCAGAGTTCTGGGCACAGGCATTTTTTTTTTTTAAATATTTTTTATTGATTTTTCACAGAGAGGAAGAGAGAGGGATAGAGAGTTAGAAACATCGATGAGAGAGAATCATCGATCAGCTGCCTCTTGCACACCCCCCACTGGGGATGTGCCCGCAACCAAGGTACATGCCCTTGACCGGAATCGAACCCGGGACATTTCAGTCCGCAGGCCGACGCTCTATCCACTGAGCCAAACAGGTCCCGGCTGGGCACAGGTATTTTTGTTATAGTTTCTAGCCAGCAACCGGAGAATAAAAAAGGGATAAGTGGGCAAGAGCTGCTGGTATGCTTGAAACTCCTGGGTCATCCTTGAGGGATTTTGTGGCTACTCTGGCCTCTAGACCTGCAAAAACATGGCTGATGCTCTACCGTGTGCCAGGCACAAGGTCCTGGCTCGGGTACTGGGAAGACAGTAACACTAATGATAGTAACGATAACACAGACCATAGCAGACACTTACCACTATTTAACAGTGCAGTGATTACGATATGACTGGCTGAGCCCAGGTCATGGTTTGATTCCCAATCAGGGCACATGCGGACTCCATCCCCAGTGTGGGGCCTGCAGGAGGCAGCCCATCAGTGATCCTTTCTTATCATGGATGTTTCTGTTTCTCCCTCCCTCTCCCCCTTCCTCTCTGAAAGCAATTAAACATATTTAAAAAAAAAAAATAGTACTAGCTGATAGTAAAACCCAGAAGTCTCTAAGGCTCAACACAACAGAAACTTCTTTCTTGTCCATGAAGAGCCCTGTTGGGTATTTGGCAGGTGACCCGGATCCCTCCCAGCTTGTGGCTCTGGCCTTGGGACCTCAGCATTATTTTCTTCGAACTGGTGGGCAAGCAAGGAGATACACAATTCCTCATGGGGGGTGGTGTGTGTGTGTTAAAATATTTGTATTAATTTGAAAGAGAGGGAGAGAGAGAGAGAGAGAGAGAGAGAGAGAGAAATATATATTTATGTGAGAAAGAAACATCCTATCAGTTGCCTCCTGCATGCACCCTGACTGCAGATTGAACTGCCAACCTGGGTATGTGCCGTGTGGAGGAATCAAACCCACCTCCTTTTGGGGTACAGATGACCCCAAACTAAGTGAGGCACCCGGCCAGGGAACTCCGTGCTTTGTGTACTCAGAACTGAACCTAGTTTTGCGCCCATTGTACATTCTTAAAAAACTGGAAAACTCTGGCCTTTTCTGTCTCCTGGGTGCTGACTCCACTCCCTGAGCTTGGAGGGCTCTAGGACCCAGCATTTGGGGAGTGTGTGTGTGTGTGTGTGTGTGTGTGTGTGTGTGTGTTGAGAGTCATGGTCCCTCCCCTCTCTTCCCTTCCCTTCCCCCCCTCCATTCTTTCCCTTTCCTTTCTCCCCCACCTCTTCCCCTCTCTACTCCCCTCCCCCTCCATATCCTAAGTCTTCCTTCTGTTCCCTTCTGCCTCCCTTCTCTCCCCTCTTCTGCTTTCCCCTCCCCTCCCTTCCCCCTCCCTCAGCCCCTCCCACCCTGTGGTCACATGGGGGCACGGATTAGAGCCTAATCTGCCCAGCGCTCAGCACTGCAGTCTGGCTGTGGGGTGGTCTGTGTGGACTGAGCTTGTCTGGGGCCTGGGAGCAGGGCCTGGAGAGGGGTGCCTGCAGCCTCCCCCCATGAGCTCGGGGCTGGGGGGGTCATTGGAGGTCCAGCTGGCACTGGAGACCGTTATCCAGGTGGGTCCTGAGGGCTGTGCTCCCCCCACCCAGTTGCTCTGGAAGGAGCCGGTGCGGAGTGGCTGCATCTTGGGGTCCAGTGGAGGGAGAGGTGCGGTGGTGAGGTGCACAGGGGCTCCAGCTTGCAGCTCCCAGCCTGACTGGGCTCAGGGTAGAGGGGTGCGCAGGGCTCAGCTGCTCTGGCTCCCTTATCCCAGTGCCCTGCGGAGGATGGGGTCCCTCCTCTGGATTTCAGGGGTAGGGTGACCTGCTGGCACGCACCGCGGGATCCTCACCTGTCTGGGTTGGAGCTGGCCGTGGGGTTTGGTTCTCTGGCCCTGGAGGCGCCTCCTTTCCCGGCAGGAGGCACGTGTCCTTCCAGGGGGCCGTTTTGCGATTCTAACTCCCAGGCTTCTGTCCACTCGAGGCTTTCCTGACTGTCTCCCGGGCACCCACATCTTGGGCGACAGGACTTTGCTCCTTCCCACTCAGGCCACAGGTTTCTCTCAGACCCTCTCTCTCCCCGCAGGCCCTGGAGAGCAGCGTCCTGGGGCCGGGTCAGGAGGCCAGCCTGAGCGTGCAGGACCCGGCCCAGGACTGTCTGCCCGCCCGCCTGCCTGCCCTCCTCAGGGAGACTCTCACCCGAAACTTCTCCAAGCCCGGGAGCCCAGGTACCTCCTGCCTCTCCCTGCACAGCCACTGCCGCATCCTGCCTCCTCTCACAGCCCTGCTCAATAGTCGATCGCAGCCTCCATGTCTCCCCCCTGGAGAGGTTCACCCGTTTTACAGATGAGGAAATGGAGGCTTAGAGGTGTCATTCGCCCCATGTGTTCCCCACAGGGCTGAGCTTTCCCTCCTTGCTGCAAAGGCTTAAACCCCAAACGCCATATTCTCTCCTAGGGAAGGTGTGAGCTGGCTGAAGCCGAGATTATAAAAAGGGTGGGGGTGGGGGGAGTAGTGTAAGGGGAGGAGGGTGTGTAATTCAGCTTAGCTCAGGGCTTTGCAGAAATCCAAGGGGTGGTACTGTCCCTCTCCCTTCTTCCTCCCCCCCCCCCCCCCCCAAAGGCTGATTGATGGGCCCCTGCTCCTTCTGGCGGGTGGGACTCACACCAAATACAGTTTGAGCCTCTGGGAGGGGCACACTCAGTCCCAGCTCTCCCTGGGGGTGTTTCTGGTGTTCCTGCCATGGTCCTTGTCTAACCTCAGCCTCCTTGGGGCCCTTGGAGCCACAGACGGGGACTTAGAAAGCCCTCCTCCCCCTCCCCCGCCCCCTGGGTGGAAGAGCTGAGAGGCCTATGGCATACGCCCAGTTCCATCAGGTGGAAGGGAGCCCACAGGATGGGGTTCCTTTTCCCTCTGGCCTCCCCTTTTTTCCTCCTTCTCTTCCTTACCACCTGACCTCCACTCTCTTGAGCCCTGGTCTCAGATGTTACCTGCTCTCCTGGGTCTGGTTACTGCTCCACCCATTGTACAGATCTGAAAAACTGAGGTCCAGACAATAGAAGTAGTGGCAGAAGGAAGGAGCTAGAACTTGGGGCCTAGTCTGCTGACTCCTAATGAGCCTCCATCCTGCACCTCCTGGACCTGCCGGGGCCACACTTCAGCTGCACTTGTGTCCACTCCAAGTCTAGCCCGAGGCCCGTGGCTTTGCCCAACTTCCTGTTCTCTGTGTGACCTGGCGCTCCATCCACTCCTGCCCAGGCTCCTCCTGGGTCCTGGCCCATCTTCCTGCCTCCATTGATGGGTAGGGCACCTGGAGGGGCAAGATGTCCTCCTGGGCCCGGCTGGAAGCTGACCACATGCCTGCTGTCCCCCTCCAGCCCTGCTGTCGGCCACAGAGATGGCATCAGTGCTGCCGCTGCAGGAGGAGAACCGGCTGCTGCAGCAGGAGCTGTCCCGCGTGGAGGACCTGCTGGCCCAGAGCCGTGCCAAGCGCGATGAGCTGGCCATCAAGTACAACGCAGTCAGCGAGCGGGTGGGTGCTGCCTGGGGCTGGGAGCTGAGTCAGCCACTCCCTTGCTGTGAGCTCAGGGCCATGTCCAGGGCAGGACTGCGCACTGGGTGAAAAGGTGGGCCTGGACTCAGGCCGGCCTGCATTCCAACTGTGGCTCAGCCTTGAGCAAACCACTCTGCTCTTGGAGTCTGTTTTCTTTTTTTTTTTTTTTTAATTGATTTCAGAGAGGAAGGAAGAGGGAAAGAGAGAGAGAGAAACATCGATGATGAGAGAATCATTGATTGGCTTCCTCCTGCATGCTCCATACTGGGGATTGAGCCCGAAACCCAGGGTGTGCCCTGACTGGGAATCAAACCTTGACCTCCTGGTTCATTGGTTGACGCTAAACAACTGAGCCACGCCCGCCAGGCTCAGAGTCGGCTTTCTGTAGTGGGGATGGGCTTTGGGGTTCACCTAACAGTGGCCGGGCTCTGCAGCAAGACTGGGGTAGGCACAGGCAGCCACAGGCCTGCTGCCACTCCCCGTGGGGGTGAGGCCCAGCCACGGGAGGAGAAGCCAGGCGTGCCTCCATGTCCAGACGGGTTCACTTCCCCTGGGAACTGTGCCTCAGGCTTGCAGGGGTCCCAGGGCCTGGGCCAGGAAGTCGGGGTGGCCAGGGCCAGAGGTGCAGGTTTTTCTCTGTACACTGTCTTCTTTGGACCCCCAGACTCCTAGGAGGTGACCCTGGGGAGTTGGTGGTGGCTGAAAGTGGTGGAAGAGTTGCGTGAGGGAAGGGGAATGCGTGTGGATGGAAAATGTGTGCGTATTAATAACAGTCATCGTAGCAGCCGCCGTTTATCGAACGCCTACTTGGCAGACAGGTGCTGGGTGCTTTACCTGGAATGCACCAAAGTTGGGACCATTGCGATGCTCATTTAACAGAGGAGGTAATAGAGGCTCAGAGAGGGAAAGCACGGTGCTTGGCGCCACACAGCCAATTCACGCTAGTCTCTCGACTCCCAGCCCAGGGCTCTGCATTACAGCTTTGTTTCCTGGGTGTGGGAAAAGACCGTTGGGTTGGGAGCCTGCTGGCCCCTGGGAAGCTGGAAGGACCTCAGACATGACGTTCTGATGTTGCACACGGGAGACGGAAGCTGCTCAGGGTCCCCTGTGAGGCACCAGGACCCCTGCGCCGACCTGCTCATTGGGAGCTTGCACACCCCGGGTGGGGAAGAGGGATAAGCGGTTCTGAGTGTGGTTGTAGGCTGTGCCTGTGCCCTGGTGTCTGCCCGCCCTGACCAGCCCCTGGCTTGTTGGGACTTGCAGGGAGCAGGCCCCCAGCACTGGGGGTAGCTCAGAGCCCGCTTTCTCGAGGTTTGCAGGGGGTGTGGAGGGCCAACTGGCTGGAGTTCCACGTTGTCGGTGATGATGGGGTCCTGAGCCAGGCCCTCCTGGTTTCGGCCTCTCATTTTTGGCCCTTGGCACACTGCCAGGCTCATGGGGGGCCGCCTCTTAAATGCCAGTTCCTGACTGAAATGAAGCCAGCACTGCCCCCCTGGCTGGCATAAGGGAAGAAGAGGGGGCAGGCGGCAGGTTCCTTTTTCTGCTAGGACACAGCCGCTGGGGCTGGGGCCTCAGCACGGGAGCAGGGGGTCTGCGTTAAGTCTAGAAAATTCCAGCATGTGGCCAGGGAGACCCCGCGTATCTTGTGGCATGAACCTGGTGCTTGACTGTCCTCGGGGAGATGGTGTCAGTGTCCCACCTGGAGGCAGGGGTTGCATGAGTGTGACCTCTGGGCCTTTCCCGGGTGGCGTGGGTCCACAGAGAACATCGGAGCCTGGCCATCACCTATTGCAGGCAGGGAAACACACCCAGAAATGAGTGCGAGAGGCCCAGTGTCCGTGGTGGAGCTGGGATGAGGCCCCCGGTCTGGGCTCTGAGGGCCCGTGGCACTGACTGTCCCTGCTGCCCCCTTGTCCCCATGCTGCAGGGGGCAGGCTTCCCCTGTGGCCATAACTGTTGCATGTGGGCGAGGTTGTCGGGCAGTCAGTGAGGTTTTCTGACTTTTCAAACCCCACAGCATCCCTGGGAAAAGAGAGTGGAGGTGAGGTAGGCATTTGTGCCCTGTTGTTTGCACGTAGGGAAACAGGCAAAGGGCTCCCAGCAGCCACCTCCAAGTTCAGGAGGCCCTTACGCTCCCTGTGGAGCCCCTCCACCCCCACCCCATTCTTCCTGCCCATGAGGAGGAGCAGGTGTTGGGGGAGGCAGCTGGGATGGGAAGGAGGGAATGGCCACACCCCCTGGATTCTACAGGATGGGCCCCCTGGGCTTCCTGTGTCCATGGCAACCTGGACAGAGTGACTCGAATAATAACGGTGCTAGGGCAGTGGTTGCTAGGGGAGACTGTAAACTTCTTTCATCCCTGGCTTGGTGACACCCTTCTTTCCTTTTGAATTACGAGTGAAATTGAAAGGCTGTTTTGTGAGGGGAGAAGTTCGTGGAAAGGGGTGAGCTATGGTTCGTGGAAAGGGGCCTGGCTCTGAGCACTGGGGAAGCGAGTGGAGTTCCTGGCGGCTGCCTGAACCCCTCTAAATCACAGAAGCAGATACCCCTGGTCCAAACACTTGTGTAAAACACACACAGGACAGGCCACAGGCAGACCCATACACAGACGTACACAAATGCACAAAACACATCACAGCAGAATCTGTACGCACAGCCAGACACCACCCAGGTATAGAGTGCCTCACACAGGCACACAGTCACTGCACCGTGATGTTCCATCCTGCTCACAACACAACACATTGTCTCACGTGTTGTGGACACACACAGCCAAAGGTAAGCACAGAGAACAGAGTCACCCCCACACACATCACAGACACTCAGAGCCCAGACACAGCTTCCAACTCACCCACTTCGAGTTGTGCTCACAGACCTACAAACATGTGAACACACGGGTACACACAGACGTGCCCACCGGCCCCACAATGTAGACCTGCGACCACAGACACCACCTCTCCCAGGTCCCCTGAAGGCTTGACACGGAGATGCTCAGGGTCCCAGGTGGAGACAAATGACAGAATACTCCCCACTCACCCGTGAGATACACCTGCATGGATGCGCAGCACACAGCATTCCGGCGCCACTGCTGGCAGGCTCCGACGTGGACACTGCTGGTCCCCTGACGGAGGTGGACTGCTTGCGGACACTGGTCACAGGCCTGCAGCCCAGCCTTCCGTCAGAGACCTGCATACCACCTCCTCCCACACCTTCAGACCGAGCTGTTCCCCAACTTGAATGGAACCCCCACCAGCCCCTCCCTGTGGGTGGCTCGGTGGCCATGGGCACCCTGCCCCAGTGCTGTCCTTGGGGGGAGGGAAGAGGGGGAAGGCAGAGATGAAGTTGTTTCCAGCTTTCTCAGTGGCCCCTTCAGCATCTCCTGGGCGTACTGGGCCAGGGCAGGGAACAGCTGGGGGGAACCTGCACCGGCCACTAACCTAGCCTGGCCCATCATTTGTGAGGGGGTGGCCGCTGTCTTTGCTGTTGGTGTCGCTGGGACTGGGGGTCGGTGGACGTGTGGAAGCCCTGCCCAGGCTGCAGATGGTGAGTGTGGGCTGGTGCCAGAGCCCACTGGGCTGGGCTGTCTTCCTGCTGGCTCTCCCTGGGCACTGTCTCTCCGGTTAGTCCCTCTCATCCTCAGTTGCTTCCCCCACAGGAGGAGGCAGAGGGGCCCTGGGACCCGCAGGTGCCTAAGGAGGATGGAGGGTTCCCAGGCTGTTGGAGCAGCCAGAGCAGGCGGGCATCCTTCCTGTGCCCATGGGCCTGATGATGAGGCGGCTACAAGCCACCTGGGGGGGAAGGAAGGGCGCTGGCAGCAGCGGCTTCCCATGAGGTCAGGGAGAGGAGGGAGCCTGAGGCCGGCCGGGGCTCAGGCGTGAATAAGCCACGTGGTATAGAACATTCGTGTGCCTCTTACACATCTGAGCGCTGCGTGTGTGGGAAGTGGGGGCGGGCTGAGTTCATCTGTGTCATCCTGGGCAGTTTGACACCACCTGTGTGCCTTTGTGTGTGCATGTCGCTAAGCTCAGGATGCATGCATTGATGCCTCTATTTGAATGTATTCGCATGTGTTTATGCCGTTAATTCATGATCCTAATGAACATGCCACTAACACTGCTGTAGGCCTACGATACAATGGGAACAACAGGCTTTCCTGGGTTTGGGGTGGGAAGACATGGGTGTGGGTCTAATAATATCAACCACAGTGGGGTTAGTTGCTTTGGAAGAGAGGCTCACAGTGCACCCAGAGCCTCTAAGGCTTACCCCCAGGTGCATCTTCTTTGCGTGTTACATGTACATGTTTGTGTGTCCGTGCATGCCCCATCTGTGTGTCTGTGCCTGGCTGCATTAGGCCGTCATATGTGCATTGCATCCGGGCTTGCCCAAATGTGCCTGCAGGGCATTGTGGGTCTGGGCCCAGCCCGGTGCTACCTGCAGAGGCCTGGGTCTGCCTTCCCTGGAGACCGAGGACTCTCACCCAGGGCCCTTCCCTGCAGCTGGAGCAGGCTGTGCGGCTGGAGTCTGGGGAGCTGGAAACGCCGGAGCCCAGGGGGCTGGTACGGCAGAGCGTGGAGCTGCGGAGGCAGCTGCAGGAGGAGCAGGCCTCCTACCGGCGAAAGCTGCAGGCCTACCAGGAGGGCCAGCAGCGGCAAGCCCAGCTTGTGCAACGGCTGCAGGCCAAGGTCAGGGCCGCCCACTCCTGCTCCTGCCTACCCCTGTGCTTGCTCACTTCGCCCTGCCCCCACCCCCCGGGGCTAACCATTGCTCACCACCCATCCCCAGATTCTCCAGTACAAGAAGAAGGGCTCGGAGCTGGAGCAGCAGCTGTTGGAGCGATCCACAGAGCTGGAGCAGCAGCGGCTGAGGGTGGGTGCCAGGGCAGGGCAGGCCCCTTCCTCCTTGTGCCCAACCTGATGACCACTTCTCCCACCCAGGACACAGAGCACAGCAGAGACCTGGAGAGCGCCCTCATCCGCCTGGAGGAGGAGCAGCAGAGGTGGGGCGCCAGCAGGAAGAGGCGATGACCGGCAGGGCGGTCCTCTCCCGCCACGAGCCCATTAGCCCCTCTTTGTCCCGCCCAGGAGCAGCAGCCTGGCCCAGGTGAACGCTATGCTCCGAGAGCAGCTGGACCAGGCCAGCTCAGCCAATCAGGCTCTGAGAGAGGACATACGCAAGGTGACCAGTGACTGGACACGCAGTCGCAAGGAGCTGGAGCAGCGGGAGTTGGCATGGAGGCGTGAGGAGGAGGTGGGCACAGGGGTTCTGGGAGGCCAGTGGGCCCGGTGGGTGCAGCCGGACCCAAGGGGAAGGGTCTTTGTATAGTGGAGAGGACTCTGGTTTCGGGAGGAGGAGCGGGAGGGCCCTGCTGGAGAGGTAAATCATGTCATAATCATAGTTGGCCTGTTGCACATTCCATGTGCTGAGTGTTCATGTCTTCCCTACTTCTCAGAATAGCTGAGCAAGGTAGGTGCTATCGTCCTCATTTTATTTTATTTTATTAGTTTAAAAAAAATGTATATATATATATATATTTTTAAAAACTAATAAAATATATATATATCTTTATTGATTTCAGACAGGAAGGGAGGAGAGAGAGAAGAAACATCAATGATAAGAGAGAATCATTGATCAACTGCCTCCTGCATTGGGGATCAAGCACCCTATTGGGGATCAAGCCCGCAACCCAGGCATGTGCCTTTGGCTGGAATCGAACCTGGGACCCTTCAGTCCGCAGGCCGATACTCTGTCCACTGAGCCAAGCTGGCTAGGGCTCATCCTCATTTTAAAGAGAGGTTAAGCCGAAACCGGTTTGGCTCAGTGGATAGAGCGTCAGCCTGCGGACTGAAGGATCCCAGGTTCAATTCTAGTCAAGGCATGTGCCTTGTTTGCGGGCACATCCCCAGTGGAGGGTGTGTAGCTGAGCAATGTTTCTCATCAATGTTTCTGGCTCTCTGCCCCTCTCTCTTCTTCTCTGTAAAAAATCAATAAAATATATATTAAATTTTTTTTTTTTTTAAATAAAGAGAGGTTAAGTAACCTGCCCAGCCATGCTGCTGGGGTGCAAACCTTGGTGCCACCACTTCCTGCCCTTTCTCGCTGCCTCTTGGGACTGTAAAGCCATTGAAAGCCATTTTCCAGTGCCAGAGGGAGGATTGGGAGTGAGAGGCTGACAGTTTCCACACACCCTGCGTGCAGGCCCAGACCTGGCCTACAGGAAGACCCCCTTCCTGGGCAGCAGTGCCTCCCGGGATGGTCAGTGCTGGGCAGAAGCGGGTGGCCCTCCCGGCAGCCCCTCACTCAACCTGTCTCCCCTCCAGTCCTTCAACGCCTACTTCAGCAACGAGCACAGCCGCCTGCTCCTCCTCTGGAGGCAGGTGGTGGGGGTCCGGAGGCTGGTCAACGAGATGAAGATGTCTACCGAGAGGTGAGGCCCGGCTGGCGGAGGGGCGGAGGGGTGACATGGGGAGACACTGCAGCAGCAGCTGGGGGGCATCCACTTTTTTTTTGAAACATTTTTCTTTTCTTTTAAAAAATATTTTTATTGATTTCAGAGAGAAAGGGAGAGGGAGAGAGAGATAGAAACATCAATAATGAGCGAGAATCATTGATCGGCTACTTTCTGCACGCCTCCCACTGGGGATGGAGCCCACAACCTGAGCATGTGGAATCTTCAGTCCGCAGGCCGATGCTCTATCCACTGAGCCAAACCAGATTGGGCGGGCACCCACTTTTTAAGTTGAATTCAGCTCAACTCAGTTGAACTTCCATCCAACCCAACACACCTACTGTGGGGCAGGCCTTGGAGATGCAGAAGCAACTACGTATAATAATGAGCTCTTATCATGATCGTTGCAGTCCACATTTACTAGCTATTTCCTCTGACCTAGGCTCTTTGTACATTTCATTTCATCTCATTTCCACAGCATCTCTGTGAAGTAGGAATAGGAATAGTTCCCATTTTACAGATGAGGACATTGAGGCTCAGAGAGGTAGAATGACCTTTCCAAGGTCACACAGTGGCTGAGTCAGGATTGACAACTGCTTTTAATCCACTAGAATATTCAACTTCTACTACCAAGGAACGTACCACCTCTAGTGATAAAAAGAAATAGAACGCCCTCTTCCCCCCAAATTCTAGACCAGGGAAGTAGTGGGGATTGGAAGAAACAAACAAAAAAACTCTGAACCCGAATCTGATCAAGTCTTAAATCCAACATCCAATTTATAAGAACTACAGACTGTGGGAAACTTCGGACAAATATGTTAAATTTTAAAGATGATCTATTTGCTCAAGGCCATTTGAGTGGTCAGTGACATGAAAGTGGAACAGAGCGAATGTCTTCAATTCTCACAAGGATAGGAGGGCCAGAAAGACCCTCATAGGGGAGTGGAATTTGCCCTGACCTCAGGGATGGGTGGGATTTCAACTGGCAGAGCTGGGACACTCCAGGCAGAGTGTGCAGCCTGAGCAAAGGCTAGGAGGTGGGAGAAATGGCAGGGGGTGGGATTGTTGGAGAGAGAGGCAGGTGAACGGAGGGCAGGTTGGAAAGGAGAGCCTCGAAGGCGTGTTCCCACAGTGGGCTCGGTCCTGCTTGGCTGAGCAGGTAAGGCTGTGGGGAGAGCCCAGAAACAGGGAGACCACTTTGTTTCCTGTTTTACAATACATTAAACATTTATTTAATGATCTTTTGTTAAAATATCAAATATTCAACGTGTCCAGATCCCCAATGGACTCATCAGTGTCACAGGTGGTTTGCTTCGCTTTTCGTCCTCACACTGTGCTGGAATCAGGACCCGCAGATGTTCACAAACTGTGACGGGTTGACTTGCCCTTCAATCGCTTTTCCTTGTTCAGGAAACGGGAACAGGTGTCCGAAGTGTCCCACAGTCTGGATTCTGTGGTGTCACGTAACACCTTTGCCCCTGGAGTTCCTCTAAACTGGATGTTGAATTTAAGACTTGATCAGATTCAGGTTCAGGGTTTGTTTGTTTCTTTGTTCATAAGTGCTGTGTGCTCTTTCATGAGGAGGCCCCGGATGCCAGGGTGTCTGTGTGCACCGGCAGCCTCAGATGCTCCATGCCAAGGCCCAGACATTCCTCAGGGTTTCAAGATTGTCACTCCTTCATGTCTCAGTTGGGGTTCTTCCTTAAAGAGGCACCTCCTTGCCTTGCGTTAGACACCCAGTGGTACGGTTCATTCAGGAAAGGAGAGGATTTAACATATTGGATGTATTTAAATATGATCTATCTTTAATTAGCATTTAAAATTTTACTATTTAAAAATGTGATTTTAGAGAGAGGAAGGGGAAGAGGGAGAGAGGGAGAGAAACATCAATTGGGGTGCCTCCTTCACATATCCTAATCAGGGATCAAACCTGCAACCTGGGCATGTGCCCTAACTGGGAATCGAACCTGCCAACTTTTGGTGTATGGGATGATGCTCCAACCAATATTTTACTTTTGAATAATTCATAAGTTCACAAATTCCAATTTCAAAAGGGTGTCTGGTGAAAAGGCCCCCTCCCTGCCTGGCCTCAGACATTCCTCTCCCCTCCCTCCTGGAGGCAAGCAATATGCCCCATCACTTCCCTAAATGACCTTCCAGGCTTATTTTATACAAGCAAATATAGCAGATCTCCCTCTCTCTCTCTCTCTCTCTCTCTCTCTCTCTCTCTCTCTCTCTCTCTCTTTCTCTCTCTCTTTCACACACATACACACACACACCCTTTTATATATTCTTGGTAGAATTTCATCTTTGCGGTTCTTGAAGATTTTTAAAAAATTTTTTTTTTATTTTAGAGAGAGAGAGACATCGATTTGTTGTTCCACCCTTTTATGCATTCATTGGTTGATTCTTGTATGTGCCCTGACAACCGGGGGATTGAATCCAAAATCTCAGTGCATTGGGGAGACACTCCATCCAACCAGGATACCAGCCAGGCCTTGAAGATGCTTTCTTTGCCGAATAGTTATAGCTGGGTTATACGTGGGAATGGGTCCATTTCCGGCTCTGAAGAGCCTCCCCATTCGCTTTTCTCGGCTGCAGCTACCCCACAGAGTGGGTGTGTCGTGATGTATTGAAGAGCAGTCCCTTTGATGGCCATTTAGGTTGCCACCAGCATTTTTCACCTGGACGTGCTGCAGGGGGTCACTGCACAGGCCATTTTCCATGTGTGGGGCATCTCTGTAGGATAAATTTTTGGAAGAGGAGTTGGTGGGTCAGAGAGCTGATCAGTTAGTCATTTGCAGAGCTCTTTCAGAGCTGTGGTTGCCCTCCCAGCAGTGTGGGGGAGGGTCTGTTTTCCCATAGCCTCACCCACACCGTGCATGTGCATTATGTGACGCCCCCTAATCCCCCCCTTCCCCCCTCGCCCCCCGATTCTAATCGGGACAAATGGCATCCCAGTGTAGTTTTAACTGACGCTTGGGAGCCCACCCCCATTCCATCCCTGCTGTGTGTGCTCTCCACTAGGGATCTGCTGCAGCTGGGAGGGGAGCTGGCCCGGACCTCCCGAGCCGTCCAGGAAGCGGGCCTGGGGCTGAGCGTGGGCCTGCAGCTGGCCGAGAGCCGGGCCGAGGCAGCCCTGGAGAAGCAGGCGCTGCTGCAGGCCCAGCTGGAGGCGCAGCTGCGGGACAAGGTGCTGCAGGAGGAGGGCCTGGCCCAGCTGCAGATGCAGAGCAACCTGGACAAGGCCGACTTCAACGCCAGGTGGGTGCCTGGCAGGGACCACACGAGGCAGGGGACGGGCTTGAGCTCAGCCAGTCTTCCCAGACAGACACCCCGTTGGCAGAGTGGGAAACTGAGGTCCACAGGGTTCTTGCCCAGGGCACATCACAAGCAGTTCAACCTCAAATTTGCTCCCAGCTCCTGCAGCCTAGACAAGCCCCAGAGTACGTCCCCAGGAGACAAAGTGGGTGGCAACCTCATTCTCGTTTACGGACAGAGTGACTTGCTCAAGGTCATACAACGAGGGAAGTGAATCCTCGGGTCCCTGCCTTCGGTTTGGGGAAGCTGCAGGACACAGAGCTGGAGGGTTTAAGGACACGCTGGGGTGGGTCTCCCATTCACCTCTGTGGCTCCCCCGCCTCCAGAGTGACAGAGCTGGCCCTGACCGTGGAGCGCCTTCAGAACCAGAACCTGGAGAAGGATCGGGTCAACAAGGCCCTCACTGAGAAGCTGGAGGCCCTGGTGAGATGCGGCCGCCCTCGAGGTGTGGCAGGGCGGGATGGGACACTGCCCAGATCCATGGACACAGGCCGAGGGCTGGGCTGTTAGGCCACCCTGGAGCATCACCAGACTCTGTCACCCCTCGTTAATTGAGCAGCTAGTGTGTGCTAGGCTCAGTGTGAGCACACTTACCTCTTTTGTCCCATTTTATCCTCTCAGCGGCCCTATAACAGGACCTCTACCTACAGATGAGAAACCCAAGGCCCAAGGGGAAATACTTTCCCAGAGACTCAGACTGCGGAGTCGGGACTTGAGCTCATGCCTGTAACCTGGTAGTCCAGGGCTCTTTCTATTGCAACTCAGCTGCCTCCCCACCCGAGGGTGCTGCCTGGGTTGGTCACCCTTCTGTGTGGGGCCAGGCCCGGTTCTAGGTCCAGCTCTTCCCCAGGAGGCTGTGTGACCCGAGGTTGGACACTGCACTTCTCTGGGCCTAGTCCGTTCAGGGCACTCAGGGCTGCTGTGAGGTTGCCAAGCGGCCGGACCAGGGTCATGGCCTTCAAGGATACCCGATGGGAGGGTGCCCAGGGAGGGAAATGAGTAGGTTTCAGATTGGGGCACAGACCCTGACCTCGCTCTCTGCGTCTCTTCGCCACCCCCCTAGGAATCCCTGCAGCTCCAGGAGCAGCCCGCGATGGACACAGAGGAGGGAGATGGGCTGCAGCAGACCCTGAGGGACCTGGCACAGGTGTGAGGCGGGGGGAGCCGGAGAGGCCAGAGGGTGGGAGCTGGGCAGGGCCGGGCCAGGCCGTGCAGAGCCGCCACCTCCGCTGGTGGCCTTGACCAGAACTGCAAGTGGTTGGGGAACCTGCGGGCCCTGCCTGTGAGAGGTTCAGACCCATCTGTGAGAAAAGCTAAGTGAACTCTTCGCAGTACATGGGAGGCCTTCCCTGGCGGGCTGAGGGCTGTGAGCTCTCAGACTCCCCGTTGGCAGAGTGGGAAACTGAGGTCCAGAGGGCTCTTGCCCAGGGCACATCACAAGCAGTTCAACCTCTGATACCAAATTTGCTATCCGGGCGAGCTCCCCTCCCAGTTGATACCAAATTTGATGCCAAATTTACCTAAGCTTCCTTCCAACAAGTGGAAGTGGAAGCGGAATCTGGAAGACTTGTTGGAAGGGAGCTTAGGCTGTGCCGCAGATTTTGGGATGAATGTTAGTCTCATGACCCCTGCTGCCACCCCTCTGCCCCTACTGGGCCTCTTTGCCCAATAACCTCCCTACTGCCCCGCTCCTTCTGCCTCCCTATCCCGCCCCTCAGGCCGTCCTGTCGGACATGGAGAGCGGGGTCCAGCTGAGTGGCTCGGAGCACACCGCCGATGCGTCGGACGGCAGCCTGCGGGGCCTCTCGGGGCCCAGGACGCCATCCCCGTCGCGGCGCTCCTCGCCTCGCCGCGGTCGCTCCCCGCGCCGAGGCCCATCCCCAGCCTGTTCGGACTCCTCTGTGCTCACCCTGATCCACTCTGCGCTGCACAAACGCCAACTACAGGTCCAGGTAGGAGGGGGCCCCGCGTCCTGGGGGAGAGGTCTGGGCAGCCCAGGGGCGCAGCGTGAGCATCCCGGGGAGGAGTCAGAGCCCTGAGAAAGGAGTCGGGACTCTGTAGGTGGCTGAGTTCTCAGGGGTAGAATCTGAGCCCAGAGTGGGAGGGGCTTGGGCAGCTGGGGGCGGAGTCTGAGGGGGGAGGAGCCTGGAATAAAAAAGCAGATGAGGTTCCCTAATTGGACAGAGCTAGGACCTGGGAAAAGGCCGGCGAGGAGGCGCTGCTCAGGATGAGGGGAGCCTGGGGGTAAAGTCTGAACCTGGAAGCAAAGGGCAGGAGCCTGGAGGGGGAATGTGCATTGGTTTGGCATCTTGAGGGCTGGGGTGGGGCGGGGTTTGCTGGGGACCTCAGGACGATGGAGGCTGAGTCCAGGGGGAGGGCTCAGCTCAGGGAGTGGAGACCTAGCCACGCTCCTGCCTCAGGCCTGGCATAGGGTAGGCTGCTTGCTGTTCATCCCTGGAACTGGCACAGAAGCAGGGGGCTCTGAGGGCTCAGTGGCTCTCCAGACTCAGTGGTTCCCATGCCACAGGACATGCGTGGGCGCTACGAGGCCAGCCAGGACCTCCTGGGCACGCTGCGGAAGCAGCTCAGTGACAGCGAGGGTGAGCGCCGTGCCCTGGAGGAACAGCTGCAGCGTCTGCGGGACAAGGCCGATGGGGCCGCCCAGGCCCAGGAGGACGCCCAGCGCGAGGCCCAGCGCCTGCGCAGTGCCATCGAGCTCCTGAACAGGTGCCCGGGAGGTAGTGGGGGCCTCGAAGGATAAATCAGTGTCTGGGCCCAGCACCAGCCCAAACCTGTCAGCGTGCAGATTTGCACCAATATGTTCATAACCAGCCATGTGTGTATGTTTTCCGGCAGTGAGGTAGCAAACGTTTCCTGTACACCTACTGTGTGCCAGGCTTGTTGCCAGGCATTTTATGTGTACGGTATTATCTGCCAGAGCTTGAGAGGCTTGTCCAAGCTCACAGGATGTGGCCGGGATAGGAACTGGAAAACAATGACAGCAAAACCAATGCTTCCCACTCCCGGGAAGGAGAAGGCTTTTGAGTTGTGTGCACAATGACCACCTCACCTTGCTTTCTGCTATTTTTACTTATTATCATGTTGTATGTTTTCCCACCTACTGCCAGCTTTCATATCTTGTATGTTTAAGGGCTGCTCCTTCAAGCGATGAGGTGGGACAGTGAGAGATATGACCACCATCAGCCCTCAGCCTGAGCTGGAAACCCCGCTGGCTCAGAAGGAGGCGTCCTCCCATTGGTTGTGACTGCTGGGGTTGGGAGAATGGCCACACTCTGCAAATTGTCAGTTCCCAGTTGCTGCCTCCCCCTGTCCTGCTCTGGCTACCGTGTGCCGCTGGCCTGTGCAGCAGGAAGCGCTGAGATCTGGACAGACCCAGCTCCATGGAGCCTCCCAGAATTGAGGGACGGGGGCAGCGGGGTTATAGAGGCATCTACTGGTCATATCGGACTAGCAAGCTGGCAGCACAATTGCTCACATATCCCAGGAGCCTAACTTCTTCAACCTGGTGGAGATAGTGCCTCTGCCTCCGTCTGTCCCACTGAGCCCCCAAGAGGGTAGTTTGGGGGAGAAGGAAAGCCAGGTTCCCTCTGCTAGGATGAGTCAGCTTCAGGGAGATGGAGATGAAATGAGTTGGCCGTGGGC
Source organism: Pipistrellus kuhlii (assembly GCF_014108245.1). Classification (NCBI taxonomy): domain Eukaryota; kingdom Metazoa; phylum Chordata; class Mammalia; order Chiroptera; family Vespertilionidae; genus Pipistrellus; species Pipistrellus kuhlii. Next base: position 187,250,901 of record NW_023425515.1, on the reverse strand, counting down.
ATGGTCAGGGAAGGCTTCCTGGAGGCAGGTGCCTTCGAGGACGGAGGATGTGGCTCGCACGTAGGACAGCAGCACAGCTGTTCGTCCGGATGGGAGCAGCCCCACATCCCCTCCAGCTCCTCTCCCCGCCCTGCAGGGAGAAGGACAGCCTGTCCCACAGCCTGCAGGCGGCCCAGCAGCAGGCTGAGGAGCTGCGGCAGGAGCGCGAGAAGCTACAGGCGACCCAGGAGGAGCTGCGGCGCCAGCGGGACCGGCTGGAGGAGGAGAAGGAGGACACGGCGCAGGATGGCGCGCGGGCACGCAGGGAGCTCGAGCGGAGGTGCGTGGCTTCTGCCTCCCACCGAGGCCACCTGAATGGGCTTTGGGGCAACTGACTGTGTCCCTGGGGCTGGAGAGCACCTGGCCTCCTGCCGTCTGAAGAGGTCCTCTGATGAGGTGTGGTCACTCCCTGAGATCCGAACACTGGAGGGAAGAAGAGTGTGGATAGTAATAACAATAATTAAAATACCAGTAGTAATATTAACATTGTTTTTTTCAAATTAAAGTTACAGTAATATTAGTACTAATAATGCTAAGGGCAAGACATCATTTTAAGCAATTAGATCATCTTATTTAACCCTCAGGATAACTCTATGTTATAGGAGTTATTATTAGCCCCCATTTTATGGATGGTGAAACTGAGGCACAGAGAAGTCCTATAATTTCCTAAGGGTCACAGCTAGTTAGTAAAAGAGCCAGGATTTAAACCCAAGCATTATGCCCATTACTCTGAAGCGTTAACCTCTTAACCACTGCACTGTTTACTTCTCTGAGACATGTCATAATGATATCCAGTACATTTTTCTTGTTTCTAAAGACCCTTGTAGAGCTCTATCAGGCACTATCTTACATATTTCATGTATCCTTATAACAACTTTGTTATAAAAGGCCCATTTTGCAGATGTGAAAACTGAGGCCCAGAGTCACAGAGCCAAAAGGCGGTGACCCTGGCTGTCCTTCTGGTAAAGTTCTTGCCACCAGGGCTCCTGCCTCAGCCCTGACCCCCCAGCCTGTTCCAGATTGCCTGGCTGCGGGAGATGCAGGGCGGGGAAGTGACATGGGGCACTCTCCCGCCTTCTGTCCCACAGCATTAGACAACTGGAGCAGCTGGAAGCAAAGCGCTCGGGGCTGGCGAAGGAGCTGGTGGAGGTGAGGGAGGCGCTGAGCTGTGCCACGCTGCAGCGGGATGTGCTACAGGCTGAGAAGGCCGAGGTGGCCGAGGCGCTGACCAAGGTGTGTCCCTGTTTGCCTCACAAACACAAACCCACCTCTGCCCAGGCCCCAGCCCTTCTCACTCTGGCCACAGACTGACCCTTATTTCAGGCTGACCTCTGACCCTGATCACAGGCAGAACCCTTCCTTTTGGACTCAGGCTAACCTTTGACCCAGACCACATACTACCTCTGACCTCAGACATACGTGAACTCATCTCTATTAGTGGCTGTGTCCCCGCTTTTCCAGATGCTCCTGGGCAGTGCCTGTAGTTCAGGTCATCCAGGCCCATCTCTGAGCATGGGCTTAGGGTCTGTGAGAACTGGGGCACAGTCCTTAGCAAGTGTCTGTCCCACTCCCTGTAGTCTGGGCCCTGAGCTGTGCCACCCCGAGACCCCGCTCTGGGGAACCCTCTGCCCTGCTCTGCAGGGTGCAGCTGCTTTTCAGTAGCTTTCTAGACAGCAGGCCTTGTGCAGTGATTTTCTCATCTTGTGTCTCCCTTGTCCCTCTATTTGTCTCTGTGTTTCTTGTTTCTCCTCACCCTCTTGCCTCTCCCCATCTCTCCATGTCTCTGCACATCTCTTCCCATCGCTCCTGTCTCTGTTCCTCTCTCCATCTCTCCCCGCCTGATCGTCTCTGGCTGCCCCATTCTGGACCCTGCAGGCTGAGGCTGGCCGCATGGACCTCGAGCTCTCACTGACCAAGCTGAGGGCGGAGGAGGCCTCTCTGCGGGACTCCTTGTCCAAGCTGAGCGCCCTCAACGAGAGCCTTGCACAGGACAAGCTGGGTCTGAACCACCTCGTCGCCCAGGTATGCCGTGTGCCAGCGTGTCCACCTGCCTTGCCCACCTGTGCCCCTTAACTCAGAGACCCCACTAGGCTCCTCTGTCTCCATACCTCTCGCCCTCTGCCTTTCTGTCTCTGTCCTTCTGTCTCTGACTCTGTCTGTCTATCCTCTCTTGCCCGGTCTGAGAGGAAAGTTCTGTGGGCCCTTCTCCCTTCCTCCCTCCCCCCAGTGTTCACTGCCCTTCCCCCGAGGTGGCGGTGGCCCTTGGTCCTGGGTGGGACCCCATCCCCCAGGTGGAGGGGCTGGGCTGATCTGCTGACGCACTGGCCACTCAGCTGGAGGAGGAGAAGGCCGCCCTGCTGGGCCAGCAGCGGCGAGTGGAGCAGGAGGCCACGCTGGCGAGGGAGGAGCAGGAGCGGCTGGAGCAGCTGCGGCTGGAGCAGGAGGTGGACCGGCAGGGCCTGGAGGGCTCCCTGCGGGTGGCGGAGCAGGCCCGGGAGGCCCTGGAGCACCAGGTGCCCACGCTGCGCCAGGAACGCTGCCGGCTGCAGGAGCAGCTGGCCCAGGTGGGTGACAGGGAGGATGCGGAGCAGGGGGGCGAGGGTTCTGGGCTCCCAGCCTCCGACACCTGTCCTGGGTAATGCGCAGGCTCAGGAGCCTGAATATGGTTTTAGGCTCAGCCCCGCTTCTCTTAACTGGGCCCCTGGGCAAACTACTCCACCCCCCCCCCTTCACCCCCCCATGCTTCAGTCACCCCATCGGTAACACGGGGCTAATCATTCTTTTTTTAAAATATATTTTTAGCCGAAACTGGTTTGGCTCAGTGGATAGAGTGTCAGCCTGTGGACTGAATGGTCCCCGGTTTGATTCCAGTCAAAGGCATGTACCTTGGTTGCGGGCACATCCCCAGTAGGGGGTGTGCAAGAGGCGGCTGATTGATGACTCTCTCTCATCATGTTTCTAACTATCTCTCTCCCTTCCTCTCTGTAAAAAACCAATTAAAAAAAAATATATATATATATATTATTGATTTCAGAGAGGAAGGGAGAAGGAGAGAGAGACAGACACATCAATGATGAGAGAGAATCATTGATTGGCTGCCTCCTGCACATCCTCAGGGGACGAGCCCACAACCTGGGCATGTGCCCTTGACTGGAATCAAACCTGGGACCCTTCAGTCTGAAGGCTGATGCTCTACCCACTGAGCCAAACCGGCTAGAGCACATGTGTCAAACACAAGGCCCGCGGGCCAAATCCGTCCCGCCAGGCCTTGCAATGTGGCCCGCACCGCGCTGTCATCACTGCACTCCACTGCGTTTCCATCACAATGACAGTTTATGACTGTTCAGTAAACCATTCGGCCCTCGATTTAGGCTGGATTTTAGATTTTGGCCCCTTCTCTGATTGAGTTCGACACCCCTAGGCTAGGGCTTAATTGTTCTTATCACAAAGGGTTGTTCTGAAGAGGACACCTGTGGAAGACTTGGCAGCTGAATCACTCTCAGTAACAATTCCCAGTGTGATAATGGGAAGAGAATTTTAGAACTGGGATGTGAGACTTGTTGGGACAACATAGCTTAGGGTTTTAGGGATCCAGTGACCTTTATATGGCATGCCGGGCTCCTGGGAGGGGCCTCTAGGGTACGGGCCTCGGCTGCAGGGAGCGGGGCTCCATGTTCCCATCCTGAGGCCTGCAAAGCAGCGCTCCTTTGGGCTGTTTTATATGCTCAGCTTCTCTGGAAGGTCGGGGGTGTGACCCAAACTGAGTGAGGACCCTCGTGTGTGTGTATTGCAGGTTCAGAGAAGTCTGCGATTTGTCCAAGTACACACAGCACATCAGGGTGGAGACTGGGCTTGAACCCTGCTCTCCTGCCTGTTAGGCCAGGGCTGGGTCCGGCCCGGGGTTGGGGTCCTGCATGATGGGGAGGCTGGGAGTTTCTGGGGGAGGAGGGTGCTCACAGTGCCTGGGTGGGTGCCAGCTCTCCCGGCAGCTGAGCGGGCGCGAGCATGAGCTGGAGCAGGCCCGGCGGGAGACACAACGGCAGGTAGAGGCACTGGAGCGGGCGACCCGAGAGAAGGAGGCACTGGCCAAGGAGCGGGCCGGGCTGGCTGTGCAGCTGGCGGCAGCTGAGCGTGAAGGCCGAACCCTGTTGGAAGAAGCCACACGCCTTCGGTAAGGCTTTGGGCTCTGCCCAGCCCTCTGGGGGAGGAGGGGTGTCTGCCTGGGGCCACCAGCCTCACCCTGGTGTTGGCCCACAGTCAGTTGCTGAGGAGCAGGGCTTGCCAATGCGTCCTAGCTAAGGCTCAGGCTCCCCAGGGAGCGTGGGACCGGCTGGGCAGGTGGGCTGGCACCTGGCCCATGGCTGGCCCCGCCCTGGAATCCACAGTTTCCTGGGGCCCCGGAGGCTGAGGCCTGAGGCCTGAGGGGTTGTGTGCTGCAGCTTGGAGAAAGAAGCCCTGGAGAGCAGCCTGTTTGAGGTGCAGCGGCAGCTGGCCCAGCTCGAGGCCCGTCGGGAGCAGCTGGAAGCTGACGGGCAGGCCCTGCTTCTGGCCAAGGAGGCCCTGACTGGTATGGAGGGGTCGTGGGTGGGGTGGGTTAGTCTGAGCCAGGAACTGGCTCCAGCTCAGACTAACCTGTCAAGGTCTGGGGTCTCACAGAAGTTGGGATCACTGGCTTTGGAGTGTGGCTGACCTGGGTTCCAATCCTGCCACTTAGATCTGAGCAAGCCCCTTCCCCACTGGGCCACAGGGTCCTCATCTGACATTAGAGGTGCTACTGCCAGCCTTCTAAGGCTTGCCAGGAAGGGGTGAGGCGAGCATTTGAGGCCTGCCACAGCGCCTGGTTCAGTCAATGGTGCCTGTTGCTTATTGTCATCAGGGCCCTGGGAGAGTTCCGAGTTCTCTGTGGAGCCACCACTGCTTTTCTGAATGACTCTCGGCCCTACAGTCCCATCCCTGCTTCTCTCCACATGCCCCACCCGGTTTCTTGGACCATGAAAATTAATTTTCCAGTCCTCATCCACCTGAGCCAGACAGAACTAGAAAGGGAAATGCTGAAAGATGGTTGGGATGATTTTTTTTTAAGTGTTTGTTTTTTAAAAAAAAAATGTTTTATTGATTTTTTTACAGAGAAGAAGGAAGAGGGAGAGAGAGTTAGAAACATTGATGAGTGAGAAACATCGATTAGCTGCCTCTTGCATACTCCCTATTGGGTATGTGCCCACAACCAAGGCACATGCCCTTGACCGGAATCGAACCTGGGACCCTTCAGTCCACAGGCCGATGCTCTATCCACTGAGCCAAATCAGCTAGGGCTGTGGGGATGGTTTGTAGATTGTCCTCAGCGGGTGCACCTCCCCAGAGTCCCTCCCTTAGTGCTGACAGTTCCCCAGGTTTGTCCGTGGCCATTAGTCCTTAAAGGGACGCCTCATGGCCGAAGCCGGTTTGGCTCAGTGGTAGAGCGTCTGTCTGCGGACTGAAAGGTCCCAGGTTCGATTCTGGTCAAGGGCACGTACCTTGGTTGTGGGCACATCCCCGGTAGGGGTTGTGCAAGAGGCAGCTGGTCGATGTTTTTCTCTCATTGATGTTTCTAGCTCTCTATCTCTCTCCCTTTCTCTGTGTTAAAAATCAATAAAATATATTTTGAAAAGAAAAGAAAAAAAAAGGGGGGGACGCCTCATGGAAGCTGTGCGGCTTTGGGAAACTGCCTGCTCCTCTGAGCCTCCATATCCTCATCTGCAATGACCTGTAGTAAGCAGTCAATTACGGGGGCTGCTGTCCTCCCCATTGGTGGGAGCCTCCCCATCAGACATTTCAAACCTTTGATGCCATCCCAGGGAGGGAGGGAGGAGGCAGGGCCTGTGGGCTCCAGCAGCAGATGGGGAAACTGAGGCCCAGAGGGTGAGGCACTTCTCCAAGGGAACCCAGCCCAGGTACCCGGGGGGCCCTCTCTCCTCTGGGATTTCGCCTCCGTGGCTCACCTGGCTGGAGTAGGCTGGTCCACAGGGAGGCACTGACCCAAGTCTGCCCCCTCTCACCGCCCTTCCTGTGCAGGAGAACTGGCAGGCCTCCGGCAGCAGATGGCAGCGGCAGAGGAGAAGGCGGCTCTGGACAAGGAGCTGATGGGCCAGAAGCTGGTGCAGGCGCAACGGGAGGCCCAGGCCTCTCTGCGGGAGCAGCGGGCAGCCCACGAGGAGGACATGCAGCGACTCCAGCGAGAGAAGGTTCGGGTGGGCGAACCGCCTCTGTGATCTTCTCCCTCTGCCTCGGATTCCACCTCTGTGAAGTAGAACTTTATTTCTGTTTGGAGGCCCTGGGGGCAGCCGAGAGGAAACACTGGGGACGCCTTATCAAACATACAGATTTGGTCTAGCCCTGGTGATCCTGATTCAGGAAGGCACTTTCATTTGTAAGAAATGCTGTTTGCATTTGAAGGACCATTCTGGGACCTGAACACATAGTGTGGAAGGTGAGGGGCCTGGTCACTACAAGACAGAACAGAGCTGTCTAAGAACACTGGCTCTGGAGTCCTATTGCCTGGGTTTGGATCTGATCTAGGCCACATATTGGTTATGTAACCTGTGGTCTCTGTGCCCTCATTTCCTCATCTGTAACAATGGGGATACGGATAATATAGGGTATTGTGAGGATGAGGTGAGATAATCCATATAAAGGGCTTAATATAGAGAACTGCACTTTGAAATAAATGCTGGTTGCTATTTTTACGGTGGGAGGTGGACAGGGCTGCCTGTGTCAGAGGTTCAGGCTGTCCTGCAGGACCCCAGGGGGCGCCATTCACTGTGTAGTCTTGGCCTTGTAGTATCACATTCGTCCAGCAGGTGGCAGTGAAGCATTGGAAGTTTCACAAAGGTGCCAGGCACTGATTGCACTCGGACCCTGGGTGGGGTGTTCTTTTCCTGTGGGTTCCACCCACCCAGTCCCCAAGGAGCAAACTCCTGTGCCGTCTTTACTCTCCCTGCCCTGCCTGACTTGGCCTCTTCATGCCACCAGGTCTGTACTCTTTCCTGCTACTCTGCCACCCGCAACCCTAAACCCCTTTTATCCTCACAGCCAGCCCAACTCCCCTCAACCCCTACCTGCAATCCAGGTTCTTTTTCTCAGTTCCCGAACAACTCTAGTCTGAAATTTAGATTGCTCCTCATCAGTCTGGCTTCAGGGTCTCTGTTGCCTCGACTCTCCTCCCCGGTTGCTGCCGTTGGCTCTGGCCCATTGCTCACCACGTTCCCCTCGTAGTCCAAACTCCAGTGACCCTTACATATTATGATGTCCCTGTATGCCATGCTTTCTCCTCCCTCCAGGCCATCTCTGGGATGTACTCTGTGCCTGAGGTTCTCTCCCGCCCCCTTTTCCTGGCTGACTGCTACTCGTCTCCCTCCGGGAAACATTCTCCACCCCCAGACCAGGGCTGCTGCTCCTCGGGGCTCCTGCAAGCCTGGCATGTCCCAGCCACAGCCCTTCCCATCCACCCCACAGTGTAGTTTCCTGGTCCCCTGTCTCTCAGGGTCTGGGGTACAGGTGACCTTGCAGCCTCACGGGTCACATGTCCCCCCCAGGAGACAGCATGGCGGGAGCTGGAGGCCGAACGGGCCCAACTGCAGAGTCAGCTGCAGCGGGAGCGGGAGGAGCTGCTGGCCCGGCTGGAGGCCGAGAAGGAGGAGCTGAGCGAGGAGATCGCCGCCCTGCAGCAGGAGCGTGACGAGGGCCTGCTCCTGGCCGAGAGTGAGAAGCAGCAGGTTCGTGAGCCCCGGTGTGGCCCCCGCTGCTGCTGAGGGGCCCGGTTCCGGGGCTGGTTCCCGCTTAGCCACCCGGCAGTCGGGAGCTAGGAGCCCACGCCGTGCCTGCTACACAGCCGGAGCCTACTGAGCGGCAGCCACGATCGTGACACCATGAGCGCTGGTTCCAGGAAAGCTGCCCCACGTTCTCCCATCTGCCCTCCCACCCAGGCTGGGCAGGGCGTCCCCATGGCTGCTTTCTGAGCAGTCTCCCCGATGCCCACATGCACCAGCTGACCCGCCTCAAAAGGAACGCACTCCTGACTTTCCGTAATGTCACGAGGGCAGGGCAGACTGCATCTTTCCTTTCTCTCCACCAGCTCTGCCACCCTCCCTGGACGAGTCACTGGGCCCCTCTGAGCCTCTGTTTCCCCATCTGTAAAGTGGGATAATGGAGGGCCTGCTTCAGGGTTGTTGTAGCATGTTAGTGAGATAGAGTTATGTCCATGGCCAGTTACTGTTACTCTTGTATCATCCTTTTCTGGGGCTTTGGGAGGGTGAGCCTGTACCTCTGTCCTGGCATGGACATGCCCAGGCCCAGGCACGCCCCCAAGACCAACTAACCCCCCCGGCTCTTCACTCTCCGCCTCCGCCAGGCCCTGTCGCTAAAGGAGTCTGAGAAGACAGCGCTGTCGGAGAAATTGATGGGCACACAGCACAGCCTGGCTGCCATCTCCCTGGAGATGGAGCGACAGAAGCGAGATGCTCAGAGCCGGCAGGAGCAGGACCGGGTAGGTGGGCCTCCGTCTGAGCCCCCGTCTGAGGGGGAGGCCTGGCTCTGCCCTGGGGAACCCCTGTCTGAGGGGGAGGCCTGGCTCTGCCCTGGGGAGCCCCTGTCTGAGAGAGACGCGTTATACAGACAGCACTCTTTAGGCATCGAGGGGTCACAGAGGGTCTGGCAGGCCAGCGGGAGGGGCCATGCGAGGAGCTGAAGGTGGGGTGCTGGCGAAGGGGCACAGCACCCTCTGAGGGGCCGTCTGCCCTAGAGCACCATGAACAGCCTGACCTCCGAGCTGCGGGACCTGCGGGCCCAGCTGGAAGAGGCGGCCGCGGCCCACGCGCAGGAGGCGAAGAGGCTGCAGGAGCAGGCCCGAGACCTGGGCAGGCAGCGGGAATCCTGCGGCCGCGAGGTGAGCCCCCCGCCCACACCCTTCCGGGCCGCACCCCCTGCGTGCTGCTGGGGGCCCGGTTCGGTGGGGGTCCAGAAAGATGGAAGGCTCTTTCCTGCATTCATGGGGGCACATGCACGGCCAACTGAGAAAGGAGGCAGCAAGCACGTGTTAAGTCCTTGTTACATACACGTGCGACGGGGGCACTCGGGTCATCCCTGCCCTTTGGCCTCGTCCGTAGGATGACCCTGATTATTTCAGACCCAAACACTGCTGACTCCGGCTTGCTTCTCCTGAGGGCTGAGTGTAGGCAGAGCGACGGGGCAGGTGCCCCATGGCCAAGAGCCTGGGGATGGGATGGTTTCCGCCAAGGCCCAGCCTGAGTGGGGCCCGGCCCCGCCCAGTGACCACCAGGGTCCCCACAGGCAGAGGAGCTGCGGACCCAGCTGCGCCTGCTGGAGGATGCCCGGGACGGGCTGCGGCGGGAGCTGCTGGAGGCCCAGCGCAAGGCCCGGGAGAGCCAGGACGGCCGCGAGGCCCAGCGGCAGGAGGCGGCCGAGCTGCGGCGCAGCCTGAGCGAGGGCGCCAAGGAGCGCGAGGCCCTGCGGCGGTCCAACGAGGAGCTGCGTGCCGCCGTGAAGAAGGCCGAGAGCGAGCGGATCAGGTGGGGAGGCCGGAGGGACCAGCCCAGCGTCCTTCCCTGAGCCCTGACCTTCACGCTGAATTCTGTCCCCGGAAGCTACCTTCCCCCCCAGGTTCAGGGGAGACGGCACAGGTGGGGGGCGGTTTGAACCAAGCCAGGCACTGATGGCAGGGGAAGGGTGGCGGCAGGCAGGGTTGGGTCCTGGTGGCATCTCCCTGGAGACTTAGTGCGGACGTGCCCCCTCCCTCAGCCACTGGTCCGTCTCTCCCAGCCTGGAGGGGTCAGCTCAGGGCAGGGCCACATCGACACACCGCACTGGGGGCACCTTCAGGCCAAGAACCAGTCGGACCCATCCCAAGAATATCGCGGAGAGACTTTTGTGTGGAGCCACACTATGCTCTCCCCAGAACCTAAGCTGCCTCTGACCCCTGCCCTTTCCAGCCTGAAGCTTGCCAACGAGGACAAGGAGCAGAAGCTGGCGCTCCTCGAAGAGGCCCGGGCGGCCACGGGCAAGGAGGCCGGGGACCTGCGGGCCGGGCTGCAGGAGGTGGAGCGCTCCCGGCTGGAGGCCCGGAGGGAGCTGCAGGAGCTGCGGCGGCAGGTACCCTCCTCCCGGGGCACCTGCTGTCTGCCCCTGGGCCCGGGCACCCCTTTCTGGAGCCAAGGGCCCTCCCTGTGTGAAACCAGGGGCTTACACTAGAACACCGGAAGCTTCGAGCACTCACCAACACCAGGGGCCAGGGGGGCTGTGGTGCTGAGACTGGGCCTCCGTCTGACCTGTGTCCGCCCTCTCACAGATGAAGATGCTGGACAGTGAGAACGCCAGGCTGGGCAGGGAGCTGGCGGAGCTGCAGGGCCGTCTGGCGCTCGGCGAGCGGGCAGAAAAGGAGGGCCGGAGGGAAGCCCTGGGCCTCCGACAGAAGCTGCAGAAGGGCGAGGCCAGCCTGGAGGCCTTGCGACAGGAGGTAACTAAGGGGGTGGCGGGCTGCCTGGAGGGAGAGGGTCCTAGGAGGCAGCCAGGCACCACTACCCGGCCTTGCCCTTGACCCCATGCCTTGAGAATCTTCCCCAGATATAATAGTAACAACAACAGCAAGAACTGTGTAGCAGGAGGGGGCGGAGGATGCGGGAATTCTGTAGATAAAACCTGGTTTGATTCTCCCAGCAGCCTCACCAGATAGGTACAGCTAGCCCCATTTTACAGAGAGAACCAATCACGGAGGCTCAGAGAGATAAGGGATCTACCCAAGGTCACACACACCAGTAGGTCTGTCTGAATCCAAAGTCTCTGTCTTTCCTGGCTGTTTCACTGCATTGAATCTACTGGGTGACCTTGACTAAGTCACTCAACCTCTCTGTTCTTCAGAGCACTCAGGGACAGGGGCTAGCATAGCAGGGGAGGCATACACAGAGATCCTGGCATCCAGGTGGTGCTCAGAGCAGTAACACTGATGACGGGGAGGAGTTGACTCATTCTCTGTACCAGAGAGCAGAGAGAGAGAGAGAGAGGGAGGGAGAGAGAGAGAGTCCCCCTCCCACTGTGTGGCCTGTTGATAGGTTATGTGCACTGAAAGGCAGGGTGCTCTAGTGGTGCAGAGAACAGCCCTCGGAGCCACAGTGCCTGACCTTGAATCCTAGCTCTCAGCTTACTAGCTGTTGGCCTTGGCCAAGTCCCATAACTGCTCTGAGCCTCGGTTTCCTCATCTGTAGAACAGAGATGATTCATATTGGCAGGCTGGTAGTTTTTGGAAAGTGCTTAGTGCCTGCCATTGGTAAGCCCTATCTATGCAAGTGTTAGCTGTTTACTAGTAATAAACTAGTGGGTATGTACACAGAGGAAGAGTAAACTAATAGTTCCCTTCCACACTGAGGATGGATCTCACCTGCTTGGATGGAGACCACTAAAGGAATAGGCGTTGTGCTCCCCATTTTTTTGGGGGGGAGGAGCCTTGTAAAAGGGCCATGCACTAAGCTAGGCTGGGGCCTCAGGGCTTAGGGTTGGGAGACGGCCTTGCTGGCTCTCACCTCACCTCTGGGCTTCGCCCCTGCCCCAGCTCCAGGGAGCCCAGCGGAAGCTGCAGGAGCAAGAAGGCGAGTTCCGAGCCCGCGAGCGGAGCCTGGTAGGCAGTCTGGAGGAGGCGCGCAGCGCGGAGAAGCAGCAGCTGGACCACACGCGCGGCCTGGAGCTGAAGCTGGAGGCGGCTCGAGCGGAGGCTGCAGAGCTGGGGCTGCGGCTGAGCGCGGCCGAGGGCCGGGGGCAAGGCCTGGAGGCCGAGCTGGCCCGCGTGGAGGCCCAGCGTCGCGCAGCGGAGGCCCAGCTGGGTGGCCTGCGATCTGCCCTGCGCCGGGGCCTGGGTCTGGGCCGCGCGCCCAGTCCCGCCCCCAGTCCGGCCGCGGCGCTCGGCTCCCCCGCCCGCAGCCCGCCCACCCGAGGTGAGCTGAGCGCAAAGCGGTGCGAGGGGAGAGCAGGAGGCGGGCCTCGGGGAGTCCCCGCCCCCCACGATTAGGTCTGTATCTGCAGCAGACCCTACCCTAGGCTGGGCCCAATCCTCCTATTTGCGCCATCCCCCTCCCACCCACAGTGGGTAAATGTGGGTCCTTTGGGTGCTGACAGAGTTGTGGGGCAATTTGGGTGTCACATGGCAGAGGCTGGACGATGCTAACTGGCTGAAGCCCATCCCGCAGTTCCGATGTTGACCTCTAGGTGCCGTCCTGTCTCTCCCGGTTCATTCTGCCCCTCCCGGTTCTGTTGCTCATCCTTTTCCCAGCTCTGAGGTCAAACAAATGGGTTAACAGCTCTGAGCCCGCCCAGCCTGTGAAGGGGGAATTGGTCCTTACCTCTCAGGGTCTGACTGAGGCTGGAAGGAGGGGATGTAGGGAAAGCATTGGCCCGGGGCCGCACTCAGTACAGAGAGATGTCGAGGTGGTGGAGTGTGCACACGTGGGCGGGGCCATCACGGCGTCGTGGTCTGGGTGGGAGCCGGCACCGGAGCCCCACGAGGGTGGGATCAATTCACCAGAACACAGTCGTGGGGAGAGAAGGGAAGGGCATGTACGGAGGCCCTCGTGCTGGAAGAGGGAATACTCCGGGGCACGGAGCGGAGGGTGATGGGGAGTGGCCAGCTTGCAGAGGGTGAGAGGCTCACCCTGGGGTGAGCAGTGGGGCTCTCAGTGATGGCATGGAAGCTGGGCTTACCTGAGGGCTGGTGAAGGTGGCAGAGGGGGGCGAGGGACCCGGTTCGTGCTGCGGGCTCATGTGGGCCGCCGGGCATAGCAGGGCTGGGGGAGATGTGTCCAGAGCCTGCAGGCACCATCCCGGCAGGAGAGGCCATGGCTCTGCAGCCCTGAGCAGGTCTCCTCCTCCAGGAAGCGGGGAAGGGCCCAGCAGCCCCGGCCCCTTGGAACGTAGCTCTGTGTCTGAGCCACCGTCCCCAGGACCTGCTCACTCCCCGCCGTCTCCAGACCTGGACCCGGAGGCTGTGCGGGGGGCCCTCCGGGATTTCCTGCAGGAGCTTCGGAGCACCCAGAGGGAGCGGGTGAGGCCGGTGTGGGGGGCTGGGCAGGGAATCGGGTGGCTGAGGCCTTCCCTGTGAGGGGCTGCAGGTTGTCAGAGCAGTGTCTTGCCCTCCCCCTGACCTTGGGGCTGCAGGATGAGTTTCGGGCCCAGACCAGTGCCCTGAGTCGCCAGCTGGTGGAGATGGAGGCCGAGAGGGACAGCGCAGCCTCGAGGGCAAGGCAGCTGCAGAAGGCCATGGCCCAGAGTGAGGAAGGTGAGTCTGGCCCGGGCCCTGGCTTTGCTCTCATGACCTCTTCGCAGCGGCGGTGGAAGGCTGTGGGATTGCCTGCCCTGGCCGCTGTGACCAGCAGCATCAGACCCTGTAGGACAGTTGGGGCTGTCATTTCTGACAGACCCTCCTTGATCAGGCCCACCCCATGTCCAGACGTACAGACCTTCCAGGACTCGGAGAGGCAGGTCCCATAGTGGGTGCAGGGCAGGCCGGGCATTTGGGGTTTGGTTCAGGCACCTGGCTGTGCCTGGCCAGGCCTCACCGCTGGGGTGGGGGCCACAGCTCGGCGCAGCGTGGACGGGAGGCTGAGCGGGGCCCAGGCGGAGCTGGCACTGCAGGAGGACAGCGTGCGGCGCAGCGAGCGGGAGCGCCGGGCGGCCGTCGACCAGGTGGCCGCCCTGGAGAGGAGCCTGCAGGCCACGGAGAGTGAGCTCCGCGCCAGCCAGGTAGGCAGGGGGAGGGCCAGTGGGGGGAGGGGAGGATCTGCTGTCTGAATGGGTGTTTGTAAGTCCTACTGTGTGCATGTGTCTCTGTTTCTGCCTGGTCTCAGCACCCATTGAAGTGACGGTACTCGGGACCTCTGTTCCCTTCGTCTCTGTAGAGCCACACGAGTGGTGTTCTGGGGGTTTTATGTGTTTGGCGGGCATCTGTGGGGGGGGGGACAGAGTGGCAGGGGGCAGGGTGTACAGACCCGGGTGGTGACAGTCCAAGCTGCCCAAGAATTGAGACCTTTGCATAGCCATGGATCCGTATCCCCTCTTTTTCTCCCTCCCCCCCTTTCCTCCCCGGCCCTCCATTACTGCCTCCACAGCCCACCCTCTGCCTCTGGCTCCAGGCCCAGCTTGAGCTGGGTTGTTGTGTCTGCGGCTCCAGCGCTGGCCTTGGGCCCAGCCACAGGGTCCGCGGGCGGAGGCCAGGAACAAAGCTGGGCAGGAGCCAGCGTGGGGCTGCCGGGCGTAGACCTGGCAGGGTTGGGGCTCTGAGCAGGGCGGGAGAGGGGCCAGGCTTATGGGGGGGTGTGATTTTAAGAACACCCCCTTGACCTGCCCTGTCTCCAGGGTGGTGACAGGGATGGAAGGACCTGGGTCTGTCTTCCTGACCTGTCCCCACTCCCCAAGTCTCCTTCACAGTCTGAACTCATTTCGGGGGAGGAGATCAGACCCTAAAACCTGTGGGGGCCAGGGCTGCTCCCCACTTTCTCCAGAGGGTCCTGAGGGATGCGGCAGGGGTGGGGTGGGGTGGGGTGGGGTGGGCTGGACAGCTGGGGCCTGAGCCCTCCCCCACCCGCAGGAGAAGATCAGCAAGATGAAGGCCAATGAGGTGAAGCTGGAGAGTGACAAGCGGCGCCTGAAGGAGGTGCTGGACGCCTCTGAGAGCCGCACCATCAAGCTGGAGCTGCAGCGGCGCTCGCTCGAGGGGGAACTGCAGCGCAGCCGCCAGGGCCTGAGCGACCGGGAGGCCCAGGCCCAGGCCCTGCAGGAGCGGGTGGAGTCCCTGCAGAGACAGGTGGGTCCCCTCCCCACTCGCAGGCCCAGTGCCCAGTGCTTCACAGGGACTATGTAATCCTCCCAGCGACTGAGGGACATTATCATCCCTCGTTCATGGATGGACGAACGGAGGCTCAGGAGGTGATGTCATCGCCCAGAGCATGTAGCTAGTAAGAGGCAGAGCCAACGTGAGGATTTAGGCCTGGTGGACGACAGAACCTGCACTCATAGGAAGCGTGCTGGAGAGGTTGGAGAAGTAGATTTCACTCGTTTCCTATTTTGCCCTGGCTGCCAGGAAGCTCATCTCTAACCGGACTGTTCAGTAATTCTGCTAGCCCTGCACAATCACCCACCAAAGTCAAGAAATCCCAGGGTTGTGGTAGATGCTCTGCCTCCTCGGTGGCAGGGAGGAGACCACGGGGTCCGAGACAGTCAGGCCGATGGTGCTGCGGGTGGGGGTGGTTGACCAGCCGTGGGCCGGGCCTTGGGCGTAGGCTGAGCCAGGAGGCGAGCATGGGAACGTGAGCATCAGTGACAAAGGCCTGGAGACAGAGGGGCAGGGTTTGGCTGGGGTCGGACTTTTCTTGTGGAGGCCGCAGTGAGAACAGCCGTTTCGCCGCCCTGTCGCTCCCGCCAGGTGGCAGACGGAGAGGTGAAGGCAGGGACTCTGCAGCTGACGGTGGAGCGGCTGACCGGGGCCCTGGCCAAGGCGGAGGAGAGCGAGGGCGCCCTCCGTGACAAGGTGAAGGGCCTGACCGAGGTCCTGGCCCAGAACAGCGCCAGCCTCGCCGGCGCCCAGGACAAGAACCTGCAGCTGCAGAAGACCCTGACGGCCTGCGACCATGACCGCCAAGTGCTCCAGGTACAGGATGCCAGCGTCTGGCTGGATGGGCTGGCAAGAGAGTTAGTTAGCCAGTAGACAGGCTTGGAGGGTAGAAGGCCAGCCAATGAGGCAGTCAGTTGGGAACCTTAAGGAGCCAATCAATGAGAGGGAGGGATGGGCTTAATAAGAGCATTGGTCAGTAAGAGAAGGCTCTGCTGGGGGGGGGGGGGCAATAAGAGAATAGCCTACTAGTACTGGCTCTGAGGGACCTCGGTGCAGGGTTAGTGGGGGAGAGAGAGAGGGGTTCTGTGCGGGCCTGGTCTTTATAGCTCAGTATAGGCTGTGGGCCAGTCCTGCTGTCCGGCTCACCCTCCCGGTGAGATGACACCTCTTATGAGCTGTGAAACTGGCCTGAGATACAGAGTAGAGGGTGTGTCCAGCCTGGCATCACCAGCCCCTGTCCCCCAGGAACGGCTGGAGGCGGCTCGGCAGGCGCTGTCCGAGGCCCGGAAGCAGAGCAGCGCCCTGGCCGAGCAGGTGCAGACGATGCGGGGCGAGATGGCGGACCTGGAGCTGCAGAGGGCGGAGGCTGAGGGCCAGCTGCAGCAGCTGCGGGAGGTAAGGGCCAGGGGCACCCCTTCTGTCGCCAGGATGCTGAGGCCCTCAGGGGTGGGGACCTTCCCCACCTATCTAACCCTCACCCCAAACCCAGGCCCAGTCTGCTGGGAGGAGAAACCCCCACAACCCGCACGCCCGGGGAAGAAGCATGGTGCCCCCATGATAGAGATGGAGAAACTGAGGCCCAGAGAGGAGAGCTGTCTGGCCTAAGGAGACAGCTTCCTGGTGCGGGCTGGGCCTCCCAGCTGCCCTGCCCAGTTAGTGGGCACGGCAGGCTGGCATTGCCTTCCCTGAGCTGCAGACGCACACACCGAGGCCAGAGCGGTGAGGGGCCTGCTCCCGCTGCAGGTGCTGCGGCAGCGGCAGGAGGCGGAGGCTGCGGCCCTGCACACGGTCCAGAAGCTGCAGGAGGAGCGGCGGCGGCTGCAGGAGCGCCTGGGCGGCCTGCAGCGCGCTCTGGCCCAGCTGGAGGCCGAGAAGCGGGAGGCGGAGCGGTCAGCCCTGCGGCTGGAAAAGGACCGGGTGGCCCTCAGGAAGACCCTGGACAAGGTGGGCTGCTCCCCGGGACCCTCCCTCCCTTCCTTTAGGGCATAGCCATGGTTGGTCCAGCTGCATGTCACTAGGGTCCCTGGTCCTTCTGCCTCTAACCACACTCCCCCGGAGCCCCCCACTTCCCGGCCTCCCTCCTTCCGGCACCCGCTCCCCTCCTGCTCTCCCCACCCAGGTGGAGCGGGAGAAGCTCCGCAGCCTCGAGGACACAGTGCGGCTCAGTGCCGAGAAGGGCCGCCTGGACCGCACACTCACGGGGGCCGAGCTGGAGCTGGCCGAGGCCCAGAGGCAAATCCAGCTGCTGGAGGTCCCGCCCCTGCCCACCCAGTCCTCGAACCCCATCTCCCTAACCCATGACCCCGCCCCACCCCAGCCTGAGGCAGGAGTTGCTGATAGCTCAGCCAGTTCAGAGCCCACACCTGAGCCCGGACCCTAGGGTTCAGAGTGAGGTCCCAGAGGGAGGGGTCCCCCCCAAAGCGGAGAGAAAAGAGACGCTGACGGCCGGTTAGCACCTGAGTCTGTGTGTTGATGTGTGTTGTGGACATGTAGAGGCATGAGTGTTCATGGGTATATTCTGGTGCTTCCATCTTGCACAGATGTGGCGAGTCTGAGTATTAACAATATGTTATGTCTGTGTGTGTCTGTACAGATGTCATGTGAGTAGGAGTATTAGGCTTTTGCACATATGTATGCGCCCAGGTGAACATGCTTTCTTTTGTGCCTGTATATATATGGGCCTGTGTTTGAATGTCTGTGTGTGTATGTGTATGTATCTGAGTGGGAGTCACTAGGTACCCTAACACACACACACACACACACACAGTCAGACTCCTGACTGGTGGCCTCTCCTGCAGGCCCAGGTGGTGGTGCTGGAGCAGGACCAGAGTCCAGTCGGGCTGGAGGCACTGGAGGCAGAGGAGCAGCAGCAGCTGGAGCTGCAGCAGGAGGTCGAGCGCCTGCGCAGTGCCCAGGTGCAGACGGAGCGCACCCTGGAGACGCGGGAGCGGGCCCGCCAGCAGCGGGTGCATGGGCTGGAGGAGCAGGTACTCGGGCCTGACTGGGCCCGGCCCTCCCTGGGGGCTGCAGAGCCAGCAGGACTCCCTGCTGGGGCCGCTGGACCAGCATGGCGTGTGATGCTGGAGAAGGCGGAGGGGAGAGGGGGGAGGGCTGGTGTGACCTCTTGGGTGTATGCCACCTATGGCATCCCAAACAGAAGCGGTCCGGTGGGTGTTGGCCGTGGCTGCACACAAGCTTAAGTGCTGTCGTTGGAACTCAGTCCCCTGCCATGGCTCTGGCTCCAGGCAGGCCCTCTCCCTGGCGCAGGTGGCCTGGGGAGCTCCCACTCAGGTTACTCCAACCACCCTTATGGGGGGGGGGGGGGAGGTAGAGGGGGGCAGGGCGCGGGGACTGGAGCAACAGCCAAGTCCCAGGGCTGCTTCTCACTGACCAGCTTCCATCCCAGCCCCAGCCCCTTACTGACCATGCCACCTGGGCACGTGTCTGCAGGGCCAGGCTGGTTCGCTAAGCCAGGCCTGGGTCTTGGGTGCTGAACGGTCCGAGGATGCCTGACTATATCGGGGAGCGAATGAGAAGGGAAGGAAACACCCTGGTTCCAAATGAGAGCTTTTCCCGGAGTCCCAGCTGCAGTCACCCCCTTTCTCCGCCATCAGGCTGAGGCTCTGGGCTGGCGGTCAGGCGCTGCCTTCTCTCTCCTCCAGGTGTCCACACTGAAGGGCCATTTGCAGCAGGAGCTTCGGAGGAGCTCAGCGTCCCTCTCCGCCGCCTCTGGGCCCCCAGAGAAATGAGGCCTTTCCCGGCCGGACCTGGGACGAGAGGGCCTGCCTGTCGGGGCCACAGAGCTCAGATGGGGTGAGCGTGAGCTGGCTGGCAGTTCTGGGAGGTGGGGGCGCCAGTGCAGGCCCCACCCAGCAGTGGCTTCTCAGCATCCTCAGAGCCATGTGCTGTGGGCCCCCTCCAGCCCCTCCCCGGTGAGCCGCTCCAGACTCTACCAGGCCCCCGCTGAGTGGCCGGCCCTGAAGCAGGCCCCTGGAGCGTGGGCTCACGGGAAGGCGGAGGGGTGCCCGGGCCTGGGCAGGGGTCAGAGACCCAGGCCCTGCCCTGGCTTCCCAGGGGTCTCTCTGCCTCAGTTCAGAGTGTTTGTCAGGAAATTCCTTAGCGTTCAGAGCCCCCGTATTTTTGTACCTTTTATAATGTTAACTGTTCAGAACTGTTTGTTTTTTACAAGACCCTATTTTCTAAGATGGTTTTGTACCGAGTGTTTTTTTACGATCAGTGTGCCTCGACCACCTGGTAGATGGGAGGGGACACAGGCAGGGCCTTGGGCAAGAGGGATGGGCGCCCCAGGGAGGGGCTGTGGGAGGGAGAAGCTTCAGAAAGGCCTGTGGTGCTCACCACCCTCAGCAGGTGGGGGGGGGGGGGGGGAGGCCTCCTGGGCCCAGTGTCGCCGCCCCATTTAACAGGGATGAGGCTCGGAGCATGGCCAACCTGTGCGGCCTGACTCCAGGCCCAGCTTCCTCGGCCCCTCCCGGGCGGGCCCACCCTCTGGATACTGATGGGCTTTGCAGGCCGCGTGGTGAACAGATGCAGGCCAGGGGTGGACGTGGGGTCCTGGGGCTCAGCTGAGTGAGCTCAGGAAAAGGCGCTTCACCTGTCAGAGCTCGGCTCGCTCACCTGGGAATGGGAACCCGCCCCACAGGCTGTCGGAGGGAGGCGTGCTGGCTTGCCCTGTTTCTGCCCTGAACCGCTCCTCCCACAGCCCTTGATCTCAGCGCCCACCCACCTTGACCTCCTGCCTTACACCCTACTCACACCCTGATGCTTCCGTCCTGGCGCCTCCGGCCTGGGCCTGCACCCTCTGATGATGCGGACTCGGGCCCTGACAACAAGACAGCTGTGTCCTGACCCTTCTCTCTACGCTGTCCCCCTGGGAGGTCAGCGCTGACGTCGGTGGGTGGGAGGCAGGACTGGGACAGCAGAGGCAAAGCTGAGGCCGCCTGGACAGTACCTTCTCAAGAGGCCAGGTAGCCTCTTAGCGTTGTTTTTTTTAAAAAATATACTTTTATTGATTTCAGAGAGGAAAGGAGAGGGAGAGAGAGAGAGAGAGAGAGACGTCAGTGGTGAGATTGAGCCCGAAACCCTGGCATATGCCCTTGACCGGAATCGAACTCGGGACCCTTCAGTCTGCAGGCGGACGCTCTACTCATTGAGCCAAACCGACTAGGACCTCTGAGCGCTTTTTATAACAAGACCAGGGAGGCACCTGGACAGCACCCACCTTGTGTTCTCTGAAAAATGACTGAGTCTTTTGTAAAAACTTGTATTTAATTTCGTATAAAACAGGCGGTCTATGCCCAGGGCTGTAGGAGATCCAGACAGACCAGCTGGGGGGAGGGGCATAGCCTACCTCAGAGGCTGAAAAGGCACTTGAGAGGCCCAGTCCCACTGAGGCCTGGGATGCCCCCCACCTGGGGCTAAAGACTGGGCAGTGGGGAGCCCCACTGTGCCTCTGGGGTGGTCACAGCCTGGGGGTGGGGGGCCTGAGACAACCCCCTGGGCCGCAGTCCACTAACTTTTTACAGAATAAACGGAATGTCGGGCGGGAAGGAAAGCACCAGGTTAGGCGGGGCCCAAGGGCCCCGGATCTGAGGAGGGGCTAGGGCTCGGGTGCCAGCTGCACCTTAGCAGCCCCCGCAGCTCCTCGCACAAGAGGCCGCCACGGATTGGCACAGGCCACTGCTGGCCATCACCCCGCATTTGGAGAACTTGTCCCGACACAGGTCAGCTGTTTGGGGCAGAAAGGAACTGGGGTCAGGCTGGGACTGGGTGATGGGAACTGCTCCCCAATCTGATTTCAGGATCCCCTGGAAGTGCCTCCTCTCCTGCCTCCTCCTCCTCCCCCCGCCCCTCTCCCCAGCACAGAGCACATGTTTAATAAACAGGTGGTGGACAGGTGGGTGGATAACAAGGGAGCGGAGCGGGGAGAGGCCTGGGAGCGGGGAGAGGCAGGGGGTTGGGGGGGCGCGGAGGCTGCCTACCTCGGAGCAGCTCCTCGTGGGCGCAGACGGTGCGGACACAGATCTCCCTATTGATGACGTACATCCGGCGGAGGCTGGGGGAGGAGGCCAGGGAAGTGTCAGCCCACTCAGGCCCAGCCCCCTTGGGAGAGTCTGGGCAGGGCCTGGTATAGGACCCCAGAGTCCCAGCCCCAGGTCAGGGCTCAATCCTCAATCAACTCCAGGTTTATTATCTTTCCCCAAGTTTCACCTGGGCTGGCTGGAGCCGCCCCTCCCCGTCCGGCCTGAGCTCACCTGTAGAAGCAGACCTCGTTGAGACACTGTTTGCAGGGCTTGTGGATGGAGTAGAGGCGGGTGCACGGGTACTGCTCCTCACGGCAGTCTGGGTGACAGGTGGGATCAGTTTGGGGGGCTGCAACTGAGGGCCCAGCACTGGGGGGAACCCCCAATTTTGTCCACCAGAGACTGGCTCTCATCTCAGAGTCTAGGTATGCCCTGCTCCCTCTGGCCCACACACACACACACACACACACACACACACACAGTGTTGTTGGACCTGAGGCCGCCCAGTTTTGCACAGTGTATTCATACACATACAAATTCACACCTACACTTAAGAAGCACATAATCACACATAAATTCAAACTCAAGTCCACACCCACCTCTCAGGAACCACCCTGAGCTCATGGGGCCAGACGTGACCCCTCAGTCTGCTCTCTGGGCCCTTGGCTGGGCAGCACGGGGCCTGCTGAGCCAGCCTTGGCTTCCTGCTCCTCGTCACCGCCTGCCAGAGCTCCCTGCCCCTCCCCGAGCCTGGGAGCACAGGTCCCCTCCGGGGCTGCTGCCAATCCAGCCTCAGGCCAGGCCCCGGGAGCCGGGGGATGTCCCAGAGCTGCCTAGGGGGCCGCCTAAATCAGGCCTCCTACCCCCCACCTACCCGGGCAACAGCACAAGGCCTGGCAGTCTCTGTCCTACCAGCGTCCCACCCCACCTCACCCCGAGTCCAGGGAACGAGAGAGCTCTTACCCAGAGGCCCTGGCTCTGTGGGCTCCGTCTCCCCATTTCCGGGCTCTGGTGTTGGGAGAGGGGCAGAGATCGCTGAGAGAGGTCTGTTCCAGCCGAGTGAGGTCACCGCTCCCCCCCCTGCCCCCCACAGATCCCACTCCCAGGGGTGCAACCTACCGTAGGTGGGGGCCGGGATGACTTCCTGCTGGACCTGCTGCTGAGACTGGAACTGGAACTGCTCCTCAGAGGGCCGAGAAGTGGCCTCTGCAACGGGACACGGTGAGGGGGCCTGCTTACTGCCCCCCAATGCCCACCGTCCTGCCCAGCCCCGTCCCTTTACCTTGGTAATCATAGTAGTCTGGGTTGTCTGAAAGCGGAAACGAATGGGAATTAGTGGGCATCAGGCTATCTCCCAGCCCAGGGGCAAAGGAGGTCACCACTGAGCCAGCGACCACCCCCTCCTCCCCCAAGCCAGGTTCCCATCCCGTAACCCCACCAGGTCCCTGGCTGAGCTTGATGACATGGCAGGGCTGGGGGCCCCTGCGGGGAGGGCAAGGCTTACCAATCTGGTCACCGTAATGGGTGTACTGGACGTGGTCTGGGAATGGCGGCAGAGGGTCCAGGTCATATTGCCCCTGAGCCAGCAGGCCTGCCGTGGGGAGGGAAAGCATGAGGGGGTGCCCCATGGGGACAGCAAGGGGCCCTGAGACACTTCTGGGGAGGTCAGACGGGCATGTAAAAGAGACCCTCACATCCTACAACCAGACTCTCAGATCTTCAGGATCCAAACTCTTTCCTCAACCATGACGACCCTTACACTTCCTGGTCCTGTGTCACCTCATTGGCCTCATCCTGCTCATCTCCCCCATGCCGGCCTCATGGCTGCTCCCGGCACTCAGCACTCTCCTGCCTGCCCCAGGGCCTTTGCCCCTGACTCTCCCAGGCCTGAGATCCTGGTCACCTTCTCCTTTAGGTCTTAAATAAAATTTCAGCTCTGCTAAGAGGCTCTTGCTGGCCCACCCATCCTCTATCTCATCTCCTGCTTATTTCTATCACAGCGCTCAGTGCAATCTGACACTTATCTGCTTGATAATATAGCCCTCCCTTCCCTAGACTGGCAGCACCCTGGGGGCAGGCACTTGTCTGCCTGGTTCATCGCCGCATCCCCAGGGCCTAGCCCAGGGCCTGGCACATAGTAGGAGCTCAACAAATACCTGATAAATGATACATGATCAACCAGGCAGGCCTTTTCTTTCTTTTTTTTATTTTTTTTATTCAACTATGTTATAGAGTTTAATGCTACATTACAATGAATTGTAAGGCTTTCCAAAGCTGCTGAATTTGCCTATTTCTCTCTTTCAAGCCTCGTGTGACACACATGTAAAGTTCTAGGCTTCTTTAGGTAAATAAAACAGGTTTCATACACTGTTCAATGTACTCTTAACTCGAATTAAGGATATCCTGGATCTTAGATACTTTTTTATACTAACAACTGACTTGGAGAATCCTTTTCCCCTGTTCTAAACCAGTTCTCATCTATTTACTGTCATTTTCTCAGAATTATTCATGTCATCATGGAGTTTCCTATATTAGGCCTACTTGTCCAAGTATAAGCATTGCCCATAAATACATACAACTTCCTACACACTGTTATGAAAAGAATAAGCTAGGGAACATTGTCCCTCAACTATGTTACAGAGTTTAATGCTACGTACATTACAGTGAACTGTTAGGCTTTCCAAAGATGTTCAATTTGCTTAATTCTCTCTTTTTTTAAAAAATTTATTTATTTTTATTAAATTATTACCTGTGTACATATCAGGCAGGCCTTTTCATTCCCATTGATCACCTTTCATTTGACCAATAGGGACCCCTTTAAGGTCAAGATTGTATAGGGGGTTAAGCCCCAAATGGGTCTAGAGTCCCTGCCTTGAGTACCCCCAACTCCTACACATCAGCTTCTGGGAGGGTCAGCACATAAGAGGAAAGGCATGGACTCGGGGTGCCAGGGTGTGTGCCCACTTTCCAGAATCCCCCTTGCCTGCCACCTGGACGGTGGGGGTAAGGGCCCAGGAAATGCCTCAAACTTTGTGAGGGGCTGGCCAGTCCCGTCTGAGGTCCAGGAGGCAGGAGGCCCTGGGACCCGGGAGTTCTGGCGACAGGGCACAGCGGAGGCTCACTGCCACCCTGCTCCCCTGCAAGCCTCACGCTCACCCACAGAAGGGGGGGCGTCTCCAGGAGCCACTCACCAGGCAGGAACAGCAGGAGGAGGTAGGCAGCTCTCATGGCTACTCCGTGAGGTGAGGTGGCGGGGCTGGTGTCAGAGGACAGCTGGGAGAGGAGAGCAAACTGTATCCCAGGCACCAACCAGGGGCTGCGGAACCCACCTCCACTCTGCGCCTCCCCCTCCTTCTGCCTCCCCCCCACGAAGCCTGGAGAAGGCAGCCCCCGATTAGAAGCAGCCAGGCATGCGGAGGGCCAAGCCTAGAGGAGGAAGCAGTTTGGAGAGATTTCGAATGTTCGAGTCCTGAGGGACAAGACCTCCAACTCGGCTCCAGGGCTGATCTTGGCCAATGGACAGAACCTCCCCTGCCCAGCCCAGCAAGGGGACATCCCTACCCTCCCCCCAGCCCCCCAGCCCTGATCCTGTGCTCCTTGCCCTTCCCATGCCCACGCGCTGGCTCAGCACCTCCCCAGGTGTCTAAGGCACCTATCGTGTGTATCCTGGCCCCGGGCCCCCTGCTGGGGATCCAGCCCTGCCTGGCCTACGTCGCAGCTCACCACATGCGTGCATGGGCCCCAGGGGCCCTAGGCAGTCAGGCCTGGGCAGGGCTCCCACCCCTAAAGATTCCTCTCCTGCCAGGCCTCCCCAAGACCTGGCTGTGCCTCAGACTCATGAGACTGCGGTCTGTTGTCTGCAGCAGCAGGAAGCACTTAGGGTGGAGCCTGCGGAGGCTTCTCTGGCTCCTAGAAGGCAGCGCTGAAGGGGACCATAATGTCACCCAGGCTAGGGGTGCTGGACCCTGACACTGTCTGACAAGTGCTGTGTGTGTGTGTGTGTGTGTGTGTATTTTGTAGGGACAGAGCAGCAAGTCATGGCTTCCCCCAGGCCCTTGAAGTTAAGAATTCCTGGTTGAGTGCAGCCTCAGTCCTTGGCCCCAGCGTGGACTTGGACTTGGCTGAGGCTATAGGTCCCCGCGGCCAGTCCGCTCAGTGGAGGGCAGCCTCAGGCTGTCAGCTTCAGCTGGGAGGGCGCCCTCGGCTCATTTATTCAGGAGTGCCCCCCTCCTCCCACCACAACAAAGGGAGTTCCGTCCAGACAGCAATCCAGAAACCTAACTCTCCACCTTTGCCCCCGGGGCTGTTCCCAGGGAGAGGGGAAGAAAGGGGGCAGAAACAGGCATGGTGCCCCCCCCTTCCCAATCCTGAGGCTTCTGGGACTCCCTGTCCATCTCATGCGTTCACCATCTCTCCCTTCCTGAACCCTCACTTCAGCGGGAAGAGGTGGGTGAGGAAACTGATGGGGAGGGGGAGGGGAGTTAGAGGAAAAGAGATGAGACTCATGGCTCAAGTTGCAGCAGGGGCAGGGATCTGGCTCCCCACACCCCCGTTCTGAAAGCCCTGGCCTCCTCCTGGTAAGGGGGTGCTGAACAACATGTACCCCTTCCTTCCTTTCATCTCTCCTGCACTATCCCATCCTCCCCCCGGGCTGTCACCACCGGGAAGGGGCCCTGAGTGGGGGCCTAAGAGGTGTGTGTGTGGGGGGCGGCCTCTGTCTGTCCCAAAGCCCCTCCTTGGGCTCTCCACCCCCTGCAGAGGGCCTTCCCTCCCCCCTTCCCCCCAGAAGGCCTGGCACCCAGGCCCAGGCTTCTTGGGGAAAGGGGCCCCCGGGCAAGGGGTGTGGCTGCAGAGGGGGGAGTCCGGCGAGTAATGCATCCTCCCACGGGACATCTCCAGACGACGGGCTTTGGGGCGTGGGGGAGACCAGGACTGCTAGAGGCTGCCCACCCCATTCCACAGCCGCGCACCCCTCCCCTCCCTCCCTGGAGGAGGGGGTGAGCCGGCCTACCAGGGCCTCGCCCAGCTCCCCGGGAGGCTGTGCCCGGGGCCGGGCGGGGGTCCGGCGGGAGGAAACCAGATGTTGCGGCCGCGCAGCTGGGAGCAATCAGCGGCGCCCGCTCCGCCGGCCTCTCGTCCCCTTTGTCTCCCCGCTCCCCGGGCCCCTGCGCCCCCCCGCCCCCCGCCGCCGCATTCCACCCTCCCGGGGGAACAAAAGCAGCCCCGGCCCCGACGCCCCCACTCCTGGCTCCCCCAGACCCGGGCTCCTCTCCCTTCCCAGCTCGCGTCCTCCCCCAAAGCGATCCCAAACTTTCCAAGCGGCCTCTCCGCATCTGCTCGGATGGATGGCCGGGGCGCCGGGGCGCCGGGGCTGCCCCGGATCGGGGACACGCGGAGCCGGCACCGCCCCCCGCGGCCCGCGGCACCCGAGCGCTCCCCGCCGAGCCCCGCCGCCCGGCCCGCGCCTACCTGGCCCGGCCACTGCGCCGCCGCTCCGCGTCCGCCGCCAGCGCCGCCCCTCTGCCCGCTGCGAGCCCCGCTCCGGGCCCCCGACGGCCGGCGCCCGCCCTCAGCCCCGGATCCGCTGGGTCCTAACGCGAGAGCCGCTGCCCAGGTCGCCCGCCCTCGGGTCCTCCGCCGGCTTCGGGGGGCGGCCCTGGGGCGGGGGAGGCGCCCGCAGAGCGGTGCGCCGGTGTCTTCACACCTAATGGTGCGGGACGCTTTCTCCTTCTCTCCCATCGCGTCTGGCCCGCGGCACCCCATTTCACAGAGGAGGAAACCGAGGCTCCTAAAGCCACTGAGCCCCAAGAAAGCTTGGCTTCTCCCAGCTTGGAGGACGCCCTCCCTGACCTGCTTTTGCTCCCGCCTCTCTGGCTGTGCCCCCTGGGTTGTCTTAATCCTCTCTGGGCCGAGTGGCTTCCATAACCAGCATTTCTTTCAGCCCTCCGCCAATGTCCCCTAAGGCATATCAGATTCAACAAGGGCCCAGGTCCACATTCAGGACCCCCTGGCCCTCCCCCAGACCTGGCCCTGGAAGGCCTTCTTCCTCGAGTGGCCGCACCATCCTTCCATTACTCTTATTTCTATTGATGTCAGCCCCCACATCCGACACAGCTGCAGACACTAACTCTGCCTCCAAAACACTCTTTGAGCCTATCCACTGCCCCCATGGCGGTGCAAGCCACCACCACCTCTTGCCCGGCCCCTGTACCAACCTCCAAGTGGGCCCAGCCTTCCCCTGCCCGCCCCAGACCCTGGCCCCTTCTATTCCTGGCCATCCCTCCATTTCCATGGTACCCAGGATCAAGGCTAAGCTTCCGCAAGGGCCCTACCCTTTATCCTGGTCTGGCTCTGCCTCCTCCTTCCCTGCTTGGCCCCCCTCCAGCCACATGACCTTTTGGGCGTCTCTCACTCATCTTCTTTCTCTGTGGCCACAGGGCCTTTTCTCAAGCTCTTCTTCTTCCTGGGCACTGTGAGGTCCTCTCCTCCTGGTGATAGATGGGACCCTCCCTTCCTCAGAGGAGCCTGCCCTTTCTCCCTGTTGTGCTCCAGAACCTTGTGCTTTACTGCTCACAGCTGTCCCGTTGCCCCGTGTCTGGGGGACCATTCGAGGAGCCTGTCCACCACATGAAGACAGGGACTCGTTTGTGCTCAGCCTGGGCGTTTGCTCACTAGGCACAGAGCCAGGCTCAGCAGCTCTTCAGGGACCCTCTGTGGAATGAATGAATGAATGAAGGAATGAATGTCACCTGACTCTCCTGGGAGAGACTGGCTGGGGGGGGGGTGCAGGTCCTCTGCCTCTGGGGCAGTCCTCGGTCCTGCCTGGTGGTGGGAGCGTAGGCCTGAGGCAGGGGGCTGCAGCCCAGAGGAGGAGATTGGGGTACCCTTTGATTCAGACCCTCACTCCATGCTTCCTTAAAATTCTGAATCTCATTAGACAGGACTAAGTCCAGTAGTCCCCCTTATCTGTGCTTTTGCTTTCCGCAGTTTCAGTTAGCCATGGAACAGCACGGTCTGGAAATATTAAATGGAAAATCCCAGAAAGAAACAATCATAAGCTTTACATTGCACACCATTCTGAGTAGCATGAAATCCCAAATTCTCTCACTCCGTCCAGCTGGACATGAACCCTCCTTTGTCCATGGGGTCCGTGCTGTCCGCCTGGTCGTCACTTAGCAGCTCTCTCAGGTCAGACCCAGACACAGTAGCACAGTGCTTGTGCTTGTCACCTTTATTTTATTTACTAATCTACCTTCACTCAGCTTTTCTTATAGCATATTGCTACAACGGACCTAGTTTACTAGTTATGTTCTTAATCTCGCACTGGGCCTAATTTGTAGACTTTATCATAGGTATGCATGGGAAGACCGTGTGTATAGGGTTCGCTATCATCCGTGGCTTCAGGCCTCCACTAGGGGTCTGGGAACATATCCCCGGGGATGGGGGACTGCTGTTAGGTCCCACGCATCGCTTGTTCCTCGGTGCTCGTTTGTAGAATGAATACCTGCCACCTTCAGTGTCTGTCACCTTTGTCACCCCGAGTGCTAGGGTCCCCGGGGGTCACCCCAGCCCTCTGTGCCTTCCCTTTGCCTTCACCCCCAATAGGCACAATCCCACGTAAGTGGAAGAGGAAATGGCCTGGTAGAAACCCCACCCCCTACTCTTGTCAAAAAGGGGGAATCGAGGCCCCAAAGCTGCCTACCCCTGGCTGCTGGCTCCCAGATCCTCTCTGCTGCTTCTACCCACTCCCTTGGCCCAAAGGGCCTTAAGTAGAGGGGGTGGCTTTTCAGGAGGGAGTAGTGGGGGGGGGTGCTCTGGGAGATTTGCTCCCCCCTTTTTTTTAAAAAAAAAAATATATATTTTATTGATTTTTTACAGAGAGGAAGAGAGAGGGATAGAGAGAGAGAAACATCGATGAGAGAGAAACATCCATCAGCTGCCTCTTGCACACCCCCTACTGGGGATGTGCCCACAACCAAGGTATAATACATGCCCTTGACAGGAATCAAACCTGGGACCTTTCAGTCCGCAGACCGATGCTCTATCCATTGAGCTAAACCGGTCCCTTTTTCTTTTTAAAAAAATACTTTTATTGATTTTAGAGAGGGAGAGGGAGAGGGAGAGGGGTAGAAACACCCTGCACGCCCGCCACTGGGGATCATGTGCCCTGACCGGGAATCAAACCGTGACCTCCTGTCCTCAGGTTAATGCTCAACCGCTGAGCCAAATGCATGAGCTGGCTGAGTGCGGAGGGGCATTCACACCCAGGCCTCTCCGTGTGTCCTCTGACCTCCCCTGGAACAGCAAACGCCACTGAACAGTTGCCGGCTGACTCAGAGCCCACTGCCGCTCTGCGGACGTGCCTGATATTCCATTAACTTTCACAACCCTTATCCCTTCTGTTTGACTCAACATTTACTGAGCTCCTGCTGGGGATGATGCCAGGGCTTCCAGTAACGGGGCTGGCAGGCCTTTGGAGGGCAGGAATCAGCCTTTGCTTCCTGTTCTCCCCTGCCCAGCCCAAAGGGCCGACCACCGAGGTCCACCCCCAGAGTAGGGCCTGGCCACTGTCTGGCCGGTGGGGTGAGGACAGGACACAGGGTTTGGGCGGGAGCTGTGGGCTCAGAGCCTGGACTTCCACCTGAGGAATTGGACCACAAACCGCCCCAGGAAGTGGGTGGGGAGAGAAGGGAGCTGCCCCATTAAGTGCCACGGAGGCAGGGCACTTGCCTGAGGCAAGTCCTTTGTCTTTCTGCCTCTCCGGAAGGTGGGCAGGGTAAGAGTGGATCCTGGAGTCAAAGCCATCCGGCCCCACCTCTGACTTGTGTGACCGCTAAGCCCGTTTCTGTGTCTGTAACAGGGGACGTGACAATGCTATAGGCCTACCAGCACCAGGCACAGCTGCACCCAGAAATATTGCTACAGAAATGGAGGCCCAGAGAGGTGTCTACGGTGGTCTGGAAACTCAGGGGCACCGGGAGCAGACACGTGGCAGGGGCTGCCAGCCGGGCACCTGGCTCAGGTACCAGGAAGGAAGCAGCACTGACAAGACAATAAAATAATGACTTTATTTGCTACACTGACAGCGGCGGATGGGGCGGAGGCTGCTGTCTCTACGGGGGTGTTTGCAGAGGACAGTTAGCATTTCTCCAGGTGGGGGAGGGAGGCTGACTGGGCAGACGTGGGGCAGGAGTGTGACAACCGCCAACCTCGGGGCTGCAGTGGGGGCCGTGGTGTCTGCAGATGGGGCCGCCGGTGGCTCAGAGGCAGGGGTCAGAGTCCAGTGGGCTGGATGGGGCGCACTACCTCTCAGGCTGGGTGGGCGGCGGCCAGGTGGGCGGAGGCCAGGGCTGCTCCGCCAGCTCCCGCTCCAGCTGCTTGAACCGCTTCTTGGAGGCCTGTTTGGGCCGCAGCCACCGTAGGCAGCTTGGGAGGCACTGATCCAGCACACTCTGCAGAGAGAGAGAGACAACAGGGCCAGTGCGGGGGATGGCCGTGTGGATGCCCCCCACCCGCCGAGTCCCCGGGACCCCACCTCCAGCATGAAGGCCCCCACGAAGTTGAGGGCGACCAGGCCCAGCAGCATCAGCTTGAAGCAGCCACTGGGGAAGTTTCTCAGCGCCAGTGGCCTCTGCAGGCAGGGGACCAGGAGGAGGACCACCAGCATGGAGCCCAAGAACAACAGGGCCACCAGGAAGAGCACTAGGGTTAGGGGAGTCTGTCAGGCCAGGGAGCCCACACACACAAACCAGGGGGACCTCCCCCCCCCCCATAGGCACCAGCCCCTATAGCCCCTCACCCCCCTGTGCCCATCCCGCCCGCACCGTTGGTGTACAGCGGCTGGCGAAAGGGCGCCCCCTTGGACATGGCTGCAGCCAGGATGAGGTACTGGAAGCTGGACACGGAGAAGACCACCGTGTTCTCGTAGTTGGGCAGGTTGTCTGACGCGGGCACTGTCCTGTTCAGAGGCACAAACCTGAGGGTACGGGGACCAGGCGTCAGGGATGAGTGTGCAGAGACCACGGCAGGGTGGGATTTGGGGACGGGCTCCCTACTTACCAGGGCCGGGTCACAGCCATGAAGTAGCCCCCCACCTGCACGCCGGCCACCATGGCCACCTGCAGCAGCAGGCTGCTCAGCACGGGCACGCTGAGCAGCGCCCCCAGCGGCCGAGCCCGCCCCAGCCGCAGCGCCGGCCCCGTGCGGCTCATGAGCACGGCCACCGTGGTGGTGATGACCAGGTCGATGACCAAGAACTGCACGTCACCCAGGTTGGTGTTGATCTGCAGAAGGAAAGGCAGCCGCTAGTGCGACAGGGGAGGCCCCAGCCCCGCGCTTAGGGAGCCCCTCTCCATCTGTGCTGACTGCGAGGGCAGGTTCCCCTTCCCCAGGGAAGTCCTGGCCTCGGGGACTTAGGCTCTGCCTCGCGCAGCACTGGGTTAGGGGAGGCACAGGTCCTGCCCACAGAAAGCCCCGGCTTCAGGTGGACACGGGACAGACCCCAGACACGAAGGACCTGCTGTAGCATGGCTTCCACGGGGGCGTGGCATGTGCTCAGAGAGGCGCTGAGCTGCCCGATGGATGGGGAAACAGGAGAAAGGGCCGGGGCCTTGGCTCCGTCCCACGCCTGGCCCCACCCCCTCCCCAGGCCTGGGCTCTGCCTGTGTCCCTTGCAGACGGGGAGCTCCAGGAGGGCAGAACCACCCTCCAGTTTCCGGGCCCACAGGCTCTGTGCATACCAGACTGGCCACCAGGCTCAGGAGCCACACGCCAGTGGCGCGGCCACACCATCTAGCCCAGAACTGGCTGGGCTCCCAACCATTCCCGAGGGTCCCTCTCCCGGGGCCTGGCACGGCTCTGGGAGGGCGCGCGGCACATACCGTGTAGAGGATCAGCACGGAGATGAACTGGGTCAGGCTGTACAGGGCCATGTACTTGAAGACGCTGAAGGATGTGTCGAGGGAACAGCGGCCTTCCCTGGGGAGCAGGTATGGGCATTAGGACGCCTGGGCTGGCGGATGGGCCAGCCCTCGCCCACGGGCCCCTGCACGCCTCACCTGATGACCATGGGCACACACTCAATGCTGGCCATGCTCGAGGTGAAGGGCGAGACCACCGAGGCTTCGGCCTGGGAGAGTGAGATGCCCACGTCTGCTGCCTTCAGGGCCCCACAGTCATTGGCGCCATCCCCGCACATGCCCACACAGTACCTGGCACAGAGGGGCGGGAGGCTTGGCCTGAGTTCACGAGCTGGCTCTGAGCCTGTGAGGTGCCTCCCGGGCTTGCTGGGAGAACACGGGGATGGCTGGGTCCCTACTGCCTGCACGGTGCCCGGTGCATAGTGCAGTGTTTTTCAACCTTTTTTGGGCAAAGGCACACTTGTTTCATGAAAAAAATCACGAGGCACACCACCATTAGAAAATGTTAAAAAATTTAACTCTGTGCCTATATTGACTATATATAAAGTAATTCTCTTGAATAGGAACCAAATAAACACAAAGAAAGTATTTTATAATTACTTTATTATGAAATATTAAGTAAACAAAATAGTGAAAAATTATAAAATTCTTGTCTTGTCTGCACCTACGGCACACCAGGCAACATCTTGCGGCACACTAGTGTGCCGCGGAACAGCGGTTGAAAAATGCTGGCATAGTGGGTGCTCAGTAAATGGGTGCAGTGACAGCCCAGGAGCCTGCATGGGTTCTCTCTGAGCCCTGAGGTGGGAGGCAGGTACTCCTGGACCAGCATGTACCCCCTTTCCTCCCCCTCCCCCTCCCTCTCTTCCACGTGCACTCACTGAAGCTTCTGCAGCTCACACACCAGCTCTGTCTTCTGCTCAGGAGCCATACGGGCAAAGACAGTGCCCTGAACCAGGACCTGGAAGCACAAGTGTGTGTGTGTGTGTGTGTGTGTGTGTGGTGTGTGTAAGGCAGCCACAGGATGGGGGGTGGGGGGAGAGCCAAGAGGAAGGAGCAGAGCAGCGGGAGGTGGGGGTGGCCAGGGAGGCTGGGGGCAGGGGGGGTTTAAGCCCTACCTTGGGCAGTAGACTGGGGAAGTGCTTCTTGAGCACAGCAAAGGTGGACCCGCTGAGGGCCAGGCGGCAGGATGGGGGATCTGGCTCCACGGTATAGCTTGCAACCTGCTCAGGATCCTGGGGGCCCAGGAAGCTCAGCTCAGCTCCTCCTGTCCACCCGACTGCTGGGGCGGATCAGGAGACACAGA
This sequence comes from Pipistrellus kuhlii, assembly GCF_014108245.1. NCBI lineage: Eukaryota > Metazoa > Chordata > Mammalia > Chiroptera > Vespertilionidae > Pipistrellus > Pipistrellus kuhlii. The sequence goes on along the minus strand of NW_023425515.1, from coordinate 187,217,733 downwards.
GTGAGATCACCAGCTGGGCATGTGGCAGGAGCTTTGGCCAACCTCACCTTAGCCCCGTTCACAGCCACAGAGGGCTCCACGGGCAGGAACTCGAGGGAGGCAGGCTGGCCCCGCTCAGGGGCAGTGGCGTGGACGATGACCAGACGCTCCCGGGGGCCCACCATGCCGCAGCTCTGGGCCACAGTGACTGCTGTCTGCAGGTTGTCCCCTGGAGGGCATGGGCAAGGTCAGGGTCCAGCTGCTTGCCAGGGACCACCCTCACTCACCCTGCCACTCACGGATGGGCACTGAGGCTGGACAGGTTATCAGTGTTTGTGAACCTCGGTTTCCTCATCTATAAAATGAGGCATCGAAGGCCTTAGAGACGGGCCTGGGTGCGAGCTCCACACATAGGACTGAGCGCGGGGGCCTTGCTGGAAAGAGCGTGTGGGAGGCGAGGGGACAGAGGAAACAGACCTGCCAGGCTCCTCCGTGCCACCTGGCTAGAATCTTGCTTTTTTCGCTCCATGGAACTGTCTCAACCTTTGTAATTTCCCCCGTTTCTCAGGGGTGGAAACCTGACCTCGGAGGCCACCCAGCAGGTGAGCCGCGGGGGTGGAGCCAGGCTGTCCCACACCACCCCCGGGCCCTCTGGAGTCAGGACTCCCTCTGAGCCTCACCTTCCTCATGTCAGATGGGGTTACAATAACCAGATGGGAGGGATACTGTACAGAGATCCCTGACGTGTCTTATGGGACCTGGCCCCGCGTACCTGTCACCATGACCGTGCGGATGCAGGTCCTCCGCAGAGACCGGATGACTGATGTGGTCTCTGGCTTCAGCAGATTCCTCAGGACCAACAGCCCCAGGAGACTCAGCTCCTGCTCCACGGCGTCCCTGCAGGGTGGGGTCAGAGGTCACGCAGTGAACAAGGCCCCTCCCCCAGCTCTGGGCTCTGCTTGCTCAGGCCTCCCCTGAGGCTTGGTTTCCAGGGCCCACCTGGTCAGCTGCTGAGCTGCCTCCAGGATGGGTGGGATGGGCAGCGGCTTGCCGGCGAGGGCCACGACACGGTAGCCAGTGGCCGTGTAGCTCTGCAGCATCTGGGCGAAGTTGTCGGGCACTGCCAGGCAGAGGCAGAAGTCACTGGGACAAGAAGGGGGATGCAGGGGCAGAGGCTGGGCGCCCACCCCATTCTGTGCCAAGGCCGACCAGGGGACCTTCACCTGTCTTGGGGTCGCAGAGGCCTGCCACCAGCTCAGGGGAGCCCTTGACATAGGCCTCAGGCTGAGCGGCCCCTGGCCACGCCACCACCACGCTCATGCGCTGCAGGGCTGACGAGAAGGGGAAGCGGCCGAGAATGCTGACGGGCACCGGGGGCTCCTCCTGCAGGGTCGGAGGGCAGCTGAGGGGCTGGCCTGTGGAGCCCCCCTGCTTCCCCCCCCGCAGGCACCCTCAGCTCACCATGCCCTGCAGCGGGGGCTCCTGAACTGGAGGTCTCATCACTGCTAACACCTGGGACCCAAATGCTGAGGCTGTAGCCGGCGCCTCCTCCAGGACCTGGGAGGCAGGCAGAGAGGTTGGCATCAGAGGGCCTGGGCAGCGGGTCCTCAGCCCATGGAGAGAGGCAGCAGGAGATTCAGTCAGACTTAGGAAAGACTTCCTTAATGAGAAGCTGGATAGAACAGAAGAATGTGGGCTTGGGGGGTCAGGGGGATCCAAGTTCAGACTCTGGCTTTGCCACTTAAAAAGCTGCTGGGTGGCCTTAGACAAGCGATTGCAAACCTCCCTCAGCCCCAGCTTCCTTCCTGTGAAGCAGGCTTGAGGCTTCCTTCCCAGGGCCACGGGGAGGAGTATGTGCTGGCACACAGTAGGTGCTGAGCACGTGGCCTTGGCCAGTTACTGCTGATGGTGGCAAAACAGACCGCCCTGGAAGTCCTAGACTGAAGACCAGGTGGGCTTACGTAGGGCCCAGCCACCCTGCTTGGCCTCCTCACCCAGCCAGTAGATTCCACCATCTTGAGGTCCATAGGGTCGCCCACTGGGGTGTCCTGGAGCCGGCGGAGGCCGTGGCAGGTGGCCAGTGCTCGGAGCAGGGGCCCCACGGGCAGGCGGCGGGGCTCTGGGACCAGGGGCAGGAAGGCCTGCCCTTGCAGGGGCACCACACCCATCACATCCAAGCCATCCTCAGTGAGGGTGCCTGTCTGCAGGGGCAAGGGGGCAGCCCGGAGGTGAGGCCTGGGATGAGCTGTGCCCCGATGGGTTGGGCGCCCACACCCCAGGCCAGGTGGGTCCCATGGGAGCCCAGGAGCCAGAGCTGGAGCCAGAAGAGGTCCTCTCTCGTCTCCGGGCCTTTGCACATTTGGATCCCTATGCCGATCGGCCCTCCCCAGCCCCTGCTGTTTCATCGGCATCATTTCCTCCAGGAAGTCTTCCTTAGTCCTAAGGCTGGGTCAGGTGTCCTGGCTTTGGGCTCCCACCCACGGCCTCTTTGCTACCCCATCAACTGCTCTCTGCAGTATTAGGGAGAAGGTCTGGTCAATGTAATTGTTAAATGAATGAACGAACAAACAAAAGAATGCCTGCATTTCCTACACTTCCATCAGTTACCTGTCTGGCTCCTCGTCTAGCCTGGGGACTCTGAGAATCTGATCATGCACACCCTTTCCACTCAAAACTCTCCATGGCCCCTCTGGCCCCAGAACAGCATCTCCCCACTGCTCCTGGGGCCCCAAGCACATGGCCTATTCCTCCAAGGAGCCACACTGGTTCCTTCCCAACTGCCCCTACACTCCGCCCCTGTCCTGCCACATCTGTGTGGTTCACCCCTCACTGAGGTCACCCAGGGACCTGCTCTTTGACTGCCCTAGGAGAGTGACCCCCATGTGCCACCTGTCATGTACCCCACTCACTTCCTTCCTAAAACCCATCACACCGGTGGCTCTCTGTGCTCCCTGGCTCACTTGCTGTAAGGGGAGCAGGCACACACACGCGCACACACATGCACGCACGCACACACACACCCATACCCATCTCCATCTCTGCGGGTCACTGATGGGTCCCCAGTAGTCCTGAGCGCACAGTAGGCCCTCAGTGTCTCTCAAACAAATGAATTAATGATTTCAGACATTTTCCACCCCAGGACAGAGCCTGAGCGGAGAATGCAGGTGGGAAGCCTGGCCGTGATGCCTATCTGTGCCCCGCCCCACGCCAGCCCCGCCCACGGCCCCCACCTTGTCGAAGCACACCAGCCGGAGCTTGCCCCCCAGGTTGATGCGCAGCGGGTGGATGCAGAAGATGCCCCGGCTCTGCAGCCGGCTCTGGGCGTAGAGCGTGCACACAGTCATGGCGGCTGGCAGGGCGGGCGGCACCACCACCGTCACCAGGTCCAGAGCCCGGATCACAATCTCGTTCACAGGCACCTGGCAGGGGGCACCGTGAATGCCAAGGGCCCTGGTCTCCTCCTGGCAGCCTCCACCCAGCCAGCCCCAGGCGTACCCGGTTTCGGTGGAGGATGAAGATGCTGTAGATGGTGCCGAGGAGAGCTGGAGAGACAGCGAGGGAGGGACTCAGCGGGATTCAGGCTGGGGCCTCGGGGACCACGGCAGAGTGGGGCACGGGGACACTCACCCAGGACAGACAGGGCAGCCACAAACTTCATGCTGTGTTTGTAGAACTTGAAGTTGATGGGCCGGGGATGTAAGAGGGAGCTCACCAGCCCGCCTTTAGCCGTGCAGAACCCTGTGAGAAGATGAGGAAACTGAGGCAGGAGATGCTGAAGGTCAAGATGGGTTTCCTCAATCCCTACCCATCCCACCTGCAGCACTGGTGTTGGGAAACATAATGCTCCAGGGTTAAAAGTTACCCAGTTTGAGCCGAAACCGGTTTGGCTCAGTGGATAGAGTGTCAGCCTGCGGACTGAAGGGTCCCAGGTTCGATTCCGGTCAAGGGCATGTACCTTAGTTGCAGGCACATCCCCAGTAGAAAGTGTGCAGGAGGCAGCTGATCGATGTTTCTCTCTCACTGATGTTTCTAACTCTCTATCTCTCTCCCTTCTTCTCTGTAAAAAATCAATAAAATATATATTTTTTAAAAAGTTAACCAGTTTGAGGTCACACAGGCCTTGTCCAGCTCTTGTTGAGTTTATAAAAACTCAATTAGTAAGTCCGATCTGGTGACAATGGGTCTCATTCCCAGATGGCAAGAACCTGTTGAAAGTAGTCCCCCCGTATCTGAAAGGGACGTGTTCCAAGACCCCCAGCGGGAGCCTGGAACCGTGGATGGCATCACACCCTGTTTATACTGTTTCCTCCCGTAGGAAGGAAACGGACACGCTTCACGCTTCTGTCATATCTCAACTGACAGCATCACTACTCTTGTACTTTGGGGTCATTACAAAGAAAGGAAGGGGTTCCTGACTCCTGACACCTGATCTGACAACCGAGCGGGCGAAGTGCTCCGGGCGGGTAGTGCAGGCGTGAATATGCCGGGCAGAGGGAAGCTCACATCCCGGTGGGACAGAGCGGGATTGGGTGGGATTGTATCATGCTACTCAACAGCGTGCAATTTAAAAACGAAACAAGTGTTCACTTCTGGAACTTTCCACTTCATGTGTTCAGGCCGTGGCTGCCTGCAGTAACGGAAACCATGCGTAGGGGGCTCTCCTGTACAGCACAGCTCCCTTCCTAGGAGGCGGGCTCTTTCTGCTCGCCACATCCCTCCCATCCAGCCAACCCGAGCAGGGCAGCGGCAGAGATGGGTCTCCCCTGCCCCATGTGCCCTGAATGAAGAGGGTGACACACGGACAGGCCTCTCTTCCGGGTGCTGGGCCCAGCACCCTCCCTGCTTCCCTGACTCCTACCTGTTCGGGTCACCACGGCCAGGACATGGGGTCCTACGAAGGCCCGGGCCTGCAGGACGAGGGTCCCGCAGAAGAGCGTGTGTCGCCGGTGGGTCTCTGGGCCGTAGGGCACTGGCCCCGTGGGCAGGGCCGTCTTCAGCACCGGAACGCTCTCCCCTGCAGGACGTGGGGTGAGTTCCATGACGACCTCTGTGCCCCGCCCCCGTCCCACCAACAAGACCAAGCGTTACGTGGGAAATTGTCTCATCAGCCCCAGGCCTCACGTAACTCTCAGAACCACGGGTGAAAAGCCACTGCCCCCATTTTACAGAGAGGGACACTGAGGGCAGAGAGGGCAGCGACAGGAAGACACAGCGAGACAGTCCCGGAAGGACATGTGCAGCCAGTCAGTTACCAGGAACCCTCTCTCGGGGGAGTCAGGAGTGTGCCTGTGCACACATACGCATAGCAGGGGCAGAGGCTGGGGGAGACCACATCCTTCCTTTAGAATTCTTTTATAACAAGCTGTACTGTTTCTATCATTCAAACCAATGCAGATATCGACACGAGGGGCTTAACCACTGCAGAGCCCCGAGCCCGCTGCCGGGCAGAGTAGCGATCTCTTACTGAGGCCCGAGGGCTGCTGAAGCCAGGTTGTTGGCTGAGAGCAACCTCCTTCCCTTCCCCAGCACCTGCCCCCCTTCAAACCAAAGTCCTGCTGCCAGGCTGAGGGGCTGGCGAGGGAGGGAGAAGCAGGAGCCGCGGGCCAGGGTGGCTGACCTGTCAGAGAGCTCTCGTTGGCCACGCACTCGCCGGCCACCAGCGCGGCGTCGCAGGGCATCAGCCCCCCCTCCTCCGGCAGCACCAGGCAGTCTCCGGGCACCAGCTGGCTGGAGTCAACCCATTCCTCCCCTACAGGCAAGCGAAACCTCAGCAAGCGAAACCTCAGCATGGCCCGGAGCGGGGAAGGGGAGGCCCCAGCCACCTCCCCCACCTCCCCCCTTCCCCAACCACCTCCCCAGCCATCTCCCCCCCTCCCCCCTTCCCCAGCCACCTCCCCTACCTCCTCCACCTCCCCACCTTCCCCAACCACCTCCCCCCCTTCCCAGCCACCTCCCCCCTTCCCCAACCACCTCCCCCCCTTCCCCAGCCACCTCCCCCCCTTCCCCAACCACCTCCCCCCCTTCCCCAGCCACCTCCCTCCCCTCCCCCCCTTCCCCAACCACCTCCCCAGCCATCTACCCCACATCCTCCACAGCCATCCATGCCCCACCACCTCCTCCACCTCCCCCCCTCCTTCCCCAACCACTCCCCACTCCCCACTTCCCCAACCACCTCCCCCTCCCCAGCCAGCTATCCCTCACCTCCCCCCCTTTCCCCAAGCACCCTCCCCCCTCCCCCCTCCCAACCACCTCAGCCACCTCCCCCCCTTCCCCAACCACCTCCCCCCCTTCCCCCAGCCACCTCCCCCTACAATCCCCTTCCCCACCACCTACCCAACCTCACCCGTCCCAGAACCACCTCCCCAATCTTCCCCAGATCTCACCTCCCAGCCCTACCTCCCCCCTTCCCCAGCTCTCACCTCCCCCACTTCTCCCCCTTCCCCAGCCACCACCTCCTCCTCCCTCTTCCCCAGCTCTCTCCTCCCCCACTTCCCCCCCTTCCCCAGCCACCTCCCCCATCTCCCTCCCTCCCTTCCCCAGCTCTCACTTCCCCCGGGCTGGCGCACGCACACTCGCACGGACAGTTTGACCATGTCCCTCAGGGTCTGGCTTTGCTGTAATCAGGGGGACAAGCAGGGAGTGGATGGGTGGAGCCCCCCTTGGGGACCCACTTGTCCCGCCCCCCCCCCCCCCCACCTCACATCGCCCACCTTTCTGGTTTTGTACAGCGAGAGGCAGATGGAGACGAAGGAGATGAGGAAGATGCACAGGGCATACCAGTAGTAGTGGTCAGCCAGCCACAGCCCGATGCTGAAGGCCTGGAACCCGTAGTAGGGGTTCAGCGCCTAGGGAGGGGCAGGAGGCAGTGTCAGGCCCTGGTTCCCAGGGCGGCCCAGCCACAGGAAGCAGAGTGCCCTGAGCGGTCACAGGACCACAGCCGGGCCCTTGTCAGTCCGTCCAGGCGGCCCTCCAGCCCCAGCTTCTTCGCTCTGCGCAGGACATGGGCGTCCGCATGCCGGGCCCAAGAAGCACTTCCTCTAAGGGTCAGACGCGTGATGGCAATTCCGCCAGGCAGATGCTGCCATCAGCTCACTTTACAGGTGAGGAAACCGAGGCACAGGAGTTCCCCAGTGGCTGACTAGGGTTCACATCAGACCAGACTCCCAAGAATCTCTGCCCTTCACGGGCATCTGTCGGGCTGGGAGGGCAACTGTACTCGAAGCATCAGGGTCACTGGCTTCCCTTGTCCCTGTGTGACCTTGGCCCTGCCACAACCCCGCTCGGAAGCTCATTCTCCTTATATGTGAGCAGTGTCCCCACTCCCAGTCCCTGCCCGCGGGGCTGTGGAGAATGAGGAGGGTGCACGGACAGGCTCCGGCTGTGTGGGTTCACCTTGGCTTCTAGTCCCCGGTCTGGACCAGAACCTCCCGTTCCTCACCCTGAGCTGACCGGGGTTGGGCCTGAGATGACTCTACGGTGGAGAAGGGGACAGCTAGTCTGGTCTGGCCCAGAGAAGGCAAGCCCCTGGCCAAGGTGACACAGCCAGTCCAGGCTAGGGGTGGAACACAGCCCAGGGACAGCCTACCTCGTCCACCAGCAGCTGCAGATAGGACTTGACCGGCACACTGATCACGTTGGGGCCGTAGATGGCCTTCCTGTAAGAGAAGGGGCAAAGCCATCAGACGAAAGGGGCTGTGGCAGCTGGACCCTCTTGGGTTGGGGTGAGAGCTCCCCATTTTACAGCTGGGGAAACTGAGGCCCAGAGAAGGTAGGTGACTGGAAGAAGGCAGCACGCGGGGTGGGGCAAGGCGCCCCAGCTCTCAGGGCTCGGGCCCTCTGGTCCAGGGCAGCACACACCTCGCGGCTTGGTCCTGCAGGCCGAGGCCGGAGCAGGAGCGGTGGATGTGGTCACAGGTGCGGCCGTGGTCCAGCAGGCTGGAAGATGGGGAGGGGCGTTGTGTAGGTGATGGGCCTGTGCTCTGCACCCCCCCAACCTCCCCCCCCCCCCCAGCCCCTTTGGCCCACTTCTGCCACACAAGCTCCCAGGGAAAGCAGGTCCCTCACTAACCCTGGGCTTAACCCTCTCATTGGTTCCTCTGATTGGCCCCAAACCCTCAGCCAGGAAAGAGAACAATGAGAGATGACAAGATTCAATAGTGACAAGAGCAATGATGCCTTAGGAAAGTCACTTAGCCCCTCTGGGCCTCAGTTTTCTCATCTGCAGCATGGGAACGGTGACAGCACCAATGTGAGGGCTGCGGCGGGTTACGTGAGGTAAGCCTGCCAAGTGCTTGCACAGTGCCTGGCACTTACTAAGGGACAAACCCATGGCCGATCTTTGCTGCTCTTCGTATGCAGCAGAGGCCGTCGGTGCCACCCCACGTGCCCTCGGCGTTGACCTCTGCGTGCCGCCGAAGCTCAGTGCCGACACCTAAGGGCTCTCCCAGCTCTCCTAGGGGCTCGCTCTGCCCGCAACCAACAGTGGGAGGGAGGTGATGGGCAGGTACCCCCGCCTCCTCACTCTGCGGGTGAGGGCACCCCGGGGTGTGCTCTACATGGGCTCCAGGTGCCACGATAACCACTGCCCTGGCAGCCTGCCTGGGCCACCTCACTTCCCGGGGTTTCCTCGGATCACCGTCCAGGCAAACTCCGCACTTGAATCCGGGATTCAGGGACTGCTTCTCGGGGCTCTACTCGGATGTGTTGTAAGCTCACATTTATAAAGCGCTTAGTAGGTGGCAGAGCTGGGACCAGACCCCAAACAGATGGTGTGGGTCCAGAGGCTGGGCCGAGCCTTACACGACACTTATGAGCTTCCCCCTCGAGACAGCCCGGGAGGCGGGCTCTCTTCATGCCCTGTTTACAGAGACCCCCGGCCCAGCGGCATGCCCGTGATTCCAGGAGGCCACGGCGCAGAGCTGGGAGGAGCCCAGGCCCCTACCTGACGTGGCAGAAGGCCTGCTGGGTCTCCATCCAGACGTAGCGCTGGCCCCGGAAGAGGTAGTACCGCAGCAGCCGCTGCTGGGGGAGAGGAGAGGCTGGGGTTCAGCAGCCCCGGAGCAGTGCTCATCTGGGGGCACGCACACACACACACACACACACACGCACGCACACACACATGCACAATACAGAGTCTGAAAGTGCATACACACACGCGCACGCACACGCACACACATGCACAATACAGAGTCTGAAAGTAAAGTGCACACACACACACATGCACACACACACACATGCACAATACAGAGTCTGAAAGTGCATACACACACACACACGCACACACACACGCACACACACGCACGCGCACACACATGCACACACACGCACAATACAGAGTCTGAAAGTGCATACACACACACGCACGCACGCACGCACGCACGCACGCACAATACAGAGTCTGAAAGTAAAGCCGGGAGCGGGGCAAGGACCCGTCTGGAACCCACCTGTCCGCTCAGTGCCTCTTCACTCCCGTGGAGCCGGGCGGTGTCCCTCCACGCTTCCTCCGGAACTGCCCCCACAGCAGCCTGGCTCCGCCCGTCCTCCTCCTGGGGCTGTGGGGGCAGCTCCAGGCTGGGGAGGGTGTGGGGGGTACTGTAGAGCTCTGTGGTCTAACCCGCCACCTCTCCATCCCTCCAGAGCCACCCTCTGTCCCTGGGGTGGGAGGGTGCCAGAGCCTCTGTGGGCGGGGGGCTGGGGAACAGGGGTGATGGGCTGCCTTACCTGCCCTCGCTGATGGGCTCAGTCTGCACCTGGACGGTGTAGAGCTGCCACGAACTATCCTGGAACAAAGAGGAGTGGACTCAGTCCTGGAAGAGACCCCCTCGCCTCAGGTTCCCCCCCACAGCCGGGCAGCCCCTGCTGGAGGAGGAAGGGATCAGGAATATAGGTGACCTCCTCAGGAACCACCCAACTTGCCCCTTCTGCCCACTGCTCAGATGGGAAAGCTGAGGTCCAGAGGGAACAGTGCGCAAGGTCCCAGGGGAAATCAGTGGCCAAGCTGGGGTGAACCTGAGAGTCCTCCACCCGCCAACCAGACGCCGGGCCACCTTCCTCCCGCTCCAGGCTGCCCGGTGTGGCCTCACCTCTTTGTCTCTTATTTCGATGACGAGTGTTTCGGCGAGGGCCAGGCTGCACGGCCGGCATCGCAGCCACAGCCCCCAGGCCGGCTTCCAGCGGAAGAGCAGCAAAGGGATCCCGGCCATCATCCAGACCACGACGTGATAGCCTATAACCCTCCATGGACTCGCGCAGTAGCCGCTGAGCCTCTGTGGGCGAGGGGAGAGAAGGCCGGTGGGGGCGGGTGAGGGCGGCAGGAGGAAGCCAGGAGCTGGGCGGCCCAGTGTCAGGCCAACCTCTCCCGCTGGCCCACATACCACGGATGAAGCTGAGGAGCTGAGGGGATCGAGAGATGGCTCTGTCGTCAGGGTCCCATAACTGGCGGCCGTGCCGTCCACCAGAAGGCTGCTGTCTGTGGGCGGAAAGGCAAAGGTCATTTGGGGGCAGGGGGCTCCTCTTCCTCATTTCTTTAAACATAACAAGCAGCGTCGTTATAAGCTGGTGTGAGAGGGACCATAACTCGTCTTCCTGGGCCTGGTATCTGGCCGGCCCGTGGTTCTCAGGCACAATGTCTGGTGACTTCTGCCTGGGGTTGGGCCCAGCACTGGGGGACGCGGCCTGGGGAGCACCCCGAGCTTCCACAGCGCTCATACACGCTGCTGTCAGCCTCCGGGGAGCGCTGTGTCCCACGTTCCCATCTGGTCCCACCCTGAAGGCAGGATCGGATGCTTATCCTTGTTCAAGCCCAGCACAGGCCGGGCAGTGAGATCAGAGAAGTCCCGTTTGCGCTGATGAAATGTCAGCCCGCCTTTGAGGGCAGCCTCACCCCAAAAGTGGAATGGGAGTGCGGAGGAGGAACCCAGCCTCTGGGGGTGGACCGGAGAGGAGGGGTGAGCTGAGCACCTGCCACTGTCACAGTATCACAGCCTCAGCTGCGCTGTCCCCAAACCTGGGCTTCCACAGGTTTCCCTGCCACTGTCACAGTATCACAGCCTCAGCTGCGCTGTCCCCAAACCTGGGCTTCCCCGAGCCACAGCCAGCCTTCCCTGGCACCGTGTGCAGGCTCTACTCCGCTCTTTCTACTGTTAACACAATGACCCTGCCGCGTGAGAGCAGAGTATCTCTGTTACAGAAGAAAACGAGGCTCAGAGGCTGAGTAACTTGCCCGAGATCACACAGGCCCAGGGAGGCAGACCCAGGGTGGGTTTGACCCCTCTGCTCTGCCACCGGGAACACCCTGCGGGTTGGGGCCACGTGTCCCATCAGACCAGGCAGTCTGTCTCCTATCCAGCCCCCCATCTCCTTGCCTTGTGATGGGGATGATAATTACTACGGTAGTCGCCATAATCAGAGCAGCCAACATCCATTAAACACTTGCCAGGTGACAAGAGCTGCTCAAATGAACTCATTTAACCCAGCAACACGATGAGGGGACTCCTTTTCGCCATTATGCAAACGAGGACGCCGAGGCTCCGGTCCAGATCCTGTGCCTTTGGGGTCTACGTGGGCTCTTTCAGGGAACAGGCATATGCCCTGCACCTCCTGAAGCTGCTCTCACAGCGATGACTCAGAAACCAAATTAGCCCAAGCCCCACCTACCGCCAATCACTCCCCTGTCCACTCAGAAGACAGATGGAAGCCACCAGCTCCAGGAAGACAAACAGACAGGCACACACACACACACACACACACACACACACACACACCCGCACGCGCGCTATCAGGGACTCTGGCCAGGAGTCGACTCAAGGCTAGAGGGGCTGGAGGCCAGGGACTCTTCTTCCCTGGGGGGAACTCAGGCTGGCTCCTGGCATGGGGGCAGAGGCTCGGTCCTGCAGGGCAATGACACGTCTGTCTGGCAACGCTGGGTTCTCAAGTGCTTGCCACCACCAAGCCACAGCCCTCTGCCTGCCCCCTGCAAAGGTGCAGTCCAGTGGCATGCAGTCCTTCCTGTCTTTTGTGCTGGTCCCCACCAGCCTGGAGCCTAGCTCTCCGAGGGGGGGGTGGGTAGCTTCTCATCCTGACAGCTGTCCTCTGGAGAATCCGTGCTATAAGGGAGGAGCACCTCACGTTTTAAGGGGCTGAGCAGTCCCGGCCCTGCTCGGAGGGCGAGCCTGTTCATTCACTTATTCCCACGAAGCAGGCCCTCATTTTATCCCTAGTTTACACAGTGGGGAACTGAGGCCCAAAGGCTACACGCCAGGGAGAGGCGGGGTTCGGATCTAAGCCCATGCTCTGAAGCAGGGCCTCACCACCGACATCACTTCCGCAATAATTGTGTTCCTGGCTCTCTTATGAACAAGCAGTGTTTTTTTGGTTTTTTTTGTTTTGTTTTGTTTTGTTTGCAAGGCAAGTGCCTCAGCCTCTCGGGGCTTCCACTCCCCAAGTCTAGGATCCTAACCTCAAAGCAGCTGGCACCGGAGGAAGTGGGAGCCACCCGAGGTGTCTGGGGTCCCGGAAGCCTGGGCTCGCACATGCCAAGTCAGTGGCTGCTGGCTCCCCGCCAGGGAGGTGTGGCTCTGCTCTGACCCATTTCCCAGGCCTCCCTCCACTTTCCTGCCACCTGGCCCGGACACTCACAGCTGTGCCGCTGCCCCCACACGCACCACAGCTCCTCCCAGAGCCGTAAGGCCCCGGAGGGACAGCTCACGGGCGTCTCTCAGCTGGAAAGGGCCTCTGCCCACCCCACCCGGATCCACCGGCCATCCTGCTCCGAGTGCCTGCACGTGGCTGGGGCTCAGGAGGCACTTCCGGGATGACAGAATAAATGCCTGCCCATCTCACGGCACGGGCATGGACGTGACGGTGCTAGGTGTCACTATGGCCACCTCCTGCCTCAGGTCAGTCCGCTGTGAGGTGCAGAGGTGTGAGCCCCTTCTTGTGTGTGTGATTTTTAAATACATCTTTATTGATTTCAGAGAGGAAGGGAGAGGGAGAGAGAAACATCAATGATGAGAATAAGTGATCGGTGGCCAGTGAGCTCCCCTCTTGAAGGTCCTGCCAGTGCCCGTCTAGTGCCACCCTCACCTGCTCACTCCCCCCCATCCCCAATGGATCACACACCCGCCATTGTCTTTTCCCGTGGATTCTCTTCCAGTCAACCCAGGGAAGAAGAAAGGCAGAGATGCTTGAAGGAGGAAGCCACACCTGTGGAGATCTAGTCTTCTGCCAAGGACAAGCCCAGGACACCCTCTCAATAGGACACACGCACTCTGAGGTGCCTATTTATCTATTCAACACCTCAGTCTCCCCCGGGGTGTCATAGGAAGGGCAGGGAAGGGTCTGATCTCTCTGTCCCTCCAGCTCAGAGTGGACACATGCAGATTGTGTGGGACAAGAACACGTTCATGAGGGTTGTATTGCTCTTCTGAATAAAAAGCAATTGACCTTCATGCAGAACCCTCTGAGGGAGAGACAATTATCCCCATTTTACAGTTGAAGAAACTGAGGAACAAAGCTTCGAAGTTCCTTGTTCAGGGTCATACAGCTTGGCAGGGGAGACGCTGGGAACAAATGGGTCTAAATAAGTACATTCGTCACGGCCACCCCGTGGAGAAAAGCAGGGATTAGGATCCCCATTAAAATGAGGCACAAACAGGTTGATTAACATGTCCAAAGCCACACAGCTGTGCGTGGCCTGCCTCCACAGCCCGGGCCCAATGCTGGGGCCAGAACAGAGGGGCTGGAGTCAAAGCTAACTTGGCAACTGGTTTCCTCCGGAAGCCGGCTTCCTGCTGGGGTCTCGCAGCAGCCGAACCGCAGTGCTGCCTCCTCCTGTGTGTGTTCCCCTGCGGCCAGCGATTGCTCTCCTCTGCCAGACTAGGGGGGTGAGGGGCCAAATGCCCGCAGCACCCCAAGCACTCCCGGTCCAGGGGCCGTCTTTCCTCAGCCTCCCCCCTCCCTCACCCTGGGAGCATTCCGGACTTTGGGGGTGGGGACTGCGGGGGCCGCAGGGGAAGGAGAGACCTGGAGGAGGGGCCTGCAGCTGCAGAGGATGCCCAAGCCCTGGCGGGCCCTTTGCTGAGGTCTGGGGTCTGAGTGACTAACACGGAGGAAAGAACCTCCTGGACAGAAAAAGGTCGGTCGGCCCCCTTTCTCAACAGGTGGGATTTACTTTAGACTCTAGGAACCATGGGCCTGGGAAGCCCGTGATGGCAACATGGAAGGTGTGGTCCCTGGACCTGGATGTTGATAAGCTGCCTCTGGGGGCCGAGGCAGGGGATGGGAGCGGCCTTTTGTGCCTCAGGACACCCCATTATTTCTGCCATGAGGAAATAAAACTGCTCGGAGGCCCCGGATGCTGCGGCCTCCATGCCTCTCCCCCACCTGGAGAGCCGCCGCACAGGCGGGAGCGAGGCCGGGGGTGCGGGAGCGAGGCCGGGGGAGCGGGGGCAGTTCCCGGCGCCCGCCACGGCCCCCACCGCCCGGAGCTTCCCCTCCCGGCGCTGCAGGAAGGCGCCGTGCCCGGGCTCCTGGCCTCCCTGGAAGGGCCCCAGGGCTGACCATCCGCGACGGCGGAGGGGACGGGCGGGGGGACGCCCCCGAGATCGCACCCCGGTTAGCGACGCCAAGGAGGGATGTCGCCCCCTGACAACTGTGTGCGCCCGGCTCCTGGGTGGCCGGTGCCGCGCACTCACCTGCGCTCATGCTGGTTCCTCGCGCTCATCGCCGGCCCGGCGCTGTGGCCCGCGGCCTGGGCCTGGGCGTCGCGAAGCCCCGCGGCGGGGGCGCGAGGCGGAGAGCGGGAGGGCGGCCGGCGGCCTGGGCGCTCGCTAGCAGCTGTGGGCGCCGGGGAAGGTAGGTGCCGCAGTCCGGTCCTGAGCGCCACCAAGCCCCGCCCCACCCACTGCGGTCGGACGTCGTCCGTCGCGCCGCATGGGCTGCTGGGACTTGTAGTCTGAGCCGCCTCCAACGCAGGCGCAGAGATAGAGATGCCTCAGCCCCCAGACACGTGCTCACAGAGTGGGGACTCGCCAGGAATCAGATAGGAAAACCTTGAGGCACATGAACGTACAGACTCACAAACACAAGTACACGACAACCCTCACACCAATTCACAAACAGAAGAGATGTGACATTTAAGAGATAGACACAATGACCCTTAGACACACACATAGACTCCTAAGACACAACACAGATTCACACAGGTGACACTGATGTCCACAGTAGTGTGTCACTAAGAAATCCTATATAATAAAAGTCTAATATGCAAATAGACCGAACAGTGGAACAACCTGTTGCTATGATGTGCACTGACCACCAGGGGGCATGTGCAGAACATGGTGGGCGTTGGCTGCAGTGTGGTGGTGGAGCAGGTGAGCGGGGGTGCCAGACCAAGGTGGGGCGCTGGTTGCTGTAATCAGGGCGAGCTTCTGGTGGTTTCTTAAATTCTTTGCTCCTGCAGACCATGGTCCTTCCCCGGCGCTTACACCTGTTGCCAGCGCCGGCCCCACTCACAACCATTGCCAGCACTGGCCCCGCTCGCATCCACAGCCAGCGTCGGAGACACTGCTTGCTCCTGTTGCCAGTGCCCAGAGCCAGTCCCAATTACTCACCCCCCATCAGTGGGTGCAAGTAGTGGCTGCCTGCCCTGATTGCCCCTGAAGGCTTCTCCACCTCCCCCTGCTCCTGAGGGGTGATCAGGGCAGCAGCCCCCACTTGCACCACTGCTGGTGCTGACCCCAATTGCTCCATGCTGTCAGCAGATGTGAGCAGCAGCAGAAGCAAGGCTGCCAGCAGATGGGATGGGGGGAGTGTATGAAGGGGGGGGTTCAGGTAAAGACACAGAGGATGGGGGGCTGAGACCTACCCCTGTGCCTACTACAGCCTCGCAGCCCACCATTCCTTTCAAAGTGCATGAATTCATGCACTGGGCCCCTAGTACAGATATATTATCCCCACCCACTCACTGTGCACTGCACACTTGGAGTCAGCCCCAGCTTCATCAGTAGTTAAGGACTATGCATGCTGGTTCAAGGTGGCCTCAATCTCTTCTAGGCTGTGTGACCTTGGACAAGCCAGTTAACCTCTCTGGGCTTCATTTCTTTTCTTTCTTTCTTTCTTTCTTTTTTTTTCTTTTCTTTTTTTTTTTTTTTTTTTGTGTGTGTGTGTGTGTGTGGCTCATTTCTTAACCTATATAGGGTGTTGATGACATTAGCAATGCCTACTACATAAAGTTACGAGGATCACATGAGAAAAAGCATGAAAAGCACACAGGACAGTGCTAGGACCACTCCCATCCTTGCCCCTAACCTGATCCTTCCCTGGTCTGACCCACCCTTCATCTTTGGAGGTCCTTAGTCCAGAGTCCTCTGACCCCAGGATTAGAGAGAGCACCATGTCTGTGCCTGTCACTATGGGGCAATGAGATGAATAAGTATGACATCTCTGGTTCCTTTCAGGAGCCTTCATGCATCCCACCTGTGTAGGTGTGTCTGTGGGTCATGTCATGAGGCTTCTGGGACCTGGATTCTGCCTTGGATATTTCTCTGGCATTTTAGAGGCCTCCTGTGCATCCTCACAGAGTGTCCCTGTGTCCACACACATCTCTGTGAGGCACTTCTGACCATGTCGCACTGGGCAGGTGTATCTTCCTTCTTTGCTACATACGAAGCAGTGCCACGCTCCACCCCAGGGCTTAGCCCAATCCCTGGCGGCCCACTTACTTAACCAGGGGAACCCAGACCCCATGGCAGCAGGAGGGCCGGGTTTAGAAATAGGTCTGCTCAGATGGCCTTGCCAAGAGACAGTGTGGTACTGCAGCCAGGGGCTGGGCTCTGGCACCAGAGAGACCTGGGTCTGGATGTGCATCAGCTGCTTCCTAGCTGTGTGAGCTTGAAAAAGTCACTTTCCCTCTCTGAGCCTCTCTCCTCATTGGTAAAATGAAAGCTGTTGAGAGAATGAAATGAGGTGGCAGGTGCTTGATAGAGCCAGTGACGTTCTTTAGATCCTGGCACTGGGCTAGAAGCTTCATAAGAAATGGGTTTTGGGACTGCATTGCAAGACTGGTCCCTTCACTCTTCATATTGGCATTGAAGAGGCTCCATCCTCTGAGCCATCTGGGAGGGACCTGCCCCTTTGCCCATCACTCTGACGGGGAAAGAGGCCAGAGGAAGCTTCCTTCCAAACCACAGAGGATGTGGGAGGCCCGGCTTTCGATCCAGGTTTACCTCTGGGAAGGCGGCTCTCCCTGTGGTCCCTGGGCTGTCTGCGGGCTGGGCTCCTGCCACCCGGAGGTCAGGATGCTGGAGACGGAGGAGGCTTCTTCCCAGGGCCGCGGCTCTCTTGGGGGTTCACAGGAAGGACACAGTATGACTGGCAAAAGGCTTGAAAAGTCGCTAATTTGGACAGGTTTATTCTAGAGCACATGTGTCAAACACAAGGCCCGCGGGCCAAATCCGTCCCGCCAGGCCTTGCAATGTGGCCCGCACCGCGCTGTCATCACTGCACTCCACTGCGTTTCCATCACAATGACAGTTTATGACTGTTCAGTAAACCATTCGGCCCGCGATTTAGGCTGGATTTTAGATTTTGGCCCCTTCTCTGAGTGAGTTCGACACCCCTATTAGAGCATTGCCTCACTTCTCTATTTTTCGAGATTTCACTAAATTTTCGCAACACAAGGGGTTTTCTTATCTAGTGACAAACCCCATGACAAGATTCTGGCTGTCTAGACAAAGTGGAGTTTCAGCAGTTTGGCTAGGAGTTTCCTGGGCAAAGGGGAGAAGGGGCCAAAGAGAATCAAGGGTCAGTTGGTGGCACTTCCTCCTTGCACTGAGCAGTCCGGCGACCTGAGAGCTGGAAAGCGAGCAGCATTCGCCTTGCACAGAAAAACCATCCTCTGGACGGGACACCTCCAGCTCTGGCCAGAAACACACACCAGACTGTGGAGTCCAGGGGGCTGGGAATGGATCAGCTTGTAGTCCCTGCAGCCTCCAGCAGGTGGCCTTTCACCCGGTAGGTATTAGAGGCAAATCCCTCCACTGAGTTTATGGGGCATTTGCTCTACTGCAAGTTAGACGCTTTTCACATTTACAAAAAAAAAAAAGTTAAGTATTTATTTACTGAAACAAATAAATTGAGGTATATCTGACAAAACTGTAAGCTGTATAAAGTGTAGGACATGTTTTGATAGACCCACACAAGGTGAAGGGACTCCCCCAATCGAATTAACACGTCCAACACCTCACATATTTACTTTTGTTTTGTGAGAATTTACATTTATTCTTAAAACAAGTAAGAAAATTAATTTCAGAGAGAGGAAGGGAGAGAAATACTGATTTTTTTTGTTCCACTTATTTATACAGTCTTGGTTAACTCTTGAATGTGCGCTGGCTGGGGATTGAACGCACAACCTTCGAGTATCGGGAGGATGGACTAACCCAGTAGTTGGCAAACTGCGGCTCGCGAGCCACATGCGGCTCTTTGGCCCCTTGAGTGTGGCTCTTCCACAAAATACCATGGCCTGGGCGAGTCTATTTTGAAGAAGTGGTGTTAGAAGAAGTTTGCGTTTAAAAAATTTGGCTCTCAAAAGAAATTTCAATCGTTGTACTGTTGATGTTTGGCTCTGTTGATTAATGAGTTTGCCGACCACTGGTCTAACCAACTGAGCTACCCGTCCAGGGCCACATTTATTCTTATTTAGATGACAACCACAGTTCTGAGAGGTGAACGCTATTCATTCCCATTTTATGGGAAAAAGAGGCACAGAAATACAGGAACTCCCAAAAGCTGGTGAAGAAGACATGTCTGGTTTTGGTCTGAGAGAAACTCGAAGCACCCACAATATCATTTTGAGTGGAGGTCGATTGTCTGCCCACAGTGAGGACACAGAAGTAGCATCAAGCAGGCAACACTGTCCTGGCCAGGTCCGCAGTTCTATTAGGAAAGTCTTGTGACCACTGAACTAGAACATCCGCTTGCTGTCTGCTATCCAGCGAACGGTTAATTAAGCAGTAAATTAAACTCTCGGTGGATAACAGCCCAATTTAGCTGGAGTTTAAATAGAGCGAGAGGGAACTACACTGGCAAACTTGACGCCCGATGAAGCTGATTTGAAGTGGCAGCTCCCTATGACAGCCTGCCTCTTACCAGTTGCTGGGGTTGCAGAAGTCTTCTGTACAAGCCATTACGTTATTCATGAGAAAAACCCATCTTTCCCCAGAGACCAGGAGATTAGGAGCAAAGCCACGTTTTCCCACAAACCCAAGGAGCATGACCTTCCCACGGCTGACAGAAATCAGTAAGGTGCAGCTTTTGTCCTCCTGCCCTCCATGCACGTGGCCTGGGGGTCTGCCCGAGTTTTTTCAGTTCTCTTCTGAATTCTGGGCTTAAACACCAGAGGACGCTGTACTGTGTGTGTGTGTGTGTGTGTGTGTGTTAAAAATAGGAAGAGAGAGGGATAGAGAGTCAGAAACATCGATTAGAGAGAATCATCGATCAACTGCCTCTTGCACACCTCCCACTGGGGGTGTGCCTGCAACCAAGGTACATGCCCTTGACGGAATCGAACCTGGGACCTTTCAGTCTGCAGGCCGACGCTCTATCCACTGAGCCAAACCGGTCTCGGCTGTAGAGAATTTTTTAAAAAAAGTTTGAGTCAAACAGAAGAAATAGCTGGAAGATAGCAGACAGATAAATGTTTTGGAAATACGTTTGCAGTTTCTTCTCTGCATTTGATTAAGGAGCAATGTGAGATTACTCAAAGGCGGGAAAGAGCAAGACAGGCATGAACTGCAGAAGAATTCAGACTGTGCTCTTCAGCGGTGGCCCCCCTTTTGAAGAAGGGGTAGGAAAGGGGGCATTTCAGAGGGGTATTCACAGGAACAATGGTCAGGGCTCGCTTCAGGCAAAGTTACATGCCGGTCTGCCCTTGTTAGGAATGAATGACCAGATCACCCTGTGAGGTGACTCTCAACCTTTCGTCCAGAGGGAATTCTGACACATGCTACAACATGAATGAACCCTGAGCACTTTATGCTAACTGAAAATGTGTCACAAAAAAGCAATTACTGTATGACTGCAGTCATGTGAGGTCAGTCAGGCACAGAAACAGAAAGTAGAAGGTGGTTGCCAGGGGCTGGGAGGGGGAAATGGGGAGCTGTTGTTGAACAGGGACAGTTTCAGTTTTGCAAGATGAAGAGTTCTGGAGATGGCGGTGGAGATGGTTGCCCAAGAATGTAAATGTGCTTCACACCACGGAACCATGCACTTAAAATGGCTAAGATGGCAACTTTTGTCTCACAATTAAAAAAAAAAAAAGAAAAGTAGAAAGCTGCTAACAGATTATATTGTACTGTTTTTGACGAGTTTATACATGCCACACGTGTAAGGACATAAGAGATCTGGAAGGAAATGAATATATTAACTGTCAACAGGGGATGGGGGACTTGGGCAGTTTTTGGGGGGCGAGGGGCCCTTCCACTTTTTACCTGACCTGCTTTGTACTGTTTTCAATGAGCGTTACTACTCTTGCAGTCTCAGAACCCTGGCAGCAACTGTGGGAATGCATGCTTGTGGTGTGAGGTCCCCTGAAGGCACTGCACTTGTGGGACCAACACAGCTGATCTGGGTCACTCTCCATGCCGGAGGAATCGCAAACCTTGCCTCAATGAGATAAAAAAGACTTACCACGCCCAGCCAGCGTTGCTCAGTGATTGAGCATTGACTCATAAACCAGGAGATCGGTTCAATTCCCAATCAGGGCACATGTCCAGGTTGTGGGCTCCATAGCCAGTGGAGGTGGGGGCTGGGAGGAGGCAGTTGATGTTTTTCTCTCAGGTATCCCTCTCCCTCTCTCAAATCAATAAAAACATATTTAAAAAAAAAGACTTATCAGGATTTGGTTTTAAATAATTCTAATACTAAAGTAGAAATTGGGATGCTGTATAACCATGCTAACATTTACTGAGCACTCAGTAAGTGCCAGGAGGGTGAGGAAGACACAATTATGACTCCCATTTTACAGATGGGTACATAGAGGAGCAAAGAGAAGAACTTGCCCAAGACTGTCCAGTTGGTGAACAGCAAAGCTGGGAGGAGCCCCAGGTCCTGCATGACATCAGCTTCATGCTTGGGCCCACTGTCCCCACCCCTCCACCCCCAGAGGCTCCTCCTGGCATCTTCACATTCCTCTGCCGTGAGTAAAAGGAACAGGCTTGCTTTTTTGTTAATAAAGCAGAATAACATTTATTCTCTTCTTAAAACTTTATTTTACATTCTGTAATCATGGAAACTTGGATTAGATATAAATTATGTCCAGCTGAGCTGGTTACAGGCCACGTTAGCATGAGAACAGTTAAGCGGAAGCTTTCTTTTCTTTGTAGGTTGCCATCATTTTCTTGATTTCAGCAATAGCTTTCCCTGGATTCAGCCCCTTGGAAAAAAGAGAAGAGAATCAGTACCAAATGGCAGTGAAGCTGAATGGGAGGAGTGACGACCTTGGGCAGAGCCCCTCCCCCGCTGGTGCAGGGTCCAGGCAAAGTGAATGCAAACCAGGCCTCTAAAGCCCTGAGCCTGGGCTCAGAACTCCCCGTGGCCTCTCCGTCCAGATGTTACGAAGGTGAGCCAGTTCTCTCTCTCTCTGCAAAGGGCCCCGTCTTGTTTTATTCCTGTTGTGCCTCCCTGTAGCTGGTTAAGGAGCCCAGGGCGGAACCATGTTCTGAATGCTCAGAGACATCTCAGAGAGAACTTCTCTTTATGCCTACAGCTGGTGGCACAATCAGCCAGACAGCTCTAAAGGTTTCACACATTCCCACAATCTGTAACTCATCCTCAGAAACCAGCACATTCTAGCTCCCAAAGCCGTGGAAGAGGCTCTGGTCCCTCCGGCTCCAATGACCCTGTCTGCTCTCTGCCAGCGCCTCTGGAGCAGAGGCCATCCATCACTGCCGCTGCGAGGGCCGCCAGCCGCCTACCTTGGGACAGGTCCTGGTGCAGTTCATGATGGTGTGGCAGCGGTAGAGGGAGAAGGGGTCCTGCAGCTTGGCCAGGCGCTCCTCCGTGAACTCGTCCCTGGAGTCGATCATCCAGCGATAGGCCTGGAACCGGGGGCTGGTTAGCTGAGCTGTCCACCCCCCGGGCCAGAGCAGCCTCCGCTCACCTCAGCTCCAGGAGTGCATACAGGGAACTCACTCAGCTTTGCCGCCCTGTCTGCACAGTCTAACTTTTGCCACCTTTCAGTGAAAGGCTCCCAACTCTTTCTGAACTCCTCTCGATCAGTGATCCCCACAAACCTGGGGACCACAGTGCATCAGGTACCCTGGGGCTTAAGTGTGTGCGATCCGGCATCGTCTTCTAATTACTACGTTGCTCTTTAGCTTCCTATCCAGATCATGAATTAGTGAAGGCAGGGGCTGAGTCAAATGATTCTATCTGTCTTCACAGCACCCACTCCCTGTCTTTGAGTAAACCGATGACTTCACAGCCCTGTCTAGAGATCGTCTTTGCTTCACTTACTGATTCTTTTGATTAGAGTATGTTCCCAGAAGCCTGAGACCAGCCAGCTGAAAACTGGCTAACCCCCCATCACTGGACATGCTCTGCAGTGTTACTGGAGCACTTCTATGCTCCCAGCAACTCAGGTCACCGGCTCAGGGGCCAGCTATGAATGCACCTCGCTGTCAATCTCTAGCCTGGCTGGGAATCAACACTGCCACATGGTCACACAACCACATAACTTCTCTTTTTGTGGGAAATTGAGAAATGATAAGTTGTTTCATGAGCTGCTCTAAGCCTGGAAAGCACGGACCATAAATCTAACGCACAGGCTTTCTGGGAACAAAGACAGTGACTTTCTTTGCAGTGAACTAGTCTTATCGTGAAAGGCAATACCACTTTTTCTTCTGAGCAACCCCTACAGCCAGTCCTCCCAGCTTCCGTTAGCCTGGAAACCATTTCCAACCCGAGAGCTGGCGGTTCCCCTCAACGGCACTTCGCTGTCCCCTGCTCGTGTGCTGGAACCCCTGTGAGGGAGGTGGGAGCCATGACAGATGCAGTCTGGGGAAAGCAGGCCAGTGGGCAGGCGAGAGCCAGCTGCACAGGAAACACGTGCAGGGGACAGTGAAGTATTGGCAAGGCATTGTGTGCCCACCAGCAGGCCACTACCCAGGGCGGGCCCCTCGCCACGCCAGAACAAAGGCACTCTGCAGATGAAGCTCTAGGTTTACTGAAAGCCAAGTGGAGACAAAGCAACCTATGACCTTGTTTGAATGGGTGCAAATCAAGAAAGCCATTGCCCTCAGAATGTCTGGTTGCCAACAACATATTGTGCACTTGGATTTCTGGACACTTTTTTCAGTTTTTCTGGAAGCAATTACGGAGCGCCTCACCTGCATCAGAACGGCAGGTCCCAGGTATTTGTCTCCATTCCACCAGTAGCTGGGGCAGCTGGTGCTACAGCAGGCGCAGAGGATGCACTCGTACAGCCCATCCTGTGCAGGAGGAGGAAGCAGAGTCAGGAGCCCGGGACTGAAGGGCCCACCGTGTCCTTAGTTGACTAACTGTGGAATGTGGGGTTAGAGCAGCGTTTTTCAACCGCTGTTCCGCGGCACACTAGATGTTGCCTGGTGTGCCGTAGGTGCAGACAAGACAAGAATTTTATAATTTTTCACTATTTTGTTTACTTAATATTTCATAATAAAGTAATTATAAAATACTTTCTTTGTGTTTATTTGATTCCTATTCAAGAGAATTACTTTATATATAGTCAATATAGGCACAGAGTTAAATTTTTTAACGTTTTCTAATGGTGGTGTGCCTCGTGATTTTTTTCATGAAACAAGTGTGCCTTTGCCCAAAAAAGGTTGAAAAACACTGGGTTAGAGCATGAACAAAGCATCCGCTCGCATGTGCGTTTTCTTGGGAAAACCCTAGGAGTGGTTTGCAGAGATTTATCAGAGCCATGCAAAAGAGCCTGGACTGCAATGTAATCATCTGCTGGATTACAGCCCAGAGCGCAAGTCCAAGTACACTGTACTTATCCTTTAATTATGAATGCCTCTCTTATCTAAAGGAGAAAAATGTAAAAACAAAACACCCCATGAAAACAAAAAACAAAACTACACAGTCCTGGACGTTTGCTCAGTGGATAGGGCACTGGACCACAGATCAAAGTGTCATAGGTTCGATTCCTGGTCAGGGGCACATGCCAGGGCTGCAGGTTCAATCCCTGTCCCTGGCTGGGACACGTGTGAGAGGCAACCAATTGATGTGTCTCTCTAACCTTGATGTTTCTCCCTCTCTCCCTGCCCACCTCCTTTCTACTCTCTCTCTCTCTCAAAAAAAAAAAAAAAAAAAAAAAAAAAAAAAAAAAAAATCCCAGTGGGAAAAATACCCTCAGGTGAGGATTAACAAACAAACAAAAATAAAAAAAGACTAACCCCCAACCAACCAACCAACCAAATGCATTACCTAGAATACAGTCTAGGAGAAACAGAGAGGGCCTGGTGCGGAGGCCTCTAGTAGTCTGTACCAGCCTCTGCCTGCTCAGCACAGGAGACATCAAGTTTCCAATGGGAACCAACATCATCCTACATAATAGCCAACTTGCACCGAGTACTTCATGCTCCACTGACTTTACCTTCTTTGATGATCACAATAACCCTATGAGATTCCCATTTTACAGGTAAGGAACTGAGGCTCAGAGAGGTCAGGTCACTTGCCCAGGGTCACAGAGCTGGGATGGGACCCAGGCAGCCTGACTCTTGAAGCCCTGCTCCTTAACACCTGTCACATGACTCATCTGCCCAACAGGTGTGCACACTGGGCCTGCAGATTCTGGGAACAGAAACTGATCAAAGGCAGCCAAACAGAAGGGCACGCCGCCGCCTGAAGTGACAGCTGATGACAGATGACAAAGAGCTGTTGGTCCTGATTGAAACCTTATGAGGCTTCAAAAAAAAAAAAAAAAAAAATCTATGCTCGGGCAGCAGGTCAGAGTATAAACTGGCCCCACTGGTCTATAAAGCATAAAGTAATAGAATTAAGTCATATTATAGTCATATTCTTTAGTCATATTCTTTAGTCTACTTTAAAAAATCTAACAAGAAAGTAAAATTTCTTGGACAGAACTTGAAGGATAAAGATGTTTATCACACCTTCTTTGCAATAACAATAACAATGCTAAGAAGTGCTCTCATTGTTCAGCGACAGTGGGAGTGGCTAAGAAAACATGATGTTCACACCGAAGCAGTAGAAAGTCAAGTGTAAGCTCAAGCTTCACGCTTATGAAGAACTTCTAAGACTGTGGGAAGATGCTCAAATAACATAAAGGAAAAACGCGGACACAAAAGCATGTTTGCCTTTTGACCCCAGCTACATAAAATCACGAAAAAAGTTATGTTTAGTGTATTAATTTAAGGCAGTGAAAAATGCTAAGTAAATACATGTTTGGTATTTAAATGAGTACATTTTGATTATCCAGAAAACGTGCTTCATTCCCTAATAAGCCCACATCAAGAAGATGTTTACTAGCTGTAAGCTACCCGAGCATGAGGGAGACTGGTTGGGCCAGAGCAGCCGGTTCCAGCCTGGACCCGGATGTGTCCGACTCCTTCGGAGTCAGAAGTGGGGGCTGTGCGGACTCACATCACTGTGCTGCCCTTGTTGTCTCCACGTCAGAGCTGGGCAGTCTTAGCAGGACTCTCCTTTTTAAACGTTTTATGGGGAAGAGGAGAGGGGCTCAATATTTCCCAAGACCAAAAAGATAGAATTTCTTTATTCATTCACACAACTAATGTGTCTTGGTAAAATAACCTGTGCCAGGGTCTTTGATCCAGAAGGAGTAAGACGCCATCCCTATGAGGGCTTAGTCTGAGGGACAGGGATGTAAACCACTCTTAGGATCAGCGCGGCACTGGAGGGACACACCAAGTGGTGACCGTGGGAAGCACATGTCCTTGGCCCTGTAGTTGGGACCCACCTCCATGTGGTCTCCTCCCCACCTCTCCCGTTCCACAGGACACAGAGTGTGCAGGGGTGAGCGTGCAAGCAGACACTTCTGAGAGGAGGAGAAAGTAGCACGGGAGAAGGAGAGTGAAAACTTGGTAATACGTAACTCCTTCACTTCCAAAGACTCCCTAGACTCTCACAGAGCACAACTCCAAGAGAGTGCGAAGGCAATAATCGCCAGACGTGCGATGGTAGGAGAGAACACAGGGGTTCCAGGCCCAGTTTACCCATTTTCACCCTTCCCTACTTCATTCCCACCTCTAAGACAGTGTTCAAGTGCAACTCTCACTTAGCGGTCACTCCTACAGAAGGGGCAGTTCCCACACCAGCTTCCATAGAAGACAAGCATCTTCAACACGGTAACAATCTGCTCCTAGCCAGGGCAGGCGCTCCAGCTCCTGGTCTGCTCTGCCCTCCGTGCGTTCACACTGCCCACCGGCCCTGAGGATGGGTGTCCAATGCTTGGGCGGATGCTTTTGAAGTTCCTTCCAGAACACACTAGAAGGTCTGCATTACCTCATGCACTTACCTGCCCCGACCACTCCCACCCCCTCAAGACACACTTCCTGGAAAACATCTTTGCAATGAAATTCCTCAAATCAAGATAATAAATGGGGGAAATTACCAGTTTATCGCGATCTTCTATGGACTGCAGATACTGCTGTTTGCCTTGCTGGGATTCATCCTTCTTCTTCAAATAAGGCTCAATGGATTTGTACTGAGCGTAGAAGTTGCTCAAATCCTGAGGGGAAGAGGGGAAGAGGGAAGAGGGGAAGAGGGAGAAGGGTCAGGTTCTACATCCCCTAGCTTGCTCTTCACCTATTTCTCGGCCTTCTTTCCTGCCCTCTGACAGACTGAAGGCAGACTTTCCTGAGGCAGGATCCGAGCAGAGATGCAGAGGGAGAAATGGTCACAATGCTGAGAGTTGTCAGCAAGTCTCCTCTTCACCCTGGAACCTCATCCTCCCCGCCCTTGAAAATGCCCTCAGCGAAGATGGTCAAGTACAGGGCGGTAGAAACGAAAGTAAAATGGGTATCAACTGTTGCTGAATTCTTTGTAGTTATGGCCAAATTCTTCGTTTCTGGGACTGTTGCAATTTTGTGCCCTGTTATTACCAAAAAATCTTCACCAAATGAGCTGCTGGAAGATCTGTTTATGGTCCAACAGTCAAATTGCTGAGTTAAACTCAGACAGGAAAAAACTGCCCGAAAGAACTAATAGCATAACCTGAACATCCCTCTCCCGGCACCCTTGCAAAAAACATGGGATGGGATGCAGAGACTCACAGGAACCAGGTCCTTTATCACATACATATGTGGAAGAGGGTAGATTTTTGAGACTTTGTTGAGGTTGGTGTCAATCCTCCGGGTGCAAGCTAGAGTGTTGCCTCCGTTGATGTTCATTGCACAGGAGCCACAGATACCTGAGAGACAAAATACAGCTGACACGTCCTCACCCAGCTTCCGGTTCAGTCACCCAGCTTCTTTCCTCTGGACTGCCGCCAGCTACTACCACGGGGAGCAGCTGGCGGAGGTGCCACGGCCTTTTCCTCTCCTCCTTATCGAGAACGCAGATCTATGGGCTGCAGTTCCAATTCCGGAAACATTCTGCGACCATGAGGCAAGCTCGAGGGTGGATGGCGCTAGGGCAGAAGGAGCTGGGATCCAGCTGGCACCACGGAGTTCCCCGCGCCAGTCCTAGCTGCATGCTTCATGTGTTTTGAGAGAAAACCAGCCAGTATTTTTAAAAGCCACCATCTCTGGCCATATGCCCCATCTCTGGTCTCGGAAGCCAGTGTTATTTGAGCAGGAACTCTAACAGCTTACAATGTCCCCAAACAAATTGACATTGTCTTGGTCACATAAGGCCGAGGCCTGGCTACAGATTACCCAGAGGCAGCTCTCACTCTATTGTCTCCACAAGACAGCAGCCGGAGGATGTGAAACCCACAAAAGCTGCCCGAGCACTAACTTCCCAAGGAGAAGAATAAACTAATGTCAAAGCAAAGCAAAGCAAGCAGAACCGAGGTGCTGACCAAGGGACCCTGCAATGAGGATTTTCTTAGTCTGAACTCACTTCCTGTGCAGGGAAATTTCCGAGGTATATCAGAGTTTAAAATTGGCTATAAAGTTAAACCCCTGGAACTGCTTCTCTGGAGCTGTATTTTGGTCATCAGGCCAGAGAAATGGGATTACTCATGGAACTTGCACTGGGTTACCACTTTTTTATTTTAATTTCTTTATTGATTATTAGTTATTACATAAATGTCCTTATCCCCCCATTACCTCTCTATCCCCTCCACTCATGCCCTCACCCCCCTGTTGTCTGTGTCCGATGGTTAGGCTTATATGCATGCACACAAGTCCTCTGGTTGATCTCTTCACCTACCCCACTCTCCCCTACCTTCCCTCTGAGGTTTGACTGTCTGATCGATGCTTCTCTGTCTCTGGATCTGTTTTTGTTCTTCAGTTTATGTTGTTCATTATATTCCATAAATGAGTGAGATCATGTGATATTTATCTTTCACTGACTGGCTTATTTCATTTAGCATAATGCTCTCCAGTTCCATCCATGCTGTTGTAAATGGTAAGAACTCCTTTTTTACGCAGCGTGGTATTCCATTGTGTAGATGTATCACAGTTTTTTAATCCACTCATCTACAGATGGACACTTAGGCTGTTTCCAAATCTTAGCTAAGGTGAATTGTGCTGCTATGAGGGTTACCACTTTTATAAGACTCTCCCCTCTCTTCCTCTCAAGCTTAGTAAGAACGTAAGAGAACATACAGATCTATTTCTAAAGTTTTAGGCAAATACTCCTCAAGAGATTGAATAGTATCGATATATTGGTGTACACCTGGCATTCAACTGTTTCTATTTAAACACATAGCATTGTGTTTTAAAAGAAATGGTACATAATTTAAAAAATAAATCCAATGAATCTGCTCTTAAAAAGGTTCCCCTGGAAATTCTCTTAACAAGTAATAAGGGAGCAGCAATGAATTTCATCTGCCTGGGGTACTTTAGTCCAGATGGCCACACCCGATGTTCTTGGCTCTGCGTCTGGGGGAAGCGGGGAGAGAAGGTTACTGAAAAGCATCTCCATTTCCTGAGCTGCCAGGATTTATGTGGAGAAAGTTGGTGTTTAATTACAGCAGAATGTTCCCTGGACAGCAGGACCCAGCCCAACTATCAAAATATCTGTCAGCGTTTGCTACAATAAACCCAATCCTGTAAGATTGGAAAAATCAAAACAGATGTCTTAGAAATAGATCTTGAAATGCACAGCAGGACAAACATAAAAAGCGATGGGCCAATGTTTACAGTGACTTTTCCTTTCTGGAAGGTTATTTTAGGAAGAGAGTTCAATCCCAGCCCTCGGTCTTGGCCCAAGCTACGCTTTTTGGCTTTTTCCTGGGTTTTCCAAGCCCGGCCAGACTGTACTGCCTGAAATGCAGTTCTGGAATTGGACAACTCAGACCGACTCCTGGCTTCCCAGCTCACCAGCTGTGTGTCCTATCAGAAGTCCCTACCCTCGCTGGGCTCAGTTTCTTCATCTGCACTGCGAGTGTAAATATAACAGCACTCTCTCTCTCTCTCTCACAGAACGGAGCCTGGCACACACATGGAGCTGTGCTCCACGACCATCAGGCCAGCCGGGCTTCATGACCCCCCTGTGTGATTTTTCCACATCCGAGTACCACCTGAACAATTATTTAGGGGTTTTCTTTAAATCAAATCATTTTTACTTAAATTTGTATTAAAAACAATTCCTGTATCACTGCTACACTGTCAGCAGTAATTGTGTTTTTCTAATATGTAGATAAATGCATAACTATTAAGGTAAAAAAGGCTAGCCTGCACACTGCCGGAAATCAGCTCAGGTGGCACCAGCAGCACACTATGGGACACGCTGTTCCCATCCAGAACATTCTTACTGAGCACCTGCTCTGTGCACATGTGATGCTGGGAGCTGCAGGGACGCACACGCCCCCTGATGGACAAATGTTACGTGTACACAAGCACCAGTTACTCTCTCTACTGCCCCAGTACATGAGCCCCGCAGAGCAGAGGCAGGCGGCTAGCGCACTGAGCTAGTCCTGGAAGGCAGCAGCGGCTCTCAGCACCGCCAGATGCAGTGTCCACGCGACAGAAAGCTCTCAAAGGGAAGCAAACTCAGAAACCAGAACTTGTACCAGCCAAAATTTTCCACCCCTTTACCCAAGAAGAGGAAGTGCAATGCACAGCCAGGTCAGCTGGCAGAGCCCTGCGGCTGTTCTCTAGGTATTTCTGTCAGCTCTGGCCAGCCCTTTGGGGAGCAAGGACGTAAGTCCGCGGGGCCTCACCGGGAAGGAGGTGCTTACCTTCTCTGCAAGATCTTCGGAAGGTCAAGGTAGAATCCATTTCATTCTTAATCTTGATTAGAGCATCCAACACCATAGGACCGCATCTGACCAAAACCAAAACAAGAATGAAAGAACCCAGTTATACTTACACTTTTATCATAATAAGATGAGACATCTGTCTGAACCAGCTGCTTTTATTACCCGCTTGGCCTTCGCAGGGCACTTACAGAATTTCCCCATTTAATTTTTGCACATTCTTACACATTTAGAGTACTGCAGAGTTCTATTTTGGTGATCACACTGAACGTACATTTCTAGGAAACAGAAAGCTAAAGTAGGAAAATATTTAGGTTAGAAAACAACTTCCATATACTGGCAGTTTTTCTTTTTTCTTCTAAAGTTCCCTGCAAAGCTTTCCCAAATAATTTATTTCAAATTTAAAAATTTCAGAATCCAAACAAGTAGCTTTAAATGGTTTGATAATAACAATAATGCACAACCGTAACAAAAACATGGTAGAGAATAAAAGATCCATCGCCCACAGTCCCCTCATCTCAAGCCCTGAGTGCTCCAGGCGCCTGGGTGCAGTGAAAGGCATAAGGGCTGGCGTGGCTCAGTGGTTGAGCATCGATCTCTGAACCAGGAGGTCACAGTTCAATTCGCAGTCAGGGAACATGCCCAGGTTGCGGGCTCCAGGAGGCAGCTAATCAATGATACCCTCTCATTGATGTTTCTATTTTTCTCTCCCTACTCTCTGAAATAAAAAGATTTTTTTAAAAAAAGGGCAGCAGCCCCCGCCTTGGGATCCAGAGTGCAGGCCTGGCATTTGAGATCCTGGCCTGAATCCTGCCTTGGACACTTACTAGGTTTGCAGGCAAATCAATTAGCTGCCTATCTGTCAAGCCCAGAGAGCAACACCTCCATCTCACAGGACTGCTGCTGTGAATGAATGAATACGAGGAAAGAAACAGAGAGAGCACTGCCTGCCACATACATTTAGTTTCACAATTATCCTTATGCAGAATCTGTGATTCTATGAAAATGGCTTCCTGTCTGAGCCGCATTTATCTGTAAAATGGAATCAATAGTGTATCACAAGACTGTAATGAAGATTAAATAAAAACTTGCAATTTTTATGTGGAGTACACACAAATGCTCAACAAATCTTATTTCCTGGTTGCCACCTGATTCCTTTCGGCATTTCCCTATGCATGGGATTTAAAAAAATATGCCCCCTCCTCAAATATCCTTTAGCATCACCTGTATTTCTTTTTCTCCAGTTTTATGGATATAAAATCAAACATAACACTGTGTAAATTCAGGGTGTATGACGTGACAATTTGACTTATGTATATATTGTGAAATGATTAGCACAATAAGGTTAGTTGACACATTTGCATTATCTGTATTTCTATCAGCAACTTGCAAACACCCTTTTTTTTGTGCCGGACTTTTGCCAACACTGGGAAATGTTACCTTTAAAAACCTCTGCTATTCTCAGTGTTTGAGCTCTTGGAATACTAACTACAATGGTTGAGTATTTGTCATAAATACATTAATTTTTCTTCACTCACCAATTACTCATTCCAAGTCTTCTGTGTGCCAGGTTCCGTTCTAGGTGCTGGAGATACACCAGAGAACAACACAGATGAAACTTCCTGCCAGGGAGCTTCCCTCTGCTGGGCTAATTCTAGCGACTCAGTCTGTGCATGGTCTTTGACTCTGTCTACTGAGGTCCTGGGAAATCGTTTTTGAAGATCTGAGCTTATCATCTTATAAAGGGAAAACTCTTCTTATATTTTTCTCTCCTATTACTCGCTTCCAATACCTCACTTCTCATCACCAAACATGTGGGTGTTTCTCCCATACTAAGCAATTCTGCAACATCAGTTGGGTGTCCCACAGTATAACTCAATCCCACCCTCCAGCCAGGTTTATGGTGTTTATCATCATCACTATATAACACAAAGGTCCAGATACATAAAATCAACACGAAAACATTCAGGATTCTAAGACTGATATTGTGTTAAATGGCTTAAAAAAAACACTATGCATAAAGCCAATTCTACCATGATTCCTATAAAGTGGTCATGCTTTGATTTGGGGGAAGAAGAATCTTACAAAGTTATTCAGGCCCCCACATAGTTCTCATATTTATTTTTTGTTCCTTTTCTTCTTCTCCTTTTTAAAAAGTTATTATTTATATTTCTTCTCATTCTCGTTTTAAGGAGAGGGTAACTTCCAGAGCCACTGGATGACCTTAGTTTTAAACCTTCCAAGGCGTGAAGAGCACGTCCGAGGCAGATGAAGAGCTCACTTCACTGATCAAACACCCAGCTTTCACCGAGATACTCACTTATTCAAATCAACTTCATAGGTTTGCATACGAGGTTTATCTCCAGTCTTGTCCGGATCCCATCGGTAGATGGCAAATTTCTTGATTCGGGGAGCGGTGGCAGCAGCTGTCTGGGCCCCTCGGCAGGCCTGAAATTTAAAAAGTTCACAAGAACAAAAAAAAAAAAAAAATTATTTAAAATGAAAGATAAATCCTTCCACTTAGCTGCACTATAAACTGCAATACTGAATACAAGCCTGCACGTTACTGACAGTCTTCTTGGGGAAGGCAGCCAGCCAGTATTCAACAAATACTAAGCACTTCTCATATGCCAGACATGCCAATTCATACTCGTTTTTACAGTCACTATTTATTATTGCTAGGTACTGTATTAAATGCTTTATATGAATGATTCCACTGAATCTGCATTTTATTTTAATTTTTTAAAATTATTTTTATTGATTGTAGAGAGGAAGGGAGGGATAGAGAGCTAGACACATCAATGATGAGAATTCACTCCCCACTGGGGATTGAGCCCGAAACGTAGGCATGAGCCCTTGGCATGAATTGAACCTGAGACCCTTCAGTCCACAGTCTGATGCTCTATCCACTGAGCCAAGCTGGCTAGGGCTGAATCTGCATTTTAAAGATCAGGAAAAAGAGACAGAGATCAAGTTATGGGCCCACATTTACAGAGCTGAGTGGGGCCAGAATTGGAATCCAGGTCTGTCTGACTCCACAACCCATGTTCCTAAAACACTGTACTATCCTATTTATTTGTGAATATCCCCTAGTCTTTTCTTGGTGCTGTTTTCTCTTATGTCCTGAACTCCTTGAGGGCATGTGTATGTGTTCTCCAGAGAAATAAAACCAGCAGTGTGTACATATGTGTGATACATATGCGCGAATATATGTGTGTGTGTGTGTGTGTGTGTGTGTATATATATATATATATATATATATATATATATATATATATATATATATGCATGCACTTATACAGATATAAAAATAGGTTTAGAATAAGGAATTGGTTCATGTAATTATGGAGGTGACAAGTTCCAAGATCTGGAGAGTGGATGACACAGCTCTAGTCCAAGGCTGGCAGGCTTAAGGTCCAGGAAGACTTGACGTTTCAGTCTGAGTCCAAAGACAGGAAAACCCTAATGCCAGTTTGACAGCAGCCAGGCAGGAGGAATTCCCTCTTATTTGAAGGAGTAAGAGGGAATTTGTTCTAATCAGCCTTTCAACTGATTGGATAAGGGTCACCCACATTAGAGCAGGCAATCTGCATCACTGTTTTTCGATGTAAATGTTAACCTCATCCCAAAACACCCTCACAGAAACACCAGGATAATTTTGACCAACTATTTGGGCACGAAGGGCCTAGTCAAGTTGACACATAAAATGAACCGTCACAGCATGGTATAGGCTGTTTTACTCCTCCCAGCATCCCTGGTCCAGGCCTTTACACATTGCAGCTCAACCCATGGTTAGGAAAGATTGAAGAAAAGAGCAAAAACTGAGTGTTATCCTAATGTAAAAATGTGTTTTGTTTTATTTTATTATTATTTTTTAAAATATATTTTATTGATTTTGTACAGAGAGGAAGGGAGAGAGAAAGTTAGAAACATCAATGAGAGAGAGTCATCGATCAGCTGCCTCTTGCACACCCCCTACTGGGGATGTGCCCGCA
Organism: Pipistrellus kuhlii; assembly: GCF_014108245.1. Lineage (NCBI taxonomy): Eukaryota > Metazoa > Chordata > Mammalia > Chiroptera > Vespertilionidae > Pipistrellus > Pipistrellus kuhlii. The sequence goes on along the minus strand of NW_023425515.1, from coordinate 187,183,374 downwards.
ACCAAAGTACATGCCCTTGACCGGAATCGAACCCGGGACCTTTCAGTCCCCAAGCTGACGCTCTATCCATTGAGCCAAACTGGTTTTGGCAAAATGTGTTTTATTTTAAATGTACCTTAAAAGGCTGAGTAGTGCAACCTATATCAAGCCAGTAAAAATAAAAAAACACCCCTAAGTCAACAGCTAAGCCCTCCCCATCTCACAATCCTTGCAGCCCTTTTCCCTTTAAGCAGAGACCACCCGAAGTCCTCTAAGCTCCTACTATGGTGACGAGGAGGGGCATCCTGTCAGTCCGAGTAGCAATTACTAGTATAAGGTAAGCCCTCAATTTTTATATAGAAAATTCAGTCTATAACCTCAGCTAGCTAATTATCTTATAAATTGTTAAAGAAAGTAAACACTCTGAAGGTTAACTGAGTAATTACAAGAAAGTAATGCAAAAGTAAAGCAAGTATTACTTGCTGGCAAAAGTGCCCCAAATTAAGTGAAGCTGTAAAGAAAAATATCAGCTTTCAGTAGGAAAGAAAGTGTATGAAGAAAACGAAAGTGCAAGTGAAGATGAAAGCTTATTACCAACCTGGCTAGATCATTAATAAAAGGAAAGTAGTTCTTACAAATGAACATTTTCCATGAGGGCCTCCATTTTGTAAGTGGACAGGAACGTTTTGCTACTGCCACCTTGTGGCAGTGAAGAGGAAGTGAAAATAAAAGATTCCTGAAGATTGCTCCAGCAGCTTTTGCTGCTTAGTGCCCACCAGCATTTTTGTTTTGGTGAGATTGAAGGAGGTATAATTCATTACATACAGTCAGGCGCCACTTAATGATGGGGTATGTTCTGAGAAAGGCATTGTTAGGCAAAAATGCATCTCTGCGAACATCACAGAGGCACACACAAACCTGGGTGGTGCAGCCCACTCCACACCTCAGCGCTAAGGTGCAGCCTGCTGATCCTGGGCTGCAAGCCTGCACAGCAGGCTCCTGTACCGAATTCTGCAGGCCACGTAGCAATGGCATCTGTGTGTCTCAGTATAACTAAACACGAAAAGGTACAGTAAAATACAGTGTAAAAATTTTAAAGCCATAGCTGGTTTGGCTTAGTGGGTAGAGCGCTGGCCTGCGGACTGAAGGGTTCCAGGTTCAAGTCCAGCCAAGGGCACATGTCTGGGTTGCAGGCTCGATCCCCAGTACGGGATGTGCAGGAGGCAGCCAGTCAATGATTCTCATCATTGATGTTTCTATCTTTCCCTTCCTCTCTGAAATCAATAAAAAATATATTAAAATTTTTTAAAAAAACCCACATACACTTGTACAGGGCACTGACCATGACTGGAGCCTGCGGGAGTGGAAGATGCTCGGGGAGTCAGTGAGTGAGTGGGAAGGCCTAGGGCCTTACTGGACACGCTGCAGACTTTATCCCACTGTCCCCAAGTCCTCCCCGGCTTCCTTCCGACAGGGTCAGAGAGAGAACATGGAGCTGCCAGGAAATATGGAGGGGAAACTGGCTGGTGGGACGCCGAGCACCATAACAGTGACCGTCAGGAGGGCGTGAATGGCGGCCTGAGGGTCAGCAGGAATGAGAAGCCAGGACCGAAGGGGAAGGAACATAGCACTGCCAGGGCCACGTGGGTGGCTCCTGCCTGCTGGAGCAGTGGTCAGATCCAGGAACTTTGTGGTGGTTCAGGATAAAGAGGGTGTTAACACGGAGAGAGTGTGGGACCCAGAACTCACTGTTTTGACTTTGGAAATTTGTTTGGGTTCCACTGGCCCTATCTGGCATAAAAGGCTCTCTCTGGCATGGAGCTGGTAGAAGAAATAAAACGATCTGTGCTTTTCACCATCACAACCTGACAATGTTCCCAACGTCCAGGGACAGGCTGGCCCCTCAGGGGAAGGGAAAACCTTTACAGGAGCTGCAATGGCACTTCATAGGGGTTCAGGTGGCTCCTGTGGGCCTGCGTCCGTGGACAGGACCTCAGGTCCTCACCAGCGACCTACAGCCGGGTCCTCCGAAGCGCACCAGCCGGGCCTGGGGCTGCTGTGCCCTCTGACCATGCAGTGCTGGGGGGCGGGCTCCTCTGGGAGGAGACAGGCCAGGGGCTAAGGGACTGGGTGCAATCTGTGCGCTCAGAATGGAGGTGCTGTGAGCGAGAGGGAGTCTACTGCCAAGCTCCAGACGCTGCTCCAGTTAGATACCCCCCTTTCCCTGCCACCGAACACATAGCCTTCATTTCTTACCAGAAATTCAGTTCCATTATAATCCCATGGGACCACTGTTATGTGGGCACATGACTAATTTGGTGAGTTTTGGTAAAGTGGAGTAACCACTACCACAATTGTGATAGAACGTTTCCATCCAGAAAGTCTTTCAGGTTCTTTTACCATCAGTGTTTTTCCTTTCCCCTTGGCACTGGTCTGCTTTTTATCACTACAGATTTATGTAAAATTTATAGAATTTCATATAAATGCAATCAGAGAGTACATCTGTGTCTAGCTTCTTTCACTTAACATAATGTTTCTAATTCATGCATGTTGTTGGGTATATTCAGTCTGTTGCTTTTTCAAAAAGTTAATGCTTCTCATTTTGAAATAATTGTAGAATAGGAATTTATAAGAAATACTGAGATACCACATACCCTTTACTTAGTTTTCCCCAATAGTAACATTGTACATAACTACAGCACAATATCACAACTAGAATACTGACATCCACAGTCAAGACAGAACGTTTCTGTCACCACAAAGGTCCCCAGTGTTGCCTTTTACAGCCACACCCATGGCCCTCATGCCTCTCTCCCTTATTCCTTAACCCTAGCAATCGGAATCTGTTCCAATTTCTATAATTTGGTCATTTCAAGAATGTCACAGAAATGCAATCATCTAATATGCAACCTTTTGGGATTGGCTTTTCCCCCCATTTCATTCAGCATTAATCCTCTGGAGAGCCTAGCTGCATGTGCCTCGCCTCAATAGTTGTTTCATTTTATTACTGAGTATGGTCTCTGGCAGTGGTTCTCAACCTTCCTAATCCGCGACCCTTTAATACAGTTCCTCATGTTGTGGTGAACCCCAACCACAAAATTATTTTCGTTGCTACTTCATAGCTGTAATTTTGCTACTGTAAATGAATCAGAATGTAAATATGTGTTTTCTGATGGTCTTGGGCGACCCCTGGGAAATGGTCGTTCGACCCCCAAAGGGGTCTGAACCCACAGGTTGAGAACCGCAGGTCTATGGTTTGACAAACCACTGTTTGTTTAGCCATCCATCCACTGAAGGACATTTGTGAATAGGTTTCTGTGTGAGCATAAGTCTCAATTTCTCTGGAACAAATGTCCAGGAGTAATTGCTGGGCTATATGGCAGTTGCTTGTTTATTTTTTTAAAAAACTGTCAAACTGTTTCCAGTGGGTGGTCACTGGGCTAAGGTAGGTGGTAGGAGGAGAGGGACAAAATGTCTTTTAAGAAACATAAATTAAAAAAGTTTTAACCTGGGAATTTGGGGTTGTCAGCTATGGTTCTAAAGCCTGAGGTAATAGTATTATCAGTGGCAACAGGCATCTGGCTTGATCCAGTTTGGGTTCACTCTCATAAGGCCTGTCACAGATGATCATGGTTACCTAGATTAAGCATGTTCTAGGCCTGGGGAGCAAGGACAAAACAGACAAACACTTCCACTCTCCTGGGGCTTACACAATGAATGGAGGACACACATAAAATCTCTAGCACGTCAAACGGTGATAAAGTGTTAAGGAGAGAAAAAAGAAGGGGGAAGGAGATCTGGCTACAATTTCTTTCTCTTTTATTGATTTTTTTTTTACATCGTTTCCTTCCTTTTCACACCCTGACTGAGGATCAAACCCGCCACCGTTTGCTGTATGGACAACATTCCAACCAACTGAACCACACAGGCCAGGGCAGTTCTACAATTTGTTTTTAAAATATATATATTTTTATTGATTTCAGAGATGGAAGGGGGGGAGGAAAGGAGAGAAAGAGAGAGAGAGTGAGAGAGAGAGAGAGAGAGAAACATCAATGGTGTGAGAGAATCACTGATTGGCTGCCTTGTACACCTGTTCCAACTGGGGGCTGGGGATTGAGCCTGTAACTGAGGTACATGCCTCTGACTGGGAATTGAACTTGAGATCCTTCAGTGTGCGAGCCCATGTGGAGAGCTATCTTTGAACAAGTGGTGGGATGCAGAGGATGAGTGAAGGGAGTACTGCCAATTTCCCCACAGTAACGGGAAGGAAAGGCGAACACATGTCCATAAGCAGGGTTTTCCCCTTTGTTGCCTGTCAAGCAATTTACTACAAACCCATGACAGAGGAGGGCTTTTCAAAAGCATTTCTACTTCATGACTCAGAGGTTGAGCGTCAACTTATGAACCAGGAGGTCATGGTTCAATTCCCCGCCAGGGCGCATGCCCGGTTTGCAGACTCAATTCCCAGGAGGCAACCGATCAGTGACTGTCACTCATTATTGATGTCTCTCTCTCTTCCTCTATGAAATCAATTAAAAAATATTTATTAAAAACACATTTCTCCTTCAATCTACAAAACTGATGAGTACTCAAGGCTGAGTGTATCTTGGAAAATATTAACTTCATAGTTTATAGTTTAAGGAAGGAAGTAACAACTGGACTGAACCAAACTGAGAAGAAGAGTGAGTTCTGAATCGTGCTGACGGCTGCTTGTTAGTTCTTTTTTTTTCTTTCTTTTTTATAATATATTTTATTGATTTTTCACAGAGAGGTAGGGAGAGGGATAGATAGCTAGAAACATCGATGAGAGAATCATCGACCAGCTGCCACCTGCACACCCCCCACTGAAGATGTGCCCACAACCAAGGTACATGCCCTTGACCGGAATCGAACCCGGGACCTTTCAGTCTGCAGGCTGATGCTCTATCCACTGAGCCAAACTGGTTTTGGCTACTTGTTAGTTCTTTAGGAGAGATTCCTCAAGGAGCAGGCTTGGACCTAGTTAGAGCAGATGCAGATTGGGAGATAGGAGAAAGGTGCATGATGGAGAGGAGGAGGGTAGGAGATCTGTGCAAACCTGAGTAAAACAGAAGGTGCAGCCTTGTTTCTTGAGATGAAGGGAGATGTGTGCAAAGCTTCAGAAATGTGTGGCAAGGTTCAAATCCAAGCTCTAGTAGCTGTATGTTCTTTTTAAAAAATTTTATTTACTGATTTGAGAGAGAGAGAAACATCAACTTGCTGTTCCACCCACCATGCACTCACCAGTTGATCCCCCCGTGTGTCCCACCTGGAGAGCATACCTGTAACCTTGGCACTGGGATGACACGCCAACCAACTGAGCTACCCGGCCGGGGCCAGGAGCCATGTGTTCACTGGCATGTTAGCTTACCTCTCTGATTTCATTTCCTCTTTTGTGAAAGGGCAGGGTTAAAATCTACCTCATAAGATTAACGGAGGGATCAAGCTCTAATACAGTCCAGAAAATAACCTCCCCTTTTCAGACGGCACCATTATCAGTTTTTGTATTATTCTGATTGGCAGGCAGGAATTTGAAGCTCTGCCAGCGCCAGGAGCAATGAGATCCACAACGGAAAGCAGGTGGTATTTGCCTAAAGGAGTTCACAGACAGTCTGAATGAAGAACTAAGGTGATACAGAGAACAACGATTCCTCACAGGCATAACTGTGGTTTAGGGGGCAGACTAGTGCATGAAAGGAATTCGGACGAGAAATCCTGCGTCCTAGGAACCTGCCTATCACCCACCGGTAACACCGCGTTCATTACTGAATTCTTTTGCAGCGGCTTCTGTGGATATGAATGCACATCCTACAAAGGGGGGTGGGGTGGTGGTGACTCTGTTTTCCTGCCCTCAGGAAGCCCTACAATGGCCTCCCAGGAATGACAACACTGACCTGTGAAACTAGCCCTATCTACACGGGCGTTCTTGGAAGCGGGCCGAGCTGTGGCACTCACTCTCATTGGTGGGGCTCTCACCGCGTAACTGCTTGCTCAACGGCTATGGAAGGGACTGGTACACAAGGTCATCACCAGTCATCAAATTAATGCTCCGCAGTCCTCTCTCCCATTTCCCCTCCTCAGGCTATAAAAGGCACGGGTCCAAGTCCACCCACAGCACACTGGGAAGCGCCAGCGTTAGAGACGGGCCGTGCGCATGGTGTTATGCAGCCGGAGCAGGTGCTTGAAATGAGAGACAGTCTCATCTAAGTGCGAGAAAGGCAGAGGAAAGGAACGGGCAGTCCCCGTACACCGACCACGTGCCCAGATCTACGCCAGGAGGTCCTCACGTTATCATGTTAAAAACACACACACACACACACACACACACACACACACAAACACCTGGATTTAGATCCTGGACCTACCAATTCCTGGCCATGTCGTTTTGAGCTCAGTAACCCGTGTCCTTGCTGAAGCCTCCGTTTTCAAACCTCTCAAAAGGAGGGAGGAGTCCCTGCAGGCCCGCCTTGGCGGCGCTGGCTGAGGGGCCCAGAGGAGGGGACAGACTCGGAGAGGGTTTGGGAATTCTTAGGCCCTTAGGCATGCAATGGCAGTTTCCTTTCCCATTTGGAATGCGGATCAGAAGGCTTCTTGAGGACGAGAGCGGCCGGGGAAGCCTGTCACTTACACGGAATGAAGCTCCGGGATGTGCTCCAGGCCCGGCCTGTGCGGGGTCGGGGCTGCCATGTGCCCCTTACAGAGGCGACGCCGAGGGGGCCGTGCTGCCAGGAGCCGGGGCCTTCCCGCAGCCCCAGCAGGAGAGGGCTCGGAGCCGCCAGGGGCCTGGCCTTCCCTCCGGTCTCCTCCCCTGCTCGGTCCCCAAGAATTCCCGTGCCCTGTCCTCACCGACCCCCGTCCAGACCCTCTTCCCGGAGCCCCCGCCGCGCGTCCCGCTTCCCACCCCTCCTGACGCCCCCGCGGAGGCGCCGGTCGGGTGACAGGAAAGGGCCCGGAGCCGCGTTATGCTTCCACCAGTCAACTCGCCGTGTGAACCTTGGGCGGTTCTAGTCCCTTCCCTGAACTTCCCATTTCTGAACATCGGATTCGCCCTCCACAGCCCACAGGCTGCGACAGGTGCAGCAGTTGGACAGGGATACACCAGAGCGCGGCGCCGGCGGGAGCGGCCCTCCCTCCCCTCCCCTCCCCGCCCCCGCAGCCCCAGGCCGCCTCCGAGCCGTCCGCGCCCGCCCTCTCCCCGCGACCCCGGAGCTCACCTGCAGGCAGGCCCCGCCGAGGGCCGCGGCCGGGAACCGGCGCCTCAAGGACACTCTGGCCGCCGCCGCCATCTTGGCTCCTAACCGCGAGGTCGCTCTCCGCCCGCGGCGCCGAGCCCAGGTCCAGCCTGGATCCGCTAGCCTCGTCCCAGCCGCCCAAAGGAAGCGGCTTCCGGTTTCCCGGGTGGCGGGGGTGGTGGGGGGAAAGGCCGAGGCGAGCATGCGCAGGAGCCGAGTGCCCGGCGCAAGCCCAGTTGGCCTCCCATGTGTGTTTTTTTTTTTTTAAGGTGACCTTCTCAGAGGGGGCGGAGTCAGAGAGGGCTGGCGGCGGAAGAGGCGTGGCTAAGGCATGAGTGGGCGGAGCCATCCCATCCGAAATCTGTCGGATTTTAAGGTTTCTTTCTTGCTTGCTTGCTTGCTTGCTTGCTTGCTCTTTTCTTTCTCTCTCTCTCTCCTTTACTTCCTTCCTTCCTTCCTTCCTTCCTTCCTTCCTTCCTTCCTTCCTTCCTTCCTTCCTTCCTTCCTTCCTTCCTTCCTTTCTTTTTTTAACAATCAAAAATCAATTTTATTTCTATGTACTAAAAATAAAAACTTTAAACATGAAATTAAAAATAAAATACCACTTGTATTCATTAATAGGTAATATAAAATATGCTGTTATAAAATATGTAATGTTTGTGTGCTGAAGACTACAAAACTCTGAAAAACAGATATAAATAAACAAAAATACTGTGCTCAAATATTTAAAAATTCAACATAGTAAAATGATCATTTATCAGTTCTGTCATTCATCTCTATCGCTTAGTGGGTTTAGTCAGACATTATCAGACACAGGGCAATTTGTCCGAGACTGTCCAGGTTTCAGCACTGAGTCCCAAGTCCCGTGCCCAGAGAAATTGGGAGGGTTGCTGAATGAACCCAGGGGATTTCAAAGATGACAAATAAAGGTGCTATCCATTCATTAAAAAAATATGTATGGCCCTAACTGGTTTGGCTCAGTGGATGGAGCTTCGGCCTTTGGACTGAAGGGTCCAAGGTTCGATTCCGGTCAAGGGCATGTACCTTGGTTGCAGGTAGTAGGAGGTGTGCAGGAGGCAGCTGATTAATGTTTCTCTCTCATCATGTTTCTAACTCTCTATCCTCTCCCTTTCTCTCTGTAAAAATCAATAAAATATATTAAAAAATATGTATGAAAGCCTGACCGCTGTGCTCAGTGGTTGAGTGTTTACCATTACACCAAAAGGTCACTGGTTTGATTCCTGGTCAGGGCACATGCCTGGGATGTGACCTCCATCCCCAGTAGGGAGTGTGCTGGTTGATGCAGACGTTTCTCTGGTTGATGTTTCTATCTTTCTGCTCCTTTTCCCTTCCTCTCTCTCTTAAATCAATGAGAAAAAAAAACAAAAACCCCACATAAAAAATGTATGGAATATCGCTATGTGCCAGGTGCTGGGCTGCTACAGTTACTGCCCTCACTGGATTTACTAATAGGCAAGTAACTGGACAATTACAATACACTCCTTCTGTAAAGCAGGGTGAGAGGGAACCCAGTCCTGGTTAGCCACTTAACATCAGACACCGTTCTCCAACAATTACGGTATGTAAACATTATGATCCGTCATTTTACTTAATCCCACAACAATCTTGTGAGAGAGTTTTGTGTTTTGTCTCCATTTTAGTCATCTCAGCTGCTTTTTTCAGACTCTTCAATGGGTCAGCGTGGGGCTGGCTCACTCCTTGGGCTTGATGACCTTGGGCAGGGGGTGGTCTCTTGTCTCCTCAGGCATTGATGCGGGTAATTAGCTTTGCAGGTACCTGTGTTTTTCAAGAAGGATGTTTTTCCTTCTTGTTGTGGGGCCGAACCCTGGGTTCAAAATAAAACTACCGGAGGCTGATGATTGATTAAAAAAAGCAGGCAAGGATTTATTGAAAAACTGGCCAGGACAGCCGTGGGAGCACCACACGCAGGTGGGCCCAACACGACCTCACTAATCCAGGTGTAGGTAATCCCTTTTAAAGCTTCAAACCACAGGAATTTCCCTTTGTTCTAAATTCTAAAGGCTGGGAACATTGGAATGTGGCCCTATCTTGCCCATAATATAATACAAAAGCAGAACTCAGGGGTTAATCTCTAAAGGTTATCTATAGTTTCTACCCCTGAAGCTACTGAGTCAGTGAGAGTCAATCTCCTGTAACTACCCTATTGTTTAAGCAAGTAATCGAAGGTCGAAGTCAGATAGCAAGGTTAAAATTCAAACAGCAGTTTTTACCAAAGTATGATTGCTACCATATTTCACTTCTTTGCTCACTTGTGTTTGACATGTTACATGTCATATATTAAATTCTTTCGTTTCCACACTTATAACTCATTTAGATACTACTGGAGAAACTAAGATGGTCAGACACATTGGTGGGTGGGGCTAGGTTTCTGAGGTCTTGGGCTGGACCCCAGCTACATTGCCACGCGGCTTCATGAAGATGTGTAGGGGGCCACGAGAAATAGCCTGGTGCCCTGGGTCTAACCTTGAACCTTCCCCCCAAGGCTGGCGACCTTGGGCGAGTTCCTCCCCAGCTCTGGCCTATACTTTCCTTATTTGTATCGTCAGGCTGTGGGGCCAGCTGATTTGACGTTCTGTGATTCACATGGCTGCCTTGGGGGACTGCCGTGGGGGTGTGACTGGTGACAGGGCTGAGGTCACCTTGACTTTTCACTGGGGCTGGCCCAACTCTGGAACAAGGCTCCCCCGAGTCTGCCCCAAGGACCTTCTTGGGTCACCCAACTTGGCTGAAATCACAGAAATCACAGGAACACTGTCACTCTCCTAATTTCTGGCTGAGTTACCTTCTGAGGTAAAGCAAGAGTGTTTTCTTTCTCCAAGGGACAGATTTCTGGAAAACTGGTCCTTTTGGCATTTTCAAGGTTCTTCCGTCTCAGAGCCAGGTGGCACGCCTAGATAAGTGGCCGTCCTTTCACGTCGCTTAGGTCACCTTGGGAAAAGCAGCCTGAGGCCAGCGGAGTGGAGATCTTGATTTATGCAGAGGCTCTTGGTGCCAATGGGCCCACGCCCCCTCCGGTCATATCATTCCTGGGCGTCACGGGGATTTGGGAGCTCAAAGTTATGGGGGAATAAATTCCCGGGCGGCTGTACCTCCGCCCTGAACTTTGGGATTTCAGAAAGGCACAGCTGCGGGAGGACTTAGAGGTTTTCATCTTCCTAAGGCGTCCCTGTGACCGGGCCCAAGATTTTATTTGTTTGTTATCTAGCAAGTGAAGTATTGCTTTCACCAGTCTGCTAGATGCTTTAAGTGTATGCTGAACCTCATCGTTTGCAAATGTGACCTTATAAAGTCTCCCTCGGTTCTCTTAACAAGCCTTTTAGGTTGGAATAACGTCCCATGTTACAGACTCCCCTTATGAGAAATGAGAAGGAAAGCTGAGCAGTCTTTTTAAAAGATGTTTTTAAAAAAATAATATATTTTATTGATTTTTTACAGAGAGGAAGAGAGAGGGATAGAGAGAAACATCGATCAGCTGCCTCCTGCACACCCCTCGCTAGGGATGTGCCCACAACCGAGGCACATGCCCTTAACTGGAATCGAACACGGACCCTTCAGTCCGCAGGCTGATGCTCTATCCACTGAGCCAAACCAGTTTCGGCTAAAAAATGTTTATTTTATTTTATTGATTTTTAGAGAGAGAGGAAGGGAGAGGGAAAGGGGAGAGATAGAAACATCAATGATGATCGATGAGCTGCCTCTGGGAGCCTGAAATCCAAGCATGTGCCCCTGATCAGGAAGCAAACCTCGTGGTGCATGCTCAACCACTGCGCCACACCGGCCTGTGGGAAAGGGGAGCAATCTTGGGTGGGAATCTTGCTTCCGGAGCTCTTTCTTCCCTGAGAGGGCTGGGAATAAAGTCCAGAATGAAGAATTAAAACCAAAAAGCATTGCTGTTTATGCAATCAATCACATGTCTAGTGTCTTGTGATTTATGGCAACCTGGCTGGATTCCTTGCAGCCAGAGGGCTAAAGAGGGTTGGGTTTAGGGGGGATAATATCAGATGGTTTGATTGCCTGGGTGTTTTATTTGCTTCTGAGAAAAACCCATCTCACTCCACTTAACCCTCTGATGGGATTCAGGGGTGTTTTCATCCAAAATTCAGGATTTCATTTGCCTTAGACAAGCGTTTCCCAAACTTTTGACAAATGTGTACCCCTTCTATAATTTTCGTAACGCTGAGTACCCCTCATACTCATGAGAACGTAGAATTAGGCGCAGCTAAGCACGGTGCAGTGCATATCCCCACCAAACTCTTCCCGTACCCCTGGGGGTAAGCGTACCACACTTTGGGAAACACTACAGACCATTGGGGTTGGGATCCTGTTTTGCTTCTGTCTAACACAGTGGTTGGCAAACTGTGGCTCAGGAGCCACATGCGGCTCTTTGGTCCCTTGAGTGTCGCTCTTCCACAAAATACCACGGCCCGGGCGAGTCTATTTTTAAGAAGTGGCATTAGAAGAAGTTTAAGTTTAAAAATTTTGACTCTCAAAAGAAATTTAAAAAAAATATATATATTTTATTGATTTTTCTTACAGAGAGGAAGGGAGAGAGATAGAGAGCTAGAAACGTCGATGAGAGAGAAACATTGACCAGCTAGCCTCTTGCACAACCCCTTCCGAGGATGTGCCTGCAACCAATGTACATACCCTTGACCGGAATCGAACCTGGGACCTTTTAGTCCACAGACCGATGCTCTACCGCTGAGCCAAACCGGTTTCGGCTCAAAAGAAATTTCAATCGTTGTACTGTTGATATTGGGCTCTGTTGACTGATGATTTTGCCGACCACTGCCTCAGACCACTGCGGCTCTGCTCCATCTCTCCAGCTGACCCTTTCCCATTGGCCAGCTGTCTCCTGAGCATCTCCATCTGGGTGTCCCAATGGCCTCTGAAACGCCACCTGCCCCCAACTGTACATACCACCTGGGAGTTTTTAGCACTCCTCTATTGGATCCATGTCTATCCGGTCTCCAAGCCAGAAACCCAGTGTGGTCCTTGACTCTCCCCCTGCCACAGCTGATCAACCACCAACTCCCAGCTTAGCCTCTAAGATTTCCAGGGCTGGCCCACCTAGCCCTTCCAGTCTCATCGTTCCTTGTGAAAATCCGTTCTGCTTCCCTCCTTGTTTCTCACCTCCACATCGTGGCTCATTTCTAGGCCTTGGATCTGGAGTGCCCTTTCCTCCTTTTCCATGTGGCCAATTCTTCATCATTTAGGATTCAGCTCCAACTTTCTCCTCCCTTAAGAAAGCACCCCTTCGCCACTTTCATCAGAACATCTTCTGTATCTGCCACCGATGCACACACACCTGGTTAACAAGGACCCATTTACCTGTCTGTCTTCCCAGGTGTGGCGTTTTGAGGACATGGCTCATTCACTTTATTTTCTTCATAGAACTTATTGCTACCTGCAAGTTTAATGTTAGTTCCTTATGGATATACTAAAGGCCCGATGCATGAAACTCATGAAAGAGTAGGCCTTCCTTCCCCCAGCTGCCGACACTGGCTTCACTCTGACCCGGGTTTCCCTCACAGCCCCAGCTTCTTCTGGAAGGACAGCCAGTCTAATTAGCATATTCTGCCTTTATTTTTATAGATTTGTTTTTTGCCTGAACCTCCGGCTCCAGAGGTCAGGAACTATGTCTGTCTTGTCCATTGTATGTCCCCAGAGCCTGGCACACAGAAGGTGACCAGTAAATGCTCAATGAATGAACAGATTCGTGTTTGTTTCCACAGATGGCTTGGACTTGGCACACAGTAGCTATGCTTAGATGTTGGTGGGTTGAAGGAAGGAATCAATAAAAACAGAGGATGTGCTGTCCCCGCTCCTTGTAGAAGGTGAAGGGAGAGACTGAGGGGGAGAGGGTTAGGGGGGCAGGGAGCCCAGTGAAAATTCAGGCAACTTGAATATCTGGGTCAGGACTAAGGTAAGGTGAGTGCCCAAAAGTTAAGAGGGTCAAAAAAAACCCCACACAACTCGGTCATGCCCAGCAGTCATGGCTCAGTGGTTGAGCATTGACCTATGAACCTGGAGGTCCTGGTTGGATTCCCAGTCAGGACACGTGACCAGATTGCCGGCTTGATTCCAGTGTGGGGTGTGCGGGAGACAGCCAATCAATGATTCTCTTTCTCTCTTTCTCTCTTTCTCTTCCTCTATGAAATCAATAAAAATATATTAAAAAAACACTCTAGTCATTAAGATAAATAATTTTTTTAATGCAATCATAAAGTAAAAATGCAGGAATCCATGATAAATAAAATGTTCAAATTTTGAGTAGAGACTTCTCAAAGAAAACCCAGAGGGCAGAGTCAGTAAAGGGAGCAGGAAGCAGTCACTCTGGCTCCTTTTTGTCCTGGTGAAGGCCCTTGGTGGTCATCTTTGCTGTTATTGTCCAAGATGCCGGTGACCGTGACAGCAGGGCTGCCGTTGTTGCTGCTGCTCGTAGCTGTCATCTTTGGAGGACTCAGTGCCTACCAGGCCCTCCACAGAGCACCTTGAATACATTTTCTCTCTCTAGTGATCACAACCTCATGAAGTAGGGATTTTTTTCCTTCTTTACAGTTGAGGCAATTGAGACTCAGGAGAGTCAACAGCTCCCCCTAAAAAGTCACACAGCTGGGAGGTCAGCATCTTCAGGTAGGCCAGTGGTTCTCCACCTTTGTAATGTCGCGTAATACAGCTCCTCATGTTGTGGTGACCCCCAACCATAAAATTATCTTCGTTGCTACTTCATAACTGTAATCATATGATTTGTTATGAATCATAATGTAACTATCTGTGTTTTCCCATGGTCTTAGGTGACCCTGCTGCCTAAGACAATCAGAAAACACAGATATTTACATTCTGATTCATTAACAGTAGCAAAATTTCAGTTATGAAGTAGCAACAAAAATAATTTTATGGTTGGGGGTCACCACAACATGAGGAACTGCATTAAAGGGTCGCAGCATTAGAAAGGTTGAGAACCACTGAGTTAGGCAGACCACTGTGCTGCGGGCACGTGCCCAAGGTCAATGGGAATGCAATGGTTGTAACCACTCTGCTCCACCTGCAGAGGGCGCCCTCACCCCACGGAACTGCCAGGGCTTCCCAACCTGCCCTTGTTAGAATCCTTTTCCCTCTAAACCGCATCATATAATTAGACTTCTCAAAATATTCTCCCTGAGTGGGATGGGGACAAGCATATGCTACAGTCTTCTCCAATTTCATGAGCAGACTCTGGAACTCCCGGAGCAAAGGTCATGAGCCACCACGCTCCAGATGGGGCTGCGTTTCACACCGCTGAGGTCAGCGCAGCTGCTGGGACTTAGCAAGTGGCCCAACGCCTTCTGGGGACTGTCACGTTGCCGGACCCTATAGCAACACACACACACACACACACACACACACACACACACACACACCACACACACACGAGCTCACTCACCCTGCTAACCTCTGTGTCTGCTTGCAATCTGCTCATCTGCTTGCCACATCACCAGCATACTCTCAAATTAGCGGTTAACTTGATCCTCTGGGTGTGTGTGGGCGTGCGCTTTGTGAACCCAGTCCATGAGAAAACTCCCTTTCCAGCTGATCTGAATTTTGAGCACTCCTTTCTATCAGAGACAGAATCAGGTAATGAAATGCAAAAAGCAATAATGGTAACTATTCACCTGCAGTGGTGACGTGTCTGTTCATAGGCAACAGAATCAGTCAGAGGGATGCAGAAAGTTAAAAGCAAGTCAAGCCTGCCTAGCGTAGTCCAGGGGTTGAGCATGGATCATGACTTTGGGTCCAGGCACATGTCCTGGTGGTGGGCTCAGTCACCAGGAGGGGGCGTGCAGGAGGCAGCCAATGAATGATTCTCATCATTGATGTTTTCATCTCTCTCCTCTTCTTCCTTCTTCTCTCTGAAATCAATTAAAAAAAAAAAGAGGGATCCTTATTATAAAAAAGGAAGTCGACTTCGAGAGAGGCAGGGAGGTGGAGTGGCTAAGTATGCAAGCCTTTGGGAATTCAAATCCTATTATACAGCCATTTACTGTGTGACCTTAAACCAGTTACTTAACCTCTCTGTGCATTAGTTTCCTGTTGTGTAAAGTGGGGAAAAGAAATGTAATCATCTCACATGGAGGAGGAGCAAATGAATTAATATCTGTGAGGAGCTTTCACTCTTACACTGGTGGTAAGAAGCCCAGTTAGGGGAAAACTAGAAGTTAAGAGAACTGTGACTTGTTAGGGGAAAGAGATTATGCTAATCAGGAGGGGAGACTTCAGCATAAATAAGATGCCAAGGGTTTCAGGCAGCTTTAAACTATTATTTAAAAATACATATGTAGTTAAGTTCTTACTATGTAAACATTTCAAGCAACATACAGTTCAATCCCCTTAGTCACACTTCTTCTCCCAGAAATGATTGCTATTGTTGGTTTCAAGGAATTGCTTCCATACCCTTTTGTTTGAGTGTATAAGCATATGCATGTTGCTACAGAAACCCATGGCTTTGCTAGATTAAAAAAAAAAAAAAAAGCCAAAAAAAAGTGCTCTGTCTTGGAATTCTTCCCTTGTCCGTACACAGATCTATTTCATGTTATGTGGTGCAAAACAATTAAGTGTGGGGATGTACCACGGTTTGATAATTTCTCGGGCAGTTTTAAAAAAATGTTTTTCCCATTGGCTTAATAGCAATACAGAAACACAGGTTACCGTCCTCTTTCTAAAATACAAGATTGGTCATGTGGCTCCAGCTACTCCAAACATTTAGGAGGTCCCATTGCTCAAACCCTAGTGTTTCACGAATGACTTCAGTCTCTATCTTAGCCACTCTATGATCACCATTTCCCAAACCTGTCACACACGGCTCTCCTCTTGGCAGCTCTTTCTCCCGTTTCTCCCCAGTCATTCGTCCCTATCTTCATTCATTCCACATGAACACCCTCTCCCAGCTGGAAATAATTGTGGTGTGTGTGTGTGTGTGTGTGTGTGTGTGTGTGTGTGAGAATCCACAGCCTTTTGTACCCTATTTACTTCTCCATTTGGCAAATAGTTATCAGGTGCCTGCTCTCTCCTGCCTGTCTCCCTGACCCAGCTCTCAGTCAGTTTCTCGGGGGCTGAGATCATGTCTTATTCCAGGGAGAACAGACATCTTGGTTTTCCAAGCCTGGTTCTGGTTTTCACCTGCTGTCCTGGTGGAATGATTTGTCATGCCCTTTCACTGTGGTTTAGATGAAAACTTACATGATCTTTCTAGTTTTCCCGACAATAGATGCTTACAGTGAATGTCAATGGGAGAAAAAAAAAAGAATGAATGGGTAAGTGAATGAATATGATTTGGTTTTCATGATTCAGTGATGCCACCCTACTCTGAGCTCAAGCCTCGAGAGCACATACTGAGCTTTGTAGGGGTCACTTCTCTCTGGGCTGTATTGCGTTTGAGGGGTTTATAGGAACCCTATAATCTCCAGACATCTTGCTTACAGGTAACAGGTTTTTATAAATGTTAGATTCTGATAGGATCATCTAGTATGTTAAAAAAAAAAAAAGACTGGCACAAAGGCAACATTTATGAATAAAAGACTGCTGACATTGAACTTGGATTAGGAAGTTATTTCCAAGATGATGTCATCAAGGGCAGGGGTTTAGCAGGTGGAGCCATCCCGTACTTCCTGCTGTGTAACCTTTAGCAACTCACTTTCTCCCTGAGCCTCAGTTTCCTCATCTGTAAAGTGGGGATAATGACCTCATAGCTTTGTTGTGAGAATTAGATGAGACGATGAATGCAAAATAGTAGGCCGAACCACTCCAGGTGACCGTCTTGACCTTCAAAATGGCATTTCATACACTTCAATCTGGCAGGTGCCTGGCATGTAGTCAGGGTTAAAAAAACAGTGGCTGTGATTACCTCACATCTGGTCGGGTTGCTATTTCTGCTCCTGTTGCTTGGCTGAACAGACGCTTCATGCTTTCATCCAAAACATACTTGCTGAGCACCGATGACATGCGAATAATTGCCATCAGGAAGGAAACAAGACATTTGTCTTAAGAGTTGAATGTATCTCTTCAACACATTCAGTAGCACAGTCGCCTGTGAATAGGGCCTGGCAGGCTGGTCAGGGACTTCTTAGAGAGTCAGCTGGGGGAGGCCCATGACTGGGAAAGCAGGCCTCAGCTTGCAGAGCACGAGGGGCTGAGGCAAAGCGGGCTTGCCCTGAATCTGGCAGTTTGCTTTGTGACCAGCTAGCGAAGGCCTGCCCTGGGCTTTCTTAGAGACCAGTTGGCCAGGCAGGGGACAAGGCTGCCCAGCTGAGCTTTCGGCCTGAGCATGTCCCTTTCTGCTTGTCCATCTGGAGAAGAGAGTCCACAGCCGTCCTTCGGTGTCACTTACGATATTTAGTTACAGATGACATTGCCAGCAGCCCCTGGGACCTAATGCCACCAGGGTGAGGATCCTGCTGGAAGGCAGAATTCATCCCTGGTTGCTCTTTTGTTGGAGGAGGAGGGGAGGAGGGAAGAATCCCACTTCCACAGGCTGTGCCATTGTATGACTCAGAGCTGGAATGAAGGGGCTGGGGTAATGAGGACTCAACTTCCTTCACCTGCGACCCCACGACAACATCTTACATTAAAATGCAGAATCAAGTTGAGTCCCAGGGAATGGTGAAGGGAAGGAGGCGAGAGGTGAGGGAGTGTTTTTCCTTTCCATGGGGCTGGTAGGGTTCCCATGTTGACCCGGCCAAGGGCACTCCTCTTGCTGAAAAGCAAGCCAGACCTGGTAACAAGGCGGGAGCCATGGTTCAGGCAGGAGGACCTTCTGCGGAAGGCGGGGGTGGTGGTGGTGGTGGTGGGGGTGGGTGGGGGAGCGTGAGGCTCTGCATACCAGAGCAGAGAAGACCCGTGCTTGGTTTAGACTTCTCTTTTTGGTATTACAAAGCTAAACTTTTGTCAGGCATGTCAGCCAGACTCGCTGGACTCTGGGGATTTAAGAAATGTGACTATTTCTACAGCCTGGCAGAGAAACTTCCAGAACTATGCCTTCCAGTATGATAGTCACTTGTGGCCATTGAGCACTCAAAACCTGACTAGTCTGAATAGAGATGAAAGTGTAAAGCATACATCAGCTTTCAAAGACTCTCTCTACCCAAAAAGGAATGTAAACTATTTCATTAGTATTTATAAAGTTTTATGACATGTTGAAATGACAATAATCTGGAAATGATGGGTTAAATAAAACATATTATTAGAATGAATGTCACCAGCCAGGACTGGTTTGGCTCAGTGGATAGAGCATCGGCCTGTCAACTGAAAGGTCCCTGGTTCGATTCCAGGCAAGGGCATGTAGCTTGATTGTGGGCATATCCCCAGTAGGAGGTGTGCAAGAGGCAGCTGATGGATGATTCTCTCTCATCGATGTTTCTAACTCTCTATCCCTCTCTCTTCATCTCTGTGGAAAATCAATAAAATATATTTGAAAAAAATAAAATGAATGTCACCAGTTTATTTTATTTTATTTTATTTTATTTATTTATTTTTTTACTTTGAACACTGTGGCTACTAGGAAATGTAAAATGACCTATGTGGCTTGCATTGTATTTCTATTGGGAAGTATTATTCTAGAAGACTCTGGGTGGCTTTTCACCTACCCTGAGGCAAGTGAGTGGTCAAATGTGAAACCACCACCAGGATGGATTTAGCATACCACATCTCTTGGGGAGACTCAGAAACAGGTGGGTCAGGAAAACCCACTGAAGATTGGCCTTGCTATGGCGTGGGCCACATGAGTTGGGTATAAAAGAGAAGAGTGACCTACTCAGAGGGCTGGACCTATGAGTTAAGTCTGAGAGTAAGAGAACTGGTGATTTTTTTGTTTTGCAGTGGCCCCTTAAAATGGCTGCACCAAAGCATCAATCCAGAAGCCCAAGATGGGACTAAGGGGTAAGAAGGCCCCAGGTGTACCCCAAAGAGTTTGGAAGTGGCTTCTGGGCTCAGCAAGCAACTTGAGGGCCTCAAAGAGCCTGTTAGACCATGGCTATAGTGTATGGATTTTTATTTTTATTTTTTATTTATTATTATTATTATTATTGTTATTTTGTGTATGGATTTTTATACCGTGAATTAAATCCCAAGTACTTATGTGTAACAACTCCATGTTGTGAGAACATGGTACTCTCCAGAGCAGTGGACACTGTTGGTGCCCTGCCCAGATCCTTTTCTGGTTCTGGGAGCTCATCCCCAGGTCCTGTCACTTTGCTGCTAAAAACCACAGCTGCGATCCTCTTTAGATGATTACCCAGGGGTTACTAGTGCCCTCGTACCCATTCTGAGAGCCACTATTCTCATAGCCAATGATTGACTGGTGCAGTGCACAACACTCCACCTGCAGATGCAGGAACTCTGAGACACACACACACTCCAGAGCTCCCAGGGAGCAGGCGGAGGCTGCACCTGCAACCACACTCTCGTTTGTCTTCTCTTTTTCTGTCCTGCTCTCTTCACTCCCTTCCTCGCCTCTCCTAGAGGCACTTCCTTAATAAATCACTGGTCCTCAAAAGCTCATCTCAGAGTTTTCTCTGGGGAACCCCACCAGAAAAACATAGACTTCATTGTGGGTATTGGTCTTGACCTTGGGCTGTGGCCATGTCATACACATCCATAGAGTGAGTATATGGGGGATTCCAAACCCTTGAGCTACCCTTGCTGAGAGGCCCCGACCCTGTGTCCAGAAGAGCAGGGGCTGTAGGACCAGAAGAGGGGCCATGCCGTCTGCATCTCTCCAGATCGTGTCCAGGAGGCAGCAATGAACTCACACCAACAGCCACGTGACTTCCCCTCTGCCGTTTATTTTTTTGCTGTTTAATCAGGCTCTCCACACACACATCTTTTGATCTCGATCATGGCCTCTTGACCAGAAAGCTGAAGCTGTGTCATCTTGACAACGCCCCTGCCCTCTTACGTAATGTATTTCAAAATAAGGATGGAAACAGGAACTCTGCTGAGTTTTGCAACACAGAAGTGTATTCTAGGCCTACAATTTATAGGAAGTGGGGGTGGGAAAGAGCAATGAGTCCAGGGAGGTGGGGGAGAGAGGGAGTGTCCACACCCAGGGTAGTCACACAGGTGGGCAAGCAAGATGGGAACGGGTGCCTGAGTCCTGAGGGTTCCAGAATCATTAGGACTTGCTGACTTATCAATGGGGGAGAGCTTTAGAAAAACCTACACACACACACACTGTCTCTACATGGGAAGCACTCACTTCCCCTTAAGGTAGACTAGAAAAAAATGAAAGCGAGCCCGAAAACCCACATTAACCCAACACACACACACCACACACTCACACAACAAACTCTGAGTCTCCAGAAAAACACCCTCCCATAGGCACTTGGTGTCTTCAGCTCTGGGTTTGGAGAGAAGATCTGGGGCTTTGTCCCCCAAAGACAGGGGCCACCGTCCCCTCAGGGACACCTCTGCTTCTGAAGGCTCTGGGGTCTGATATTTCGGGGGTCCTGGCCCCGCTGAACAGGAAGGAGGTCTGTGTCATGAAGATCACTCTCCCCGCCTCCCCTCGCCCCATGCCTTTTATTTCTCCGAGACAGTGGCTTGGAGGCAGCTGTGTGCCCGGTGAATTTTCTGCATACAGCAGCCCGCCATTTCTAAGGAGTGCGTCACTGAAGGGGCACATGCTGGCTTTTGAAAGGTGGGCGTGCCATGTTGGGAACTGCTGGCTCCATGAGGAAGGGGCCACTTTCAGTTTGCTACTGACCCCTGTGAGCCTCAGGACCCAGCACTGTGCCTGGCACTTAGTAGGCCCACAACGCATGTTTATTGGATGACTGAAGGAAATAAGCAGGAAGAAAATCCTTGTCTCCCAAGCATACACATTTATCATCTTTCCATCGGTTATAAATTGGTTCGTTTTAACCCTCCATGTGGAACTATAATATAATTCATGTATTCTCCTGACATCAGCTGGCGCTGAAGGAACTTTCTTTAATTTTTATTTTGTTTTTAGTTGCAGCTGAGTCTTGTCAGGGGGAGCCAGAGAACTGACCTGGTTATGTGCACACGAGAGGGTCTGCAGCACACGCTCGGGTGAACGTCCATGGAGAATCTATCGTCCCCAAGGCCAGCAGCGGGTCCAGAACTGGCCCTTCTGGCCGGAGGCTGGGCCAGGGTCCCTAGGTGTTGGGTCTGATGACTGGGGAGGAGGGTCCGATGTTTGATTATAGCCCGGGGCAAGGCCTGAATGAGAAGCAGAGGCACCTGTGAGAGGAGGGAGGCCAGGGACTGGCCTTAGAATTGAGAACCAGGCAGGAGGAGATGGGGTGGCCGGCCCAGGGCCTTGGACACACTGAACTCTCGGCCACCAGGAAGCCCCCAGCACCCGGGAGAGCCTGTGTCCGGGAGAAAGGTGAGGCAGGAGCCTCTGGGATGGAGAAGGCTGCTCTGATAGAATCTGCTCCAGGGAAGGCTCTAACGGCATTTTGGACCCTCGGGGAACGGGGTGGCCAAGCGTGTCTACTCCGCGGGGAGAGAGACACGGGGGTGTGGGAGAGGCTGGTAAGGAATGAATACTTGGGTGGCCACCTGGAAACCAGAGGCAGGTGAATTTGAAATGATGATGGCAGCTTAAGGTATGTCGGGGTCCCAGGTCCCTTTCCACTCGATCGACCTTGACTTTGGGGCATGGCCACCAGGAGAACTGGCATGCCCTGAACTTCCTCCCTTCACCTGCAGAAGAGACCAAGGCTTCTCTGGGGCAGGGTCTGGGTAGCTACGGCTTTGCTGTTTCATGTCAGGGCTGTACCGCTCCTGAAAGGGCAGAGTGGAGGGTCCCTGGGGGTGACGTCAGTGGACGCTGAGGGCCTTCTGAGGGAGGGCAAGGCACCGACATCCCAAATCCCTCCCCGGTTCCTGCAGGCCTCCCAGTGGGTCTGGTCGGGCAGGGGGAGTCTGGGGGAGAACTGGGGAGGGGAGGGACCTGCTGAGCCCTGGTAGTGTGGCCCAGACTGGGGGATCTCTCTGGGTTGCCATGCAGGAGCCTGGCCAAAGCTGATGGCCGAGGCAGCTGCTTGGATGACGGCTCTTGAGCATCATCTCTCTGCTGCCCCACCTGGCCACTGCCCCGGGCTCCTTTCTCTTTGAGATCTTGGTTGACTTTGATAACTGACCATCTGGGCAGCTGGCTTTTCGTCTTCCGGGCTTTAACAGCCTACTCTTATGTTCTAAATGTGCCAATGGAGAGCGAGCCTGGGGAAACCCTGAGCCCCCATCCTCGACCCCAATAAAAGCAGAACCCCACGACCTGCTGTGTGGCCCCAGGTGTGCTGTGCGATTTCTAGGTCCTGTAAATAACAAACTTTCTTGTTTTGTTTTGTTTCCTCAAAGTTTCTTAATGCTCATGGCTGAGGGGCGTCTGGCCCTCACGAGAACCACAGGGCCGGCCTGGCCGCAACAGCTTCCCGGCGGGCTGAGACCGGCACGCGGCGCCCGCTCAGGTCAGGGCACCATGTGCCACCACTTGAAGGCGAAGGGCTTCCTGCGGACGTTGGTGCCGCAGTGGATCTCGCCCAGGAACTTGTGGTAGGCGGAGATGTCGTCCACGAAGGTGCAGCAGAGGCCCAGGGGCTCCAGCAGCGAGCGCACGTGCGTCTCCAGGCAGCACACCTCCTCGATCTGGGGCCCGAATGGCTTGGGGATGCCCAGGTCCTTGTCCAGCACAATCATGTTCACCTGTGGTGGAGGGCAGGGCAACAGCTCCCGTTCAGTGAGCACCTACTATGCGCCTGGCCATGTTCTAAACTCACTGGACTCTCCCAACAACTCTGTGAAGTACGTATTGTGATTTGTCCCCACTTTACAGATGAGGACACTGAGGCACAGAGGGGGCTAAGTGACTCACACATGGCAGAGCTGAAGTGGAAAGTCAGGCTTTCTTCTGAGTGTAGGTGCATGTATTTGCCCATGCACATAGCTATATATGCATGCAGCAGGGCATATAAATGCACATGTGTATTTTCGTGTACATGCATGCATGCATGCAAATGCGTACATGGAAGGTGTTGTCAACATGTATCATAGACTCTCCTTTATGATAACAAGAATTCCCCTGTCCATAAAGGTCTTTTTAAAAAATCCTCACCCAAGGATATTTTTCCATTGATTTTTAGAGAGAGTGGAAGAAAGAGGGAAAGACAGAGAGAAACATAGATGTGAGAGAAATAAAACAATTGTTTGCCTCCTGCACCAGGGCCCAGGCTGGGAAGGAGCGTGCATCCAAGGTATGTGCCTGTGGCCGGAATTGAATCCGGGACCCTTTGGTCTACAGGCCAACGCTCTATCCACTGAACCACACCGTCTAGGGCTCCATAAAGGCCTTTTGAACTTACACAGCCCTTTCCTATCTGTTTAAGGTAGGGGTGTCCAACTCAATCAGAGAAGGGGCCAAAATCTAAAATCCAGCCTAAATCGCGGGCCGAATGGTTTACTGAACAGTCATAAACTGTCATTGTGATGGAAACGCAGCGGAGTGCAGTGATGACAGCGCGGTTCGGGCCACATTGCAAGGCCTGGCGGGACGGATTTGGCCCGAGGGCCTTGTGTTTGACACATGTGGTTTAAGGTAAAGGGTTCCCGAAGAGCCAGTGAGGCAGCCAGGGCGAGCCTGTCTCCTTTCAGAAGGAATGAGCCCAGAGGGGCCAAGTGCCTGGGGTGGGTGCTGAGGCCACACAGCAGCTCAGCCAGGACTGGGACCTGGGCCTCCCGATGGACGGCCTCAGCCCAGGGGTTCTTCTGGGTCTGGCCGCCCCCTGACTGGCCTGGGGCCCCCAGCGCCTCACCATGTTCGGGAAGTAGGCTATGGCCTGGCGGTCCTCGTCCATCTTGAACAGAGCAGGCAGGTCGATGATGTCCTGCTCCGTCAGCCCCAGCTCCTTCTTGAGGATGTCCCGGTTCCAGTCCAGGCAGCGCTGGGAGGGAGAGGGAGGGCAGGCAGTGAGAGGACAGCCCTGCCACTGATACAGAACTGTACATAGCTGTGGGCACACGGCTACCAGGCCTGGTGACTGGTGCATGTAGAAGCTATTGTTCCGGGGCCTGGGGTGTATGACGGGACCTGCCCTGACTCCAGGAGACCCGCAGGCGATCCAACCTCCGTGCCCCCGGAGGGCTGCAAGCCACCGAGCCGGTATCTGAGCCATTGTGCTCCAGGGAGAGAACGTCCCCGCCCGGGACGCAGATGAAGAATCACGGTCAGGGGAGGATGCTCAGGGGATGCTCAGAAGATCACCAGACTTTTACCGGATTTACTCCCCCCCCTGAATTCCAAACCCCTTCACCTACACTTTTCTGCTCCTTATAAAAAGGGCTGACATTTTGGATCCTCAGGGAATGGGGAGGCTAGCCAAGGATGTCTACACAGCAGGGAGAAAGCCACGGGGTGTGGGAGAGGCTGGTAAGGAATGAATACTTGGGGTCGCCACCTGGAACCCTGAGGGAGGTGAACCCCAGTTGAGGGGACCGAAGACATGGAGTTCTTAGTGAGGTGCCCAGGTCGTACTGCCAAAAGTGGGGAGGAGCATGATTTCCCCTCATAGTTCACCCCAGAATTTGCCAAAAAATAGGTCAGAGAGCAGATATTATAATAAAGTCAACTTTCAGATAGCCACCGAGGCGTGCTGTGAACGTGGCTGGGGTTTGTAGATTTCGCTTCTCCAGCCTCCACTCCACCCTCCCCCTGCAAGGCTGCCTTGGATTGCCCGCATGCACACTTTCTGGCAAGAGCGGGTTAGTGGATGCTCGCCCCTACAGCCTTGCCCCGGGGCTGGGTTCAGGGATTGACAGTAGATCAGGTCGAAGGCACAGTGGTGCCTCACACAACGAACTTAATTCGTTCCAGGAGCAAGTTTGTTATGTAGCATAAAATATGCTAAGATGACATAAAAAAAGATAAATTTTTTGTTATTATTTTTATTTAGATACATCATGATATAAAAAAAATAGAGTTTAACTTAAAAGGACGACTGCCGCGACACGTGCTTAAGTTAAGCGCAGTGACTAACGACTGCCTGCAGTGCCTGCGCAGAAGGATGCAATACATCGGCAGCGATCGTGGAAGCTCGGGCAGCGGTCGTGGAAGCTCGGGTGACTTCGTTGTGTGAAACGAAGTTCGTTGTAGGAATCATGAAATGAAGTTCATTGTGTGCAGCGTTCGCTGTGCGAGGCGTTCTTTATGCGAGGCACCACTGCATTTTGTTTAATTGTTGGGGGCGTCTAAGACCTCTGTCTTTGTGGGTGGTGCTCGGGGTGGATGTGAGAATGTTACAGCTGTGCTCCCACCCACGAGGGCACCTGCAGACCCAGAAAGTGCAGGTCAATGATCAAGCTGTGCCTGAAATCCACTCCACAACAGGACTTTGCGCATAGATGAGCCAATCACATGTTTTTGTTTAAATCGGTTTGTTTTCTGTGTTTTTTTAATTTTTATTTTTGTAAACTTGGTACTTATGGAGGAGAGACTGTTCCATGATGTAACTGCTGCTGGACCCGTGAACTGGACCAGGCCAGAGCAAAGACTGCTTACTGCAACCCCCGTAGAGACTGATCATAACTGCTGTTCATTCTGACATAAGTGAGCACCCTTACCTGCCTCCCCCGAAGTGCTGGTTCCCGGGACAGGCTGCTGTCCTGACCTGGTCACGCATGTAGAGTAATGTCCCATACCTGGTAGCATTTCACACACTAGTAGGTGTGACTATTTGCTCCTCACCCAGGGACCCATTTCATCTTGGGAAATTCAGGGCATATATTCATATATGCATTTTTGTGGCGAGCAGGTCTGGCGCTTCCATCCTATTTTAAAGGGGTGTATCTCCCCCAAATGTGATGGGCTCTCTAGCCTTCAGAGTCTGGGCTCTTTAGCGCTGCCTGGTGTGCCTACCTTCCCAGGCCCCCTGTCTGCTCCTAGCCTCTGCGGACGCACGTCCTGTCTCTGTCACCCTGTAGCTCCGGCTTTAGCATGGGGTCAAGCAGGGAGGCTGAACTCAATGCTCGCTGGAGCTTTTCCGTCTGTCATGTGCCCCGAACCCTTGACCATTCCCTCCGGAAGCCTTGAGGATGTGAGAGGTGGCATCGGGCACAGTCCCAGGGGCCCTCAGCACACCCCACCCCACCCAGCAGCAGCTGGGCCCCAGCCCGCCCGCACCTGGAAGTACTGGTTCTCCTGCACCAGGCTCTCATTGGACAGAATCTTGTTGATGGTGATTCTCTTGCTGCTCATGCCGCCCAAGCCTGTGGGGATCAGAGGACAGGATTCGGTTTAGCCTCGGGTATGCCAGCTTCTGGGCTGACTGCTAGGGCGAGGGGGATGGGGCTGGGAACAGGCTGGGGCACAGGAGGGCAATCCTGGGAGAAATGAGGCTCCTTCTGCCTGGGGATGGTAGCACACACTCCTTTCTGGGGGGGTGGGAGGGTGGGGGGGAGGAAGGCGTGTCCCCCAGGCCAGCGAGTGGGTGGCAGCTGCCTTGCTCTCTCTCTGGCCAGAGGGTGGGGAGGCACAGTGAGCCACCTGAGTCTCCCACCTGGAGCCTGTTCTGAGCATGAGCAGCCCTCCGGGGTGAGGATGGCAGGAGCAAGATGCCCAGAGGTGTCACCCTCCTGTTTCCCAGACCTGCCTCACGCTCGGCCCCTGCCCTGCTCTGTGCCGGCCTCTGCCTCCTATCCCACCACGTGGCCCATGTGGTTTCTGCCCTGATGAGTAGCACCAGGTGCTCAGCGAGCACCTACTGTGTGCAGACACACTTCCGGATGTTTTGCATGGATCACCTCAGTCACCTTCCCACATGGCTAAGAGCTAGAGTGAAAGGCGAGGAAACGGAGGCACTGAGAAGTAATATGACTCGGCCACGGTCTCAAAGCTAGTGCACATCCTGGGAAGGGTCTCTGACACATGGTACTTCCCAGCCTATAGCTTGTCAGTGCAGACAGACCAGGGCTCTCCCCCTGTACCCGAGCTGTGTTTGTACAAAGATAATGGCTTTTAGATCTTATGGATAGCGTTGGAGGCATGTTTAATATAGAACGGAGTCTCCAGAAAGTCAAGACTCACGCCTGCCAATCCCAGAAAAGAAAGTTCCATCGGTGAAGGATGAAAAAGGACAGTGCGACCTTAAACGGGTCCTGCCTGTCCTAGCCAGCAGTCCCTGCCAGGAACCCTGCCTTTGCTCGGGGAGGGCAGCCATGGGTCTAAGCCCGCCAAAGCGGGGAGCCTTTTGGAAACAGATAGACTGGAGAAAGCAACCTGCAAGCGACCAAAAGTAACTCAAGAAAAGCCTAAGAAACTGCCCTGGCCCGTCTGACCTGGTCACTCTCCGCCTGACCCGCTGTCCGTCTGTCCATGATTAATTTAAGAGCAAACCTCCCCCTCCTGTGTCTGTCCCAGTTCTGGGTGGCTGTCAGGGACGCAGGGAAGTCCCACCCTGGGACTGACTGGTGGATGCAGAGCAGGCCTGCTGACGCCCCCTTTTCTTCCTGCCCCTCAGATGCAGGGTGAATGCTTCTCTCTTTCTCCCGTTCTAAAACACGAGCTCCCTGAAGGCAGACTGTACGTCAGTTTTGAACCAGCTCAGGCTCCCCTGGGTTGGGGCCATTTAACGTTTGTTCCAGGCTCCGGAGGAGCCCCTGGCGCTGCTGCTGACACACCAAGGAGCCACGGGCAGCTCACAGTCCAGGATGCTTCCCCCCACGGAGACAGCCTGGAGCCGACCAGATGCCCCGGAGCTGGGTGCTCAGGGACAGGAGAGAAGCCCCAGGAGAAATCCCTGTTACCCTTAGAATATAACGTGTCATCAGCCCATCCTCCCCAGGGCCTCTCTGGGGGTTCAGGCCCCGCTCCCTGCCCAGGCCCCGTGGGCGCTCACCTTTATTAAAAAAAATTTTTTTTAATTGATTTTTTACAGAGAGGAAGGAAGAGGAACAGAGAGTTAGAAACATCGATGAGAGAGAAACATCGACCAGTTGCCTCCTGCACATCCCCCACCGGGGATGTGCTCGCAACCAGGCACACGCCACTGACCAGAATCGAACCTGGGACCTTTCAGTCTGCAGACGGATGCTCTATCCACTGAGCCAAACCGGTTTCGGCGTGCACTCACCTTTAAACATGACGGCCTCGCCGTGGCCTTCCTTCTGCTTCTCGCGGAAGAGCTTGTAGCAGGCCGAGGTGCTGGCCATGAGCATCCGAAATTGCTGCAAGGGGGACAGTGTCAGCCGAGGGGAAGTGGCCGCTGAGCGGGAGGGAGCCCTGACCTGAGGACACGGAGCCTGTCTGCCCCTGTCTGCCGCCTCCCCACGCCCAGGGGCCGCCGCGTGGCACAGGCCGCCTGGGGGGCTTTCTCATGTCAGAGGAACATTTCCCGCCCTTCCTGCTACAGAGATCCCTCCAGGGGTCAAAGCTCAGTCACGGGTGGCCTTGGACGCAGGGAGGAGCTTCTTCAAGTGGCCAAGAGGCCGGGCCATGTGCACACGATTCCCAGGGTACGAAGTTGCAGCCATTCCTTTGACTCCAGAGAGTGAGAGAATCTCTTTCCAGAGCCCAGGCCGCTACGCATGCTCTCAGGGGGCGTTATGGCCAACGCAGTATCCCCTAGCCTGTGCAGCTATTGGACATCTGAACTGCGCCTAGCCGGAACTGAGATGCTAAGAGGAAAGACACACACCAGATTTGAAAGACTTATGAAAAAAAGAATGCAAAGTCTATCATGGCTAACGTGGAAAGGCTAATATTTTGGAAATATTGGGTTAAAAATTTAGCTCAGCCAGTGTGGCTCAGTGGCTGAGCATCGACCTGTGGACCAGGAAGTCACCGTTCCATTCTTGGTCAGGGCACATGCCCGGGCTGCAGGCTTGATCCCCAGTAGGGGGCGTGCAGGAAGCAGCTGATCAATGATTCTCATCATTGATGTTTCTATCTCTCTCCCCTTGTCCTGTCCTCTCTGAAATCAATAAAAAGATATTAAAAAAAAAAAATGTAGCTGCTACACCTACACCATACAAACCACCTTTGGCCTCATTCCTTCTTCCACTTCCTCTAGATCCCACCCTCTGCTGACAAGTACATGGGTCCTCCGCCATCCCAGTCACTCCAGCCTCAGGAGCCAGCTCACCTTTGTGCCCGGGATGGGGACGAAGGTCATGAACTCGTCCACGTGGCCCACGGTCAGCCAGTCTGAGTACAGCTCCACGGGCGCCTGCACCTGCTGGGCCTGCAGGAATTCCCTCACGACCTTGGTCATCCTCCGACCGCCGGACCTGGGGCAGAGTGGGGAGGAGGCAGCATTTTAGAAGATTGCCCATCATGCCTGCCTCACCAGGGTGGCATCAGCAGAGCAGTCACAGGAAGGAGCCCGCGCTGCAGGCCTGAGAGAACCTGGTGCAGGCAGGGAGGTGTTTAAGCCAAGGGGACAGAGGGAGCATTCGCTGCAGCTAGAGCCTGCGCAAAGGGCCTGGAGCCCAGCCTTCAGCCCCTGCTTCTGTCTCAGGGGTCCCGCCTGGACGGTGGAGGGGCTAGGACACAGGCATGGTTCCAGAATCTGCCCTAGCCTTTGTGCCTCTTTGCTACATTAACTCCTATTTAATTCATTTTTAATCTATTTAAGTGACACCTCCTCCAGGAAGCCCTTCCTGATTTTCAGGCCCCTTAAGGTCTTTGATCTCCCCATTACCCTTAGAATATAACAGAAGGTCCTTATGGTAGACCACAAATTCCTCTCTGATCTGGCCCCTGCCTGAGTCTCCTTCCTCATGTCCCCTTCTTCCACCTTGTTCTGTTTGCTCCATCTACCTGCTAAGCTTGTTATCACTCAGGGCTTTGCCCCTGCTGCTCCTTCTATTTGGAATGTTCTTTCCCTCTGATCTCCCCACGGCTGCCTCTTTTTCATCATCCAGCCCTCATTTTCATGTTACTTTCTCAAAACCACAAACGCTAAAGTACCCTTGCCCCATCACTCTTATTTTATCTTCTTCAGTGTATTTATTAGCACCCAGAGGCATCTTATTTACTTTCTTGCTTCCATGTTTATTTCCTGTTCTCCCCCACCCTGATACAAACTCCCAGATAGCTGAGACTTGGTCTGTTTGGCTCACTGCTGTGTCCCCAGAGCCTAGAACAATGCCTGGTCACAGAGAAGCCTCTCAATAAGTACAATATTTGTCTCTGCAAGCCCTCTCTGAACTCCCCATGGGGGCCAGAGACACCCTCCTTGGGTTCCTCGGGCTCCCTAACATCCCTATGTCACTGTACACCCCTTGTTTCATGTCTGTTCAATCCCCAGTTCCTTGAAGGCAAGGGCGGGGCTTCCTGTTTGGAGCCTCATGCTGGACACAGGGCATGGCACTTGGCTGGTGCTTGGGAAATACCTGCTGAATGGATGAGGCTACTGGTGGAGGGAGAAGGACAGAAAGGTGGGCAAACGGTCACTGACGTGCCAGTGGCCTCCACTGAGAAGGTAGGGATCCCATGTGGCTGAGGAACTTGGTGCACAAACCCTGGCTGGTCCCCTTTGGGCAGGTTCCTGGCAGCCCTTTTGTGAAGTGAGGACCCACAGCACTCACTACCTCCCCAGCGACTGCCCTGACCAAGGGAGACTCTGCCTTTTCATTGACGGGGGGTGGGGGGGTGGGCATCTGGGGATGGAAGGAGGGTGCTGTGGACAAGCCATGGAGCCAGGCACTCAGGCTTTGGGGCAGGGCCATGCCGTCTTATGACTCTTGTGTATGGCCCCTCTAGGACTGGTTGGTGTGCTCCCAATCCCCTCTTTCAGTGTTCCATCTCCAGATGCCTTCATCCCAATCTCACTGTAGAACCTCCACTTTCGGGAAGATCACTTTTTTTTGTTCTTTTTTAAAAAAAAATATTTTATTGATTTTGTACAGAGAGGAAGGGAGAGAGATAGTTAGAAACATCGATGAGAGAGAGTCATCGATCAGCTGCCTCTTGCACACCCCCTACTGGGGATATGCCCGCAACCAAGGTACATGCCCTTCACCGGAATCGAACCCGGGGCCCTTCAGTCCCCAAGCCGACGCTCTATCCATTGAGCCAAACGGGTCTCGGTGGGAAGATCGCTTTTTATTTAGTTTTATATTTGACCCTAATTTATGCTGAGATGCACCGGCTAACTTGGTTTTCTTTCCCTAAATGTCTGTATCTCGTCAGAGAGTCAAGGGAGGGGTTTGCTCTCTCAGTCATTTGCTCCACATATGAGCAACCCAAGCCACTCCTAAAGAGACAGACACCTCCCCCCCGCCCGCCCCCAGCCCCACCCTGGCTTCTCTTACAGAGGAAAGCTGCTCCCGATGAGGATCCGGCCCAGGGGGTAGGTCTTGCCGTTCACGGTCACTGGGGGACTGACCTCCAGGTTCCCAAAGGAATCGAGGCTGGTGACAGGCTCAAAGAGGGACTCCCGGGACACATAGCCGAAATCCGGGCCCTAGGCAGGGGGCACACACCCATCGTTAGTATCCTGCGGCCACAGGGTGTCCTTAGCCCCGACGCGGTCACCTTCTGATGATCACGCCTTGATGGCCTTAGGTCTGGCATTGTGGGCACGTAGCCTCTGGGCGGGGGTCACCCATGGTCTTCTCATTATCACCAAAGAGTAGAGCCTGGCTGGGGGAGGTTGATTTTGTGGGCATGTTGGTGTGAGTGTGGGCATGAACGTGGGCATGAACGTGGGCATGAACGTGGGCATGAACGTGTGTGTGTGTGTGTGTGTGTGTGTGAATGCGCACATATGTGTCTGAGTTTCTGCATGTGCCTCTGTTTCCCAAACAGGATGGTACTTCAGTGATTTCAGGATTAGTCCTCACTTTGTGCTATGGATGTCCCTGCCCATCTCTTCGTTTCTCTGACCCTCAGTTTCCCCAGCTGTCAGAGGTGTTGGGTCAGGTAACCTGCGGCAAGGTGGTAGATGGTATTATTGCTCCCAGAGACTTCTCAGTGAGAGGATTTTGCCTCCTGAGCTATTGCTGTGTGGCTTCTGGTTTCTCCCTGTAGAATATACTTCCCTGCCCAGTATCAGACTTGGTCATATGACTTGTTTTGGCCAATGAAATGTGAGCAGAAGTTCCGCATGCCAGTTCAGAGCCAAAGCCACAAGGCCCACTGGGCATGCCTGTCACCTCTCTCCATCCTCGTGCTGGGAGGATGGCATTGCTCAGACTTGAGCTGCTCCTGCAGCCTGCGCTCTAGAATGAGGAAGGAACAAGGAAGCAGAGCTGCAGACAGCCAACCAGCAACCAACACGAGTGTATGCAGGAAATGGACCTTTGCTGTTGTCAAGCACTGAGATTTGGGGGTTGTTTGTTACTGCAGCCTTACCTAGTGAAAGCTGACTGATACATGCAGGCATGGCAGGTAGGGGACATATGGCATTCCAATCTGTCCCCAAACAACCATATTTGTCCACTGAGCCCAGATGTAGCCTCAGAATCCTTCTTAGCACAGGGCTCTGGAGCTGGCATAATTCCAGGGGTCCCCAGTTGTTATAACCTTGGTGACTACCTGAATTTTATGGTTCCTTTTATGATTTTTTGGAAAAAAAAAAAAAAAAAGTAGGGGTCTTGCTTGGGAACTTGCACTGGGCTGGGATTAAGCTTGTCTGACAAAAATCCTTGTAATAAAAAAAAAAAAAGTGAAGGGGAAAGATATATGGCTTATCCTGGCCCAGCTGAGAGGCTCCAGGGACAGCCGTGGCGGGTGGTATGGACGGATGAAGCTTAGAGCTTTCTCGCCTGGGAGCCCAGATGGCAAGGTGCGGTCTGCCGGAGGCTGGGGCAGCTGGGGCAGCTGGGGCTTTACAGCGTCACACAGGCGGGCAGGCACTCAGCACAGAGCCGGGCTTGGCACAGGCCTCCGGGAACAATGCAGCCCAGGGCTTTGCAAGCAGGCAGCTAACCCTGAAGGCAGGTGGTGACCCAGGGACCGTGCGAGGGCCTGGGAAGCCTCGGTTCTCATGCCTGCAGCAGGCCGGTTTGACTGCCCCTTCCACTGCCCAGGGCTGTGAACAACAAACATAACGACAGCTAGCGATGGGCAGTGTATCAGGTGCAGTACGGATGCCTGAGAGGACGCCTTCGATCTTCCTGTGAGATTGTTTCCATGGATACTGTTTCCATCCCCATTTTACAGATGAGCAAGCTGAGGCTTCAGGCCACTCGTAAAGAGAGTGAGTTGCTTGCCCAGACCGGGACTCAAGGCCCGGTCCGCCTGACATTCCAGAGCTTTGCACTCACACCAAGGGGTTCCCCATCTCCCCTGAGGAGGGGGATAGGTGAATGAAGGTTCATAAGAAGCAGGTGTGAATCTGGCAAGGGGTCGCCTCTGAGTAGCTCTGATGCCTTGGGCAGGACATTAAAGAGGAGTGGAAATGGGGGTGTCAAATTGCCTAAAAAATAACAAATGCAGCCCTACCGGTGTGGCTCAGTGGTTGAGCGCTGAACCATGAACCAAGAGTTCGATTCCCAGTCAGGGCACATTCCCAGGTTGTGGGCTTGATCCCCAGTGAGGGGTATGCAAGAAACAGTTGATCAATGATGTTTCTCTCATTGATGTTTCTATTTTTCTATCCCTCTCCCTTCCTTTCTCTCTAAAAACTCAATGAAAACATTTAAAAAACAAAACACCGTTTTCATGAACTGTGAAGTTGTAACCATGATTTTTGACAATTTCTTGACTATAATTTTCCTCTTGGAAACTTATTTCGCTGCAAGTTGGGGGTGGGGCAGTGGCAGAAGTCAGGGCCCCTGACCTGCCTTTGTGACACACAGTTCCTACTTCTCATCTAACAGAAAACCCTCCATTTGTTGGAAATGCATCAGTTACCAGAGCAGAACAGGCCCTTAGAGATCACTATTCCAACTGACCCATTTCGCAGGTGGGAAAACGGAGGCTCTGGGCAACAGACTAATTTGTCAAGGGTGCCAAGGTCTCCTGACCACTCCGTCCTGTGAGAGTCCCCAGGACCGCGCCCCTCCTCGTCCCAGCGCCTCACCAGGAGCTGCTTCACTGGGAACTCCTTCAGGTTTCCATCTCGGGGGGAGTCCAGCACCACGGGGAAGCCTTTGTGGGGGGCCTCGATGTAGCCAAACTCGATTTCATCCTGTGGGGACACCAAGGGGAGCCATCAGAGGAGTCAGAGCACCACCTGTGAGTCCCAGGCGGCATCCCCAATTCTCTTCCTGACCGCAGATGACAGCTCTGGTTCTGTTCCTATGCACCCTTCCATGGACAGGCTCTGCACACGCCAAGCATGTGAGTGCTCATATGATCCCTGCTTTATAACATCCTCCTGCAAGAAACACCTTAACATGGAATTCATGCTTTATTTGCAGTTGGCTTCTTCCTGGCTGCTGTAGGCTCCTCCACCGGAAGGCTGTCCTATCATATGTGTGCCCCTCACCCCGTCCCTCATGGAGGGACATTTGGGTTGTTTTACAGGCTTTTGCTGCCTAGGCTGCAGCGAACCGCCTTATGCATGTATGTCTGTGAGCACATGTGCGTGCGTGAGCTGACGGCAGCATTCCCACACGTGCTTGGCACGGCGCGGTGCCAGGATGGTGACGTTAAGCCCTCTCCTTGCCTGAGCCCTGGGTGGTGCCCGCCCAGCCCGGCTCCTCACCTGGATCCAGCGGTCTCCGCAGTTTATGTACTGGAAGCAGACCTTCAGCTCGCAGTTGGTCTTCTCGACCAGATTCTTTACCTCTTTCAGGAACAGGTAATTGTCCTTCATGCTGAGAAGTTTAGGGAGAGGGGAAGGCCGGGAGGAAGGGTGAGGAGGGATTGAGGTGGTACCCAGAGGCTGTGCAGGCAGGTGAGGCCACACCTGTGTTCAGTCACCTTTGCAAAGGCCCTTGGACTCAAGGGCCAAGCAAACACCCACACACACGGTGTTTGCCAAGGTCTTGAACAAATAAAATGAGGGGGACTGGGACTCTCACCCCCATTTGTCCTGAAACCTTGTCTCTGACTCCCCCGGATTCCAAAGAGGAGCTCTGCTTAGTACGGAGGCCGGGGATGGGTCTGGACCCCAGGCCCTTGGGTGTGGCCAGCACCCACCTGCAGGCACTTCCTTCTCCTGCTTTTCATCTTGCTACAGCTGTCTAGCACATAGTAGGTGCTTAATAAAAAAAAAAAGGTGAATATCTATTGCACAGGAGGTTCCCAACTTCACAGCATGGGCCAAGAGTAAGAAAAGAGACTTATTTTTAGAGCGAAAACTCTGTGCCATGACTTTGGATGGATGCTTTGTCTGATTGGTCTCATTTAATCCTCACAGAGATGCTGTGATGTTAGCATTTCAGAGAAACGGAGGCTCATAGAGGCCAAGGGAGTTTTGCAAGACCTGAACCCAGGTCTGTTTGCCCTGAAGGCTCAGTGATAGCCACTCTGCCACACTGCCCGTCTGCACCATGGCCACTGCTTACCAGCACACATACACGGACACGGGAGGCAGGATGTTGGGGGTCATGATCCACGGAGCAATCCGGAACACCACGGTGTCCGTGAAGATGGGTGTCAGCGGAATCTCCTGGCGTGGGAGAGAAGGGGAGGGGACCCAAAAGTCTCCTCAGGGTGCTTGTCACTCCTGCCTTCCCAGGTGGGGGACACTGATAGCAATAGTACATTTATTGAGCGCCTACTGTGTGCCAGGCCCTGTGGGGGTTTTACACGCACCGACTCATTTCTACATTACCCCAGGAGGTAGATACACTATCACCCTTGTTTTACAGGTGGGGAAACCGAGTCACAGACCTCGGAGTCACAGACCTCTTCCGTAGCTGCCCAAGGGCACATGGTTAGTGAGTGGTAGAGGCTGGATTTAAACCCAGGCTGTCTGCCAGCTGAGAGCACACTCCTGACACTTTCTATTTTTTTTTTAATAAAATATATTTTATTGATTTTTTACAGAGAGGAAGAGAGAGGGATAGAGAGTTAGAAACATCGATGAGAGAGAATCACCGACAAGCTGCCTCCTGCACACCCCCTACTGGGGATGTGCCCGCAACCAAGGTACATGCCCTTGACCGGAATCAAACCTGAGACCTTTCAGTCCGCAGGCTGACGCTCTATCCACTGGAGCCAAACCGGTTTTGGCACTCCTAACGCTTTCTGATCTTGCCCCACCCAAGTTCTCTTCCTGAGGCCGGCCCACATGGTCCCGCCCAGGCTGCCTTGGAGTCTCTGCGGTGCCCCTTGGTGGGGGCAGTCTGAGACCCTGGAGGCCAGGCCCCCTCCCCACACGTGCTGTTAGCGGTGCCTTTCCTGCCTTCCCTTTCCGCACGGACCTGAGGGTGCTCTGTGAGCGAGTTCTTACACAGCCAGCCCAGGAAGGAGGAGCTTTAGTTGGAAACCGAGGCCCAGGGAGTCAGTTCGCCTGCCAGGTGTCTCATGGGCCTGAACTTGGGCAGTCTGACTCCAGAGCCCGTTCTGGTCAACGTAAGCTGGACCCAGCCCCCTCGGAATGTGAATGGTGGGGGCATCTAGGTCTCCAAGCTTGGACTCTCCCTTGGTGCTCTGAGGGGAGTGGAGCACAGAGGGGGAGAGCGGGGGGAGGGGATCCTGGGCTTGGCCCTCTGGAAGGAGCCCCCTGGTGCCCAGGGGCAGCCCTGTGAGGGGGAGCCGGGGGCCCTCACCTCGCTCACGCACTCCAGCAGGCTGACGTGGATGGAGACCAGGCCCGGGAAGCCCGCGTCGGGGAAGCATAGGCCTTCCACGAAGAACAGCAGCTCCGCCGAGCCGCCCGTGTACTTGACCACGTGGTAGAGCTTCTGCCGGCCCAGGATGTGGATGTAACGCTGGCCAAAGAACGGGTCTGGAGGGAGAAGGGCCGATGTCGGAGCCCCGCCCCACCAGGAGGAGGTCAGCGAGGTGGGGGTCACGGACGGGGGACACGAGGGCAGAGGAACTTGTCCTCCAGATGAAGAGAGGAAAAGCACAAGCAGAAAAGCCACCAGAGGGGCCGTGGCCTGGTCACTGTCCCAGCATTACTGTGTGCTAGCCGCGTGGCCCCGAACCAGACAACCTCTCTGGCTTCTGGCTTCCTTGTCTGTAAAGGAGCAAACACTGATCGTGGTTTGATTCCCGGACAGGCCGTATGCCTGGGTTGTGGGCTCCAGCCCAGCGTGGGGGAGTACAGGAGGCAGCCGACCCATGATTCTCTCTCATCACTGATGTTCTCTCTTCATCTCCTTTCTCTGAAATCAATGAAAAGGGTATTAAAAAAATGAAAATAAAGGGAGCCAACTTCCCCAGGATGGTGCTCATGGATGACGGCAGAGGACGGCTGAGCAGCCAGTGACTCTGAGAAAGCCATCCTTCTTCCTGTTTTAGGACGAGGAAACCGAGCAGCAGAAAGGAGAAATGGCTTGTTCGCGGTCACGTAGCCAGTAAGTGGCTGAGCTGGGGCTCAAAGTCACGTCCAGTCCCGAACCCCAAGCTCCCTTCCCCGTTACAGAATAAAACACAGGGTGCCCATTTGTACCCAAATCCCCTCCAGGCAATCTTGGAGGGGAATTTCTGCGTCAAGACCCAGGCGTGGGTCCCTGGCTGTCCCTGGGAGGACAGGCAGGTGTGTCCCGTGCTGCTCCTCTGCTTGGAACCACCGTCTCCCCCCTTTCAGGCCTCCATTTGTGTCACTTTTAATTTTTTTAATTTGTGTCACTTCTGAGAATTGTGCCCGGGTCCCTCAGAGACCAAGCCACGGGCTCTGTCTGGAGCCTCCGCAGCCCCCGTCCTTCCACATCCCAGCCTTTCTGAGTGGCGTTGACCGCAGTGTTCACTGTGGGCCCCAAGAGGCTGTCACTTTGTGGGGGCAGAGATGGGTCCAGCCGGTCTGGCTCAGGGATTAATAAATATCTACTGAACCGCTGGCTCGCATATGGCTCCCATCCCGCACCCTGTAGGAGAATTTTAGGCCAATTCAGAGCGCATGCATTGACTCATTACTCTGTGACCAGCATGGGCAAGGGCTTTGGGGGAGAGGCCCAGCATCTCTGTTGAAGAGCAGCGCTCCGCTGATGGTAAGACAGAACAGAGCTGTGGGGGAGCGAGCCCACGGGGTTACTGGGGTGGGGAGGGCAGGGCAGGGAAGGAGGCAGGATGGGAAGAAGCATTTGAGCCGAGGGGGCAGGCTTTGAGATGTCCTCAGGGGTGGCGGAGGTGGGGGCAATGAGGAGAAGGGTACTTGCATTGGCAAAGCCATGGGCGTAGGGCCCTACGCAGCTCCAGAAGGAGTTTCTTTATACCCCGCAGAGCTGGAAGGGCAGAATCAGACTCAGCTTAGCGCTATGGTCACCAACAATGGTAATGGTTAGTGACCGGTCGCCCAAGGGTTAGGACATGTAACCAGAACAGTCCTGGCACAAACAGGGGGGCTGATTAAAACTTGCAAAATGAATGACGGAACCACTGCAGCCCAGGCTTCAAATGGCTCCTCACGTAGGACAATGTGCGGCACATGACCCTGGTCAGACAGGGCGGGACGGACATAGGTTTACAGTTGTTCATATGGAAAATAGTACGATAATCTATATATCTATATATCTATATATCTATATATATACCTATCTATCTATCTATCTATCTATACTGTATATATTGAATATATATATATATAAAAGCCTAAGCAACCATCCGACCATTCAACTGTCCAACCGGTAGCTGCGATGCGTAATGACCACCAGGGGGCAGACGCTCTGATGGGTAGCTTTGATGCGCACTGACCACCAGGGGGCAGACACTCAATGCAGGAGCTGCCGAGCTGTGGTGTTTTGACAGCTGTGGTTCTTGGGTAACGCACCCGGAACCAGAGAGGAGAGAGCCTGATTCTGGGGTCCATCACCTGAGAACCACCCTCTCGCAACCCGGGACTCCTTGGGGGATGTTGGAGAGCTGGTTTTGGCCTGATCTCCACAGGCCAGGCCGAGGGACCTCACTGGTGCATGAATCCATGCACTGGGCCTCTAGTTTATAAATAATAACACAAGAATAAACTCCGTGTTTTGAGTATTCACAACTGCAAACCTACTTTTTCCCCAGCCTGCATACCTCACTGAGGGCGGTCACTTAGCGGTTATGGCTTCCACAGTCCGAGAGACCTGGGTTCAAATGTCACTCTGGCTTTCTACGCTGTGAAACCTCAGGGATTTCACTTACCCTCTCCTCCCCTCAGTTTATTCATCTGTTAAGTGGACGATAACAATACCTATGCCAGTGGGCCATTGCAAGATAAAAGGACACAGCATCAGTAACTTCGGTAAACTTAGTATCGTGGGTAACCACTGGCAACCCAGCTGGGACCTGTGGCTACCGCTACACTGAGAACCGTGAATGAGTCAGCACACCCCTGACTGCAAAACCCATGACCTTTCACCTGGCTGGTGGAGCTCATTGGTTGAGCATCAACCTATGAATCAGGAGGACATGGTTCCATTCCTGGTCAGGTCACATGCGGGCTTGACATCCGGTGGGAGGTGTGCAGGAGGCAGCCGGTCGATGATTCTCTCTCATCATTGATGTTTCTTTTTAAAATATATGTTTATTGATTTCAGAGAGGAAAGGAGAGGGAGAGAGAAATAGAAACATTAGAACCATCAACGATGAGAGAGAATAATTGACCGGCTACCTCCTGCATGCTCCCGGCTGGGGATCGAGCCTACATCGGGCATGTGCCCTTGACTGGAATCGAACCCAGGACTCTTCAGTCCACAGGCCAACGCTCTGTCCACTGAACCAAACCAGGTAGGGCATCATTGATGTTTCTCTCTCTCTCTCCCTCTCCCTTCCTCCCTGAAAAAAAAAAAAAAAATCAAATCATGACCTTTTCATCAAACGGCTCATGAACAACAGAAGCCAAAGAGATAACACCTCCCACCACCTCCCCTTGGATGGGTCCAAGAATGAGGCATAAAGGCTCAGGCACTGAATGTTCCAAGGAACTCGCCACAGCCCTGTGCAGAAGGTCCTCCTCATTCAGCAAGGACAGCGTGTGCCTGTGTCCCAATCTGCATAACTAAAAACATCCCCCCTCAGCACTCAAGCTCGTCCACGCCCACACACCAGGCAGCACCTGAACTGCCCACACACCCAGGCTGCACTGGAACCGATAGATGCTCAGGGGGAGAGATCTCAGGCCTAGGAGGTGACTGGTCTTTGCAGAAAGCTCCAAAGCTATGGTGGGGGTGGGGCTCCACCAGGGCCTGGGGAGGGGCAGGGGCCTGGCCAGGGGAGCGGGGTCAGGTGGAGGGACATGATCTTGCCCATCTGTGTGCAGCTTTTTCCCTCTCCTGGCCGGCGATCTACAGTTGTTTCTCGTTCTGGCGGACTGGGCGGCTCTAGGCAGATCAATTACTCCATGGGAACAATCTAGCCACTGTCCCCAGCTGGGTGCAGGCCGGCCTGGGCATGGCTGGCTGTCCCTACAGGAACCAACAATGCCCCTTTATGGAGCGGCCACATGCCTTGGAGCCAGGTCCGCCGGCCACCCTGACCTCTCCTTAGCCCCAGCCCTTGGCCCTGCCCGGGCGTGCGGTGTGATTTGGCACAGCCCTTCTGGTCACTTTGGAGATATTCCACCTCCCAAGGAGACTCCTCAGGGTGACAGTGTGAGCCACTGCCCTGCTGTGCCGGGGACTGAGGGGATTCCCGGGGGGATGGATTTCCAGTGCTAAACCTAGAAAGGTCTTGGGCAAATGGACACGCCGGTCTCTGTATCGTTGGTAGGAAGAGGGCAGGTCCCAACTCTGGGACCCTGGGGCCGAAGCTGAGGCTGCATCTTCCTAATGGCATTTGAGACTTCTAATGATTATTAATAATCATCATAATAATGCCAACAAAAGCAACAAGTGCCATCTAGAGAGAGCGCTCCACGGACCAGCTACTGTGCCGAGGGCCTGACACTCACTCCTCTTGAGTCCCCATCACCAATGGCTCAGCTAGGCCTCTTGTCCCCAAATCATATCACAAATGAGGAACACGAGATCTGGATATGTTAGACTTGCTTAGATCTGGGGTTTGAATCTCCTGGGCTCCAGAGCTCCCCTTTTGGAGTCCCTAGCCTCCAGTCCAGCCCCCTGCCTGATGGGGAACTCAAGAAGTTGAGTATTTTTGTTTTAGTTACATACTTACCAGGCCTGGTGACTGGTGCATGGAGAAGCTATTGTTCCGGGGCCAGGGGTGTATGACGGGACCTGCCCTGACTCCAGGAGACCAGCAGGCGATCCAACCTCCGTGCCCCTGAAGGGCTGCAAGCCACCGAGATGGTATCTGAGCCATTGTGCTCCAGGGAGAGAGTGTGCCCGCCTGGGAGGCAGATGAAGAATCACCATCTAGCCCGGCTAAGGTGGCTCAGAGGTTGAGTGCCAACCTATGAACTAGGAGGTCATGGTTCAATTTCTGATCAGGGCACATGCCCAGGTTGCAGGCCTGATCCCCAGTAGGGGGCGTGTAGGGGCAGCTGATCAATGATTATCTTTCATCATTGATGTTTCTCTCTCTCTCCCTTCCTCTCTGAAATCAATAATATCTATCTATCATCTATCGATCTATCTATCTATCTATCTATCTATCTATCTAAAAGAATCACCATCTGATTAACCTTTTCTCCCTGAATTCCAAGCTCTTTACCTACACTTTCCCCCCTCTTACTAAAAGGGTCCCCTTGAGATGAGATGGAAGATGATGTTTTTAGGATACAAAACTCACTATCTTCTCAGATCACTGGCCCTCTGAATTAAGCTCCCATAAAAATCCAATTCTTCTCTCTACTTGCTGGTTCTGGTAGTGACAGGTAGTAGGTAACACATGACATTCCTGTAACACAAAACACTCTCACCCACAGGTGTGCCTGGATTTTGATGCCACCCCAAAATGAGAAAAAGGAAAAAAGGGAGAAAAGGAAACAGCCACCATCCTTTCATGTGACCCCAGAGCACAGGACGATTTCATGTGACCCCAGGATGGAACGTTTTGTGGGAAACGGACTATTCTGGGATCATCGCTGTCTGTCTCTGCAATGCCACCCCCGCTGCAGGACGCCAGCCCAGTTAGCACAGACTGGGGACCGCTGTCCAAAGCATCCAAAGCGCTTGCGTGGTGATTACTCCTCATCTTGTCTGCTCCGGACCCATCTCGGGTGGCGAGGGAGGGGGAGGGGTGTGGTTACCGGGCCAGATCTCAAACCACTGCCATCAGTAAAGAGAGCCCTCTGGATAACACCCAGGCGTCACAATTCACTGCCATGATCAAGAAGCCCAGGTGAAGGTCCTGCCTGTACCCCTCCAGCCCCTGCCCACAGCTCGTCCCCCATGGCAACCCTGGCCTGGCTGGGGTAAACATCAACACTTCTGGCCCCCTGGGGCTGCAGAGCCGGCCTGACTCTGGGGACATTCCAACCTGTATGAGGTCATTGCCGAGCTCAGGGTGGATCCGGAGGAGGACTGGCTCCAGGTGGCAGCTGTCCATTGCTGTCCTGGCCAAATCACTCCCTGAGGTGAGGGTCCAGAGAGCCCTGTGACCAACTCCTCCAGGTGACTGCCCTGGCTGCAGTGGGCTGGTTTAGAGGTGGCCCCAGCGCTAGGC
Source organism: Pipistrellus kuhlii (assembly GCF_014108245.1). Taxonomy (NCBI): domain Eukaryota; kingdom Metazoa; phylum Chordata; class Mammalia; order Chiroptera; family Vespertilionidae; genus Pipistrellus; species Pipistrellus kuhlii. The sequence goes on along the minus strand of NW_023425515.1, from coordinate 187,140,495 downwards.
AGGAGATCCCGGATCTCCAGGCAGCTGGGCACGCAGGAAAGCCCCACCCTGCACCCAGGGCGAACTGCAATGCTAACTATTTTGCTTAGAGAGCATTTTAACACATAAATCAGCTCTTGACAGTCCCTTGCTTAAAACCCTCTCATGGCTTTCCACTGTGGTCAGAGAAAAAGCTGAGCCTTCTCTGCAGGCCCTGGCTCCTACCCAGTTCGCTGACCTTGATTCCAACACAGCTCCTTGCTCTGGTCTTCCTTCTGCTCCTCCAGGCTGGTTCCCTCCTCTGTGCCTTGTCCGTGCTGCTCCCTGTGCTTGGAACACGCTTCTCTCAGCTCATAAAGGGCTGGTTCCTCCTCATTGTGGGTTTGGGTCTCAGCTCAGCCACCTGCTCCAGCTGGCAGTACCTTACCTCTGCCCCGCACACTCTCTATCACGTGGTCTGTGTCATTTCCTCCGATCAGGCTCGTTCCCGTGTCTCCCTCACTGGACCGTCACTGCCCCAGGGCAGGGTGTGCTTGCAGAGTTCACTGTGGGAACCCCGGTGCTGGGAGCAACACCTGGCACTGAGGGCTCTCAACGCGTACGTACAGGGAGAATGGGTCAGAGCAGGTCACTCTGTGGTGGCAGCACGTTCCCTACACGGTGGGGCCCAGGGTGTCTGTCACAGACAAGAGGAGCAAGGGGGTCAGCCCCCTCAGGGTGCCCTCAGCAGTGCCAGGGGCTCTTTAAAAGTCGGAGGCATGCCTGGCGGGTGTGGCTCAGTGGTAGAGCGTCAATCTAGGAACCAGGAGGTCATGGTTCGATTCCCATTCAGGGCACATGCCTGGTTGTGGGCTTGATCCCTAATGTGGGGTGTGCAGGAGGCAGCTGGTCAATGATTCTCTTTCATCACTGATGTTTCCATCTCTCTCTCCTGCTCCTTATTTCTCTGAAAGCAATTAATATATCTATCTATCTATCTATCTATATATCTATATATCTATATAGATATCTATATATATATCTATATAGATATATATATAGATATATATATGTAATGCTGAGCTCCAGGAAATCCGAGATGGGCAAAACGCACCCAGGGGCAGATCCCTGCCTCAGGTATCATGAAGGTGACATGACCCCGGAAAAGGACCTCCCAAGGCTTTGGTCCCCTGGTTCATGGGGAAAAGGGCCTCTGGTTCTAACAGAACTTGTGGCACAACCACCCGCTTTGAGAGAGGGGAGCTCTGACTTCATGGGACAGCGATGCCCACTACCAGTAACGTGACTTAGTCATCGTTTCTGTTCCTAAGCGGCCCAGGCGCTTACTGAGGGGCCCGGGGCTCTCAGCAGCACCTGCCCCTGGCGGGCCTGGGAGCCTTGGAGGGCAGAGCTGGGCCCCCGGGGGGAGGGACAGCTCAGCGAGCGCTGAATGGCTCAGGACCGCGGGGGCTGGGCCGGCCCACTCACTCTCCACGTAGAACACGCCCACTCGGTCCGCGTCCGCCATGGAGATGTAGAGGACGATCTCGTATCCCGCGGGGAGGCGGTCGGGGCCTTTGGTCCGCAGGATCATCTGGGACATGTCCTTGAGGTCTGACGGGCGGACAGGCAGAGAGGTTAGGATGATGACACGCGGGGCTGCCAAGCTGGCTTACCAAGGGCTGTTGTTACCTTTCTAATCAGGACGGAGAAAACCCCACACGTGTGTATGATGGACACTATGGAAAGGCATAAACACCGGCTGGCATCCCTAATTCCACAGACAACCAGTAACCTCTGGGGAATTTCCTTCCAGTCTTTTTTCTACGTATTTAAAAACCATGGTTCCAATGGGACTATATGAGTAGTTTTGTCTTCCGTTTTCAGCAAGAGTGGCTGTTTGAGTCCTCCATCCCCAGGAGACCCAGGGTCACTCCTGCCTCACCCTCCGCCCAGCCCAGGACTTAGCAGGACTGCTTCCATGGCTCCTCCCTGCCCCCACCCCCACGTGCGGGTCCTGCGGGTACCGTTCTTGCTGTAGACCTTGTCGTCCTTGCAGTCCTCCTTGGACAGCCAGGGTATCTCCCGGTCACAGTTCACCAGCAGGATGGCTCCCTGGCCCTCGGGGCCCCAGGTCCAGGACGCCTGCAGGGGCAGGGGGAGAGGTTGGCTCTCTCTTCTATACCTTCTGGTAGACAGTCCCAGCCCAGACCTCACAGGACTCCAGAGAGGCAGCCCAGGAGGAGAATTAAAGAGCAGCTACCCCCCATCAGGGCAGCTGTGACCTGGCAGACTGCAATCCCACATCTGATGCCCAGAGACATCGGTGTAAGCACCGTCGGGAAGTCCAGGAGGCGGACGGATGGCGGCAGAGAGAGACAGGGACTGGAAGGCTCTGAGGCCCTCCTGAGCCTCATGCTGGATGTGCCTGAGCCCGGAGAGGGGTGGAGGCAGGCAGACAGAGGGCGGCCAGAGACAGGGCAGGCAGGCCTCTGCTACAGGCTCTGCAGTGCCCGGGGGGCTGAGGGGAAGACACCCAGATGGACAGACACCCAGTACTCCCAGACTCTCTCTAAGGGCCCCAATGGGCAATCCTTTTCTACCCAGCAGCCAGGGTGGCTCAGAAGGCACTCCACCCAGATCAGGTTGCTTTCCTGTTCCCACCCGGGTCGGGCGCTCCCTGTTGCTCAGGATAAGCCCCTGTGGCCTGCAAGGCCCAGAGAGACCTGCCACCTCTCCATCTGTGCCCCTACCTTCCTCTCACCCACTCTGCTCCCCGACACTGGCCGCCGTTCTGCTCCCCAAAGATGCCAAGCTCTCAGCCTGCGCTGCACCCGTCCCTCCACCTGGGTCGCTGTCCCGTCTCCCTTCACCTGGCCATTGCCACGCCTCCTCCCAGTCACAGCAAAGTGGTCCCCCTTCCCGGAAAGCCTTTATGACTCTCCATCCAGAGCAGCCTCCCTGGGTTTACACGTATGACACTGTCCATGCTCTTCTGGGGGCGGATTTAGGACAATTGTGATGAAACAGCCACCAGCGACATTCTTTACTTAATGTGGGTCTCCCTTTCCCCCCTCCAGTGGCCAGGGCCGGACCAGTCCTGGAATGTAAAATATGCTCAACAAATATTTAGGAAATGGTAAGTGAAATATGAAACGTCACTGGCCCTCACGGAGAAAGCCTGGTACGTTCAGGCCCTCAGGGACCGCGTGCCTTCACCAAGGCTGCTGCCCTCCGGCCAGGCCAGAGGCCTCTGAGGTCTCAGGGAGCCACTGACACAGAGACTGGGTGAGTGAGGTGGCCTCGGCTGCCTGGGGAAGGCAGGATCAGGGCAGAGCCCACTGAGGATCCTGGGAGAAGGGGTTCCCCCAAAGGCTTGAGGTCCCCCAGCAACAAGCAGGAATCTGGGGCCAGCAGCCAGTCCCCAGTGTCCTCATGGGGGCATTCAGTTAACTTTTTTAAAGTAAACATCGATGTATAATTGCAACCAGGCCTTAGATTGTTGTGGGAGATAATGAGAGGATGTAACAGAGAAAAGCCAAAGGGGCTTAAAGAACCGGGTTGAGGCAAAAGTACTGAACGGAATGAGGTCAAGAGCACAGTGCCGTTTGCACAAGTTAAAAATACATGCACCCCAACCAGCTGGCAGGCTTTGTAAGAATCATAGGAACAGAAAGGGACACAGTAAAGCCATTAGAATGGCCCTTTGTAGGGAGCAGAAGAAAAGCGAATGAAGGATGAATGAATGAATGAATAAGTGAACAGGAGTGAGGTTGTGCACGCAGCATTGAACTTGAACTGAGGGCATTAACGCAGCCTTCTGCTTCTGGTGCTCGGATTAAAAAAAAAAAGCAAAATAATAAGAGCAAATACTTGGTGGCACTTCCTCTGTGGCAGGACATTTAATTTCCCCACAACTTTCTGAACTGGGGTCCCCATCCTGTGGGGGGGAAACTGAGACGTGGGAGTCTGTCTCCACAGGAGTGTGGCTGCTCTGTGTGTCTATCTCAGTGTGGGGTGTGTGTCATGGTGTGTGGTGTGTCTGTCATGGTGTACGGTGTGCGGTGTGTCTGTCACGGTGTGCGGTGTGTCTCTCATGGTATGGGGTGTTGTGTCACGGTGTGTGGTGTGTCTGTCACGTTGCGTTGTGTGTCTATCACGGTGTGTGGTGTGTCTGTCACGGTGCGTGGTATGTCTGTCATGGTGTATGGTGTCTGTCACGGTGTGCGTGGTATGTCTGTCACGGTGTGTGGTGTCTGTCATGGTGTGTGGTGTCTGTCATGGTGTGCGGTGTCTGTCATGGTGTGCGGTATGTCTCTCATGGTATGGGGTGTTGTGTCACGGTGTGCGGTGTGTCTCTCAAGGTATGGGGTGTTGTGTCATGGTGTGCGGTGTGTCTGTCACAGTGTAGGGTGTCTGTCACGGTGTATGATGGTTCTCTCACTGTGTGGGGTGTGTCTGTTGCTGTGTGCAGTGTCTGTCACGGTGTGTGGTGTGTCGGGGAGCCTGTCCCGGGCCCTGTTCTCCTCCTCTGAGACTGACAGCTGCCTGTGTCTCCTGGGAGGACCAGGCTGTCGTAGGATCCAGCTTGGGGCTCTTCCCCAGACACCCCCAGTGAGTCTGCCTGGTAGTGAGGTACCTTTTTTGGGTTGTTCTTCTCGACCACGCCGTCCCGGTCTGCGTCCACATCCAGGGAGAGCTCTGGGGACAGACACACGGGCGAGTTGTTGAGCCTGCCAGGCAGGGTGGGGCAGGGGCAGGGTGGGGCAGGGACGGTGGCATCAGGGTGTGGCTCACCATCTGCCTGGTCCTTGGAAGGAGAGGGCCTTGCTGTGGTCATCTCATCTGACCCTGCCTCCCCACCCCCGCCTGCTATGGCTTCGAGGGGTGCGGTCAGCTGGGTCTGGGTCTCCCGCCAGTCAGCTCTGGTGGTGCGTGGGGTGGGACTTAGTGTCCAGATCCGGAGCCTCGGGTCGAAGAGGCCAGATCCTGCCCAGAGTCACCCTGTGGCCTGAGTGGAACACCACACAAATCTGATTGGAAGTCCTTATTTCGAAAACGGTCACAGGAGTCCCCTCCCAGCCTGGCCAGGGCATGTGTGCACAGGTGTGTTTGAGCGTGTGTACCTCTCCCAGCATGCTCAGTGGCCCAGATCCCACCTCCAAGGACGGAGGGCTTTAGTTTGGGTGGGAGACTGGGTCTCTGACCCCTCTCAATCTGAGGGTGCTTGAGAGGCCCGGCTGTCAGACAGAGGATCCAGGGATAGGGTCCCCGTTTCTTCTTTCTCTTGAGGAAGGGACCTTTGTGGGGACAGGCTTCATGGAACCTGTGTGGGGCAGTGATATGAACTCAAGATGCAGCATCAGACAGTGCTGGGTTCCAGCTCTGGTTCTCGGCTTATAAGCTGTGTGACTTTGGCCAGATTGAACAGCCTCTCTGATCCCATTTCTTTGCCTGCAAAATGGGGCCCTTTCCAGCCAGAGGAGTTGCACTAATTGCAATCGTAGGCACCACGGACACTACGAGGAGGACACTGCTGTGTGGGGGTTGTTCTGTGCACTGTGGGCTGCTGGGCAGTCCCTCTGGCCTCTGCGCCCTGGGTGTCAGTGACATCCCCAGCGTGACAACCAGAATGCCTTCAGAAATCGCCCGAAGGTCCCTGTGAGGCAGAATGCACTGGAGACTGGCAGGGCGGGGCCGGGGAATTGCTGGGAAGGTGATGGGAGCATCTCACGAAGCCAGGCCTGGGAACAGCCCGAGGGCTCAGCCTCACGCCGGGCATGACTTGGACTGCGCTGGGAGTTGGGTGGGAATGAATGGATTCCTGGTGAGTCCCTGTTGGCAGGCGGGCCCTCTCTCCGGACGGGGTGGGGCAGAGGGTCCTGGCTCAGGAAGGGCACTGATGTCAGCCTCCTTGGGTGGCTCGTCCCGAGTCTGGGGATTAAGTTCACATCTTGCCTTTGCTCATAGTTTGAGTCCCTCCCACCCTTGAACGGGGCTTTTCTAGGGTGAGAAAGAGGCCCCGGGAGGGGCAGCTTTAAAGTAATGTGACCAGCAGGATAGTCCCGATTTTTTTTTTTAACAATTTGTCCCGCATCAAGTGGTGTTTTAAAACGCCACGAGACCTGGGACAAAATGTTATTCTTTCCAAAAATCGGGACTGTTTTAAAATGCCACGGGACGCGGGACAAATTGTTAAAAATCGGGACTGTCCCGCCAAAAGCGGGATGCCTGGTCACCTTACTTTAAAAGCACCTGGTCCTTGGGAGAGGGGACCCCACGTCTGCAGCCCCCCTGTTCGTTAGACCCTGTAAGGCAGCTATCTCCCCTCCTGGCCCCGTTCCCTCAGCAGGTCACTGGGGAGCATCTGGGTCCAGAGCCCTCGGGGGGCGTGGGGGGCATTGGGGCACCGGGCCTGCTCTCAAGGAGTCCCCGTCCTATGGGATGCACAGTATTGCTCCCACTTTAGAGGTGAGCAAACCCAGGCTCAGAGACGCCCCCTGTCAGAAACCCGGGAGGCTGGGGCAGGCTAAGGACTTTAGGATAAGGTGACCAGGTGTCCCTCTTTTGGTGGGACAGTCCCGATTTCTAACAATTTGTCCCCCGTCCCAAGGCGTTTTAAAAAAGTCTTTTTTTTTAAAACGCCGAGGGTCGCGGGACAAATTGTTAAGAATCGGGAGTTGCCGAAACTGGTTTGGCTCAGTGGATAGAACTTCGGCCTTCGGACTGAAAGGTCCCAGGTTCGATTCCAGTCAAGGGCATGTACCTTGGTTGTGGACACATCCCCAGTGGGTGGTGTGTGCAAGAGGCAGCTGGTTGATGTTTCTCTCTTATCGATGTTTCTAGCTCTCTATCTCTCTCCCCTTCTCTCTGTAAAAAACCAATAAAATATATTTAAAAAAAAAGAAAAGAATTGGGACTTTTTTTTAAATGCCGAGGGATGCGGGACAAATTGTTAGAAATCGGGACTGTCCCGTCTAAAGTGGGACATCTGGTCACCTTACTTTAGGGAGAAAGTGGGAGAGCCAGATCCACCGGCTGCTGATAGAGAGGCTGCAGGCTCAGGTGGAGGAACCGTATTGATTTTGGCTCCGGGACCTTCAGGAACTTTCCAGCTGGACCCGCCCCATGGACACTCCTCCCTGGGAACCTGCCGCAGACCCGCCTCCTGAAGGAGTCTCTCTCTTTGCTTTTTAAGATAATCATCTCCCAGGTGTACAGTTTCCTCTGGCAGTGGCAGGCACTTTCCATGCTCGCTCTCCCTTGGGGAAACCGAGGCAGCAGGAGGGGGAAGGAGGGAGTGACAGGAAGTCCTAGAGGGTGCAGAGCCAGGCGTCCTGCTCGGGCCTCTGGATCCAGACCCCTGCCTTGGGCTGTTCCCTCCGTGGATCCAGGCTGCCCCCCGCCCTGGGCTGCTTCCAAGGCCAAGGCCGCCTTCACACACTTGACCTGCTCCCCTGAAGGTCGTCCCGGAGGAACTGGCACTCCATGGTGCTTTCCTCCATTAGGGATTCTTACAGGGAGAAGCTGTTGGCTATATGCACATCACAGACAGGAAATCGAATGGTCCCCAACAGCTTCTAAATGGAACACAGCCGTCCCCCTGCAGGCCCCGCCCTGCCCATGCCTGGAGCGACCCCTACACACTACAGAAGCCGCTTACTGCTCTTTCTTGGTGTATGACGCAAGGGTAGGTTTTGCTGGCTCCCCGTTATGCAATCTGGGCATTACGTAACCGGGATGCTATGCCACCCACCCTCCAACCGCCCACTGCACATTTTCTGTCTTATGACCCGTGAGCCGTCTCCAGATTCAACTGAAATGGCCTTCCTGCCCCTCCCCCCTCCCTCGGGATCCCCTCCAAGCTACCAGCCATCCCCGGAGGACTCCTCCCGCCAACCTTCTCCCAGTGTCCGATTTAACGAGATTCCAATGCGATGATCCTTGTGGGGTCAGAGAGCAGGGCTGGCGTGACCTCTGCCCTCTTGGTATGGCTGTGCCATCCTGGGGAGGAGGGTGAGGACGTCTGTCTGAGGGTCTCAGCTCTAGACATTCCCCGGAGGCCCCGAGTCCTACCTCAGCTCCTGGGAATAGCCCCAAGGTGTCAGGTGGCGCCTGGGGTGTGGGGCAGATTAACGGAAAATGCCAAATTGGCTTTTAGGCTGTCTGCCCGAGGGAGAATCTAGACGCTGAAGCCTCAGCTCTGACATAGAGCCACAGGCATCTTGGGGGGCGGCCAACCCCATGGACAGTGGCAGGGCGCCGGGCTTTCTTGCCCTAACAGGCAGCCCGGGGTGTGGGGGGGAAGGAGGCCTCTGTCCCCCACAGCCACCCTAGGCGCTGGGGTGGGGACGCAAGGAAGGAGGCCCTCAGGTGGATGCTAAACATCATCAAGGCTCAGGCTGATGCACGGCTCCCGTTGCCAGGACCACAGCAAAGAGGGTGAGGTCCTGACCTCTGTCCTCCCACCCCCACTTCTCCCTTAAGAGGAGAGTTCTGCAAATCAATCCTAACTGGAGTCTTGAAGGTCCTCAAGGATCAATGAGCTCAAACCTCTCTTTTTTAAAGAAAACTTTCACCAGGGATATGTTCATTGATTTGAGACAGAGACAGAGACAGAGAGAGAGAGAGAGAGGGAGGGAGGGAGGGAGGGAGGGAGGGAGGGAGGGAGGGAGAGAGAGAGAGAGAGAGAGAGAGAGAGAGAGAGAGAGAGAGAGAGAGAGAGAGGAACATCAATTGGTTGCCTCTCAGAGGACTAGGGATCAAACCCACAACTTAGGTATGTGCCCTGACCGGGAATCAAACCTTTAACCTTTTGGTGTTTGGAACGATGCTCCAACCAACTGAGTTACAACTGGCCAGAGCTCAAACTGCTCATTTTATAGCCTGAAACATGTGAGGTCTAGAGAATGTGGGCACCTTGTCTTGGGCCCAGCATCAGAAATGCCGGTCTTATTTACTTATTTTTGGTGTGTGGGGGTGGTGGTGGGCATTTTACTGGCCAGTGGAAACGAAATATCTGGACCTTGTGGCAGTTAAATAAGTAATCACTCAGGGCCCTGGCTGGGTTGGCTCAGTGGATAGAGCATCGCCCTGCGGACTAAAGGGTTCCGGGTCAAGGGCATGTACCTCCATTGCAGGCTCCATTCCTGGCCCTGGTCAGGGCTTGTGTGGGAGGCAACCAATCGATGTGTCTCTCGCACATCCATGTCTCTCTCTCTCTGCCTCTCCCCCTCCCTTCCGCTCTAAAAATCAATGGAAAAATATCCGTGGGTGAAGAGTAACAACAACAACAAAAATAATTGCTCAGTGGAACCACAACCTCAGAATGTCAGAAGGATGAGCCTGGCCATCCACCCTGGGTGCGTTTAGTATCTTCCGGGCGTCAGCACACGCTTTGCCGTCTTTAGGGGCGAGGGGAAGTCCAGTCCCGCCACTGTACGGTGCATTTGCCATCTATCCTGAGTCTGCCTTGCTCCGGTGAATGCTGCAGCCAGCCGCTGCGGTCACCTCACCTCACAGGCCTCCGGCCGCTGCCCTTCCTGCTTCGTCCTCAGGTGTCCGTCTCCGTGGGGTTAGGTTTCCTCGGACACGGTCATCTGAGACAAGCTGGGGGCTATGCGTGCATGCGAGGTCCAGCCCGTGCCAGCCCTCAGCTGCAGCTTGGCAAGATCAAGTTTCCATCTCCCTAGGACCCTGAGGTTGTCCTGACGACCCCGCCCCAGGCAGGGCACCCCCTCGGTGGAGGAGGGACAGGGTGACCGGCACCCAAGCCTGTTGGGAACAAGCTGAGAAGCAGAAGAGTGCTGCCGGTGAGCCTATTTTGGCAGCTGGAAGCACAGGCCAGAGAAGGAGGGGCTGGCCTGGGAACTAGCTGTTTTTTTTTGCGGGGGGGGGGGGGGGGGGGGGGGGGAGGGGACGGCGGGTTTGGGTACAAGGGGTGAGTTCCAAGATCCCCAGACAATATGAGATAACGGAAAAGACTTGGCTCTCACAAACCACTTCCCAGGTGTGCGGCCTCAGGCAAGTCTTTGTTTGTTTTACTTTTCAAGAGCCTTGGTTTTCTCATCTGTAAAATGGGGACAGCAGTAGTGTCTATCCTTGGCACAGTGGTCAGACTAGACTAAGATCATGACAGTAGAACATCAAGTATTAGAGCCGGGCACACTGTCGGTGCTTAATAAATGTCAGCTGTTTCTCCTCCCCCTCTTCCTCAAAGCCCCCGGCATGGTCCAGAGCACAGAGGAGGTATCCAATAGATGGAAGGCACCAGTATCACTCTTAAAGTGCTCAGCACGCAGTCAACACCCAACAGCTGGCAGTCCTCTCCTCCTCCACCCCTGCCCCCTGTAGCAACTGTCAATGTTAAACTAAGGCTGGATGGGCAAATCACCCTCTGAAATATAATCACATCCTATGTTTAAAAAAAATTTAAAAATACAGCGCCGAAAACAGTTTAGCTCTGCGGACTGAAAGGTCCCAGGTTCGATTCCGGTCAAGGGCATGTACCTTGGTTGCGGGCACATCCCCAGTAGGGGGTGTGCAGGAGGCAGCTGATCGATGTTTCTCTCTCATCGATGTTTCTAGCTCTCTATCCCTCTTTCTTCCTCTCTGTAAAAAAATCAATAAAATATATTTAAAAAACTTTAAAAATGCATATCATTAACATCCTAACGGCAGAAGAGTTTAATGACGGAAGTTCGCAAGGCCACTCCTCTGGGCCTCGCTGAGCCAGGCTGGGCTCCACGCAGGACAGGGGATTGCTGTGAAATGGGAAAAACCTGGGAGGGAATAATCCTGAGTTCTGAACTCAACCTGCCACCGGTTGCTGTGTGACTATGAAGGAGTCCCCTAACCTCTCTGGGCCTCGCTGCCCTCATGAGTTCAATGAAGGGCTTGAATGAGGCGAGTGAAGGACCCAGGCTGCCTCTCTGGGTCCGGGGAGGACAAAGGAGTAGCTAGATGGTCAAGGACTGTGGGCAGGCCATGGCCCTCACTGTGAGAGGCAGGCTCTTCTCCAGGCTGCAGGGGAGAAGGGGGAGGAACAGGCTTCCCTTCCCCGTGATCCAGAGAGCCTGGGACGGAGACCCTGACATTGGGGTGAGTGGCTGGCAGACCAGGGCACACCTCCTCCCTAGTAGAACACCCCCACCCTAGGAGAGAAGGGCCTGGGCACCACTCCTCGGTCCTGCATTATTCAGGGGAAGATCTGTGTGCCAGGCCTGCAGCACTGAAAACAGCCCAAGTGCAGCCGAGAAGGGCGGCTGCCAGGCCCTGGGATGAGGCACCCAGGCCAGAGCCTTGTCCACTCACCGATGGCTGTGAGGAAGAGCCCGGCCTGGTCGATGGGGCTGTTTCCCTCCGGCTCATAGTAGCTGACCGTGATCTTGGTGGGGAGGGCGTGTGGCGGGAGCGAGAGAAGAGCAGAGATCACTTATCACAGGCAGGAAACGCTACAGTGACCGCCTTCCCCGCCTTTCACCCCACAGCCCGTCAAGCCAGCTTTTTCCAAACATCGGAGCCCTCTCCTCCAGGAAGCACTCCTGGGTTGGTGGGCTGCTTTCCCCAGATTATCAAACTAGAGAGGGGATTCCCATCCCCTCAGAGTGCATCCAGGGTGCTGACTGTCCACCTGTGCCCCCGGGTATATCCTGCTGCCTGCGGGGTTCCCACATCTGCAATCAGGGGCAGGGCTGAGGCTGTTTCCCTTGGAGAAGGCCCAGCCCCATCACTGCCACGGGCCACCTGAAGTTCATTACTAGAGAACCCGGTGAGGAGAGTCTGTTCTTGGCTTTGCCACCTGGGCAAATCACTTGGTGGCCTGGGCACCCGGCGGCCCATGTTACACATGATCCAAACAAGGACACCTGTGGCTGTAACGCCCAATGATTCTAATATGCCGTCGTGCAGCAGCCCGCAATTTTCACCTTCCAGGAAGCCATCCTCCCCTGGCCAACACGGAGCTGCCTCCTACAGAGGTCACTAGCCGCAGGTGGCTATCGAGCATTCAAAACGTGGCAAGTCCGGATTGAGATGTGCTGTATGTGTGAAACGCTTACCAGGTCTAGACTTGGTATAAAAGAAGAGTGTAAGGCCCTAACCCGTTTGGCTCAGTGGATAGAGCATCGGGACTGAGGGGTCCCAGGTTTGATTCCCGTTAAGGGCATGCAGGCACATCCCCAGTAGGACGTGTGCAGGAGGCAGCTGATCGATGTTTCTCTCTCATCGATGTTTCTCACTCTCTATCTCTCTCCCTTCCTCTCTGTAAAAATTAAATAAAATGTACTTGAAAAAAAGAAGAGTGAAGGCTATTTCATTAATGTTTTCTATGTTGGTACCATGCCGAAAGGGTAATACTTTGGTGCATGTAGTCAAGTAAAGTATATTATTAAAATTAAGTCCACCTGTTTCTTTTTCTCCTTTCATGTGGCTCTAGGAAAAGGAAAATGACACGTGTGGCTTGCACTCTGCTTCTGTGGGACAGCTCTGGCCTAGCCTGTCTCGATTCCAGCGCGGCCCCTGGCTCCCTCGACCCGTGGGGTGGACTTCCCCAGCTGTGGTACCTTGTCGCTGCTGGCCTCGGTGCTGGCCTGGCTCATGCTGAGCCGGAGCGTGGTGCTGGGCGAGAGAGGCCAGCGCTGCTTGCCGTTGGTGGCCACCTCCTCGGCCTGCCCGTCACACACCACCTCCACCCGCACGTGCTCCGAGCGCTTCAGGCTGAAGGTCTGGGCCCCCGCGGGGGCGGCGCTGCAGGGAGAGAGGAAGCGGGTTAGGTGGATCCTGGGGCAGGTGGGACCAGGAGACTCAGGAGGAGGCTGCAGGGACCCTTCGAGCTTGTCTGGCCTGGGGGACTCCAAAGGACCCCGCTACACTGCCATCACCTGTGGTGAAGAGGCACTTGTTAAAGCACAGATTCCCGGGCCAGTCTTGTACCTACAGAGTCAGAATGTTTGAGGGCGTGGGACCTGGGAATCTGGATGCTCAGCAAGCTTCCTGATGCTTCTGATGGGAACCAGCTGTGGAGGCTCTGTGGTGCCGTAGGGGGGGATGACAGCCCCAGGCGAGGCATGAATTCACTTCCAATGCAGCCCTAAGCCCGGACCCTGTCTCCTACCCCATCTGGTATGTGAGCTGGAGGCCAGGAGAACCCAGATGAAGCCAGGAGGCGGTCACCCAAGCGCTGGGTTTGCACAGGGGTGGAGCCTGGAACCTGGGTCCCACAGGGGCAGGCGCGGGCTGGCTCTGCCACAGAGACCCCTCCTTCCGGCCGCAGCTTCCACAGCTCGCGGTCCCCTCCTCTGAGTCATTCCTTGGGGTGCCAGAGTGGTTTTCTATTGAGAGGGAAATACTTGGAATTTCTTGAAAAGCCATCAAGATTTCAGGGCAGGAAACGAAGAAGTGTTGTCCAGGGAGAGATTTTTGTAAGTGATGCTTCATGCCCATGAGAAAAGCACAGAGTGAGAAGGCAGTTGGCTGCAAGCCACAGCTCAGGTCCTCACCAGAACCTGAGCGTGCTGGCCCTCTGATCTCAGACTTCCAGCCCCAGAACGGCGAGAAAATAAATTTCTGCGTTCAGACCCCCGGCCATGGTATTTTGTTATAGCAGCTCTAGCTGCCTAAGACACTAGCTTAAGGGGAGGTAACAGAAAGGACAAGGAGGCTAGGTGAGAAAGGTGCCTAAGGCTGGTGGTTTTGCTAAATCCAGTTTATGGTCCGAAGGTTCCCAAAGGTCAAAGAGGGCTCAGAGGGATTTAGGTAGGATTCTCGTGGGATTTGGGACTGAGACGTAGGTACACGTGTCTGCCTCAAGGGCATATCTGCTATTTTGAGGGCCTGGAGCTCCTAGGGACCAGAATAGTTCTCCGCTATGGGCTGGGAATTAGAATCCCCAGGGGTGCTGTTGAAATCCTCGGGGTTTATTTTAAGGCTACAGACTATGGATCCCATCCCTGGAGAGTCTGGCTGGCAGGACTGAGGTGTGACAGGGCCGCTGAAGGTGTGAACAGCGGCCAGAGTTGAATGAGGTTCAGACCAACGGTTCTTGATGTTCAGCAGCAGCAGCAGCAGCAGCAGCACTGACTGCTGGGCCCCTCCTCTGAGTTTCGGATTCAGCAGGTCTGGGGTGGGACCTGAGAATGTGCATTTCCACCGTGTTTTTAGGAGCTGCTGGGGCTGCTGGCCCAGAGGCTGGAGTTTGAGAGACCCTGGTCTAGATGTTCAGCAGTGCTGTCTGGTGGGTAGAGCCCTGGGCAGCCACTGTGGTGAGTGTGAGTCTGCAGAGGCCAACACACAGGGTCTCCGTGACCGGGGTCCCAGACAACAGGGGCTCCTGGCGAAGCCCACTGGTCATGGCCACTGGCGGGAGAGAGTGGGCAAGGGTCCGGCAGCTCATACTCATCGCTGGGAAAGGAGCCGCCAAGGCCACTCCAACTCGTGTCCGTCTATCCTCTATTAGGGGTGTCGAACTCAATCAGAGAAGGGGCCAAAATCTAAAATCCAGCCTAAATCGCGGGCCGAATGGTTTACTGAACAGTCATAAACTGTCATTGTGATGAAAACGCAGCGGAGTGCAGTGATGACAGTGCGGTGCGGGCCACATTGCAAGGCCTGGCGGGACGGATTTGGCCCGCGGGCCTTGTGTTTGACACATGTGCATCCCCAGCCTATCGTGAGAACAGCTGGACGCCTGCTGGCCATGGCCTGCTGCCCTCTGTCCATATCCGTCATCAGGAAAAGCACAGAGTCTAAGCAAAAACCCTGGATTGGGGATACACGCAGGAAAGATGTGGGTTTGAGCCCCATTTGCCACTGGCTTGTTCAGGGGGCCAAGCAGGACGAAGGCAAGCCTGTCAGAAGCACCAGGCAGTGCCAAAACCGGTTTGGCTCAGTGGATAGAGCATTGGCCTGCGGACTGAAAGGTCCTGGATTAGATTCCTGTCAAGGGCTGTACCTTGGTTGCGGGCACATCCCCAATAGGGAGTGTGCAAGAGGCAGCTGATCGATGATTCTCTCTCATCGATGTTTCTAACTCTCTATTCCTCTCTCTTCCTCTCTGTAAAAAATCAATATATTAAAAACAAACAAACAAACAAACAAACAAAAGCACCAGGCAGCATTTCCCAAAGGGAGGTGTGGGCACATGTGTAAAATGCCTTCATGCGGCACACGGATGAGCATTTTAAAAGATGTATGTATTGATTAAACGTGTTATCTTTTTAAGGCAATTGCTGAAGGCTTGCTACATATGGCAATGATATAAGATCTCCATTTAAAATAAAGGTAGAGGGAAACTGTGAGCTAATTTACAGAACACTGCTAATAGCACTGTAGGTGAAATATGGTTTTGGTAAAAATCACAAGAGCTTGGGCAATCCTGGGCTCAGTCCTGGAAAATATTCCTCAAGCGTAAGTCCCTGCTGGGACCACCAACTTCCTGGGTTGCCCTCATTTCTGTTTCATCACGTGCTCATTGAGTGAAGGGGACCAGTCCCGGGCTGAGGCTAAGGTCCTAGGTTCTGAGAAGCTGGGGTTCTCTCCGCTGGGTCCCCACTTCAGTTATTCCACCTGGTTTTATAGATTGGGCTTCTGCATACAATTCTATTTAGAAAAAAAAAAAAGCGTTACAAACTCGCAGGGCTGGATGCTGGTTTAGGAGCAGACTGGCAGTAGTTAGCGCTGTCAGTGACGCTTCCTGCTGCCTTCTTTCCTCTGGGCCAGGGAGTCGTGGAGGAGGCCCGGAGGCTCAGGGGGTGAACTCGGGGCCCACGCTGAAGCCCCAGGGCCCCACGCCCTCCTGCTCCCCAGCACCAGCCCTGCTCGGAGCTGAGCAAACAGCTATTCTTGGAACAGCCCTGGCAGAAGCAACAAAGGCGCCCATTGTCCCAGGCGGATCCGGGTGGCTGCCTCCCTCCCGGAAGAACCTCTCAGAACCTCCACAGAAACCCGAGAGCCAGGAGCAGTGGGCGCCTCTGCTACCCCCGGAGGCTGCAGGGAGGCACCCTGGACAGTGTCCAGGGCGAGAGAGTGGGGGTGTTGGAGGTGGCTGTGACCTCCTGCTTATAGGACAGCAGCAAAGACTAAGATAGTGCGGACAGAGGACAGGCTGCCAGGTCCTGGGACCACATCTACTCTGCCCACTACTGCATCCCAGCACCTAGCACATGGCTATGCTTACTACAGGCTTTGGGGGGAAAATGAATGAAGGAAGCCACCCTTCTTGGCTTCCCAAACTCTGTAACTGGAGTGACAAAAACAACAACAACAAACCCCCCCCCCACAAACAAACAAACAAAAATAGCTGAAACCGGTTTGGCTCAGTGGATAGAGCATCGGCCTGCGGACTGAAAGGTCCCAGGTTTGATTCTGTTCAAGGGCATGTAGAACCTTGGTTGCAGGCACATCCTCAGTAGGGGGTGTGCAAAAGGCAGCTGAATGATGTTTCTCTCTCATCGATGTTTCTAACTCTCTATCCCTCTCTCTTCCTCTCTGTGAAAACTCAATTAAAAAAAAAAGAAAAAAAAATATATATATATATTAAAAAAAAAAAAAAGATACCAGGTCACTCACCTGCTTGGAATTATGCAGTGGCTCCCCATACCGACCCATACAATAAAATCCAAACTCTTCAGCCTGGAATTCACTCAGTGGCATTTCACCACTACGTCTCAGCCCGACTCTCCAGACTCATTTCCTGTAACTCCTTCCAACCTCTCAGCTGCCTGCACTGGTCCATCTCACCATGCACTTTGCATATGTGGTTCCTTCAACCTGCAATGCTTTCCCCAGAATTCTCTGCCTGGCAACTGTCCACCCTACTTGAAGACACAATGTAGTTGATCTGTCCCCATGTTTATTTTCCCCTGTGGAGACAGGGGCTGTCTTTCTTTTTGTTCCAGCATCTGGCCCATGTAGGCATGCAGATAATAGAAATATTTGCGACAGGAAGGGCTAGAAGAGGAGGGCTTGCTTATGTCGTTAGTCATTCACTCCACATGTGTTTAGTGAGCACTTACTATGTGCTAGGCACAGTTCTAGGTGCTGGGAGCAGGTTGACAAAAAACATTTCCTGGCCCAGTGGTCGGCAAACTCATCAGTCAACAGAGCCAAATATCAACAGAGCCAAATATCAACAGTACAACAATTGAAATTTCTGTTGAGAGCCAAATTTTTTAAACTTAAACTTCTTCTAACACCACTTCTTCAAAATAGGCTCATTCTATGTTATTTTGTGGAAGAGCCACACTCCAGGGGCCAAAGAGCCACATGTGGCTCGTGAGCTGCAGTTGGCCGACCACGGTCCTAGACCATGGAGCATATATTCTAGTGGAAGAGAAAGACTTTCAATGAATCACACAATTAATTGTGTGATTATAGCTATGGGAATTGCTATAAAGGAGAGGTGTGATATGCCTGAGGCCCTGACTAGGGAGTCAAGGAGGGATTCCTGGAGGAAGCGGCATTTGAGCTAAGACCTACACTCTCCCCTCTGAAGGACAGACAAGAACAAATAGACCAGTGTCTCTTAATCTGAGCATGCGTCAGCATCCCCCAAGGACCTGGTAAGATACAGTTTGGTGGCAGCCCCCAAGCTTCTAATGCAGAAGAAGCTCGGGGCCCGAGACACTGTATTTCTTCCCCTCCTCCAAGTTCATTGAGGAACACTGGACAAATGTCATTGTATGTATTTGACGTGTCCAATGTGATGATCTGATACACACATCAAATGAGAACAGGCGTTCCTCACAAACTCCCCAGAGACGCAGGTGCTGCTGGTGTGGGGGCCACGGCTTGAGAAACACTGATCGGACAGAGCGAGGAGAGGAAGGAAGACAGAGATTTCCAAGTTGCCAGGACGGCAGGGTGAGTGAGGGCCTGAGGCGGACGTGTGCCCAGCGCGTGGGAGAAGTTGGAAGGAGGTCTGTGAGTTTGGAGCTTGTGAGCTGGGGGCGGGAAGGAGAGGGAGGAGAGGGCCCGGTCATGGCGAGGAGCATGAACGCTTCAAAGCAGGGGTTTGAAGCATAATGTCCTATCCTCAGGCTGTCCTATCCTGCGCTGTGGGCAGCTGACCCAGGTGCAGGGTGGGGGGTGGATCTCAGGAGAGCAATACCCGGAAGAGGGAAACAGCGAGAAGGCGGCTGCAGCTGCCCAGGTGAGCGGCGGCAGTGGTCTGGGACCAAGTGGTGGCCATGGAAATGGACATAAATGGCTGGCTGGTTGGTGTCAAAGGATCTCTGCGCAAGGCTGGAAAGCAGTGTCAGACGTACAAGAGGGAGGCTCACTGAGCCCAACCCCAGGGAATTCTGGGCTTTCTGACTTAACATCTGCCTCGCTTCACAGCTGCCGGGAGCTACCCGGTCTCGGTGGTCAGGGTCACCAGTGTGGCCTTGCAGGCGGGGCAGCTCGCTCAGCCCCAGGCGTGGGCACGGCATGCCTGCCTCTCTCGGGCGTCTGGCTGTCAGCTTGTCCACCTGCCCCGAGCCTCATTAACACTGACTGGGCTCAGCTGCAGTGACCCCAGCTCCTGGCAGCCTGAGCACAAGGCTCTGTCCTCAGGCCTTTGCAGGAGGAGTCTGAGCTGAGGGGGTTATGGGTTCCAGCCTGGCATGAAATCTCAGGTGAGCCCCCTCAAGGTGAGGGGTTGAGGAGGGTGGCAAGGCCCCCATACTGGCAAGGTGGCGGCTGGTTTTGAGGTGGGTGGCTGCTTCTAGACAGGGATTGGCGGAGGCAACCCTTCAGCCAGCCTCCCTCTCCTTGGTAACCTCAACAGCCTCTCTCTAGGCACCGGTGCCTCCAGCTGCCCCGGTCCTCCCCTTAGGGAAGAAACAATGTCCTCCATGGCCACTGTCTCCCCGGACACGTTTGATGATGCCCCACTGCCTACAGAATAAAGTCCATCGCTGAGCCTGGCATTCAAGACCCTGGTCTGAGCTTACTGACTCTCCAGCTTTACTCTGCCCTTTCGGCCCCAATGTGTCCCACGTTTCCTGCTGGGTACCTCCGCTTCTGCATAGCATGTCCCGGTCACACTGTGAACACCTGTCCCTTCTGCATCTTGGTTGCCACCTCTTCCAGGAAGTCTTCCCTGATCCATCAGTCAGGACTCATCTTTCCCTCCCTTTGCTGGTGTCTCAAACAACACTTAACAAATGTTCAGCATTTCTCTCTCACGAGCATTGTGAACTCTTGGAGGCCATATCTCATTATTATTTAATAATATATAACGAACCCAAATACTAACTCATGATAACTACTTATGAGTATTTGTTAGGTTGCAGGCACGGTTTCAGCCCTTAGGCCCACATGATATCAGACCATCCTTTCGATAACCCCATGAAGCCTGTATTAATGTCATCCCATTTTACAGATGAGCATGTTGAGGCCCACAGAGAGCAAACCCTTGACCTAAGTCTCAGGGCCAGTAATGGCAAAAGGTGAGGTCAGCTCTAGGCCTGGCCGCTCCCTTCCTGAGAGAGGGTCTGTAGGTTACAGTCCTCTCTAAAGTCCTCCAGGAAGGACATCTGTGGGGGGCGGGGTGACTGGCAAGCCTGGCTCAGGAGAGGCTCAAAGGAGAAGCTCTTTGGAGCCTCTAGAGCCCCCTACTTCTTTCTTTTCTTTGTATATATATATATATATATATATATATATATATATATATCTTTATTGATTTCAGAGAGGAAGGGAGAGGGAAAGAAATATAGAAACATCAATGATGAGAGAGAATCATTGATCGGCTGCCTCCTGCACGTCCCCCAATGGGGATCAAGCCCACAACCCAGGCATGTGCCCTTGACCATAATTGAACCTGGGACCCTTCAGTTCGCTGAATGATGCTCTATCCACTGAGCCAAACCAGCTAGAGCCCCCTACTTATTTCTCATGTAAGGGTCAGAGGCCCAGAAAGGGGACAGCAAAGGCTGGCTTCCGCCCTGGGCTCTTGGGTTATTGACTGGGGCTTGGACCAGTCAGAATTCCTGGGCACAGGGTCTGGCGTGGCTGGGCAGGAGAGAGCTGCCTCTGACAACTGGCCTCCCCCCGAAGTTTAGTGGGTGTGCCTGTCCACCTGGGGGGTGGGCACTGGGGTGAGCCCCTGCTACTGTGCTCCCACCATAACCCAGGGCCCTGTGGGCAGGAAGGAAAGAGACCCCAGCTGTGCAGGAGGCTGTGGGCTCGACCCTCAGGCCTGGTCCTCCAGGGAACCTCACCACTCCCTGAGAATCAGCTTGAAACCCGAGCCCGGAGCAGCTCCTGGCAGGGCCTCCTGTTTGGGGTTGAGGGCTCTGGGTGCTGTTGTGATTTATGGGGCCGCCTGACTTGGCCTGATTCCTCCGCCCATCATTCTCTCGGGAGCAGGTGCTGCTCCGGCCAAGCTTGGCCGCATGCCCCGACCTTCCACTGGCCCACCCAACGGTGTCTGTACCTTGAGGCGGGGGTGAAGAGCTTAGCCCAATGACAAGCCAGTCCAACACATTACAGGCTGCACATCACTCATTCATTCATTCATTCATTCATTCATTTGACTAAGAAGCCCTTCACTGACTTAGGGGCTGGAGGGGCACGGACCTAGCAAGGCAGTGAGCATGGAGGGGTCACACCTAAAGCACAAATCCCCCCAGGAGCCACTGGCAGTGCAGACAGGGGCCTGGCTCTGTGCTGCCACCATTTGCCTGCTGTGTCCTCTTGGACAAACATTCCTCACCTCAGTTTCCCTGACTGCCAAAGGGGGCAATGATAGCACTACCTTCTTAAGTTGTTATGAAGTTTAAACACATGTAAATTATTAAATATGAACAAGATGACTATGCAAGTTGCTGAGAAGGCTGCCTGATTCAAAAGAGGCATTAACTAGCCCTAATCGGTTTGGCTCAGTGGATAGAGCGTTGGCCTGTGGACTGAAGGGTCCCAGGTTCGATTCTGGTCAAGGGCATGTACCTTGGTTGCAGACTCATCCGCAGGAGGGGGTGTACTGGAGGCAGCTGATCGATGTTTCTCTCTCATCGATATTTCTAGCTCTCTATCACTCTCCCTTCCTCTCTGTAAAAACAATCGATAAAATATACTTGGAAAAAAAAAAAAACAACAACACCGACTGAAAAGAATCCAAATATTAAAAAAAAAAAAAAAAAGAGGCGTTAACTAAATGTTAGCTAGGAATGGCCAGTGCATATAATAAGATCTGCAAAGAAAAACACACAGCCACGAGGTACAGAGTGCCTGGGGCTCAGTGAAGGGCTCCATGACATGTCGGTGGAAGTGACTTTCGAGCTGAGACGTGATGGGTGGAGGTCAGGCTTGTAGAGGGCTGGGTGTGGGGGTGCTCCAGGCAGAGGGACAGCACCTGAGAGGTGCTGCAGTGGGCGTGAGCTGGGTGCTCCGGGGCTGACAGCGTCCCAAAGCCAGTGTGGCCGGAGCGGAGTCTGTGCTGGAGAACTGGCAGGAGAAAACTCAGCGAGGAAGGGCCTGGCACTCTGTGGGGAGGGGAGACCAGGGCACCCCAAGTCCCCATCGCTTCAGACCGGATCGCACACCCTCCCTGGCCTTCGTCCTAAGGGTACTTTCTGAACACACCAACCAAGGGACGGAGGGAGGAAGTCTGAGGGCGAGGTGGGGATGGGAGACCTATCGCGCTCTTCCCCGGGGTTTGACTGTGCCAACGTCTAGGAACTTCTGCCCTGGTACCCTCTTCCCATCTCCTGCCAGAGAGTGAGGGGCAAGGCCCTGCTGAGAAAAGTGCCTGGTCAGCCTGAGCCTTGGGGTTTCCTGGGGAAGGGGGCAGGGATCACCTCCTACCTCCTACCTCCTGGGCTCCTCCTGGGGTCAAATGTCTCTTGCAGGGGCAAGAGCAACTGTTTACACCTACTCTGCCCTGTAGCTCTTGCAGGGTCAGGGTGCAGACCCAGCCTCTCCTGACCAGGTACTAGGGTGAGCTGCCCAGTGGGGAGCCCTGAGCCTGCGCTGTTCAGTTCGGGGGCCACCAGGGACAGGCGGCTATGGAGCATCTGAGATGCGGTGACTGCACTGAGACGTGACAGGATGTGATGTGATGTAAGAAGCGGAGGGAAGGCCAGGAGGAGCCGTCTCCCGGTGGTTTGTGGGTCAGTGGGAGAGCCGGGCGGGGTGTGACCCGCTGTCACTTTACCCCACGGCTGCCCTTTCTCCGCTCTCTCCAGGCTGCATGGGTGTCCCTGACTCCGGCTCAAGGAAGCATCACCTGCCAGAGATGGTGAAACCAACCTGGGATGCCACTCCCCTTGTGCCCCCTCTCCCACTTCCAGTCACCATCAGAGGGGACCCAGGCTGGCCCCAGGGCAGAAGCGGCGGCCAGGTAGAGAGACCGCGGGGGGAATGTGTGGACAAGGTGTTCGCGGCCAGACTGAGATAGTGCACGTGGGAGCAGGGGAAGGAAGTGGCAAGTATCCTCAATAGCTATCTCAACGTCCATCTCCACACAAAGCGTCACACTTCCCTCTTTCTGCGCATGTGCTCAGAGCTGGCGGAGACAGAACGTGGTTGGGTCAGGGCATCCGACCTGTTTTGCTGGGAGAGGGTGGGTGGGTCGGAGAGTTTGCTGGGGACGAGGAAGGCGAGGGCCCAGCTGTGTGTGCAGCTCAGGAAAGAGGAGCCCAGGGCCCTTGGGAAAGGGTGTGGGAGCTAAAGCCTGTCCCCTTAGGCCCGTGACTCCGAAGGCGTGAGGAGTCAGGATACCATCCCTAACTCACTGGGCCCAGGGCGCACCAGGCCTTGTCCTTGGTGTCTCTTTGGAGACCCTGGGGTGGGGAGCATCCGTGGGGATTTGAGTCAGGACCTTTGGGTCAGGGGGGACGCAGTTGGAAGGGGAGGGTGGAAAGCAGGTGGGCGGGTCTCTGGGCCCAGGTGGAGGGTGGAAGAGACACCAGCTGAGAGGGTCATCCAGTGCAACCTGCCAGTTTTAGGGTCACACAGGATAGAGGGGAGGCGGAGTATGAGTTCAGACAGAGCTGGACCTGAGTCCTAAGTGAGGTTGGGCAAATGGCTTCATCTCTTTGAGCCTCACTCTCCTCATCTCCAAAATGGGTTGATCCCAGCAGGACCCGGAGGTCTCTGGTGAGGAAGGTAGCAGATCATGCATTTGGTCCATAAGAGCTTCCTCCTACCCCCTGCTGTTGTTCATACTGACAGGGGCTCTTCCTGCCACAGAAACAGGAGGAACAACCGTTGCCTCCTTCATTCCAGAATGGGCTTCCTTTCTGGCTGCTACTGGCATCTCGGGGTCAGATGCCAGCGATGCTGCCTCATACCCGACGATGCACAGGACAGTCCCCACAACAACGAATTCTCTGGCCCCCAACGCAACAGTGCCCAGGCTGAGAAACCCGGCTCGAGGCCTGGCTGTTTGGCACGGTGGCCACCAGTGACGGGTGGCTGTGCAGCATCTGAGATGCGGTCACCGCACTGGGATGTGATGTCCGTATAAGAGACACACCGAATCCCAAAGACTTAATATGCAAAAGAGGCTGCAAGCGACCTAATACGTAACTGTTATATTGATTATGAGTCAGAATGCTAATGTGTCTGCACAAATTGGGCTAAATAAAATCTACTACTAACATTAATTTCACCTATTTATTTTAACCTTAAAAAATGTGGCTACTGGGAAATGGAGAATGACCCGCGGTTCTATCCGTGGCTGGCACTCTCCCGCTGCTGGGCAGTGCTGGCTCGACTGCACCTCTCTCGGCGGGGGTGGTGGGGTGGAGAGTCTTAGTGAAGTGTGGGTGGGAGGTGTGGGTCATTGTGGCTGTGACTGATTTCTTGAGAAAGGACAAAGATGAGTCCACACCTCCCACACTCCCTCCCCCCCAATTACACTGGACCCCCCTTCTTTGCTCCCCACCCCCCCACTGGAGGTTCCCTGCCAGCCTTCCAGGCTGCGTCCAGGGCATAAACAGGCGGGTATGGTGACAGCAGAGGCTTAGAGACTTGAGCATCCTGGCTCCCCGCCGGCTCCCTGACAGTGCCCAGTTCAGGGTGGGGGTGGGGGCGGGAAAAGAGGAGCTCTCCCGGGCCCCCGAGGACAGGGCTGCACACCGCTGCTGTGCGGTGGCCCTCTGAACCCCCCGAGACTCACATGTGGGGCAACTGAGGCCGGGGCCGCTGATGGGGAGGGTCCTGGCCTGCAGGGAGTGGGCCCTTTGCCTCAGAGGGAGCCTGGCTCGATGGTGTCCTCGTGGCCAGTGCCTGCTGAGGCGGCAGGAGGCTGGCTGGGCAGTGCTGCCAGCCCTAAAGGGTCAGAGAGCCTGGGCTGGGGAGGGTGAGTGGAAAGACACAGGGAAGGGGTTTGTGGGGGCCTGAGAGAGGCAGGGCGCTCCGGGGACAGTGATTTGGGAGCAATAAGCCACATGGGCACCTCCTGCTCAGCTCAAGGCACAGAGATGTTAGGGGACCCCCCCCCCCCAAAGATATCAGCGCGGGGTCCCACCTCAGCCCTGCCTGCCCCTGCTGTCAGCACAGAGCCCTCCCCCTGACACCAGGGAACATTTGGAATTCTTGGAATAGAGGCTGCATGATCCTTGGACTCCCCACTATGTCACTGGCACCGGTCACACCCTCACACGGCCCACCTCACACAGCTTAGGGAGATGGATCATTGACTTGGCTGCTTCCTGGGGGATGGGGTGGGGCCCTGACCCCAGTCCCCCCACCCCTCTTTCTGCTGTCTCAGAAATCCTGCACCCCACCAAGTTCATGGACAGAGGGTGGGAGAACAGATCCCAGATAGGGGCATTCTTCTGAAGTAGACCCTACCTCTGCCCCCTCAGCGGGTGGGACAAGGTCCCTCCTGGACCCCAGGGTGAAGTCGAGGGAAGGCATTTGGGGACACGGAGCCCACAGCCAGTGCCCGAGGACAGCAGCCCCCACAGGGTGAAATCGGAGCCTGAGCACCCCTGGGGCCAGAGTCCGCCCCAGGGCAGCTCCCAGCAGCTCCCAGAGGGAGCTCAGCTGAGCAGGGAGTGGGCGAGCGGCTGGGCGGAGTGGAGGTGGAGGGGCTGAAGGGAAAAGGGGGCGGTATAGGGGAGAAGGGCAGTTCTGAGGGGAGAGTGGGGAAGTGAAAGGGGAGAGGAAGGCGGGAAGGCTGAGGGGGTGCTGAGGTCGCCCTGGGTGCTGGAGAGGGCAGAAGCCCGGGTGCAGAGAAGGGGACCTGGGAAAGGGCAGTGAGGGCTCTGGGGCTGAGCTGGGTGTCTAGCAGGGTCTCAGGATTTCGGGGAGGCTGGTACAAGGCTCGGGGCTGTCAGGTTTCTGGGCGAGGTTCTTAGGTTGTCTGGGCGCGGGATGATGGGCAACTCAGGCTGGAGCAAGGCTGTCGGCTCCCGGGAGGGTATCGGAAGGGCATCAGGATATCCGGGGCCGAGACCTCCCGCGGGGCCCGGGTCCGAGGCGGCCGGGCAGACGAGGCACCTGCTCACCTGTACACGTCGGTCCAGAGGAACGTGCCCAGCACGTACACGGCCTCCACGCGGCTCCCGTACTGCAGCCGCACCGTCCGCTCGCGCAGCATCTTCCCGCAGCGCCGGCCCGTGCGGTGCCCGCAGGTCCGCCCGCTGGTCCGCCGGCACCTGGCACAGGTGAGCCACTGCCGCTGCCGCCGGCCCGCTGCTCCGCACCCTTATTCGGCCGGCGGGGGGCGGGGCGTGGGCGGGGCGGCCTGCTGGCTCCTCTCCATTGGGCTGACGGCCCGTCAGTCAACCACGACCACGCCCTCCGCCTCTCCGCGTCCCCCTGGTGGCGGCGAGGAGATGAGCTGAGAGCAATTTTCTCCTTTGGGAGCTGACTCATTTATTCAACAGGACTTTCAGTGGGCTCCCAGCTGCTGGGCACCGGAATGCAGGCTCAGGACCTCCTTCGGGTACCCCCAGCCTTGCGGGGTAGATAACGCGAATGGGGAGCTGCCACAGGGGCAAGCGCAGGAGGTGGTGGGAGCCCAGAGGAGTGGGTGCCCTAACCTGGCCTGGGGTTCGGGACCAGAGCCTTTTGAAAAGAGGCCTTTGCAAAGCGGGGAAGGGAAGAGAGGGAGCTGCCTGAGCAGAGGCAGGAAGCCAGATACAGCAGGACACCTCCTCCGCCCCCCAACAATCAGATCAGGGAGAATGGGGCCACATTGCCAAGCCAATGCATTGGTGGGCGATGGGAGCCTTGGCTTGGCGAGGAGTGGTCAGGTGTGGCAGTCAAAGGGGCCATTCTGGCTGCGGTGCAGGGAGGTGCCCCTGGGGAGGGTCAATGAAGACCCCTGCTGGGGCCGCATGAGGGCTGGAGAGGCAGGGATTGATCGGGCCAGTGTTTGTGAGCTGAAATCTTGATGCTCCGGTGGAGGGACAGTGAGGGGGCGATGTTCTGGACGGGCCACTGGGCAAAGGAGGGTGCCAGAGGTGCCGCTGTGGACACCAGTTTGTGTCTTGTGGAGGCTGAGGTGCAGGAGGACAACCAGTCCAGACCCCACCCCTGTCCCAGGTCCTCCAGCCCTAATGCCAAGTCTGTTCAAATAATTCAGCCACGTGTGGCAAGTCCTTGCTGGGAACGGGAGCCGAGGGGGGTGTGTGTGGATGGGGTATAAGAGGGGAGGGACAGGTTGGAGGGGATGAGTGTTGGAGGAGGTCTGCTGGGAGGATGGGAGCCCTGAGGGTGGAGGCTCAGAGGGTGAAGAGCCCAGACACACGCCTGACCCCAGCGGCCTCTTTGGCCTCCTCGAAAAGCCAAATTAGGAGCCGGGGAAGAGCCCAGCTGCTCCGGGGTGGCCAGGATCTGGGAGGAATGTGGGTGGGGAAGGGGAAAAGCCTGAGTGAGGCTAGGGAGCACGTGTCTCCCGCCTGCCCCCCTCCCATTGTATCCCCCTCCCCCCCTCAAAGGCACAGACACGGGGAGGTGCTGGAAACTTCTGATGGGCTCTGGAGGGCATCGTCCAATAAGGAGACAGCCAGCTGGTGGCCGCCTGTCAGAGGAAAGAGGGGTGCAGCTCAGAGCTCACTTTGAGGCCTCTGAGGTGAGCTCCTGTCTGGGCACCCCTCTGCCAGGAATCTCTGTGAGGCAGATACTGGGTAGATGCCGGGGTTCCCACTTTCCTGGGGGTCGTAGAGCATGATGCCCTTATTTCACCCACGGGGAAAGTGGGGCCCACAGTCGGGGAGGAACAGTGCACTGCCACGGAAGGCGGCCCGGGCAGGTCACGGCAGGAGCGGGTAGAGATAGGAGGGCAGGAGGGAGTGAGCCTTGTTGCGTTCTTCCTGTGAGCCCTCCTCTGCTGCCGGGCACTTCGCATGTATTGGTATGAGATCATTGCACCCTCCCAACAACCCTGCCACCTCACAGAGGAAGCAGGTGAGCCCAGAAAGCTTAAAGCATTTGTCCTCAGCCTAGAGTGGCAGAGCCAGGGTAGCAACTTGCACAGATGTAGGGGGAGGAGGGTGTGTGTGGAGGAAAGGGCAGAGGGGGGCAACGCGGTAAGAACAGAGGAGGAATGTTCTCTCTCTCTCTCTTTTTAAATATATATTTTTATTGATTTTTTAAAGAGAGGAAGAGAGAGGGATAGAGAGTTAGAAACATCGATGAGAGAGAATCATCAATCAGCTGCCTCTTGCACACCCCCTACTGGGGATGTGCCTGCAACCAAGGTACATGCCCTTGACTGGAATTGAACCTGGGACCTTTGAGTCAGCAAGCTGATGCTCTATCCACTGAGCCAAACCGGTTTTGGCGAATGTTGTCTCTTGATTGGCAGGGCAGGAAGCGCTAGGCTCTGTGGAGCCTTGGACAATTCACCCTGCCATTCGCAGCCTCACTTTCCTCATCTGTGAACAACGGGTCTCTTGGCATCAATGTAAGTAGGGTGACTTTACATGAGACAATCTATGCAAAACACCAGTGCAGTGTCTGGCAAAAAGGGAGAGCTTAAAAAAAAATAAAAATAGCCGAAACCGGTTTGGCTCAGTGGATAGAGCGTCAGCCTTCGGACTGAAGGGTCCCAGGTTCGATTCCGGTCAAGGGCATGTACCTTGGTTGCAGGTACATCCCCAGTGAGGGCTGTGCAGGAGGCAGCTGATGGATGTATCTCTCTCATCGATGTTTCTAGCTCTCTATCTCTCTCCCTTCCTCTCTGTAAAAAATCAATAAAATATATTTTAAAAAATAATGAAATTTCCCTCTCTTTACAGTCCAGCCTGGCCCTGCTGACCCACCCCCGGGGCTCTGCCCCTGGCCCAGGGCCCTGGATGCTGGCCGCAGGGCTCACTGTGTGATGGGAGCCCGAGGCTTTAAAATAGCTGAAGTGGCCACAGCTGTCGGTGGATTCGGGGCCGGAGGTCTCAGGCATCAGGCTGTGCCCACAGCTCCCCTGGGGCCCGGAAGAGCCCCGAGGCATCCCATGATCTCACTGTGCCTTCTGGGGAATGCCAGCCAAGGGCAGGCTTAGCCTGGGCAGGCTCCTGGCACTGAGCTGCACCCCAAACCCCCAACTCTGGCTCCTGGCAGGCCTGTGGCCAGGGAACCTGGGCTGGGAGGGGCTCTTACGACCCTTGGCTGGGGGCTCTGTGTGCCAGGCCTTGGGGGAACCTGCAAGGTGACTCAGACATCTCCCGGGCCGGCCTTGAGGAGCCTGAGAGCTCACCGAGGGCGTCATAGGAGCAAGAATTTAAAAAGAAAGAAATGCACAAGTGATACCTGACCACTGGGAACACTTAAAAAAATCTCCTTCCCCGTGACCCTAGACCCGTGGTCGGCAAACTGCGGCTCGAGAACCACATGCGGCTCTTTGGCCCCTTGAGTGTGGCTCTTCCACAAAATATTACGTCCTGGGCGAGTCTACTTTGAAGAAGTGGTGTTAGAAGAAGTTTAAGTTTAAAAAATTTGGCTCTCAAAAAGAAATTTCAATCGTTGTCCTGTTGATATTTGGCTCTGTTGACTGATGAGTTTGCCGACCACTGCTCTCGATGATCACTGCTAATGCCTTTGCGAGTGGCCTCCTTCTTTGAGAATGACCTCCTGGCAGGGGCTGCTGGCCTGGAGGCAGTGCCAGTGCAAGGGGGCCGTGAGGGACCACACCTACTGAGCTTGGAGGCTGTGCCAGGAGCTGATCCCAGGGCTTCACACCTCTTAGCTCATTTAATCCCCCAACAACCCTGTGAGGCGGGAGCTATTATTACCCCCAGTTTGTGCAGAGGCACCGGCAGCCTGTGGAAAAGCGCTTACACGGCCTTCGGACTTGGCTAACCCCGGGGTCAAGTCCGGCTCTGCCCCTGACGGGCTGGGGGACTTCGCTGGGCCTCGGCTTTCTCCTTCGTATGGGAGACACAGTAGTGCCCGCTGACCTGTGGGGGATATGTTCCAAGACCCCCCGGGGACACTTGAAAACGTGGTTAGTACCAAACCCTCTATAGACCATGTTTTTTCCTCTACATACATACTTATGATAAAGTTTAATTTTTAAATTAGGCACAGTAAGAGATGAATAACAGTAACTAATAAAATAGGACAGTTATAACAATGAGCTGTAATAAAAATTATGTGAATGTGATTTTATTATGTACAATAAGGGTTACTTGAACACAAGCACTGTGATACTGCGACAGTCAATCTGATAATGGAGCCGGCTACTAAGTGACTGACAGGCAGGTACCCTGTACAGCATGGATATTGTACAATCTGGGACTGCTGGCTCCTAACTACAAACCTGCCTGCCAGCCTGATCACCCCTAACTGCCTCTACCTGCCAGCCTGGTCACCCCTAACTGCCTCTGCCTGCCAGCCTGATCACCCCTAACTGCCCTCTGCCTGCCAGCCTGATCACCCCTAACTGTCTCTGCCTGCCAGCTTGATCACCCCTAACTGCCTCTGCCTGCCAGCCCAATCACCCCTAACTGCCTCTGCTTGCCAGCCCAATCACCCCTAACTGCCTCTGCCTGCCAGCCTGATCACCCCTAACTGCCTCTGCCTGCCACCCTGATCATCCCTAACTGCCCCTGCTGCCGGCTAGGTCGCCTGCAACTACCCTCTCTGCTGGCCTGGTCACCACCAACTTCTCCCCCGTGCCAGCCTGGTTACCTCCCAAAGCCTGCTGTTCAGTCATTTGATCGTCCCTCACTAACTCCCCTCCTGGCCTTGTTGCCCCACACAGCCTGTGCTTGGTCATCCATCTGGTTGTTTTGATCGTGACAGCCCCTGGCTTTTTATATATTAGGATTTAAAAAACCTCCACAATGTGTTGTGAGCATCCATTCCTACGATGCCATCATCATCCCCTTCATATTGTCCAGAACTTCACAGAGCTTGCAAGTCCAGCCAAGGTTTTAATTAGCCAAGGAGACTCAGCAAGGGGAAGGGGCTGTGCCAGGCCACCCAGCCCGACAGCAAAGGAGGGGAAGCAGGGCAGGAGAGGATGGTATGGAGTAAGTACCACTGTGTGCCAGGCTGGACCAGGCACCAGGGGGACTGAGAGGTGAAATCGGGCAGCCTCAGTAATGATGTGATCATTTTGGAGCGGGGAGGGTGGGCATAGGGGAGTGCCCTGTGATCACCATGAGGCCCCCCAATGCCACCTGAGCACATGGTCGTGCCTGACACCCTCCTAAATAGAAGTTCTGGAGGGGCCAGGGTCTTGGGACCCAGGAGAGGGGAGCAGGGCTGCCATGTAGAATGAGGGGAGGGGGCCGGTGTCTAAGGTGAGACCTGAAGGGGTGAGGGTGGGGGGCAGGCAGGGAAGCAGAGTGGAGAGTCATGAAGGTGGGTGTGGGAGAGGCTGGCCTGGCCACGGTCAGGTCACGTAATGCCTTGTAAGTCATATGAACAACGTTTAGCTTTATCTTAAGTTCAGAATGACCTTGAAACTTGGCAATGACGCAGGTGATGGCTATACTGATCTAAGAAACATCCAAACCCGGAGAGAATTTTTATGAGTTTATTTGAGCCAAACTGATGGCAGCTCCCGAGAAGCACCATCTACATGGATTGAGAGAAGGCCCCGGAGAATGAGTGTTTGCAGCTTATTTTACACATTAGAATCAGAGGGGGAGAGGAAGGAGGGTGACAGGAAAGCCATGGGAGGTGGACTGAGGGGGAGGGGGGAGAAAGCAGTGAGGAGATCTCCGGGATTGGTTCCCCCGTGACATGGGGAGACATACTTCTTTCACAGCACGTGGAGGTGGCATTCAGGGAACAAGATAACAGTGAGGAGTTCTGTGGCCTCCGAAGGCATCTCACAGGCCTCTTATCCCGGATGCAAAGAGGACAACAGACAGGCTGGATCGAGGCAGACGGAGCTTTGTTAAGGAGGCCAAAGGCCTCCGTGTGACTCCCTCCATGACCCCGTTTCAGTTGGGAATGTTTATGTTCAGACCATCCTATGTGCCTGCTGCATGTATGCAGAGTGAGCAATGTAGTTATACCAGAGGTGTGTCCTGCTCTGTCCTCACTCTTCGAAGCCTTCATGGCTACCATCACCTACCTCCCTCCCTTCCTCCCTTCCTCCCTCCCTCCCTCCCTCCCCATATGTGGAAAGCAGGGAAGAGTTGTTACAATCTTGAGTCTGAAATCTGCAGGCCAGATACTCAAGCTGGGTTTCTGTTTCTTTTAAAAAATATATATATATTTTAATGATTTTTTACAGAGAGGAAGAGAGAGGGATAGAGAGTTAGAAACATCGATTAGAGAGAATCATCGATCAGCTGCTTCTTGCACACCTCCCACTGGGGATGTGCCCTCAACCAAGGTACATGCCCTTTACCGGAATCGAACTTGGGACCCTTCAGTCCAGAGACCGACGCTCCATCCACTGAGCCAAACCTGTTTCAGCTCAAGCCGGGTTTCTATGTTGCATTCGTGAGGCAGAATTTCTTCTGGAAACCTAAGTCTTTGCTCCAAGGCCTTCAACTGATTGGGTAAGGCCCACCCACGGTCTGGAGGCCCATCAGCTTTACTCAGGGCCTGCTGATTCCAACGTGAATCACCCCTAAAAAAAATCCCTTCACAGCAGCATCCAGTCTGGCGTTTGGCTAAACAGCTGGGTGCCATCGCCTACATGAGGTTATACGTGAAGTTAACCGCCCCAGTGCTGGAAAGTGGGTTCAGGCTCTGGCTCGTCAGGTCACCATTGATGGAGCGTTTACTTCCTGCCAGGTTTCTTGCTACAGTCCCAGAGGTGAGGGCGTCTGTTATCCTCTTTGACATTTCAGAGTAAAATGGCTTGCCAGCTTCTTATTCCTGGCCACAGAGGTTCAAACCCAGCTCAGCGGGAGCACAAAACTTCGCCTCTTAACTACTCCACGGCCCAAAGCAAAGCTGCAAAGGGGAATCCCAAATAAGACGTGATGGGCCAAGTCTCTGAGGGCCTGTCAAGAGGCCAGAGTAAGGCTGTGCAGAGCCGTGCACTTATTGAGCACTTACTGTATGCCCGGTGCTGTATCCATGCTCCAACAATATAGCTGCTGCCTCACGAGGCCCCCGAGCCTCGGAATGTGGTTGGTCCAAACTGAGTCTCGCAGTAAGTGTAAAACACACTCACTTTGAAGAATTAGTATGCGATAATAATAATTATAATAATAAAAAATAAAAAATAAGGTACTTGAAAAAATATTGACTACAGGTGGAAATGATAATATTTTGGATTTAGTGGGTTGACTTACAATTTATTTAAATCAATTCCACCCGCCTATTTTAATTAAAATACGTGGCTGCTAGAAAACGTAAAAGTCCGCATGAGGTGTGCATTTGTGGCTCGTGTTATATTTCTGTCGGAAGTGCTAGTCTGGACTCTTCTGCTCTGTGCGGCAGGGTCTGTGGCCACCTTGCTCACAGTAGTTTCTCCTGGGGTGAGCCGTGCTGCCGGGGGGGCCCCCCGGGAGATAAATATGTGGTGAAGAGACTGGGATTCCTCTGGAGTTCTCAGAGGCATCGGAGGGCCAATGGCAAGAAGATACAGAAGAAGGTGGTGGGTGATGGAAGAGGTGGTGAACACAAGGTGGCGCAAGATACCCATCTTCACAGCATGGAGGCTGGAGGTTTTCTCACCGGAGGGCACCTTGGAAGAGCACAGAGGAGAGGGGTCAGGAGAGCTCAGTGGGCGGGGATGGAGGGAGAGTGGGGTCAAGGTCAGAGCCGGCTACAAGCCTTCTAGACTCAGCTTCCTTTCCCGGAACAAAGAGCATGACTCTCCCTACGTGGGAGTCTGGGAGAGTGAGTCTGTGCCTGTGTGCACACGTGGGCCAGCCCGCAGCTCAAGTCTGAGCAATGCCATTCTCCCAGCACGAGGATGGGAGAGAGGTGACAGGCATGCCCAGTGGGCCTTGTGGCTTTGGCTCTGAACTGGCATGCGGAACTTCTGCTCACATTTCATTGGTCAAAACAAGTCATATGACCAAGTCTGATACTGGGCAAGGAAGTATATTCTACAGGGAGAAATCACAAGTCACATATCAATAGCTTAGGATCCAAAACCCTTTTACTGAGAAGTGGAGAGCAAGTCTCTGGGAGCAATAATACCATCTACCACCTTGCCGCAGGTCACCTGACCCAACACCTCTGACAACTGGGGAAACCGAGGGTCGGAGAAATGAAGAGATGGGCAGGGATATCCATAGCACAAAGTGAGGACTAATCCTGAAATCACTGATGTACCATCCTGTTTGGGAAATACCAGTAGAGGCCCATACGCATGCATGTGCATTCACACACACACACACACACACACACACACACAAAACACACAGGAGAAACGCACATCTCTCACACACAGGCTCATGCATGTGCTCACGCCTCACTCACCCAGGCTCCCTCCACAAGGCAGCACACACCCACACACGTGTGCACACAGGCACAGACTCACTCTCCCAGACTCCCACATACACAGAGTCATGCTAAGTCTAGAGGGAGAGGAAGCTAAACTAGAAAGCCAGCTCTGACCTTGACCCCACTCTCCCTTCATCCCTGCTGGCTGAGTTCTCCTGACCTATACCACCCCCCTCGCCCCGCTGCCCTTCCAGGATGCCCTCCAGGTTGGGTTGTCACCTGTTTCTCAACCTCAGCCAGGTGTGATTCAGGTAACCCGGGCCCAGCCCCAGGATCCAGCTAGCAGGTGTGCAAAGAAGACTTGGGCATTGCTCCCGGCCCCCCTCCCCAGTTCCCCACCTCCCGCTCCAGAGGGGAGTGAGTTTGCTTTTGGGTTTGAATCTGCTGCCTGCCAGCTGGGTGGCCTGGGACAAGTTCCTTCACCTCTCTGAGCTTCAATATTGTCATGAGAACAAGGAGAACAGACGAGCTACTGTTTACTGAGCACTGGCTATGTGCCAGACACTGGGCCACGGAAATTAGATGAATTGATTCATTTAATCTTCCCAGTAACTTACCAGGGTGGATTTCAGATCGATGTGAAATTGCCCTTTTTATAGGCTAAAAGTTGTCAAAGGTTGATACATTTATTTGGTGGAGCCTAACATTGTTATCCCTGTGCTACAGATAAGGAAACTGAGGCTCAGAGAGGGCGCATGACTGGCCTAAGGTCACACAGCAGAGCTGGATTTGTAACTCTCCTGTTACACTTTCAATCGGAACAGTGGGCCTGTCGGTGACCAAACCAGCCCACAGCCAACGTTTAACATAGCACGGGCATACAGTAAGTGCTCAATAAGTGCACAGTTCCTTGCCCTGTTTGCTGTGGTGCCTCTGTCAGAGCTAAACCCTTCACACCCTTAACACCCCACCAGGCTGGATGACTGAGCCCGTGGTGTAGCCCTGGCTGGTGGGTTTTCTCCTTTTTGTAGAGCAAGTGGTGGCTGAAGCTGTGAGCGCGGCCACTTCAACGACAGCCTCACATCCTGACTACACGGCGGGGCAGCCACAGGGCTCGGTCAAGAGCCAGGGCCTCTGGCGTGGAGGCGTCTCTGTGTCAGAAATTGGGGTTGGTTCCATCACTGCCCGTCTGGGCTACTTGTTTCGTTCTCTTCCTGCACTTGACACTCTCACTCGTATGTCTACATTCGCCAGTAGTGGGCCTTTGAAACCCTAGCTCCCACCCCGACCCCGAACCCTGGCCCGTGTGCGCTGTCTGTGAGCTCACTGTGTGGCCCAGGCCTGCCACAGAGTCTCCAGGCCCTGCCGGCGATAAAGCTTTCCACCCCCAGAGTTTCCTGATGGTTACTGCTGAAGGGCATCTGTGATTGTGATAAGAATCACAAGGGCCCCGGGCGGTGTGGCTTGAATGTCCTTCTATGCTTTAGAACACATGTGTCAAACACAAGGCCCGCGGGCCAAATCCGTCCCGCCAGGCCTTGCAATGTGGCCCGCACCGCGCTGTCATCACTGCACTCCGCTGAGTTTCCATCACAATGACAGTTTATGACTGTTCAGTAAACCATTCGGCCCGCGATTTAGGCTGGATTTTAGATTTTGGCCCCTTCTCTGATTGAGTTCGACACCCCTACTTAGAAGGTGGCCGGTTCGATTCCTGATCATGGCACATGCCTGGGGTTGGATTTCCTGCTGTGGTATGTATAGGAGGCAGTGGATCAATGTTTCTCTCTCACATTGACGTTTCTCTCTTTCTCCTTCCCTTTCCTTTCCTCTCCCTCTAAAAGAACCACAGGGCTGATCCAGTCATAACTTTTGTTTAGAAAGGGGGAGTGTCTGTGGGGAGCTCACAGGGGACAGGTGATCACCCCTGGCATTTCCAGCCAGATCTGCTCAAAACACTCCTCCATTCCTACGCCAGCCCTGCCCTCTCACCTGTCACTCATCCAATGCTGGGGGAAATCACATGCTAGCCTCACCCCATACTTGACCTTCATCTGCCACCTCCATCTAAATGGTTCCTGGCAAAGGCAGCCATCCTCCATCAGAAAGTCTTCCTGGAACGGCACCTCCCTGCCAGGTGCACACTCCTCTTCTTCCAGCTCAGGCTCAACGCCGTGTCCAATCCATTCCCCATTTGCCCCCGGAGGGGTGTGCCTGGAGCACCCAGCGTGGGCTCTGGAGCCAGCGTGTCCCGGGAGCTTCGGCTAATGTTAGGTGTGGCCTACGTGCTTTCCGCGTTCTCTCATGTCATCCCCACAGCAATCCTTTCGGACGGGGTACTTGCATTCCGGCCATTTTGCAGATGTTGAAACTGAGGCTCTGAGAATGAAAGTGACTTGTAGTCTTAAGATGCACCTGAGGATAGAGGGGGGCTGTGACCTCTGCTCAGGGGCATGAAGGGGCACATCCTGGTGGAGGGGACATTTGGGGAGACCCTTGATGGGTGGCTAGTCTGTCAAGAGGGAGAGGTTGGGCGGTGAGAGAGAGGGGAAGGAGGAGCCGAGCAGAGGGGACCACGTGATTATGGCTTGGAGACCTGGACAGCTCTGGGTGGCAGCTCACAGTGCGACTGGGCAGTGAGACCCTGAAAGTCAGACAGGGAGAGGAAGGCTGCGGGGGTAGGGAAGGGATTCATAGGACGTGGGTCCCTGACCACCCAGAAGGTCTCTTCCACCAAGACACTCCATTGGAGTAAGAATCTGCAATTCTAGCATACCCAGGTCAAACAAGCCCACCACTTCAACATTGTATTTTATTATTTTATTTTATTTCTTTAAAAAAATTTTTTAAATTAAGGTATTATATGTGTCCATATCTTACCATTGTCCCCCCCCCCCCCTTCCATACATGCCCTCCCTCCCCAGAGTTTTTCGTCCATTGGTTTTGCTTATATGCAGGCTTACAAGTCCTTCAGTTGATCTTTTATCTCCCCCAGATCTCCCTACCCTCCCCGCTGTAATTTGACAGTCTGTTTGTTGCTTTACTGTCTCTGTATCTATCTTTTTGTTCATCAGTTTATAATGTTCTTTATTATCCATAAATGAGTGAGATCATGTTGTGTTTTTCTTTCATTGATTGGCTTATTTCACTCAGCATAATGTTCTCCAATTCCATCCAGGTCGCTGCAAATGATAAGAATTCCTTCTTTTTTATGGCAGCATAGCACTTCAACATTTTAATGTTTTTCTTTTTAACAATTCAACACCCTACGATTTCCTAATCCTAACATTTTAATGGCTCAACCTCCTGCATTTCTTCCCTTCTAAGCTTCTAGGATCCCGAGAGCTCAGAAGCTCGGAGGCTGTATAGTTTGGTCTCACACCCTGTCATTTGCAGATTCTGTGATTAATTCCAGGAAGATGGCTGAGCGTGAGGGTGGGAGAGGCAGGGGCAGGTCTGGCGCACAGACACCGCCCCCACCCTCCTGGAATGTCAACTTCCCGAGGGCTGGGTACAGAAGAGGAATCAGGAAATATTTGCAGAATGACGGGTTGTTTGGGCTAGAAAGTTCCGGGATGGCTGGGGGTGGGGGTTGGGGGCAGGGGTGGCGCTGGGCCGAGTGCAGGGCTGGTGTTGGCAGAGGGAAGAGGAAAGAGTCAAGGGCACTTGTGGGGAGCCCACGCACAGCTGCGGATGAAAGGCTGAGCGTTGGGGCTGGTATTTGAAGGGAAACCGAGCCGACATCGGCATGCAGTGAGGTCAGACTTGCAGCCCAGGCCATGCGCTGCTGTGAAGACAGGATGGACCAAGGTTGGGGATCGGCCAGCCTTTTCCGTAGGCCACCAGGCAGCAAACATTTAGGTGCCATGGCCCCATACATGCATTGCATTCTCTTAGCACAGATGTAGTGTCATTGCATAATAAGCATGACGCTTTGCCATTGAAATCGATAACAAGATGAGACACATTCCACTGTGCCTTAAAAGTGTGACATTTTCTCTAGCCAACTTGGATTCGTGGATAGAGTTTCCGCCTGTGGACTGAAGGGTCCCAGGTTCAATTCCAGTCAAGGGCACGTGCCCCGGTTGCAAGCTCGACCCCCGGCCCTGGCTGGGGCACATGTGGGAGGCAACCAATGATATGTCTCTCTCATATTGATGTTTCTCTCTCTCCCTTCTGCTCTCTCTAAAAGTCAATGGAAAAATGTCCTCGGGTGAGGATTAACAACAACAAAAAGGCGAAACATTTGTGTATTCTTGGGGATACTGGGGCAGAAGCTCATGGCTGCTCCTCACCAGGGTGGTGGGTTGGGTGTCTCAGTCCAGGCCCAGTTGCCTCAGCTGTGAAATGGGGTCTGGGGAGATGCTGTCCTGGGCAGGTCCCATCTTATCGTTCAAGCAGAGAACCTCCTATATGAGGATTAAGTTGGAGACTCTGCGACCAGCGGAGATCCTGTTATGGAATGAAGGTGAGTGAACAACCCCTGGAGTCCAGACCAAATTAAAGTTTAGGGAGCCTTTATTAGCCGGCTGGCGACGGCTCTGCCTTTCTCCACACAGGGAGTCCAGAGAAAAGCCGCAACCCTTTGTGTAGGACCACTTTTAAACCCATCTACCACATCTTGTTTTTGAAGAGTAAGTAATTTAAGACAAAACAGTTTTTCTTAAGTAATGTCAGGGTCATGTTATTGATGACCATATTATTTACAGGAACGTCATCCTGTTCCCAAGAAAGCTGACAGTGATCTGTGAAAGAAGGCCTACGTGCTGGGAAGGGGCCATGAGACCGTATCTCAAGGCCTGGTCTGGCGACAACTCTACCTGGGGCGTAGTCCACGGCCTCTCTGGAATGGGAGTAGTCTTACTTTTTGAGGTGCAGCCGGGATTCAAGGCCAAGTCAAGTAGGAGGAAGCATGTTCAAAAATTCTCACTCTCTTAACAATCCCAGGTGGCCCTTCCCTGCCAGGCATGCACTCCTCTTCTTCCCGGCTCAGGTTCAACCTTTGTTCTACCTGGATTGCCATTTACGGAAGATTTTTGTCTTCAAGGGAACTCACTGTTTAGACTTCAGATGAGTAGGGACATTCTTCTCACAGCCATCAGTGACAATCCAGTGTCTTCAATGGAGTCCTAGGAAATACATATAAGGGAAGTGAAGTCGCCTTTTTTAAAGCTACGCAGGGGTATTTGCCTGGCGGAAGTCCCTGGTCTCCTTCACTAGAGGGGGAGACAGCAAGTGTTCAAGAAGAGACCATCATGGGCCTGCGACCGCCTCCTAGAGGTCATCAGGAGGAATGACGGAGCGCTCTGCCGGGAATGACCTGCTCCAGGGAGATCCCATGCTACCGAATCTGCACCAACGGAAAGGACACATTTCGGGAGAGTGGAGAGAGCTGTTTCAAGGGCCGGGAACTCCGGGACTAGGGTCCTTCCCAGTGACAGCCGGATGGGTGAAGGGAGGGAAGGGACTGGCCGTAGGAGGAGCACTTTACGTGGGGAATCGTGCGTAGGAGGCCTGGAGAAGGGGTCCAAGAGGAAGTGGGAGGGGCACACATCTCAGTGAACAAATGCAGAGATGGAGGGATCCACTGTGTTTATAGCCAGTGCCAGTGGAAGCAAGTCTGCTCGCCATGACCTCGCCCCTCCAGGCTGCTTGCCACAAACGCAGCCCTGAGAAATGGCTTCGGCAAAGAGCAGCAGGACTTTGCATTTTAGGCAGCCTGGCAAGAAGGCCTGGAGATGGTTAGGGCCCACGCCAAATGGCCTCTCCTAAGCGTGATGTGATGCCTGTGGCCACAGGCCTCCTGGGAGGGAGGAAGGGGACAGGTTTTCCCTAAGGGAACTGCATCTTGCTCTTGAGCTCTGGGAGAATTTCAGGTCTGCTTTCTCAGTCCCCTTTTAGGATTCAACTAATCATCATCATGGAAACAGACTAGTCCATTCAGTTAACT
Organism: Pipistrellus kuhlii; assembly: GCF_014108245.1. NCBI lineage: Eukaryota > Metazoa > Chordata > Mammalia > Chiroptera > Vespertilionidae > Pipistrellus > Pipistrellus kuhlii. The sequence continues at coordinate 187,100,846 of NW_023425515.1, read as the reverse complement.
CTCTTTGATGGGCACCGTGCTGGCCCCTAGGATGCACCTGCTCTGTGCTGGGCCCTGTGCTGGCCATTGTGAGGACGTGTGAAGGCTCAGGAATCTTACTCAACCTTTACGCTAACGTGCTTCCTGTCACAGTTTCGTGACCCAAGCCCCTAGGGTGCTGAACCCGGTGAACCAGGCCTAAGTAAATAGGGGAAGCTTGTGGCTTTAAGGAGCTCCAACTGGAGACTCTCTCTGCTCCTTCCTCCTCTCTCTCCCTCCTTTCCTCTCTCCCTCTAAAGTCACTAAATAAATAACAAATGTAAATGTAACCAGAGCATGTCATTTTGCTGCTTAAAATCTTCCAATGATTTCACCTCACTCGAATCGCAACTCTCTGCCAGGCGTACAGAGCCCTGCATGGTCTGGTCCCTCCATACTCGGTCCTTCCTCCTTTGCCTGCGTCACTCTGGCCACATGGCCTTCTCTTGGCTTCTTGAATGTTCAAGCACATCCCATATGGAGACCTGGTGCTTCCTTGCCGGTCCCTCCCCTGCAATGTTTTCCCCCTGACTGTTTCATGGCTGGCCTGTTCTTTTTAAAAAAATATATATTTTATTGCTTTTTTACAGAGAGGAAGATAGAGAGTTAGAAACATTGATGAGAGAGAAACATCGATCAACTGCCTCTTGCACACCTCCTACTGGGGATGTGCCTGCAACCAAGGCACATGCCCTTTCAGTCCGCAGGCCGACACTCTATCCACTGAGCCAAACCAATTTCGGCTGGCCTGTTCTTGTCATTTGGACATCAGCACCCCTTTCAGAGACCTCTCCTGACCACCCTACACACAGTAGCTCTGTCATCTTGATCATATCACCCTATTTTCACTGCATTCTGTAGGAGATACACTGAGTGGCCATATTATTATAATCTCTGAATACATAATAATCTGGCAACTCAGTATATATATTCATATCCCAGTGCATGAATTCATGCATGAGTGGGGTCCAGCCAGCCTGGCCAGGGGGAGGGGACATAGGTGGTTGGCCGGCCTGCCTGCCAGTCCAACTCCTGGTCGAGGGGACAATTTGCATATTAGCCTTTTATTAAATAGGCTATACACTCAGTGGCCAGATTATTATGCATTCAGAGATCATCATAATCTGGCCACTCCGTGTATGTTTGCCTATTTCTTTGCTTTTGCCTGTCTCCCTTCACCAGGTCACCCCATGAGTGCAGGGACCTTGTCTTGTTCACATGCACCCCCAATGTCTAGAACGGTGCCTGCCGTGCAGTAGCTGCCCAGTGAATAGTTATTGAATTGATTTTAAATCATGTGACTTGCTTCTTTGTGACTTTTTTCATTTTACTACTGACTTACTACTCTTATTTATTTGTTTATATATATATATATATATATATATATATATATATATATATTTACTCTTATTTATTTGTAAGAGCTCTTTGTTTATTTAAGGATGTTACTAATTTGTCTTTTGGTTTCTTAGGTGGTGTTGGCCAAAACAAATGGTGCAAGCTCTAACCACTGAGGTGGCTAGCTCTAACCACTTGGATTAATTGCTCCAGCCTCAGACTATGCGCATTGAAATAATACTAATGGCCGCTTGGGATTGACCCGCTCATACGCAGAAGCCAAGGGAGGGACCACTTCCCCGCCTTGGAATGCCGGGGAGCTTGGCCACGCAGATCCTTGCCCTGACTTAGCCCGTGGCGAGAGCCAGTGAGTTTCTGGCTTGTCGCTTTGTCCGAGTGAGTCACTTGCAGAGTGGAAATAATGGTGGTAGCACCTGGGTCATTAGGGTGTTTTAAACGTTTCGGGTGGCAGTTTGGGGTTGGAGCAACAGTATAGAGTGAGTATTTAGTGAGTTCCCTTTCTTTGCCAAAGCCCTGTTGAGTAAGACTGCCTTCACGGAGTGTGCAGCCCAGAGAGGGAGAGAGGTAAGCATGCAAATCCTGTTAGCACTTAGGAGAAATGCCAGGTGTGCATGTAAGTATCTCGACCCACAGGTTGAGAACTGCTGCTGTAGAGCCTGAGACCATCGGAAAACACAAATATTTACATTATGATTCATTAACAGTAACAAAATGACAGTTATGAAGTAGCAACGAAGATGACGTTATGGTTGGGGGTCACCACAACATGAGGAGACATATTAAAGGATGTCGGTGTAAGGAAGCTTGAGAACCACGGGCCCAGAGGGAGGACAAGACAGGTTCCTAAAGGAGACGGTACCTGCATGGGGTGGAAGGGATGCGTAGGAAGGGGTTTGTCACAGGGCAGTCAGATCGGCGGGAACTGCAGGGCCAAAGGCTTGGAAAGACTCTACAAGACGATGGATACGGGGAAACTGCAATCCCGGGGGATTCTTCTCCGCTGACCCCCCACTTTCATGACGTCTTTCCATTCCCGGCTTTGGCCTGAGCCGATGTGGCCTTGCTGGGGCGCCAGCTGGTGTGTGGCTGCAGGATGCTGAGCCTCTGGGGGAGGGCAGGGAAGCAGGGGAGCAGGTCCTGGGGGTCTTGCCACTTCTCGTTCCTCTGCACCCAGAAAAGAGGCAGGAGGCTCTGCTCTGGGGCTCTCTGGCTGGGCCCCAAAGTCTCGCTGTCACAGGATCTTTCCCTGGCTGACCCTCTTCCCAGGAGCAGAGAGACCACAGGATGGGGCCCCTTGGGGAACCGGAAGATAGTGAGCTGAGTGGCAGGGCCAGGCAGAACCTGAGCTACCTTGGTCCGGGGGGGGGGGGGGGCGGGCAAAATGCTGCATCTTCCCCGGCTCCCCCCGCCTTGGTGCATGGTGGCTGCGGGGAGTTACATGTTGGAGGCCGAGATGTGGGTCAGCAGGAGAGAGTGTTGTGACCGATGACAAGGTCTGCCGTGCGTGGTGGAAGGGAAAGGCCCCCGTGTTATGCAACTTGCCGTCTGTCACCAGTGATTTTACAGCTGGGGAGACTGAGGAGGAGGGAAGGGAAGTGCCCTGTTTCCAGTCCCAGGACAGTGTCTGTCACACGGTGCTGGGAAAAGTCAATGCACTTGACATGAGACGAACAGCCCAGTTCTCCCAAGTCTCCGTTTCTCATTCTCTCATTCTCTCTATTAACACTGGACAAGTGGCCTGAGTCATTTGGACTCAGTGGATAGAGGCATTGGCCCGTGGACTGAAAGGTCCCGGGTTCGATTCCGGTCAAGGGCATGTGCTTTGGTTGCAGGTTCCCCGGCCGTGGTTGGGGTGTGTGCAGGAGGCAACCAATCGATGTGTCTCTCTCTCACATAGATGTTTCTCTCTGTGTCTCTCCCTTTCCCTCCCACTCTCTCCAAAAATCAATGGAAAAATATCCCCGGGTGAGGAGTAACAATAACTAACTAACTAACTAACTAACTAAATTAATAAATAAAATAAAACCAGGCATGTGGCTCTTTTGTGCACGAAACCTTGCATGTTTCAGGGAGCTTTTCAGCAGAGGAGAAGCTGGGGAGTCAGAGTGACACACCCTCCGGCAGCTGCAGCTGCTGGGGGCAGGGAGGCCGGGGACAGACCCAGGCCGCAGGGTGCAGGAGAGCTGGTGTTGCCTTTCCAAAAAGGACAGATTCAAAAATACTGAATATGAGAGCAGAGGCACAACTCTACGTCTGAAGGCCCTTGGCAGACTTTTAGTTCAACCTAGCTGGAGAAAAAAAAAGGCACAGACCTGAGTTCGAATCTCAACTTGATCTCTCCCTAGGTGTGTGACTGTGGGCAAGAGACGGAGCCTGTCTGATGCCACTCAATTTCTTCATCTGCAGAGCGAGGCTAATGTCATCTCCGGCAAATCCCTGCTGGGCCTCAGTTTCCCCATCTGTGACACGTATGTCAGCCTGGACCAGAGCTCTGGACTCGGGACGGGGTGGGGCAGCGGTTGGCTGCTGCTGTTGGGAGGCTGAGGGTGAGAAGGGGTGACAGCGTGTGCTGTGAGCTGGGCCAGAAAGGCCTGCCCTGCAGGTCTTGACCTGTCCCGTCCCCGTGACGGCCCGGCTGGCTCGGGAGGGAGCCCACAGCGAGGTTTTAGGGAGGCATTAGCCGGGGATTAGGGCGGGCAGCAAACGAATTAGAGCCACAGCCCCAGGCCCGGTCTCACCCCGAAGCTCATTGGCTGGCGGTGTCACAGCTCCAGGTGTGTGGAGGCCCCGCCTCCTCCCTGGGACTAGAGCACATGTGTCAAACACAAGGCCCGCGGGCCAAACCCGTCCCGCCAGGCCTTGCAATGTGGCCCGTACCGCGCTGTCATCACTGCACTCCGCTGCGTTTCCATCACAATGACAGTTTATGACTGTTCAGTAAACCATTCGGCCCGCGATTTAGGCTGGATTTTAGATTTTGGCCCCTTCTCTGACTGAGTTCGACACCCCTAGACTAGAGAGAGCCAGATGGGGCATACTGGTCCCTAGCACCTTCCTCCCCCCCCCTCCCCCTTCCTTCCCCAGCCTAGCACCTGGCGGAAATATGTGCTTCCCAGGGCATGTGTGTTACACACCCCCACCCTCATTTTCCACGTGGGGTGATTGAGAATCCATCAGGAGCTGTTGGCTTATTTCTTTCTCCCAACCCGTAGGCTGCACTGCAACCTGGGCGCTGCCTCTGTCTCTGGCAGCCTCTCCCTTAATCCCTGCTGCTTTGGCCTGGCCAGGTGAGAAGGCTCAGGATGAAAGGACCAAAAGGATTGGGGTGGGGCTAGGCCACATGCTTCCCTGAGGTGGGGCGAGCAGAGGGCTGAGCCCCTGGGGGGGGGGGGGGGAGAGCCTGGCTAGAGGCGACCGAGACCCTCCTGGGAGTCTGCCTTTGAACCCTGGACTTGGTGATTTCCGGGCTGGCCTTGCAACTGCTAGACGCTGTGGAGGTCAGTTGCCAGGTGAGGAAACTGAGGCTCAGTGTCTGCCTTCATTTCCTATGGCTCTCGTAACCAATTGCCACAAAGTGGGGGGCTGAATAATACAAATTTGTTATCTTCTGGGTCTGGAGGTCAGAATTCCCAAGTAAGTCTCCCTGGGCAAAAACCGAGATGTCAACTGGCCTGCATGCCTTCTGGAGGCTCTGGGGTCCATGCATGTCCCTGGCTTGTCCAGTTTCTAGAGACCTCCCACAGTTGCTGGCTCAGAGCCTCCTGCCTCCTGCTTTAGTCATCTCTCTGACCCTTCTCCCGTGGCCACGCCACCTCTGGCTACAGCTGGGGAAGATTTGAACTTTTGAGGATTCATGTGATCAGATTGGACCCACTGGGGCAGTCTAGAAAGATTCCCTAGCCGAAACCAGTGTGGCTCAATGGATAGAGCGCCAGCCTGCGGACTAAAGGGTCCCGGGTTCGATTCCGAATCAAGGGCATGTACATTGGTTGTGGGCATATCCCCTGTGGGGTTGTGCAGGAGGTAGCTGGTTGATGTTTCTCTCTCATCGATGTTTCTAGCTCTCTATCCCTCTCCCTTCCTCTCTGTAAAAAATCAATAAACCTTATTGATTTTTTAAAAAAAGATTCCCTATTTCAAGATTTCTAATCTTAATCACATCTGCAAAATCCCTTTTGCTTTGATCACAGGTTGTGGGGTTTAAGCCGTGCACGTCTTTGGGGGACCATTGTGTTGCTTGGCACAGAGGGGGTACGTGCTCTGTCCAAAATCACAGCCCGGAAGCAGCAGGTCCAGCACGTGAACCTAAACCCGACCCCAAATCCCAGTGACTTCTCCCACCATGCTCCTCTGCCTCTGGTGGTAACCTCGATTGGCTACGTGAGGATCACATGAAGGTTTCAGGAACCTTCTAAATTAATAAATAAAACATGTTATGAACTAAGACACCTCAGTGGGTACCGTGTTTCCCCGAAAATAAGACATCCTCTGAAAATAAGACCTACTTATAGGTTTCCTTCTGAGTGAAATATAAGGCATCCCCCCAAAACAAGGCCCCCCTAGGCTAAACATGAGAGATTTGGTCCACTGATTCTGAAAGAAATGGAGTCACAAGAAATTCACCAGGAAATTCAGGAATTGGATTGTTATGATGATGTTCCAGAAGATGATGACATGATTGTCACTGAATAAATGAGTAAATTCTTGATACTGTAGGATTCACAGTTTGTCTGGTTTGTGTTGACAACTACCGTACTACCGTACCGTATACAGGTAATAAATTTCCTTTATTTTCATTTAACAGTAAATGCGTAACGTATTCTTCTTCATGGAAAAATAAGACACCCCCTGAAAATAAGACCTAGCGCATCTTTGGGAGCAAAAATTAATATAAGACACTGTCTTATTTTCGGGGAAACAGGGTAGGTAGGATGGAGGAGTTGGACTGCTCACATGTCACTTCTGCCCTCAGAAGTCAGTCTTTCTGCCAAGGCTGCTAAAAGGCAGGAACTCCTTTGTGAGATGTGGCTCCTTTAAGGCGGAACTGGGAAGACTGGCCCGGTCCTGGCTAGTTTTCTCCACGGTGGGCTCTTTAGGACTGCCTCCCCACATACTCAGCAGCCTCCTGGGCTTCATCTCAGATTTGCATTTGGGGGTAGAACCTTGAGGTCATTATTTAGCAAAAGCAAAGAGAGAAGAGGCTATATGGGTGGAGCTGGAGGGTGAGTAGCCGTTCCGTTGCTGCTTGCTTTCCTACAATCTACCTCAATAACAACTGGGCTCAGGAGGTCTTATAAAAACAGTCCTGTGCTTACCATGCGGATGTTGTTGAAACTGCTTATATCTGTTAGTCTACTTTTCAGCAGCTATAAGTTGTAGAAAACTGAACCCAAGTAATAAAAGGGGACTTATTGGATCATGGAACTGAAAAGCCAGAAACAGGTTAACCTTCAGGTACAGCTTGATCCTGCAGCTCACGAATGCTCAATTCTATAGCCTCGATACAAGCTCCATTCTCAGCCAATCTTTACCCTTGTGTTCCTAAGACAGCTCAAGAAGTTGTTGGGACCCTGCTTCCAGCTACACATGCAATAGAAAAGAGAACGTTCACTTCCCTGGTGGCTCAAAGAAATTCTGGAATGGGATCCGTTGGCCCCTGTTGGTCTGCATCTTCCAATTAATAACTATGGCCAGAAGGAGGACATGTTGAATGACTTAAGCCAGTTGGTGCCCACTTCTAAAGCTGGGTGTGCAGTCAATTCATTCCAAAGCACCAGGTTGGCAAATCCCAGGCCTCTTTAGGAAGGGAGGATGGATGCTGGGGCATCAATGGCATGGCCCTTCCAGTCATCATATGGCCCCTTTGTGAGGACACACAGCTTTAAAAAAAAAAAAAAAATATATATATATATATATATATATATATATATATATATATATATATTTTTTTTTTTTTTTTTGAATTTTCACAGAGAGGAAGAAAGAGGGATAGAGAGCTAGAAACATTGATGAGAGAGAATCATCGATCAGCTGCCTCTTGCACACCCACTACTGGGGATATGCCTGCAACCAAGGTACATGCCCTTGACCGGAATCGAACCTGGGACCTTTCAGTCCGCAGGCCGACGCTCTATCCACTGAGCCAGTCCGGTTTCGGCAGGACACACAGCTTGGCTCCTTCAGAGCAATAGGCATGTTTGTCCCTTTAGATGTCCTGACACGTGTGTGTGTGTGTGTGTGTGTGTGTGTGTGTGTTAAAATAAAGTCCAGATAGAAAAAAGCCAGAGAGAAATGAATATCACAAGTTTGTACTTTGTCCCAGGACACTAATCTTTATAGTATCTATTGATGGGGATCCAATGATGGACAAGACAGATGTGATTCCCCGACTCAAAGGACCCAGAGTTTTCCAAGGGTAACAAGCTGTTTTTATTATTAAAAAACGCTAACATCTGAGGAGCTTCCCCAGCTAGCCATGGAGAGGTAGTGACATTTCCAAGGCCACACAGTGGTGGAGCTGAAACTTGAACCTGGAGCCTCCAGCTCCCTTGGCTGCCATCCACACCTCTCCCCTCCCCACGTGGTAACCACCGCCTGGTTCATGGTCCAGACTTGTTCTGGTGCACGTAGGAGCCGGTGTTTGATGCTGCCCTTCCTTGTTCCAGGAGCGGACAGGCCCTTCGGAAATTAACGCGGGTAATTGAGGTGGAGAGTTAATCACCGCTTTGTTCCACTTTCCCCCGGGCAGCCTGGCAGTGCTGCCCAGGGAGGGAGACAGCGTGTGAGGCTGGGTAATGATTTTTTGTTCTGGGAGGAAGCCATGGGGAGGAGGCCAGGCCAGGCCAGTTCTGTTCCGTGTACATGTATCTGGGTGCTTACACACAGCTGTGTGTGTATATATGCATGTGCGTGTGTGTGTGTGTGTGTGTGTGTGTGTGTGTGTGTGTGTACCTAGTACCTCTGGGTCACTAGGGCCAGGTCACCTCTCCCCTCTTGGCCTCAGTTTCTTTAGCTGTAAAATGTGTATAATCCTTACCTTGGTCCTTGTCTTCCCTAGAAACAGTGATGATGGGAGGGCTTCCAGCAGTGTCCTGAGTTTTCCAGCCTCACCTGGGGTGCAGAGTAGCCAAAACTTCCAATGGTGTGTGGTGGCACCGTGGAGTCCTGACCAGGTGACTCTAGGACAAGCAAGGCAGCCGAGACTCACACCCGGAAACCAGGCGGGGCTGCGGACTTCAGGCTCCACATGGCACAGTGTCCACCTCTGATTCTACCCGAATGCTGCTAGATGGCCTGGCTCTGATCAGTGACATTATGATGCTACATTTAAGTTATTTTTTAAAGTATAATATTTTATTGATTTTTTACAGAGAGGAGGGGAGAGGGAGAGAGAGTTAGAAACATTGATGAGAGAGAAACATCAATCAGCTGCCTCCTGCACCCCCTCCTCCCCACTAGGGATGTGCCTGCGACCAAGGCACATGCCCTTGACCGGAATCGAACCTGGGACCCTTGAGTCTGCAGGCCGATGCTCTATCCACTGAGCCAAACTGTTTAGGGCTACATTTAAGCTGTTAACTGAAACTTAAGTGCAACTGAGAAAGGAGGAAGGGGTGAGGGATGGGGAGGATGAACTCACCCTGATTTGCTTAAGGCAAACAAATCCTAATGGGCTGAAATTAATCTGAAGTGTCCAAAGTTACCCACTGGCTAGTTTAGGTGTCCACCAGCAGGAAATAAGGAGCTTGAAACATGAACTGCATTCAGTTGCAGAAAAAGAAAGTCATATTTCTTGCACACCTGAATTTGTGGCCTGGGAAATCCACAGTCACTGCATACAGGGTAGGGCAAAAAGTAGGCTTACAGTTGTGAGTACTTGAAGTACAGAATTAATTCTTGTATTATTATGTACTAATTATTGTATTATTTTCCATATCAACAACTGTAAGCCTGCTTTTGCCCCACCCTGTATTTAGATACATGTGCCTGTATAAACAGATTATAATTCCAGTGTACCTATTGACATATGTAGGAAAAAGAATCAAAGGAGAAGCATCAAATACTAGCATAGATTCCCTTTTGATGTGGCTCCCCTGGTTTATATTCAGTTGGCACATGGGTTTTGCAACCATAGCAAAGGCCAGAAAGGCAGTGGCTTTCCAAGAGGAGAGGAGCATGCAGAACAGATACCATCTATGAGTGACAGACATGTTGGAGTCCAGGCTCCTCTGTCTTGTTGCTCTGCCCTCCTCAACTCTCGGCGTCCACCTCATGCTCTAACCTGGCTGCCACAGGCTCCGCCATTACATCTGCATTCCACCCAGTGAGAAGGGAGAAAAGGGAAAAGGAGGGTAGATTTCTTTTTGTTGTTTCTTAAGGGCACAACCTAAAAGTTGCATTTATCACTTCCCACTGCACGACTTGGACATATTTTGGTCAAATGGTCACATCTGCTGCAAGGGATGCTGGGAAACGGAGTCCTAAGCTGTGTGGCCATGTGTCTAGCTAAAACTTTTACTATTGAATAAGGGGGGAGTGGCTGAGCCAGTGTGGCTCAGTGGTTGATCATGACCTATGAACCAGGAGGTCAGAGTTCGATTCCCAGTCAGGGCACGTGCCTGGGGGCTGGATCCCCAGTGGAGGGCATGCAGGAGGTGCTTGATGGGTGATTCTCTCTCATCATTGATGTTTCCAATTCTCTCTCCTTCTTCCTTCCTCTCTGAAATCAATAAAAATATATTTAAAAAATAAAAAAGAAGGGGAGAGTGGTTGTGGGGGACGGGCATCTAGTAGTCTTCTGCATGGGTGGATTTCAGTATTCCTTTTTATACTGTCACAGTCAGTGAGATCATCCTGCCCTAAAACTGCTGACTCCATTTTTATGTGTTTTTTTTTTCCTTCCCTCTCTGATGGGAAGCAGAGTGAAATAGAAGGAAGAATGAGGCTCTGAGGAGGGCCTTTAAAATCTAGATTTGTCACTTTATTTTATTCTATTCTATTTTATTTATTTTATTGATTTTCCACAGAGAGGAAGGGAGAGGGATAGAGAGTTAGAAAGATCGATGAGAGAGAGTCATTGATCAGCTGCTTTCTGCACCCCCCCCCCCCGCCCCCAACTGGAGATCTGCCTGCAACCAACGTACATGCCCCTGACTGGAATTGAACCTGGGACCTTTCAGTCCACAGACCAATGCTCTATCCACTGAGCCAAACTGGTTTTGGCTGGATTTGTCACTTTCAATTGGCAAGTCATTTAAACATTTAAACTCTGGTGGACATTGCCGTGTGCTACTAGATGCTCTCCCCCCAAAAAAGAATTATATATATATATGTATATATATATATATATATATAAAATAAAAATTCCTGAAGCTTGTTTTCCTGCTTGGAGGGATAGTGATGGCGGGCAGCTCTCCGGCGACGTTCTCTCCAGGACTTGCCCTCAGCCAAAGGGGGCTCTGCCTTGCCCAAGGCCGGGCCCCGTCCCAGAGGGGCCAGCCCATCTCCAGGATCTGGTGACCCCTCGCCTCAGCGGGACATCTCTGAATGTAGGACACTCAGACCAGCTCCCTCATCCGGTAAAATTGAAACAATATTGTTACGAAGGTTAAAAGTGATACTTTAAGTACAGAGTAGGTGCTCAGTAAGTAATGACGTTAACAAACACTTAACTGGTTAGCACAAACTCTGCCAGAGGGTGTTCTACGCCCTGTGCACCCAGAGCATCATCTACCCTTCACAACAAGCCCATGAGAGAGGTGCTGCTATTATCCCCATTTTACAGATGAGGAAACTGAGGCCTGGAGAGGTTAAGTAATGTGCTCCAGGCACTCGTTTGTAAATACTCAGATGCACACAGATTCCTGTCAACTGGTGGGTCCAGGTTACGAAGTCAGAGCCGGGAGGATGGGCTCGGCGACTCCAGGCAAGGAGGCTGGGCCTCTGGAGTCTCTGCTGAGGACCTCCACCCACGTCACCTCACGGAGGTCACCTCCCAGAGGGTCCCGCGAGGCCGCGGATGGGAGTGTAGACCGTGCTGCCCCGGGCACCCTGAGCGTGGCCATCGCCTGTGACTCCTTCTCTAACGATGCTAATTGTGCCCACTTGTGGTATACTCATGAACCCTCGACAAACACGGTCATTTACTTCTCATCACCCCCAGGGCAGGCGGCTGTTACTTACTGTGTGTTTTACAGGGGAGGAGAGAGGCTGGAAGGTTAGGTAAATGGCCCCAGGTGCCAGGGCTGGGAGGTGCGATGAGGAAGCAATGCCAGGTCAGGGTGAGTGTGGAGGTTGTCCCTCAGCCGTCGGCCTTTTGCAGGGTGAGGCTCTGAGTGGCTGTCTCCAAACAGACCCCCAATAGAGAGGATATGTTTTTAAAAATATATTTTATTGATTTATTTTTTATTTTTTATTTTTTTACAGAGAGGAAGAGAGAGGGCTAGAGAGTTAGAAACATCGATGTGAGAGAAACATGGATCAACTGCCTCCTGCCCACCCCCTACTGGGGATATGCCCTCACCAAGGCCCATGCCTTCGATCAGAATCGAACCTGGGACCTTTCAGTCCTCAGGCGGACGCTGTATCCACTGAGCCAAACCGGCTTCGGCAAGAGAGAGGATACATTTACCAGGGCTGGCCAGTCTCCCAGGGACAGGAGTCTCAGGGGATGGGGAGACACAGGTGCCCTGGAGCAGCCCCCAATTGGATGGGCAGGCTCAGAGGCCCCAGGAAAGAAGAGACGGTGGTGAGAAGGGGCCAAGGAAAGGGAGAAGCTGGAGCAGGAAGCTGGCCAGAGGCCAAGGCCAAGGCCAAGGTCAAGGCCAGTCTCTGTTGCTTCACTGCTCCTCCATCTGCTCAGCCTCTGAGTAACTGCCTGGTGGCCGGGCCGTCAGTCATGAGGACGTGATGGGCCTCACGAGGAAGCCACCGAGTCCGGTGTGTGGGACCTGGTTACTCAGGAGCTGCTCCGAGGGTGGTGTGTGGGCCAGCTCCCCCATTGCCCCTGGCTGCTCCCCTCCCCCGCTTGCTGGGTGGCGCTGTTTTTCTCTCTGGGCCTCTGTCTCCCTCTCTGCCAATGGAGGGGAAAGGCCCTGGACAGCTCTCTCCCTCTATGGCTCAGTCACCTCAGGCCAGACCTCCCAGGAGTCCTCCGTCTGGGAAATGTGGTGCTGCAGACCCCTCCCCTGGTCCTGTCCCTGCCGCGTCACTCCTCACCCCTTCCCAGCTCCCCGCCCCCCAGAGAGCCCCTCCAGAGGAAGTCCTTCCTGTCAAAGTGGCTTTGACTTTATGACCCGCCCCGCCCCTGCGATGGGTGACATAACAGCCTCCCAGGTCCCCTCCTTGCCCTGACTGCCATCTCCTTTTCTGTGCCCTTGCAGGGTGCTGGGGCTGGGGGACACTCAGCCAGACTCCACTGTCCCTCTGAGAGAGGACCTCCCAGGTGCACGTCCAGCTGCATACGGGGTTTCCCGCTGGGGTGTCCCCAATGCAACCCGACAGGATAAGAGATGTGATGCTCCCTGCAGTTCCCTCTGGATGTGCTTTACCTGATCCCCTTCCCCACATGCAGTCATTAGTTAGCGAGGCCATTGCAGCCCCTCGCCCAGGGGTTGTGGCTGGGACCCAAAGCCAGGGACCCCTCAGACGGTGTGCTCTACAGAGATGGTACAGTGTATGCGCTGCACATTCGTTTGCCCCACGCCTGGACTCTAGCCTGGCGCGCAGTAGGTGTTCCATACGTTTTCATTTCAGTACGTGTGGGTGACTGGACGATGGAACAAATGTATCAACGTGTCCTCCTCCCCACAGTGGGGATGGCATTGGTTCTGACTTCGTAAGGCTGTTGGGAGGAGAAATGAGAAATGCCCACAAGGGGCCTGGCACACGGGACGTGCCCGGTGCCTGTGGGCTGAGGCGGTTATTAGCTGGCTGCAGTTTGGCAGGGCAAAGGGATGTGAGCTGGCACAGGTCTCTCCGCTGGTCTCTTTTGGGCCTGGGTCAGGTTCCGCTGGATCAGGTTCCTGCCCGTGGCCTTTTGGAGTGAGTCCAGGCCGGCGTCTGGTGGAGGAGCTCAGAACCACTGAGTCTCAGTCTCCAGCTGCTGGGGACTGTGGGCCGCCCAGACCCCTGTGCTGTGATCAGCTCATGCCCACAGAGGTAACTAGAGGGCAGCCCGCAACCCTTCAGCGGGCGAGACAAGACTCCGCACCGAGGGTGGCTTGTGGGGCTGGCCAGCCTTTGGGTCAGTTTCTGACTCTTTACTGAGCACCTGCTCTGTGGCTCCGCCCGGGGAGGGTGGGATCTGGGGAAGATGTGAGAGGCAGCTGCTTAAATGGAGCTTGGAGTCAGGCAGATTTGGGGGGTCACATCTTAATGGGGGTGACCATAGAGGGATCCCTTCGCCTCTCTGAGCCTCAGTTTCCTCAATTTGCAAGTGATTGCGTGAGCACAGAACACAGGCTCACCCAGCCATGCTGCTGGCACAGAATGTAGCATTCGGAAAACAGAACCCGTATCCTAATTCCAGATATGGGTTCCAAATGCTATGCGTTGGGGAAGAGTGAAAATGGAAAGTCACCTGAGCTAGGGTGATCTGGGAGGGCTTTCTGGAGGAGGGGTTCTCTGAGCCAATCCCAGGGGGAGAACAGGCGCCTGGGCGGATGGAGGGCATGTGGTCAGGGGAACAGGGTACAGGGGGTGTAATAAGAGGGTGCGGGAGGCAGGGCCCACAGCCTTCCGGAGCAGGCTGTTTGCTGCGGGGCCTGGTGTAAGGAAGGGGTTTATCGGTTCTGCACCCAGCAGGGTGGAGAGCTAGTTTCGGCTGCTCAGGGAAGAGATGAGGCGTGTGCAGCCTCCAGGTGCCTTCAGGGTCAGCCCACGCCCCTCAGCCTACCCCACGGACCTTGGCGACCTCGCCTCTTCCCACCTCTCCGACCTGTGCATCCCCCCGCGAATTACGCCCTGTCCCTACATCCCCCCAGGAATTACGCCCTGTCCCTACATGTGCTTCAGGGCCTTTGCTCCAGTCCCTCAAAGCCCTATGACCCCCTTAGGACCTGGCTTCAATGCCGCCTCCTCTGAGAAGTCTTCCTTGATCTGCCCAGGAGGGATGGATGCTCCTTTGTGTCCCACAGCACACCCTGTCTGTATTCATCATAGCAAATGCATTTTGCTCTGCCGGCTGCTGGCTGTGTGACTTCGGACACATTATTAAATGTCTCCGCACCTCCGTTTCCTCACCTGTAAAAGCAGGGGCAGTCATGGTGCCTACCTTGACTGGGTTAACCCTTGCCCAGCACGTAGAGCAGTGCCTGGCACTTACTAAGTGGTAAATGTGGCCCATTATTAAAATAATGGCTGTGACCTCAGAGGGCTATTATGAAGACAATGAGTTAATGAGTGTCAAGTGCTTCGCATGGTGCTGGGCACATAGTCAGCCCTCAACACATGGGACCTGTCATCTCCACTGTCACCACATTACCACCATCACCACCACCACCGTCATCGGTTTGCCCACCTGTCTTTCCCAGACTGAACCCTGAGGCACTGCGGTGTCTGGGCCAAACACGATCCCCATGGCCAGCTCAGAACCAGGCACACAGTAGGTTCTCAGTATTTCTTGAGAGAATGAAGGAAGCGAGGCCCTGAGCCAGGGATGCTGAGGAGAGGAACGACGTGAGTGAGGTTTTTGGAGGGAGAGTCATTGAGACCAGCCCCGATGGTGGGGTGGGCGTAGGGAAAGTGCTAGGCTGGCCTCAGCGTGGGAGCAGCCAGCACCGGGCGGTTCTGTCGTCTGCAAAGCCAGGCCAACCTTTGGACCCAGGGCTGCGGGCTCTCAGAGGACCTGCGGGAGGAACACGTCCCCTCCGAAGTCAGCACCCTACGCCTCTGGTCTCAGGGAGCACAGGCCCTGGGACCCTCTGGACACCGACAGGCCCGAGCCAGGCCCATCCTTAGAGTCCTACCCCTCAATGCCTGCCCACCCACGGGCATGCGCGGACACCCTGGAGCCTGGTCAGGTGGGCCACCCCTCTGGCTGCCCCACTGTGACCAGCAGCCGGGCCGTGAGTCACATGGTGCTGCCTCCCTGGCTGAGAGCCCAGTCAGCTGCCTTCTGCGCATCACAGTTTCATGCCAGTTAATTATCGCCATTATTGTCGTGATGAAAAAGTTATGCGAGCTGGGAGGCCCAGGCAGCCCCCAGATGCCCCAGGGCAGCTGAGGAGGCATGCCTCCCTGCTGGCCCGGCTTGTCGTCCTCCGTGGGGCCAGCAGCCTCTGAGGATAACGATGTGTCTCCCTTGTTAGTCTGGAGCTCTAGGCACAGAGCTAAAAGGATGTTTCAAAATGCATGGCTGAGCCCGCAAGAAAGTAGACAAAACACTTCAACGCAAAAAGGTAATCCTGAAAATAGTAAATAAAGCCCTGGCTGGTTTGGCTCAGTGGATAGAGCGTCGGCCTGTGGACTGAAGGGTCCCAGGTTCGATTCCGGTCAAGGGCATGTACCTTGGTTGCAGGCACATCCCCAGTGGGGGGCGTGCAGGAGGCAGCTGATCGATGCTTCTCTCTCATCGATGTTTCTAACTCTCTATCCCCATCCCTTCCTCTCAGTAAAATATCAATAAAATATATTTTAAAAAAGAAAGAAAATAGTAAATGAAGGTGAATGTGTACACAAATCAAGAGAGGCAAGCGGGCCACCGAACTGGCAGCCCCTTCAAAGATTCCCGGAGACCAGACCCATGCTGGTTTTTAAACTGAGGCCACATTCACCGAGAGTGAAGTTCACCCCTTTGAGTGCAAAGCTCTTGGAGTCACTTATCTGTTTTCCACCCTAATCTAGGTTTGCCCTTTCCTGAAGGTCACGTAAATGGACCCGAGCCGTAGGTCACCTTTTGTGTCTGGCTCTTCTTAGCAGAATGCATTCGAGGGCCCCAGGTGTGAAGGTGTGTGTCAGTCGTGTCTGCCCCTGCACGGGTGTATCCCGGCTTGTCTATCCATCCACTGGTCGCAGGACAGCTGGGTTGTTTGCGAAGCGTAGGAATAAAGCTGTTCTAAACACCGTGTGCAGATTATGGTGTGCCTGTTATTTATTTATTTATTTATTAAATTAAAAAATATATATATTTTATTGATTTTTTACAGAGAGAAAGGGAGAGGGACAGAGAGTTAGAAACATCGATGAGAGAGAAATATCGATCAGCTGCCTCCTGCACGCCCCTTACTGGGGATGTGCCTGCAACCAAGGTACATTCCCTTGACCGGAATCGAACCTGGGATCTTTTAGTCTGCAGGCCGAAGCTCTATCCACTGGGCCAAACTGGTTAGGGCCATGCTTCTTCGCTTTAGAAGAAACCGCCGAACTGTTTTCCAAGCCCTTTTGCACCCCTTTCTGCGACCAGCCACATGGAGCTTTGCTCTTCACAGATGCACATGAGAGGGAGGCATCACCCACGACCCGACCAGGGAGGGCATGGGATCTGAGATTCCCCATCGGGTCAGAGCCTCCTCAGCCTACACCACTAATGAAGGGGTAAACTTGAAACCGATCTGTCTTCTCAAAGGAGGTGGCAGGAGAAACGGTTGGCTGTGACTTTGCCTGGGGATAGAGGGGAAAGAAAGTCTTCCCGGACCCCCTCAGTGCGGTCAGAGCCCCGGTCCCTACTTCTTTTTTTTTTTTCTTTCTTTTTTTTTTAAATTTTTTCTTTCTTTATTATTTTTAAAAAATATATCTTATTGATTTTTTACAGAGAGGAAGGGAGAGAGATAGAGAGCTAGAGACGTCGATGAGTGAGAGACATCGACCAGCTGCCTCTTGCACACCCCCTGCCGGGGATGTGCCCGCAACCAATGTACATGCCCTTGACCGGAATCGAACCTGGTACCTTTCAGTCCACAGACTGACGCTCTACCACTGAGCCAAACCGGTTTCGGCATGGTCCTTACTTCTTGCTCTATTCAGAGACCTCGAGCTGAGAACTTAGTTTAAAGTTGTTCTTGGTGAATAGCACTCCCAGGGTCCAGGACAAACAAACTAGAATCCACTCTGGAGGAAAGCATAGCAACCCAAGCCTCTGGACATCCCCACAGATGGAGTCCTCATGGTCATGAGCTCGCAATAAAAAACTAAAAAACCACAACAACCAAGGTTCCATGGACAAGTTTTACTGGAACAAGAAGCAGGAGACTCGGGCCTGCAAATGCTCCCGGCATTGGAATCAGAGCATGCGCATTAGGAAACGAGGGCGCTCAACAACTTAAACAAATAAAGGAAAGCATTGAACGCAGGAGCACGGGATACGAGACTATTGGAAATGATCAGGCACGGTTTCTTATAAAATTAAACATGCGTTTGCCATACGAGCCAGCAATTCCACACCTTTGCCAAAGAGAAATGAAAGCACACGTCTTGGAAAAGACTTAAATATGAACGTTCATAGCAGTTTATAAGAGCCCGTGGGTCAGGGGGCCAGGGGCAGGCCCCAGCTCTGCTGCTGATGTGCTGTGTGACCTTGGGCAAGTTAGTGCCCGTCTCTGGTCCTCACCATTCCTTCCCGTAAGAGGCAGGGGTTGGCCAGCTCAGCCTTGGGGTCTCTCTGGGTCTGACCGTTGAAGTGTTCCAGCCTCCCCCAGCTGTGGCTTTCAGAGAATACGGGTGGCAGGCATTCCCCTTGGCTCGTGCCAAAGCTGCGCCTCCGGCTCCCTGGGCCAGATCAATAAACTGGGCTCGTAAATGCCGGGCAGGGCCGCAGCCTCCCTCCAATAAAAAACGTCTTCCAAAGCGGCTTGAGAAAGGCTGCTCCGGCAGCTTGGAGTCAGGCCCCCATCGGGGCACTGGGGCAGCGGGCACCGGCTGCCCAGCCTTTCTGGGTCAGGGGCCTGAACAGCCAGCTTCTTTAGCCATCCACCCCTGTTCTCTGCTTTCCTCCTTCCCTCTGGAGATGAACTCGGCTCCAGTCCTGCCTTGCTGTAGGGCCTTACCCCTGGCCCTGCTGCTTCTCTTTCTCTGTGTCCCCAGTGGTCAGAGAGGCCAGTCTCTGGCCGGCCTCGCACCTGGATGGTGACCAGGCTCCAGGGAGACAGCGCGTGGAGAGTCTTCGCCAGAAGTAAGCAAGTGCATTAGAGAGAGCGGGTCCCTTCCACCGACTGGGAGGGAGCTTCCTGAGGGCTCCTCCATCAGACTGGAGAGTCCTCCAGGACAGGGGCTGCGCCTCTTCCATCAGAGCAGAAGGTTTGCAAAAGGGGGAGAGAGGCTTTGCCTAGCCCTTTACTCCTATGCGGGAAGAGCTGTGCTGGTCCCAGCAGACTAGATGACCTGAGTGGCTGGACTGTCTCCCCATCAGACAGGAAGCTTCCCCAGGACAGAGACTGTGCCTCCCCCATCAGACAGGAAGCTTCCCCAGGACAGAGACTGTGCCTCCCCCATCAGACAGGAAGTCCCCCAGGACAGGCCTGTGCCTCCCCCATCAGACAGGAAGTCCCCCAGGACAGGCCTGTGCCTCCCCCACCAGACAGGAAGTCCCCCAGGACAGGCCTGTGCCTCCCCCACCAGACAGGAAGTCCCCCAGGACAGGCCTGTGCCTCCCCCATCAGACAGGAAGTCCCCCAGGACAGGCCTGTGCCTCCCCCATCAGACAGGAAGTCCCCCAGGACAGGCCTGTGCCTCCCCCATCAGACAGGAAGTCCCCCAGGACAGGGACTGTGCCTCCCCATCAGACAGGAAGCTTCCCCAAGACAGGGACTGTGCCTCTCCCATCAGTCAGGAAGCTTCTGAGGGACGGTTAGTGACACTTAGTCTGGGGACCCCACAGAGCTTGGGCTCTGCACAACACACCTGTCCTTGTCTTTCTCCTTCAGAGCCAGCATCCAGGAGGCGAGTGTTGGGTGTGGCTGGCGTTTGGGGGCCAGAGCTGGACATCTGGGCGGATGGAGGCCACACGTGTGGAGGATGGAGGCCACACGTGGTCTCAGGGGAAGTGGAGCAGGAAGCAGGTGCTAAGGAAAGCAGTGGTTCAGAACGAGGTGCCCGCCCTGCCCGGCCACGCTGACAGCTAGAGCGCCCAGGGCAGAGGACCAGGGTCGGGCAGGGTGATTCAGGCCTGGGCTGGGGCTGGTTGGTTTTCAGACTCAGTCCCACCCTGACTTGCCTCCCTGTGGGTCACATGGGGAGCGGGTGTCACTGAGGCTGGGGGAGCTGGGCTGACTGATGCAGGGGAGAAGTGGGGGAGGGGGAGCCGGAGGTGTGGGCTGTCTCTGAGTCAGAGCTGGACAGCTCCCTGCGGATCAGCTGCCCAATCCCCTCCTTACAGATGTAAAGACCGAGGTCACGGGCAGGTGCCCAAGGTCGCCCAGCCAGTCTGCCCGGGTGAGGGCTGGAACCCAGGGCTCCTGACTCCTGGCCTGGGGCCCTTTCCATTCTGCTTGGCTATTTCTTGGGGAGACCCAGCTTGCTCAGTTAGGGGGCCTCCCCTCCCATTGAGGATGGATCGAACCCCTATTCTCACCCCCCTATTAGTGCTGAGCCCAGCTCACCCAGGGGGAAGCCTCGGGCTTGTCTGGAAGACACCCTGCGCCTTTCAGCCTTCCTCCTGGCATCCTTCACCCTCCTCCCCTTTTCCTTTCCCCGGACAATTTGCATGAGACTTTCCAAAACTGACCCCCCAGTGAAGGCACCTGGGTGCATGCCTGGCAGGGGGGTGGGGTAGGGTTGGTCGCAGCCCAGAAGCTGTGGGCGCGGACTCCCGCAGAAGGTCTTGCTTAGGGCGTGTGGAGTTTGAGTTTCACTCCACTTATGGGGCCTTCACGTCGATTAGCAGGCATTTCTCATTCTGTCTGGGTGTCAGGCTTTGGCCGACACAGGAGTTATGTGTATCCTCTCCTCTAAGAGGAAATGTCACTCCTTTAGTCATCAGTTCCGGGCGTCAGGGACGGATGGGCCGGGCTCTGTTTGCTGGGCGCCGGGTCCATGGCTGCGGCCGCTGCCCGCCAAGGGAACTCACCTCTGACGGAGGAGACGCATTTCAATCAGAAGGAAATAAAGGGGCCAGAAGGAAATAAAGGTCAAGCTCACATGGTTTTCTTTATTATGAAAGTTAATGAAGAGGAATGTTTTCAGAACCTAGGCAGGCTGAAAGGAAAGGTTTCCCATGTTTGTTTTCTGGGCTGGGTCTTTAATTCTTTGCAGTGACACTGCTTCTAGAAGTTTCCTTGACTCCACCAGCCCCACTGGCTGACCCAAGCTCACCTGCTGACCTCTCCCCTGGTTTCCACGTTGGTTTGGGCGTTCTGCCTGGACCCCGCAGAACATTGTCCAAGTCTTGGCCCCGGAGCCTGGTCCTCAGTGCTCCGTGGAGGTGAGTCACACAGGCAGGAGGGTGGGGCCCTGGTGGGGAGCAGGGGTGGGTCAGGCCAGGGGAATGCGCTGCTGAGCTGGGTCCAGTTTTGAAGTCCTCACTCGTCCTGGGGTCAGTGTGTGCCATGCCAGGCAAAGCCAGATTCCCCCTTCTGCCCCTCCGGCTGCCAACTCTGAAGGGGTCTTCGGAGGATGTGAGCCTGACAGCGTGCAGGCCAGCGCTCGGAGGGAAGGGGCCAGGCAGGGGTTGGGTCGCGTGGGCCTGCATGGAGGTGGCCCAGGGCACAGGAACTCTGCAGCCAGTCACATAGATGACAGGGCCACACAGGAGGGCGGCAGTAGGCAGGGGCAGAGGCAGAGGGTGCTGGCAGGAAGTGGGAGGGGCCGCTCAGGGCCTCGGTGCTGTGATCTGTGAGGGGTTCTCTGAAGCTTGTCTAGGAAGGAGATGCCGTGAGCACCTCGGAGCAGGTTCCCAGGGGACCGACAGAGAAGCAAAGGATGTGTTTGACCCCAGGATTGAAAACCCAGCCCTGGAATAGATCCAGAGACACAGAGCATGGGACAGACTGCAGGCCCTCAGAGAGAAGGCGGTGGGTGGGAAGAGATCCACCAAAGCACTTGCATGCATAAATGCATAACCCATGGACCCAGAGAAGAGGGGGTGCAGGCCTAGGGTCAGGGCGGTGGCTGGGTCAATGGGTGGGGGAGGGCAGCACCGTGGGGATGGGTGGTCACCCATGCACGGCCTCTGCTGACTGCCTACCCAAACTCTCACCCCCACCCTCTTGAAGCCTTGGAGTCAGTGTGTGACCCGTTGTCTCTGCCTAATGTCGGCCTTCCTGGGTCAGGAGGTGGGGACAGGGGACCAGGCAGATCACCACATCCATGCTCTCCCCTGTCCCCCAAGGTCCGCGGGTGCTGTCTCCTGGAGGCCAGGGATCCTGATCAGCCCATGAAGCATCACAGGCGCCTCGGAGGGTGGAAATGAGGACCCCAGGCCCCAGAGGGCGTGTGGCCAAGGTGAAGGTCAGGAAGAGGCAACCTGTGGACCCCAGAAGGGGGAATGTATGCACCCCACTTCCTTACCCAGCCATCGGGCCCTCTGGATTGGGCCTCCAGAGTTCAGACCAGGCAAGGCCAGCAGGGCTGGGTGGGGAGCAAGAGTGACAGATCCAGGCAGCCAGTGCCCACAGCACTCAGAGACCATCACCCGCTTCCTGCCCCCCCGACATGTACAGATAGGGAGACCATGGTCAGGTCTCCTGACTGAGACCTCTGACTTGTCTGAGGTCTCAGTCAGGAGTGTCCCCCTCTTCTGGGCTGAGGGACCTACCCTTTGACCCAGAACAGGGGTGGGTGCAGAACACTGGAGAGCAGCCGCTGGGGAGCATGGGCTCGGGGTCAGACAACTGTCCCGATGGACCTGGTGACCCCGGGCAGCGGCGGCCCCCCTCTGAGCCATGCTCTGCTCCCCTGTACCTGCCTTGCTGGGATGCAGGCGACCACGTGAGCTCTGGGGAGTGCTCCGATAGGCGCTCAGTGTGTGTCCTCCCTCCTTCCTGTCAGGGTGGGGAACGTCCGGCCCGAGGGCCATATAAGGCCCATGAAATCATTGGGTCTGGCCCTGCCAAGGCACTGTGGGGGTGGGTGGATGGGTGGTTGCCAAGGCAGGTGGGACTAAAAATTCAACAAACTTAGGAGCGCTTTTCCTAGCAGCATAAATTTATACCCAGTGGATTATATTAAGCGAGTGATGTTATACATATCCAAACGGCCCTTGGCAGAAAAGAGCTTCCATGCCCCTGCTGTAGGGGGGCAGGGCTTTTGGGGGAGCCTGGCTTCTCACGTGGCTGATGTCAGCACCTCTTGTCCGTTCTGCACGGGAGTCCAGGCTGGAGGGCACGGGGTGGGGAGGGGTGTGCGTGCCACCTGTGGGGGCCTGGCTCTGAGGGAGGACACGCTTGTGTGGTAACAGAGCCGCCTTTCCCAGGAAAGACAGCGGAGGTGGGCAGGAAAGGAGGATGTGGCAGGGTGTTGACAGCTCCCAGGGTGTTGGCCACAGCCCATCTGGTAAGAGCTGGCTTCCTTGCCAAAGACTTAAGGAGATTACTTTTGTTTTCTCTGGAGCCAGGCAAGGTGCTGGGAGCTGGCTCCCAGCCTCCGCTCTGCAGCTGACTCCGGTGTGACCGAGCCCCTCACCTCTCCTCCCCTGCCTCATCTCCCTGCCCAGGACCTCCAGCCTGGGCCCCAGCAGTGCTGGAGCGGTGCCAGGGGCTGAGTCACCTGCTGGCTCCCAGCCTCAGCGTCTCCATCTGCAGAGTGGGGATAAGCACGGCCACCACCTGGAAGGTGTGAAGGAGGCAAAACAGCGAACCCCGTGTTGCAGAGGCCAGAACAGCCCAGAGAGGTCAAATGGCTGCCTGGGGTCACACAGCCAATCAGTGACAGGCCAGGGCTCTGTCCACTGTTGGCCTAGCCTGCCCAACCACGGACCACCTGTACCCCAGTGCCCCTTCTTTTCTCCCCCGAGAATGGGCTGTGTGGCCTTGGACCGCTTGCTGGTCCTCTCTGGGCTTGTTGTCCGTGACAAGCCAGGCTCTTCACAGGGCTGTAGGGACTGTTGGAGGGGGAGGGGGACAGGGTGTGCTTTGAGCCCCCACTCTGCTTGGTCCTGAGTGACTCCTCTTTTATCTGTTTTAAACATGAACCCACAGACTTCCAGGTTTATCTCTGAAGCGTCCTCTTTCCTTGATGTTCTAGGAATGTATGTGCCCCATCCCCCACCTCAGCCATCTGGGCCCTCCCTGGGTGGGCCTCTGCCCCCAGGCTGGCCCCAGGACTCAGACCAACCCAAAGCCAGCAGGGGCTGGGTGGCCTGGGCCCGGGTCCCAGTAGGCTCCAGAGCTTGATGGGGTGCCAAGGTGACAGAGTTGGGCAGCCAGTGCCCAAAGGACGGTACTGGTGTGAGGCAGCTGGGAGGGGTGTCTCGTGAATCCTCCTGAAGGCCAAACACAGGGCAGTTTTGCCCTCCGTATGTGATGCAACAGGATGCTGAGCCTGGAAGCACTGGCACTGGCAGGCAGTGCACGAGGTAAGAGTTACGTCCTCGGGGGCAGGAGAACGTAGCAATTAACACCCAGTCCGGTGGATGGGGCAGCAGCTCGGCCTCCATCCTCATTGGCAGGAGACCTGGGACTTGTTGCTTCAGCTCCCTGAGACTGGAGTCCCTCCTCTTCAAAGCAGAAATGACAACTCACCCCTCAGGTTTGGCGCAAGATGGAAAGATGGTGCTGACACGTGCTCGGCCCAGAGCTGGCACCCTGGATGTGCTCAGCCACACGGTCTTCCGCTGTTACCATCCCTGCCTCCCACACCTGCATCCGCGGTCCTCGGCGCAGCGCCTGTGGTGGCTCTTACAAAACGTTCTCGCGACGATGTGTTCCCACATCCCACCTTCTCCATAAACCATGCTTTCCGCTAAGGCAGGCTGGGCCAGGCTTCTGCTCCACCGTGGCCTGTTCCCTGGCAGTGCCCACGAAATTGTTGTCGAATAAATGAGTGAGTGGTTTTGGGAAAGATGACCTGTCTGTGTCATGACCTGTCTGTGTCACGTTGTCTCCACTGGGGTCTTGGCAGGTGAGATCTTGTCAGCAGCATAGTAGATGTTGAGAACAGCGATTGCACAGGCCAGACCCGGGGTGGGGTGGGGGTGTCCCATTGGACAGAGCTGCCCCGGAGGAAAGAAAGAGGAACCATGTCAGGCGGCTGAGAATCCAAGTGTCTGACTCTGGAGTCGGCTTTCTGTCCTTCATCCTACTTGGCATCTATGAGGCTGTGTGTTCTGTGGCTCTCGCCTTCTCTGGGCCTCCTTGTGTCTGTGTGTTCAGTGAGGCAGGGGCCTGGGGGGGGGGGGGGCATGTTTCCCGGCAGGGCCTCCGAGATGGGAAAGCTCTGTGTGAGGTGATGCCCAGTGAGGCACCTCCTCGACCCCTTCTCAGGCCTGAGTCCCCAGCTATGAGTGAGCCAGCAGGAGGTGCTGGCTCGGGGCTGATTCTCACAGTGGGAGCTCAACTGGAACCAGTTGGCTGACATTGGAAAATGAGGGATCTCTGCTCTAGCAGCCTAGCAGCTACAAGGAAGAGCCAATGTCAGAGAGGGAACTCCCAAATCCCCTGCCTCTCCCTATTTCATCAAAGGGTTAGATAATGCAAAGAATTCTCAAGGAGGAGGTTCTGAAAGGTACCAAGCAGACATTCCTATAGATACCTCACCCCCAGCACACCTGCAGATCAATTAGCATATTCCCTCCTTATTGGCTGTGGTGCCATCTTTATGAGGATGTGATGGTCAATTAGCATATCCCCTCTTTATTAGATAGGATTTTTCATATTTTTATTGATTTTAGAAAAGAATGAAAAGGGAGAAAGAGATAGGAATATCAACGATGAGAAAGAGTCATTGATCAGCTGCCTCTTGCATGTCCAGTACTGGGGGTTCGGGCTCTGAGGGGACTGAGTGAATTGAGTTGGGTGACTTGTGACCCTCACTACTTCCTGCTATTAGAGCCACTGGCCCCAGGCTCTCTGCCCTGCAGGATGCAGTGTGTACCCTGTTTTCTCTCGATGGCTGAGTCAGAGCCTCTGAGGTCCCTTCTTCACCTACCCGGGGGCACAGGAAGGAGTTAGGGGTGACCTAGGGGACCCCCAGGGAAATAAGCCAATATAAGGAGCTGAGAGTTCTCAACAGGTGTGAGAATTCTGGCTTTTGGAACAGCACCTGTATCCAATAGATGTTTTGTCAATGAGGGGGGTGACTGAGAGCCTGGGGCCCAGGCTTGGCTTCCTGTGACTTTACTGGGTCATCACGGGTATGTCATTGCTCTTCTCTGAGCCTCAGTTTACCCAGCCAGAAGTGAGCCTGGATTGATGGTCTCTAGGGGCCCTTCCAGCTTGAAGTCGGGGATTCTGAAGCCCACTGTCCCTGTGCTCAGGGTGCTGCGAGTGGAGCAAGGCCAAGGCTGGCCCTGCAGATCCCCCCTCCTCCATGGCTGTCTCAGGCAAGCTCACGCACAGACTGTGTGTGTGTGTGTGTGTGTGTGTGTGTGTGTGTGTGTGTGTGTGTGTTGGGGAGGGCGTCCCCTTAATGGAAGAACTGGTGTCAGCAATCATGGGGGCAGCCCAGAACCCACTCTGTCTCACCCCTCCTGACATCCTGGTCATAAGGCCTGAGGCAGGCAAGATCCATGCCTGATGGTGGCAAGACTCACCTGGGCCCAAGTGACTTCTCATCAGCATCAAATGACTTCCCCAAGCAGCGTTATTCTCTCCATCACCCCCTTTACCCCCCAAGCCACACATAGGCAAAGCTGGGGTCTGGAGCTAACTGTGCATGGTCGGCTCTGACTTACAGATGGGTTTTGCTTGACCCATAGTGTTCTGTCTGAAAGAAATGTTGAATTTTAATGTGTGGCCAAAGCAGGCTCTATTCCCTTTGCCACAGTTGCCACTCTTCCCTATTGTCTTGCATTTGGCAGCTTCACACATTTATGCTATCTGCCTGACTCCTGAGAGCATCCGAGTTTGGAAACGGTCTAGCTCAACAATCCCATTTGTAAATATAGACAGATAGGGGGTACTTCTAGAGCAATGGAATCCTCTAGACTGGAAGAGCCCATGACATCGCCAAGGTCTTATTTTCAGATCTCAGCTCCACTGTCATTTCCCCAGATAAGCCTAATCTGGCCAGCCCACTCACAACAGCACCCCATCCAGCCTGCCCCTGTACCCTATTTCCTCATGCCTCACCCCTCCTGACATCCTAGTCTCCATCCTGTGGTGTATTCTGTCTCTCTTGCTACTCTGTATGCCCCCTGAGGGCAGGGACGTGGCTTGTCTAATTCACTATTGTATCCCAGGGCCAAGAATAAAGCCTGGCACATGGAAGATGCTAGGAAGAAGTTGCTAAAGAATGGAGGAAATGAGGCCATAGACATGGCAGCACCAGCATCAGACATCTCCTACTGCGTTTCCCTGGGTTGTTCCAGGACATCCTGGAATCAAGCTAGAGTCCCACGGTCGCCAGGCAGTGGGCAGGCCTCTCCCCTCCACACGGGGCTGCGTGTGAGGCTGACCCGGACAGGCCCTCCCAGCGCTATGTATGTTCTAAGGGAGGAGAGAGCGGTCAATGATGTCATTTCGCTCCGCTGCCCCGGCGCCTCCCAAATTCGACCTATTAAGTTTGGAATTTCAAGTAGACCACAGCATGGGTGTACAGGAGATGACTTTTGAGGTTTCTGAGCAGGGCAGTGGCCCTGGCAGGTCATGGTTGGTGTCTTGACAGAAATGTTCTCAGAGCCGGAGGAAAGAGGCAGGGAGGCAGAGAGCAGACAGCAGAGGGTGGGCAGGGAGGCCAGAACAGGAAACACTTCTGGTTTCCCCCCGAGAGTAAACATTTTTGCTCACCAAAGCTGTTCAAACAATACACAAAAGCACGAGGAAGAAGGTAGGCCCGATACTCTACCTCCCAGGGATCTAGCCAAACATTACGAGCCCACTTAGGGTCAGATGGCCTGGGCTCCGTCTGATCCTGG
The DNA here is from genome assembly GCF_014108245.1 of Pipistrellus kuhlii. Lineage (NCBI taxonomy): Eukaryota > Metazoa > Chordata > Mammalia > Chiroptera > Vespertilionidae > Pipistrellus > Pipistrellus kuhlii. The sequence continues at coordinate 187,073,527 of NW_023425515.1, read as the reverse complement.
CTCCACGCTTTCCAGCTCCGGATCTTGAAAGGGGCCCTTGGCGTCTCTGTGCCCTGGCGTTTTCATTTGTAAAGTGATGTTCCTCTCAGCCTCTCTGCCCACTCTCTGCCATTTCCCCCTCTTTCCTCCGGCTCTCAGAACATTTATTTTAAGACATCGTGACCTGCTCCGGCCCCTGCCCTGCCCACAACCTGCAGAAGGCACCTCCTGCACACGCAGGCTGTGGTCTGTTTGAACTTGGGCTTCCAGGCTTAATTGGTACCTGCTGCCTGGTATTGTTGTGAGGATTAGATAAGTCAGGACATGGAAGGGGCTTAGAATACTGCCTGGCGTGTGGTGAGGGCTCTGTATGTGTTTGCTCACATTTTGTCATCATCATCATTATTGTCATTGTTGCCATCATCATCACCATTATCATCATCTTTGTAGATAGATCTTTGTACACCATCTCATCTTTTCCATCCATCCATTCACCCACCCACCGACCCACCCATCCACCCATCCCTCCACCCACCCACCCTTCCACCCACCCATCCACCCACCTATCTACTCACTCATCTATCCATCCACCCACCCATTCACCCATCCAACCATCCACCCACCCATTCACCCATCCAACCATCCATCCACCCATTCACCCATCCACCCACCCACCCATCCACCCATCTTTTTCTAATGGGAATATGCCATGTGCTCTTAGGGAACCTGCATTTTACATGCTACATTACATTACATATGAACAAAATGGTTCTGGCCCTGGTTAATGGCCTCACATCTCTGAAGCACGGTTATGTTGGGTTCTGTATCCATGGGAAAACCTAGACTTTGTCTTGGTGCCTTTGGGTGTAATAAACTTAGTATCCCAAGAATATTTGTAATCAGATATGCTGGCAGTAAGAAAGATCATTCCAGGAAGAGCTTCAAAACCAAAAGCAGCCACATAAATGTTGATGCTGTTTTTAAGTTTCTCGTCTCCCTCATCTGGCTGGGGGTCCTGGAGGCAGAGCCTGTGTCCCCCTCTGGCCCCATTAGACTGGTTTCGACAGTGGGCATTCTTCCTTTCTCCATCTTTCTCTCTTTGCTATCCTCAGACCTGTGAGGGGGGAATTCTGGTTGTGCATCCTTTATTCTGTCAGTGCAATGACTACTCGGAATGAGGGGACCCCGTGGCTGAGGAGGGGTATCCTGTGATTCCTGAGGGAACTTTCCTTAACACCCCCAACCTCCCACATGGAGGGAGCATGCCCCCTGTAATCCATCATCTCCACTCACCGGTCTAATAGACATTTTCTGTCTAACAAGTCCAACATGGAACAGCCAACCCGCTGCCCAGCTTTTCCTGTCTCTCTGTTGACAACTTGCTCCTTCTAGCTGCTGGGGCCCCAAACACTGCAGTCATCCTAGACTACTCTCTCTCTCTCACGTCCACATCCAATCCATCAGCAAACCTCAGCTCCAGCTTTAAGAATCCAACTACTTCTCACCACCTTCACTGACCCCCCCCCGGGACCAAGCCACCATCATCTTTTGCTTGGAAGAATTTCACTGCACCGTCTAATGTTACCCACACTTTACTTGGGAAAAGTTGAAATTTAATCCTGGCCAAAGCAGGCTCTATTCCCTTTGTCTGTCTCTTGAATACAAATGCGGCCAGAGCAGGGATTGCGGTCTGTTTTGGCCGTCCCAGCGCCGGTGTTCCCATTGCCCTAAGGATTGCCTCACCCAGAGCTGGTGCTCAGTGAATGACTGTCACATGAATGAATGGAATTCCATAAACACCCAAGCCCAGTGGGAGCCAGCACTTGCCAATGCTAAAAGGAGGGGGTTTTCCGAAACGAATCCCCCCTCCCCAGTCCATTGCTCTGGGCGCCTTCTCTGAGCGCCAGCTCTGGAGTCAAAGGAGGAGGGCAGACCCTCACATGTAGATAGGGGGCGGAAGAGCGCTGGAGTCAGGTGGACCTGGGTGCAGACTCTGGCTCTACCACTTACTGTCAGTGTGCCCTGCAGCTGTGCTTCTCCTCCTGTAAAATGGAGATACTACTGATAATTACTGGCATTTCTTTGAAAAATATATTTTTATTGATTTATTGAGAGAAAGGGAGAGGGAGAGAGAGCTAGAAACATCAATCATGAGAATCATTGATCGGCTGCCTCCTGCATGGGGGATCGAACCTGCAACCTGGGCATGTGCCCTTGACAGGAATTGAACCCAGGACCCTTCAGTCTGCAGGCCGATGCTCTATCCACTGAGCCATACCAGGTAGGGCTGCTGGCAGTTCTTGTACTGAATGCTAGGTGCCAGGCACTGCACTGAACCTCTCACACAGCTCCTGCGGTCCCCATACCACAGCTTCCATCCTCCATGGGGAGCAGAGAAGTAATCCACCCAAGGTCAAGGCTGTAAGAGGCAGAGTGGATTGGAGCCCAGCATTCCGACCTTGCAGGGCTTTCTGTCACACGAGATAAGATCTGTAAACGCTGACATCTTTACAGCCTGGGCTCAGGCACCCAGAGTCTGAGGAGCGAGGCAGAGCCAGGGAAGGGGGCCAGGGGGCTGATGGGAGCTCGGTAAGTCCTGTGTTGGCAGCTGAGCTCCCCACCAGGGGCACCAGCTGAAACTCCCTTCTCCATCCTCCAGAGAGGCCTTGGCCCTGGGGCCTCCTCCGCAGGGCTCCGGATTGACAGCGAGTGAGGAGGACTGGGCGTGGGGCCAGGAGGTGGGGACTTAGCTCTCAGGCAGGCTCGTCAGGTCTCCGGGTGAAATTAAAAGGGAGGAGGAAAGCACTACCTGTCAGAGTTCACGCTTCTCCCCGGCTCCGAGGTGCCCAGGAGCGGACCTGGGACGCCGGGAGCGAGGGGGCCTGGAGCAGGCGGAGGATGGCCTCGCAGCGGACGGTGCGGCTGAGCCTGAAGAAGCCCACCCATGCGGTGTGCGTGGTGGGAGTGGAGACCTCCGTGGACGTTCGCAGGTGAGAACCCAGAGGCGCCCACCTGGCTGCAGGGAGAAGGAGCCGAGGCCGTGGGGTGGGTGTGGGATGGGCGCCCGGTTCCTGTTTTGACAGTCGCGCAGGTGGGGTTGGCTGTAGGGCTTGGGAGGGAGGGTCCTGGGGTATCAGGTCCACCTTGGGCACCAGGGTCAGGACTCTGGCCTCGAGCCCCTGGACAAGGGTTCCAGCTCTGAGCCCTGGGGTCAGGCTTTGGGGTCTGGGCTCTGCATTCTGGGGTCTGATGGAGCTTGTGTGGAGTAGCATCAGAAGGAGTTGCTCAAACCAGGGAACAGGGCTGGGCGTCCCTCAGTTTCTTGCCAACAGCTCACCTCTCTGAGGTGGAGGGGTGAGGTGTGTGGCAACTTGATTTTCGAAACCTAATCAGGGTGATAGGCATCAGGAGGGACTAATTAGGGGCTGATTCAATGAGTTAATAAAGGAAAAGAACAAACAAGAGGGGCTTGTGTTGGTCAAAATGAGGGTGGGGGAGGGGGCAATGGTGGCAGCGATGACATCCGAGGGGCAGCAGCAGCAGCAGCAGCTTCTGTCGGCCCAAATCCTCCCTGCCCTGGCTCTGCCCCGATGGGGGCGGGCCCAGGGACCGGGCACAGCCTCAGGCTCCCCACCTGGCCGCTGCTGGAGTTAGACTTGAGGATCCCTGGGACCTTCCCAGCTCTGACAGATGAGCTGTGGATTCCATCCTGCTGAACAGTCAGGTCTGGGGCCCCTGCCGGTGAGGGCTCAGGCGGGAACCCTCTCCTAGAGGGGGCTGGGGCTGTGACCCGGTGGGGGTCTGAGCTCCTACGGCCCTCCTGGGTCTCAGTGCCTGCACGCTCCCAGTCCGGTGAGTGAATGCTGGGCCTGGCTTGCCACCAGGCCTCAGGTGCGCCTCCGGCCCCAGAGCCCTGGGGCCGGCCCTCTCTCCGCAGTGGCCTGAGGCCCCTGTGACAGGGCCGGGGAAGGAGAGCCAGGAGCCCTGCAGGTCCTACTGGGGGCCCTGCGGTGGGGTTGGTTCTCCCGGAACTAAGCGGCCAGCAGAGATCCCATCTTCTCTTGCTCCTTTACAGAAATTTATTTTTCCTTCTTCTGATTCTGAGAGGATGTGTATTAAAGCTGGAGGCAGTGAAACAGGCAGGGCTGAGGGTAGAAGAAGCCTCAGGAGAGAGATGAGGCCAAGCTGCTTTGGGTCTGGGCATGTTTGGGGAAGAAGTGAGCCCAGGCGGGGGCTGCTGTCAGCTCCCCGGAGAGTCAGAGCAAAGGGGCCTTGAGGACAGGCTTGGGGGACCAGCGGTTGCTGCCCATTGTCGCCCTACCCCTGGCTGCAAGTCTCCTGGGGTCCCTTGGAGTTTAGGAGATGCACACCTGTGGGGGAGGCAGGGGGGGAGGTGAAAGCCCGGGCATGCTCCTGGGAGGGAGAGCGGGTTGTTTTTTTACAATTGACGTGCACTATTATGTTAGTTTCGGGCGTACAGCATGGTGATTAGACATTTATAGAATTTAGGAAGTGACCAGCCGCATCAGTCTAGTGCCCGCCGGACACCATCCATGGTTATTACATGCAATATTATGACTGCTTTATTCCCCCGTCTCCTGCCCTTTTAACCCTGGGGGAGGAGGGGGATGGGACGGGGAGGGTTTGCCAGACAGCAAATGAACACAGAGGACTCCCGGTGAGGGTTGCGTTTCAGATAAACAGCAGCTTTTGTTGTTGTTGTTAAGTACAGTAGCTCCCCCTGATCCTCGGTTTTGCTTTCCACGGTTTTAGTTCACTGTGGTCTACCATAGCCCAAAAATGTTAGATGGAAAATTCTAGAAATAGAGAATTCAGGGGTTTGAAGTTGTGCACCGTCCTGAGTAGTGTGATGACATACCTCACCGCCCCGTTCTGTTCTGCCTGGGATGTGAATCACCCTGTGGTCCAGCACCCACCTGCTTGCGTCTGGTCACGTAGGCCTCGTACCCTCCCACCTCAGCACGAGGGACGGAAGGGTGAGCCCTGCATAATAAGGTCTTTTGGGAGAGGATCGGCCACAGCAGTCATAGAACGTGTACTACAGGATCCTGTTATAATTGTCCTGTTTGATTATTAGTTATTGCTGTTCCTCTCTTATTGAGCTCAGTTTATAAGTTAAACTTTACTGTGGGTATGCATGTGTAGGACGAAACATGGAATGTATAAATACCACCCATACGGTTTCAGGGGTCCACTGTGGGTATTGCATGGGACGTACTTGTATTTTTAAATCTGCCGTTCAGATTTGAAATTCTTTTAAAAAAATATTTTATTGATTATTTTACTGAGAGGAAGGGAGAGGGATAGAGAGTTAGAAACATCGATAAGAGAGATACATCAATCAGCTGCCTCCTGCACCCCCCTTACTGGGGATGTGCCTGCAACCAAGGTACATGCCCTTGACTGGAATCCGAACCTGGGACCTTTCAGTCTGCAGGCCCATGCTCTATCCACTGAGCCAAACCGGTTTTGGCCAGATTTGAAATTCTAATTGAGCGAGGCATCCTGTACTTTCTCCGGCAACCCTGTTTTAACACCCAGGGGAGGGAAGAGGTCCCTAGTGGGCCCCGTCTTCCCGACTCCAGACCCCTGTTCCCATCCGTGGGTGGCTGTTTCTGGAAGGGGATTTCAGAACCTCAGGCCCTTGGTGAGCATTTGACTGAGAGCCAGGTCTCCTGTGATGGAGTTGGACACGGGGACCTCTGGGAGCCTTCCCTGAGGCCACTGACTTGTCTGGCCTGGGCCAAGCCCCTGGCCCTCTCTTAGTCCCAACAAGACGAGCGGTGTCTCCTCTTCAGTCCAGCGTGGAGGTGAAGTGCCCAGACTGGAGTTGGACAGACTTGGCTTCTCATCCTAGCTCCCCGATTCATGGCAGAGTGCCCCAGGCAAGCTGCTGCACGCCTCTGAGCCTCCGTTTCCTCATCTGACAAATGGAGAAACAATAGCATGCACCGTCCTGGGTTAGGACCGTGGTCGGCAAACTGCGGCTCATGGGCCACATGTGGCTCTTTGGCCTCTTGAGTGTGGCTCTTCCACAAAAGACCACGGCCTGGGCGAGTCTATTTGGAAGAAGTGGCGTTAGAAGAAGGTTAAATTTAAAATATTTGGCTCTCCAAAGAAATTTCAGTCGTTGACCTGTTGATATTTGGCTCTGTTCACTAATGAGTTTGCCAACCAGTGGGTTAGGAGGAGAATGTATGAGACGTGCATTGAGGGCCCTGTGCATGGATAGTACTCACAGCCATGACAGGTCTGGGGGGTCCTCTAGGACCTGTGCTTTCCATCACGCCTCAGAGCGCGGGAGGACAGAGGGCAGGGCAGGGTTCGTAGCTCCGGGCTCTGCTTGGCTCTGAGGAGGGGTGTTGCTTCGGGGTCCTGAGTGAGCACTCTGAGAGACCTCCACTCAAGAGCCCGCCAGGAACCTCCTGTCCGGCGATGGTGGTCACTAGGGTGCAAGCCACTGCGTCTCCGCACTAGAAAGCAGGAGCTGCTTTGGCAGCGGTTTGGTGGAAACGGACCCAGAGAACCCCCCGTCGGCGAGGCCTGACGTGGGTGCAGAAAGGGAGGTGGAAGTGCCAAGGGAGGTGAACAAAGGGGGATGGTGTTGCCAATCTGGGGAAGTTTGAAGAGGAGCCTGAGGCTCACTGCAAGGCCTTGGCCGGCTAGGAGGAAGAGGCTGCACCTGATCGTGAACTTGGAGCTCCCCCACCCCCTTACTGGGTGCATTAGCCAGCTGAGGCTACGTAAGGGGTTTCTAGCCAGCCTTGCTGGGGGGAGGGGGAGCCTCCCAGAGGGGGAGGTGTGCCGTCACCCCAGCTGCCCGGAGTCTGAACCCGCCAGGAGAGCCGGCGGAGATGGGCGTGTGGGGGTGACGTCACGGGAAGTGATTCATCTCTCCCAGGTGGTTTGGAGAGATGTTTGTGTTTGGGAGATCATGTGCCCCAGGGTGTCTCAGCCCGAGAAGCCCTTAGAGTTCCCCTGTAGCATGTGCTGCAGATCCTACCCCTCCCTGCAGCAGGCAAGCTCATCACCCTGACCTCTCACCCCAGAGGGTTAGCTTCTCACCCTGACTCCTCACCCCAGAGGGCCAGCTCACCACCCTGCTTCCCTTCCCCTTCCCAGTGGGCTAGCTCAGCACCGTGACCCAGGTCTGGCCAGACTTCCCTGGCCCCCAGAGGACTCATACAACATGGGGAACCCATTAGTGGTCCAGGTGGCCCTCCTTGTCTGCCCAGCCCGGAGGCCATGATGACTGTTTACTTCGGGATGGAGGAGAAGAAGGCTGGCTGGGTGGGGGACAGGGATATTCCCCTGGAATTTTCCCCAAACCTCCCTCAGCCCTGCAAACGCATCAAAGCCAAAGAGACCCTTGAGATCCGAGACTAGAATTCAAGGAGCGCAGTGGGAGGTCGCTATGGGACCTCTCAGACGAGCCAGAGGGAGGACCCAGGCAGCTGCCTTCCCTTATTCCAAAACAAGAAAATGCTGGGACAGAGTTCTAAAACGTGTGGCCAATGTGTACTTAATTCCTTAATTAATGAGGAATAAACGAGTGCTTTTAACTTGCACGGAAGTGCAGCGAGGCGTACGCGTGCTCTTCACGCGGTGGTTTAATGACAGGATTGATGCCGGGGTTAATCCCAGTGACTGGCAGGTTCCGGCAGCCGGGCTGGGACACGGGTTTCACGCCTCGCGCTGACCTCCTCTCCTCCTCCCTCCAGCCTGTTCCGCCTCCCATTCCACCGCACGTGTTAGCGTCTGAATTTGAAGGTTCTTGGAAACTAGGAGGCCAGGGTCCCCCATAAGTCCCCTGGGGGCCACAAGAGGTCCGTGAGCTGTAGACTCTGGACGTGGGAAGGGGGAGTGTGTGTTCCTGAGACGCACAATGCTGTTCATCAGGGGGGGCCTCCGTGGCCGGGGCCTACCTGACCCCTGACCCCTGCTGCCACCTGCCATTTTCAGCCCCATCGGCCCCTCTTTCCCGCCGCTTCTGAGCCCCCCTCTCCTTATCATTTCCAGTCTTGGCATCACCCCCACTCTTCACCTTCTCCTTTCCTTTCCAGCTCCTGTCACATCCAACCTCCATTTCCTCTCCTCCTCCCGGACCCCGTCCCTCTGCCCTGGGTGGGCTGGAGGATTTGAGGGAAGATTCCAGATGTGAGGAATGGGGTGTTGCTCACTGGTGCTGGAGACATGGCACCCAGGGCCTTAGCGCAGCGCTCAGCGAGGGGGTGCACAGTCCAGGTTTGTTCAGGGGACGAAGGACAGGAGGCACCTCTGAGGCCTGCTGGCCTCGCTCTGGGCGCCTGTGGCCGGAGTTTGCAGAGCGTCGCCTCCCGTACGGCCCAGGAAGGCCAGCCTCCGCACGTGCTGTGGCCGTGGCCGGGGCAGCTGGTGGTGTGAGGAGAGGGACGGAGCCTGGAAGACGAGCGCCCCAGGCTGGGGGCTGGCCGACGGAGGGCTTCTCAGCCCCCCTTTCTGGAGCCCAGAGCCCCGGGGTGTAGGTGGATGTGGTACCAGGTGGACGGGGAGATGCCCTGGGTACTGGCACCAGCCAAGTTCCAGATCCCTCCCCGGCACGGATGGGCCGAGTCTCCCTGCCGAGTAGAGGTACCGGAGCCCACCCATGCCTCTAACAAGGGCTTATGAGCTCCGGCTACATGCCAGACACGGTTACCGGTGCTGGGGACACAGCGCTGAGCAAAACAGACCCTGCCCTCATAGAGCTGAGCTTCCAGCAGGAGAGACGGGCAATAAACGGAGTGAGTGAGCATCAGCAGAGGAACAGGATGAGGGGGAAGGCGGGGTGAGCTGCAGATTAAATGGGGTGATGGGAAAGCTCATTGAGAACATAACATTTAAGCCGATCCCGGAAGGGGGTGAGGGAGGGAGCCTGCGGATAGCTGGGGGTGAGGAGGGGGAAGACCATTTTATGCAGAGGCAGCAGCCAGTGCAAGGGCCCTGGGGCAGGGCAGCCTGGCAGCTTCATGGAAGAGCTGGAAGGTCGGTGTGGCCGGAGCAGAATGGGCTAGGGGGAGGGGTGCGTAGTGGGGAGAAAGGTCGGGAGGTGGCAGGGAGCCACCAGGGGGGACCGTATCTATCATTGTGGGGCTTTGTTGGGTGTGATGGGCCCCACTGTTTGCGAACATAACGGAGCAGCACAATGTGACTCAGGTGTGCTGCGTGCGGAGCGGCCGGAGAGGGCCCGGAGGCCTCGGAGACCAGTGAGGAGGCTGCCCAGCGGCCCCGGGAGTGGCGCTGACAGTGGGTTCCCGTTGGCAGCAGGAGAGCGGGACGCCTTGGGGTGGGGTGGGGGGTGGGGGTGTCCAGAGGTTTGCTGTCTCTGCTTCCTGGAGTCTCGGGGTTGCTGTGAAACTGGAGGGTTGAACTTTGTGACTTGGCCCCATCCCCATCTCCCTTTTTTTAAAAAATTCTCACTTGAGGATATTTTTTTCATTGCTTTTCAGAGAGAATGAGAAGGAGGGAGTGAGGGAGGAGGGGGAGAGAGAGAGACAGACGACAGATTAGTTGCCTTCTGCAGTTACCCGGACTGGGGGTGGGGAGTGAATCCTCAACTCAGGTACATGCCCTTGACCGGGAATTGAAGTCTTTGGTCCATGGGCTGAGGCTCTAACCGCTGAGCCTGGGCTGTTTGATGTCTCAGACCCCCAGGGAGGTCTGCTGGAAGGGCTCAGCACCAGTGCTCTGCTCCACCCCCTCATGTTACAGATGGGGAGACTGAGGCCGGGGGTCATGTGCCCAGGTGAGCCACATGAAGGTCAGAAGACAGCTGGATGGAGCCTAGGCTGCCCAGTGCCCTCCCCCACCATTCCCAGCCCAGTGGTCAGGTGGCATTTGGGTGGCCTTGCTATGGTCACACTCCTGAGCCCCGTACCCTTCCCCCCTCTCCTTTCTCTGGCAGCGATGTGCCCAGGGGCGCCGAGACCTTCCGGGTCTCCGGGAGCCCAGGGGTTCACATCTTCATCCTCTACGATCCAACACGGGTGACGGTGCCCGCAGACAGAACCCAATGGCCCCTGGACCCCAATGTGGACCTGACTGTAGCCGTGGAAACAGCCAGTAAGGCCTTAGACGATCTCAAGGTAAGAGCCCTCCAAAGCATACCTCATCCACATGTCACCCCACTCACCCAAACCCCGAAGGCTTTGGACACCTGTGTCCACATGACACATCCTGATACAGCTCCACAGACACCCCACACACGAAGCCCGCCCGAGGCCCAACGTGGCACGTCCACGTGAATGAATTCTCCCTAAAACCACCGCCTGCTCCTCTCCCGTCAGGGTCACACACATCCCACACCAATCCTGTGCTCAGCCTAGACCACGCCCAAACCAGCCCCCCACTCTGGTGTGGGCTGGATCTGTGCCTCCGGGCAGACGCAGGGGCACACCTGACCATTGGGAAGTCTTCTCTTGCTCAGATGACAGCCGCCTCACTTGCCCCAGCCTCCCACCCCACACACGGACCCACTGACTGGGCAGGGACTGAGCAGCCTTTGAGAGCAGAGGCCCCGCAGCCCGCTGCGGGTTCAGACCTTGTCTCCTCGACTTACAGCAGGGCCCTGAGCAGCCTCATTACCCATGGGCCCTGTCTACTGGGGCCATTCTGGGGCCTTCGAAGGGCCCTGGAGAGAGCACTTGGCATGGGTTCTGGATCCTGGGAAAAGCTCATCACCACTGGCTGTTATGGGATGGAGGTCATTGTTCCCATTTTACAGATAAAGAAACAGAGGCCTTGAGTAACTTGGCCTAAGTCAATGGCAGTGGATGCCCTTCTCTCATTCTTTCTCTCTGACATCCCCCATGAGTTTCTAAGGGTCCGCCTGCTCCCTCTATACTCTGCCCCCACCCTGCCCAGCCCCGGAAGCTGGGGAGGCACCCAGAGCCCCTCCAGCTGGATAAGGCAGCTCGGGATCCAGGCCTGGAGCCTTTGAGACATGGGCCTGCAGCAGCAGGGAGGACCTGGGACCCCGGGCCTTGCCCTGCCTCTAAGCGGGGCTGTTGGGAGGCGTGGGTCACCCCCAAACCCCTGGTCACTGCTGTCTCTGAAGCGGCGGCCATGCTGGCTTAGGGCTGACTGTGTCCCCACAGGTGAAGGTCTCCTACTTCAGGCGGAGCGAGGACCGTGTCCTGGGCCAGAGTGTGCTCCACCTCACTGGCGTCGGTACGTACTGCCTCCCAGGCCCTCTGCATCGCCCCACACTCCTCCGTGGCGTCTGTGGAGAGTCTTAGGGGGGCCCTGAGTCCAAGCCCATGGCTGCTTCCTCCACTATTGAGGGGTGTGGCTCCCTAGAGCATCAGAGAGGGAGACCCAGCAATACCTAGGGCCACAGGTATCTAGAAACTTCACTGCCCATGTGTCAACAGCTAAACCCTCAATGGCCCCTTCACCTGGAGTCCCACTGTCACACCCACGGGAACCCCCAGGCTGGCACTTAACCCTAGACAGCCACGTACCACCCTCCCCGTCCCCCCACAGCCTGAGCACCCGGGCAGCTGGCCCCGAGAGCTATGAAACCAGCACCCAGAGCCTCAGGCCCAGTCCCCAACCATGGGAGCCAGGGCCTCCAACTCAGCGAGTGTAGATGAGCAAGAAACTCAAGACACAAAGATGTGGGTCCCTCCAGCACCCAGCACCACACAGGGCTGCCCCAGGGCGTCCCAGAACAGGCTTCCCACTTCTCAAGGGCCTGGGGGGGGGGGTGCAAAGCTTTTCCCCCCCTGGATGTTGTAGGCAGAGGGTGGGGCCTGGTGAGCCAAGGCAACTCCTTCCTGTTTCTTTCTAGACGTCTCCCTGGATGTTGACATGGCCCGCAAGGGCAAGGCGAAGCGGAGCCAAGGCGACAAGGTGAGGCTCTCCTGGCTACCCCGAGCCCGCAGGGCAGACAGGTGAACCTGAGGATGGGCCTGGGGTGGGGTGGGGTGGGGTGGGGTGGGTGGGGATGGGCCCTCCCTCCAGAAGGGCCATGGATGCCGAGGGTCTGTGGTACCCAGCCGTGCAGGGGACCCATCTGGGGACTGTCAGATGGCCCAGGGGGAGGAACTCACACTGCGCGATGCACAGCAGCTTACCCTCTGGGTCTCTCTTCTGCCACCTTGCCCTTGGGGCTGGTTCGTGTGCTTGGTCCATTTTCTATTGCGTAGGCTGTTTGGAACCCAAACACAGCAGGTGTTTCATAAAGGTTGCTGAGTGACTGATGAAGGCGAGGGGAAGGCGAGGCTTCCAGTGGAGGAGGCTGTGGACAGCCTAGTTACACCCTAAAGAGTGAGGGGGAGGGAGGGGGAGCTCAAGGCAGTACCCCATAGGAAGTACTCAGAGCCATCCTAGAGGGCGGAAGATGTAGTTTAGAGAAAGACCCCAGAGAGGAAGCCTGGACCACAGGTTGGTGGACAGGACGGGGCAGGGCTGCCATGGATGGCTTGGGTTGCCTGGATCAGGTGGTGAGTGAGGCCAGTCTCACAAGGCACATCTTGGGCCCTGGGGCAGGGCAGCCCCTTCCCAGAGGGTGAACTCAAGCACCATATATGCTGGCAGAACCCCCAGACCAGAGTTTGAATCCCGTCTACGTGACGTCCCACAGCCCCTCCCCGCTCTCCTGTGAGGTGGGAGAGTGAGCTGCACTGTGGGGTTGGTGGGCAGAAAGCAGAGGCGTGTCAGGAAGAGCGTGGATGATTCGATCGACCTCGGAGGCAGGGCCGCAGGCATCCTTCCCGCCTCAGCCTGGGCCTCTGGGCGGGGTCTGCGGGACTGTGGGTGCACAGGCCCCAGGAGGGTGCGGAATGAGGAGGCTTTCCACGACTCTCCTCCAGTCCCATCGAGGTCAGGGCGAGGCAGCCTCGGCCCTGGCGAAGGGCAGGCTGGCGAAGGCTGTGCGGAGTGTGGTGACGACGGCTGGGTGGGGCCGCTGTGAGCAGTGCGCAGGTCACTCACCCCACAGGGTGGAGGGACTCCGGGTTAGAGACCTGGATGGAGCTCAGTGCCCAAATCCACGAGCCCTCTGCAAACCTTTCAAAACAGACTTTATTTATTTTAAAATATGTTTTTGTTGACTTCAGAGGGAGGAAGGAAGAGGGAGAGGGAGATAGAATCATCCATGATGAGAATAATCGACCAGCTGCCTCCTGCACACCCCTTACTGGGGATCGAGCCCGTATCTTGGACATGTGCCCTGACTAGGGATCGAACCGTGACCTTCTGCCTCATAGGACACAGCTCAACCATGAGCCAGGATACAAACGTCTCCAAGCTAACAAAGCAGCCAGCCCTAGCCATGTCCAGAGCCCCTTCCCAGAGCCCCCTGGTCCCCCTGACCCCGAAGTCTCTTGTTTTACCACAGAAAACCTGGCACTGGGGCCCTGCGGGCTATGGGGCCATTCTGCTGGTGAACTGTGACCGGGATAGTCCCAGGTCCAGAAGGCCTGACCTTGACAACAGCCAGCTGACGTCACTGGAAGGTGAGCGACAGCGGGGACCCTGGTGTAGTCCAGGGGGACGGGGTGCGGTGGTGAAGGGTCAGGGGGGATGGGACGGGAGCCGGCCAGTGGGGTAGAGAGAGGCTTGTCTCAAGGGTGCCACTCGCTTCAGACCTGAAGGACATGTCCCCCATGGTGCTGACCTGCGACGGCCCTGACAAGCTCTTCGACAGCCACAAGCTGGTCCTGAGCGTGCCGTTTTCTGATTCCAAAAGAGTGGGCGTCTTCTGTGCTCGGGGTGAGTGGCCCGGTGTCCTGCCCTGTCCGTCCTCTGCTTCCCAAGCTCTGTCTTCTCTCGTCCACCTCTCCCCCTTCCTTCCATGGCCTCCCGTAACTCTCATTACAGCTCACACACAGCTACTCCATCCGGACACAACATGTTAACCGAGAAGGAGGCTTGATAACTAGTCCCATTTTACAGAGGCATAAACTGAGGCTCAGATGCTTGAATTTACTGTCTTAAGGTCACACAACCACTTGTGGGGGTGGAACAAGCATGCAAACCCAGGTCTCTTGAGTGTCAAAGCCCCTTCTCTCTCCACTGCTCCCATGTCCTCTCCTCCTCCTCCCTCTGGTCACTCAGCTCGGGATGAGCCCCCGATGCCCAGATAAGCTCTGTCCAGTGGGGGTGAAGGGGGGCAGGAACCAGCAAAGCTGAAGCCCAGGCCTCCCCTGGGAAGTCTACCAGAGATATAATCAATCAAGTCTGTGACTTAAAACTTACCCATCCTTAATCCTGAGTGCCCTTCCTCGTTTTTATTAATAGCAAGAGGCCTCTCCTGCCCCTTCCTTCTTCCTCTTCATGCGTCTCTGTTCGAACAGACCCAGACTTGTTGTTCTGGCTAAATGAGCCTGACAGGAACCAGAGGGATCCTTGAATGCATCAGTGGAGGCAGGTTAGGCAGGGGCCGGGCCTGGAACACCATGACACCAGCGCAGGAGCAAGCCTTGGTGCGGGAACGGCAGCCAACCAGGATGAGACCAGAACCGCCTGGACAGTTCCCAGGAGAGGAGGCGGGCAGAACTACCACTTTTCTCTCTCTCAATTTTACTGCTCTTTAAAAAAAAAAAAATCTTCGCCCAAGGATATGTTTTTATTGATTTTTAGAGAGAGAGGAACATGGATGTGAGAGAGAAACATGGATCAGTTGCCTCCTGTATGCACCCCCACTGGGGAACAAACCAGCAACCTAGATATGTGCCTAACTGGGACTTGAAGCCGCAATCTTTTGGTTCACGGGACGATGCTCCAACCAATGAGCACCCAGCCAGGTTTACTACTCAATTAAAAAAAATTGAGGTGGCCGAAACAGGTTTGGCTCAGTGGGTAGAGCGTCAGTCTGCGGACTGAAGGGTCCCAGGTTCGATTCCGGTCAAGGCATGTACCTTGGTTGCGGGCACATCCCCGGTGGGGCGTGTGCAGGAGGCAGCTGGCCGATGTTTCTCTCCATCGATGTTTCTAGCTCTCTATCCTTCTCCCTTCCTCTCTGTAAAAAATCAATAAAATATGTTTTTAAAAACTGAGGTGAAATTCAGGTAGCATAAACTTAACCATTCTAAAGGGAACAATTCAGCGGGACTTAGTACATTCTCAATGTTGTATAACCACCACCTCTCTCTAGTTTCAAGACACTTTGATCCCCTCCCCCCCAGAAAAAACTCTGTACTCATTACTAGTCACTCCCCAATCTTCCCCCCCTCCCAACCCCCAGCTCCTGGCCAACACTAACCTGCTTTCTGTCTCCATGGATCTGCTCATTCTAGACAGTTCATACCAGTGGAATCAGACACTGTGTGGCCTTTGTGTCTGGTTCCTTTCACTTACCTTAGTGCTTTCAAGATTCACCCATGTTGCAGCATCTATGAGTACTACATTCTTTTTTCTGCACGAATAATATTCCATTGTGCGGCCATATAACAACTTCCTTATCCATTCATCTGTTGATTTGGGTTGTCTTCGCCTTTTGTGCCAGCTGGTTTAAAGCTTATATTGACCTCATGAGAAATAGAATGTTAGCCCATTTCCAGAAGAGGAATTACGGCTCAGAGAGGCTGAGTCACTGAGCCGACGTCACACAGCTTGTGCATGGCAGAGCTGGAGTAGCTCGAGCACAGAGGTGGCTCTACCCCTGGTTTCCTCTCTCCTGTCCTCACAGCCCCACACCCCCCGCCCCAGCGCTGGCCCCTGTGCTGACTTTGCTTCCCCTAGGTGGGAACTCCCTCTCACACTACAGGCAGGTGCTGGGGCCCCAGCACCTGTCCTACGAAGTCGAGCGGCAGCCAGGGGAGCAGAAGATCAACTTCTATGTGGAGGGGCTCACCTTCCCCAGTGCTGACTTCCCGGGGCTGGTCTCTCTCAGCGTCAGCCTGGTGGACATGGGGGTATGTAGGGCATCGGGGGCTGGGATAGGGGCTGAGGGACTCGGGGGACCAGTTTGGAGGCTCCAGGACCACTGAGTCCTCGTTTCCCCGTAGACCCTGCCCGAGGTGCCCATCTTCACAGACACTGTGGCCTTCCGCATGGCCCCCTGGATCATGACCCCCAACACCCAGCCCCCCCTGGAGCTGTATGTGTGCAGGTGAGGCCTCACTCCCCCTGCAGCTCTCCTGCCATCTCTGGAATTGGGGAGACAGGAACAGACGCTGCTCTGTGGTGGGCCCCTCACTTGGACCAGAAGGAAATCTGTGAGGGCTCCCGCAGGCGCAACCTGGGAACAGGACAGCAGTGGGCGGGCTTGGGCCCATTAGCCCACCCGCCGTGAGCAGCTAAAGGCCCTGGCCAAGGTCACCGACTCAACCTCCACTGCCCCTGCCCCTACCCTGTCCTGCCTGCGAAAGCCCCAGAACATTCTGGGTTCAGTCTAGGCCGGTGGTCGGCAAACTCACTAGTCAACAGGACAGCAAATCACAGCTTGTGAGCCTCGTGTGGCTCGTGAGGCACAGTTTGCCGACCCCTGGTCTAGGCAGTGAGACCAGGCCCATGTCAGGCAGCTGGTGGCTGCAGGAGACCTAGCCTCTCTCTGATGTGGGGGTGCTCCTGGGCCTGAAATAAACATGGAAAGCCAGATTCCGGAGTGGCCTGAAAGCCCTGGCCCATCCCTGTCCTCCTGCCACCTCCCAGAATCCTCGTCAGGCCCCTCCCCTCCAGGGCCGGGCGGGCCTCTGTTGGCAAGGTCATGCCAGGTCCCTGCATCGAGGTCAGACCAGTGGAAAGTGCCACTGTTGACCTGAAACATAAATCAAGAGGCGGGGAAGGGCGTGGCCAAACAGGTGCTCAGAGGGAATTCTTTCTTTCCTCTGGCTCCCTAACCCCACCCGGACTCCTCCGGTCCGGTCAGGCGTGTGGAACAGGAGTGGATGAGCTACCTGCCCCCTGGCCACCACCTAAACCAGTGAGATCCAGTCCGTGGGTCACCTCCACCATGGCTGCCCCTGCTGGTGCCTCACCGCCGGGCTCCGTAGCCCTGGGCTTGTCCCTCACCTTGCACCTGTCACCCAATGTGATAATGGGACATTGTCCATCTCTCAGCCTGTGAGCCTCTCTAAGGGAGGCCTATGCTTGAATCTCTGCATCCAAGGGCTACACAGGGCCCAGCACAGACTAGATCAAGACCACCCCATCCATCCCCCACCTCCTGGCCCCAAAGCCAAGGTCACGGCCAGAGGCCGTTATTACCCTCTCCTCTCCCTTTGTTTGCAGCGTGATAGACCCTCATGGCTCAAATGAGAAATTTCTGAAGGACATGTCTGACCTGGTGTCAAAAGCCAACTGCAAGCTGGTCATCTGCCCTTGGGTCGAAAATCGAAATGATCGCTGGATCCAGGTGGGTGCCGAGCAGACCCTGGGGGCAGTGGGGTGGCCTGGGCGGCTGAGCCCGGCTTCACTGGGCTTTGGGAAAGGCTCCAGAGAGGCCAGGCTCCCTGGGACCCGGGACTCAGGGTGGGGAATGCAGGTTAGGGGAACGCTTCCCGCTGCCTGCATCACCCGTCTCTCCTGCTTCCCTCCAAATGCCCTGGTCCCAGACAGAGTTCTCTCCTAGCCAAGGTCCTAAGGGGTCTCTCCTGCACCCCCCAGATCTTAGGGAGGATCTGCTGCCCCGCCCTGCCCCCGGCCTGGGGGCATCACCCCGTTCTGAAAAACCACACCAAGGAGGTCACTGTAGTGTTTGGTCTCTCTTCCCAGGACGAGATGGAATTTGGCTACGTGGAGGCACCCCACAAGTCCTTCCCCGTGGTCTTTGACTCCCCCCGGGACCGGGGCCTGAAGGAGTTCGCCTATAAGAGGATCCTGGTATGTGGCCAAGGGCGCAGTGGGAACCCCTGGGGTGGCTCCTCCTATGGGACCCCGATCAGCTTTGCCCAGTCCTGGTCCTTTGGAGGGCAAAAGGACACAGGTGGCCTACGGGCTGTGGCAAATGGGGTGTCCGTGGGAGGTTTGAGCAAATATGCAAATAGGATGCAAATTGCTCCATGTTCTGGGAGGGGCTAGCCAATAAAGTCTTCTTGAGGACCTTCCTCCTCCACGGGGGAGCCAACAGAAGGGTCATCCCTGGGGGGAAACCCAACTGCCCTTTGAGGGGAATGCACTCTTGTTAAACCCTCATGGCTCTTACTTTTATGAGCTGGGGCCTCTCTTCAGGTAACCAAGGTTTTCTGAGCACCTACTGTGTGCCAGGCTGTGCTGTTTCCTACACACAAGAGCAGCTCTAGCAACTGTGCACTGAGGTCCAGGCACTCCCCAGCTTTACAAGGTTACTCATTTAATCCAGGGGGCGCTTCAAGTCTCTCCTTCCTGAGGCTCAGAGAGGTTAAGCTACTTGCCCAAGGCCACACAGCTAGTGGTGGCACCAAGATGCAAAACCAGAGAGGCCGGGCCGCAGACTACATCCAAGTAGACATTGGACAGCCTCCATAGCTCCTGTGATTTACTGCTGGGCTAGCCTAGAAAGGTCCTGAAGCTCAGGGACTCTGCCTGTTCCCGGCCCCCACGCCCCCACTGCCCGGATAACCCTGGTGTCTGAGCGGGGAGGGCTGTGGTGGGGTAGTTGGGTGCTCAGACAGACAGGGCAAGACATTCACCCCAGCCAGGTGGGATCAGGGACGAGATCCAGCAAATGGACAATGAGCCCTGCAGGGTGAGTCTGGGTCAAGGGCGTGTCTGACCAGGGCATTTTCCCACTGATTTCCACCCTCACCTTTATCCTTTCCTTCTTTCTACTTCCTTTGGATTAATTTGTCATCCCCCTTCAACCCCCGGCCTCCCCCCCCCCCTCAGAAACAGAAGCTAAAGTTGTCAATCTTTTCCCTTCCTAATATGCATTCAGAGCTAAGTGCTTCCCCAGGAGGACAGCTTCAATCCGCCGTGTTTTTGTTGCCTTTCTGGAAAAAAGGCTGTCCACTGTCCACTTGGATGTAGTCTGTGGCCCACGGGTTCTGCAGGAGTGTGTCGCCTGATTTCCAAACGGGGGGCTTTTCTAGTGAGGGTGCTCTCCTTGGCTTGGACTTGGATTGCAGGGTGCTCGGAGAATGGGAAAGTCTGTGAACAGTGGGTAGAGGTGGTTTTTCTGTTCTAACTGACCCTTCCTTCTGGGGGTGGTGTCTTGCCGGTCCTCCCATAGGGCCCTGACTTTGGATACGTGACCCAGGAAATCCCTTTCGCTGGCGCCTCCGGCCTTGACTCCTTCGGCAACCTGGACGTCAGCCCCCCGGTGACCGTGGGCGGCAAGGAGTACCCCCTGGGCCGGATCCTCATCGGCAGCAGCTTCCCCAAGTGAGAGGCGGGGCGGGAGGGGGGTGCGGGGCGGAGGGCACGGACCGCAGCATCCACCCTCCGGCTCCCTCACCGCCAACCCAAGTCTCCAGTCTGAGAAGCGGTCTTAGCTTCCTGCATGGGTTCAAGGATCAGAGGCTCGGAGGCCTAGACCAGTGGTTGGCAAACTGCGGCTCGCGAGCCACACGTGGCTCTTTGGCCCCTTGAATGTGGCTTTTCCACAAAATACCACGGCCTGGGCGAGTCTATTTTGAAGAAATGGCATTAGAAGAAGTTTAAGTTTAAAAAATTCGGCTCTCAAAAGAAATGTTAATCGTTGTACTGTTGATAGTTGGCTCTGTTGACTAATGAGTTTGCCGACCACTGGCCTAGACTCTTGGATTTGGAAGGTCACAGAATCTTAGGAGGACACTCACAAACGGATGTTGGCGGTCTTTGGCCTGAACTGTGTGAGCTTAATGACACATGTACAGATATACCTATGTCTCAGGAGGCCTCACCTAGAAAGCCAGGTCTCCAGCCTCCTGAAAGCCAGAGGAGCTGGGAGATGTGCAGTTTGATGCAGAGGCAGGAGATAGAGCTGCTGCCTTCTCCCTGTAGGAGGTCAAAACATCTGCTGTCCTAGCCAAGCTCGAAGGGGCCCAGGGTCGGCCTGGGCTGCAGGTGAGCGAGTGGCTGGTGAGGAGAGTGTGGGGAGCCTCAGGCCGGCACACGGAGCCCAACAAATGCTGGTCCATGCTTAATCATAGTTCACTCTCTTTCCTCACATTTAAAACAACCTCTGTGCAATGCTGCCTCCTGGTGGCAGCTTTGATGTAGCTCAGAGACCAGGTCCGATGCCTCCTGGGTTGTCCGGGCAGATGGCTGTGGAGCACCCCTAGGAGGGAGACTCTGCACCCCCCCTCCACCTTCCATGTCTCTGATTCCTGCCACTTTCTGCTCATGTGCAGTTTCTAAAGTCTAATTCTTCTCCATCATCTCACTGTTTTGTAAGAAGGCTTTTAAAATTGCCAACACTGGCCCCAGCTGGTTTGGCTCAGTGGATAGAGCCTTGGCCTGAAAACCAAAGGGTCTTGGGTTCGATTCTGGTCAAGGGCACATACCTTGGTTACAGACTCCGCCCTGGCCTGGTCCCTGCTCGGAGTATGTGCAGGAGGAAACAAACCAATTGATGTGTTTCTCTCACATCGGTGTTTCTCTCTGTCTTTCCATCTCTCTTCTACTCTCCCTAAAAATAAATAAATAAATAAATTTAAAAAAACAATAAAAATATCCCCAGGTGAGGATTAAATAAAATAAAATAAAATAAAATTACCAGCACTCTATTAAGATAACAGAAATACAAGAAAAATATTTCCCACAATCCCATCCCCAAAATCAAAGCAGTGTTGTCCAATCCGGTGGTTCTACCTTGTGGGGACTTTTTTCTAGACGGTGTCTATGACATATTTGATTTATATCAGCCCTGGATTAGCACAGATTAGTGGTTCAAAGGGATGAATATCATTCACAGATATACTTTTAGCATCTATTATATAAGAGATACAGAGTGAGCATAGACAAAAATCCCAGCCCTCCTAGAACTTGCATCCTAGTGGGAAGCCAGACAATAAGACATCAAGTGTGCCAACCAGTACTGATGCAGTGTTTCCCAAACCTTTGACATACGTGTACCCCTTCTATAACTTTCGTAATGCTGAGTACCCCTCATACTCATGAGAACATAGAACTAGGCGCAGCTAAGCACGGTGCAGTGCATATCCCCACCAAACTCCGGTGCAACGCGTACCCCCACCAAACTCTTCCCGTACCCCTGGGGGCACGACGCATACCACACTTTGGGGAACACTGGATAGAGAAAAGTAAGAGGAATTGTTTTCATTTCAAAGGCCTCATAGTGGAAGAAGGTAGCATTTGAATTAAACTTGTGGGGAGTGGGCAGGGATTCTTAGTAGAAAGAACAGCATGTGCAAAGGCCCTGAGGTAGGAACGTGCCTGCTGTATTAGAGGGACAGCAGGAGGTCGGCTTGGCTGGACCTGAGTGATTGAAGAGGAGAGTGGCAGGAGGGGACGTCAGAATCGGTGGGGCTGTGCAGGTCCTGGTGAAGACTTTGCATTTACCGTTAGTGAGATGAGAGTGTTGTGAGGGTTTTGTTCAGAGGAGGGATATGCTCTGACATATTTAAAAGCTCCCCTCTGGTTAGGCTGCGGAGGAGCAAGGCCGAAAGCGGGGAGAACGGGGAAAGGGACAGGCCACTGCGATTATTTAGGTGACGAGGGTGTCACTGGCTGGGTGGTGACAGAGGAGGAGCCTGGGCAAGGCCAGATTGTGTCCTGTATAAGGTAGAACCACCAGATTGGATGCCGGCTCGGATTCATCCGTATGTCCTTCAACTGACAAGCCAGGCAAGACATGTGATCCCTTTTTTGTAAAACATATTTTTTAAAATATATTTTATTGATTTTTTACAGAGTGGTGAGAGAGAGGGAGAGAGAGTTAGAAACATCGATGAGAGAGGAACATCAATCAGCTGCCTCCTGCACACCCCCTACTGGGGATGTGCCTGCAACCAAGGTACGTGCCCTTGACCGGAATCGAAACTGGGACCTTTGAGTCCACAGGCTGACGCTCTATCCACTGAGCCAAAAGGATTAGGGCTCGTAAAACATAGTGCAAAGAATCTCTGTACGTGTGTTTGCACCTGGTTACTTGTGTCAAGGGGAGTGGAAAGTGCCCGAAGAATAATATGTTGTTCTGACTTTAGACAAGGCTTCAGCTGCCTCATCTGTGAACTGGGGGCACGGTGAGGACGTCTCCACAGCCCTGGGGCTCCAGCTCCTGTGCCCCTCCCCCCCTGCCCCCTGTTCTAGGCCACCCTCATCCCGCCCTCCTTCCCTGTCTGCTAAGAAAGGGTGGCTTGACAATGCTCAGACTTCATCTCAAGAACCACAAGCTGAGTGGGGCAGTGGTTCTCTCGAGTCAGCTAAGATGCTTGTCAAAATGCAGACTCCACACCCTCAGATGCGCTACATCCTCGAAAACTCTGAGATGCAAGAGACATCAGGGCCCTGCGTCTGACACACCCACAGGTCACCATGAGGTGACGGCCACTCTCTCCCTCCCCTGCAGGTCAGGTGGGCGGCGGATGGCCAAGGTGGTGCGTGACTTCCTGAAGGCGCAGCAGGTGCAGGCGCCCGTGGAGCTCTACTCCGACTGGCTCTCCGTGGGCCACGTGGACGAGTTCCTGACCTTCGTGCCCACCTCCGACCAAAAGGTGTGCCCCCGCTCCTGCGCGAACCACCTCTTCCCTCCCTGACCTGATGGGATGAAACAGGGCAAAGCTGTTTGGGACCAACTCAACACCTAATCCACACTGAGCTCAGAGGCAGGGTACCCTGAGGCCAGGGGGCATTCATCGTGGAGGGCTTCTCAGAGGAGGTCCAAGCTCAGGTCAGGAGGGCGCTCGGTGGCTCACTACTCACACACATTCTCACACTTACGGGGTGTTTCCTCTGATCCCCACCTCTCAGCCAAGACCCTCGTGAAATGACACCGATAAAAAAATTGGTAACATTTACTGAGCACCTATGATGTGTACACTAGAGGCCCGGTGCATGAAATTCGTGCACAGGGTGTGGGTGTGTGTTCCTCAGCCCAGCCTGCACCCTCTCCAGTCTGGGACCCCTGGAGGGATGTCCGACTGCCCGTTTAGGCCTGATCCTACTAGGATCCTACTAAACGGGCAGTTGGACATCCCTCTCACAATCCAGGACTGCTGGCTCCCAACTGCTCACCTGAGTGCCTTCCTGAATGTTCCTAACCTAAGGTGACCAGACGTCCCGCTTTTGGTGGGACAGTCCTGATTTTTAACAATTTGTCCCACATCGTTTTTAAAAAGTCCTAATTTTTGGAAAGAATCTTTCCAATCTTTCCAAAAATCAGGACTTTTTTAAAGAGCCGCGGGATGTGGGACAAATTGTTAAAAATCAGGACTGCCCCGCCAAAAGCAGGACATCTGGTCACCTTACCTTAACCGCTTCTGCCTGCCAGCCTAATCACCCCCTAACTACTTCCCTGCCAGCACGATTGCCCCTAACTGCCCTCCTCTGCTGGCCTGGCCCCCCCTCAACTGCCCTCCCCCTGCAGGCCTGGGTCCCCCCCAACTGCAGATGAGGAAACTGAGGCTCAGAAGGGCAATGAACAGGTAGGGTAGGATTCAAACCCAGACAGTGGGCTCTGGGCCAATATGTCAATCCCTCAGTGGACCGCCTTGCAGAGATGGCCAGGGAGGGCACAGCCTTCAGGGAGCAAGCAGCCTGGGAGGGGGCCTGAATTCCCAGGTGAGTAAAGCAGGGAAGGACCCCCAGGCAGGGAGAACGTCATGGACAAAGGCCTAGAGGCCTGACCCAGCTTGGAGGACCTGTTGGTAGGTCTTTGTAACCGGTGGGTGACGCTGAGGTGAGAGGAGTATCGCGTACATGGTCTGGCCTCTGAACTCAGCCCCTCCTGAGTTCGGGGTCTCCGGCATCTGGGGGGAACCGTGCACTGAGCTTTCTCCCTCCCTCTGCGCCAGGGCTTCCGGCTGCTCCTGGCGAGCCCCAGCGCTTGCCTTAAACTGTTCCAGGAGAAGAAAGCGGAGGGCCACGGGAAGGCACTCCAGTTCGACGGTGAGTGCCAAGGACCCAGGCGTCCTGCGGGGGCGCTGCCCTGGCACTGCCAGCCCTGGGCACCGCCGATGCCTTTCCTGGCCGTGCCCCGTCTCCAGGCCCTTTGTCTGCAGGTCTGAGCTGAGAGCCTGATGTCACTAATTCTCCTGACTCTCACGTGGGAGCTAGGGATGAGGGCGCTCCCTCTCCTGGGCTAGCAAAGGGGAGCTGAGAGGTGGTGATGTGCCTGGGGGCGGTCCCCGGCCACACCCCGGGACAGGAAAAGAACAGGGAGCAGCGAGCATGCCCGTGTGCCCTTCTGTGCTGGGCACTCATTCTGACCCCTTCGGGTCTCCCACGCCCTCTCCTTATCCCTTTCCACAGGCGAGGAGACTGAGACTCAGAGGGAGGCGGCCTTCCCGGGCCATGCCGCAGGGAGCAGCAGGGCTAGGGGCGTAAGGGAAGAGGGCCCAGGAGCCAGGTGGGTGGTCAGGGCCCCTCTGCAGACCCTCCTCTGGGAGCGGGAGCGGACAGACCCTCGGAGGCCCGGTGGCCCCCTGGAGCGCCTTCCCCTCCGCACAGAGCGCAGAGCTCTCCGCGGAGGAACGGAGCCTGGGAAGGGATGCGGAGTGGCCTGCGGCCTGGAGAGACCTGCGTCTGAACCCTGGTCTTGCCATTTGCTGGCTGTGACATCAAAGATGCAATCTGAGCCTCTCAGTGCCCCCGTTTCCTCTTTTCTGAGTAGGGGGGGATAATGAACCCTACCTAGCAGTGCTTGAAAGGTGAATAATAAACTCAGTGGGAGTCCCAGAAGATGGTGGGCGTTCAATAATGGTAACCATACAGTGATTGTTAGGCCCTGAGCCCAGCTGTCCCTTCCCAAGGGGTCTGTGATCCAGCCCCAGGATTTACTGGCAGCCAGAGCCAGGTCCTACCAGGGTTTCCTTCTCTGGCTTTCTCCATCCTTGCTTCAGGCCCTGGCACTGAGGTGGGGAGGAAAGTCTGGCCCAGATCATGAAGGCCTGGGCCCACGGAGGCCTGGGCAGGACTCCCTGAGCCCATGCGCCGTGTTTGTCTGTCTCTCTCTCTCTCTCTCTCTCTCTCTCTCTCTCTCTCTCTCTCTCTCTCTCTCTCTCTCTCGCAGGGTTAGAGCAGCAGGTGAAGAGAAGCATTAATGAATTGCTGGCCGACAGAATCCTCCAGAGTGACAGCGTCTTTGTGCAGGTGAGGGGCAGGCCTGCCACCTGTTCTTGGGGGTCCCCCATCATTCAGAGAGAACGCCTGTGGCTGCTGAGACCTGTGGGGTAGGGCCCTAGGGAAGGTCACTTGAGCCTCGGTTTCCCCACCTTGGGGTAGCAATGGCACAAAGGTCAAAGTCGCAAAAAGGTAGCGAACAGGCACAGAGGCTGTACACAGTAGGCACTCTGCAAGCCTTGGATCCTCTCTCTCCCCCCCAGAAATGCATCGACTGGAACCGGGAGGTGCTGAAGCGGGAGCTGGGCCTTACGGAGCGGGACATCGTGGACATACCGCAGCTCTTCTACCTGAGGGGCCCCCACGCCGAAGCCTTCTTCCCTGACATGGTGAGAGCATGGAGCTGTGCTGGTGCTTGGGGCCTGGCCGGGGCCTGGGGGGATCCCGTTGGGCCTCCAGAGAAGAGCAAAGAACCCCCTGTCCAGGCACAGGTGGCACGGGCGGGGCGGCCCGCATCCCCCAGCTTGTGTGTGCTTTCCGTGCCAATCAGTGGCTCTCCACCAGGGCCACTTTGCTCCCAGGGCATTTGGATTGCCTAAATAAGGAGGGGGGCCACTGGCACCCAGTGGGGGGGGGGGGGGCAGGGACGCTGCACAACATCCCTCAGGCGCAGGGCGTGGCTTTCCCCAAATGGGAAAAGGAAGTGTGGCTTTGGGTCCACATGTTTTGGGCTTCCGTTTCTGGGCCTCAGCCACCTTCTCTGCTCCCCAGCGGGGCTCCTGAGGCCAGCAGGTGGGGCAGGGGGCAGCTCCTCCCGGGCTGTCATTACCTGGGCAGCTGACAAGCAGGTGAGAGACTGTGAGCTCACCCGCCTGGCCCTGGGCGAGGCCCGATGCTATCGGCAGGGTCCTGGCCAAAGTGCCCATTATTCCCTTGGGAACCAGTGCCGGGATCTCTGTCCCCGCCTGCAAGATGCCAGCAGCACTCCCCCACTCCCCCCTTGTTGTGGCAACCAAAATGCCCCGGGGGCAAATCGCCCCTGGTGGAGAGCCACCGTCCTGAGGCGGGGCCGTGAGAACTTTCGGGGGTGATGGGCATGTTCTGTATTTGCACAGAATGACATGGGAGCCACTGAGCCACGCGTGGCTACTGAGCCCTTGAAACATGGCTGGTGTGGCTGACCAAATTTTCACTTTAGTTTGAGTTTTAACCGTCACAGGTGGCTAGTGGCTACCGTACTGAGCAGCAGAGTTCTAAGGGGTGGCCAGCTTCCGTCTGGCTGAGGGTTGCTGGTAAGGCCTGGGTCAGAGCCCATGACATTGGACAGCCCTCCTTTGGTTGTGGCCTTGCCCACACCTGCCAGAAGCCCACTCCCCAACACACATCATAGGGTCCCGGTCTGTGTTTCCTGGAAAGGCCTTCAGGGAATGCTCAGTGAACCCCTCATTTGTCAGATGGGGGAACTGAGGACGTAGAGGGGAAGGGTTGGCTTGCTCAAGGTCCCCCAGCAAGCCAGGGGGCGGCCTCCAGTCTCCTGAGTCCTCATCCAGGAGGGGCCACCTGGCTGGCTCTGTCCTGCACCCCGCACCTGGCTCCTCTCCCTCCCCTTAGCCTCCCGGCCCCACCCCTCCTCTGGCAGACTCTGGCCCATTAGTGAGCAAGTGGGTCGTTCAAGGCCTAAGACCCTCCAGCTTAATGTTGATCCCGTCCTAGACGGCTTTGCAGGGCAGACTAGGAGGTGAGGGGCTAGGCTTGGAGAATGGGACGCCACAGAGTCCAGGGCAGCCCACCTCCCCCTGAGATGACCCAGCCCTCCCCTCTAGAAGTGGGTCCAGAGGGTCCGCTCCTCTGGCCATCAAGCAGAGGCTGACTTTTCCTTTAAGAACTCCATGCCCTGCACTGGGGACATGTCCCTTCCCCACCTCTAGGGCTCCCAGCCGGGGCCCCCAGCTAGGGAAGCAGGGATGCCGCTGGAGATAAGCCCAGGTGCCCCCAAGGCTCCCAGCTGCTTACCCCAGTCTCAGCCCCAGGCCGCCAAAATGCTCCGTTCTGGCAGAGGATACAGCGTGTGAGTTTTGGTAAGGGCCAGACCAAACCAGATTTCAGCCTCTCAGTTCTCTGTGTGGCCTCGAGCACGCTACTTAACCTGTCCCAGGCCCAGCCTCAGAGGAAGGCTGTGCGGTTTAGTGATGATATATCAGGCACATAGCAGATGCTCAACACATGGTGGTAATTACCAGGGCTTCCAGGGACAGTTGAGCAAGCTGTGCACTGAACAAATGCACCAGCCCTACAAGGACAGTCACACCATAAATATATATTATTTTTTATTGATTTCAGAGAGGAAGAGAGAGAGAAATAGAAACATCAACGATGAGAGAGAATCATTGATTGGCTGTCTCCTGCATGCTCCCTACTGGGGATCAAGCCCGCAACCCCGGGATCTGCCCTTGACCAGAATCAAACCTGGGAACCTTTAGCCCACAGGCCAACGCTCTATCCACTGAGCCAAACCATCTAGGGCGATGGCATATTTTTTTGTACAAGTGTCTGTCAGATGATGGTAAACTCTTGTTCTAACCAAGTTGTTATGCCAATTTCCTGAGAGATGGAAGAAAGTGTTAGAGGAAGGTGTGTCTTTATATAAATCTCCCATGGATGTTACTAACAGCCCTGCCGGTTGGCAATCCTCTCTTCCAACCATAGATCTATTTCTTCTCTACTTCCATAGACCTTCTTTGTTCTTTCTTTATAAATATAATTTTATTGATTTCAGAGAGGAAGACAGAGGGGCAGAAACACCAACGATGAGAGAGAATCATCCATCTGCTGCCTCCTGCCGGCCCCGACCAGGAATCAAACCATGACCTCCTGGTTCATTGGTCGATGCTCAACCACTGAGCTACACCAGCTGGGCAGGACCTTCATTCTGAGAGAGCTCCGGCCCTGGTGGCCCAGGGATGCTGGCCAGGGTGGGACAGGCCCTGGGGGTGTGTCTGCCAGAGCCACAGGCCAGGAGGGTCCCCCAGGTGCCAAGTGTCCGCAGCCAGCCGGGCCTCCCTCCTGCCTTGTCTCTTCCGCAGGTGAACATGGTGGTCCTGGGCAAGTACCTGGGCATCCCCAAGCCCTACGGGCCCGTCATCAACGGCCGCTGCTGCCTGGAGGAGAAGGTGCGGGCCCTGCTGGAGCCGCTGGGCCTCCACTGCATCTTCATCGACGACTACCTGTCCTACCACAAGCTGCTCGGGGAGATCCACTGCGGGACCAACGTGCGCAGGCAGCCCTTCTCCTTCAAGTGGTGGCACATGGTGCCCTGAGCCTGCTCCCCGCCCGCCATCCTCTCTGCCCGCCTGTTGGGAAGCCCGCCAGAGTGAAAGCGAGGAACCTCTCCCCGGCCTCCATCCTCCGGGGGGAGGTCTACATGCACATCCCTCAAGTGCCCGCAAACGTGCTGGCCACCGTGGGCACGGGGACACAGGATGGGCACCGCACAGCCTCCCCTCGGAGCGGCCTGCACGCCGGAGAAGGACCACCCTTCGTCTTCCCTCCCCTACCCCAGCTCAGCTCCCAGGGGGCCTGGGGAAGACCAGCAGCCCTGGCTTTGCATCGCTCCCCTCCGTCCTGAGGGGCCCTTGGTGCTTGCCGGGCGTCAGTCCTCTCTTCCAACTGCCAGGAACGGGGCCCGGGGAGCCTGGGCTCCGATGTGAGGGCCCTGGCCTGTGGCTCCTGTAGGACCAGGGGTCTGGGCTGTCTTCCCTGCAGGGGACCCCCGGGCGGTGGCCTCCCGGCCCCCTCAGCTGGTTTACACAGGCCCATAAGGACGGGGGCAGCCAGCTGCGGAGGGTTTGCTTTAAAAAGAAGAAAAAAAAAAAAGCAACTAAACCCCTCTAATGCCTGACTCTGTCCTCGGAAGGGTGCTTGTTATCTGCTCGCTAGCCTTTAATTATGAGGGCTGGCTGCATCCAGCTCAAAACGCAAGGAGGTCAAAGGGAGGCCTGGGAGGGCATCAAAGGCAGGAAGCCTGGCAGGAGGAGGGGGGTGCCAGGCTGGCAGAGAGGCCTGAGGCACGGGACAGGAGCTGGGGCCAGGCTTCTGCGTCCGGGCTCCTGGGCCCTGGGTTCCGGACTCTGCCTGTGAGGCAGGCAGCCGGCTGCTCAGATGCAGCAGGGAGGGGCCCGGATGTGAGAGGAGGGTGGGGGGCCATTAGGCTATCTCTGAAGGTGGGGTTTAATTCCCTTTAATAGTCTCTAATTATTCCCTTCCTTCTGCAGGCGGTGGGAGGGGAAGGCTTGCCCGGGCTCCCTCAGCAACCCCATGACCCTGAGAGTAGCTTGGGTTTCCCGTGTCCTGTGTCCCCTTGTCTAGGAGGGAAGATGCAGCTGCCACAGGGGTTAAAGGTCCGGCCAGGACTGCACAGGCAGGCAGGCAGGCAGGCAGGCTTGGCCAGTGCAGGGTGAGAGGTGGCCCTCGCCCCAGACAGGCCTGGGCAGCAGGGAGCAGACCTCTTCTCTTCCTCCCACTGCTTGAGGGGCCACCTCAGGGCCCCCCCCAGCCTCTGAGCCTTTACCTGGGGGTTTTCGGCGGCCCCTGGTGAGACCTGGGCTGAGCCAGCTGCGGTTAAACTCTGCTAGCCTCGGGACACTCAGTAATCAGACGCTTACGTGGAAACCCAACATAGGAAATTGATAAAAATGGAACCGCTCTGGTGTAAGGTGGTGGAAGGGGAAGCATACCTTCCCTGTCCCCTTCTGGAAGGCTCTGTGGGACCCCATCTGCAAGCCCCCGATCCTACCGGCTCCTCTGATCGTGACCAAAAGGAAACCTAGACAGAGCTAAGAGGAGAAGGGAGGTCTTCAGGAACTGGGGCCCCAGGTGAAGGCAGAGAGGGAAGGGGGTAACGCAGAGAGACGGGGAGCACGTCCCCAGAGCAGCACTGGGTGTGCAAAGCACCAGAATTGCCGCAGGGGCTGCTGGGGGACACTCATGTCCCCTCTGAAGACGATCCAGGTGACCGGTCACCTCCTTTCTGGTCAATAAAAATGTCAGCATGCATTTCTTCCAGTGGCCGCCTCCTTGGCGTTTGTGGGGTGTGAGGAGGAGGAGGGAAGGGAATTTCGCCCACCTCACCACTGGGTAGCCAGGCAGGCTGCTCCATCAGAGGGAAGGCCGGCTGGGGCTATGGACAGAGGCCGGAGGGCCCCAGCAGGACTGGTGCCCGGAGCCCCATACCACTGATTCCTTTCATTTCTGCCTCTAAAGCCACTGCGTTGCCCTAACCAGTTTGGCTCAATGGATAGAACATCAGCCCGTAGACTGAAGAGCCCTGGGTTAGGGCACATCCCCAGTAGGGGGTGTGCAGGAGGCATCTGATCCATGATTCTCTCTCATCGATGTTTCTAACTCTCTAATCCCTCTCTCTTCCTCTCTGTAAAAATCAATAAAATATATTAAAAAAAAAATAAAGCCACTGCATTACTCAGCGGTCTGACTTCAGGGATGAAGGTACCTCTCTCGCATCCTACACACTGGTGGCTGCCTCAGGTTGACAGTCCCTCACCCACCCACTCGTTCACTATATTTTCGCTTTTGTTGTGCACTTAGAGGCAAAAGCCTTGCCACCCGTCATTGACACTTTAGTCTGAACGAGCCACAGATCTGTTCCTAAAAGCTGGTCATAACTGGGAAGAGGCAAAGGCCTGGGTCTGCTGCCGGAGGGAGAGTCAGGGCTCTGTTCCCAGCGCAGTGGGCCTGGGGTAGGGGTGGGCAGCCCCCCACTTCCTGTATCTATCTCCCAACGGTGCTCACTGTGGGCTGAGGAGACTGTCTGACAGTCCTAGACTCTAGGACTTCCTCCTGAACTCAAACTCTTACCCAGAGCTGCGTCAGCCAGCAAGCATTTTACAGCCTAGAACGTGAGGCTGCCACCGGGCCCGGCAGTCCAGCCACTCTCCCTGAGAAGGACCTCCCCCCCACCCCCCGAAACTGGGAGACCGGAGCGCCAGCCTTAGAGTCCTGCTGAGGCCCTGACTTCGGCAAGTGCTTTAGCCGGGGACTCTGGGAAGTGGGTCCTGGTCTCCACCTGGCCTCAGCCATCAGCCGCACCGTACCGGGGAGAAGAGAGGAAACCTCTATTCAGCACCTTCTACGCCCCTGGGGGCAGGGCGTGCCCCTGCCGCACTCTCTGCCAGGGCTGGTGATTAGCCACATTTTCTACAGGTGAGGAAACCAGGCCCGAGAGCCCTCTTCATGGTGGAGTCTGAACCCGAGGCCCCTCCTGCCGGAGCCCTTGCTCCTGCTGTTCCTCCGGGTGCCTCAGAGTCCGCTCCGGCCTCAGCTTCCCCACCCGAAGAGCAAGCCTGCTCCAGCATCCAAAGCTCCTCCTAGTCAGAGAGCTTTTTCACCCTCATCACTTCCCCCTCCCAGAGGCTTTGTTATCTAATAATAATAATAATAATAATGAATAACAACAACGCTCATCATGAAATAATGCCAAGCTCTGTACTAGAGCTATACCTACATTGTCTCATGTAAGCCGGTACAGCACCCACTTATCAGATGTGAAAGCTGAGGCACAGAACAATCAGTGGCTCGCCCAGCTCACCCAGCCAGGATGTGGCTGAGCCAGGGCTGACATCCAATCCTGCCTCTAAAGTCCACAGACTTAAAGAGAGAGGCCGGCGTTTACCAAAGTGCACCCGCATCCTTCGGGGCGCTTGTAAAAAGTCCAGGTGCATCAGACTGAGGCCGGGCCCAGGACTCTGCATTTTGCCAGCTCCCCAGCAGGGTAGAGAAGCCACCCATTTTATTCTGAAAATGCAGGAAAAGGGGATGAGGAGAATGGGAAGTGAGAAACACAGACCAATACTGCACAGCTCTGTACCCCACCATCTCCCACGCCCCCAGGCCCTTGTGCTCTGGCCAGGTACCTGTAGAGACTTGCTCCCCTTTAAAGCCAGAAATTAACTCCCTCAGTGCTGGGGTGGAAGCAACAAGTTCCTATGCAAATCAGGTTTCTTCCAGCCAATCCAGAGATCCTGGCTCTAGGAAGGGGCGTGTCCTCCAGGACGGCAGCCAATGAGCTAGCACCCTAGGCTGGAGGGGCAGGGCCAGGCTCTTTTAAACCACTGGCCAGGGGGCCTGCAGGTAGGCAGTGCTGGGTTGTGAGGCCCCAGCCCTGTTGGAGGCCAGCATGTCCCTGCAGAGGATCGTGCGTGTGTCCCTGGAGCACCCCACCAGTGCCGTGTGCGTGGCCGGCGTGGAGACCCTGGTGGACATTTATGGGTAAGAGCCGGAGGCCTGGGCTCTGCAGGCCCACGGTGTGAGCTCCCTATGAGCTGTGTAGGGCATCTTCAGGCTCTGGCCTGGCTCAGCTGCCTTCTCCTGAGCCTTGGCCTTGGAACACCAGCCAATCACAAGAGCTTGGGTAGTCACCTTTGGCGAGGAAAGACCCTAGCCAGGAAACTCGAAGTGTGGGAGGCCAAAGGTGGGTAGAGAGAGGCTTATGGCGGCTGAACTCTGGCCAGGGCCTTGGGGAGGAGGGGATGGTGGTGGTGCTGGAGCCACGGGGCTTGCGCATTTTCTCAGTCTGGGGGACCCTGCAGGCTGGGCTGAGGGTCTGGCTGAGCACATAGAAATAGGAAGAGACATACTGCCCTCCCCATCCCCAGTTCCTGCATCAATCTTCTCCCCCCCCCCCCCCCCCATTACTTACACGTCTATAGCACTTACCCAGGGCCAGGCCCTGTTCTAAGAGCTTAACAAGCCTCTTCAATTTAACCTCCACAACCACCGTATGAGCCAAGTTTATTCCTCTTCGTCTTATTTGACAGGTGAGGAAACCGAGACACAGGGAGGGCCAGCCATTTGCTCGGGTCACACAGTTACTAAGTGGCCAAGTCGGGATTCAAACCCACCCATGGCCAGGAGTCTTATGGACTTGGCTGCCCGCCCCTTGAGGAGGAGGGTTTGCTTCCTCCGGCTGTTGGATGCCCATGCATTGTGCCCCCACCGCGGACGGGACTCCTGCCCGGCAGCCAGAGCAGTCCTGGGTTAGTGGGAGGTCTCTTCCGGCTCAGAGAGGCCATGATTGAGCAATCCTGACGCTCGGACGGTGGGCCAGCGGGAGAAGGGGCAGTGGGCATGGTGACTCAGTCCTGGCTCCGCGTTTTCGCAGCTGTCTGACCCTAGGAAAGTCGCTTTACCTGAGTCCTCCGTATGATGGAGATGATATAATAATAATAACAATAATAATAATAATAATAATAATAATATCAGCAATGATACTTAGAGCCTGCTCCACCCAGTCACTGCCTGGCGCTTTACATATGTTTGCTAATTCCCTTAACCATTCTAGGAGGCAGACATTATCATCCTCCCCATTTTATAGATGGGGAAACTGAGGCACAGGGAGGTTGAGTAACTTGCCCCATGCGTCACACAGCCAGCGGGGAGTGCAGAGCCAGGAAGCGACCCGAACAATTTGGCCTTTAGTCCCCAGGGCTCTTGGGAAGATTGAGTGAGATTGTGCGTGCAGAGCATGAGGTGAAGCCTGGCCTGTGGTGCACACTCAGTTATGGTGACTGCCACCATGATTATCATCCTTGTCACCATATCGAGGCTTTATCCTGACCCTGTGGACAGCCTCAAGTGTCCCCAAGCCTGCCATACACCGGGGAGCGACCTCTGAACTGTATTGGAAGAAGGAGGAGATGAGAAAAGAGACTGTAGCATAGGCTGAGCAATCAGGGCAGGCTTCCTGGAGGAAGGGCACCAGCCAGACCCTTGAGGGATGAGCACAGGCACGACACTAGGCCGCTCTGTCTGAGGCAGAGGATTAAACCCTGTCTTCCTGCCTCGTGTTGGGTTGGAGATGGCCCTGACTGGGCGGGGGTGGGGGTGGGGGACTCTGTTTTCCGGAGCAGGGATTCCTGTGCTGAGCCATGCCCCGGGGACGAACGTACAGCCAGGGTTGAGAGTCGCTGCCCTCGGTGGAAGGCAAACAGCCCGCGTCGCCCCTTGCTCAGCAGAGGCGGTCTAATGGGGTGGAAAGGCTTGGGCACCTGTGGGCCAGTGACCCCGAGGTTTGGTCTGAGCTCTGCCACCATTTGTAGTGTCATTTGGAACAACCTCCTGCTCCTTCCTGGGCCTCGGTTTCCCCATGTGCCCTGAAAAGCAGTGGGTTTCAAGCTCTGCTCCCAGGTGCCTCTGAGGTGACAGAGCAGCTCCCCGCTGTCTGCAGCTGATTTTCTTTTCTTTTCTTTTCTTTTCTTTTCTTTTCTTTTCTTTTCTTTTCTTTTCTTTTCTTTTCTTTCTTTTTTTAATATATTTTATTGATTTTTCACAGAGAGGAAGGGAGAGAGATAGAGAGCCAGAAACGTCGATGAGAGAGAAACATCGACCAGCTGCCTCCTGCACACACCCCACTGGGGATGTGCCCGCAACCCAGGTACATGCCCTTGACCAGAATCGAACCCGGGACCTTTCAGTCCTCAGATCGATGCTCTACCACTGAGCCAAACTGGCTTCGGCTGCAGCCGATTTTCAGCTGAGAGCTCTGACTGAGAGGCCAGGATCTGGGAGCCTCACTGAGCGGGAGGAGCAGCTGGTACCTCCCCCTGGAGCCAGAGCTGCCTGGGCCTTGGTCTCCCCTGTCCCTGGGGGCCATTCGGGGGGAACCTTGATGGTCATCTTGTCGACCTGTGTGTTTTCAGCTACAGGGGCCTTTCCTGTCAGTTCCTCGGCTTGGAAAGTCTGCTTTTGTCTTCCCAGAGGCCCATGGGTTTGGGTTTGCAGGGGAGTGGGGACAGAGCGGGCCACGAGTCCTGGTTGTCACTTACTAGCTGTGTGACAAGTTATGTGTCATCCCTGAGCCTCAGTTTCCTCATCTGCAGAGTGGGGATGATATGGCGATGGGAGCCGCCTGCATCACCGTTCTCACCATCGAGGGAAGACACGAGGCTCCAGGGGAGACCTGACTTGTCCTGTTTCCCAGGATGGGGTGGGCTCACCCGGAGTCACCCCGTGGGCCCTGGGGCACCGGGCTCCGGCATTGCTGAGCCAGCCCACCCTCGCTGTGCTTCTGGCTTCGCTGGGCATCAGGGTGGTTTTGAGTGCAGGTCCCCGGGCTGCCTGTGGCACTTCTGGTTCTGGAATCACCAGGGGGGTCCCAGGTTGGGCACTGCTGGGGTGACCCGCTGTCCCAGTTTGCCCAGGACCTTCTAGGTCCCAGCACCGAGAGTCCTGAACCCCAGGAAGTGCCTCCATCCCTGGCAGATCCCCTGCCGCGCATCACCCTCCCTTCCCCGCCTCCTGGGCTGGCTGGGAGGGCTTGGTGCTGGGGGCCTTGGCCTGTCCTGTGTGCGGAGAGACTCGTCTGGGAGAAACCGGGGCTCCAAGCCACATGCACCTCCTGGGGCTGGGCCGGGGGGACACGGGCTGGCCACTTCTGCTGACCTCCAGGAAGTGGGACACCCAGATCCTCCCGTACCTGACGCAGGGCCTCCCATCAGCCACCCCTTTGATGATCTTCTTCTTCTTCTTCTTCTTCTTCTTCTTCTTCTTCTTCTTCTTCTTCTTCTTCTTCTTTAAAATATATTTTTATTGATTTTTTTTACAGAGAGGGAGAGGGATAGAGAGAGTTAGAAACATCGATGAGAGAGAGTCATCAATCAGCTGCCTCCTGCACACCCCCTACCGGGGATGTGGCCGCAACCAAGGTACATGCCCCTGACCGGAATGGAACCCGGGACCTCTCAGTCCGCAGACCGACGCTCTGCCACTGAGCCAAACCGGTCTCGGCCCCTTTGATCTTCTTAACACACAGCTCCCGTAAGGAGGCATGAGCACTGCCCTGGGGGTCTGGAGCCCTCCCGTCCGGTCCCTTTGCTCTGCAGCCTCTGTTTTCCCCGCAGCGAAATGAGGGCACGGGTTCCGGTGACCCCGACTTTCTCTCACCCCGAGCACTTACACCCCCTCTCTCCCCGCTCCTTTGATCTTCTCATTAGCCCCCCTTTATAGGCGCTGGCACTGAGGCAGAGGGAGGCCGCCCCGCTCCCTCGAGGTCACACACCTGGTGGCCTTTCCTTCCAATGACCGCATGTGAGCCTCACGATGGCCAGTGAGTCTGGCTAAGTGGGGGGTCATTATCCCACTTTATAGGTGAGGTGACCGAGTGCAGGGAGGCCAGGCGACTACTCAAGGTCACCCGGCTGATGTGTGATCCAGCCTGTCTAGTGTCTGACTCTTGACTCCGGTCCAGGCCCCACCCCTGACCCCGTGGCCCTGAGCCCCGTCTGGCTGCTCCGGGCGGCGGAGCTCTGTCCTCGGCTCCCGGTGGGATCGAAGGCTCTGGGGAGCACGGTGCCTGTGGACACAGTGGGCGCCCCTCGGACAATAAGAAGATGATAAGACTGATTTCAAACAGGACGCCCCGACGAGCTGGAGTGAGGGAAGCGCAGTCCCGGGGTCAGATAACATCTCGGACTTCTTAACCCCACAGTGAATGCGTGGGAAATGCACAGGGGAAATGTGAATGCACATGGAGCCTTGGAATGCAAGACTGCGTATCCATTTGTGGGTGGTGGAGGCTTGACTCCCAGGAGCTCACTGGGAGGATCTGAGGGGCCTGGGGTGGTCAGGGAAGGCTTCCTGGAGGAAGCAAGACTTTGACCCAAAGCTCAAGCAGCGGAACAAGGGCTGCCCCCCCCCCCAGCACTTCCGAGGCTCCCTGTTCTCCCAGGTCAGTGCCGGAGGGCACAGAGACGTTCGAGGTCTACGGGACCCCGGGTGTGGACATCTACATCTCCCCCAGCGCGGAGAGGGGCCGGGAGCGCACGGACACCCGGCGGTGGCGCTGTAACGCAGGCCTGGAGATCATCGTGGTCATGAACTCCCCCAGCAATGACGTCAACGACAGTCATGTGAGTGGGTCCCTGGCCTGGGGCAGCGCGGGGAGGCAGTGATCTAGCCTCTCTGGGCCTTCTTTTTACCCAGAGGACAGAGTAGCGTGGTGAGTAAGTGCCTGGCCCTAGAGCCAGCCAGCTCTGAGACTTAAAGACACAAAGTGTGGCCCTAGCCAGTGTGCTCAGTGGATAAAGCATCGGTATCAAGAGTATGTACCTCGGCTGCAGGCTTGATGCCCCGCCCTGGTCGGGGCGCATGTGGGAGGCAACCAACTGATGTGTCTCTCTCACATTGACGTTTTTCTCTCTCTTCTCTCCCCATCCTTCCACTCTCTCTAAAAATCAATAGAAAAAGATCCTCAGGTGAGGATTAACAGAAAACAAACAAACAAGCCTGGACCGGTTTGGCTCAGTGAATAGAGCGTCGGCCTGCGGACTAAAGGGTCCCGGGTTCGATTCCGGTCAAGGGCATGTACCTTGGTTGCGGGCACATCCCCAGTGGGGGGTGTGCTAGAGGCAGCTGATCGATGATTCTCTCTCATCGATGTTTCTAGCTCTCTATCCCTCTCTCTTCCTCTCTGTGAAAAATCAATAAAATATATTAAAAAAAAAAAAAAAAGAAAACAAACAAACAAGAAACCAAAGTGTGTGACCTTGGCCAATGGTTCTAAGTGGTAGAGCATTGAGCCCATGCACTGAGGGGCCGCAGGTTCGATTCCTGGTCAAGGACAGGTTCCTGGGGCAACCAGTCAATGTGCCTCTCCCACTTCGATGTTTCTCTCTCCCTCTTCCTCCTCCTCTCTCCCTTCCCCCTTTCCATTCTCTCTAAAAAGCAATGGGAAAAATATCCCCTGGTGAGGATGAACAAAAACACAAACAACAAACAAACAACAAACAAACAACAACGCACACAGTGTGTGTCCTCTGCGAGCAGTTTCTCCACCTGTGGGCTGAGGTTGCTTAGGTTATCCCTGCAGCTGCGTGTGAAGGAGAGAAAGCAGGGACCAGGGGGCAGGGAGGGATGCTCTTTCTGGTGAGACATCTTCCCACGGTGACATCTCCCCAAGTTGCCTCTTCTTCCTCTAATCTACTCTCTTCCTGTCCCCCTCCCTTCCCTTCCTCGGGGCATAATGACTTCCCTTCCCTCCTCTCTCTGCTCACTCAGCTAACAGAGTGTCTTTAACCTGCCCTGGCTGTAGGCAACCTTCTGGCCCCAGGGCAAGGTACACTTAGAATGTGGGAGGAATGGGGTGGCCTCTGAGCTTGGCACAGGCGATGCCACCTTATATGGCTGATGGGAACCAGGGCTTGTCGTACGGGAGCGATGGAATTACACTCCATGTCAGGAACCATGTTTTGGAAAACTGTCCCTTTAAGAGCACTGCCCATGAGCCCACCCAGCCCTCCCAACAAGGCGGCTTTGATGCATCAGGCTCCAACTGCTTTATCGTCCTCACCGTCTCCGGCCCCGCCTTGGACAGTTACTGGGTGCTGGTTGTGGGCCAGGCACCGTGCTGAGCATGTTACACGAGTTCCTTCCTTAATCCTCACAGCCTATAATCACTCCTGCAGGTAGGAACTGTCATTATCCCCCGCTCTCCAGCCCAGGAAATTGAGGCCTAAGCAGATAGGAACTTTTCCCAGGATACTTCCACGTGAGGCCTCTGAATCTGAGCCCAGTGCCGCCCGCCCACCGCTTACGACAGCTGATGTTTGCAGGCACTTTCTGTGCGATCAGTCTTTGACACGTGTTGTTTTAGGCTGCACTATAGTCCTCTGAGCCACGAATCTGTATGGTCCCAGTTTGCAGATGAGGAGACTGAGCCGGCTGGGAAAGGTGAAGGGCTTTGGTCAAGGTCACACAACCCAGAGGTGCTGGGCTCTCTGAGTCCAGGCCTGTCTGAGTCCCAGAGATAAAAACATTGGCTTGGAGAGTGTCCCAAACCCTGCCCCGTCTGAACTCCTCATTGTATAAATGGTGGGACTAAAACTCAAAGGGGAGAGGGGCTTGCCAAAATCACATAGTAGCCATCAGTAGCACTGGGACCAGGTCTCTATAGTAGGCCCATTTTACAGATAGGTCAACCAAGGCATGGACAAATAAATGGCACCGAGAAGGCTAAAGGAAGGGCTGAGTTGGTAAACTCAAGCTCAGTGCACAGAGATCTCCTCCCCTCTTTGCCAGATATTCCAAGGTCTCCGTAGGGTGGGGGCTCTTGGCTTAGCCAACATGACCCTCGGCCCATCTCTCCACAGGTTCAGATTTCCTACTACTCTGCACATAAGCCCCTGCCCCTGGCATACACAGTGCTCTACCTCACCTGCGTTGGTAAGTTGGGGGCCCTGGTGAGGGTGTGGCCAAAGGGCGTTGGCCAAAGGCAGGATGGGAAGTGGTTGGGAATGACACTGAGCAAGGATCTTGTTACCAATATAAATGAGTTTTGTTTTGTTTTGTTTTTTAATTAAGAAGTGCACATTTAAAAAATTCAAACAGTAAAAAAGAGTACATAATTGACCCTTAAAAAAACATGGGTTTGAACTGCATGGGTCCAATTATTGATATATATGGATTTTTTCTTTTTTTCCAATTGACCCATGCAGTTCAAACCTGTGTTGTTCAAGAGTCAACTCCATGGTGGGGAATCTGAGTCTGCAGAGGGCTGACTATAGTTATATGTGTGAGGTCAGTGCCCCTAACTTCCAAATTGACCCAAGACTACAAGTTCCCCAGGCCCAGCATCCTTCTAAGATGTGCTGTGTTTATATAAATAGACACATGAATATGTGTTTATTCCCCCTCTTTTGTAAGCAAATGGAAGCATATACAGACATGTAACTGGACCTTGCTTTTTCCAACTTAAATTTTTAGGGGGCTAATTCTTCACAAACTAATATATAAACTCCATGCAACTATCAGACAGGAAATATAAAGTGATTAATATGTTAAAGGCTGTAGAGGAAAAGGTGGGTAACATACATGAATATGTGGGAAATTTCAGCAGAGAGATGAGAACTATAAGAAGGATTCAAATGGAAATGCTGGAAATAAAAATCCGATGAAACATGTTTTTGATAGGTCCATAGATAGACATGGCACAGCTGAAGAAAGAATTGGTGAACTCGAAGACAGGGCAACAGTTACCAAACTGAAACACAAAGAGAAAGAAAGAATGAAATGAACAAAATAACAGAACAGAGATTCAACAGCTCTGGGCTAGTATCAAACAGTCTAAATAGAACTTTGTAGGGCTGACCTTAAATCTCATAAAGAAGCACACAGGGCAAGAATAGCCAAGACAATTTTGAGAAAGAACAAGAGGGAGGGATACATGGTACCAATGGCTTTTCTCCAAGTAGTAGTAGTTGAGGCATCTGATTAAATACAGACCAGAGATCAATAGAGAACTGGCCATAGACCCCACTCATGTGAAAACCACATGAGAATCACTAAACTTTGAACCATATCTCGTATTATATTGATAAATTCCAGATGGGTTAAAACATTTTTTAATATGTTTTTATTGATTTCAGAAAAGAAAGGATAGAGAGATAGAAACATAAATTATGAGAGAGAACCATTGATTGGCTGCCCCTTACTGGGGATCGAGCCTGCAACCCTGGGCATGTGACCGGAATCGAACCCAGGATCTTTTGGTTCTCAGGCCGACACTCTATCCACTGAGCCAAACCAGCTACGGAAAGTTAAAAATCTTAAAGTGAAATCAATATTTTAGAGCTTTTAGAAGAGAATATCTTTAAACTCAAGGTTGTCTTTAACAAGGAAAAATGATAGCACAGATCCTAAAGGGAAAGATGGATGTTAGGCTGCATTAAAATTTAAAACTTCTATACAACAGAGGAATCCAACTCTGGACTGGGAGGAGAAATCTGCAATGCATGTGGCTTCCTTGGAGCATGGAGATTATGGAACACTGCCATCAATAAGAAAAAAAGACAAAGGACTAGAAATAGGCGGAAAATGTGAACAAGCAATTCACAGAAGAGAAAGCCGCAGGGATCAGAGCCCAAAGGAAAAGACGCTGGACTTAGTGCTGCCAAGGAGGTGGAGCTGGGAGCTCCTGGCACTGTGGGTGGGAGTTTGCACCACTATGGGTGGTACAAGCACGTGGAGAGCAATTAGCAAGAAGGTTAAAAATGCTCCATCTTCAAGAGGCATTTTAGAAGCAGAACTGTGAGTTATGGGAAATGCACATTGTACACTTTGATAGCTATTGCCAAATTGCTCTCCAAAAAGACAGTACCACTTGCTATATCTGCCAACAGGGGATGGATGTGCCTTGCCAACACTGTGCGCTATCAGCCTTCTCCCTTTGTGCCAATCAGAGGGGCTGTATCTCATTGTTGCTTTAATTCGCCTGCTTTTAGTTTGGACCGAGATTTCTATCTCCCTGCCTCCCCCTCCCTGAACACACACATTGTTCATTGGAAAGTATCTATATAATAAAAGCCTTAAGTGACCATTACGGCAGAGTGACCAGAACGACTGGTTGCTGTGATGTGCACAGACCACCAGGGGGCAGACTCTCAACACAGGAGCTGTCTCCTGGTGGTCAGTGCACTCCCACAAGGAAGTTGGGCCCAAGGCTGGTGAGCCTCTCCCACCTCCGTGTCATCTCTAAGGAGCAGTGAGCAGGTGGGCGGTAAGGAGCAAGGGGTCCCAGACTGCAAGAGGGATGACCGACTGCTGGCTTAGAGCCACTCCCCATGGGTCTAAGCCAGCAGTCGGACATCCCCCAAGGGGTCCCAGACTGTGAGAGGGCACAGGCCAGGTTGAGGAACCCTCCCCCCTACCCGCCAGTGCACAAATTTTGTGCACTGGACCTCTTATACACACAGAAAAGTGCAGAAAGCTTTATTTTGGTATTGATTTCAGAGTGAAAGAGAGAGGGAGAGATAGAAACATCAATGATGATAGAGAATCATCCTGCACACCCCTTACTGGGGACAGAGCCTACAACCCTGGCATGTATTCCAACCGGGAATCAAACCGTGACCTCCTGGTTCATATGTCAACTCTCAAGCACTGAGCCACACCGGCCAGACAATAAAGCTTTATTTTATGCACACACATTAATGAATAGTGAAAAGGCAAATGAATAGCCATCGCCCAGGTCAAGAAATGAATCATGATTAGCACCTCAAATAGACCCCTCTCTGATCTCCAGCCTCCTTCCTGTAGACAGTATTTGCTTGCTTTTCTTTGTGGGTTTGTCACCTGAGTATGCATACCCAAATAATATAGTCTCTTTTTGCAGCTCTTTGAACGTCCTATGGAAGGAATCACAGTGTACATATTATTTTTCCGGTGGGACTTCTTTTGCCCACATTCTGTTTGTGGGATACATTCATTCACTGGTTGCATGGTGGTTGGGGATCTTTCCAAGTTTAAAAATTAATTCCAATGTTTCCTTCTTCCCCCTCCCCCTACCTCTCTCCTGTGAATGCCCCGTTTGTGTTATAAAATCTCCCCCGGTTCTGGGGAGACATGTTTAGAAGGTGGATGGAAGCTGGGATTTTAAGAGTATGGGATGAAGGTGAAGCCCAGACAGGCCACAGCCGGCAGATGGCGGGGACCGGGTTCACATCCACGTCTGTCTGACACCGAGGTCCAGGCTCACTCCCCCATCCCAAGGAGATGAGGCAGCTTCACACAGACCAAGAATGCCAGGGCAACCTGAGCTCAGTGCAGGGTGTGCCCCAGACAGTGAGGGCTGTAGGGATACAGAAGAGGGAGAGATCAGGGAAGGCTTCATGGAGGGGGCAGCATTTGTCTTGGGCCTTGACTCTGACCCTGCTTCCTCCCCAAGGCTGCTTCCTTTCCCCAGCCCAGGGAGAGAGGCTCCAGATGCCCCCACCCCACCTCTGGGCAGGGTCTTCTTGGAGATTACTTCCGTTTGCCCAGCCCCAGGTGGGCCCTGAGAACAGAAGGAAGAAGGTGAAGGTCATAGGCCTGTGTTGACCTCCTGGGAACCCAGTGGTGACGTACCCTCTGCCCTCCCCTTGCAGACATCACTCTGGATTGTGACATGAACTGTGACGGCAGGCAGGACGGGAGCTTTGTGGACAAGGTAGGACATTTGCCCTGGGCCCAGAAAGGGGTGTGGATTCTAGAACTGCTCTAGGTTGGGTTCATAGAGGCGAGGTTGTGACAGGCACAACCAGCTGATGCTGAGGTCAGGAGAGCCAGGCCTCTTCCATTACCAGGAGAGAAGCCATCACCAGGGACTAGGAAGCACACATGTGCTCAGCGCTAGGCTAGGCCTTGCTTTGTGGAAACCTCCTTCTGTATTTTTCTATCTAGGTTGGGGGTCAATAAACGTTTTCTGTAAAAACAAGATAGCAAAATATTTTAGGCTTCGCAAGCCATTCAGTCTCTATTGCAGCTACTTGATTCTGCCATTGTAGTGTGAAAGAGCTACAGTCGGTATGTAAACAAGTGCATATGACTATG
Organism: Pipistrellus kuhlii; assembly: GCF_014108245.1. Classification (NCBI taxonomy): domain Eukaryota; kingdom Metazoa; phylum Chordata; class Mammalia; order Chiroptera; family Vespertilionidae; genus Pipistrellus; species Pipistrellus kuhlii. Next base: position 187,030,048 of record NW_023425515.1, on the reverse strand, counting down.
TTCCAATAAAACTTTATTTACAATCACAGGCCAGGGGCCATAGTGTGCTAACTCTTTGATCTAGGAGTAAAGGGAAATCTACCATTATAACAGTATAAAACTGTTAGAGAACTCTGGGCTGAATTGTGGTGGTACTTCATGGTAGTAGGAGTTCGGAGGAAAAGGGCAAGGTGGGCTGGGTGAGCGAGGAAGATTTTCTGGAAGCAAGTCCACTTGAGCTGGACGTAAAAAGGGAGGGTAGTCCCATTGGAGGGAACAGCAGGAGCTGAGGCTGGAGGGAGGGATGGACTTAGAATTAGGAGGTTGCCTGTTGCGAAAGAGAACAGACAGCCACGAAAGACAGCTGCCAGTTTGGAGGTGATGATGTGGGCAGTGGAGAGCCATTGCTGTTCATTTTCTTTCTTTTTAAAAAATATTTGTATAGATTTTAGAGAGGAAGGGAGAGGAAGAGAGAGACAGAAACATCAATAATGAAAGAGAATCATTGACTGGCTGCCTCCACGTGGCCCCCACTGGGGATCAAGCCTGCAATCCAGACATGTGCCCTGTCTGAGAAGCAGACTCCTGGTTCATAGGTTAATGCTTCATCACTGAGCCACACCGGCCGAGCCATTGCTGTTTCTTGAGCAGGAGGCGCTTCAGTGAGAGCAGACCTGTCCTCAGAGGGCAGGATGGGATTGGCCAGCCAAGAGGATGCTGGGGAGGGTGGCACAGGTGTGCCCCCCCCCCCCATCACCAGCTTTGCTTTGTCATTGGCAGCGCCAGTGGGTCTGGGGGCCCGATGGGTATGGGGCCATCCTGCTAGTGAACTGTGACAGGGATGACCTGAACTGTGATGACCGGGACAACTGTGACCAGCACGTGCGCTGCCTGCAAGGTGAGGGGCCCAGGGCAGCCCGTGTCCCCGGGTGTCCAGGGTCACTGCTCACCTCATTTGTAGGGACTCCAACCCATAGGCACGGCCGGAGGTCCAGCTCCCAGACACACCTTTTTAAAAATATATATATTTTATTGATTTTTTTACAGAGAGAAAGAGAGAGGGATAGAGAGTTAGAAACATCGATGAGAGAGAAACATCCATCAACTGCCTCTTGCACACCCCCTACTGGGGATGTGCTAGCAGCCAAGGTACATGTCCTTGACCAGAATTGAACCTGGGACTTTTCAGTCCGCAGGCCGATGCTCTATCCACTGAGCCAAACCGGTTTCAGCCCAGACATACTTGGACGGTTTTCTCAACCTGCCTTGGGCTGGCAGCTGCCCCCCGCAGCATCCCCAGTGCCATGCACGCCCCAGGATGGGACTCAAGAAAAAAGCTGTCCCCTTCCTTTCCCTCCAGGGGAGCAGGGGGTGTTAGCATTATCTGAGCACCTCCTGTGGGCCAGACCCTTTCCCCACATTCTCTGTCCGGCTCCTCAGACCTGGAAGACATGTCCGTCATGGTCCTGCGGACCCAGGGCCCCGCCGCCCTCTTCGATGACCACAGACTCGTCCTCCACACCTCCAGCTACGACGCCAAGTGGGCGCGGGTCTTCCACGCCTGCGGTGAGTTCACGCCCCTCCCCCGCTGCCCAGCGCCCGGGGACAGCTCTGCCCGGGCTCCCGGGTGCCCTGGGGGCCGGAGGAACGGTCAATGCGTGCGCTCCGGGCCTGGCCAGCTGGCGTCTCCAGCATAGGCCTGGCCCGAGGTTGTCTTACTGGATGAATGGATTTTTAAAATGTATTTCAAGCACGCCTAGAAATGTTTGCTCTCAAAATACTTCAAGTGTGCACAAAAGCAGGGAGAACAGTGTCACGAACGCCCAGAGGCCAACCCCTCAGATTGAGCAGGGATCGCTCTCCGTCCTTCTTGTTTCCTCTGTCCCTCGCTGATTACCCAGGTGTTCCTCAGCCAGTCCCGGGCACCAGGGGCACGGGCCCTGCAGAATTCAGGGTGCATTTCCCAGAGAAAAGCCATAACTACTTCACGCAGCCGCAAGGCCAGTTCCGCCAGTCCAAGCAAGGATGCAAAAGACCTCCTCACAATACAAATCAACACAAGTCATAAGATGCTCACTTTTTAAAAAGACCAAACAGTATCAAAGCATCTGGAGTGAAAAATAAGAGACCTTTATCCCTAACCCTAAACCTGACTCTTAAAATGTGTTCACTGATAAGGATCCAGTATGTGTTCTAAGCACTTTTCCTATATGTACTGAATGTGCCTTTGTGTGCGTGTGTGCGTGCACACGTGTGTGCGTGAGCATGCAGGTGCATTCATGGTGTGCCTATTCTGCTTTCCAACCTGTTTCTTTCACTGAACCATATACTCAGCCCCTCTTTCTGTGCATTTATCGGGTCTGCTTTATTCTTTTCCCCAGCTCCATAGCCTTCCAAAGCTAGCACCCTACCCTGCCCCCTGGGTCACTCGGCTGCTGATTTTACAATAGGTTCATTGAGGGCAAAGGCCTAGCTCATGGCGGTATCCTGAGTCCACAGCTGTGCCTCAGACACACATAGTAGGTGCGCAGTGAATGTTTGTTCGATGAACACGCAAACCACCAGTGAAGACCCTGGTGTGTGTCTTTTTAAAAAATATATTTTATTTATGTATTTATTTTAAATATATTTTATTGATTTTTTACAGAGAGAAAGGGAGAGAGAGCTAGAGAGCTAGAAACGTCGATGAGAGAGAATCATCAATCAGCTGCCTCCTGCACACCTCCCCCTGGGGATGTGCCTGCAACCAAGGTATATGACCTTGACCGGAATCGAACCCAGGACCCTTCAGTCCGCAGGCTGACACTCTATCCACTGAGCCAAACCGGTTTCAACTGGTGTGTGTCTTTTGTAGGAAAGACACCTACAAGTGGAACGGCTGGTTAGGAGTACACGTGACTTTGTTAGATGTCGACAACGTGTTCCCCAGCCCCAGCCTGGCCCACAGGGAGTATTAAGCACCCTCCCCCCCCCCCCCCCCACTTTGCCAGTGGGAGGTGAGGCGCCAGAACTGTCTGGCTGGCGTTTGGGGTGAGGCCACACAGCTCTCCTGCGCCCCTCACGCTGCCCGGGCCCCCCCGGGAGCCACAGCTGCTACTCTGGTCCCCTCCCAGGCCCCGAGGACTCGTGCGAGGCCTACAGGCACGTGCTGGGCCGGGACAAGGTGTCCTACGAGGTGCCCCGCTCCCACGGGGACGAGGAGCGCTTCTTCGTGGAGGGCCTCTCCTTCCCCGACGCCGGCTTCCCCGGCCTCGTCTCCTTCCACGTCACCCTGCTGGACGACTCCAACGAGGTAGGGCGGCCGGGCAGAGACCAGACAGAAAGGCTCTGTCCTGGGAGAGACGGGCACTGCTGGTGGGAAAGACCCCAGCTGCCCGCGGCCTCCCCCGCCCCCCTCCCGTCCTCTCTAGAACCCTAGACAAAGCGCTTGCTCAGGGCCCGCGGCGCTGAGTCGGCCCGGCCTCCGGACCCCCCTGGCCCGGGCTCTGTCCTCTGCGCTCTCCCCCTGCAGGATTTCTCCGAGTCCCCCATCTTCACGGACACGGTCGTGTTCCGGGTGGCCCCCTGGATCATGACGCCCAGCACCCTGCCGCCCCTCGAGGTGTACGTGTGCCAGTGAGTCTGGGAACACGGGCGTCCTTCCAGCCCTGGTGGGCCCCCCCTTCCCCACCCGCCCCGGCCTGGCTCTGTCCTGAGCCGCTTGCCCGGCCTGTCTGCAGGGTGAGGAACAACACGCGGTTCGTGGACGCGGTGTCGGAGCTGGCCATGAAGGCCGGCTGCAAGCTGACCATCTGCCCGCAGGCCGAGAACCGCAATGACCGCTGGATCCAGGTACCACGCCACCGGGCAGTGCCCAGCCAGGGCGCCGGCCCGGAGGGGAGGCGGGCCTGTCCCCACGGGGTGGGGCGGGGGCTGACGGGAGCACCCAGGAGGACCTGGGCGCTGGGTCGCCCTCCCTGGCCACTGCTCTCTCTCATTCTAGACCTAGGGCTCCCCCTCTGTCTCCAGAACTTTCTGGAGACCCAGGAACACACTGATGCTGGATTCAACACCCATTCACCCCAGGATCTGGGCTAGGCACTGGGTTGGCCACACACGCCCTGCCCTTAGCAGCCTGGACCAGGGGTCCCCGGGGGATAGCGAGCCGTCTGAGGCATTTTAGATGGCCACCCTGACGCGGGGATGCTGCTGGCTCCCGGCCCCTATGGGAAGGGATGATCTGGCTCCAAATGTCCATAGAGCCGAGGCCGAGACGCCCCAAGGTGGTAGAAATCCCAGCTCTCACCATCTAAGATGCTGCAGGGGGACCCGCTAAGGAGGGTTTGCAGGAGGTGGCATCCCCTCAGTCGGGGGATCAGTGCTGGCCTCCAGGAGGAAGGGCATCTGAGCTGGACCGGACTTGGCAAATGGATGGGGAATGGCTTCTGCCACTCAGTGAGCGCTTACCAGCCACGTGCCATCGCCATGTGCCATTCCATCTTCCTGGCAACCCCCTGTCATTACCCACCGAGGAGCTCTCAGGGGTGCAAATGCCCAGGGCCAAACAGCTGGTGAGGACCATGCTGGGACTCAGGGGATGGTGGCCCTGGCCGAGGAGCAGCATGTGCAAAGGCCCAGAGGTCGGAGGCATGAGAAAGAATGTCACATGCTCCCCTTGGCCAGGGCCAAGGTTCTGTCGGGTAAGAGCTGAGGAGGGAGATCTTGACTGCCAGCCTAGGAGCTGTCATGGCTGGAGGTTCCTCCAATGAACCAAGTTGACTAACGAGACAAGTTGGATTGGACTCTGGCTGTACTGCTGATTGGCTGTGCACCCTTGGACAAATAACTAGACCTCTCTGTTCCTCGTTTTGCTCGTCTGTAACCCGGGGTAGTAATAGTGCCTCCATATAGGTGTGTCAGGGGGATTAATGGCGTTAATACCCATCAAGAGTCCAGGGCAGGGCACCTAACAGGGAGCTTCTCCTTAGGTTTGTAGGTTGTCTATGCTGGGCCATCTTTGCCTCCAGGACCAGAGGGGTCAGAATTGGCCTGGGCACGTTTATGAGTCTGAGAAGGAGGCAGATCTGTATCTCCTCAGGTCCTCTCAGCCCTGTCTAGTGATCCACCCCTCATGACCGCCATGTGGAGGCCAGAGGTGCTGGCTGGTGCCCAGCGCCTTCCTTGTCCAACTCGGGTCATCCCGAGTCCTTCTCTGTGTCCAGTCTGCCCTGACCCAGCACGGGGGCACCCGCAAGGTCATGTCCACGTTCTCATTCATTCCTGGCTTTCTCGCTGTGTGACCCTAGGCAACTGCACTCCCTCTATGAGCCTCTAGCACCTCCTCCAGCCAGCAGGCATTACGGCCCCTGCCTCCTTCACCCCCAAGGCCAAGTTCCCCAAGGCAGAGAACGCCCGAGAGCAGTCTTCCCTGAAGTGCCTAGGCTAAGGTGACCCGATGTCCCGCTTTTGGTGGGACAGTCCCGATTTTTAACAATTTGTCCCGCATCCCGCAGCGTTTTAAAAAAGTCCCCATTTGCCGAAACTGGTTTGGCTCAGTGGATAGAGCATCAGCCTGTGGAGTGAAAGGGCCGGGGTTCGATTCCCGTCAAGGGCATGTACCTTAGTTGCAGGCACATCCCCTGTAGGGGGTGTGCAAGAGGCAGCTGATCGATGATTCTCTCTCATCGATGTTTCTAACTCTCTATCTTCTCTCTTCCTCTCTGTAAAATATCAATAAAATATATTTTAAAAATAAAAATAAAATAAATTAAAAAGTCCCGATTTCCCCCCCGATTTTTTACAATTTGTCCCCCGTCCCATGGCTTTTTAAAAAGACCTGATTTTTGAACGCCGTGAGACGTGGGACATGGGACAAATTGTTAAAAATCGGGACTTTTTTAAAACGCCGTGTGACGCGGGACAAATTGTTAGAAGTCGGGACTGTCCCACCAAAAGCGGGATGTCTGGTCCCCTTAGCCTAGTGCCCAGCAAGCGTGGGAAGTGGTGGCTGTCCACAGCGGCGTCTCTCTCGTTCGCAGGATGAGATGGAGCTGGGCTACGTCCAGGCGCCGCACAAGACCTTCCCGGTGGTGTTCGACTCGCCCAGGAACGGGGAGCTGCAGGGCTTCCCGTACAAGAGGATCCTGGTGAGCGGTCCAGGGGCAGCCCAGCCCTGGGGAGCATGGACCCTGAGGGGTGTGGCGTGCAGGGGGCATGCCGGGAACCACGATCTTTCACAACAGGAGTAGCGTTGCCAGGGAACGTGTCGGAGATGCCCAGTTAGATTTGGATTTCAGATAAGCAACAAGTATTTTTGTGGTGAAAATACATGCCCAACATTGCATGGGACATACTTCTACTAACATGTATTTGTCATGTGTCTGGGATTCAGATGCCACTGGGCATCCTGCACTTAAATATATATATATATATATATATATATATATATATATATATATATTTTTTTTTTTTTTTTTATTGATTTTTTACAGAGAGGAAGGGAGAGGGATAGAGAGCTAGAAACATGGATGAGAGAGAAACGCCGATCAGCTGCCTCCTGCACACCCCCCACAGGGGATGTGCCTGCAACCAAGGTACATTGAACCTGGGACCCTGAGTCCGCAGGCCAACGCTCTATCCACTGAGCCAAACCGGTTTCGGCCATCCTGCATTTTTATTTGCTCGGTCTGGCAAGGGGAGCAGGGCAGGGCAGCTGTTAAGAACACAGGTTGTGGCGTCAGAACTGGTCAGCTCCGCCACTCACAGGCTGTGTGACCTTGCCTGAGTCCCTCTCCCTCTCTGAACCTCCTTTTCCTCAGCAGTGGAACTAACATGCTAGCCCTGGCCTCACAGGCGTTGGCGAGGCTTCTCTGTCTGTGCAGGGGGAGCCTGCTGGTGTTGTTGGTAATAGGATAGCTGTGGGGTGATGGCTGCTGACCAGGATCTCCTCGAGGAAGGAGGGGAGATTCCATGGGTGCCCAGAGAATGGGCCCCTCCAACCCCCGCACTGGATCACACAGATGATAGGGGCTCTCACCGCTTAACATCCTGGGAAGCTCTGTCCTCTTCCAGAGCTGAAAGACTGAGGCTCAGAAAGCCACCACCAGCTTCGTGGTCCCAGACACAGGCCACGTGAGAGCAGCCAGATGCCTGCTCTGGGGCTGGACTTGGCAGCAAGTCTGTGCAGCGTACAGGGGTGGCCATGGCCTCAGGCTCCGTGTCTAACATGGCAGCAGGGCCAGAGGGCCTGAGTGTGTCCCAACAGAGGGCCTGTGCATCCCTGAAATATTGAATAGATCAGATCCCAGCCTTTGACTCAGTATTTCCATCTGAAGAATGGGCAGCCACCCTGCCCCACCTTTAAGGAATTCAGAACCCGGAAAGTTGCTTTTCAAGCTCTTAATGATAGCCATCTGCCCCCCTCAGCCACGATGACTCGGTTTCCCCATCAGGGTCCAGATTTCGGCTATGTGACTCGGGAGCCGCAGGACAGCTCTGTGTGTGGCCTGGACTCTTTCGGGAACCTGGAGGTCAGCCCCCCAGTGGTGGCCAACGGGAAGGAGTACCCCCTGGGGAGGATCCTCATTGGGGGCAACCTGCCTGGGTGAGAGGGTGCAGGGAGAGGTGTGGCTGGGAGGGAGGCTGAGGGCAGGGGTGGTGATGGTGGCTACTCCACTCCTCAGAGAGAGCCAGAAAGGAGTGATGAAACAGTAGTCCTGGGTGCAGGGGGGAGGTGCGGCCAGGAAGGCAGTGGGCTGTTCACCAGACACTGTCCACCATTACCTGGGGGGGTTGAGAAGGCTAGAATGAGCAGGGCCCCAAGAGGTCCCTCAGCCCTTTTATTTTACAAGTGGGCTCAGAGAGGATGAGTGACCTGGGAAGGTAACACAGAACGCAAAGTTATAACTAGACTTAGGTCTTCCCATTCAGAAAATAAGTAGATGTTGCTACCAATTAAAAAGGAAGAAAAAGCTGTAAGTCTCAACAGTCCTGGGAGAAACTGCATTTAAGTCAGAGCTTGTTTATACTATGGTGTAAATGACTAACATAAAAATCTTTTCCTGAGAGCAGGAGAAGGGAGATATAAGACATGAAAACTGAAATGGCAGTGACGCATACAGAATAACACATTATGTCTTTATTCAAACGTTACACCTGCATACCAATGGAAAAGAGAAGGGATTATATGATAACTAGAGGCCTGGTGCATGGATTCATGCATCGGTGGGGTCCCTCAGCCTGGCCTGCGGGGATTTGGTTGAAACCAGATCTCCAACATCCACTGAGGGATCCCGGATTGGGAGAGGGCACAGGCCAGGCCAAGGGACCCCACCGGTGCACGATAGGGGCCCGGGAGGGATCATAGGAGGGCTCCAGCCCTTCTCACCCAGTCCCGATCAGCCAGACCCCAGAAGCAAGCTAACCTACTGGTCAGAGTGTCTGCACCCTGGTGGTCAGTGTGGGTCATAGCAACTGGTCAAATGGTTGAACAGTAGGGCATTTAGTATATTAGGCTTTTATCATATAGGATGGTCATTAGCTATGCAACAGACCAACGTGTAGAGTGAACTGAATTCAGCACAGCAGTTAGAACAGACTTGGGATCAAATAACAGGTGACTCCAGAAGCTTTGGGGCGGACTAACTGCCCTCAAACATATGATCCCACAGAAAGAGGAAGTTAGGTATTTTCTCAGAAGGCAAAGAAGAATGGGATCTAAATTCACTACCATAAGGCCCCTCCAGGGTGATCTTGTCCGCCTCTCCCCACTGATGTGCAGCAGGTGAGGCTGCAGTGAGAGAAATGGAAGGCAAACTCAAGGAAGGACCACCCAGCCATGGGGTGAATGTAGGGGTGCAATCAGTGTCTCGGAGAATGGGAGGATGGGGTTTGAGGGCGGCTCTGAGGATTTGCCTGGATGGCGAGCCCTGGGGTGAGTGACCTGTCCTGTGTACCCTCTGAAGAACTCACCTTGGGATCAAATGCCATCTGTATGTATATATGTATGTATGTATTGTGTATGTATATATGTATGTATGTATTGTGTATGTATATATGTATGTATTGTGTGTATATATATGTGTGTGTATATATGTATGTATTGTGTATGTATATATGTGTGTATGTGTTGTGTATGTATATATGTATGTATTGTGTGTATATATGTATGTATTGTGCATGTATGTATGTATGTATGTATTGTGTATGTATATATGTATGTATGTATTGTGTATGTATTGTGTGTATACATGCGTGTGTATATATGTATGTATTGTGCGTGTATATATGTATGTATGTATTGTGTATGTATATATGTATGCATGCATGCATGCATGCATGCATGTATGGTACTTCCTGCTTACAAAGGCAATGCATGCTTTTTGGTAGATATTGCAGGTAGCTTGAGCGCTTGTCTTTCCACTTCCGCACAGATTTTTTTTTTTTTTTTTTAAGTTAAGCAACCCTTTTTAACCCCCTCGGGCCCAGGTCCAGCGGCCGCAGGGTCACCCAGGTGGTGCGGAACTTCCTCCACGCGCAGAGGGTGCAGCCCCCTGTGGAGCTCTTCGTGGACTGGCTGGCCGTGGGCCACGTGGATGAGTTTCTGAGCTTCGTCCCGGCCCCCGACGGGAAGGTGAGGGCCCGGTGACATGGCTGTTGGTGCCTGGGCAGGGGATGCACCCCAGGGCCCGTGCTGAGGAGTCCGCCCTCTCCACACAGGGCTTCCGGATGCTGCTGGCCAGCCCCAGCGCCTGCCTCAAGCTCTTCCAGGAGAAGCGGAAGTGGGGCCATGGCAGGGCCCTGCTGTTCGAAGGGGTCGTTGGTGGGTACCACTGACCCTCGTCACAGCCTTCCACCCCTCCGCACACTCCGGGACTTGAGAGAGGGCTGGCAAATGTCAAAGCAGGGCCGTCCCCCTCCATCCAGGGGCCCTCACCCCTGCCACGGCTCGCCCCGCTCCTCCAGCCACCGTGGGCCACTCGGGGACAGAGCTGGCAGGACAGATGGTGGACGATGGGCTTGGGATGGGCAGGGACAGAGTGGAGACAGGGCCAGCCTCATGGGCATGCGACCAGGCTAGCCCACCTGCCCTCTGCTCAGAGGGCCCCTCCCTTGAGGTTTAATACTTGTCTGCCCCTGTCCTGAAAGTCTTAATAATCTGTGCTTTGTGAGTGAATCCCATTGGTTCACGGAGCATTTAATGGGGGCTCCTGACGGCCCCGTGAACAGTCCTGTCTCCTGCCACCTCCCACGGCCCCAGGCTCCCCTCCCAGTCCCTGCCAAGCCGCCGACCCCTGTGGGAGCCTGGGTGTGTGTGTGGGGGGGGGGGGGGTTGGGCACATGTCCCCGCAGCATCTGGGTGAAGGGCTGGCCCGGACTGGCAGCTCCATGGGGCACGTGGGAGGGGTGATAATGGGCACCCGGTGGGGTTGCAGGAGGGTTAAATGAGGTACTGAAGGTAGAGCTCCAACCTCAGGAAAGAGCCGGATGCATAGAGGCCGTGAGAAATGTGCGCTGCTGGCTCTAACTTCCCCTTCCCTGTCCAGCCCTGCCTCCTGGGGCCCCCCTGGAGCAGGCAGGAAAGCCAGGCCTCTGGGGAGCTCCATGCTTCATCCCTTGGAGGGCAGGGTCAGGGTTCAATGGTGTGCAGTGGGTGGCTCGGCCCTGCCCCTCCATGAGACCAGAGAAGAGGAATCAGCACCCAGTGCCCTGGGGAGGGTGGTGTAGATTTCCAGTTAAAGGCGTTACCACTCCCAATGAACGCAAGCAAAGGTCTAAGTTCCTAGTACTGTGGTCCCCTGCCCCTCCCACCCTCTCATCCCTCCCACCCTCCCACCCTCCCACACCCAGACTTGCTCTGTGGCCAAGCTGAGCTGGGCTGGCTGGTGCCTGCCAGCCAGACAGGCCAGAAAGCTGCTGACTCTGCAGGGCCAGTAGCTGAGAACTTGGCCCCTGCCTGGCTGCTTCCCAGAGCAGAGGCCCTCACTATTGGCGTTGTTCCCCTCCCTCTCTCTCTCTCTCTCTCTCTCTCTCTCTCTCTCTCTCTCTCTCTCTCTCTCTCTCTCTCTCTCTCTCTCTCTCTCTCTCTCTCTCTCTCTCTCTCTCTCTCTCTCCCCTTCACAGGTAGTAACAACCAGGTCAGCACCATCTCCATCGACCAGGTCCTCTCCAATAACAACCTCATCAGCTACAATAAGTTTGTGCAGGTACAGTGTCCCCATTGGCGGAGCCAACCGGAAACCAGTGGCACAGGAGACCTGATTCTCCGTGATGGTCTCCCGAGGCGTGGAGCAGAGGTGTCCGGCATGTCTGGGAGGACAAACGGAATCTCCTGGGTCCTGCCGGCACAGATCCAAGATGGGGTTGGATAGCAAGGCTGTGTCAGGGGCAGAGCTTGTCCCAGGGTAGAGGCAGGGCTGGATGGGGGATGGCTAAGGGCCGGCCCTGAGGGGAAGGGGGCTGGGGGGAATGGCTGAAGGAGGCCCTGAGGGAAGGAGGAGGCGGGCAGGCTGAGAGGCAGACACTGGGGAGTTGCCAGTGTCTCCATGATGTTCAGACCGCGAGACTGAAGAAGTTCCCTGAGGAGGGAAGAATCTAGAGAAGAAAGAGGGTCAGGGATGGAGCCCTCTGTCTCACGTTGAGCCTGTGAGTAGGACAGGACCATGAGGAGTGGGACAGGACAGTGTGTTTGACGAAGGGATGCAAAGAGAAGATTCATGGGGAGAGTTGATCCGTTGGCACCTGGGCAGCCCGCCTCTCCTTAACCAAACATGACCCCATGGGGCCCGCGACATACATGGCAGGGACTCCCCAACTCTACCTCCCTCTCCCCCAGAGCTGCATCGACTGGAACCGGGAGGTGCTGAAGCGGGAGCTAGGCCTGACCGAGCAGGACATCCTGGACATCCCGCAGCTCTTCAAGACCGAGAGGAGGAAGGCGGTGGCCTTCTTCCCCGACTTGGTGAGGCCACCTCCCCTCTTCCACTCCCGCCCCCCCCCCCCACCACCATGATCTAAGATTTCCTCGAGTTAGACGTTAAGCCTCCCTCTGAGGAGGGGCACACTGCCTGGTCGCTGCCGCGGTTGGGGTTGGGATGGCTGGTGGGGAGGCGGAGAGCAGCAGGGTCCCATCACGGCCAGCAGAAGGGCTGCTAATTGGCTGATGGTCATGGTCATGGTCACGACAGATGCTCACTGGCCAAGCCCCTCGCTCAAGGGCCATCAGGGACGGGCCCTGCCTGCTCCCAGGGACCCCCTTGTATTTGCGGAGTGAACGGATGGTTACCCGGAGGTGTGTAAAGCCCGACATCAGCTGGGGCCGAGGTGCCCATTCTGCTTCTTGTCCCGCTCACAGCGCTCCATCCATCCCCCCACACGCGGGTGCCTGTGGGAGAGGCAGAGATGATAGAGGCTCTCCCTGCTCTCACGGAGCTTCTAAGCTAATCCGAGATGGGAGACTTCTCCTCTGCGGACTGTCCCAGCCATCTATCTTGTATAATCATGTGATGTGATGGTTCAGAGGTTGGACAAAGCACTTGCAGCCTAAGAGGCAGGACTGAAAGTCCAGGAAGGCTTCATGGAAGAAGTGGCCTTTGGTTGATCCCTGAGGGTTCAAAATTTGAACTTGCATCTGGAGTGCCTGGACCACCGGGCTCCACCACAGGGGTTCTGATTGGGCAGGTCTGAGGCAGGGCCTAGACTCTGCTACCTTTCCAGCCAGGACCCAGGTGCCACCATGCTGCTGTCTGGGGACCACACATTGAGCAGCACTGCTGGAGATCACGCAGGTCTCCTCCCCAGCACTCCTCCCCCTCTCCCTCCCTCCTCCCACTCTATCCTCCACCCCCATCCTCCAGAGAATCACTTTCTCATCATCAGAGCCTTGCAGAGAGCCTGTCCACACCACCATTGCTTCATCCCCCGCCCCCTTTCCTTCCGTTTTCTGGCCTTTTTGCCTTCCTCCGTTTCCCCACCTGCAGGGCCTCTCCACTCCCCTTTCTTCCTGCACATTCAAGGCGGCCTTGCATTATGTGTGTGCTCCCAGGGCGTGTTTGCAGGACACAAAGGGCCACCTGAGCCAGCTTCAGCCAGAGAGGACGATGTAACACAAGGGCACCTGGAACCAGCTCTTATCTCTGTGTCCATTCCCATCCCTCCTCCCCTCCCTCCTCCTTCCTCTCCCCACCTCCAGCGTGGCTTCCTTGGCCTCTCTGTCCCTGGGGATCAATATGAATATGACCTCGCATTATAGATATAGACGCAGAGACTGACTTGACTCCTGCCACGTGAGTTTCAGATACCGAGAGAGGATCTGATTGGTCCTGAGAGAGAGAGGATCTGATGGGTCCCGCTTGGCTCAGCTATCTCCCCTGCTCCACAGGCTAGGAGTGGGAGTCTGTAGCACAAGCATGGCAGCCGCCACAATCCCCCAATAGGAAGAGCAGTTACCAGAGACATAAGGGCTTGTGAGGGGGGCAGACGCTCCATGGGAATGCACAGCTGGCCGGAGGGCCTACCAGCCCATGTCCCTCTCCCACTTCTTGGAAGGGCTTGTGGCTATTTGCAAGGTTGTGTAAGAGACTAAGTAATTCAGGTGCTGCCAGCTGTAGGGAAGGCGCCGGGGTGGGAGCCAAGGATGAACCTCCGCCCCTGACCCGGGCCCTCCCCGTCTGCAGGTGAACATGCTGGTGCTGGGCAAGCACCTGGGCATCCCCAAGCCCTTCGGGCCCGTCATCAACGGCCGCTGCTGCCTGGAGGAGAAGGTGCGGGCCCTGCTGGAGCCGCTGGGCCTCCACTGCACCTTCATCGACGACTTCACCCCGTACCACATGCTGCACGGGGAGGTGCACTGCGGGACCAACGTCCGCCGTCAGCCCTTCGCCTTCAAGTGGTGGCACATGGTGCCCTGAGCCCGTCCCGCCCACCCCCCTCTCTCCCTGGGGTGGGACACAGGCCGGGGGATGGAGACTGAGACAGGCCCCCAAGGAAGTGTCAGGAGACCCCAGGTGTCCAGCTGGAACACCGAGCGTGACCCGCCCCTCTCCGAAGCCGTTTTTCCTGCAAGTCTCCACGCCTCGCCAGCAGCCCATTTGGTCCTCAGGCGTGATGCCTCCCGGCCTCCACGGGGGACCTCATTTCTTGTGGCCTCTCATACAGAGGACTCCGCCACACATCCCACACCCCCAGAGCCTTCCCATGGAGCCTGTTCCTCTTTGGGGTCTAGAGACATCCATGCATCTCACCTGCCCTTTGGTCCTGGGTGTCTGATGGAGGAAGGACCCGTGATTCCGCTCCGGTCCTGATTGCCTCTCCTCTGCAAGGGACCGGCCCCGAAGTCAGTCCTTCCCCAGAGGAGAGAGTCCGCCCACAGCCTCACCCGCCGAGAAGGAGCTGGGGGCTCCCTTCGCTTAGGGGGAGCCATCCCTCCATCGGCCACGCTCCTGACCAGACCCTGAACTCTACCCTGCCCCGTGTCCAACGTGAGCTTTCTCGTAGTAGGAGCTCCTGGTGTGGGTTGAAGAAATGATAGTTGTCCCTGAGCTTTATAAACTCCCCATCACGGGCCCTTCAGAAATCTGTGTGCAAAACCCTCCTGGAATCTCTCGGAGATGAAATTGGGGGATTCCTCGCCAAAACCGGTTTGGCTCAGTGGATAGAGCGTCGGTCTGCGGACTGAAAGGTCCCAGGTTCGATTCCGGTCAAGGGCATGTACATTGGTTGCGGGCACATCCCTGGTGTGGGGTGTGTAGGAGGCAGCTGGTCGATGTCTCTCTCTCATCGACGTTTCTAGCTCTCTATTCCTCTCCCTTCCTCTCTGTAAAAAATCAATAAAATATATATTTAAAAAAGAAAGAAAGAAAGAAATTGGGGGATTCCTGGAGACTGGGAAGTCTGTGGGTGCAGGGAGGAGCATCCTTCAGGACGCACAGGTGCTCTGTTGGCCCTAGGACCTCGCTCTGCGGGCGGGGACACCCCGGCAGGATTAGCCCTCTGTGCCTCAGAAGGTCAAACAGGGGTCAAACCTACAGAGCCAGCTCTGGGAATGAACCCTTTGAGCGCAGGGGGAGAGGGAGAGAGAGCGGGTGGTGTTCTCCAGGTGTGTGTGTTACTCATGTGTTTTGTATGGGTCCAGCTGTGTTCCCATCACTGGCTAATAAACCTACAGAAGCACAAACAGTATGCGTCTAATTTTGGCCCTTCCCGGGGATTAGAACTGGGCAGTGAGAACAGCGGCCCGCAGAGGAAGCATGTGCTTGCCTGGCCCCCGGAGAATTGGGGGCGGCGAAGCCCAGGTTTTAGGGAGACGATGGGATTGCTGTGCCTTAGCCATAGGATGGGTTAGGGCTGGCATGGACACATCAGTGCAAGCCCAGGGGTCAGACACTAGGCTGCCAGGACCCAGTGAGCCTGGCAGGGCAAGGGGCGGGGCTGTGGCCGGAAGGTTGCGCCGTGTGTGTGGCAATGGGGGAAGCTGATGTGGGCGGAACATGGGGCAACCTGCTGCGGGCTCTGAGCAACATCCCCTTCCTGCCCGTGGGGGGGCCTCAGGAGCCCCCTAAAAGGCCAGTGAGCTTGCCACAGAGCCCCAGGAAATCCCTGCCTCTGCTATCACCGTCCCAACAGCCTTATAAACTCCCCATTGGGCTGCCGTTCAGAAATCTGGCTCCGTACAAAAACCTCCCGCAGTTTCCTGGAGATGGAGTATCTGGGGGATTCCTGGCTGGTGGGGAGACCGTGGGCAGGGCAGGACAGTATGAACAGTTGGCCCTGGGATGGGCAGGATGGGCTGGACCATGGCTGGGCACTCTGCCCACACATCACAGGCTCCAGGTGAGGCCACATGGCACAACGGAAAGGCCATGTGCCGCAGAGCCCAGTGATCCCCTGTGGAACGGGTGCTCTCAGCTGTGCACTGAACCTCTCTGAGCCTCAGTTTTCTCCTCTGCGAAATGGGCATCACTGTGCCTGCCCCACAGAGCTTGCATGGGATTTAAGTGACACGATTAGAGACATGATGTAAGCGCCTGGCGCTTGAGGAAGTGCTTGGTAAATGATGGCTATTGCTATGTAGCATCCCCCAGCCCCTCCTCTAGCCACTGCCCTTCAGATAAATTCCCAATTCCCGCGTTCTAATGGGGGACAAAGGTCCTCTGAGATCCGGAGGGCAGATGGGGAAGGGGAGGAAGGGAAGACTTCCCGGCAACTTTCAGATCGTATCCTGCTGGTCTCAGCTTTTTAATTTTTTAAAATCTGTTATTGGTTTCAGAGAGGAAGGGAGAGGGAAAGAGAGAGATAGAAACATCCATCATGAAAGAGAATCATGGATTAGGAGCCTCCTGCACATCCCACACTGGGGATCAAGCCTGCAAACCCGGGTGTGTGCCCTGACTGCGAATCAAACCCTGACCTCCTGGTTCAGAGGCTGTGGCTCAGTTGCTGACAGCTTTAAGAGGTGAATCAGGGAGGAGGCTCCGGCCCAGACAGGAAATCAAAGGCCTGTCTTCCTTGTGAGGATTTACAGCTCTGGGTGGCACTGGGCCTGCCCGACAAACACTTCGTTCAGAATTAGGAATACGTGACTGCAGAGCCTTGGGAAGAGGCTGCCCAGCGCTGGCCTCCTGCACCCTGGCCGGCGGCCCCGGAGGGTGGGGGTGTCAGGCTGGGGCGGCTGGGGCTCAGGCAGATGGCAGGTAAGGAATTCTGGATGACACCCAGAGCCTGTGAAAACGGTCACTACATGTCATCCCCTATGACCTGCAGCTCAAAGGAGCAGTGGGCAGATTTCCCCCAGGCCCACTCCCCCGCAGTGACTCACCCCCGTTCTGGGCCCCAGACTTTGATCTCCTGTCCCCAGCATTTTCTTGTGATGGCGG
This sequence comes from Pipistrellus kuhlii, assembly GCF_014108245.1. Taxonomy (NCBI): domain Eukaryota; kingdom Metazoa; phylum Chordata; class Mammalia; order Chiroptera; family Vespertilionidae; genus Pipistrellus; species Pipistrellus kuhlii. Next base: position 187,013,219 of record NW_023425515.1, on the reverse strand, counting down.
CGAGGATAAGGATGGCTGCTCCTGGGAGCAAGGACAGGGGCCACCCTTGGAATTCCTAGAAAGGAGCGCACACGGGACACCAGGCTGGGCACTGTCACTGCGGGCACTCAGTAGAGGGTCTGCCGTGATCCGGCTGAAAGAAGCCACCGCTGGCCTCTCTCTGCAGCAGCTCTGTCCCTGAGGAGTCGAAGGCCAACAGGACAGCGAGTCCGCAGTTTCTCCTTTGAACCATTCTTGGGCCTTTCAAGGAGTCTCAGCATCCTGAGAAACTGCATCTCAGCGCTAATTATATGAATCCGGAACGTGCCAATCACAGGGATTATAGCTGCCCCAGACCATTCCCAGGGCTCCGGCAAGCAGGCACCTGTGCGGGGCGGGGCAGGGCAGGGCAGGGCATTGCTCCGAAATGCCTTTTTATGTGAGCGACACCACCCATAGGCACTGGACAGCTCAGTCACTATAGTTCTGTTTTTTGTGTTTTTTTTTAAATTTTTTTTATACACTGGACACAATCCTCAAGGGATTTGAGGCCACTTATAAAAAGTCAGCCGGGGGGGGGGGGGGGGGGGGGGGGGGGGGGAGGCGGGGAGTCAGCCGGCTGATGGTTAAAAATTATAGCAACGTAAAGACACCAAAACAGGGAAAATCTAGGAAAGATGGGCCGGGGGAAAGGACAGACATCTCTGACCCTGAGAATTCGTGTGGTTAAGATCAGACTTAGGATCTGAGCTTCCCAGCAGCCCCTGCAGAGAAGGGACCAGCATGAGCCATGTCATCCTCCCTGTCAGAGGGAAGGCAGCCTGCCCGCCGACTCCTACCACACGTGAGCCTGTATGGAAGGACACGGAGTGGCCAGCGTCCTCAATGGCCTGGCAGCAGCGAGTGTGGTGAGAGGTTTCCCGGGGCCCGGCTCCGTGTGCTCATCTGTAAAATGTGAGAACCAGACCAGTGCCTGGCAGGCAGTAAGCCCCCAACTAATGTTCATCTCTTCTTCTCTCCTTCCTGACCCACAGCACAGGTGCCTTATCTCCAAGACAGTTACAGAATACTCACGCCTGTGTGATTCGACACACTTACCCTGGCCCTGGGTCCGGCTCAGGGAGAGATTCTGGCGCCCCAGCCGGGAATGAGCAGCCGTGGACCCTGACTGGAGGAGGCTCACAGAGGAGCAGAGAAGTAGGGCTGGCAAACAGACAAGGCAGCATGGCCTGTGAGTGCAGTTATAAAGGATAGTAGCTACAATAGCTTCCATTTTTAACGACTTAAGCTGAGCTGGGTACTGTTCTCATCAAGAACAGCGTGGGAAAGGAAACCCACAGACACAGCAAGGAGTTCGTGCCTACAGAACCCTAAGCAAAGCTCTTAGCAAACTCAATTCTAAAAGGACACCATGTCAGATTATACCATGTCAGATCCAACTAGATTCCCAGGAATGCAAGCTTCACCCTAGAAAACCAGTTCAATGGATTAATAGGTAACAAACAAACAAACAAACAAACAAAAACTTACACAATCAACTCAATAAATCAGAAAAAAAAACAGTTGATAAAATTTCTACTTATAACCTTAAAATAAAGCTTATCTAAGAATAGAAAGGAACTTCTTTTTTATATAAATATATTTTATTGTTTTTTTTTACAGAGAGGAAGGGAAAGGGATAGAGAGTTAGAAACATCAATCAGCTGCCTCCTGCACACCCCCTACTGGGGATGTGCCCGCAACCAAGGTACATGTCTTTGACCAGAATCGAACCTGGGACCTTTCAGTCCGCAGGCCAATGCTCTATCCACTGAGCCAAGCCGGTCAGGGCGAAAGGGACTTCTTTATCCTGACGAAGACCGTCTGCAATAGTGGCTCTCGGAGGGTGGTCCCTGACCTGCAGCATCCACATTGCCTGGGAACTTGTCTGAAATGCACCCCCTCAGTCTCACCAGAATCTGCTGAATCAGAAACTCGGGGCCGGTAGCAGTCGGGGGCAGCTGCTTTCTGGTTGTTGTTGTTTTTTAAAATATATTTTTATTGACATCAGAGAAGAATGGAGAGGGAGAGAGAGAGAGAGAAACATCAATGATGAGAGAGATTCATTGATCATCCCACACTAGGGATTGAGCCTATAACCCGGGCATGTGCCCTGACCGGGAATTGAACCCTGATCTCCTGGTTCATAGGTTGACACTCAACCTCTGAGCCATGTCGGCTGGGTACTTTCTGCTTTTTCATGAGCCCTCCGGGTAACCCTGGTGCTGCTAGACTTGGCGATCCACTGATCTACAAGAACCCTCATCACACATCACACTTAACGACGGAATGTTGAAACCACCCTCCTAGGATCAGACAAGACCCGGGCGCCCACTGCCGTCACTTCAGTTGAAAGGCAACCCTGGCCTCCAGCGGGCGGAGAGCAGAGGCTGTGCGGACCTTGGGAGGGCTGCTGGGGCGGCCGCTGGGCCAGTTGCTCCGGGGCCAGCTGCTCAGGGAAGGGCAGTGACCACAAGGTGACCAGACCGCGATGCCACGCCAAGCTGCCTCTCTCCGGAAGAGCCCCCGGGTGCCTGGGGGCAGAGGGCAGCTGTGGCAACAAAGCCTGGCTTCCTCCTGGTGGTGGCGGTGTGGCAGAGAAGGAGGGGTCGCAGGGGTAGAGGTCTTACCCTGTCTCCCGGGCTGCTCTGTGGTCAGCAAACTCATTGAACTACATGCAAGTGTTTCATGTGCGTTTTTCAGGGGGAGTGTGGCCTCTGTGCCTTCGGCTCCTTGAAGGTTGGGGCAGCCCCTCCCGCCCTGACAGATGTTGCCAGTGTCCCCCATTGCCTCCCTCCTCAGTTCTGGAGACCCTGTCCTGGCACCAGCACCCACACTCTGCCCAAAGTTTCTCTCCCTCCGGAGCCTGCAGACCAGAGTGCCAGGGACATGTCCCCAGAAGCAGCCCTCAGCGCTGACAGTGGGGGAGGGGTATAAACACCCAGCTCCCCTGCTCCTGGGCTCGGCTCGCTCTGGGGTGCAGCCCACCCCACTCTCCAGGGCTCCCCAGTGGGTTCTGTTCATCACCACGCGGGTTACAGTGGTCCCAGCTCACTCTCACACTCTCCCTGCCTTCCCGCCTTCCCTGCCCCGCAAATAAACTATGTCCACTCAGACTCTCGTCTCCGAGTCTCCCCAAACTAAAACCCCAGGAGACGGAGAATGCGCGTGGAGCGTGAGGAGAGACTTGTTTTGATTCTGCACCGCCTGCCCGGGACCTTGGGCCAGTGGCAGCTCCCTCCGAGCCTCCGTTTCCCCATCCACAGGGAACGGAACACCCAGGGCACCTCTGTTGCTCCCTTTAAGTGCTCAAAAGGGCGACGCCATAGGAGTTCAGAGCACCTGCTGTGAGCTGCGTGTGCTGTGACAGCTAATTTTATGTGTCCGTGTGGACAGCTATGGCGCTCAGATACGTGGTCAGACAGCAGCCTGCAGGTTGCGAGGCAGGTGCTTCTTAGACGCGGCTCATGCTTCACTTGGCGGACTGCACAGTGTGGGTGGGCCTCGTCCAACCAGTTAAGGGCGAAGAGCAATGCCTGGACGTTCTCCAACGCAGAGGATTCTCCCAGCAGGCGGCCTTCAGACTGGGGTCCCAGCCTGCCTGCCCGCCACCCCCAGTCTCCACATCATGTGAGCCAATTCCTGAAGCCTCTCTCTCAGGATCTAGACATCGGACCACATATGGATATATTTTTAGAGAGAGAGTGGACTCTTACGGCTTCCGTTTCTTTCATCTTCCTGTCATGTTTCTTGAAGACGATGACACGTCTGTCTTCTGTGTCCTTAATGCCTGGCACCATGCCTGGCACAGAGGGGCGCTCAGCAGATGTCTGTGGAGTGAATCTGAGTCAGAAGCCTGGAGAGTCTGGGGTCTTTTATTCCCTCCACCCCGGCCCCAATTGGCTGGTAAGAGCCATGTGGTTAAGGCTTTGCAATCTGCTGGGTCTGGGTTCAAATCCTGACTTCTTTCACTACCAGCTGTGTGGGTTTTATCTAGTCATTCAACCTCTCTGAGCCTCCATTTCCTGGCCTACAGAATGAGGTTAACCCTGCCTTCCCCAGGGGGTTGACAGGAGGGTCCGGTGAGATGGTGCATGCCAGCAGCTGCGCCCAGACCCTGCCCAGAGCTCAGGGTCCCGCAGTCACTGTTATTGGCTGGAAACACAGACTGCAGAATCCTAATATTCCTGGCACAACGCCACTGAAGGAATCCCTAAGTGGGGAGACAACCCTGACGTCAGAACATCCCGGCAAAATCAAGATCTGGTTCCTTACGACCCGGGGAGAGAGTCTGGCACCCAGAAGGGCTCAGTAAACAGCACGGGTGTGTGTGTGTGTGTGTGTGTGTGTGTGTGTGCAGAAACACAATGTTGTGGCCATTTGGCGCCCGATCACTGAAAACTAGGAGGAGAGCACTACAGCGTGAGGGTGTGTGCCAGCCCCACGCCTCATCACCCTGCATCCTCATCATCTGAGGGCCTTACGGGGCCAAGAGGCATGTTCCTGCAAACCCACAGGCCGGGAGTGGCTGGAGATGCAGGGCCGTGGCCCCGGAGGAGGGCACAGGAAGGCCATGAGGAGGGCACAGGAAGGCTGCAGCACCGGCAGGAGCCGGCACGCTCAGCCAAGACCTCTGTAAGTCCATCCCGCAGACTCATCTGGGACAGTCCTCCCCCGGCCTGGCCGGGCAGAGTGCAGGCGTCAGTGTTATGTTAAATCAGGCCTAGGTTCAAGTGTGCGTGGCAATGTTGTTTCAACAGAGCTCCAGTTCCAACTTCAAGCTGCTGCCGGAGAGAGGTAACCGCAGTCACCAGGAAAAGCAAAGTCCCGAATTGCCTGCCAGGCTCACGCCCAGCTCTGGCCTGTTCCCTCCCTAACAGCCTTCTGATCAAAATGGCCCTAAGGTAACATCAGCAGCAGAATGGCCAACATCGGGACCATGAAGCCATCCCATTAGGAACTAAATTAACACCAAATACCGCGATCAAAGTGGTAGAAACGAGGGAGGCCAGGGTGACGTGAGCAGAAAACCTCTGGGAAGCAGTTTCAAATATTAGACATTCTACCTTTAGGAAAACAATCAAGGAAGTAATTCTATTCAGGCGAATGTTTATTTGGGGAGAGAGAGGCGGCGATGGGGGCGGGGGGAGAAGAGAGATTGGTTTATGCTTGCTTAAAATGTGAAAACATGTGGGAACGGGCCAGTCTGGACAATCTCGACACTCTCCCAACTTTCTGCTTGATGTTATGGAGAGGCCGGGAGAGTCTTTGTGTTGGAGTATGATGGTTTTAAGTTATAGCTCTGAAAAACTGGAAAGTCGAGCAGGGTAAGAGTGGTTTTTCCATAAAACCAACAGGCTATATAATTCCCTTATTACATTCACTGTTTGTTAGCTGCCTCTTTCTCCTAGAAAAAGGAACTCCATGAAGGCAGGATATTGGTCTGTGTGGGCCACTTTGTGCCCACCGAGCTTAGAACAGGGCCTGGCACACAGTAGGCACGCGATAGATTTGTGCTGCATTAACAAACCTGCTTTGGCTGCTTCTCTTTGTGGCTTATTCACAGCCAGTTTAACCTTCAACTTGCTGAACAGAAAAAGGGAAGGAAGAAAAAAAGAAAACTTCCCCCAAGGACCTCAGCCTTGGGGCAGAGCCCAGGCTTCCTGCTGACTTGCTGTGTGACCGTGGGCGCGTCACACACCCTCTCTGTGCCTGTGTTCCACCCACAGAACGCGGACTGGAGCTGGTGTGCTCTGAGGGCCCCTAACTGACAATTGGCGGTTCTCTTCTCCAGCCTCCATTAGACGCTCAAACTAGTCCTCATCATATGACCAGCTACAAAAATGGGGTTTATGGCCGAAACCTGTTTGGCTCAGTGGTAGAGCAGTCGGTCTGCGGACTGAGGGGTCCCGGGTTCGATTTCGGTCAGGGCCATGTATGTTGGTTGTGGGCACGTCCCCGGTGGGGGGTGTGCAAAAGGCAGCTGGTCCATGTTTCTCTCTCATCGACATTTCTGGCTCTCTATCTCTCTCCCTTCCACTCTGTAAAAAATCAATAAAATATATATATATTTTTAAAAATGGGGTTTATGAAGACCTACTCTGTGCAAGCAGTCCTGTGGATGCACCGGAGTCCCAGGTCTGGTGATGGCATCTACTGGCACAGAAAATGGAACTTGGGTCTGGAGAAGGCGGTTCTGGATCCTGGACTCCATATTATGGGCCGTGGGGTTTAGGGAGCATCATTTAGCTTCTCTGAGCCGCAGGGAACTCGTCTATAATGTGAGCATCGCGATGGGACCCCTCTCGTGGGGAGGCTGCATGAAGCAGGATTGGAACCCAGGCCTGCCTAACCCCACAGCCTCCGGATCCCCACGGGCGATGCCTCCTTTGGGTGCTCCTGCTGGGACTGCCTATCCACCCCACCCCCTCCCACCACTGGCCCAGGTGCAAGCACGGCTCTGTGGCCGAGTGAGTGTCCCATTGGCCGATGTGACCCCCTGCAATGTTTAGCCTGACAGCCAGAGGCCCTGGCAAGAGGCAGGCATCCTGCAATGTGCAGGGAACGCTGGCTTCCCGCTCTGCCACACGCTGGCTGTGGCGCCTTGGGCAAGTCACCTTTCTGCTCTGAGCCTCTATTTTCCCTTCAGTAAAATGGGTAGGCAGTCACAATCAGCTCCTATACACCTTGCACTGCAGTAAGAAGGAGATGTATAGCCCTAGCTGGTTTGGTGCCTTAGATAGAGTGTCACCCTGCGGACTGAAAGGTCCCAGGTTCGATTCCGGTCAAGGGCACCTTGGTTGCGGGCACATCCCCAGTAGAGGGTGTGCAGGAGGCGGCTGATCAATGTTTCTCTCTCATCAAAGTTTCTAACTCTCTATCGCTCTCCCTTCCTCTCTGTAAAAAAATCAATAAAATATGTTAAAAAAAAACAAAAAACAAAACAACAACAACAAGAAAAACAATGCACTGACGCTGAGAGCTGCCGCCAGAATGAGATGAGGGAGTAACAGCACCTGCCGCACAGCTGTCTCCAGGAGCTACTCCTCGTCCAGTGCAGGGCAAGGCACCCAGCACACGGACAGCACCCAGTGGGTGACCCAGCTGGGGGAGACCTGCCCCCGCCAGGCTGGTCTGTGCATGTGGAGCCCAGGCTGTGACCTGTTGCCTAAAATCTTGACACCTCCCCCTGTCCTGGCCTTAGCCGCTCTGAGAGTCCAGGTGAGGGTAGTTAGGCAAGATTGGCTGCACCCAGGTGTTCACAGCCCTGGGCGGGGTGGGGCTACGGACATGAAGACCCAGACCTGTGACCCCACCTCCAGGCGTCCTGAGCCCTCCGCCCTTCCTAGGAAACTGACGGAGCCAGCCTGCCACTGACCCTAACCTCAACGCCCAAGGGGTCAAGGGGCAGATCCGGGGCAGAGGAGGGGCTGGGAGTGCCAGCCTCGGACCGGAGTGGGGAGGGGCTGACCCACCGAGCACAAACCGCAGGTGCTGACTCATGGCCTCCGCCGGGCAGTACAAAGGAGCCAGCCAGGGGCTTCCTGCAGCGGCGAGGACGAGCTGGCCAGACGATGGCCCAGGGGACAGTGATCCACGTGGCCCCAGAGCGGCCCACCTCTGCCGTGTGTGTGCTGGGCACTGAGGCCCAGCTTGATGTCTGCGGGTGAGCAGGGGACAGCCTGGGGGCAGGGAGCAGGTCCAGGGGTGCTGGATGAACAGGTTCTGCTGACACGGGCTGTGCAGTTGCCTCGGGCTCCAGCCTCTGTAGCTGTTGCCGGGGGAGAAACTGGAAAGGGAAGACTTGAGTGGCTCTAGGAGGGGCCCAGACTCAGGGCAGTGGGGTCTTGGCCACGTACTAATGGGAGTTCCCTGGGGGCCTCGCCACACATCAAGTATGATCACTGAAGCTCAGAGAGGGTCTGTGATTTGCCTAAGATCACACAGCACGTGTGCCCCAGAAGCAAGGCTAGACCCTGGACTTCATGACCCAGACCTGGTTCATGGGTGCAGCCAAGCCTCCCTCCGGGGGTGCCTAACAGGGTGGGGGTGATGAGACAGGCTCGGCCGAGGGAGAGGCTGAGGTGGGAAACCTGGCCCTGCTGGGTGGCTGGCTGGGTGGGTTTGGGCCTCTGAGCCTCAGTTTCCTTGTCTATGAAATGGGAGTAATACCCACTTCATAGGGCAGTTAAAGATATTAAATGTGAAAATGTTAAGTTCTTAGCACCGTGTGGGGCATATTCCTGGTGGTTGCTCATTCCTTCACCCATTCATTCAACAAACACCAACTGAGTACCTACTATGGGCTAAGCCCTGGGTCAAGATCTAGTTAAATCAAATGGCCCAGGAACACTCTCAGAGGGTGTGCATCGCATGGTCAGCATCGTTGTTGTTGTTGTTAGTAACAATACTGGCAGCCCTGGTTTCCTCCCTCACAGGCTGGTCCTAGAATGGCCCCTGCAGGAATTTCTGGGGAATGTCTTTGGAAGTGTCCCTGGCCTGGACCTGGGCAGTGGGAGAACAGCGGTAACTGCTAAGGTGGCTTCCCAGGAGGGGGCGGGAGATGGAGAGGGGGAGGAGGAGAGGAAAAGAGGGTATCCTCTGAGGCTCCTCCTTCAGGGCCTCCCAGGCTCACGGCTGACATTCACATCACACTTCCCACACAAAGCTCATTCCACAGCCCCGTGGTCGGCAAACTGTGGCTTTTGAGCCACTTGAGGCTCTTTGGCCCCTTGAGTGTGGCTCTTCCACAAAATACCACGGCCTAGGCGATTCTATTTTGGAGAAGTGGCATTAAAAGAAGTTTAAGTTTTAAAAATGTGGCTCTCAAAAGAAATTTCAATCGTTGTACTGTTGATATTTGGCTCTGTTGACTCATGAGTTTGCTGACCACTGCCATCGCCTATGAGATAGGCAATGTTGTTATTCCCACTTTACAGAAGGAGAAACTGAGGCTCTGAGAGCCACACAGCTAGTAGGTGAGGATTCACACCCAGGCAGCCTGGGTCCCGGACCTTCCTCTCTCCACTTCGGTCCCTGGACCAGCCCTCCCATCACTTCTAACCTGCCCGGCACAGCAGTCCCCAGCCAGCGCCTCTGTCCCATCTGCGTGGCCACCACCCGTACTGCAGCTGAATTCTCTTCTTAAAACACAGCTGGGCCGAAACCGGTTTGGCTCAGTGGATAGCGTGTCGGCCTGCGGACTGAAAGGTCCTGGGTTTGATTCTGGTCAAGGGCATGTACCTTGGTTGCAGGCACATATCCAGTGGGGGATGTGCAAGAGGCAGCTGATCGATGATTCTCTCTCATTGATGTTTCTAATTCTCTATCCCTCTCTCTTCCTCTCTGTGAAAAATCAATAAAATATATATTTTTAAAAACACAGCTGGGTCGGCACCCCTCCTCAGCAGCATGTACCCTAGACCTTCTCTGGCACAGCGCATGCCTCCACACCCTTGCTCAAGCCGTGGCCTCTGCCACCGGGCTCAGACCCCCCCTCCTCACCCGCCTCCGGGTTAGAAAGAGGCGGGGACAGGCCATTCGGTGTGGGTGCTGATCATGCCTGAGCTGCTGTCAGCTCTGCCTGTGATTTTCACTGGCGGCTGGGGAAGTGCTTTCCCTGGAAAAGAAAATACACAGATGATATGCAAACGAAATTCCTGGAAACCTGCTGAGGCGCTTCCTGTGATGCGTGTGGCCGGGGTCAGGGCTGATTTATGACCCAGGGACTGGGTGCCATCCCTTCCATCGGGATTTCTAATCCTCACAGAAACCCTGCGAGGTAAACACTATCATCGTGCCCATTTTAGAGATGAGTAATCTGAGGCTTTAAACAGATAAAAAAAAAAAAACATCTACCCAGGATTGCACAAACTAAAGGTGGCAATGCCAGGAGATTTGATCCTATACCCACCTGCCTCTCCAGCACACATGCCTCTGAGCCCTGTGTGGTTGGCCTTGCTGGGCACAGCTTGCCCAGCCGGTGGAATTATGTCCAGGAGTCCCAACTCCGGTGGGTGTTCTGAAGCTGCCAGCGATGGGGTTCTCCTCTTCCTCAATAGGAGACCATTCCGTGTCTCATACAGTGAGGAGCATGAGCAAGCCTGTTAGTGTCTCAGAGCCTCCGTTTACCCATCTGTAAAATGGGAGCATCCACACGCACCTTGCTGGGTTGTGGCGAGAGTTAAATTATACAATGCAGGCCAGGTGTCCGGGAGAGTGGTCCCCCTTTGCTAAAAGAGTGGCGTGAGCTCCCGCATGAGTGAGTGTCGCAGACCCACCGGCGGCCGTGGGGAAGGCAGTGCTGGGTGCAGGAGCTGGAGAAACGCTGTCCCTCGTGTGGGCTCGGGCTCTCAGGGCAGCCTCTCCAGAGGCTCCTGGACGTTACGGGAAGAGTCAGCTCTGATTTGTCTTGTATTAATTAAGGGGCATGGGTGCCCCTACACAGAGACACAGTGAACCCCCATGCTCCTGAGATTCCCTGTTGTTTGGCTGCCTGCCACCTTCCCGGAAGCCAGCCGCCCATCACCTGGGAGGACAGGGATTGATGAGGGGAGATTGAGAAGACCTCTGGGCAGAGGTGGGGAGAGGAAGGGTGTGTGCTTTCCTATTGCTGCTGGAGAAGTTACCACAGACCTAGTTGCTCAAAATGCTGTCTCTCACCCTAACCGGTGTGGCTCAGTGGATAGAGCGTTGGCCTGTGGACTGAAGGGTTCCAGGTTTGATTCTGGTCAAGGGCATGTACCTTGGTTGCAGGCACATCACCAGTGGGAGGTGTGCAGGAGGCAGCTGATGGATGTTTCTAACTGTCTATCTCTCTTTCTGTAAAAAATCAATAAAATCTATATTTTTTTAAATTTATTTTTAAATGCTGTCTCTCAATAAAAACAATAACAAATGTATTATTTTACAGTTTGGGAGACCAGGAGCTCAACAATGGGTCTCACAGGGCTAAAATTCACGGTGCTCAAGGCTGGTCCGAGTGCAGTGGTGTCTTACAACTAAAATTCACGGCGCTCAAGTCAGAGTGTGGGCAGGGCTGTGAGCCTTTGTGGAGGCGGAGAGAATCCGCTCCTTGTCTTTTGCAGCTTCTGGAAGGCACCCGCATTCCTCGGCTCATGGCTCCTTCCAGCAATTGCCTCACCCTGGCCTCTGCGCCCATCACCCATTTTCTCGCACTCTACCCCGCCCACCCTCTTCTAAAGACGCTTATGGTTACACTGGTCCCACCCAAATGGTCCAGCATAGTCTCCCCATCTCAGGTCCACAATCACATTTGTAAGTCCTCTTTTCCGTGAGAGGTACCATAGGCATAGGTTTGATATGTAGTCATATTGGGGGCTCTGTGATTCTCCCTGGAGAGAGAAAATCTCTTTTGGAGAAAGAAATCCCTCCTGATTGGAGTGATGAGGAAAGGATCCGATGGTGCAGGTCCCACAGAGATGGGTCTTTGGGCTGGTTGGATTAGTGACCCCTTAGAATGTGATGAAAGAACACGTTCCCTATACTATATGTTACCTGTCCTTTAATATTTGTTAAAATTTGTTTTTAAAAAAATATATTTTATTGATTTTTTACAGAGAGGAAGAGAAAGGGACAGAGAATCAGAAACATTAATGAGGGAGAAACATAGGTCAGCTGCCCGCAACCAAAGCTCACACCTTTGACTGGAATTGTACCCGGGACCCCTCAGTCTGCAGGCCAACGCTCTATCCACTGAGCCAAACAGTCCAGGGCTGTTAAAATTTGTTTTATGGCGAATTATGTGGAGATATATATATATATATATATATATATATATATATAGTGATCCATGTGTGCTTTGCTTGGGGAAAAATCTGTATTCACTAGTTGTGGGTACAGAATTCTATATATGCCTCCTAAGTCAAGATTGCTACTTGTGTTCCTTTTTTGTCTGCTTAACCTATTGTTATTTGAGAAAGAGGAGTTAAAATCTTCAACCATGATAGTGAATTTGTCCACTTCTCCCTGTATGTCTATCAAGTTTTACTTTCTATATCTATTGAGCTATAGTGTTAGGTACATACAAGTTTAGAATATCTTCTTTGGTCGAGATCTTCTCTATTGCTAACAGTGCATTGTTCGTCTAGTATTAATATGCCCACCCCAGCTCTCTTTTGGTTAGTATTGGATTAATGTACTTCATCTTTTCTGGGTCCTTATATTTTAGGGGTATCTCTTATAAATAGTATATAGCTATTGTTTCTTTATCTAATCCCAAACTCTCTTTTAACCATTAACATTAATCCATTCACATTTATTTTGAATATTTCTATGTATGGATATGTTTTTATTAATTTTCAGAGAGAGGAAGGGAGAGGGAGAGATAGAAGCATCACCGATGAGAGAGAATCATCGATCAGCTGCTTCCTGCATGCCCTCTACTAGGGACTGAGCCGATATGTGCCCTGACCAGGAATTGAATCATGACCTCCTGGTTCATGGGTCAACACTCAACCATTGAGCTACACCAGCCAGGCTGGACAGGTTTTTACCATTATTTTTATTTGTCTTTATTCTTCCCTATGTTGTCTTTTGCTCTTTTATTGCCTTTTTGAATGAAATTTTCCTGTCCTTATTATTGTATTTTCTGCATGTGTATAATTTTATGAACTCCATTTCTATTTAAACTTAATCATAAAATTTTAACTCTATAAAATCTATATATACACACTGTTAATTTCACAATTTTTATATATTTTTAAAAAATGTTTTTATTGATGAGAGAGAGAGAGAGAGAGAGAGAGAGAGAGAGAGAGAGAGAGAAAGAGAGAGAGAGAGAGATTTCCCACACAAACCCCGACCAGGGGTCAAATGCAGACCCTGGGTATGTGCCCTGACCAGGAATTGAACCAGTGACCTTTCGGTGTATGGGAAGATGCTCAACCAACTGAACCACACCAGCCAGGGTTACCATTTTGATATTTGAAAACCTTTTTTATACAGACAATATGTATATTTACCATTTTTATTTGTTCACCATTCTCTCTTGCCTGTCAGACCATGCTTCTGGCCTCTGAGAGTTTCTTCTTAAAGCATGTCTTTAGAAACTGGTTTGGCGAAAGTGTACTGGTTTTAAAGTATCAGCCTTTCTTTACCTGAAGATGTCTTTGTTAAAATATAATTGGTCATGTACACAATTCTAAGCTAACAGTTATTTCTTTGATAACTACTTTGAAGATATTATTCAGTGGTCTGCTGGGCTTCATTGTTGCTATGGGGAAGCTTGCTCTCAGTCTGACTGTTATTCCTTCATAGGTGATCTGGCTTTCCTTTAAGATCTTCTCTTTGTCTTTGGTGTTCTTCAGTTTAACTAGTGAGTTGTGTGTGTGTGTGTGTGTGTGTGTGTGTGTGTGTGTAGAGAAGGGACTCCTTGGAGATTTTCCTGACTTCTCATGATCACAGCAATGTTTCAAAAAATCACATTTTAGCCAGATCCAGTTGTTTTTCAAAAAGGAAGGCCCTTCAGAGTACTGGCCTGCCATAATTCCAGAAGCAGAAGTCTGTCTGATTCTTTGTTTGGGCACAACCCTGTGTGTGTTTGAGAGAGCAAGCCTCTGGAGTGCACGTTGCTCTGTGCACACATCCGTGTGTGTGTCTTTGCTGTGTACACCTCCCTGCAATGTTCCTAGTTCCGGGGTAAGCCCTCTGGACCAGGGGACTTGCTTTGTTTCTCAGGACCTCCTGACAAACCCCTTCTCCCCCCTGGTCAGGGTCAGACTGGCTGCTCTCTGGTGTGGACACTCTTTGGGGAAAGGAAGACAGCTGGGGAGAGCTGGGAAGGGCCAGCCCCACCGTGCCTCACTGTCCTCCCTGTCTGTGCCTCTCACAGCTCTGCCCCCACGGGCTGCACCTTCTTCAGCATCAACGCCTCCCCCGGGGTGGTTGTGGATGTTGCCCACGGCCCTCCAGCCAAGAAGAATCCCACGGGTTCCTCCAAGTGGCCCCTGGACCCCGGGCTGGAGGTGAGCCTGAGGATGAGGGCCGCCAGCAGCAGCATGGGTGACGAGAAGGTGAGTGGGCGGCTGTGGGGTGGGCTGTGTGGGAGGAGGCCAGCGGGCCAGCTCCCCACCATCTGCCCTGCCCCAGGAGGGCTTCTGTCTCTCTGAAAAAGCTCATGATGGCTCATGCCAGCCATGGCGTCCTCACAGATAATACAGGATGCCAGGGGGTTATTGATAGATAGGCCAGGGTTTTGATGAAATTCACTTATTCAGCAAATGTTTTGTAATCACCTACCATATGCCAAGCACTGCCTGGCCCTAGAGATACAGAAATAAATAAGACATGGGAGGTGGGACAGGGGTGGGCTGCAGCCTTCACGGAGCTTATAACCTGTGGGTGAGGGTATCAGATACCATATAGGGGAGCAATTATAGGTGGTGGTGAACGCTCCGAAGCCCGCAGCCAGGCAGCCCCAGGAAACTCCGGTCCATGCCGGTGTATTTAGTTTCCTGTGGCTGCTGTATCACACACGGTTGGCTTAGAACAACAGAACTACATCCTCTCACCATGCCGCAGGACAGACATGGGAAACCCAGGTGCTGGCCAGGCCACGCCCCCTCTGGAGGGCCTCAGGGAGAACCCTGGCTCCGCCTCTTCCGGCCGCTGGTGGCTGTTGGCACTCCTAGACCAGGCCCTCATCACTCCAGTCTCAGCCTCAGTGCCACACTCCCCTCCTCGGGCTGCCAAACCTGCCTGTTTCTCTGTCATCACTGAGGCCTCCCCCAGTCATCCAGGGTGATCTCATCCCAAGCTCCTTAATTACGTCTGCAAAGATTTTTCTCCAAATAAGATCACACTTAACTGGCTCCAGGGATTAGGATGCGGAGATATCTTTTGGGGCACCACCATTTACCACTGCACCCTCATTGGCTGTAGATGGGCTCAACATGACCCTCTGGGGTTCCCACGGAGGGCTGGGCCAAGGGGCCACTTGTTCTCCCAGCAGGACGGGCCTGGCAGAGAATTGCTCTGCTGCAGGAGCACAGAGCTTGGGTATCAAAGCAAATTGGGGAGGGTGCAATCAGGAAAAACTTCCTGGAGGAAGTGGCAAGCTGAAGAACGAACGGTCTGAGTGGCCCACCAGAGGGAGGGAAAGAAGAGTGGGAGCTCTTACCTAGGTAGGGGATGTGACCTGTGTGCTCACCCTGGGAGAGGAGAGAGTGAGACTCATGTTGCGGAAACTGGGGAAGATGTGATGGTGAGAAGAGAGAGTGGAAGGGAAAGTAGAGGAGGGGGGAGGCAGAAAGCCAGTATTAAAGGGTTTGCATCAGGGACATCACTTTTTTAAGGCAACAGGAAGCCAAGGAAAACGTGTCATCCAGGGAGTATCAAGGCTGCATTTGTGTGCCTGCTCAGGCACACAGCAAGGAGCAGTTCGTGTCTGCTGAGTGACTAAGAGACGTCATGAGTGGTTTCCTGCTGTCCCATAGGTTCAGATTTCATACCACGGACCCCAGACCAAACCAGTCCACGCCCTGCTCTACCTCACCGGGGTGGGTAAGTGTCCAGGACCCCTCCCCCTCCACACAGCCTTTCTCTAGGAGCTGTCTCAGACGGAGTGGGAAAAGGGCTCAGCTTCTAGCCAGCCACGGAGCTGGTGGTCCATAAAGGTTCCCTCCTCAGTCCGGGAGCCATGGAAGGTACAACTGGGGAGAGAGGGCATTGCAGGAAGCTCCAACTTCTTAATATTTCGTTTCTCAACTTAGGATATGGTGCATGGATATTCAATACATGAGTCTCATCTTTTTGACTATTTTTTTATGTAAATGATGACATTGTCTTATGCAGTAATATATACCAGTGTTCCCGAAATTCCATTATTGGCATCCCATTACTTTTGTCATATCAATGAGCTACCTAGACTCCTATTTATTCAATAGTCTTCTTTAAATAAAGTTTATTTCTAAATCTTGAACAACAACTTAATGACATTATTATTATTTAAATGTGCATTAAGCATATGGACTGTCTCTGAAACCTTCAGGTTTCGTTTCATTAATCAATGCCATTCACTATTCCACATCTATTTCATGGGTAGGCATTTTAATAATAATGAGGATAATGATAATAATAAGGCACCAACGCTATAAACTAGGCACTGTGTTAAGACTACATTTAAACTTTACAACAATCCAACGAAATTGCTACTATCGTTACTATTGTCCCATTTTACCCTGTGCCCTTACCAGCCCTCTCCTCTCACTTGGTGGATTTCAGAAATCTCCTTGAGCGCAGACATCACCCGCACCGGCAAAGTGAAACCCGCCAAAGCCGGGAAGAGCCAGGTACCTCAACCTTGACCAAAAGGCAAAATGCTCCCTGCAAGGCCACTGGGTTCTCCTCTGGCGCCCCCTGGTGGTGATGGGGTGGCTGGCGGTCTGCCTCACATAATCCCGAGTTCCCTGGAAGACACAATTTAGGAAGAACCAGAAAAAGAAGGACATGGAAAACGGCATGATCACTTTGATTTACATATTTCCCACCTCTCCTACTGCGGGAGGCTATTTCTCTGTTTTCCATGTCCATCTCCATCACGGGAAAGGAAACAGGTTCCTGAGTGGAGGAGCTGGGGATTAAGAAATTAGAGAAAGAAAGAAGAGACCAAGAGGCAGAATAGATTCATCAAGCTGGGCGCCAGGTAGGCGCCATCTTCTCTGATGGAGAGGCAGCAAGCAAGCCCCCAAGCCACGCAGCAGGTTTATTTACAGGGTTGAGGGAGCTTATTTGCATTCTTAACTAAACCCTAGCATTACTGGATTTACATATCTATACCTGACCCTGCTGACACCTGGACAAAGGTAAGGCAGACACTGAATAACACCCCCAGCCCTCTTGGGAGGGTGGACATGGACTCTGCCAGTGCCTCCGGCTCAGCTGACCATTTAAAGGATGTCCATGTGCCTTCTCATTCGTCCCTCTACATTCTACAAAACTAGGTTTTCCACCGGCTGTGACTTCAGGGATCGTGCTGCCCTGCAAACTGGAGACCAGAGTCACTCAATGAATGTGCTGCAGAGAGGAAACTCTGCAGGCAGGTCTCCACTCTGGCACCACGTCCCCCGCCCCAGGCTTTATGCCTGCTCAGGGAGAGTCAGTCCCATGATGCTGCCCACAGGGGGTGGATGACAGAGAAAGGGAGAAACGGCAGGGCCAGGGGTGAGAAGGAACTAGGCGGGGGGAGGAATGTATGTTACGGGAAGAGAGGGGTGGGGCCTGCAGGTGAGGGAAGTCTTAAGTGTAAGGTGACCAGACGTCCCGCTTTTGGTGGAACAGTCCCAATTTTCAACAATTTGTCCCACATCCCGCGACATTTTTAAAAAGTCCCGATTTTTTAAAATATATATATATATTTTAAATATATTTTTTATTGATTTTTTACAGAGAGGAAGAGAGAGGGATAGAGAGTGTTAGAAACATCGATGAGAGAGAGTCATCGATCAGCTGCCTCTTGCACACCCCCCACTGGGGATGTGCCCACAACCAAGGTACATGCCCTTGACCGGAATCGAACCCGGGACCTCTCAGTCCGCAGACCGACGCTCTACCACTGAGCCAAACTGGCCTCGGCTATATTTTTTTTTCTGAAACCGGTTTTGCTCAGTGGATAGAGCGTGGGCCTGCTGATTGAAAGGTCCTGGGTTCGATTCCAGTCAAGGGCATGTACCTTGGTTACAGGCACATCCCCAGTAGGGGGTGTGCAGAAGGCAGCTGATCGATGATTCTCTCTCATTGATGTTTCTAACTCTCTATCCCTCTCTCTTCCTCTCTGTAAAAAATCAATTATATATATATATATATTAATATATATAATTTTTTTTTAAAGTCCCAATTTTTAACAGTTTGTCCCGCGGGACTTTTTTAAAAAACGCCCCGGGACAAATTGTGAATAATCAGGACTGTTTCCCCAAAAGCGGGACGCCTGCTCACCTTACTTAAGTGGGGTGCACGGAGAGACCCCAGGGACCGCCCCGACGCTGTGCTCACATCAAGAGGAAATGACCCGTCCATGGCTTAAGATCCCTTTGTGGGTTCCGTCCCAAGTGGGGAAGCATCCCCCCTCTGAGAGTGGGATCCATCTTCCGTCCCACCCCACACCCAGTCATTCCCACCCACAAAAGACATCATGGCGACCAGCGCCTGCCCCAGGGGGCTGCCGAATGCCCTTTAATCTTCCCCAGACGGCCACTGGCTGCCAAGAATAGTGCCCATACTTGGGTGAGTGAGTCACTAAAAGTTCGCATCAAGAGTAACTATTTAGATTAGAATCTTGGCCCAGACACTCAGCTCCGTTTGGGATGCCAATCCAGCCGCTTTCAAAGGCTGTGGAAACCAGTTGTTGTCCCGGGCTCCTTGTTTAAAGTGGACGGGTTGCATTTTTAGTGAACTTGGTCATGCCTTTCAGGGCAAAAATCCGCCCTTGGCGACCAAAGAATGACCGAATGTGGGAGCAAAAGCCGTCCCTGTGTGAGGCCCCGGGGATGCTGGGAACGGGTGGCTCTGCTCTCCCGGGAGCTGCAGGGACACACCCGGGGGCTAAGGGCACCCCGTCTCTGCTGGGTGTCCACAGAGGACCTGGACCTGGGGCCCCCGCGGGCAGGGCGCCATCCTGCTGGTGAACTGTGACCGAGACAACCCCCAGACCTCCGCCGTGGACTGCGCCGATGACAAGGTGCTTGACAGAGCAGGTAAAGTAAAGACCCCAGGGAGAGATGGGAACAGAGCGTCGTCATTGAATAAAACCCGTTATCCGAGCCTCGTACCCGCCCTCAGAAATCGGGGCTGTTGGGGGCGTGTTCTTATTGGGGTGTCTACGGTATAGAAGTAAAAGATGAAACAGAGAGGGCACCGGAGACTGGGATGACAGGACACAGGCTTTATTGAAGAGAAGAGTACCACTGCCGGCTGCTTCCAGAAAGAGAGAGCTGAAGAGAGCGAGGTATGGGGTGCACCACCTTTTAAGGGGAGGAGAGGGGACGGGGCTTAGGGCACTCAGCACATGCTGATTGGTGGTTTCATGGAAGGCCTACGATTAGGGACCTAGGGACTTAATCTCGGGCCTAGGGTATTTGGCAGGTGCTGATTGGTGGTTCAGTGCTCAGGAATGTCCGGCTACAGGTGGAGTTTATGTCATTCTCCATCAATTGGAGGAAGGGAGGATCTATCAAGAAGGCAAGTGATCTGCCCAAGGCCACACAGCAGCCAGAGAAGAATTAGGAGCAACACACTGCACTGAGCCCCAACGCCTCCTCCGAGCCCCAGTGCCCATGCCCCCCACATGCTACCCAACCCAAAGTTCTGCTTTTGGGTCAAAACCAGGGCCCGAAATAATTCAAAAGGAACGCCTAGCTACCTCCCCAAACCCAGGTCTGAGCAGCCCCGAGGCCCTGCATGTGCGGGTCTCGGCTCTGACAACCCAGAATTGTCCATTCATTCGCTCCTTTTACACAGGCTGAGAAGTGAGTGCTGTCTTCCTCCCCACTTTACAGAGGGGGAAACTGAGGCCTGGGGAAGTTAAGCAATGTCCTCAAGGTCACACGGCTAGTTAAGTTGCAGGCTCAGGATTTGAACCTGGGCACCCCGACACCAGGCCTGGTTTAGGGGCACGAGGACGGTGATGGGGCCAGATCTCCCCGGCACACCTCTGAGGCGTGGCAGGCGGAAGGCACATTGCCCGCCTTCCCTGGAGAAGGGGGCTAAGGGGGTGAGGCCAGCCAATGAGGGGAGCGGCTGTGGGCTTCCCAGGGAATTGGTAAGATAGCATCGTAACAGATGCCTGCAGGGGGCCTGGCCTGGTGCCAGGGAGCAGCCTGTGCCCGGTGCCCGGCACACAGGGAGCTGGTACCTTTGTGGGCACTCCCAGGGCCTGGGCACTGTCATAAGCCCATTATGCAGATGACCTCACCCTTCCCTCTGGGTGGGCACTACTCCTAGCCCTGTTTGTCGATGAGGAAACAGGAGCCGAGAGCTGAAAGAACTTCTCCTAAGTGCCCCCTGACCCAGGGTTCAAACCCCGCCCACCCAGTGCCCTTCACCCATGACTATTGTCCAGCCCCGCTCTCCCCACGCCTTGTCAGCCGTGATTCCGGGTGGTTCACAGACTTTGCTTTTTGCTCAGGCCCAGGGGACAACTCTTTCCTCCTCTTCTTCTTCTTCTTCTTCTTCTCCTTCTTCTTCTTCTTCTTCTTCTTCTTCTTCTTCTTCTTCTTCTTCTTCTTTAAATATATTTTATTATGATTCTTTTTACAGAGAGGAAGGGAGAGGGAGAGTGAGAAACATCAATGAGAGAGAAATATCAATCAGCTGCCCCCTGCACACCCTGTACTGGGGATGTGCCTGAAACCAAGCTACATGCCCCTGACTGGAATTGAACCTGGGACCCTTGAGTCTGCAGGCTGACGCTCTATCCACTGAGCCAAACTGGTTCAGGCAACTCTTTCCACTTATTCATCCCAGTAGCCAGCCCCTAGCCCAGCTAGTCATTGTTCTAGGTGCTTCCAGCTTTCTCCGTTCTGGGGGCTGGATTCAGAGCCGTGAGCAAGATACTACCGGTAGTACATAAGGTGGCGGCTGTGCTGGGCTTAGCTCATCCTAGCAGGAGAAGCCCATCAGCTGGAGTAGCTTTCATTCCACAGTGGAAAGCATCTTTTGACCGCTGGGAAGGGCACAGAGAAGACGAAGCCAGGTGGCATGGGGAAGGGCGGTCGACTACGTCTCAGGCCGAGCCTTCTCCCCAGATGTGCAGGACATGTCCCTGGTGACGCTGAGCACGCGGACGCCCCGCGACTTCTTCTCCCAGCACCAGCTGGTGCTCCACGTGGCCAAGTCCGAGATGGACAAAGTCCGGGTGTTCCAAGCCAGCCGTGAGTGGCCCGGGCCGTCACCCCCATGCTCCCTTCCTGCCCCATGGTGGGCACTGCCCCTTCCCGCCCGCTCTGGCAGACAATTCCTGAGCCCCTACTGTGGGCGGGCTTTCCAGACCCACTCAGGACTCTTGTTTAAGGAGATGCTTGCATCCCCACTGACTGCATGCGTTAGGTTATCGTTTGCTCTCCAACATCCGACAGTAACTTCTCAGCAGCTCACGAGCACCTGCTGCTATGTGAGTGCCAGGCTCGGTTCTAGGCACAGAGCAGAGAGCAAAGACCACAGAGAAGGCCCTGCCCTGATGTCACTTCCACTTCTGTCTCAGATTGCTGGGAGAGATGAAGAGGAAAATGATTAAGTAAAGGGTGCCTCCGATGGAGTTAAATGCGACAGGGAAGAATGGAACAGGGAAAGGGACGTGGGCGAGAGTGGATCAGGGAGTGAGGGAGAGGAAGGTCAGGGAAGGTGTCCCGAAACACCCAGGCAGAGGGAACTGTGAGTGCCAAGGTCCTGAGGCAGGACAGTGCCCGAGGGCTGAGGGGTGCCGGGGCCCCAGTGCATCTGGAGTGCAGTGTGCAAGGGGTGGGTGGTAGGTGAGGGTGAAGGAGAAAGGGTAGAGGGACAGCCGGATCTAGTAGGCCTGGGTAACCTTGGCTTCTCAGCTGCGGGAGCTGGGAGGTGCTGAGAGCTTTGTGCAGGAGATGACTTGATTTTACTCACGTTCTAGACCAATGTGACTTGACTGGCATTGATTTGGTGACAAACCAACTCCTCGCCTCTGCCGAGGATTCACCTCCTCCAGGTAGCCTTCCCTGCTCCTCTGGGCTTCCCTCCAGCACAGCTCGTACTGCCATCTGTGATGCTGTCTTTGCTCCTCCCTCCTCGCCCAGGGACTGTGCCCTCCCCCGGGACCAGGACAGGGACGGTCTCCTTGGTCTCCCCAGGTGTCAGCTTAGAGCAGGTGCTCGGGAATGAATGAACGAGTGAATGAATGAACGAACGAACAATGAATGAATGAACCACAGTGTACATGTTGGAAGTGGCTCAGGCACTCCGTCACTCCATTCTTAGACCCCAGGCTGGGGTGGGGGTTATATCCCTGTTGGGGATTTTCCTTAAGGGGAGCCTGAGGCCAGATTCAGCTGTGAGGGGCCCTCAGGGCGATGTATTCCTGAGCCCCCCTCCCCTCCCTGTTCTCTCCTAGGAGGCAAACAGCACTTGCGGTACCAGGTGATCCTGGGGCCCCAGCAGCCCTCACACGCCCTGGAGCTCCCAGGCGGCCAGCACAGCACAGACCTCTACGTGGAGGGCCTCGCCTTCCCGGACGCCACCTTCCCTGGCCTCATCTTCCTCACCATCTCCCTGTTGGACACGGCCATCCCGGTAGGCCAACGTGGAGGCCCAGGGGCCCTGGGCTCAGGCAGTGGCCCAGCAGGGCAGGGGGCCGGTGGGGACCCTGGCTTCTGTGGCTACTCCTCCCTGTCCCTCTCCCTGCAGGAGCTCCCCAAGGCCCTGGTATTCCAAGATAGTGTGGCCTTCCGCGTGGCCCCCTGGATCATGACCCCCAACACTCAGCCCCCGAAGGAGGTGTATGTGTGCAGGTGAGGGGCTCTGGGGTGCTGGGGGCGGGGCATGGATGCACCAGGGGGAGCCAGGGACCAGGAGCGCGGGGTTCTGGCTGCAGGCCCCCCTTGCGCTGGCTGTGTGAATGGGGGGCGGGGAGGGAACCCCCACTGCACTGGCTGAGGGTCTCGGTCTGTCTGGGCCCGCTCAGAGGCAGGGCGGTCCCTGTAGCTGTCTGTGTGGTGGCTGCCGGCCCACACGCAGGCTGAGGGCTGTTTCTAACTTCCGGGGCCTGAGGAGGCCGCAGGACCTGCAGGATGAGGGCCCTGAGCCGTGAGCTGCTCTGAGTGTGGCCCTTGGACCTTCTGCCACAGGAACTGCTGGGGCTCAATTAAAATGCTCCTTCCCAGCAGCCTCTGAGGGCGTGGGTCCCGTGCAGTTAGCAAGCCTCGGGGTCCAGTCCGAGGCCTGGGGTCCCTTTTGAGTATGCTGGGGTGCCGGGGCCCCGCCCTTCTCCTCTTCTGATTGCTTCAGGGAGGAAGGGGTGAGAGTGTAACCTGGTCATCAGGACAGAGCCGGAAGCCAGGGAGGCCTGGGTTCCAATCCCAGCGCCGCTCCTGGACAGCATGACCTTGAGCATTGACCTCCCGCTCTGTGGAAGAGGATACCCATTCGTTTCTTTCACGAACTGTCACGGGGTCTAATGCGATGACATTTGCTAAGAGCGGAGAGACGGGACGAGCCAGGGGTCTCTTCAGGCTGCAGCATCTCCTGAGCGCCCACTGTGTGCGCCTCCCCAGTTCCGGCCAGGCCCAAGCTCTTGCTCCAGCTGGGGGGCCCTGCAGGGGTGCAGCTTGCCCCCTCCGACCTGGGTTCGGAACACTAAGGCCTCTCGTCTCTGCTCTTCCCAGGACATTTGAAAACGAGGGCTTTGTGACGTCACTGACCGCTCTGGCCAAGAAAGCCAGGTGCAAGCTGACTGTGTGCCCCTTGGAGGATAGCATGGAGGACCAGTGGATGCAGGTTCGTGGCCCCGTGGGGTGAGCAGAATGGGGGGCGGGGGTAGGATGAGTGAACCTTAGGTCCAGGGTCACTGGGGGACCCAGGCTCCAGGGGGCTCAGCCAAGAGCCTTGCTGGCCACGCTTCCTCATGTGGGCAGGAGCCGCAGCCTCTGAGGGTCCTGGCATAGGGGACGCGGGCAACTCATTTGCCTGACTTGGCTGGGCTGTGCATGCCCATCGCAGTCACCAGGATGAAGGCCACCTTCTAGTGTAAACACTCTCAAATGACCTCCGGACATGCCTCAGAGCTTCTGGGCTCAGCCACCAGACCGGGCCACCCCTGCTCCAGCACCTTCCATGGCTCCCATCCTCCTCTCCTCAGCCTGCCTCCAGGGTCCTCCCACTCTGGCTGCCCCCCACCTCCGTGCCAGTCTGCCACCACACAGGTGACATGGTGGCACCATTCTGTTTCCATGGCCCATCACGCCCTGAGCTCCTTGCAGGCAGAGACCACGTCTCCTTCACCTCAGCGCCCCAGCACCTGGCGTTGGGCAGTGCCCGTGGGCTGTTGGTGGGCTGAACCGAACTTCTTTTCTGTGCCCTTGCTTTGCCCTGAGGCACTGCTAGTCCAAGCCTATAACCCCCTGCCACCCTCCCGCTCCATACACACCTCTGCCTATGCTATTCCTTCTCTCCGACCACCCTCCCCATTCTCACCCCCACGTCCACGTCATGCCTGGCCACTCCCAGCCCGAGAGCTCCCCCTCCGTAAATGTGCCCAATCCCCGTGGAAATTCATCCCTCTTTCCACTTCCCCCCCATACACACACACCCTCTCTTTCTCTCTCGTCACTCCCTCTGTGTTAAATCAGGGTGAACCATGAGAAACAGCTGATAGGCCTCCATTCTTGACCTACAGGAATGGCAGTCTCATATGGGTCAGCTTATCTCCCTGGTGGTCTAGTGGTTAGGGTTCGGCACTCTCATATGGGTCCGCTGAAGTGACTTCTGCCCAACAGCGCGTCTGTCTGCTGGAACCCAGGCAGGCTTTGCGCCGATTCATTTCTGGTCCTTCCCCTGGCCTGTCCCCTTTGCGGGAGGGCCATTCCTACACCTGCCCTCCAGACTCGGCTCAGCAATGCTCCCCATGATCTGTCTCACCCTCACAGCCCTTCCTCCCTGTTCCCACAGACCCCTCCCTCCCTTCCCATCACCTCCTAACCGGGTGGTTAGTCCTCAGCCCCCTGGATCTCACTCCAGGACAGTGTCCGGGGTTCGCTCAGGATGGGTCCCCAGAACCCAGCAGGGCATCCCCGAGGAGGGGCGGGAAGGACACTCAGAATTTCACAGCACGTTGGTGCAAACCCAGGCCATAAGCTCTGCTTTCTCAGAGCCCCTCCCCCGGGGTCCAGCGTCCTGCAGGAACTTGTCCTTGGCCACCACAGGGAGAGCCGTGGAGGGTTCTCCCCACCCCTCCCCACGCTGCAGGCTGGAACCCAGGCAGCGTGTGACCAGCCTCCCTCCCGCTCGCTGTGCCCAGGATGAAATTGAGATCGGCTACATCCAAGCCCCGCACAAAACGATGCCTGTCGTCTTCGACTCTCCGAGGAACAGAGGCCTGAAGGATTTCCCGGTCAAGTCCCTGCTGGTAGGTGCTGGTGGGGCACCGGCAGCTGAGACCCCTGCCTGAGGACTCCTTCTTCATCACCTGTTTCCCCACACCCCTTCTCCGGCTGAGTGTCCAGTTCCCCCGGGTGTGATTCCTGCCCAAGTAGCAATCATGCAGGTGCACCGTGTTATCTATTTATATAAAAGCCCAATTGACCGTCTGACCATTCGACCATGCAACCGGTAGCTATGGTACACAATGACCAGGAGGCAGACACTCAATGCAGGCACTGCTGAGCAACAACAACTTTGCAGAGTGCCCTCTCATACTCAGGGACCCCTCAAGGGGTGTCGGATTGCTGGTTTCGCCCGATCCCCACAAGCCAGGCCAAGGGATTCCACCTGCCGGAGGGATCCTGCTCAATCCACAGACACCCTTCGAGTCCTGGCACCACCTTAGGTGCAGCAGGTCGGGGAGGGACCACAGGAGGTTGGCTCCAGGGTGTGTCCTGCAAATCTCACCCAGTTCCGCCCCACCAGCCACCTTCCAATTAATTTACTTTCAATGTGCACGAATCCGTACACTGGGACTCTGGTTTTGTTATGACCACAGTGGCATCTGGCTCTTTCTTTCCCAAAGCCCTTTCAGCCATGAGCTCACCTCGTCCTCAGGATAATCCTGCTGAGGATGAAGTTCAGGCTTGGCATCCTCACTCCATGGAAGATGTTCTTGCTGCAAGGTGGGGTGGGAAAAGGGACATGTTGTGGATATTATGCCCTAGTTCCAGGATCTGCAAACTGTGGCTCGAAAGCCACGTGCAGCTCTTTGGCCCCTTGAGTGTGGCTCTTCCACAAAATACCACGGCCTGGGCAAGTCTATTTTGAAGAAGTGGCATTAGAAGAAGTTTAAATCTAAAAAATGTGGCTCTCAAAAAGAAATTTCAATCGTTGTGCTATTGATATTTGGCTCTGTTGACTAATGAGTCTGCTGACCACGGGCCTCGTTAATAAACTGGGCTTACCAGGCAGCTGGCAGGCATTCGGGACCCAACCAATGCCCTTGCCTTTGCTTGCCCACCTGACCCAGTGAGCCTTCGACAGTCCTCAGTGATGACGGTGCCTGCGATGGACCAGCCGCTGTGGGTTACCGTAGTCCTCCCGGCGACCACGCCAATCTTAAAACTCAGACTCTCCCCCCCTCACCCAGGGCTACGTGCTCTGACTCTGGGCATGTGCTTCTCCCCTCTCAGGGTCCAGATTTTGGCTACGTGACTCGAGGCCCCCAAAAGGGGGGCGTCACTGACCTTGACTCCTTCGGGAACCTGGAAGTGAGCCCCCCAGTCACAGTTGGGAAGAAGAAATATCCGCTGGGCAGGATTCTCATTGGGGGCAGCAGTTACCCCAGGTGAGGAGGGGAAGGGCAGCTGGGGGGGGGGGGAGGGGTGCGCCAGGAAGTGGGGATGCTGGGTGAAAGCAGAGGCCTGACAGGAAGCCTTTCCTACCTGCTCCCAACCCAAACGGGCTCCACAAACTTCCAGGCATGTGAAAGGAATCCCAGTGTAGGGCCAGGATGGGGCTTAGGATCCCAAAACATCCAAGGTCACCTCCCTGCACTGCCATGAATACTCTTTAGGCCAGGGACTACTCACTGCTCACCTACTGGGTGCCTGGCGCCATGCAAGGAGGCGGGAAGGAATGCAGCCATGAGCACGACAGACAAGTCCCTGCCACTGACGCAGCGGGGGAGACACAGAGAAGTAAACCAATAAAGAGACTTCAAATAGCGAAGAGAATGTAAAAGAGAGGGATGAGGAGGTGGGGCTGTGGTCGTTGGGCGGCCAGGGAGAGTTCCTCTTGGGAGGAGGCTATTGAGCTGAGTCCTGATGACAAGAAGGATGTGACTGTGCAAAGACCCGGGGAAGAGGGTCTCTGGCAGATGAAGGAGCATGTGCAAAGGCCCCGAGGCAGGGATGTGCTTAGCGTCATTAAGAAAGCCCTTGTGGCTGACACAGACTGAGCAAGAGGAAGAGCAAAGGGCTGGATCCCAAAGGACCCTGGAGGCCAGAGCAAGGAGAAAACGAGAACTTAGAAAAGCATAGGCACATCCCAAGACCACCCAGCTACCAGATCACCAACACTGGGGTGACGGGGAGGGGGGGGCGCGGGGAGGATCAGCCCCAAACCTCATGTTCATTCACACCAGCATCGAGGCTGGGTCAACAGGCAGTGCTTTCTGAGGCAAAGCTCTGGTCCTATTTACCTTACTGACTCAATGCCTCAGTTTCCCCAGTTAAACTGGGACAAAAATGCCTAAATCCCTCTAATGTTAGAGGATGTAATACAAGCAGCCCAGGCTCCTGAATCCCTTTCCTGACTCCTTGGCCAATCCCCCAGTCCCGCAGAGACCTCCCTGCTGGCCCCTCCCCTGCCCCCCCCCACCCCGCTCCCCTAACGCTCCTCTCCTCCTGTGCGGGCAGTGCCAAGAGCCAGGAGATGCACCAGGCCCTGCAGGACTTCCTCGCGGCCCAGCAGGTGCAGGCCCCGGTGAAGCTCTACTCCGACTGGCTGTACGTGGGCCACGTGGACGAGTTCCTGAGCTTTGTTCCCGCGCACAAGGTGCGGTCCGGTGGCTGCGGAGGCCACATGCTCCTCCCTGAGCCCCCAGCACAGCTCTGCACTCTGTCTCTCCTCGCCCCTGCCAGGAGGGGGCATGGAGGAGGCCGCCTGCTGGGTCCCAGCCACACCCCCTGCACGCTCCGCAGAGCCCTCCTCCGTGGGAGCCCCCTGGGCAAGGCTGACCTCTGACCCTGGTGTTTCTGCCTCCAGGGCTTCCGGCTGCTCCTGGCCAGCCCCAGGTCCTGCTACAGACTGTTCCAGGAGCAGCTGAAGGAGGGCCACGGGGAGGCCCTGTTGTTCGAGGGGGTCAAGAGTAAGTGGGCCACGCCTTGTTCTTCCACATGGGCACCTGCCTCTGCCTGCGCAGTGCCCGCCTATGCCAGACGGAATCACTCAGGCACTGGCCAGCTCTGAGACCAGCGGTGTGCCAGGCACTGTGCTAGGCGCTGGGGCTGCTTTGTGCACAGGGCCTCGGGGTTCACAGTCCAGGGGAAGTGAGGCAAGAAAACAACTAGAAAGAAAGAAAGAAAGAAAGAAAGAAAGAGAGAGAGAGAGAGAGAGAGAGAGAGAGAGGAGAGAGAGAGAGAGAGAGAGAGAGAGAGAGAGAAGGAAAGAGGGAGGGAGGGACGGAGGAGAGGGAGGGAGGGAGGGAGGGAGGGAGGAGGGAGGGAGGGAGGAAGGGAAGGGAAGGAGGGAGGGAGGAAAGAAGGAAAGGAGGAAAAAAGGAAGAAAGAAAAAGAAGAAAAGAAAAAAGAGAGAAAGGAAAGGAAGAAATAAAGAGAGGAAGAAAGGAAGGAAGGAAGGAAGGAAGGAAGGAGGAAGGAAGGAAGGAAGGAAGGAAGGAAGGAAGGGGGAAGGAAGGAAGAAAATACAGCAAAGGGCCTCTGGGGGTGTCTGGAAGGAGCTCAGGAAGGCTTCCTGGAGGAGGCAAAGACCACACAAAAGCACACGGGATGTGCAGGAGCTGGCCAGGCCTTTGGGCGGTGGGATGAGAGGAAGGGAGATAGTCCAGACAGAGGGAACAGTGACTGCAAAGGCTCAGAGGCAGGAGGAACAACATGTGCTGGAGGAGCTGAAAAAAGCTTCAGTCTGGCCAGAGCCCGGAATGAGTTCTTTGTTTTTTGTCCCAGTAAAGCCCACAGACACAGGCCAGGGTCGGAGGCTGTTTTCACCTCACACCTGTAGTGTGCCATGTGGCTTTGGGCAATGGCCTGACCTCCGTTTGCCCCTCGGTGAGCAGATCCTTTGGAGAGAAGAGCCTCTGAAGGAGTGAGAGCAGCACTGCTCATGGGAACTTACCCTGATGAAGCGTGTTCTCACAGCCCGGCCTCCCGGAGGCTTACCACGAACCTGTGTCAGGAAGTGCTGCTCCATTGCATGGGTGGGAAAACTGAGTCCCCGCTGCTTACTAGGAAGAGGGACGTGTGGGATCTGATTCATCTGCGTTTTTTCCCTTTTTCTTCATGACAGGAAAGAAGCAGCAGAAAATAAAGGACATTCTGTCAAACAAGAAGTTGAGAGAACATAACTCGTATGTGGAGGTACCAGCCTGGGTGCCAGGAGATGCTGCAGACCAGGCAGAGCTGGCACCCCCATCCTCCCAGCCCCCTTCCTTGAGATGAGAGCTGACCCCCCCACCCCCGGGCTGCATGCTGGCTGAGGGGCGACAGGCCCTGGGATGTGGGTAGCTACAGGAAGATGGAGATCTCGGCAGGCACACACACAAGGGGGTGCACGGAAGAGAGAAAGTCAGGGAGACAGGCGCGCTGCTCAGAAACAGGGGGACATGGGCAGGAGCGAGGCCAGATGCTGCGGTGACAGGGACTGGGAAACAGGGACAGTGGGGGAAAGAGGGAAGGAAAGGAGGCGTCTGTGACCCTGCCCTGTCCCCCCTGGCAGTCCCCACCCCACCAGTGTTGGCCCTGGCCATACCCACCACCCTCCCCTCCCCCTCTCCCCAGAGCTGCATCGACTGGAACCGGGAGGTGCTGAAGCGGGAGCTGGGCCTGCGGGAGCGGGACATCGTGGACATCCCGCAGCTCTTCAAGCTCCGCATGGACTACACGGGCACCCCCAAGGCCGAGGCCCTTTTCCCAAACATGGTGAGGACGTGGCCTTGAGCGAGACAGGCCAGCTGGGCTCTGGGTGTGGCCACGGGGCTCGGTGTCTCCTCATGCCGGGGGTTTTCATGGCCATTGGCTTCCAGCGCCCGTGGGCATCTCCACGGCACCCTGGGAGTCCGAGACGATGGTCACCCCCACTGACAGAGGAGGTTCCGGGGGGGGGGGGGTGTGGTCTCCGTCACAAGAACACTCAGCTAGCGAGAGGTGGGACTCAGCCAGGGGTCCACGGCAGAGCCCACGCTCTAACCCACATGTGTCAAACACAAGGCCTGTGGGCCAAATCCGTCCCGCCAGGCCTTGCAATGTGGTCCGCACCGCGCTGTCATCACTGCACTCCGCTGCGTTTCCATCACAATGACAGTTTATGACTGTTCAGTAAACCATTCGGCCCGAGATTTAGGCTGGATTTTAGATTTTGGCCCCTTCTCTGATTGAGTTCGACACCCCTACTCTAACCATTAGGCTGAGACGGGATTCCTGGGGGGCAGGGGGGAGGGGGTAGGAGAGGGCAGGAGGACACACACAGCAAACAAAATGCTCCCCAGTTGGGTTAAGCACCAAGGAGGCAATACAGGTGGGGCGCCTGATCAGACTGGGTGGCCGGGAAGGCCTCTCTGAGGAGCTGGCATTGGCGGTGCCGGGCCGGCACTCGCCTGTCTGACGGGTGGACTTGAGGGTCCCACCTTTTGTGAGAACTTTTAACTGTGACCCAAGCCCCGTCGTACGTGGCTGGCTGTGTTTTTACCTCTCCCCGCCCTGTTACTCTGTCTCTTCTAAGTATCTTCCCCGCTTCTACTGGGCCCCTCAGCACCCCCTCCCGTGGGAGCTGGGTTTACAGTTGAGAAAGAAGCACCGTGGTCTTCAAACTGGGTTCC
Organism: Pipistrellus kuhlii; assembly: GCF_014108245.1. Taxonomy (NCBI): domain Eukaryota; kingdom Metazoa; phylum Chordata; class Mammalia; order Chiroptera; family Vespertilionidae; genus Pipistrellus; species Pipistrellus kuhlii. The sequence continues at coordinate 186,982,525 of NW_023425515.1, read as the reverse complement.
CCGGGACTCTAGGGTTCCACGGCTGTGCCTCAGATCTGGTGGTTAAGATTTCTTCTGTTTTATATGCTCTGAAGTTCTGCAAAAGGTTTTGTTTAGAATAAAGGACTCCTTGGCCAAAACCAGGCGGGAGGGGCACCTCCTCTCACCCCCCGGAGCGGAACTCGTGGGCCCCAAGCAGTGGTTTCTCTCCCTTGTGCCCAGCCAGGTTTCCCAGCTCCGGAGAGAAGGCTGATGCCGCCTGCAGGGAGATGGGGGGATTTGAGGGTCTCAGATGCTGTGTGCCGGCTGACTCTGGGCCTGGCTGCCTGAGGCCCCTGCAGGGAGGCTCTCCCACAGCCGCGTGGGAGGTGGCGGGCGGGGACAGCAGAGAAATTGAGACTGTGAGCACTCGGTGTGGACTGTGTCTGAGCGCTGACAATGAGATGCCTCCTCAGCGATTCCTGAGCCCTGGAGACTGACTCTGCACCTACTGTGTGCCAGCACCCGTGTTCTCATCTAACTGTCTTAGCGTTGGAAACAGGGTGGGGCTCATTTTGCTGATGAGGCTCAGAGAGGGGAAGGGACTTGCCTGAGGTCACACAGCTACTAAAGAGCAGAGCTGAGATCCAAACCCTGAAGCTGAGATCCATCTCACCGGGCCACCTCCCAGGATAACGGAGGAAACAGCTGTTTGCATAAGTGATAACAGACAGGACGTGCTTCAAAAGAAGTCGTCACATCCATCCCGTCCACAGATAACTTATTTATTAAGTGCCTACTGTGTGCCAGGCCCTGTGCTCGGAGCTATGGGAACATCCATGAGGAGTTTGGGGGTTCGCAGGCGCCTTCACACAGGGGGTGGCACTTGAGCTGAGCTGAGCTGAGTCACAGAGTTGGCCAGGAGGTGGTGGTGGGGAAGAAGCCTGGGTCCCAGAGCTCGGCACACGTGGGTGGAAGTCCTAGACTAGCTGGTGGTCTCCGACAGCCCACTGTACCGTGTGGGCCTCAGTCTCCTCATCTGTGAAGTGGGGCTGTTATTTCTGAAGGCCAGAAGGGCGGGGCGGCGCTGGGATAGTGATGCGGGCTGCACGCCCCGCCCCTGACCCGGGCCCTCCCCGTCTGCAGGTGAACATGCTGGTGCTGGGCAAGCACCTGGGCATCCCCAAGCCCTTCGGGCCCGTCATCAACGGCCGCTGCTGCCTGGAGGAGAAGGTGCGGGCCCTGCTGGAGCCGCTGGGCCTCCACTGCACCTTCATCGACGACTTCACCCCGTACCACCTGCAGCACGGGGAGGTGCATTGTGGGACCAATGTCCGCCGGCAGCCCTTCTCCTTCAAGTGGTGGCACATGGTGCCCTGAGCCCATCTGCCAGCGTCCTCTCCCTCGGGAAGCTCCTGGCCAGAGGCTCTGGCTCCCTGTGGTGTGGCCTAGCAAGAGTTCTTGGGGACACACTGGCTCTCCGGGGGGTGGCCCCCCTCCGGGCTGTGGCTTGCTTCTGTCCCTGCGTCCCCTCTGAAGATCCCCAGATGGTCCTGGCATTGCAAACTCAGCTCTGCTGTGAGAAGCTCCAATAAAAGTTTATAATGATCTCTTCATTCACTCTCGCCCGTTGTCATGGCTGAACCGAACATTGCAAACTTGCGGGCCCCTGTTCCTGCCTGCGCCCGAGGACCAGATGCCGTTCATGTTGTGCTTTGTAGGGAAAGGCAGCCGAGGGGCGATGCAAGAGCCCAAAGGGGGCCTCGGGGGTGGGCTGTGTGTCAGTGTGCCCAGCGGTTAGCGAATCCGCCTTGTCCTCCCTCAGTCGCTTCAGTCCGCCAGCTGGAAAGCCCCGTGGAGCAGGGGCTCCTGCTGCTGCTTCGCCACGGGCCACCTAGTGAGGGGGAGGGGACGGGGGTGCATAGCAGGAGTGGTGGGTTATTGTGGAATGGATTCATTAGTCCCCTTTCTGCGTCCTTTTCGCATATTTTCTCCTATGGCCCTAGCATGGGGACACAGGTTCCGCAGTCTATAACAGTAAAAGCGTAGCATGCTAATCAGACCAGACGTCCTTCCAGGCGACCTCCCGGATGAAGCTGGGGCTGCGTGGGAAGAGAAGAAAGACCTCCTCGTGCAGGAATTTCGTGCATCAGGCCTCTAGTAGGAAATAAAACATGATGACCCGAGATCTTTGAAACTGAGGCCGGGTCTTGGCTCATCGAGCTAGTGGTTTGACACCTAGAGGTGCCGCTGTCCCGGGGCTGGGGAGAACACGGGTGGATAAGATGGGCGGGCGAAGCCTCTGCCCTCGCGCTAGGGAGAAAGGGACCATAAACCTGGGGAACCGTGCCTGGTGCCTTGCTGGAGAGAAGCAGCTGCTCCCCGTCCACGTGCTGGGCGCAATGCGTCAGCGTTTCTTACAAAGCAAAAAAAAAAAAAAAAAGTGCCTGTGCAGGGGGATGTTGGCGTGAGGCCATCCCCAAACCTGACTGACAGGGCTGCTAGGAGCCGACAGCCTCCGAGGCCGCAAAGAGCAGAGAGAGGAGCTGGTGGCCAAAGCAGTCCTTCCACTAGGTGACCAGATGTCCCGCTTTTGGCGGGACAGTCCCGACTTTTAACAATTTGTCTCGCATCCCGTGGTGTTTTAAAAAAAAAAAAAGTCCCAATTTTTGCCGAAACCAGTTTGGCTCAGTGGTAGAGTGTCGGTCTGTGGACTGAAGGGTCCCAGGTTCGATTCCGGTCAAGGGCATGTATCGATACATTGGTTGCGGGCACATCCCCAGTGGGGGGGGTGCAAGAGGCAGCTGGTCGATGTTTCTCTCTCATCAACGTTTCTAACTCTCTCTCCCTCTCCCTTCCTCTCTGTGAAAAATCAATAAAATAAAAAATAAATAAATAAAATTTAAAAAGTCCCAATGTTTTCCAAAAGTCGGGACTTTTTTAAAACGCCTCGGGACAAATTGTTCAAAAGCAGGACTGTCCCGCCAAAAGCGGGATGTCTGGTCACCTTACCTTACACCCAGGTCAATGCAGTGAGCACCCCCAGCCTTTCATGGGGGTGGGCATCTGTCAGGGAGTCAGGGAAGCCCGGGTGGAGAGAGCCCCAGGGGTAAGTCCTTCCAGCCCCACAGAGCACGGGCCATCCTGTGCCTGCTGCCCCCCACCCCCAGGCCACAGGTTAGCTTCCTGCACCCGCGGTAACAAATGACCACCGACGGGGTGGCTGAGAACAACAGAAATCCATTCTCTCCTGGTTCCGGAGGCCAGAGGGCCGAATTCCGCCTCACCGGGCTGACATAGAGGTGTCAGCAGGGCTGGTCCCCTCCAAGGGCTCCGGGGAGCACGTTTCTTGGCTCCTCCTCCCTCTGGTGGCGGCCGGCTGGCCTTGGCTGGTGGCCGCATCACTCCAACCTCTGCCTGTGTGGTCACAGCGCCTTCTCCTCTGAGGGCGTCCAGTCTCCTCTGAGGGTTTCCTCTCTCCTAAGCAGACTTGCATGGCATTCAGGGCCCACTCAGGTGATCAGGATAAGGTCCCCACGCAAAGACTCGGTCACATCTGCAGCTTCAGTCCCCCCTGCCAAGGCTCTTGCCAGACGAGACCCGCAGGTCCCAGGGATGGGGACCTGGTAGCGTTGGGGGCTGTTATTCAGTCTGCTGCAGGTCAGGAGCCAGCCCCGGCCGGCTGGGCAGGCAGCAAGGACAGAAGGAAGCCGGTGCCCCCTTTCCACAGCCCCACACCTCTTCCTCCACGAAATCCCAATGGGAAAGCCTTCCCTTCGTAAACCCAAGCTGGGAGGTTTACTTTTGCGAGGGTCTGGACTTTAGAACTTCTGAACGGAGATTGTTTGGCGACCGTCTCTTTTTATTATTATTATTGATTTTCTACAGAGAGGAAGAGAGAGAGAGGAGTTAGAAACATCGATCAGCTGCCTCTTGCACACCCCCTACCGGGGATGTGCCCGCAACCATGGTGCATGCCCTTGACCTCAATCGAACCTGGAACCTTTCAATCTGCAGGTCGACGCTCTGTCTACTGAGCCAAACCGGTTTTGGCATGGCGACTGTCTTATCTCTGATTCTGAGAGGAAGACTGGCCCCCAGGAGGTTTGGGGCGGGAGGGGGCTCTCAGGAGACACCCCTGGGAATACTATGCAGCCATTAGAAAGGAGGAGGGTGATTTTCACACACTGCTCTGAACACCTGCTGTGTGAATTGTACTGTGATGCGAACAAAGCCAGGTAAGGAACACAGTGTAACACAGCCTGCCATTTGTGTAAGATAAGGAGGGAGGATACACACACATGTTTGCAGTTAGGGACCCAGACTCGGCCCCTTGAGCTAAGGCAGGAGGACGAGGGGAGATACAGAGACAGGAGAAAGCCCCAATCTCCACATAACCCAGGGGCAGACCCGGGAGGCAGCCAGGCACCAGCCTCCCTGCCCAGACCCACCCCCAGCAGCCTGGCAGAAGGGTGCCCCTCTCCTCTGTCCCCTTCCTCTGAGATGGGGGAGGGGCTGGCTCTCAAGGACAACACACACACATTTATCTGTAAAGACAGAGAGGAACCCCGTTTTGACGTCAGCTGGTGCGCCCAGGGCTGGAGCAGCGGTTCCGGTTGCTCTGCTCAGCGAGCTCAGCGGAACGAGGCGCAGCTGGTGAACGTGTGCCACGTGGGCTCCTCTGTTCATCCTCCCAACACTTGCCGGGCCCTGCCGGGCCCTGGCGGCCTGGGGTGGACAAGGAGCTCCCCCTCACGGCCCAGGGCGGGACATGGCCTCCCGGGCCACACCCCAGACCTGCCTGGTCCCGGATGGGCGGCGACTTGAACCAGCCTCTGTGGGCATTTTTGCAACCACCAGAGCGTCCAGAACCACGGACCCAGTGCTTTGCAGGGCTCACCTCGTCCTTTTCCAGCAAACGCACCCTTAGAGCTGAGGCCCCAGAGTCTGGCGCAGCTACCACTGAGCCACCCTGACCAGCGCCCAGCACCCCTGCAGATACTTGCTCCTGACAGCTTCCCGCTGAGTCGGTCCCCAGCGCTGGGGCGGGTTGGCCCATCCCACCCAGAGTCCCTCCTGCTCCCAGCTGAAGGCCAGAGAGCTGAGTAGCCGGCTCCACATGGGCCTCGTGTCTGCAAGCCCAGGCTGCCCAGTAGGTGGTGCCTGGAGGCTCTGGCCCCACCTGCCCCTCCGCAGCCTCCATGGAGAACAGTGGTCCCACCTGGGCACCGGCTGGAGCCTAACAGGGGCGGCCTGGGGAGGCCCCGAGCCTATAAGAGGGGAGGGCGGCAGAGCGCCGGGGGTCAGCTGCGGCTGTTGGGTTGGCGAGGGCGCTGAACGTACAGGGCCTGCCATGTCCTCCCAGAGCATCATCCACCTGTCCCTGGACAAGCCCACCCGTGCGGTGTGCATGGTGGGTGAGGAGATCACCTTGGACCTCATTGGGTGAGGAGCTGGGGCTCTGCCAGGCTGTGGGGGGTGGGTCTGGGCTGGGAGGCTGGTGCTCTCTGTCCTCCTGGGTCTGCCCCTGGGTTATGTGGAGGTTGGGGCTTTCTCCTACCTCTGTATCTCCCCTCGTCCTCCTGCCTTAGCTCAAGGAGCCGAGTTTGGGTCCCTAAGGACTAAGCCCAGATGCTCACCCAGACCCTATACCTGCCCCTGTGGGCTGTGGCCCCTTAGAAGCGGTGCCCCCTCCCTCTGTCCCCTTCCTCTGAGGCGGGGGAGGGGCTGGCTCTCACGGGAGAGACTCCAGTAAACTGGAGCCTCCGGCGGGGGAAGAGGCCAGGTCTTCCCCGGGGTCAGAGTCCGACCCTCCGAGTCCCAGGCCACGTCCTCTCTGCTACAGGCGTCCCTTGTGGCTCCTCCCTCCCTGGGAGTTGGGGTTTATAAAAAAGACGTTGCTTTGGTCATTTCCAACCTCCATGGAGAACAGCGGTCCCACCTGGGCGTGGGTGAGAGGGTGGGGTCTGAGCAGGAGCTTGTGGGAGAGAGGACGCGGGGGTCCTTAGAGGAAGGCTGACGTTGTTCTAGGACCCCCCACTCACCCACCCACCCACCGCCGAGCGTCAGTGAGGGTGCCTCGGCCCTCTGAGCGGGGAGAGGCCGGGAGGCCGGGCTGAGAAGGGGAGGCTCTCGGGCCCTAACGTCTGTCTCTTGGCCGAACCAGCTGTGCCCCGCCCAAGTGCTCCTCCTTCAGCATCAGGAGCTCCGCAAGGGTCTCCGTGAACATCCCCCAAATAGTCCCGGTGACGACCAACAAGGAGGGCACCAACATCCAGCTGCTCCCGTGCGAGTTCATGGACGTGCTGGTGAAGATGACGGCCCCCAGCCCTGGCGTCGGGGAGGACAAGGTAGGCTGGGGAGCGGGGCAGGGGTGGGCCGAGGGAGGTGGCAGCTCATACCACCGGGTCTCCCTCCGGACAGCTGGCATTTCCTGAGTCTGTGAAAAGTGGGGGGCCAAGTGGTTGTCATGCCTGGTCTTTAAGTCTCACAACAAACCTGTGAACTGGGCACCCCACGACCCCACTGCACAGATAAAGAAACTGAGGCCCCGAGAGGACCAGCTGCTTTGAAAAACCTGCCCGAAAAGGTGTCGGCAGCTGAGCGCCAATGTGCCGTTGGGCGGAGGCTGGTTCTCTGTAGGCAGACGTTCTAATAAAAACTAAGTGCAAATGCTAGGCTTCATCAACCCATTTTACAGATGAGGAAACGGAGGCACAGAGCGGCCTATTTGAACTTAAATGGCATAACTAGAGTGTGTGTGGGGGTGGGGGGCATTGATCCTGGATTTGAGCCAAGTCTGCGCCCTCTCTCCTGGGCGAGTGTCTTCTCTCACGGGGCCCCTGTGGCAGGTGGGTTGGGGTCCACCTGGGAGGACAGGCCATGAGGCTCCTCTGGGAGAGGCTCTGGTGGTGGTTTCTGGAAGGATCCGGCCCCTCTGCAGAGTCATTAGAAGCCCCAGGGACTCGAACACTCAACACCTGAGCCACAGCCCCACCAATTAAGCCAGCCTCGGGCAGCTCCCCGCTCTCCAGGTGACGCCCCTGAGACGCTGAGGGTGAGGGTCACTGAGGCGCTGCAGGGCTCGGCTGCCTCTCAGCAGAGCCTGCTGGAGAGGCCCCTGGGAGGGTTCGGCTGGGGTGGCCGGTGGGTGGTTTGTACCCACGCAACGCTGTGTCCCGGGCAGGCAGTTCCCTGGGGCAGGTGGTACAGATAGGCAGCATTGGGGTCTCCCCGGTGAGAGCGGAGGCTGTGATGTGTCCCCCCCGGAGCCCAGGCGACCCGGGACGCATTCTCTGCCGGGGCTCGGCCTCCAGCGCGGTCAGGAGTGGCGTCCGGAGTGAGGGGCTTGACCGTGGAGGACAGGCGCTCCCACTGAGGAGGCCACAGGCACGCAGGTGTGGCCTGAGCTAATGTCTGCTTCTCAGGTTCGGGATGAAGGCCTTGTAGTCAAGGCCAGCGGCTGGAGGGCAGGCCTTAAGCAGATCTGGCTTGGGACACTGGAAAGACTTGAGTTCCAACTCCAGTCCCCGCCCCAGGTGTTCCATGCCCTTTTGAGAGAGTGGCTTAACCTACAGGAGGCCTCTGCCCGCCTCATGGGGTGGTGAACCCCGGGAGGGGACGTATAGTGAAGAGAAGGATGTGGTTTAAAGTGTGACCTCCAGAGCCAGTGGCCTGGATCTTCAGTCCTGTGTGACCCCTTCCTGGGTGAATGTCAAGGGCAAGTCCTGCCAAAGGTCCCTCTGCCCTGGGCGTAGAGCCCGCCTGGAGCGGTGGTTCGAAGGTCTGGAAGCGGTGGTGGAAGTCCTTGGAGAGGTTCACGGCTTGTTGAAATGGTTGCTCTTCACCTACTGAGTTCCAACATAGTAGGCCTGTCCCGGCTCACAGCCAGACGTCAGATGTGAGATGTGAGGCCGCGGTCAAAAGGCCTGGGTGCGTGGCCCAGGCCCTGCTCCCGCCTTCAGTGCTCCCGTGGGCTCTGGGTGCTGTCTCCACAGGTCTCGGTGCAGTACTACCTGCCAGATTGGAAGGTCCCCATGGCCACCGCCGAGCTCTTCCTCACCGGCCTCGGTGAGTGGGGTTCCCAGCCCTGGAGAGGAGGGGCGGGCGCGGCAGAAACCAGGGAAGGGTCTGTCCCGGGAATGAGGTGCCTTCCACCGGCCCGCGAACGGTTCACACTCACTCCCTTCTCAGAGCTCAGCCTCTTCTCTCTGCCCCCCTCACTGTGGCCTAAGGCTCAGGACGGACGCAGTCTGTCCACATGTTCCCGTGTCTGGTGCCAACATGCCCGCCTCTGGGACAATGGAGTGTCTGGTTCAAAGTTTAACTTTATCACACCAGACCCTTTCCCCGCTTGCTCACACCTAAGAGCGTTCCTTCCTAATTCTTACTGGCATAGGTTGCCACTACCTCTCCCCTCTTCTGGATCAGTCCAGCACAAGCTATAACGGCTATTCTCTTAAAGATAAGCCGTACCATTTATTCTCTTAAATCTGATTCTAGGGTGTCCCCCCAATATATATATCAATATATATATAGTATATCCCCATTCTTTGAGTAATTATAAAGGCAATGTTTATTAAAAATACATTTCATTTTCAAAATTGAGCTATCAGCTGTTAAAGTGTGTATATATTTGGGGGGGACAGTCTCTATATTATCTTCAAACTCACTCCTCTGCTCCTTTGGAGCCATCTCTGCAACCTCAACTTCTTTTCCCGAATCTGTTCAATGTATAAACACCCCCCACCCCCTTTTCTCTCCTTTCTCTTTCTCTCTCTCCTTTCTCTTTTCCTCCCTCTTCTCTCCTTTCTCCCTCTCCTCTTTCTCTCCCTCCCTTCTCTCTCCCTCCCTCCCCCTCTCCCCTTCTCCCCCTTTCCCCCTCTCCCCCTCTCCCCCTCTCCCCTTGTAGAGGATCCTAACAACTTCTACTCCACTGAGGCCAGTGGCCGACTCCATCTTCCTCTCCCTTGACCTCTGTCAGTGTTTAGTACAACCTGTTACCTTTGGATGTTTCTTTTGAATCACTCCAGGGACCCTGCCTCAGTTTCCCTGCTACTAGCTGGCTGGGCCTTCTCCGATGCTTTGCTGGATCCCCCCCTGGAGCCCTGCAGTGCCTCGGGGCTCAGGCAGCTCGTCACGTGGCTCTACAGTCAGATGACTCCCCAACTCGAGTCGGGTGTCTCCCATAAACTTGGCTTGGCTATCTGCTGACCCAACACAATGTCTTGTGTCTAACCAACACCATAAATGTGATCGATCCCAAATTGGGCAGATCTCTCTCCCCCAAGCACATGTTTTTAATTCCCTCCCTCAATCAGGGGTCTTCAAACTACGGCCCGTGGGCCACATGCAGCCCGCAGAGGAGTCTGATCCGGCCCGCCAGGTTTTTTGGGCAGTGAGCGCAGCCGAGGTGTTACAGTAGGAATTAGTAGTTCATATAGTCCGGCCCTCCAGCTCTCTGAGGGACCGTGATCTGGCCCCCACTTTAAAAAGTTTGAGGACCCCTGCATAGTAGTCGATCCTTCGAGCTGGTCCAACCAAACACCTTGGTGCCACCCTCATTCTCCCAGTGGCCTGTGCTGATCTGCGAATCTTGGGCTAAACCTATGTTTAGCCGGAATCCGGAATCCAGCTACTCGCCACGTGCAATGCCCTCGGCCTGGTCTGAGCTGCTGGCCACTCTTGCCTGTGTCCCTGTGGAGGCCCCCCAGTGGGATTCCCTCTCCGTCCCTGCCCTTCCACAGGTCCAGCCTTCCCCCGAGCGGCTCACCTGTGGCAGGATATCAGCTACTGTCCCCCCGGGGTCCGAGCCTCCCACTGCTTCTTCCATGGTCTTGGATGAAAGCCAATGCCTCCCTCCCCCTCCTCCCCACTCCCCACCTCTCCATCCCCTGCCCATTACCGTTACCCACAGAACCCACAGGACCTCCAACCTGTGCCCTGTTTCTCTTCCTCTTGCTCACTCTGCCCTGGGCAGGTGGGTGTCTTTGACCCTTGAACTTGCCACCGTGCACTTCCTGTTCGATTTGCTTTTCCTCCCGATGTTAATAGGGATCCCTTTCTGGCCTCCTCCTCCGTGTCCCTGGTCGCATTTCCACTGGGAAGATTCCTCTGATCATTAAAAACAGACAACCCGCTCCATCCCCTTCCTCCTCTCCATGGCGCTTTCACCATCAGACACGCATGTGCTTTGCTATGTCTCCTCCCCCTGCCGCCTGTGTGCGCACGCCTTCACACTCGGAGGAGGAGAAAGGGCCCGTCTTGGTGCAGCTGTTCCCCTGGGATTAGAGAGGTCCCTGCTCCGTGGCCGGCACCAGGGCCTAAGCATCTGCCGGGTGCAAGGTGCACAGTGGTCGCTGATGCCCGTTTCCATGGCGCCAACATCCCGGTTGACACCTGGGCGGAGCCTGGTCCTTAGGCTCGGACTTGCGGTGGCCAGCTCTTGAGCCCTTCCTATGTCTTAGGGAGCCAGGAGCCTTCCAGAAGGCTGGGGAGGCTAGCCTTCGGGGTAGGGGTCCCCCGGGGAGCGGCCATCAGGCATGCAGTGGCATCGTGACCACAGCGGCCTGGTTTTGAGTCCCCAAGAGGCTGGGGGAGACGGGGAGAGAGGGCCGCTCCAGGCTTCTTCACGAGACTCGGTCTGTCAGGGAGGAACGTTCTCTGTTGAGCCGAGCCGCCTGGAGGCTGGAGGCCCTGCTGCCAGCCTTCGGCAGCCCTGGGGGTTAGCCACACCCCCGAGGCTCCGCCCAGCAGTCCGGGGGCTGACCTGTCCCTCCTGTTGCAGAGGTCTCCCTGGACGTGGACATCAACCGCAGCGGGAAAGTGGAGGCGCCGAAAGACAAATGGACTAAGGTTAGGCAGTGGAGGGAGGGTGCAGGCTGGGCCCCGGAGCCAGATCCGGCAACAGCCTTACCGTGTGGCCTTCCTGATGTCTGTTAAAGTGCTACAGCATAGATGGGAGCTGATGAAACCGGTTCTAGCTTAAAAAAAAAAAAAAAAAAAAAAAACAAGCCGAAACCAGTTTGGCTCAGTGGATAGAGCATCGGCTTGGGGACTGAAAGGTCCCGGGTTCGATTCCGGTCAAGGGCATGTACCTTGGTTGCGGGCACATCCCCAGTAGGGGGTGTGCAAGAGGCAGCTGATCGATGACTCTCTCTCATCGATGTTTCTAATTCTCTCTCTCTCTCTCTCTCTCTCTCTCTCTCTCTCTCTCTCTCTTCCTCTCTGTATAAAATCAATAAAATATATTTAAAAAAACAACAACAACAAATGAGAACGCTAGGCAACACTGGGTTGACACCACGTCTGGTGGTGGGGTCAGCTGCCCCCGTTGGATGGGACGCGTCTCCTCCACTGGTTCTCAGTCTCCTCTTCCCGGAACCCCAGGCAGAAGGCTGGAGGCCCATGTCTGGACAGCGTTCCCTTGCTCTTGGTCCACGTTCCTCAGGCAGTAAGACCTTTGAGCTGGCAGATAGGGGTTCCCACCCCCCTGAAGAGAGACCTGGCTCTGTCCCTGATGTGGGGGAGGGGTCAGCATCTGGGAGGCACAGGGTTTATTAGGACCCGACATCTTTCCGAACCCACATTTCTATCGTCTTTGCAGAAGGACTGGGTCTGGGGCCCCAGTGGTTGGGGAGCCATCCTGCTCGTGAACTGCAAACCGAATGGCCATGTCCAGGACGGAGACAAGAACAAGGAGTTCTCGTCCGAGGGTAAGAAAGGACTGGCCCTGGCCTGGGATGCTGCCACCTTCCCTCCGGGGGCTCCGCCTTGCCCCAGCTTCACAGCCCCGCCTCCCGGCAAACCGGATGCCAGGCCCACATCCCTGATCGGCCAATCAGGTCTCTGACCAATGGCTTGAAGCTTGTAAGTAGGAAGGACGAGGCCCCAGGGCCCCACAGGGAGAGCATGGGGTTGGGTGTCCTATTAACAGTTACTTCCTGGCTGTGAACTTGAGCATGTGGACGTCTCTGAACTTGCTCTGCCATCTGTAAAATGGGCATGACACCATTGGCCTTGGAAGGTGGACGAGAAGACTAAAGGAAGGCCCAGAGGGACATGTAAGACACTTCTGAAAACCCTCTGAGTCCGGGGCAGGAATGCTGACAGTCTCAGGCAAAAGCAGTCTGGGTCTGGTCCTGAGGTGGGGGTGGGACCTAGGTTCTAGGACTTAGCCGGAGAACGGATGTTCTGGTTCCACCAAGGCTGGAGGGAACCTCACACGGAACTGGCCGCACCGGGCCTTGTTCTAGGTACTTGTGGACCGCCCTGTGGGGTCAATGCCACCCTCCCTCCAAGTGGACCCAGCTTCCTGTAACGTAACACAGGCCTGGGCAGCCTGGGCCAGCACAGGGGGCGGAGGTCCCCACGCTCCAACACACAAGCCTCGTTCCCGGAGTGCTGGCCTCCAGGCGCCCCGAACCTTGGCCTTGTCTCTTGCTCAGAAATAAAGACTCTGTCCCAGATGGTGCTGAGCGTCCAGGGGCCCAGCTGCGTGTTAAAGAACTACCGGCTGCTTCTCTACACCTCCGAGCACGAGGCCAGGAAGGGCAGAGTCTACCGGCGCCAAGGTGAGCGCTTTGTACCAGCTCTGCCCCCTCTCTCACCTCCAGGTGAGCTGTGGCTACAGCTACCCGCCCCTCCCCCAACCCCTGCCACGGGGCCAGACCTGAATGCCTAGGGTTGTCTGGCTGCCACAGCCACCGAACTGTCTGCACCCGTAGGTGAGGCCTTGCACCTCAGGGCCTCCTTCCCAGTGCGGGTGCCTGTCCTGCAGGATTTTCCCATCTGGAGGGGGCGACAGGCACAATAGCTAGAAAGATAGAGATTGCCTATGCAGATAGGTAATGGCTCTCCCGGTTTCTCCCGCCAGAAGAAGCGGGCTCCATTGCTGACATTTCTGAGCCAGGACTCCACTAGACTAGGTTTGCAGAAGGCAGAGGCCAGGAAGCCAGGGGCAGCGATGCTAGCATGTCCATCTCGGGCACCACGACACACATGGCCACCTTCAGCCCTCATCAACCTGCAGGCAGTGGCCTGCCCCTGTCCTAGAAAGCGGAGCTGTGCTTAGCTTCAGCCAAGCCTCTGTTGAACTCGTGGTTTATATTGGGCCAGCCTGCCCTAGCTGGTTTGGCTCCGTGGATAGAGTGTCAGCCTGTAGTCTGAAAGGTCCTGGGTTCAATCCTGGTCAAGGGCACATGCCCTGGTTGCAGGTTTGATTCCCCAGTAGAGGGGGCTTGCAGGAGGCAGCCAATCAATGATTCTCATCATTGATGTTTCTCTCTCTCGCTCTCTCCATTCCTCTCTGAAATAAATTTAAATATATATATATATCGGACCAGCTTGCGTCCAGCGTGGGAGCAGGGCCAGCTTGTGGGGTGAGGGCCGAAGGGCCTGGGTCGTAAGGCTTCTCGCCACTTCTCCCTCCTTATCCAGATGATGGGTATGGTAATCACAGCACCCATCTCTCCTGGGGGTGAGTAGGCCAATGAGCCAGCGAGCCTTCCCCAGTTCCTGGTACATAGCAAGTCCACAATGAAGCCTTAGCTTTGTTTTAAAACCAGCAACGAGGTCAGAGAGACGGTCAAGTGCAGAACAACTGAGAGTCCTGGTAAAGGGCTTGTAGCAGGTGAACTTGGGACTCCTCCCCACCCCCCTACTACATAGCAAAGCCTCTTGGAGTGGAGCAGCTCTGGGAACCCAGGGCCCTGGAGTTGTTGAAGGTGCTGGGTCTGCGGCAACTCGAGGGGTGGCCAGCCACGATCCAGTCTGTGCAGCTGGGAACCCACCGTGCACCAGGCACACTGGAACCCCTGCCATGAATCAAAAGGGCTGTGCCCCTGGGCTGACGAGCTGTGGGGGTCCTGGGGGAAGGCTCTCCTTGTACCCCCTGACCCTTCAAGGGCAGCAGAGAAGCCTCTGGGAGACCGGAAGCAGGAGGCCCCGGGAGCAGGCGCAGCTGGCCCAGGCTCTGCAGGGCCAGCGGCAGCAGAAGGGAGCTGTGAGGGAGGAGGAGCCGGGACCCTGGGCCTGCAGGTGAGGTGACAGCTGGTTGGTCCATCCTCCCCTCCTAGCCCACAACTCAGACACCTTCGACTTGGTGCTGGGGCCTGGCTGGCACACTCACAACTTTGCCCCCCTGGAGGGCCCCCTGAAGGAGACCTTCTATGTGGAAGCCACGGAGTTCCCGTCCGCCACCTTCTCCGGCCTGATCTCCTACTCAGTCTGCCTGGTGGAACAGTCTGAAAACTCGGTCAGTCTTCGGGGAGGCCACCGCCTTTGCAGCAGGGACTGGGGGGGGGGGGGGGGGGGGCGGCGGGGGGAGGGAGGGGGCGGGGGCGGGGGGAGTCTCTGCTGGGAGGAGAGGGAGGAAGGCCTGGTGGGTGGAGCTGGCCTCTCAGGGCTTCTTTGGAGGAAAGAGCACAGGTGAGCGCCCGCAGGTGGCAGTCCTGAGCAGCTGGAGGCCAGGGGAGGGAGGTGTGGATCCCAGTCACACATAGGGCCGTGCCTTCCATTGCAGCTGATTCCAGAGACCCTGGCGTACAAGGACACGGTGGTGTTCAGGGTGGCTCCTTGCATCTTCCTCCCGAGCACCCAGAGGCCTCTGCAGCTCTACTTGTGCAGGTGAGCGCCCCTCGGGCCGCCTGGGCCAGGCCGCTTCCTCCCCACACCCCCTTTCGTCTTTGTGTAGAGGACTAGACATCTCCCAGGAAAGTGAAGCCCTCCCCCTGGAGCCGCCTGGTCCCTGAGATGGTCCTCGATACGGGTCTGTGCACTGACAGCATGAAGGACGGAGCCTCCCGGGTGTTAGGGAAGGCTGACAGGGAACGGTGTGAGTTCAGAGAGCACTAAGTGTCCTATCACAAGGTAAGAGGAAGGAAGGGCAAGGACGAGGGTGTGTCCTGGGGACAGCGAGGAGGCCTGCAGGGCCGGAAGAAGGCAGGCGACAGACAGGAGGATGGAGGGAGGGAGGAGGACAGGGTCAAGGTCAGCAGGGCCGAGCGGCCCCTGAGCATCGGGGCTGGAACAGACCCCAAGTGCAATGGTTTGTAGTCCGCCGGTGCTGAGGGCCTTGCCAGATTGAATCCTGGGGAAGCGTCCATGGTTACTGGGCTGTTTCGGGGGCTTCCGTTGTGGGGAAGCAGGAATACAGAGCCAGGTCTCCCAGGGTTGGAGGTGTGCCAGGCCAATCAGCCGAGGTGGGTGGTGGGCAAGGGTATAACTGTGATGCATCCGAGACTCAGAGCGGGGAGGAAGGAAGGTGAAGGGACAGAGTGATGGGCATGAGAGCAGTCCAGGGCCAGAGGTGTCCCCATGAGGTCAAGCCTCTGGCCCAGCGACTGGACAGGGCAAGCAGGGGAGATGGTGTGGATGGGACTGGACATTAGATCAAGGTCTCAGGCTAGAAGGCTGAGGTAGGGCCGGTAATGAGATCTGTCAAGTCGAGGATCCAAAGAGGCCACGATGGCACGGCAGCAGCAACACATGGCTGCCTCCACCAGGCCCGGGGGCGTAAAAGGAAGATAGCTCTTCTGAGGGGGCTGCTGGGGAGCAGGGTCCTAGGAGGAACGGCAGGTTTCAGAATGAGAACAGAAAAGACAGGAGCTCGAGGCATGTTGCTGATAACACACGCACAGACTCCAGCTCTCCCACCTTTGTCTTTTGTATCTGAAGACATGTTGTTCAGCTCTGGCCGGTGTGGTCAGTGGTTAGAGTGCCACGGGTTCTATTCCTGGCCCCAGATGTAGAACCAGGTCACCAATCAATCAGTGTTCCTCTCACATCAATGTTTCTCTCCCATTCTCCCTCTCTCCCCCTTTCTTCTTCCCTCTCTCCCCTACCTCTCTCCCTTTCACTTTTCTCTAAAAAAACAAAAAAAAAACAAAAAGGGGAAAAAACAAAACAAAAAATATCCTCATGTGAGGATTAACCAAAGAAAACAAAAAAGACATGTTGTTCACTCACAGGAGGCATCTGCTGAAACCCTGGTCTTCTGGGAGCCCCCATAGTGGTGGTATTCAGGCACGGCTTGATCCAGCTCAGCCACAGATGGCTGTGACACTGGGCTACCGGTCCTTACCCAGCACACATCCTCCAGGCCACCTAGACCTCCTCAGGCTGATAAGCTCCCTGCAGCCTTGCAGACCCCTATGTTATTTTTGGAACAACAACATCGAATGGGAATGCTAGTTTTATAGGTAGAACCGAGCTAGAATCCCAATGTTGATACTTCCTTGCCGGCATTCAACTCGTGAGGATCTGTGTGTGTGTGTGTGTGTGTGTGTGTGTGTGTGTATTTTTTTAAATAAATCTTTATTGTTAATATTATAACAAAAGTTCCTCATTCCCCCCCCCCCACGAGGTTCCCACCCCACCCTCTGCCCTTTCCCCAACCCCCATTGTCCTCATCCATAGGTGCACAGTTTATGTTCAGTCTCTTCCCGAACCCCCCTCTCCTCTTTTCCCCAAGAAATGTCAGTCCACTCCCTTTCTGTACCTCTGATTCTATTATATTCAACAGTTAATATTGTTCATCAGGTTTTTTAATTCCCTTGGTTTTTAGATTCACTTGTTGATAGTTATGTATTTGTTGTTCATAATTTTTATCTTTATTTACTTTCTCTTCCTAAAGAACCCTCTTCAGCAATTCATATAATTCTGGTTTGGCGGTGATGAACTCCTTTAGCTTTTTTTTTATTTGTGAAGCTCTTTATCTGGCCTTTGATTCTGAGTGATAGTTTTGCTGGATAGAGTATTTTTGGCTGTAGGTTCTTGTTATTCATCATCTTGAATATTTCTTGCCATTCCCATCCGGCCTGCATGGTTTCTGTTGAGAAATCAGCTGACAATCGTATGGGTGCTCTTTTATAGGTAACTACCTGCTTTTCTCTTGCTGCTTTTAATATTGTCTCTTTGTCTTTTGCTCTTGGAATTTTAATTATGATGTGGTCCTCTTTGGATTCCTTTTGTTTGGGGTTCTGTGCGCTTCCTGGACTTGCAAGTCTATTTCTTTCCCCAAGTGGGGGAAGTTTTCTGTCTCTATTTCTTTCAATATGTTTTCGGTATCTTGCTCTCTCTCATCTTCTGGGACCCCCATAATTCTGATGTTGGTTCGCTTGAAGTTGTCCCAGAGGTTTCTTACACTATCTTCAACTTTCTGGATTCTCTTGTCTTCTTGCTTTTGCAGAGAAGTGTCCTCTGGGTCTTTGTGTTCCAAGTCTTTGACTTGATTCTTGCAATCTTATATTCTGTTTTTAGGACTCTGTATAATATTTTTTATTTCAGAGAATGTATTCTTTATTTCTTGTTGCTCCCTTATTATTTCTTGTTGATCCCTTATTTCTAGTTGATCCTTCATTATTTCTATTTGATCCCTTTTCATATCTTCATAGGTCTTGTTTATTTTATCGGCCTTTTCTAGGAGATTCTTGAAAAACCTTTTAAACATGGTTTTGAACTCTGTATCCAGTTGCTTTTTGTCCTCCATTTCTTTTGTTTCTGATCTGTTTCCTTGTCTCAGCATTTTCGCTGCTTCCCTGAGTTGGTAGGGTGGGAGGATCAGCTGTATCTATGCCAGGAGACAGCTTTATTCGACTAGACTTGGAAAACTGCAAGAGCCTCTGTGCTCAGCTTGGATGGGGCGGAGTTTCAGGGTGGAGCCTACAGCCTTGGCTTCCAGTTAGCCCTGCCCTATGAGGTTCCTGAGTCTCAGTGTTCCTCAGGGACCTTCAGTACTCACTACAAGCACCTCTCAGAGAAAGGTGCCCTAGAATTTCACCCGCTACCAGACAGTCTAGTCTGTCCCCCAACGAGCCCGCAACTGGGGTTCAGTGCAGTTGGAAGTAGGGTTAAGAGCAGTCCAGAGCTTATGTCTCCTTCCTGCTAGGGCAATCCAGCAGCTCAATCAACAGTGTGTCCTCTGCACGAAATGTGTAAGACTCGGGGGCTCTGCCTTTCGCAGCTCCCCTGAGCTTTCGCCTTACAGCCCAGATTCCCTCTGTATGAGCCTGGGGCCCAAGGGTCTCGCCCAGAACTGGGGTTCAGTGCTGTCAGAACTGGGGCTCAGCAGGGTCCGGAGCTTTTATCTCCTTCCTGTTAGGGAACACCAGCCAGGCACTCAGCCGCCCCTCCTCTCTGGCTCTGTCCTCTCTGTGCACACAACGTGTCTCCGTACCTTAGGCTTTTACAGTTCCTCTGATTTTCCTTCTGGTTTTCTCTTTCCTTCTCGTTGTAGAATTTCCAGTCAGTCAACTTTCCTATAGTTCTGGATAATGTCCACTTTATATTTTAGTTGTATTTTTTGAGATTGTTGTGTGAGGCTGCAGTTAGGTGGTTACCTATGCCGCCATCTTGGTTTCTCATCGAGGAGGATCTGTTTATAAAATGGGTGATCTTCTTAATCTCAAACATCATTGTTTATCTTTGACAAGGAACCAACATGCATCGTGGCCCGGAGGACTGTGCTAATATCCTAGGGTTTAAGGCCAACCCCCAAACCCCGTACAAACATGACAGCCTCATTGGCCATCTCAAGGGGACACTTCGCTTCTTGACTTCTCCAGGGAGATGCAGCCCCCTGGGGCGAGGAGTCGGCCTTCTAGAGGGCCTGGGGCGGCTCCCCAGCTGCCTGAGGCAGGGGCAGAAGGCACTGTGGATGTGGCTGCAGGATGAGGACAGAGCCTGGGCCACCAGAGCGGGAACAGACGCTACCAGTTCTGGCCCAGACCCTGCCATGAGCTGTGTCCTGTGATGCTGGGCCAGACGTGCTCTGAGCTGCCAGCCTGTGTCCCTAAGATTGGGGGACAGCTCTCGGGCAGGGGCATAATCTCTCCAGACCGCAAGGAGGTGCCCCCGCCCTGGGACAGCAAGGCGATGCCCCCGGGGGAGCCCCAAGGCCTTCCCAGCGCCTGCTCCTCTCCCCGCAGAGAGCTGCAGGTGCACGGCTTTGTGGAGTGGGTGACCGAGCTCAGCAAGAAAAATAACAGCAATGTGGTGTCTGTCTACGAGGACCCCCACCGCCTGGGCAGGTGGCTCCAGGTAACGCCCCGCCTGGGGGAGACCTGTCGGTGGGGGAAGGGCCGGGGAGATTGGACCGGAGCCCACACAGCGGGCATCTCAGGCTCCCGGTCACCCTTCCTGGCGAAGCTAAGCCGAACTGGAAGCGCCTTTGCTCTTAGGGCTTCAGTGGATGGAGGCTCAGGTGACACGACTCGCCCACGTCATAGCCCCGAAGGCATGGAGCTTAGACTCTGCCTTCTATTTCAGAGGGCACGTGGTCAGGACCACGGAACACCCTAGGCAGCTGAAGGGTCCGGTGCCCTCAGCTACAGGTCGGCAGAGCTGGCGCATGGCTCCGGGGTCCAGCCAATCTGAGAGCAGGATGTCTGTCCCCTGGTGCTCCATCCTCCACAAATAGCTGAGTGATTGCCACGTGCGGGGCACCGTTCTACGTGTGAGATAAACTAGAAACCTCCCTCTTCCCCGCCCCTGCTCTAGCAACAACACTGACCTCAAGTGCAGTAAATGCAAGAAATTAGGTATCACACGTTACTAGCCCGAACTAGATGGCCTGGAAAATCTTCAAACTCGGGAGACCCGGAGCTGGCCATGCAAAGATTGGGTTGGGGGGCAGGTTAGAAGCAAGAGCCCTCTGGGCAGAGCACAGCTGCTTGCAGGTCGCAATGTGGGCTGCACTATGAAAAGGGGCTGGGCGGGCCAGGTCAGAGTGCAGAGGTCACAGGCAGGTAAGTGCTGGGTCGTATGTCAGCGACCCCTTCGGCCGAGGGTAGGAAGAGAAACAAATCCAGAGCGAGCAAGGTGGGATGACATTGGAGGGCACGCATCAGGGCGTGAATGTTCTGGTCAAGTGTGAAAAGAGCCCTCCAGCTGAGGAGAACAGGTCTTGGGAGGGACCAGAATGGAAGAGAAGCTTAGGGGAGAGGTCTTGGTGGCTTCCCCACGTGGCCTCGGGGGTGCGTCCACCCTGAGTGGATTTTAGAAATGAAGCCAAGGCTTGTTCCTAGGCTGGGTGCAGATGGTGAGACGAGGTGACTCCCATCTTAAACTTGATGGATGCAAGAATGACACCCCAAGCAGGGTCTATTGCTGAGCTCAGTTGGTGTCCCTCCCTCCCCCCAATATATTTTTATTGATTTCAGAGAGGAAAGGAGAGGAAGAGATAGAAACATCAATGAGAGAGAATCATTGATCAGCTGCCTCTTCACACTGGGGATCGAGCTGGCATGTGCCTTGACCAGGAATCAAACCCAGGACCTCCTGGTTCACAGGACAAGGCTCAACCACTGAGCCAGGCCAGCTGGGCCTGAGCTGAGTTATGAGAGCTGAGCAGGAGTTGGCAGGAAGGAAGGGGTTTTTAACTGCTCCCCCACCCCACCCCTGAGATGGCCCAGGACGGGGAGCACTGTGCCAGGTGAGCAGGTCTCGGGCTGGAAAGCAGCTGATGGAGCTAGAAGATGTCACCCTTGTTTTCCTGTCCCTCCAGGACGAGATGGCCTTCTGCTACACCCAGGCGCCCCACAAGCTGATCTCCTTGGTCTTGGACACCCCCCGGATCCCCGACCTCGAAGACTTCTCCATGAAATACTCACTGGTGTGGGGCTCGATTTGGCTGATCTGAACTTGGTCCAACCTCTCAGGCCCGCTGCCTGTCCAGAAAGGATGGGGGGCCAGGGGAGAGGGCCCAGGTGGCCTCGGGGGGTAAGGGGGGTGGAGGTCTACCCGAGAGACTGGATTAGGGAAAGTCTGAGGCTTAAAACCCACCCCTGCTAACACCCCTGCCCCGGCTGGGTCTCCTTCCAGAGCCCAGGGGTTGGCTACGTGACCCAACTCACCGAGGACGGGAAGGTGATCACGATGGATTCCATTGGGAACCTGATGGTGTCCCCACCCGTCGAGGCCAAAGGGAGAGAGTATCCTCTAGGCAGGCTCCTCATTGGCGGCAGCTTTTACCCCAGGTGAGGGAAGAGGTCAGGGGGTGGTTAGATACCTTCAAACTAGAGGAAGGGACCCTGGTGGCTCACCTGGCCCTGTCTGAGCCCGACATGACCCAGCAGGTCCCCTGCCCAGGCCTGTTCCTTATCCTCTCTCGTGAGGATTTTGAGTCTGCCAGTCACATCGGAGACCAAAAGGAGGAAAAGCAGAACAAAGGACTCGTTCTTTGAGTCGGGGTCCCGGGTTCAAATGGCAGCCTGCTAAGCTCGGCTGGCCTACTGCCCCCACAGGATGTCCCGCCATAAGAGGGGCCTCCAGGTGGGTGCCCTCCAAGCTACCCTGTTTCCCCAAAAATAAGACAGTGTCTTATATTAATTTTTGCTCCCAAAGATGCGCTAGGTCTTATTTTCAGGGGGTGTCTTATTTTTCCATGAAGAAGAATATGGTACACATTTATTGTTAAATGAAAATAAAGGAAATTTATTACCTGTATACGGTACCATAGTACAGTAGTTGTCAACACAAACCAGACAAACTGTGAATCCTACACTATCAAGAATTTACTCATTTAGTCATTGACAATCATGTCATCTTCTTCTGGAACATCATAACAATCCAATTCCTGAATTTCTTGGTGAATTTCTTGTGACTCCATTTCTTTCAGAATCAGTGGACCAAATCTCTCATGTTTAGCCTGGGGGGCCTTATTTTCAGGGGGATGCCTTATATTTCACTCAGAAGGAAACCTGTAAGTAGGTCTTATTTTTGGAGGATGTCTTATTTTCGGGGAAACACGGTAGACTTCTGGGTGGCCACTCCCCTAAAACCAGGAAGAAAACGCTGCATCCTAGGATCTAGTCTTTATTCTGGACTCTCTTGGCTCCATCCCAAGTTGGGCCAGAGTGAAGGATTCTTTTTTCTTTTTTTTAAATTTTATTTTATTGATTTTTTTATAGAGAGGAAGAGAGGGATAGAGAGTTAGAAACATCGATGAGAGAGAATCATCGATCAGCTGCCTCTTGCACATCCCCCACTGGGTATGTGCCCGCAACCAAGGTACATGGCCTTGACCGGAATCGAACCTGGGACCTTTCAGTCCGCAGGCCGATGCTCTATCCACTGAGCCGAACCGGTTTCAGCCAGAGTGGGGGATTCTTAATCGCCACCCTTCCCCTACGGGCCAGTCGCCCCAGCCCCAGGGTTAGAACAGCCCTTTTCCTGAAGGCAGCCTGGCAGTCGGCGGCCAGCAGTTAGCGGCCCACGCAGGCTGCCCGGGCTCAGAGCTGTGCCTTCCTCCTCCCTTAGCAAGGACGGCCGGGACATGAGACAGCGCCTCCGGGGCTTCCTCTACGCCCAGCAAGTCCAGGCCCCGGTGGAGCTCTACACAGACTGGCTGATGGTCGGCCACGCGGACGAGTTCATGTGCTTCATCCCCACGAAGGCCAAGGGTGAGAACGACAAGGTCTGTGCTGGGGGCTGCACGGAGAGGAGGGATTCGGGGGGGGCCTCCCACCTGCTTTTGGAGACCCATGGAAGCTTCCGGAGGGGATGCTGGCATCTGGCCCTCGTTCTGTCTCTCAGGACTTCCGGCTGCTGCTGGCCAGCCCCCACGCCTGCTACCAGCTCTTCCAGAAGAAGCAGAAGGAGGGCTATGGAGACATGGCCCTGTTTGAGGAGGTGCGGGAGGACCAGCTCCTTTCTAACGGTAAGGTCACAAGCTGGCCATGGGGCGGAGGCCGGCCCCTCTCCCCCAGACGTCCGTCCTCTCTGCACGGGCATTTCACTGTCTTTCCTGGTAGAGAGGTCCCCAGGAAGCTTGAAAGCATCGCGTGGGCTGTGATAGAGCATCCTCCTCCAGGCAGGGCTATTCTGGCGGGTGGTACAGGGATGGCACAGGCAGATCGGAGGTTCTGGGGTGGCTGAGGCTGCTGGGATGCGTGTGGAGGGGACTTGGCCAGCAGGCGGCTGGCTCAGGGTGGGGTGGAGGTGGGAGACGGATCCGATGCTGACTGTGTAGTCTCTGGAACTCTTCGGGGAATGTTAGGTTCAGTACCTGGCGCTGGGACTTCAGGGGTCTCCTGGCCAGCACTAAGGAAGACGTAAGCAGACCAGCAGGGATGGGGTGGCTGGGCAGAGGCAGGTCTGTCCTAAACGTGTGAGGGTCCGGGATGGGCTGGGTGCTGGGACTTCTCTAGACCAGCGGTTGCCAACCGGTGGTCCGTGGCCCACTAGTAACCCACGTGGCCCGAAAGGTTGGCGGCCGCTGCTCTAGGCCAATGGTCGGCAAACTCATTAGTCAGCAAAGCCCAATATCAACAGGACAACGATGGAGATTTCTTTTAAGAGCCAAATTTTTTAAACTTGCACTATATAGGTAGGTGCATGGTTATTAACTTCATTAGGCTACTCCTAAGCTGGCCTTTGCTAAAAACTCAAGGGGCCAAAGAGCCACGTGTGGCTCGAGAGCTGCAGTTCGCCAACTGCTCTAGACCCTCGCGATGCCATGTAAGGTCTGAGGGCCCCCTGGGTACTTGTTAGAAATGCAGAATTTCGGCCCCTGCTCTCCACCTCCTCAAATCGGGGGATGGACCCAAGAATCTCACCCTCCTAGAAGGTGACACTTGCAGAGCCTGAGCCGCATGGCACACACCTGGTAGCCAACTGAAGTTCCTGACGATGAGGCAACAGAATAACTTGGTCAAGGGCCCAGGTCCCCGGAAGAAGGTAGCCCAGTTATACAGGTCACAGAAGGCACGGAGGTGCCCAGGTATGAGGTGCGTGGTGCTGAAGTCACCTGCCCACCTGTTTCAGGCTGCCTCCCCGTCCTACCGGGGACAGAGTGGCTGGTGGCAGTAAAAGTCCTGCCTGGGTTTTCATGAATCCAGGTGTGACCTTTGACCCAAGTGGATCCCCGCAGATTAGCCAGGCCACCCACACTAGTCACTGGCCCAGGGCTTGTCGGCCGTGCCCAGGGCTGGAATCTCCCCAGCCCTGCACAGCGTTGCCTGCTCCCTGGCCTACAGGCGCACCCGCCTTCTCCTTCCTCCAGGGAGGGAGGTCATTACCATCAACCAGCTTCTGGACGATGACATCCTGAGGAAGCAGAACGACTACGTGGAGGTAGGAGCCGGGAGCAGAGGATGTGAGGGAGGGACCTCCTCCAGAAAGTGGGGGGGGCACTGGCGATCTAGACGGCTCCTAACTGAGCAACTACTATAGCCCGAGCATCATGCAAGACAGGTTTCTGTGATCCTCAAAATGGCCCTGTGAAGTCAAACCCATCTTGTTTATGACAGGCCCAGCTTAAGGTCATGGGCCTAGGCCGATGGGTTGGGTACTGGGTTTGAACCCAAGTTCATACTTCATCCACTGTTACCCCGTGTCTGACCAAAAATCAGTGCTGTAGCTCAGCAGCCTCTGGGCAGAGGCCCCGCTGCCCCGACTTCCCTAAGAGGCGGAGTACCAGAGACTTAAGAGACGGACCAGGACCTTCTCAATGCTCAGGCCCATACGCTCGCTGTTCAGAATCGCCCAGCACCTCGGATCTCTGAAAATGAGGACCGTGGGCTGTGAGAAGCATAGGGTGGGGGGAAGGGGTCCCCAGGAGAGATTACCTAGCTTCTGGAAGAAGGGCAGAGTTGTCCGGGGTCACATGGTCAGCACAAAACTGTTTTCCCACTGGGACTTGATGGCTCCTGGCAAAGGCGTGTTCAGAGCCATGGTGTTCTGGTGACCTTTGCCAAAAAGGAAGGGAGGGCTTCCTGGCACAGCAGGGTGGGTACCAGCCGGGTATGGGGTCAGAACAGCCCTTGGCAGTGTCCTGGGTATAGAGGCCACGAGCCCTGTGTCAGACCAGGGAGCTAGATGCTCAGGTGTTGGGCAGCACCAGGTCTGAGCAGGGAGTGTTCCTGGAGGGGACCACTGCTCCCATCCTCCCTGAAGCCCCTCAGCTTCCTGCCCTTGCCCAGGTCCACCCCTGGCCAGGCCTGAGGACCAAAGAGGGGGAACATGCTACAGAATCAGGGCTAGTAACTGCCTTGGGCCTGACTGGCTAGATTGAAGCCCCCACACGGCAGCGAGTGATGGAAAGGTAGGAGCTACCTCAGGCCACTCCCCCCATTGGGTGAGCTCACTCCCTGCCCGCCCGCCCGCCCGCCCGCAGAAGTGCATTAACCTGAACCGAGCCATCCTGAAGCGGGAGCTGGGCCTGCTGGACAGGGACATCATCGACATCCCACAGCTCTTCTGCTTGAGGCAGCTGAGCAACGTGCCCTCCGCGGAGCAGACCGAGAAGCTCTACGCCAGGCCCTACTTCCCCAACCTGGTGAGGCTCGGGGTGGGCTGCCTGCCCCCGGGGTGAGGGGCTGTTCAGCCACCTGGCTGGTCCCGACATACGCGGTGCTGAGAGAAGGTGGAGGGAGGACCCGCCCCCCCATGGGAGCAGTGAGGGGGGCACAGGCTGGCTGGGTGATTTGCTAAACAGTGACCATGGGCTTGGCTCTGGGCTCACCCCCAGCCTTAGGGTAGTCACTATGCAGCCACCTCACCAGGATGCTGTGCCATCACCAGACTGGAAGGGGCTGGGCAGCTCTGGCTGAGACGGGGGGTTGGGGATCAAGGTCCCGGGACAGCGTCTTCCTGCCCACACAGCCTGTGACTCCCGGGATCACTGTTCCTATGGAGACGAGGAGCTGGAGTTGGGGGTGTGCGTGTGCCTGAGTCCCCTGCGGTGCTAAGCCTAGGCCACCTCTGGCCTGTACCTGGCCTTTCTCACACCATGGCAACCTGCCACGTGGGCACTTGGCATGCTTCCTCTGAGACGTCTGGGCTGATTCCTTCAGCACGTGCAGGCCTCTCTAGGGCCCAGGGACACATGGCGACCTGTTAATGTGACAAGAGCCATGTGGCCCCCTGGGCATGACACAGGGGCCATCATAGGCCTTGGGAGTAGGTGCGGGCCCGGGGAGTTACTTTAAGGCAGTGGTCGGCAAACGGCAGCTCTTTGGTCCCTTGAGTTTTTAGCAAAGGCCAGCTTAGGAGTACCCTAATTAAGTTAATAACAACACACCTACCTATATAGTTTAAGTTTAAAAAACTTGGCTCTCAAAAGAAACTTCAATCGTTGTACTGTTGATATTTGGCTCTGTTGACTGATGAGTTTGCCAACCACGGCTCTAAGGGAAAGATGCTAGAGCTGAGATGCAACAAATGGACGTTCCAGTAGAGGGAGGCAAGATGGTGAAGTGGACAGGACTGAAGGCCAGAAGAACAGATGAGGGATGGGGAACCAGGGATGTTGGCAAAGCCAGACTTGGGCCACGCAGGGTTTTGGTTTTGCTGCTGAGAATCACGAAGGGGCAGGGCCGTTGGAGGCTCAGGCGGAAGTGAGCTGGACCTGCCAACATTGACTGGCCATGTCTGCATGCACGCAGGCCTGGAGCAGGGCGGGTACAGCTAGTCTGTCAGCCCGCGGCAGCCGGGTGTCTCTTGCATTGAACCCAGTGGCACCTTCTTGGGTGGCGCCAGCCCGCCCATGCCTTGCCCACCCTCTCTCTGTGTGACAGCTGCAGCTGATTGTGATGGGCAAGAACATGGGCATCCCCAAGCCGTTTGGGCCCCAGATCAAGGGCATGTGCTGCCTGGAGGAGAGGGTCTGCCAGCTGCTAGAACCCTTGGGCTTCAAATGCACCTTCATCAACGACTTCGACTGCTACATGACCGAGGTCGGAGACTTCCGTGCCTGCGCCAACGTCCTCCGCCTGCCCTTTGCCTATAGATGGTGGAAGATCGTGCCTTAGACCCAGCCTAGTGCTGCCAGCCCGGGCTGCCCCTCTGTGCTGGGGGTGGGGCTGGAGTTGAGAAGCCCCCTTATCGTGTTCCCCCACCCCTCAGAATCCAGTGGGGTGGCAAAGGCTGCCATAGCTGCTCCCCTTTGGGTAGAGATGGTAACGGTCTTCAGCCGAGTACTGACGAGCTACACATTAAAGCTCTCGTTCTGAATGCATCCCGGCCTTGGCCACCTTGTCTGGGGAAGGGGCAACAGCTCAGGATGGAGCTGAGCAGCGGGGACTCCTGGGGTCAGGCCGCCCCACTTGCCTGGGCTGGCACATGGCTGTGTGGACCCAACTGTAGTGGGAAGTGGTAGGAATCAGATGGTTTGAATTCTCTAGTGAAAGCATGGGACCAGCCAGGTTTGGGGGAGGCCCAGCCCAGGAGGGCGATGCCAGCCTCAGGAGCAGCAGCTTCGCCACAAAGTGGCTCTGGTCTCCTTGGGGTGGCCTGAGGGACAAGGTACAGCAAGGGCAGCCCTGGCCAACTCCCACTGCGCCCGTGTCCAGGAGAAGTGTCCACTCTGGGACACGGAGCTGCCTAGTCCCATCTGCTGTCTGTGGTAATGGCACAGATGGCTGTTAAAGCAAGTGGTTCTGAGAACGTATAGCCATGGCTGGCCCCACCCTGCTCCTCCCCTGGCTGATGGGAAGCTTCAAGAAGTCTAGGCCCTTGGAATGGGGGCAACACCTCCTGGGAAGGGTGAGTCTGATCATGGGACAGCCAGGACCGAAGGCTCCATGCACGGGTGAGCGGTGTTGAGAGAGGTGGTTGCAGGGGTCTGGTGGATGATGCGAGGTGGCTCAGCTCCTCAGGCCTGGAAGAGCAGCCTGGGCAAAACAGAACTACATGGGGTCTCTGCACACTCCTGGCCTCCTGGTGCCCCCTGGTGGGCAGCTTGCCACACTGCAAGCAAGGGGCCAATGCTGGGCTAAGGGGCGCATTTGTGACCTTCCTACGTTGGTGGGAAGGGTGAGAAGTGACTAGGTGTTCGGGCACACAAAACATACCAATGTTCTGGTACTTTCCGTGCCTGTCATCTTCACAGCCCCAACGCAATAGACACACAAACTCCACTTCTGAGTTTGGGCAAGTGAGGTGCTGAGCCTCCCTCCCCAAGGGACAGAGTTGGGAGCGTCACACACCTCACCGCTGTGGTCAAGCCCAGAAGCTGAGAGGGCCCGCTGCCCTGGACTTGCCCCTTCCCAGGACCCTGGGTTTGGGCAGCTGACGGGAGGCGCGTGTGTGGGGTGTGTGTGTGTGTGTGTGTGTGTGTGTGTGTGTGAAATGGAGATGATCAAGCTCTTACCTTCGTTCTACTGAAAAATAAGTGCAACCAAAACAGAGTAAACAATGATGTCGTTTATTTAAAATGTTTACTCCAAGAAATATATATAAAAAAAATAAGACAATTACAGCACTAAACCAGGCACCTTCGACCAAATCACCCTCCCAGGCTCCCCTTCTCTCTAAGCCTCTTCCGAGGTCTCCTTCCTGCGCTGGAAGACATGGCAACGCCCAGGGTCAGCGCCAAGCACTCGCCAAGCCACATCCCTTCCTCCTGGAGCAGGGACCGCCCTCCTCCTGCTCTTCAGGGGACCCCGTTAGGGAGTTCACCTTAAACTCAGCCAAAGGAGTGATTGTGGGAGAGCAGCGGGCAGCCTCCACTGGGAAGGTAGCCCCTTTCCTGCCGTCCCTGCAAGGGCACTAGCATGGGCTGGGCGGCCTCAGCTCAGTCCGGGGGTTGGTGGAAGCCCTGCGTGGCCGAGGGCGGCTCCTGCAGCCCGGACCAGGCTCTGCTCCCGCACTCAGTGCCTACAGGCCTGAGGGGAGCTGTGCGCGTCTGAGGAACACGGGCATCGAACCTGCTCCGAGAGAGACTTGTCAGGGAAATGGGTTCTACGTGAGGAAGCTCAAGTTAAAGATGGTGGTTTCGGGGGTGATTTGGACAAATTGGGTTAGTTTAGCAGAAGCTTCTCCCCAGGACTGGCTGAGCCCAGGACAGCGGGGATGAGCAGGAAGTGAGACCGAGTCTTGGCTGTAGGCCGGCTCCTCATGCCGGGCAGGACAGACCCAGGCCCAGGGAGGGCAGACGCCACCGCGAGGAGTGGAGGACAAGCAGGGGAAAAGCAACAACAGGATCATTTTTGGCATTTTAACATCAAGACAATGACAAGTGGTAACAATAGCAAAACAAAATCAAAGACCATATTTAACTTTCCCATCCACCCGAGTCTCACGCTGAATTCTATCCCCCTCTCCCCCAGAAGCACCACTGAACTAAAAAGTCTATTTAAAGCACCCAAACCAGTCCAGACCCTCTCGAGGCCAAGAGCCCCAGGCAGCGCGGTCGCCTCTCATGGGTCCCAGGGAGAGGAGGGATCCGGGAAAGGCACCTCGTCGCTCACGCAGAGCGGCCACCGCAGGACGAGCTGGCACAGGGCGCCTGGCGGGAGGCAGCTGGCAGTCTGTGTCTGCGCTGACACGCGGGGACGGGACTTCTGCACGATCCCATCTATTTGGTACCCCAGCCCGGCCAACGTGACCAGGACTGGGTTAGCAGAACTGGAACCCGAGTCTCAGACACAGCCGGGGCTGTGGCAGCTGAACCAGCGGCGGGGGTGGGGGCGGGGGCGGGGGTGATAAAAACAAGCACGAAGGCGCTAAAGGCTGGTACATAGGGCGGGTCCTTTGCAAGGACTCAGAATGCACTTTTCTCGGCTGGCAGATCAATCTCTAACGGCGAGCGCTGCGAGGCGGCCCTGGCCCCTCAGAGGAACCTTAACGCTGGTTCTTGAACCAGATACAGTGTCCCCACGGCGGACGCCCCGGAGCCGCTTGGTTCCACGGTCACCTGATTTGTCACTTGGACGTCATGTACAGATAAAGTAGATATAAATGGCTAAACATGCCCCGGAGCCCCCACCAGGGGGGAGACGGCAGGTTCTATTAATGTCGCAGCCAAGAGGCAGGGCTTACAAGCAGCTGCGGGGAGGACACGGGACCCGGGAAGGAAGGGACCCAGGTGCTTCCTAAGCACGCGGGCCTGGTTTCGGATGGAGAGGACCACCAGGGACCCCCTTTGCCAACAATGCTGCCCGCGAGGGGCACTGTTTTCTGAGCAAATGGCGATCCTCCCCAGGTGGCACCCACTCCGATCACAATGCTAATTACAATGGAAAGGAGAGAGCGTTGAGAAGAGTATTGAGGGGGTGGGGTAGAGAAAAACTTAAAAAAAATCCTGGTTGCTCAAAGTTTCTGCCTCTTGTAGGAATGGTAAGTCAACTATGAGCAAATATTTTAATCAAACATGGAGGAAAAAAAACACTTTGGAAAGCATACAGAAAAGGTAGTTGATGTTGAATCACTTCTAAACGGAACCTCAGGGAGTCTAACAAAAATGCACCTCTGGTCGACTTGTTTAAATTCCTCGTCGGACTTCCGTCCCGGTGCACGTGGAAATGACAGCTGCCGCGAGAGGGGGCGGAGGCCCCGGGCAGTCAGAGGGTGCGCGGGTTATACTCTGGCAGCTTCTTGATCTTCTCTTTCTCAGTCTCACTCTCGTCTCTCGCGATCACCAGGGAGTGCGAGTAGCCCATGGCAACCTGGGGGGACAAATCGGTGTTGGGTGTGCCAGGGCACTTTGGCACACAGGCGTGCCACTGAGTCTGGAGCAGACAGACACACGGACAACAGGACACTAGCCGGCTGGAAGGGTAAAGGTGGGATTACCGACCAATGAAGGAAAGTGAAGTTAGAGATGCAGGTGCCTAAAAGTGCTTTAAAACCCTTTTCTCAAGGTCACTGTCTCAGCGTGGCCCGTCACCGCCACCCTGCCAACCAGGCTGCCCGGGATAAGAGGGAGACCCGCTGAGCAGGAACTGGCGGGGACACTCGGATCACGCTCCCGGTTCTGCCCGCCTCTCTGGACCACAGCCCTGTCTGTGTGAGGCGCACCCACCATCTGTGCTCGGCAAACAGAGCCGGCAGCTGGTGGACCTAACAGAGAGAAGGGGCCTCATCCCACCGCCAGCCCCATCCCAAGGGGGTGCAGTCTGGGGGCAGCCACGGCAGCTATGAGATCGACTCCCCCAGGAGCAAAGCCACTTGCGGCTGGTGGCGGTGAGTGTCACTCAGAACAGCCCCGGAGCCTGGCTGCCGGGCCTGTGTCTGCGGATGGCTGTCAGAGACCACGAAGGGGAATGGGGAGATGTGAGCTGGCACATCCCTCTGCTCCCAGCACCTCCTGCTCCCACAGGCGGCGGGCGGCTCACCTGCTCCGTGAAAATGCCGTCCAGCGTCTTCACCTCCTGCGCGGCGGTGGAAGACTTGGGCTTGTGGTCCCCGTAGCCCTGGTGAGGAAGCAGAGACGTCACAGGCCGTGGCACTGTGGCAAGGCCCAAAACGGGAACGAAGGCAGCCCACCAGCAGGGCCAGAGCTGGCGGGCTCTGCGACCGAACCCCGCTGCTCGGGCGGGGCCAGGCCGAGGCAGCAGAATGTACCCACAAAGCTGCCGCCTACACGGACTGGTGCTTCAAGATGGACCCTAAACGGTAACCTCTGGAGGTGAGACAAGACCAGCATGGGCCCCGGAGAAACGGCACTGCAGCCCTCCAGGGACCGCCGGCCACCTACCTGCCCACCCTGCGGGCCAAGACTAAACAGCGGTATTTTTAGGAATGACACCTCGGTCCCTACCAGGGACCAACGGGACTGGTCAAGGACTGCTGGGGTGGGGGCCGGGGGTGGGGGAGCGGGCGGGGGGAGCCATGTGCAGAGGCCGGGATGGGTGATCTACTGGGGATCGAGCCTGCCACCCGGGCCTGGGCCCTGACCGGAATCGAACTGTGACCTCCTGGTTCATAGGTCGAGGCTCAGTCACTGAGCACGGTGGCTGGGCTCCTCTAGTTTTAAAAGGACATTCAGAGTCTGTTTCTGAGGCCCCCTCTCTAAGAACAGGCCCTCAAAACTGGGCCAGGTTCTTAGTTCAAGGCTCCACATGGGCCCCTCAGAAGCCGCCCACTGAACATGGGTGCACAGCTGGTGCTTCCCCATCCGTGACGGGCCTGAGCTGACGTGGACAGGAAGGGCTTTCACAGTACGGCTGACCCTCGAACAGCTCGGGAGCAGGGTCTAGGGACTAACGCACCCCGAAGTTGGAAATCCACGTGTAACTACAGTCAGCTCTCTGCACACACAGATTCCCAGCTGTGGGGGTGACCCTGGGACAAGGTTTGCGCTGTGCGCGTCACCTGCCCTGCAGTGGACTGAAAACATCTGTGTTGTCCAGGGTCAGCTGTACCCGATGGCACAGACCGTTTCTGCAGACTGACGCACTAAGACCAGAGACTGTTACAGCCTTGATGCAGCGAGGTGACATTTCTCCGTTCCACGTGTTTGAGGCACAGGTGTCAGCGAGCCGGACTGGGCCCCACCTCCCGCCCGAAGGGCCAGCTTACCAGTTCCCCGAAGGTCGGTGACGGGCCCCAGCTTATGGTGCTCTCGTCTGCGGCCACGATGATGCTGCTCTTCCTGCAACAGGCAGAGGCAGTCACCACCGACAGATGAGCTGCGCCCGACCTAGCTATGGGGTGCGTCCTGCTCAAGACGGGGGCCACCTACTCGCTTTAAAATCAGTGTGTCCCCCTGAAACTCCCCCAGGCCTCACGTCCTAGGAACTGGGCACTGGAAGGGCGAGCCCGTGAGCTTGGGGCCGCCGGCAGCGGAGAAACCCTCTGCAGAGCCTCACAGGCCCGACCTCCCGCCTCCCCCGCCCCGGTCTGGGCTCTCAGGGGCGGGCGTGGGTAGGCACTTCTAAGTGAACACACTGGGAAAGGAGACCGAGTCAGGATGCAGTGGGAGCTCTCTCCCAACGGCTGTCTGCTGTTTAACCAACTCCCCACCAGCTCAATGGGCTCCAAATAAGGTGAAAATCACGGGCCTAAAATTTTTCTAGCCAGAGTATCAGAGCAACGGAAACCCACCATTCCCAACTAAATATGCCTTTGAGTCTGTAATATGAGCGGCGCACACCAAGCCTCCAAATGACAGCGAAACAAGTCCCCTCCTTGGACAAGCACGGCCCCTCCCCTCCATCAATCCCTGACGGACAGCAGACCCTCCAGGGAAGAGGCATCTCGGGGTGCAACACCCCCGGGAGGGGGACAGTCCTGCTCACCCCCAGACACGGCCACGTACCCACAAGCCAGGCTCCGGATCCTCCAGCCACAGAGGTCCTGCACGGTCTTCGGGTACATGGTGGACTCCCGCGAAGTGTTGGTGGCCCCCCAGAAAAACAGGCCACCTGGAGAGGCAAAGACGACCCTCTTGAGTTCTTACCAACATCAAGGACAAAGGCACGGGGCTCGGCGCCAAGCACAAAGGAGTGTTGTACGAGGAAGAAGCCGAGGAGATCAGGACGCCCGGCCTTGAACAGGCCCGGAGCTCTGGCTCCCACGGAGCTCTGCCAGGGAGGGAAGCCTCCGAACGCTTGGCACCCTCCTCCCCAGGCCCGGACGGGGACACTCACCCACTTCGCTGACGGCGAAGGAGCAGGTGTAGCCGGCGTAGATCTGGGTCGCCCCGCGCCCGGGGAAGTCGAACAGCTTCACCAGGCGGGGAACCATCTCGTCCTTCTGCTCGGCGTGGCCCAGCCGGCCGTAGCCGCCGAAGCCCCAGGAGAAGACACGCTTCTGGGAGTCAAGGACCAGCTGCGGGGAGAGAGCGAGGGTGGGGACAGGCCTCCAACGGGGTAACAGGTCCCCGTTTCCGTCCCGGAGAAACTGGGGCAGTGGCTGACGGCAAAGGGAACGCACCACTGCAGAGACTCCGGCCCGTCACCCGCCTCCCAGGGCGGGGGAGGCGGCAGGAGCAGCAGTGCCAGGGCTATGCTGGCTGCTCTGCCAGGGACAGTTTCCCATTCTTCATTATTTTTGTTTGGTTGGCGTTTTAAAGACATATATTTATTGATTTCATAGAGGAAGGAAGAGGAAGAGAGAGAGAGATACCAATGACGTAAGAGAATCATTGATCCTGCAACACCCCTTACTGGGGATGGAGCCCACAAACCGGGTATGCGCCTCGACTAGGAAATCAAACCGTGACCTCCTGGTTCACAGGCTGACGTCCAGCCACCGAACCAGGCTGGCTGGACAGTTCTTCCCCTTCCCTGGTGAGAAGAGGGTTCATCTCCAGAGCCGACGCATCCACTTCCTGACAATAGGAACTGGACCTCAGAGGGAACTGAGGGGCCTGACTCCCCACCTGGGCACCCAGGTGACCCACATCTTTTCTTCCAGTATCTCTGATGTTTACAGTTTGGATCATGTGAAGTACGGCCTAGTATAACAATCTAAGGAAGGAGACCTAAACAAGATCTGGGTTTACATCCCCTGGTTAGACTGATTTCAGACCTCAATAGATTGCAGTTTCCTAATCTAGTCACGGAGCACCGGACAGGGCAGACTCCAGGTGAGCAAGCAGCTGAGCCCAAGGCCACCACCAACCAGCCGCCACCAGCCCAGCTGCGTCTCAGGACTCCCAGCCCCTCGCTCTTTTCTTCTTTAAAAAAAGTACATTTTTGTTGATTTGAGAGGAACAGAGAAAAACAGAGAGAGAGGAAAATATTAATGATGAAAGGGAATCATTGACTGGCTGCCTCCTGCACTCCCCCCTCTACTGGATATCGAGTCTACAACCCGGGTATGTGCCTTGACTGGAATCAAACCAAGAACCCTTCAGTTCCCAGGCCAATGCTCTATCCACTGAGCCAAACCAGCTAGGGCTACCCCTGGCTCTCTCAACAGAGAAAAAACCTTGTGCAACTTACAGGCATTCGCAGCAAAACGTCTGCAAGGAGGCAGCTAAGACGAGGAGGTATTTGCAAAGCGGACTGCGTTTACCTACAGTGACCTTAGGGCCGTGGTCGGCAAGCTCATTATCAACAGAGCCAACTGTCAACAGGACAATGACTGAAATTGCTTCTGAGAGCCAAATTTTTTAAACTTAAACTTCTTCTAACGCCACTTCTTCAACATAGACTCGCCCAGGCAGTGGTGTTTTGTGGAAGAGCCACACTCAAGGGGCCAAAGAGTCTCGGTTTTCCAACCACTGCCTCAAGGGAACCACACGGGTAATTAAAAGCTGTATAGAAACTACCCAATAGCCAAAACCGCTTGGCTCAGTGGACAGAGCGTCAGCCTGCGGACTGAGGGGTCCCGGGTTCGATTCCGGTCAAGGGCATGTACCTTGGTTGCAGACACATCCCCAGTGGGGGGTGTGCAGGAGGCAGCTGATCGATGTTTCTCTCTCATCGATGTTCCTAACTCTCTATCCCTCTCCCTTGCTCTCTGTGAAAAATCAATAAAAAATGTTTAAAAACAGCCGAGACCGGTTTGGCTCAATGGATAGAGCGTCGGCTTGGGGCTGGGGACTGAAGGGTCCCGGGTTCGATTCCGGTCAAGGGCATGTACCTTGGTTGCAGGCATATCCCCGGTGGGGGGTGTGCAGGAGGCAGCTGATTGATGACTCTCTCTCATCGGTGTTTCTAACTCTCTGTCTCTCTCCCTTCCTCTCTGTATAAAATCAATAAAATATATTTTTTTAAAATGTTTAAAAACAAAACAAAACAAACAAACAAACAAACAAACAAAAACTACCCAATAGCCTGACCAGTGTGGCCCAAAGGTTTGATTCCCGGCCAGGGCACATGCCAGGGCTGTGGGCTCGAGCCCCAGTATGGGGTCCAGGAAGCAGCTGATCAATGATTCTCATCGATGTTTCTCTCTCTCTGAAATAAGAAATATATTTTTAAAAAACACACAAAAGTATTCAACATCTCTTTAATAGGATGCCATCTAGTACCCCCCTGGAAAGACGCCCATGGTATTGTTAGACCAATGGTCAGCAAACTCATTAGTCAGCAGAGCCAAATATCAACAGTACAACGATTGAAATTTCTTTTGAGAGCCAAATTTTTTAAACTTAAAATTTTAGCACCACTTCTTCAAAATAGACTCGCCCAGGCCGTGGTATTTTGTGGAAGAGCCACACTCAGGGGCCAAAGAGCCGCATGTTTGCCGACCATTGTGTTAGACAGAAGCAAAGCAGGAAAACACGGTATGATCCCACCCCAATAGCTGCTCAGCCTCGCCTACGGAAGCAGGAAGGAAGCTGCAGAGCCAGGTGCCGGGCACCGGGCACGCGCACCCGCTCCACGGAGGGGAGGGGACGCTCAGGAGCTCAGGACTCACCGTGTGGTTGGCGCCACACGCCACATCTCGTACGACCACGTTGGGGACGGGCAGGATCTGCCCGTCTTTCGTCTTCTCGATGAAGATGGCCACTCGCCGGGGCACCAGCTCGCAGTCATACTCTATCCGCTGCGCGCGGGCGATGAACTTCCCGTCCGAGTTGTGTCCTGCAGCGAGCGGAGCCAGGGGTCAGCGGCAGCCGTGGCCCAGGGCACCGCCCCCACCTGGCTGGCTGGAACTAGCGGGACACCTTGGCCAACTAAAGCAGCAATCTCCAATCTGAGGCACAGCTGGCGAGTGGCATGAAACCAATTTTGTGGTTTGAAATCAGTTACTCGATTTTTTCAATGAATAAATACCAAGCAGGACATTATTCTGTGTATGTGCATTTCTACATTCAGATTCGGCTGCAATGTGAATGTACTTCATACTGTGGCTGCAAGTGACGAAGGTGGAAGGTACAGGTCCAGAGGAATGGGCTGTGTCCCACTTGGGGGCCTCAAGGACCCCCTGGACAAGGCCAAGGATGGACAGAAACGTTCAACACACAGCCCCAGACTTGCATCCTTATGCATTATTATAACCTGGATGCATCACTGTGGCTGGTAAAACAGTAAGCTGGCACGTTCTCGCCGTTGCCTTGCCTGACCCAGTAAATGTGTTCTGAGAAGTGTGTGCTGGTGATCTGTCTCTCCAAGGTCACACTTACGTCCCAATTCCAAGAGCGATCTCTCTGGATTTAGACAATGAGACTGAAAACAGGTTTGCAAAGCTGGCAAGTAAAGAATGACTGACTCTACAGCTATAAATCGAGTCAATCTCTCAATCCCTTCAAATGAGCATAAACTACGCAGGTGAGACTCTGTATGACATGCTTAAAAGGACTGGCACACAGTCCCTGAAAGTCAGCCACTTTCATCACCAGCATCACGTGCTTCTCCCTGAAGGAAAATCCCATCGCTGACAGGCCGCCTGTCTGCAACCCGGGGCAGCCATGGGCGGCAGGGGAGCCACACGTTCCCGGAAGCAGACAGGAACGCGCTTCTGGTGTTTTGCTCGGGACTGGGGACAGCCGGAGGGCCTGTGGCTATGGAAACGGTCCCTCCAGCAGCCTCTGGCAACTCCCCGGCAACCAGCCCCGAAGGTGCATAAGGGGCTGTTCTTTCTTATTCCTTTCTGACTGGAGTTATATTTAGTTTCACAAAGTCACTGTTCCCTGAAGTCTAAGGCCAGCGTGATGCTCCTCCTTCTATTTATACAACCTCCCATCTGCCTGCTTTTCATGACGTGGAGCCCAGCAACTCAGATCCGGGGGCGAGGATCTGGAGTGGCATGCAACACGGCGCCAGCAGAGGGCGCCCACGCCTCACCTCCCACTCGGAAGGGGCTGGGGTGGTGGGAAGGCGCCAGGAAGGGAAAAACACTTTGGTGTCAGATGGGAAAAGAAAATGGAGACCTGGTAAAATCACGCGCAGAGACATTTGCTGCTTATTGAGAACTGCTGAGAGCTGCTGTCCGAGTTTTTCTTCTAGACTCAATGAACTTGAAGTAGATACGTTTTTGGAGAGTACATTCTGTTTAGGGATGAGAACGGGAAGGGATGCAGCTGCTTCTACTCTGGCTTTTTTTAGCATGTGGTTCCCAGGTATGTACAGGAATGATCGCTCAGGCCAGGGTTTCCAGAACAACCTTAACCTCAGCAAGGCCCTCGTTTCCAATAAAAGCAAATCTCTAAAAATATGAAACCCATCAGAGGTCCTTTGATCCCCTTTTCTACTGTGAAATCCTTCTGTATATAAATGAACTCCCAAGTCAGAAAAAAGAATCTTTTGTCAGATCAGAGCCCTGGCTTTTTCTTTAAGGCAAGTCACTCTAACACTCAGCACCCCTGTGAGTCACGCAAGCCCCACCCACTAAACATGAGACCCACTTAGTGGATCAAGGCTATTATCTGCGATCAATTATGCACATTTCTAGCATGTGTGCAGCCCCGCAGACTTCGGCTCTAAAGACACAGTAAGATTAGAGAGCTTTCAAAAAATAACACTTCCATACCCAGCTGACCGTATTCAGGGCACCCAAAGGAATAGAGGTTTCCCTTGCAATCCATTATCATGCTGAATTCGGCCCCACAGGCCATTTTAGTAATTGGCTGGCCATTGTACATTATCTGAAAAGAAAAGACAGCAGACTGTCAGACATTTTATTTTTAAAGATTGATTAAAAAGTTTCTATCTCTGTTTGGTGCTGAAACAGTTACAAGAGATTTATTTATTTTTTTAAATATGTATTATTGATTTTTTTAGAGGGAGAGTTAGAAACATCGATGAGAGAGAAACATCTATCACACCCTGCACACCCCCTACTGGGGATGTGCCTGCAACCAAGGCACATGCCCTTGACCGGAATCAAACCAGGGACCCTTGAGTCTGCAGGCTGATGCTCTATCCACTAAGCCAAAGCGGTCAGGGACAGTTACAAGAGATTTAATGAGCTCAACAATTCTGAAGGCAAAAGCTTAGAATATATATACGTAAAGAAACACTCTCGTGACCCCCACCTTCCACCAGAGTCAAGTTCAAAGACAGGTCAGGTGTGTCCCAGGTCTTTAACCCTCAAAACAACCAGCACTGTGGCTCCCACATCCTTGTGCCCAGTGACCGGGGAAATCCACTGACCAGCGCGGGCACGGGGGCAAAAGCAAGCGGGAACTCACCAACACTGAACCCTCAGCTCTCCCAGGGACACTCTGAATAGGACAACCCCAACTTCTCAAAGAAAAGCTTTTGTGTTATTGCCAACCAGTAAGATGAACTATCAGACGCTCTCCTCTACTCTCCAGAAATACCTGACCAATGGTCTGAACTGCAGGTGTGAACAGGAAGCACTGGTTCAGAATCAGAAGTGAGAAGACAGCGGAGGCCCTGAGGAACTGACCATGGGGTTGGAAACAAATCTAAGGAAGTACTTAGGGAACGGGCTGTTTCCGGCGCCCTGCTGGGCCTGGGAGAGCCCGAGGAGGGTCAGCGATGGAGTCGGGATGGGGGCCCTGCCCGCCCCCCTGCTTCAGTAGAAACCCTCACACCTGCTGCAGGGCACATGGCTGACAACACGGGGTCCCTTCAGAAATCCTTCAAACCACAAGCCAAGAGTGAGAGATCTGAGCCCATCCTTAACCTTAAACATCAGACACCATCAGCACCCTGCTGCCTTGTACTAAGTTCAGTTTTAGGTATCAATCCCTCCCCTAATGAACTCCTGTTAGTGTTCTAAGCATCTGGTCGGTGACTACTGGCAGATAAACGCATCACACATGGAAGAGTTTTTCCTTTCTTTGGGACAGAATGAGCTTAAAACGAGGCCTCTAACAAACTGCTTCATTCCGCAAGGAACTGCTTTCAGGACATTTTTAACTGTGGATGTACATCACACCCGTTTAAAGACGACGGCGTGTGATCCACTCGGAGCGCCCAGACTGTCCCAGGGACCAAGAGAAACCCACATTCTCTCCTCAGTGCGCACAGGAGGGCGAGGGGCGCATACCTGTGCGGGGCTCGGGACCGCGTCCGTCTGGTTGCCCAGGCCCAGCTGCCCCATCTTGTTCTCTCCAAATGCGAACACGGAGCCCGTCTCTGGAAGAACGACACCCAGGAGGGAAAATCACGCTGCGGGTTCGGAACTGGATGTGGAACCAAAGGCTCCCATTCTTCCCAAAGCAGCTCCTTGGCCGGGAAGAACGCAGTCTTATTCCAAAGGTGGCAGAGCGGATGGCTCAGGCACAAGCCATTTGTCACAGCCTCGCCTCCTGGCAGCGCCCGGCCCGTGCCTGAGGCTCTCCACGCCTTCCCCACAGGGGAAGCACCCACCAGGCTCCGTGGGGCCTCTTTCTGATGGTGACCAAGGTTGCCATGGCAACGCTACGCCAGCGCCCAGAGAGGACCACTTGGCCTCTTGCCACAGAACCAACCCCGCTTACCGGTCAAGGCCAGGGTGTGGTTCCGCCCGCAGGCCGCCGACACGATGGCTTCGTGGCTGAGCGCCTCGATGAGCCTGGGGGCTTCCACCCTCTTGGTGTCGCCATGTCCCAGCTGCCCCTTCTCGTTCCGGCCTGCAGATGGAGAGCAGGATGGAGAGGTAGGAGAGGGCAGCAGAGCAGCTACCGGGGCAAATCTGGCTCCCAAACATGCTCCCACTCCAGTCTGACAACCAAGGGCCGACTTCCGAGGCCTGCCTGGGGGCACCGGTCCCTGGGGATGTCTCTGCAGCAACCACAGGAGCCCCCTTCAATGGCTCTGACCCCCTTTCTGGGGCTGCAGCTTGGCCCGCCCTGAGCATCCCTGTGGCCTGATGTCACACCAGTGAAAGAGCTCATGGAGCCTCGCTCTCACGGTCCCTGCCAGACGGGTCCCTCACACCGTCTACACGATGGATTTTAAGTCGGTGACCATTCCGACACCTGCCACACGCGAGCTTAATTACCTCAGTGCTCTGGGCAGCTACCGCGGCCCATCTGGTCTCTGCCTGTCACTTCTCTTCCTTTTATCTGCCCATAAATGAAGCTGCCGGAACAATGCCAGCTCACACCGCCCCCCCCCCCCCCCCCCCCCCGACCACCCTTCACAGGGAACCCCAGCGATGGAAGCCCTGCCTCCGGAGCTGCGCTGGCTAAGGGGTCATGGCTATGGGGTCAGGCCAGGAGGGGAACCCAGTGCCTCATCCCTGCAATGCCCAGGCCTCTGGCAGCCCTTCCACTCCAAAGCAGGCGTGGAGAGCTGTGTGGGCCACGAGGAGCCCGGACACCCCTAAACCTCCCCATTTCCAACACAGGCTGCAAAACAAGCCACCCAGCAGGCCAACAGCAGGTCCCTGGAGAAAAACCACACCTGATACTCAACAATTTGGGAGATCTGGAGAGGTTTTACAGGGCCAAAGGGTCAGGGCACTTCGGGGAAGGTGATTCATACCCCTCGGAACAATGAACTTGACTTTTGGGTCATGGGAAGTGAAAGCAGGGCCACAGGACAGCACCCACCCTGGAGAGGGCTTGAGGAGGAGTTACCCAATGAAACCATGTCTGCACATGAACCTGATTTCAGCTACATCGTGTAGTGCAGGGGATGAGGGCAGGAGGCCGACACCAGCTTCCCCTGGGGCCACCCAAGTTCACTGTGTAACACTGAACAAGGGCTGGTGGGGTTTGCTCGTGACATCCCAGCCCATCCTCATGGGACACATCTCCGCCCCAGGGCAGGTCAGACGGACAGTCTATAGTCACCCCCTCCCCGCGGGGTGGCGGAGGGGACGTTTTTAGAAGCGCCACGGAAGTGAGAACCAGGGGAGATCGGGAATGAGATGTACAGTGGGTCTGACAGACTGCTGTGCTCGGGGCTGGAACACGAGGGGGCGGGACACACCTCCGTGCCAAGCGGGAGAAAGCGACAATCAAGGCGATGTCAGCATGGCGTCAGGAGACGGAGAGGATAAATTTGGGCCAGACAACTTGTTAGCTTTTTTCCACCGAGTGACAAAATTAGCAGGGTGCAGGGAGAACAGATGTTAATATACTTGAACTTTGGTTCAGCAGCTCATGGAATTGCAAAAAATGGTTCAAACAGGCCCAAATAAAGATGCAGTCACATGGACTAGAAGCTGGCCGGAGGGCTGCAAGCGAAGGGCAGGGGGCCGCGGCAGTGCCCGGGCAGAGGCGGAGGCCCAGCTAGAGGGGCGTGGGGGCAAGCTGAGCCTCAGCAATACCTGGGTCATGGCTTGGAGGGGAGATGGCTGCAGGCACGCAGCCCCCTGCAGGGGACACCGAAATGAAGCAGAGCCGAGAAGTGGGAATCCCCCCCACCCCAATCCCCCTAACACCCAGGCAAGGAAACCCAGCAGCAGGGGAAGCCAATCAACTTGGCAAAGGGAGAGTCTCTGGGGAAACACAGAGACATGGATGCGATACGCAGTGAGATGCCCCCCCCCGCCCCCCGCGCGGGCCCGCGTGACCCCGGGAAGAGGAACAGGGCTGCAGAGAAGACGCAGGGCTGATGTCTCCGTGTGGCCGCTAGGAAAGCTGGTGGCATTTAAAGGGTGAGAACAGAGGTCTTTCGTCACCGCTGCAAAGCGAGAAAGGGGACCGGTGCTGGGGGAACCGTGTGCTGGGGGGACCGCAGGCCCGAAATATTCAGTTCTGGGCACCTTGGTATCAGAAAGTCCCAGTCAATTAGAATGTTCAGGAAAAGGTTGCCTAAAAAGGAGGATTCAAAGAATCAGGGGGCTGTGTAAAGACTTAAAAAGAAGAAAAGCGGAGAGTGGAGGGAGGTGATGCATCACAGGGGCGGACAGTGGGAATCAGGAAGGGGAAACGGGGGCTGCCAGCCAGCGGAAGGAGCTGTGCCTGAGGCGGCGCAGGAGGAAGCGGCCCCGGGGACTGGCTGCATGAGTCACCCCATCAGCCCGGGCTACTTACCCCAGCTCCACAGCTTCCCTTCTGTGGTGATGAGGAGGCTGTGGGCAGCGCACGACCCCGACACCACCGTCCGCACCCGGACCCCCGCCAGGCACCCGTACCTGTGGGGCCCCCACAAATTCTGACCCAGATTGCGGTAGGCAGCTGCAACGAGAAGAATGCAAACCTGACGCCTGCAGCAACGAGCAGGGGAAGAGCACCCCAAAAGGTCCCTGGCCCCCCCCAGGGTCCACTTTCTCATGGCACAGCTGCAGGGGCCTCTAGTACACTCCCCGAGCTGGCGCGGGCCTACTCGGTGGCCACGTGGACCCTGACGTTCCACCTCCACATGTGACCGTGACCATGGAAACCACTACTGAGCGAGCCCACCAGGACAAGTGGCCAGAAGCTGGGTGCTCACTTCCTGCTCCCCACTGGGGGGAGAGGGGGATTGGTAACCCAGGAAAGCTGGCAGTGGACCTGGGGTCTCCCTTGCCCTCCTCACTGCCAGAGGGCCCTTTCCTCCCCATCAGCTGTCTGCAGCCTGGAAACGCATTCTGCATCGACTCTGCCCTCCCTGTAAGCCTATCGGGCCCAGCTGGCACCTCTGCCCACCAACCAACCTCTCCCCATTAGTTTGCTCCTTTCCCAGGGATCCCCTTGTGTGGGCCAGGTCATGACCTCTGGCATTTGCTCATGTATTAATTTCCTCAGAGAACCCCTTGCTGCCCCGCTTGCTGTTCAAACCTCAGGTCAAGCACGCCCTCCTGGGAAGCCCTCCCTGTGCACCAGCGCCTGGGCATCCCGTCACAGCACTGGTCCCCACTGAACCCGGGCACCTCCCTCTGCACTGGCCACCAGGCCTCACCAGCGCCAGCCACACGGAAGCACCCAGCATTGCTAGCGGGTGTGTGGGAGGAGGAAGAAATAGCTGCCTCCTCCAGAGCCCCACCCTCGCCCTGTGAGCGGATGGGGCACCATTGTTTGCTGGATATTTTCAGTTTGGGACTCTCGAGGCCAGAAACGTGACCGCGTCCCCAGGCCTCTGGTGCTGTGACGAAATGCCAGCCCCTGCCAAATCCACTGTCAGGCTGATCCAGCCGTGGGGACTGACCGAGAGGCTCATTTCTCCATCCATTTCCTGGCTCCAGGGAATAGTGTCAGGGGGATGGTTCAGTGTCAGGCCCCATGCTGCATGCACCCCACCAGCAGAGGGCGCTGCCAGCATCCTCTGCTTTTGTGACAAGGGGCCAGTCAGGCAATGGAGGGCAGGCTGGATCCAGGACGAGTCATCATGTCACACAGTGACTGCCCTGAGTCACCTCCCGACTACTAAAAGGTGGAAAGAAAACAGCAACTTCCCGGGAAAGGGCTAGCCTTCAGAGGTGACAGTAAAACTCTTCAACCATTTGTGCGCTGTAAGCCTACAGAGGCAAGCGGCGGGCCTTTTAAATGAAATTCAAAATATTGTGGCAGTTGACTGGTTAAGAGAAACCCAAGGTCGCCAGGCTAGTGTGGCTCAGTGACTGAGCGTCGACCTATGAACCAGGAGGTCAAGGTTTGATTCTCAGGGCGTGCAGGAGGCAGCCAATCAATGATTCTCATCATTGATGTTTCTCTCCCTCTCTCCCTTTCCCTTCCTCTCTGAAATCAATAAAAATATAAACTAAACAAAAAACCCACTGCCTATTTATCAAAAAGGCAAAACCAGTGGTAGCACGGTACCAAAACCAATGCTAAGGTGACAGGTGTCATCTTTGAAGAACACGGCAGCAGGGGGCACCCCGAAGGTAATGCCATAGGGACTAGCCGGGCAGAGGAACCCTAGCTGCAGTGACCAGGCTACCCCGGAACGGCCGGCAGCAGGCCTGGCCCTTTGGCACCGTCTCCCTTCCCTTTCTGCCTACTGGCAAGGTCAGGGAGGGCCAAGAGAGATCCAGAAATACTTTTAAATGTTTTTTAAAAGAGTATAAAACTTCATTCAGAGGGAGAAAAACCAAGAAGCGAAATTGAGAATGAGGGGAGACAAAAGGCTCTTCAATGAGCCCAGTGAGGGCCAAACTCCTTCATCTAGAGCAGGCGTCCTCAAACTTTTTAAAGTGGGGGCCAGATCACGGTCCCTCAGAGAGCTGGAGGGCCGGACTATATGAACTACTAATTCCTACTGTAACACCTCGGCTGCGCTCACTGCCCAAAAAACCTGGCGGGCCGGATCAGACACCTCTGCGGGCCGCATGTGGCCCGCGGGCCGTAGTTTGAAGACCCGATAGAGCATCTAGAGGAGGCTTCCCTGCCTCCGGAGCCCCCCCACACCCGCAGGAGACGACCAGGCTCTGCCGCCACGTCCCACGGCAGTTGACTCCCCTCCGTGGGCCCGAGCGTTATCACTGCGAGTGGCCGCCGCGCGAAGAGCAGCTTTGAGAAGAGGCCACCCAGGTCCGAGGCTG
Organism: Pipistrellus kuhlii; assembly: GCF_014108245.1. Lineage (NCBI taxonomy): Eukaryota > Metazoa > Chordata > Mammalia > Chiroptera > Vespertilionidae > Pipistrellus > Pipistrellus kuhlii. The sequence goes on along the minus strand of NW_023425515.1, from coordinate 186,937,645 downwards.
GCAGACTTGGGCCATCACACACGGGGAGGGATTGTCTGGTGGCACCAACAGCGGGCCGGGGGGGAGGGGGTCCCGGCCATGGGCCCTAAGTGTGGGCACTTCCCAAAGCAGGAGAAAATGGCTGGGACCCACTTCTAATTCAGCCGGACCCCGAGCAGGCCCGGAGATCCCTGTGTTTTCATGAAAGGAGACCATTTCCAGGTCTGCGGCTCCAGGGAGTGTCAGGGTGCAAATATTTGCTCACTGGGCAATGCTTTTTGGGAACTCTCCAAATGACACCAAAAAGCCATAAACGGTGGCATGGGGCCAGCCTCCCTTCGCCACCTCCGGCCGGTCCTCTCCTGAGGAAAGACACCGATCTTCAAAAAGCATCTGGGGGCTGAAGGTTCTCTGTCTCCCTACTTCCAACATTTGGCAGCTTGCAAAGCAACGTGGACTCTTCTGAAATATCTGAGTTCGACATGCGACAGATGTCTTAAGACATCTCAACATCTCAACATCCCACAGGGCCAGCTCTTAGTTTAATAAAAATAAGTGACATGAGAAGGAAAATGGGGGAAAGGTGTCCATGTTTATTTGAGGCTGCCATTTACATTTTTCTGTTGAACCTTAAGGGAATTGGTTTTTAAAAGGAGAATTGTAAGGTGAGAGATACGCACATGAATAGGGTTCAAAACCAGCTCCATCCCTAGAATGGCTGTGTGGCCTCAGGAAAGTTACTTGGCCTCTCTGAGCAATCTTGTAAATGAAGAAAATACCTACCTGGTGGACGGTCACCAAATTCCATCGAACACCTAGCACAGAGGAAGCACGTGAGAAAGAGGAGCTTCTTACATGTTTAGAACCGTTTCTCATACCTTGCTGCTTAGGCACTTCTTTCCGACCAATCAAGTCCCAGTTCGTTGCCCCAAAAATCAAAAGCTGCCCTTTGCACTTAGACCCTTCAATTTTCTGCAGAGACACAGAGGAAAAAAGAATTAGCTTTCTCAGTCTGTCCAACAGCAGCAGGAAACAAAACTAATACAATAGCAACATTCGCCCAGCGATCGCGGCCCGAGGTACTCCGCATCCTGTTGGCCCACTCCAGCGTGCTCATCTCAGTGCCGCCCAGTTATGATGGGCCCATTTTTATCCTTTGATTTCTCTTTAAAATGGTGTTGGTTTTTTTTGGCCAAAAAATGACATCCCTCCCTTCCACTCTGCCCGTGTCACCAGGGGAATCTGAACCAGCTGTCCCTGGGGCAAAGTCTGCATTTTCTCACAAGGATGACATTCCGCACATGGACTTCAGCCTTGGGAGCCCGCGGCACCTCAGCACTGTAATTTGGCCGGTAATTCCCCATCCTTCCTCTGCGGCCCGCTGTGCAGGAGCATCTCAGGGGAAGGCGAAGTGCTCAGCTTCTCCACCTGGTGGGTCCCCCCCCCCTACCCCCGGACCCCCCTCCCCCCCGCCCCGCCCCTCCAGCAGGGCTCCTCCTCCTGCTGGCCCATTAGGGGGGATCAGTGGAGCGGAACAAGGGACCACCCAGGGCCCAGCCGGCTGGCCGTAGGCAGGAAGGCTGTGAGCCAATCCCATCCTCAAACAGTCACTGGAGGATGTGCACCTTTGAAGCCACTGCCCGCTTCTGGGTGGCACTCATCATATTTCCAGCACTTTGCTGTACTTCTGAATGCCCAAATACACTTTTCAAAATAGACTGCCGTCCAAGATTCACTTCTGAACTATCCACTCGGTCCCACCAGGCAAAGGAGGCAGTGACCATGCATCCCATCCGTCCCCCTGTCCCCATGCATCCCATTCCCTGTCCCCACACACAGAAGGATCAGTTTCCCTGTAATTGTTCTTGGGAGCTTAAAGAAGAAAAGGCCAACCTGCTCTGGACGCCATTATTCGTCATTCCAGCCTCTAGCGGGGACTGCCCCGTGGGACGTTTTGGCAACATGGCACGTCATTTGTAAAGACAAGCCCGTCTTCAGCATCAATGACTGTCTCTTAGGACCTGTGTGACCCCACAGTGCAGGTCCCGTCACACGCGCCCACCAGGCCGTGTTTCCCTGGCTGGAAGCTGGTCCACCTACAGGACCAGCATGCGAAGGGGGAGCAGACAGCCAGGGAGGGAGACCGACTTGGCTGCATTTAAATAATTTAGAGGACGGCCTTAATCGCAGGGCAGCCCATCCCTGCAGAGCCCAGACTCGGATTACTTGAACGGGAGCCGAGTTTCCCCTGGTTATCTCTCCCCTTCTTTGTGTAGCTGGCGGGCCCGGCTGGAACATTCTACAGGTCTCACAGGTGAATGGCAGCCAGTGGGTTCTGTCAGGTTCCCCGTGGAAGGGGCAGCCCTGGGCCTCGGCCATCTCAGACTTGCTCTCCAGTATTCCTCAGGTCGCAGACAAGGGAAGGAACTGAGGCACCACGGGCTGAGCTGCCAGGCCAGAGAATGGCTGGTGGGAAAGGGGCTGCGGGACGAGGGCAGCTCAGGTCTGGCAGGTCCCCTCTGCCCCCCCTTCCTCCCTCCCCCTGGCGGGCAGAGGCCCTGGGTGCCATGTGCAGGACCAGCAGCTCCCTCACCGCCTGAAAGAGCTGCCAGCGCCCCGGGCAGGAGCAGGGACTCCTGTGACCAGCACCTGCATCAGTGGTCAGGAGGCCGAGGACACTGGTCCCATCAAGCCAGCTAAGAATTTACACAAAACCCAACCTTTCTGACCCGACGTGGCGTTTCTAAAAGTCCTTGATGAAAGAGTCTACTGCAGCGCCTGCTGTGTGGGCTGTTGTCTAATCCAGGTTTTTGTCACGGGCCTTAATTCCTCAGGTGCCAGATGGAGGGAGTTGTCTCTTTCAGAGCTGTTACCTATACCAGTGTTTCCCAAAGTGTGGTATGCATACCCCCAGTGGTACGGGAAGTTTGGTGGGGGTACGCGTTGCACCGGAGTTTGGTGGAGATATGCACTGCACCGTGCTTAGCTGCGCCTAATTCTACGTTCTCATGAGTACGAGGGGTACTCAGCGTTACGAAAATTATAGAAGGGGTACACATATGTCAAAAGTTTGGGAAATACTGCAAACAATTATTTGCTATAGACTATTACCTTTATTCCTCTATAATTTAATTCTCCCCTTTATCTTCTTTGAAATTAAAAACTAAAATAAGGAGAATTCCTATGACCCCTTAAATCACAGCCCAAGTCCCACGTGGTGAGAGAGCTGCATGACCCAGCTGGGAAAAACCCCGAATGCCTGGGGGCTCCGTCCAGAGACCCTCCAGGGGTGGCTGTCACGGCTGGAAGACCCTCCCAGGGAGAATAGAAGCCACCTTCACTGACAGACAAGAGATTCTTTTTTGGACGAGCTCAGTGTCTGAAACGCTGCATGTGCCTAAAGTGAGGGAAGACTCAACTGGATGAATGGATCTCACTTCACCTTGCTGCCTCCTGACAACGCGGTCACGTGAGCTGGCAGAGATAAACGACCCCGGCGGGAAAATGCACTGAGCTTCTTCAATCGACAAAATGGGGCTTCTGGTCCAAAGCAAGCTCTGAATTATTGCCCAAGTGCAAGGAGCATGTCTGTGAGAGCGAGAGGCAACCTTTAACATATATCCGTTTGGAAGGCTGCTGCTCCCTCTCGGTGGAGGGAAGACCGTACAGAGAAATGCCAGCAACAACCAACTCCCTAACGGGCTTTCCACTCGGACTTGAAGCTCGGCTTCCAGTTGTATTTATTTGGCCTTTCAGAGGGGAGATCTCTCAGGGTCCTCAGCAACCCCACACAAAAGACTATGTTTCCAGGTTGAGCCAGGTTGCTCGCTTTGTCTACACTCTACAGGATTATGAAGGGAATTCAGGCTGCATCAACTCCAGACCTTCACAACGTGCTCACGTCTGACACAGCAACATATAAACCAAGGACCTTGGAGAGCCCATTTCCTGAGGCTGAAGTGAGGACATTTTATAAAAATGCTCATCCTTCACTAAGGCAGCTCCCCTCAACCACACAAATATCTGGGGTTCCTCTTTCACAAGCCCAGAGTCTGCAGCTCTGCGTTAACTGAAGGCAACACAATTTCAGACAAACTCCTGGCGGCTGCTCTCACACAAGCCTCCTCCAAACGGCCCTGACTGGTGGTGAGCTGGCGGAATTCTCAGCAAAAGCCTCTTTCTGAGACGAGCTGGAGACTTGTGGGCCTGGGACTGCTTAACAGGCAGAGACCTCGCGTTTTTTCCTTTGCAGCCAGGAACCTGGGATACTGGGGACACTGGGCAGGAGGTCCGTGCAGGACTGGGCAGTGCCGACAAAGACCTATGAGGGCAACGGGGCAGCATGGGCCTCCTGGATGCTAATAAAAACTTAAAAAACTTGGGGTGTGCACTTTCCAGTAGGCATAAAAAAGCATTTGTTGTCCTTCAGTCTCCTGCGCCTAGGATGGTGGCTGTCTCTCTCAAGATCCCAAAAGATATAAGTATAAAATCACCTTCAACAGCAAGGTATGCCCTGTCTCCCAGTCAGACTCCTCAGTGCCACTGCCACCAGACAGGCAGCTGGTGGGAGCCCAGAGGCCCTCACCCTCTCTCCCTGGCTCGCTCCTGGGGCAGGTCCCAGCGCTGGCTAAGAATCTTACCTCCTCACAAAACTCACTGCTCTCATAGGTTGACTGTCAACTCACAGGAGGGAGACCAGAGCAGAGGCAGAATCCACCTGCTCTCTCAGCTCTCCTACCATCCAGAGGCTGAGGGCAAACGTCTGGGGCCTCACAGAGGATTCCACTGGTCGGGGGGAAAATAAGACTGTGGCCATTTCCCGGGCACGGTCCCACCCCAGATAAGCCATTTTAGGGACCAGCCAGCCAGGGCAGTTACCAAGCGTTTTCACAGGAACGATGTGCAGGGGCGTGAGGATGATGTCAGAAAACACCTGGGCCGGTGTGGAAACCCAGCTGCGTGTGATTCTGGGCTGGGCCCCGACACTGTGCCCCAGTTTTCTCCTCTACAAAGCGGGTTATTTTTAACCATTTTAGCATTGCCAGCGCTCCTCCGGAGGCAAGCACTCTGGAGCCGTTAACCCTTACACACCCTTTGCGGGGAGAGCATAGGCCTTCTCCAGAGGTCAAATTCAAAGACCTACGTGGAAGTTCTTCCTCTCTCAGGATCGCCCGAGAACCTGGGGAGCTCGGACCCTCTCCAGCACATTCATCTCGCACCAAACGTGTAGGTTCCCAGGATCCCAGAAGCCAGGCTAAGAGCTCTGGCTCTGCAGGGACCTGAGCTGAGAGGGTCCCGGTGATGGGATGCTAAGCCCACTCAGAGCCCACACGGAGTCGCTTCTTGCAGAGTGGAGGGGGGAGCGCTGCCCGGAGCTCTCACCTCGCACCCGCGCCTCCGGACCCCAAGCGAGGAACAAAGCCCCAATACCTCCCAGCCGGGGGCATCCCACCTCCGGGGGAGAGGGGGGGCTCTCCGGAGCATGCGCCCTCGCACCCGCCCCGACCGCCCCCGTCTCCCCGGCGGCGGCGCGAGAGCCAGTGCCGGGCCGCAAGGGGCATGCGCGGCGGCCGCCAGGCCCCGCCCCCCCGGGGAGCCGGAGCCGAGGCGGCGGGAACCTCAAAGCCGCGGCGCAGACCGCCGCTCCCCGCGGCGCGCCGGGACCCCTTCCCCGCGGCGCCCGGGCTGGCCGGCGGCCGCAGGAGGCCGGGGGGCTGCCGGGGGCCCGGGGCGTCAGGCCCCGCGCGCGCATCCCCTACTCCGGCCCGAGACAACTTGCCGAAGTCTCCCTTCCCTTCCCTTCCCGGGGCGGGAGGGGGAGGGGAGCGGAGGCGGGCGGCTCGCGCGGCGCCGGGGGCGGGGCCATGACCCCCTCGCGCGGGCGGGCGGCCGCCCCTCCCCTCCCCCGCCGGGGCCCCGGGGCGCGCGCCCCCAGGCCCAACCGCCGCGCGGACGGGTGGCGCGCGGGGTTCCAGAGGCCACCGGCCGCGCCCGCCTCCGGCCCGCACCCGCCCCGCGCCCTTTTGTTGTGCGGCGGCGGCGGCGATGATTCAGCCCGTGGCCTGCGCCGGCCCCGCCGCCCCGGCCGGAACGCGCGTGGCGCGCCGCGGGCCTCAAACATCCCCCCCCCCTCCATCCCCTCCCCGCCGCCCTCGGACCCCGGACCCCGCACTCACGACGCGCTCCTTGGTGTGCTCGGGCTCGGTGATGACCACCGCCGCGCCGCCCGCCTTGGGGGCCGCCGCCGGCCGCGCCGCGCGCTTGCCCCCGCCCGGCGCCCCGTCGAGCTCCAGGCCGTCCTCGTCGCCGCTGCTGCCGCCGCCGCTGCTGCTGCTGCAGCGCTCGGGGCGCTCGCGCTTCCTGCCGGCGGGGCCGCCGCGCTTCCTGGGCCCGGCGCGGGCCGTGCCGTTGCCCGAGCTGGGCTCCTCCCAGGCCGCCGCCGCCTTCTTCCTGGGCATGGTCGCGCTGGAGGGAGACACACACGGGCAGCGGCGCACAATGGACGGGTTATAAACTGCGCGGGGGGAGGGGACGCCGCGGAGCCGCCGCCACCGGCCTCCACTTCCTCCCCTGCCCGCCCCGAAGCGGCGGCCGCGGGGTGGGCGGGCGGAGAGGGGGTGAGCCGGGAGGAAATCGCGCCCCTCCCCGGGCCTGGCGCGCCTCCTCCGGGGAATCCCGCACGGGAGCCAGGGTCCCCCAACTGCCATCCGGCGAGAGAAAGAAGAAAAGAAAAAAGAGAAAAAAATGGAGACCCCTCTCCCCCGACCCATCCGCAAGTTAGGCTTGTCTGCATCGCGGCACCATTGCAGACTGTGGCTCCCCAAAAAGTAAGGGAGAGGAGCAGAAGCCTCCGGCCCCCACGTTCCAATGAGAGGAGGCGTCAGGGCACTCGGAAGAGCCTTCCCGGCCCCTCCGCGGGGAGAAAGGGGTCCCCCCCCTCCCCAGCCACCCCACCTGCTGCTTTTTTCTTCGGGGCCCCCCTCCCCGAGGAGCCCGCTCAATGGAAGGCGATTCTCTCCGCCCGAATCCCAATTCCGCCCCAGCCTGGGGGTTCCGACCTCAGGCTCCTAATTTCCCGATCCCTCTGGGTGGGTGGTCTGCCCCCGACGAGGGAAGCGGGGGGGGTGGGGTGGCTAAAGCAGGTCCCCGACCCCAAACACCTGCTCGCACAGACACGAAAAATAAAAACTTTAATGGTGCCCAACTCTCCCGGTCCTTCTTCCCGGAGGTGCGCCCGGGCCGATGCCGCCGATCCCGGCTGCAAAGCGCCCGGCTCCGCGGCCACTCTCCCCGGGCGGGCGTCCCCGCGCCTGGGCCCTGGCTGCCTTTTTTTTTTTTTTATTGATTTTGAACAATGGGATCTCTGTCTGTCTCGGATTAAACCACGTGGATCCGCCTTCCTTCCCCTTTTTATTCATTCAGTCCCCCAATCCCCCTCCCTTCTCCAGTTTTTTTTTTTTTTTTACCTTTTCTTCTCTTAAAAAAAAAACTTTCCCAGATCCCGCAAAACTGATCTTTGTTGATTTTTTGATTCCCAGCCCCTACCTGGTTGGAGTGATGAGAAGCCAGAGAGAAAAAGGAAGAGGAGCAACTAAAAGACGAACCCGAGGGCTTTCCCCCCGCCCTCCCCCTCCTCCTCCTCCTCCCTCCCCCACCCCGGCCCAGACGCGGGCTCCGGCCCACTCACCAGATAGACTTAGAATGTAAATACAGGCTTCCAGAACAAACGCTACACACAAAACAGAAACACTTGTGCGGCCCGGGGCGGCAGGCGAGCGCGCGGCGGGGCGGGCGGGCGGCGCGGGGGGCCCTGGCGCGCGCGCGCCCCCTGCCGGCCGGCGGACCCCGCGGCGGCCCGGCCCGCGCCCCGCACTCGCGGGACAGACAGCCGGGCCCACCCGGACCTGCGCGGGGCGCCACCCCGCCCCGCTCCCCTCCCCTCCCGGGCCCCACAGCCCGCCCGGGGCCCGCTACGCACGCAGAGCGTCCTGCGCGCCAGAGGCTCCTGCGGGGGATCGAGAGAAAGCTAGTCTGTCTCTCCCCGGCATGTCTAGACAGGTCACCTGAGGACACTCGCTGGAAAATACTTCGCTCACGCCTCCGCCAGCGAGGGACGTGCCCTAATTGAGTGATTGGAATGAAGCACGAATACAATTTGAATAATTTCCCCCTGCACTGAAAGAAGCTGTATCCTATCTCTCCCCCCCTCCCCCCCCCCCCCCCCCCACGGCCTATGGATGTGTCTCCAGGATGTGGTCAGATGCTGTTACAGGGCAAGGTTACATAAAGGTTTGCTCATTGATGAGTAGCTATCTTGGAGGCCAAGGTTGCACGGAAAGCTAGTGTTGATGGAAATTTTTCATCGTCTGACATATTTGGTGAGCTCCTGGTACATGCAAGACACACAGTGCTGGATGCTGGGGATACACAAGATTTCTGCCCTGAAGGAATGCAAGGTCTCACAGGAACACATGTCAATACACGGTGTGGTGAGGGTTGGGTTCAGGACAGGCTACCCCAAAATGTGGCACCTTGGCATATTGAATATATTTTTTAAAAATATATTTTATTGATTTTTACAGAGAGGAAGGGAGAGGGATAGTTAGAAACATCGATGAGAGAGAAACATCGATCAGCTGCCTCCTGCATACTCCTCACTGGGGATGTACCTGCAACCAAGGCACATGCCCTTGACCGGAATCGAACCTGGGACCCCTCAGTCTGCAGACCAGCGCTCTATCCACTGAGCCAAACGAGTTAGGGCTTGAATATATATTTTTAATATATATATTGATTTCAGAGAGTAAGGAAGGGATAGAAACATCAGGGATGAGAGAGAATCATTGATCGGCTGCCTCCTGCACACCTGCTTCTGGGGATCAAGCCCACAACCTGGGCATGTGCCCTGACAGGGAATCCAATCTGACCTCCTGGTTCATAGGTCCACGCTCAACCACTGAGCCACATGGGCTGGCATATTGACTATTTTAAGCTGAAGGCGTTTGGAGAAAATGGCCGGAGCAGGAAGGTCACTCTGACCCTCGCCCCCACCCTCAGATCTTCTCTGAAATGAGCCATAAAGCCCTCAGGGGAGAGGTGCCCTTCGGGTCTGTGTCCTGGAGGAAAAGAGCATCCTTATCTGTGATGTAGGGCCACCTGGAAGAATCCTAGTAAACAGCCTTGATAAGTTCCCCTCATCTAGACACTTGCCTCCCACCCCTCAACCTACCACAGTCCCATGGCTATCCACTCTGCAGCAGAAAAACACAGGAGCTGTTCTCCGGGTCCTCACTTCCCTATATTTCACAGAGCACTGACATTAAAATAAGCGAGTATCCTTTTCTCCTGTTTCTCTGTCTTTGCCGGTGTAATTTTCAGTCCCAGCTGGAGACTCTGGGAGGGTGAGGGACAGCTTTTCCGCCCCCACACAAGCGCTGCAGAGTGACACCTTCATTGGACCATCGCGGCAAGGGAATCCGTCCTCTGCTGGGTCAGGGCCGGCATCCCGGTGGGAGGCTCGGCTGACTTTCAGGATGGATAGGACTCACCAGCCCTGGCCGCGTGGCTCAGTTGATGGAAGCATCGTTCTGAACACCAAAAGGTTGTGGGTTCGATCCCCATTTTGGGCCCTCTTGGGAGGCAACTGATTGATGTTTCTTTCCCTCTCTGGAGGGAGCAATCCCAGACACAGAGTCTAGGGATCTTGAGAGACATGACCCTCGGTTGGGAAAGCGTCCTTTAGGGCTGAGTGAGAGGAGCCACGAGCTAGAACTGAAGAAGCAGGCCCGGGCTAACTCATGGAGAGCCTCATGAGTTATTGATTTTTATTTATTTATTTATTTATTTTTTTGCCAGAAGATCCTGGCGCCTCCTTGAGGGTGTGCGGTGCCTCCTGGGAGGGGTCTGTGTTATGATCTCAGGATCACATGGTCTCCTACCAAAGATTTCTACCTGCTTCCTTTTTTCCTCGGCTGTTCTGTACGAGGAAGTTCCTTCTTCAGACAACTTCCCGGGGACGGGTAGAGTTCTGGGATGTTAGCAGTTCATTCATTCCTTCATCATAGCAAGAAGCAAGACGGAGAGGCAAAAGAATGTCTAAAGAGACACAGGCAAACCCCGAGGTCCAAATCTAAGGTGCTGTGCTTGATGAGCGTCAAAAGTCTGTGTCCGGGGAGCCGAGAGCACTTCTGTAAAGGACTCTGGCCGAAACCGGTTTGGCTCAGTGGTAGAGCGTCGGTCTGCGGACTGAAGGGTCCCGGGTTCGATTCTGATCAAGGGCATGTACCTTGGTTGCAGGCACATCCCCAGTAGGGGGTGTGCGAGAGGCAGCCAATCGATGTTCATCTCTCATCGATGTTTCTGACTATCCCTCTCTCTTCCTCTCTGTAAAAAATCAATAAAATATATTAAAAAAAAAAAAAAAAAAAGAACTCTGGAGATGAGAGATGTTCAGAAAGGTGGAGACAGGGAGCCGAAGCACCCTTTGAAAGCCTCTTCTTACTAGCAGTGAAAGAGATTTAGGAGATTAAGTCTTGATGCTTTGATATAAAACACAAATAGAACCAACCAGGGAGGAATTTCGCCTAAAGACGCCATCAAGGCCCCTTCAGGAAACGGCACGTCGCTGCTTGTCAGGCCGCGGTAGTTGGTTGAGTGTTTATTCTGCAAACACCCTGTGTGGCCAATTAGGAACAGCACTGACGGTACCTTTAAGCTTTTAGCCAGCGAGTCTTTCATTCTTTCTTTCTTTCCTTTTTTTTTTTTTTTTCTTCTCCTTTCCCATTAGGAACCTCTTTGCCAGAGCAGAAGACACATGCGTCAGAAACGCTGATGCAATGAGACGCCAATATCGGATTGCATCATATGATCCGAGGTGTGGCGCTAGCTCCGAAAACTGGTTTTTCTTGAGTGTGTGCGGCAGGAGGAGAGCACTTTGGGGCTAACACCCGAGAACTGGCCCTACTCGTCCGATGCCTCCTCCAGGCCTCGGTTCCACAGCGCTGCTCTGGGGACAGCCGAGCGGCCTGCCCGGCTGAGACGGTGCTGCTGACACTCATCAGACTCATCAGGCGCAGCTTATGTAGCAAATGCTACCTGGGGAGGCGCACCTCCCGGGCAAGCTGGAAGTCACACTTCCTTCCTCCCAAATGTGCTCTGCACCTGTCTCACTTAATTGAGCAACTTCTGGGGCACAGACCAGTTTGGTGCAAAACTGGACAAGGAGGAGGGAAAGAAGGTGGGGGAGACTTCTCGGGCACCTCCGAGGTGGCTGGCTGGTTATCATAAGCAGGCCACATGCAGAACTGGAGAAATGTGGGTTCCAACTGCCAGCTGCCATCACTGGACCCCGCAGCAGGCTACCTGGCTTTTTCTGGTGTTCAAAGTCATGCATCTAGCCAAAACCGGTTTTGCTCAGTGGATAGAGCGTTGGCCTGCCTACTAAAAGGTCCCAGGTTCGATTCTGGTCAAGGGCACATACCTTGGTTACGGGCACATCCCCACTAGAGGGTGTGCAAGTGGCAGCTGATCAATGATTCTTTCTCATCGATGTTTTTAACTCTCTATCCCTCTCTCTTCCTCTCTGAAAAATCAATAAAATATATATTTTTTAAAAAAGACATGCATCTGGTTAGATTAGGCTGCGGTTTAAGGTCCCTCCCAGAAATGGAATGCTATTCAACTTGGCCAAAGGAAGCCCCCCCTCCTGTTGGAAGATTCATCTTCTGGCCCAGTGTCTGTAAAAGAATGATCACTTCTCCTGGGAATGATGCTACCGGCCAAAGGGACATTGGTCCCCGGGGTCTGTGTTGGTACAGTTGGGTAGGAAAACAACTTCTGTCTTCACCGTCCGGCGTGGCTCTGGGCACCCTGGGGATGTGGCCAGTGCCACTGGGGATGGTCACTGGGAGTGGACTGACACCGAGTTTCAAAATCTTAGCTCAGTGAAAAAGGATGGGAAAGATCTCACAAATAACTTACTGTCTTGATCACGTGTCAAAGTAATATTTGACTTATGAGTTTAATGTAGTATGGAAATGAATATCAGCTGTTTCTTTTTACTCTCTTCAGTGTGGCTACCACAAAATTTGAAATGACATATTTCAAATTCTGTGGTTATTTCTATCAGACAGTACTACTTTTTAAAAAATTGTTTTTATTGATTTAAAGGAGAGAGAGATAGAAACTTCAATGTGAGAGAGAATTATTGATTGGCCACCCCCTACCAGGGATCAAGCCCTCAACCCTGGCGAGTGCCCTGACTGGAAATTGAACCATGATCTCCTTCCTAGTTTGTGGGCAGATGCTCAGCCACTGAGCCGTACCACCTGGGCCGGACAGCACTACCTTTGAAAGCATAGCTGGAAAACCAGTCATTTGTCCTCAATTCAATACTTTCTGTCTCTGTTCTCTAGTTTCCCCATCTGTTAAATGACAAATAGAGTTTGGGCTAAATTTTTCTTGGGGCTACTTCCAGATTGACTATTCCTTCAGTGAAGATCTGAAGCCCAGAGAGGCCCTGAGACCACTCAAGGCCACACAGCTGCCTGGTGGGAACGCCAGGAAGAATACAGGCCAGTTCAGAAAACTCTTGTGGTCCATGGACCAGCAAGAGCAGCATCACTTAGGTGTTTGTTAGAAACAGAATCTCAGGCTGGCCCAGACGGACTAACCCCATAGCTGCATTTTTATCAAGTGTGAAAAGTACCACTCCGAAACCAGGCCCCTTTTCTCAGGGAAAGTGTCCTGTGCCCTGGGGAAGCTCTTCGGAGTCTGGTTCCAGGGTGAGGAGGGACAGGATGCCACAGCAGGACTCACGTGCTGGCTCAGGAAGAGTAAGATTTAGGAATGCTCTTGTTTGATTGTCTTTACCCGCCTGCTAATGATATTACCGCTGTCATTACAAGAGCTGTACTCATTCTTTGGGCTTGTTCTTATATAGCACAACTATTAACGATTGTTAAGCTAAAGGTATATAATAGAACTTTTGTATTAATAATAATAATATTCTTTTTTAAAAATATGTATTTTATTGATTTCAGAGAGAGGGAGGGAGAGGGAGAGAGAGAGAGAAACATCAATGATGAGAAAGAATCATTGATTGGCTGCCTCCTGCATGCCCCACACTGGGGATTGAGCTTGCAACTGAGGCATGTGCCCTTTACCAGAATTGAACCCAGGACCTTTTAGTCTGCAGGCCGATGCTCTGTCCACTGAGCCAAACCGGGTAGGGCAATAATAATAATACTCTAGCCGAAACCGGTTTGGCTCAATGGATAGTGCGTTGGGTCTGTGGCCTGGAGGGTCCCGAGTTTGATTCCGGTCAAGGGCATGTACATTGGCTGCGGGCACATCCCCAGTGGGGAGTGTGCAGGAGGCAGCTGGTCGATGTTTCTCTTTCATCGATGTTTCTGGCTCTCTATCCCTCTCCCTTCCTTTCTGTAAAAAATAAATAAAATATTAAATAATAATAATTAATAATAATACTCTATGGCTTCTCCTTTGAAATTTAGAAGGAATATTATTACAGAAGAAAAAGGGATGAGTGTGTTTTTGAGAGAAGTTAAAAGGAAGGAGTTTATCCTAATGAGTTGGTTATTTCTGAGTGAGTAAAAAGAGACAAACTAAGAAGGACAAAGGACATGGTAGAAGGCTGATGGAAAAGGAATCACTGGAAATAAATAGAAAAAGGGTTAGGAAAGTTCAACAAATATTTTCTGAGCCTCTACTCTGCCCAGTGCCTGGAACCAATGTACCACTTCCCTTCCTGGGAGCTTGAGGGGCTTGTACTTGTTTGCAGCCCCGGCCACCTGCACCCTAAGAAACAAGCAGCCCTGTCAAAGCCCCTCCCTGACTCCTCCCCTCACCTCCTTTCATCTCCCCCCACTCCCCTCCCCTTCCAGCCCTGCTGGTCCCTTTATTCCTACTTAAATACTAGAGAGTCCAGGAGAAACTTGGCATGAAAACAGACACGCCTTGGGAGTGAAATCTAATTTTTTCAGACCCAGAAAATCAGCATCGAAATCGATTTCATCAACGTCTGTGTGTTAGTGTGTAACCACCCGTCCCTCCAATTCTGCACGGGTGTTTGCATTCGTGTTGTGTCCCTGGCCTATGACAGAAGAGCGGTTTGTAGAATTGGCCTCTAATCGACCGCTCTCCAGTCATTTTGTGAAGACCATCCCTCCTCCGAGCTTGCACAGAAAAGCCACAGACTGCAGCAATTCCATTTCTCTGGCCGTCGGCAGTGTGGCTCTATGGTTTTGAGACTAGAGAAGGAGACAGGAGGACAAACCAACTGTAGGTCTTACAGGTGTCCGCCCAGCACTGGTTACATAACAGAGCCCAGAGGCCCGGTGATCGTTCTGCGTGAGGCTAAGAAACAGAGCTTGAATGGACAAGAAGACAAGACTCTGGGCTCAGCTGCAAAAGTGGGTCATTTGTCTGGGAGGTTCATGACAAGACGAGAAGGAGGGTGGGCTGTTGAATGTTATCAGAGGAAAATCCTTGCATTTCAGGCCACATATCACGTCTTGCGAAACTCTGACCACCCTTTGGACAATGAACAAACCAAGCCAGTGAACCCCCACAGGGCCCCTCATTTCCAAGGCCTGGGCCTCTTCTCCAATTAGGCTTCCAGGCGGCTAGGCTTAGGCTGTGGACAACCCTCCTGGGCCTCGGGGGCCCTGTCACTGCAAAATGACAGGGAAGGGCCTGTACTTCATGGACATGCCCCTCGGACATCCACCCTGGACATGGCCTGTGGCTGTGCTTTGTGAATCAATGTTATGCATGTGCCCATGGCTGTGCACTGTGGCATTGGATACATGCTGTATGAATGTACTCCGTGCCATGCACTGTGGGGTGCTCAGTGGACAGGCACCATGGCCATGTCCCCTGGTGTGTTCTGCAGTCACACGCCAACCATACATTTTGTCATGCTTGGAGGTCATGCTTCATGGGCCTGCCCCATGAATGTGCACCTGGAAGGAGTTTTGGCTGCTACACAGATGAACATTTAAAAGTTTTCAATGGCTACATATTTATTTCAGTGCACGTTAGAAATGCATCTATGTTTGTATAAGTAGCAATCAAATCCATGCTTTTAATAATGCATGATAGCCCTAACCAGTTTGGCTCAGTGGATAGAGTGTTGGGCCACAGACTGAAAGGTCCTGGGTTCGATTCTAGTCAAGGGCATATACCTCGGTTACAGGCTCGATCCCCAGCTCTGGTCAGGACATGTGTGTGTGTGTGTGTGTGTGTGTGTGTGTGTGTGTGTATGGGGGGTAACCAATCGGTGTGTCTCTCTCACATTGATGTTTCTCTCTCTCTGTCTCTCTGCCTCTCTTCCTCTCCTAAAAATGTTCATTGGAAAAATATACTCGGGTGAAGATTAACAACAACAAAATAATAATGATAAGAAAATGATAAAGAATTTCCTTTTTGAAATGATTCCTATTGGTTTAAAATAGTTGTTTATTTAAAGTAAGATACTCAATCAGGTGTTTGCAGATCTTGCAAAAACGAGGAAGGTGATTCTCAAACAACCTGGGTGGAGAGACCAGGGTGTGCTGCTCTCTGTCACCTCTGCCAGCCCTGAGGTTCTTGGGTCTATGATGGACCACGTTCTCTGACAATCTAGAAAAAACTACTGTGGAGTTGGGTAAGGGCATAAGAAAGCAAGCCTATTTTAAAAAGTGCACGTTGCAGGTGTGGTCCCGATCCGAGAAACTTTCTTGGCTTTGACTATGTGGCCAGGTTTGCACCTGTCATCAGACACCAGCGGGGTGACGAGCCGTCGGGAGCAGGAGGCTGGCCACAGAGGAGCTGGGCCATGCGGGTGGGACCCTGACCGCTGCCTGTCCCGTCCTCTGGGCATGTGCAAAATCTAGTCCTTTCTGTGAGCATTAGGCTGCTCTGGAAAGTACCATTTTCTACCTGGACTCCAGCCCCCTCCTTTGAGGAATGAGAACAGTAAGACTCAGAGGAGGCATCTATGAGTGGAGCCAAAGTGAGGAGGACCATGAGCTGACGTCCCACCATGCTGCCAGGAGCCACCCTGACAACATAGCCACTCGTTACTTTCATCTTCTGGGTAGTTTCCATTGTAATTATCCCGCACACCGTTTTCAAAAGGTTGCGTTTATTACCAGATTTTATTGAATTGCCGGAGTCTTGGGCTGGTTCCCCTTCCTTGCCCCGGGGAGAAGGAAGGAATTTGCCTGGACACAGCCTTCTCCCACTCCATCATTACTAGCGCTCCGTTTCCAAACAGGGTGCGAGGGACCTCTGGGCAACCAGTCCGACAGGGAGAGGGTTCCCGGTGACTCACGGGCCAGCCGAGGAGGCTCACAGGAGCAGGCTGGAGTGAGAGGCAGTATGGGAGGGAGATGGAGTGCACAGACTCCGGAACTGGCCCACCTGGGTTCAAGTCCCAGCTCTGCCCCTTGCTGTGTGGTCTTGGGCAAGTGACACAGCTTCTCTGAGCCTCACTTCCCACTAAGTAGCGATGGCAACAGAATCTACCACAGAGCCTCAGTCTGTGGCCTAAGTGACCTAAGCTCAGAATGGCACCTAGCATGCAGTGTGTGCCATTGGGCGGCTATCATCCTAGATCAGTGGTCAGCAAACCACAGCTCACGAGCCACGTGTGGCTCTTTGGCCCCTTGAGTGTGGCTCTTCCACAAAATACCATGGCCTGGGCGAGTCTATTTTGAAGATGTGATGTTAGAAGAAGTTTAAGTTAAAAAAATTTGGCTCCCAAAAGAAATTTCAATTGTTGTACTGTTGATATCTGTCTCTGTTGACTAATGAGTTTTCCCACCACTGTCCTAGACCTGAGGAGGACAGCTCATGGATCCATAGACCCGGCCAGAACCACAGCTCTGACCAGACTCGCACCATGACCTTGGCCTAGTTACTGCATTTCTCCGGAACTGTTATCTCATGTGTACAATCAGGGTGTGATGGAGCTCAGTTCACTGTGTTACTGGAAGGGGGACCTGGCCCTGGCAGGTTTGCCTAGAACCAGCCAGCAGTGTGTGGGTTCTTGACTTTGTGCAGGAAAAATGTCACAGTGTGAACCCAGGTGACGAAGAGAGAACATTATTAAAGCTAGGAGAGTGAAACAAGAAAGGCCTTAGCATAGAGGAAGGAACAGGAGAGCCAAGGCTGGGCTGCCCTAGCTTTTTGGGAGGTCAGAGAAAATGTTGCCTTGGGAACAGGTTCGGGGTTAGTCTGGGATGAGCTGCCGCTGCCCACTGCTCCCCTGGTCGCAAGCCTGTGGGGTCCTTTAGGGTTTTGGAGATGCATGCCTGTGGGGGAAGGAGAGAAGAAGAAGGGGAAGGGGAATGGCGGGGGCTGCTTCTCAGATAGAGGCATGAGCTGGGTCCTTGGTCTTGAGGTTTTTATCTCTTTCTTACAGGCAGGAATCTTAGGGGAGGTCTCCGGAGAATATTGATCCGTTTTCTGGGTGTGCTCCTCCAGGGTTGTGGTCCCCCCTGATTGGTCAGTGCCAGGGCAGGGGGTCGTTAGTCATTGCAGCAGGTCCTGGTGTCAGCCACCTAGCTTTGCTGCTTCTCTGGGCCTGGAGCTGAAATACAGCTGAGGCCTGGATGTTATTTCTAAGGCTGTGACTTTCTGCATCTGCTATTAATGGCTCTGTCTGTGTGTCCAGCTATGTGTGTCCGTTTCCCTATCCCACTTGTCCTGGCTTACTGGCCTTTCTTTTTTTTTTTTTTTTTTTTTTAATACATTTTATTGATTTTATACAGAGAGGAAGGGAGAGAGATAGAGAGTTAGAAACATCGATGAGAGAGTGTCATCGATCAGCTGCCTCTTGCACACCCCTTACTGGGGATATGCCCGCATCCAAGGTACATGCCCTTGACCGGAATCGAACCTGGGACCCTTCAGTCCTCAAGCCGACGCTCCATCCATTGAGCCAAACCGGTCCCGGCTCTCCGTAGGATTCTTATGAGGAGTCATGAACTTGAACCCAGAGCCTCAGGGGGCACAAAAGGAGCCCCTGAGAAAGAAGAACTTGCATTAGTTAAGACTCTTGCCCTTGTATTGTTGGAATCTTGTTGGGAGTGTCGGAACAGAGAGAACCAGCGAATGTCTCTGATCACCTGAATGGGGAGGGGGTGACAGGTGAGTAAGTGAAAAAGACCCAGGGTGAGGAGCCAGGATTAAGCTCATGGTCTGAGTCTCTGGATGACCCTGAGCAGGGTCCCCCTCTCCCCTACTCTGGGGCCTCAACTGCACCAAAGGCACAAAGAGGAGTGGAATCTCATCAGGGGTCATCTCGTGAGAGGTTTCCTTGGAGGTGCTGGGCCTCAGCTCCCCGCCCCCTCTTCAACCAAAACATATTAAAAAAAGAAAATAGCAAACATCTGCTGGCTGCTGACCCCGGGCCAGGTCCTTGACATCCATGCGCGCCTACCAGCTCTTTGTTCCTTTTTCCTGAATTGTATTCCTTGGTAAGGATGTGCCATCGCTTCTTGGACCATTCGCCCAGTTCAAGGACATTTTGGCTTTTTCCTGTGTTTGGCTGGTACATATAGAGCCGCTACGGATATCTGTGCACGGGTTTTTGTGCGGACATGTTTTTGTGTCTCTTGGATAAGCGCCCGGGTGTGTAATTGCTGCGTCCTAAGGTAAGTGTATATTTAGTTTCTTAAGAGAAACTACCCAACTGTTCTCCTGAGTGGCGGTCCCTCGACACCCCGCCAGCGGGGTGAGGTCAGTCTCTCCAAGTCCTCACAGCATCTGCGAGTCCCTGGCCCTGCTTGGAGCTGTTCTACCGGGGATGCAAGCCAGTGTCCTCGGGGTCTGGGTCTGCGCTGCCCCAGTGATGTGGACATCTTTTCATTGCTTCTCCGCCACCTGTAATTCCTCTCGTTCCTCATCAGCCAAGTCTCGTCATGTCTTTGGCCCGTTTTCTAACTGGATTTTTTTTTTTTTTTTTTTTTTTTTTTACCGTTGAGCTGTGAGAGTTCTTTATATAGTTTCGATAGGAGTCCTTTGTAAGACCTGTGGTTCACAGATATTTTCTCCCAACCTGTAGCTTGTCTTTTCATTCTCTAAATGGACTTTTCATAGAGCAAAGTTTTCTAATTTTGATGAAGTCCAATTTATCAATTGTTTTCCCTTTTACGGATTCTGCTTTGGCCTCCTAAGATCTAGCCTTAGTTCCAAAGATATTCTATCATTTTCTTCCAAAAGCTCTAGAGTTTTAGTTTAAAAATTACTTTTTAAAATTTTATTTTAGAGGAAGGGAGGAAGGGGGAGAAAGAGAGAGAAAAACATCGGTTTGTAGTTTCACTTACTTATGCTTTCATTGGTTGCTCCTTGTATATGCCCTGACCAGGGATTAAACCCACAACCTTGGTGTAGGGCAGTGGTCGGCAAACCGCGGCTAGCGAGCCACGTGTGGCTCTTTGGTCCCTTGAGTGTGACTCTTCACAAAATATCACGGCATGGGCGTATCTATCTTGAAAAAAGTAGCGTTAGAAGAAGTTTAAGTTTAAACAATTTGACTCTCAAAAGGAATTTCAATCGTTGTACGGTTGATATTTGTCTCTGTTGACTAAGGAGTTTGCCGACCACTGGTGTAGGGGATGATGCTCTTACTAACTGAGTTTTCCTTTTTCAGTCTGAGATCCATTCCAAGTTAACGTTTATATGAGGGGTGAGGTTTCAGTCAAGCTTGTTTTCTAGCCTGTGGGTATCCAGTGGCCCCCAACGCCCCTGTGTTAAAGACCGTCCTAACTCTGTCGGGCATGGACCTATAATGTCCTTGGCCAGGGACACCGTCCTGCAGGGAAACAGCAACTTGGAAGAGGGGGTGGAATCAAGGGGAAGGACTAGAACTTGGAAGGGTGCTTTACGATGCCACAATGTGAATATTGCCTTCACGTCCGGCTGGTGTGGCTCAGTGGTTGATCGTCGACCCATGCACCAAGAGGTCACCAGTTTGATTCCTAGCTGGGGCAGATGCCTGGGGTGCAGGCTCAATCCCTGGTGGTGAATGTGCAACAGACAGCCAATTGATGTTTTCATTTCTCACTCTCTAAGAAGTCAATTAGAAAAACACACATATTTAAATATTGCCTTCACCCTGGCTCTTTATGCTGGGAGAGAATTCTATTGTCTCAGACACCAACCCCCCCACCCCCACCCTTCCCCTGGCCCCTGCCTCATTCATGGGAAAGAAATTGCAGAGAACAGCTTCCTGAGATGTACCAGGATTAATCCCATGTCAGTAACCTAGGCTGGCATCTTCCCTTCCCCTCATCCAATCTGGCTTGATCCTCCCTGATCCAGATGGGCCGTACACAAATTTGTGCACCGGGCCTCTACTCAATAAATAAAACATTTAAAAATTACTTTTAGCCCTGGCTGGTTTGGCTCGGTGGGTAGAGCATCGGCCTGTGGACTCAAGGGTCCCATCTTTGATTCCAGTCAAGGGCATGTACCTTGGATGCGGGCATATCCCCAGTGGGGGGTGTGCAGGAGGCAGCTGATTGAGGTTTCTCTCTCTATCACTCTCCCTTCCTCTCTGTAAAAAATAAATAAAATATATCGAATATATTAAAAAATACTTTAAGAAAAATCATGAACTTGGGGTGGCCAGGACCCAGACTCTTACTGGACCTAACTGAACAGACGGACAAACAGTGACAGCCATGTTCAGTCCTGGGGACCCAGAGTCCTCTCCGGAATGCTGCTTTCCTGGGCTCTGTCCTCACCGTGCACCCTGTCCTCCCACACGGTAAGGCCTTCTTTTACCTTTTAGAACCTCAACACAACCAGTGCCCCTTGGCCGTTTCTGTTTTGGTGTGTGACCTTTAGGTGCAGATTGGGGAGCAGTTATTAAACCTCCCACCCCGGCACCAGGTCTGAGCCCTTGGACAACAATTGAGTTCCTGCCCAAGGCGGATTGTATGCTAAACACAGGCCTTTGGGGCCAGAAAGAAAGTTTGCAAACAAAGTGTGCTGTTTTGAGAAATCATCATAACTAGAGCTGCCATTTCTTGTGCTTTTTCTAGGGGCGGGTGGGTACTTAAGACACATTATTTTATTCCTTCCTGGGATTTGGCATTATTTCCAGCAGAGGGAAGGTCAGAGAATAGCTTCAGCTTACACAGTTGGCATGTGTAATGATTTATTATTATTATAATTAATATTATTATTATTAATTATTGAAAGAAGGCAGCAATAGAATTTGGGGATCCAGCTAGTATAATAAGAAATATTAATCAGCCCTGACTGGTTCGGCTCAGTGGATAGAGCATCGGCCTGCGGACGGAAGGATCCCATGTTCGATTCCAGTCAAGGGCATGTACCTTGGTTACGGGGACATCCCCAGTCCAGGGTATGCAGGAGGCAGCTGATTGATGTTTCTCTCTCATCAATGTTTCTAAGTCTCTCTCTCTCTCTCTCAGAGAGAGAGAGAGAGAGTTAAAATCAATAAAAAAGAAATATTAGTCATGCTTTGTTAACCGGGACTGTTTTATTCTGAGTAAAGAAGGCACTTGCTACCCTGGCAGGAGCTCACCTGGAGATGCAGCCCTTCCTCCCAGCTGAGCTGCCTGTTATCATGCCAAGATGAAGAACTTTGTGCAGAAACCAGAGTTGCCAGCCCTTTGATGGTCCCCAGCCCTTTTGCACACCTTTTTAAATTTATTTATTATTTATTTATTATTATTATTTTTTAACAGAGTGGAAGAGAGAGATAGAGTTAGAAACATCGATGAGAGAGAAACATCGATCAGCTGCCTCCTGCACAGATCAGCAGGCTCCAGCCTGCTCACCTGTGACCTGCCCACCGGGCTCTCCCTCTGGCTCTCTCCTCTGGAGCCCCAGCCCTCACACATCACTAGCCCTATGAAGACCCCTGGTCCTTCTGCATGTCTGTAAACTGCCCTGTGCCTACTTTCCTTTGTGCTTTGCCATGTAAACAGCAGGCTTATGGGGGGTGCAGAGCAGATTTCTGTGCTGATCTGCTGCTCTCCCATGCTGCCGGCTCTTCTGGAATAAATGCTCATATACGATAAGGTGACCAGACGTCCTGATTTTTTAACAATTTGTCCCACGTCCCTCGATGTTGTTAAATATCAGGACGTCTGGTCACCTTTCTATACGAGTTAACCCTGACTGCATATTTGGCTCAAGTAGTGACACACAGCACGGACCCATTGTTTATCCAGTTACTACAACATCATCATCATCGTCATCATCATCGCAGCTAGCAGGTATAGAGCACTCACTGGGTGCTGGCAAAACGTTGCTTACGAAATATACATAATTTTATAGAATTCGCATGCTAATTCTATCAGGTGGGTGCTATTTTCATCATCGGACCCGTCTTCCAGCTGATGAGAACGAGAAACACACGTGTCTCTCTCAAATCAGCCCAGCTGGTCCGTGGGGAGCAAGGCTTGACCCCGGCCTCCCCAGCACAGGGGTCGCCTTTAGCTCACCCTGCCCCCCCCCCCCCCCCCCACCCTTCCTGGTTCCAAAGGCCTCCTCTTCTCAGCCACCCCGTACGTGGACAAAACCAACAGCTTCTCCATGTGCAGGCTTGGGGTCTGGGGTTTGAAAGGACCCCCTTCTGATCCCAGCAGGAGCTGGGATGGGCTCTGTGGGATTCATCCTCTTTGCCCGCAGACCATCCACTCCTGATCCAAGGGCACACGCCTGGCCGTTCTACCAGGGCCTGGCTTTCCCCCCTGCACGGGCTGGGCTGTTCTCTGCGGCAAAGTCTGAGACACTGTGTGCCCTCTCTCCTTCACGGGGATTTGCAGGTTTGGCGACGCTCTGCTCAGGCTGGGAGGGGAAACCAGGCGCACAGGTGAACCTGAAGTCCGCTTCCTCTTTAAGAGATGTTCCAGCTCTATTTTTGGGAGCAGCTTTTTCCGACCTCCCAGGCTAACCCCTTTGTTCTCCTGCCCCCATTTAAAGGGGCTCTTCCTCTTCTTTGTTCAGACTCTTTTCATTGAGGTGCGATTTGCATAAAGGGAAACACCCACTTCCACGTGCTTTGTGCTACGTGCAGCCTGCACCCTCAGGATACTGAGCATTCCTGTCCCTCCAGAAAGTCCCCCAGCCCCTTCCTTCCTGCCCACTACCTGGGCGAGGGCACTGGCCAGATGCCCGCTCAGAGCCCGGCCCAGGGCTGAGCAATGGCCGTCCGGGGCCCAGAGCCTGGGACACCGGGCTTAGCCTTCACAGAGCGGCTCCCTGAGGGCGGAGGAGGAGAGGGAACAGGTGGTGCCCAGGGTGGGGGCCCAGGTAAGGAGAGGCTGGTGTGGGGGGCAGACAAAGCCCAGCAGAGGGCCTTTCCAGCGGAGGGGAGACGGGTACTAGAGAGCCAGTGCCGCTAATTCAGGGAGTGCAGTGCATGTGCGTGTGTACCCTGCCCTGGCGCACCTGGGATTTACAGCCGAGGAGCAGCGTGAGGGGTAAAGAACTTTTCTTCATGGAGTGGGGTTGGGGGATGGGGGGTGGGGGGCGGGGACCCTGCTAGGCAGGGGTACTCCCTTGATTTATTGATGACATTTGTTTTGCTCCAGGCCCAGATCTGGGAGACAGACCTCACACATGCACAAGTGGGATAGGGTGGCCCCATGTATAGATTTCATTTTGGGGGACAGCTGGGATGGGGGGATAGGGGAGGGGAAAATGGAAGGGCAACATGGACAGGAAAGCACTGTGAGAGGCAGCGGGCTGTCTGAGTGTTTATCTGACCTCGCTTTCCTTTCAATGCCACCTTGCGGTCCCAGGCTCCATCCTATCAAAGAGCTGCCTCCTTTCACAAATATTTCCTGGCTGAATCAGACACTGCCCCTGGCGCTGGGGTCCCACAAGGACCAATCAGGACAAAGATCCTGCCCTCCTGGGGTGTCCATGTTAGGGATGGAGGGCGGACCGAGGGGAGACAGACCTTAAGCAGGATACAGAAGTGAATTGTGATCCTGCTGGGGACGGGGAGAGAGAATGCTACCTTGGCAGGTTTCCACGAGCACAGAGCACACGGCTGGGCTTGGCAGAGCTCCCTGGGAAGGAGGCATCTGGCTGGGGAGCTGGCTGGGAGACGGGAGGACGCCTGGGGGAAAACACTGGGCTGAGGGAGAGGCAGGTGCCAAGGCCCTGAGGCGGGCTCCTGCCTAGTGTCAGGGATGGGGAAACGTCCCCTTTTCCGACTCTTAGTTCTTCTGGCTGGCAGAAAAAGTCAAGTAACACAGTTCATATTAACAGGAGGAAATCGAGTTGTAATACCTGCTCATGGGGAGTTCACAGAAGCATGAAAATTCCAAAAAGACAGTGAGGTGCAATGAGGGGCGCAGGCCGTTCAGAACTAAGGAGGGGGAGTACGGATTCCCAGGGAGGGGAGGGGTTCTGGAACAGAGAGAGAGAGCTGGGGTCAAACCCGGCAGGTTCCTCCCTGCCCCTCACACTTTGCCTCGTTCTTTTTAAAATGTAGTGGGTTATAATGCCAGCTCCTGGAGCAAGTTCTCAGTCTAACCAAAGGGGAAGGCCAACGGTCCTTTGGTCCTTCCGGAGCCTTCTGGACCCTGATTATTGTTTTCAGCGGGAGAGAATCTGCATTCTAGGCCAGGGTGGCACATCTTGGGGGCACTTGTCCCGAGCGACACTATGGTGTGGAGGGTCCCGTGGGCAAGGAGGCTGGTGTGTGCGTGTGTGTGTGTGTGTGTGTGTGTGTGTGTGGAGGGGGAGAGCAGAGGGAGGAGCGTGGTGAGCGGAGCAGGGTCGGTCAGGCTGGACTGGAGCCTGTTGGCCTGGCTTTTTGTTTGTTTGTTTGTTTAACATATCCAAATGGGGATGGTGAGCAGGCAGTTGGTTCTCAGAGTGGAGTCAGGGAGGGGTGTGGCTGGAGACGTCAGTCATCTGCTTTGGTGTAAACACACCATTCAAAACCTTGAAACTACCTGGGCTCCTAAAGGACCAGGCTGTTGGTAATAGCACCGGGAAGCCCCTCACAGCTTCCCAATTCAGAATGAGGTCCAGAGAGGGGCGGATACTGGTCCAAGGTCACACAGCCAGCTGATGGCAAAGTCAGGAATAAGACCTCGATATCAGATCACCCTGGACACCTGATGGGTTCCCTGTTAAGCCCAGATTTCGTGATCCCCACGGATCAGCAGGGAGCTGAGTCCGATGCAATTGCAGAAAGCCTGAATTCCACGCTGCATGGGCTCTGTCCCACACACGCGGACAGCATGGTGGAAGAGAGAGCAAGCTTCCACAGGTCAAGGAGTTTTATAGAGGTGGTGACGTCACTGCTTTGGCTGACCCTGATTGGTTGGGTGAGGGCTAGGGTCCAGTTATACAAAATGGAGGATTGCTCCGCCCTGCTCCACAGTACAAAATGGAGTCAGGAGTTAGCCCCGCCCTGCCCTTTCATTCCCCATTCCCACCCCCACCCCCACCCCTACCCAGGATGTCTGGTCACCCTTGCCTGCCTTCAGCAGGAATCTTGGTAGGTAGCGGGGATTAGCCAGAATCCTGCCTTATCCCTGACAGTTCCTCGTATAATTTTACAACCACTGATCCTTGGCTATAAATTCCCACTTTTTCTGTCACATGCAGGGTTGAGCCCGAGCTCTCTCACTGCCACGTCCTCACACGTATGGAATTGTCCCTTTGAACGGCCTTCTTGTTCTTTAACAAGGTCCGTCCATCACTGTCTCACAGCTGAAGCCACATGGCAGGAGGGTTCTGTTACCATGAGCATGAAGTAGGAGTAACCTCCATGGGGGTGGGACCCGGTGCTGTGCTGTGATGGACCAGGGACATGTGAGTGGCCCAGGGAATATGTGGGAGGTGATGGCTGATGGCTCCACCTCATGCCTGTGGATGGGAAGGGGCCACATGCCGACCTGACTGCGTGGCGGCCTTTCCAACGCAGAGACCTAACGTAACCAGAAAGGATGGTCTGAAGTGAAAGCTTTTAAGTGAAAAAGCAGTGTAGTCATACCTAGGCTGGCATTTCCCCCGACAAAGGTCAGTCTGCACCTTAACGGAGCCTATTGTCTTGTTGCATCTGCGATAACGTGTCTTCCCCGGCCCTTCAGAGACCACAGGGCCCTCATGGCTATCCAGCTAGTTGTTGACATTCAAACCCTGCACCCACCGCCCTAATCAGTCACCAGTGGAATTCAAGGAACCCACTTACGTCTCCTCCTTTGATGGTCAGGTATACAACAAGGTGTAGCTCTGGCTGGTTTGGCTCAGTGGGTAGAGCATTGGCCTGTGGACTGAAAGGTCCCGGGTTCGATTCTGGTCAAGGGCACTTGCCCAGATTGTGGGTTCAATCCCCAGTGGGGGGCGTGCAGGAGGCCGCCAATCAATGATTCTCTCTCTCATCATGTTTCCATCTCTCTCTTCCTCTCCCTCTCTTATTAAAACACACACACACACACACACACACACACACACAGTATAAAACCGCCATTATCTCAATACTTTTTGAATCTCAATACTTTGAGATTCTGAATCCTGGCAATTGTCCACAGTTTGGCTCCAATGAGCTCACAGAAATTCTTTACAGTTTGAACGTTTCTTAACGTTAACATGCCTTGGAGATGACACCTCTGTAGCCAGTGCTAAGGAGGACGTATCTGGCGGCGTCCCCCTCGAAGGCCTGGGCTTGGGAGAGAGGGCAGGGATTTTTGCCTTTCGTTGTGGATAAGGTTCCTCCTTTCCCCTCAGGACCGTTCTCTTTGCCAAAGAACTTTCCTCCCCACCTGCTGTCTGCCCCGGATCTGCAAACAGCTCGTGGTCACCGGCTTGTGCCGATGCAGGGTTTCGGGCACGGCGGGGGCCGGGTGTGCCAGCCGAGGCTGTTGGGACCGGGAGGACGGAGGCTCAGAGCACCCTGGCCTCCGCCCACTGGGTGCCAGTAGCAGCCCTCTCCCAGGCGGGACAACCAGAATGCTCGCAGACTCTGCCAGATGTTCCCTGGGAGCGAAATTGCCCGACCCCTGCCCCCCTCCCCGAAGCTGAAAACCACTGAGTTATTGGAAAGATTGTTTGCAGCTGTGGCAGCAGGAAAGGGGGGGCGGGAGGGGGGCCCCTACAGGGCCAAGTGGCCAGAACCAGATGCACGGCTTTGATCAGTACACTGGGCTCACTTTACCGCCACGTGTTTCGTATCTGGAGGGGCCTCAGAGACTGCTCTCTTCACGTTATAAACTGTGTGTGTGTGGGGGGGGGGGGGGAGGAGGGGGGGCAGGGAGGGCTCTGAGAACCTCCAGCCTCCCTCCGTACAGCGAGAGGTGACGACATGCAGGCAATGGCTTTGCTAATGGAATCGCCCATTCTGCGAAGGCAAGGGGGAGGAGGGCCAGACCGGGATCTGGTGCTGGCCCAGTCCCGGTGGCTGTGTGACGTCAGGCTCGTCCCTGAACCTCTCTGGGTGGCGAGGATCCGAGGCGCCCAGGGCCTGCCTGCCCCAGAGAAGCAAGCTCTCCATTTTCACTCCTGGCGGGGACGCTGGGCAGGATGGCGGCACACTCCTGGCGGCCTCTGATGTGGAACTCCGGAGAAACAAAACCGAGTGTAAAGATCGTCCACCGGGTGGGTGTGCGGGCACCTTACTGGCCGCTCATTCTGCTGTGCAAGCAGCGCCCAGCGGGCTGTGCCTAGGACAGCTCGGAGGGTAGAAGGAAGCCCGGAGGGTCACTGGATGACTTCTTGTTTCCTGCTGGACTCACTCCAGGGTTCCTAGAAAGTTCCATGTTCTCTTAAAGGTGCCTGGGCGGGAGGACACACACACACACACACACACACACACACACACACACAGGAGTTTTGACTACTCAAGTCCTGCACTTTTCTTTTTAGCTAGTGTATAATAAGGTCAGCTTGGGGTGGGGGTGGGGGAGTCGCACATAGGGACGGCTGGTGCAAGGACCGGAGAAAGAGTGGAAGCAGCTTTGAACAAGCACCAAAGAGAACGTCACAGATTAGATCTCCGTGAACTTGACTGATATTGACGGACTGAGAGAAGTGAGCCTGACCCACAGAACAATTAGTGGTTCGGGGCCGACCTATGTGAGCCCCTTTTCTTCTTTGGGTTCTGATTGCTGCTCTAATGTTTTGTTTGCTCTGGAAAGTCCCGGATTTGAAGATCTCAATGAGCCAGATCCTTCCCATCCCCTCCCATCCAATGGTACTGCTCTGCAAATCCCTCTCTCTAGTTAAGTGAAGCCCTAAATGAAGTTGCTCTCACCCGGTCAGTCTCTATGCAGAGGAAGCTTTAAATCAATTTCACTCCCAGGACACAACTTATATTAAAAAAAAAAAATGTTTTTAAAATTTTTAAAATTTTAAAATATACGTTATTTGTTGTTTTTAATTGGTTTTTAAAGAGAGAAAGGGAGAGGAATAGAGAGATAGACACATTGATGGGGATCGAGCGTGCAACCTGGGTGTGTGCCCTGACCAGCAATGGGAATTGAACTGGCGACCTCTTGGTTCCTGGGCCGATGCTCAGCCTCTGAGCCACCCAGCCGAGCACAACTTACAGGGAAGAACTAGCTGTGTAACGCTCAGTCCTCCCCAATGTGCGGAGTGGGAGTGAGTTTTGAGACCGTGAGAAGTGAAGCAGGCAAGCTAGTCGGGACTCCCTCACTGCAGATCACCTCCTCCCAAAGCTTTTCATAACGCCCCCTGCACTCCCCTCGCCTCTGCCTCCCCCTCACACGGCTCCAGGCACAAGGCCTCCTCGCTGCCCCTGAGCGCTGACCTCCTGTGCCCGGAGCCCTGCCCCTGCTGTCCCTGTGCCCGGAAGGCGCTGTCCCCGGGTATCCGGCTCTGCCTCTCAGAGGTCACCTTCGGGGAGGCCCAGACAACACAGCCACTCCCACAGTCCCCTGGGGGAGGGCGCAGGCTGGGAGTGACAGTATCTGTCCGACTGGCCGTGGGCTCCAGATGTTTGTGACCCTGGTATTTTAAGGGCAAAGGAAACCGGGGGCAGGAGAGGGAAGAGTCAGGGCCCGGGCAGCGGGGTGCAGTGTGAAGTCTGTGTCCCCAGAACCTGCTGCCGGGCCCAGTTCTCATTAAGGGACCCGGGGCCAAGTCGCGTCACCTGCCCAATCTCAGCGCCTCACCTGGAGGAGGAGGCGCTGTCTGCACTGGAAAGGAAGTAGGCCAGGAGTCAGCAAACTGCGGCTCTCGAATCACATGCAACTCTTTGGCCCCCTGAGTGTGGCTCTTCCACAAAACACCACGGCCTGGGCCAGTCTATGTTGAAGAAGTGGTATTAGAAGAAGTTTAAGTTTAAAAAATGTGGCTCTCCAAGGACATTTCAGTCGTCGTCGTCCTGTTGGTATTTGGCTCTGTGGACGAATGAGTTTGCCGACCACTGATGCGGGCGAACTTCAGGCCCCACACACTGCACAGCACGCCAGCATGTTCCCAGGAACCCACAAAACTGTGAAATACGCCACGTGGCGTCTCAGTCCTCGGACCAGCCAGCTCTCCGGAGCTCTCCTGGGTTCGGAAGGGAATCAGAGGTGCGGCCGGAACCGATGTTTTGAAGTCTGAATCCGCAGCAGGACCCTCAGGACTTGCTTAGACAGCTGTGCTCAGATTTTATCCTCCCCTGCGCCTGGGCTTGTTGGATAGACAGTCTGCATTTCTAACGCATCCCCAGGTGCAGGATGCCCCCATCCTCCTGGCCCTCAGCCCAGCACGCTTTCTCCGCCTTCGCTGAAGCTCTGGCTGCAGCTCCTACCTCATCAGTCCAGCTCCCTGCCCTTCCTCCCCCTCCCCCACCTGACCCGGGATTTCCTCTTCTGTCCGCATGCCCCTGGGCACAGGTGGTTCTCACCCTGCCCGGCCCCCCACGAGTGCCTTCTCACTCTTTGAGGCCCGGCTCAGACAACATTCTTGGCTTTTCTCACCACAGGCTGGGTGGCCCATGTCAATTGCCCTGGCCAACTCAATTTAAATTGTTTTAACCTCAGTGAATTGAACTCCTGAATAAAAAACCTATTGCTCTCTGCAGATCACCTCCTCCAGGAAGCCTTCCCGGACTCCCTAGGCTTGATCAGGTGTTTCTTCTGAGCCCTGCGCTTACCACGCTCATAAGTGGGCCATTTCCTGTGAGGGGACTGGCTGCGCACTTGAAGGCATCTCAGCATCCCCAGTCCGTTTGGTGTTATTTTTACTGCAGCCAGCAGAGGGCGCCTCAGCACCACAATTCTGCCCAACTGGGTCCTTTCAGAACTTCCTGTTCTCAGGAGGCCTGGGACAAAGGTGAGGCTTCCTGTGTTCTATGAGCACCAGGTCACCTGTGGTTCAGAGCTCAGGATTTGGGCCCAGACGTTCTTAACTGCCTGATCTTGGCTTTGTGACTCATCCATCGGGCCCTCAATGTTCTCTACTGTAAATCGGTTATAAACAGCACAGGCATGTGCCCTGATGGAATCAGATCATGACCTGGTTCATAGGTCATGCTCAACCACTGGGCACCACCCCACAACTTCTGAGACCAAGAAGAGAGAACAGGCCCTCAAAGTCGCACACTTAGGCTTTGGGGTTCCCAAACTCACGCCCAGTTTTTAGCTCCTGAAGACAATCAGCTGGTACTCCTGGCGGAGGAGGCATCTTGTGTTTATTAGGCACCAGGTTCTCTGGCCACGCACAGACCTCGCAGAGCCCGGCCTGGCAGGGTGGGAAGAGGCCAGTGCGCTGCCTGGGACCAGTTCTCTAACTGGGCTTGACACCTGCAGCTCATTACTATGCTGGGCGGGGATTTATAAGTAGTTAATAAAATGTTCAAGTGAAGGGCTCAGCCAGCCAGACTCGGAGGAACATGTCCACTACTGGCTGGGTAACCAGGGACTGGAGATTTCACCCCGCCTCAGGCCTCAGTTTCTTTATCTGTTAAGGGGAGATAATGTTACCTCCCCACCAGCTGTTGTAAAATTGAGTTAATATACACTGAATGGCCAAATTATTATGATCTCTGAATTAGAGGCCTGGTGCATGAATTTGTGCATGGGTGGGGTCCAGCCAGCCTGGTCAGGGGGAGGGGACATGGGCAGTTGGCTGGCCTGCCTGCTGGTCGAACTCCTGGTCTAGGGGACAATTTGCATATTAGCCTTTTATTATATAGGATATACACCGAGTGGCCAGATTATTATGTGTTCAGAGATCATCATAACCTGGCCACTCAGTGTATATAAAACACTAAGAACTGTGGCTGGCGCATGGGCTGTGCTATGTTGTCATTTACCTTTACTGTTATTACTGAGGATGAGGACAGTGACCCAGCTTCACTGTCCACCTGGCCGACCACGGGTCCAGAGTCAAGGCTGCTCCACCCTGTGTTCCCGGGCTCCCCCTGCTCCCCCAGAGCTATCGCTGCTGGTGGGGGCAGGGTCTATCTCCCGGCTTTTCTTGAGAAGGGCTGATTGAGACCTTGGGCCTGAGCTGGGACGCCCGGTGCATCTGGAAATTTGGCTTCTTGAACCTGGCTGCAGCTCGGGTCAGGAGTGGGATCCAGGGTGCCTCCAGAATGCCCTGGGCTCCCCCACAGAAATCAAGACTGCCCTGGGCCCCAGAGTGGGCTCTGCTCTCTGAGGGGGAGGAGTAGTAGCAGGCATCACCAGGGCTGGTGGCCATGTCAGCATTATGGCCAAACTCAGAGTCGGAGGTGAAGAGTTAGAGCTTGGACCACCAGTTTCTTCATCTCCTTAATGGGGACAAAATGACCTGTCTCCCCTCTCCTTCTCAGGGCAGGCTCGTAGAACACCTCCATCCAGTGGAGTTGGATATGGGGGAAACCCACAGTGTGGAGCCTGATGACCTGGCTTTGAACCCCGAGTCTACGTTCTACCAGCTGTGTGACATTGGGCAAGTGACTGAACCTCTCTGAACCTCAATTTCCTCAGGGCGAGCCTGGGAGGACTGAACATGTTGCATACACAGTATGTGTTGTTGCTGCTTTACTGTTGTTATTTTAAAAATATATATATTTTATTGACTTTTTACAGAGAGGAAGAGAGAGGGATAGAGAGTCAGAAAGATCAATGAGAGAGAAACATCAATCAGCTGCCTCCTGCACACCCCCTACTGGGGATGTACCCGCAACCAAGATACATGCCCTTGACCGGAATCGAACCTGGGACCCTTCAGTCTGCAGGCCGATGCTCTATCCACTGAGCCAAACCGGTTTCAGCTTTACTGTTGTTATTAATGCTGAAACCCAAGTGGGTTTCTGTGTGATCTTCAGTGCAATAATACAAGATTATATTCTTGGGGCCAGGTCCTTGACATCAGCATTGGGCTTGACCTTGAGCTTCCTGTCGACGTTCTGGCTCCCGTTTCTGAGTGGAGAGGTAGAGCTGCTGCCTACTGTCCTCAGGAGGGAGGGAGAGGTGCTATTCCTCGGAACAGCCACTAGGCACTGGCCTTTACCTATGTGATTTCATTGATTCCTCAGAGCAACGGGGGAGAGGTCGTCATCCCTATTTGCAGGTAAGAAAATGGAGTCTCTGAGGCTGCTTCTCAGGGAGTGAGGGGGAGGAAAGGGCTTGAGAACCCCCACAGTCCCGCCCTTGAAACCTCTGCAGAGCTGAGAGTCATGCTCAGGGTACACGCCAGGGGGCGCCATGCACAATGCAGACCCCTCCTGGAGATCCCCGCCCAGGGCTGTCCCTCTGAGCAGCAGTGAGGCTGACCCCTGATTTCAGCGAGGACAGCATTTTAGCTGGTAATGACCGATTATGCCCATCACTGGCCTCTTGGGAGC
This sequence comes from Pipistrellus kuhlii, assembly GCF_014108245.1. Lineage (NCBI taxonomy): Eukaryota > Metazoa > Chordata > Mammalia > Chiroptera > Vespertilionidae > Pipistrellus > Pipistrellus kuhlii. The sequence continues at coordinate 186,904,875 of NW_023425515.1, read as the reverse complement.
CGGGCCCCTCCAAGCCATTGGCTTCAGTGCCCCCTCCAACCTGCTGGCTGTTGCTGCAGTGTCTTGAGTGTGCCCCAGCTGTTTGTGCTGTTACTTTAATTCCCACGATGGCCCTGAGCTTGGCGGAAGATAGACACAACAGGAATTGGATAAATGCGTGGGCTGCCAGGCCAGGAGATGTAAATAAGTGGTGCCTCTGACCTGCTCAGTGGGGTAACAGCCAGAGAGGGGAGAGGCTCACATTCAGTACCAAACACGGAGAGCACTGGTGACTTGCGCTATGACTGGAGACCGGATGCCATAACAGTGAGTGACGGGCCTGTGTTCAAGTCCCGGCCCAACCACTGTATAAGTGACAGAAATGGCCACCACACATTGCAAAGTCTAACTAAAATAGTGTTTGATATAAAGCTTTTTGTAAAAACAGTTTTTATTAATTTCAGAGAGGGGAAGGGAGAGGGAGAGAGAAAGAGAAACATCAATGATGAGAGAGAATCATCGATCAGCTACCTCCTGAAAGGTTCCTCCTGGGGATTGAGCCCACAACCTAGGCATGTGCCCTGACTCGGAATCAAACTGTGACCTGGTTCATGGGTTGACGCTCAACTATTGAGCCACACAGGCTGGGCTGTGGAGTCTTTTTCCACTCCTTGCTTTGACCCATGGAATGTGGTGCAAGTGAGGATTTGTGACCTCCAAGGCTTGCCCACTTTTGCAGTCTCTCTCTTGGACCAATGTAACCATCATGTGACAGAGTTTGTGCTCAAGGGCCAGGGGCTGAGAGACTATGTGGAGGGAAGGGTCCTAAGCAAGGCCATCCTAGACCAGCTGACTGATGGGTAAGCCAAGTCCCAGCCAGGACAGATGACCATGAACTCTAATAGATGCTTGTTGTTTTAAGCCATTACGTTTGGGGTTGCTTAATATGTAGAAATCATGTATCGATACAGCCACTTAGAGTTCAATAGTCATGGTCAAACGGCTTACCTTCCATTTCTTGATCTGTGAGGTGGACACCAGTCTATGTCCCAGAGGAGTGACATGGGGAAATGAAACACATGTAGAGTACTTAGCATAGTGCCTGATGCGAAGAGGATCAGTGGAAACAGGCCCTATTGTTCCTGTCCTCATCCTGGAGGACGTGCTTCTGGTGGCCAGCAGGGGGCGCCAAAATACCACTATGGGTCTACACAGGTTTGACGTGTGCAAGGAAGGACGACACTCGTGGCTTCTCTGGGCATAAACATTCTATTTTAGGTTCTTCATGTGAACATTCTTTTCTGAGTTCTTCAGAGGGTTATCTATAGGAGATGTAGGAATAGATATAGGTGATATAGAAATAGATATAGGTATAGGTATAGATATAAATATACTAGTAGATATAAATATAGGTATAGGGATAGGTATAGACATAGATATATAGGTATAGGTATATATATTTTAAAATATGTTTTATTGATTTTTTTTTTTTTTTTACAGAGAGGAAGGGGGAGGGATAAAGAGTTAGAAACATCGATGAGAGAAAAACATCGATCAGCTGCCTCCTGCACCCCTCCTCCCCCCACTGGGGATGTGCCCATAACCAACGTACATGCCCTTGACCGGAACCGAACCCCGGACCCTTCAGTCCACAGGCCGACGCTCTATCCACTGAGCCAAACTGGTTTCAGCTAGGTATATTAAAAAAAAAAAAAAAGTTTAAATGATACAAGTTCCAGCCTAGCCCATGGAATCTGAAGGGTTTTTCTACGATACTATAATAAAAAATGATCATAACCACCCATGGTCTCCTCAGCTATCAGCAAGCTCATTCACTCCTTAAAACAGCTCTCAGCTCTCAGAGGTGACTGCCGTTATCCCCATTCTACGGATGCTCCTATAGAGGTCAAGGGGACAAGGGACTTGACTAGGGTCACATGGCTTGCTAATGACGCTGGATTCAAACTCTGGCTTGTTTGGTCCGTCCCTGCTGTGATTACAGATGCTGTCTGGGCAGTGCTGGCTGGGCTCATGCTACACCGTTTGTCCTGGTTTTGCTGTTAAGCCCTGGCGGGGAGCGCTTCCAGCTTCCAGGCTGAGAGAAAGCAAAAGAAGAGAAGTGGCTGGCGGGGGATGTGCCCACACCGGATTCCAGCTTCCCACCTGGGCTGGAGAGGGGAGGGGAGTGCTGTGAGGCTGAGGCTGGTCATGGCTATCGTCAAGGTCTGGCCCAGAAGCGGGTCTCATAGCAACGGGAGCAAACGGCAGGTCCACCTGGGAAAGGGCCCCTGGCCCCAACCTTGGGTGCAGATGCTGGATGAGGATGATGGGTTGGGGGGAAGGAGCCCCAACTCTGCATCCACATCGACCAGCACTGTTTATTCATACTCTTGAGGCTGTAGGCAGGTGGTGTAGGAATTTGGGAGCCAATCAGAGGCCCCCAAACTCAGGATTTGGCCTCCTTTGCTTCCCGTACCATTTGCCATTGGCAGCCCCAGTCCTGTCCTCCCTGAGGCCAAGTGTCTGGGCCCTGGTACACCTGACAAGCTCAGGGGAGGCCTGCATGGCGGCCTTACAAACTCAGAGTCTTATAGTAACCACAAAGGATAGTCTGAGATGAAACTTCCTAACTAAAGAGGGTCGTGGCGGGTCGTCATGTCCTAGTCCGGTATCTGCCTTGACAAGGGTCAGTCTTTGCCACGGAGCCTGCCTGTGGTCTTTTTGCATCATGGGTAACAGACCTTTGAAATGTCAGAGGAACCCCCTTTCCCAGACCCCCTAGGCACAGCCCCTGAACCAGGGAACGAGACCACGGAACCCCTCATTGCTGTCTTGTTGCCCAAATACCATCTCCGTGTGCTGTGAACGTTAATTATTAACTACTCTGCACCCACCAGTGTAAAAGAAGCAGGCATGTCTCCATTTTATTTACTCTTTCTCCAATCCCAGGGGTTTCCCCGCTTTGCTCTCTCCCACCTCCCTTATCGACCGCTAGTGAATTTCACGTCACCCTCCTCACGGGTCCTTTGATGGTTATGTACGAAGTAAACTGTCAAACTGCCCTTCCCGGAGCATTTTCTCATTCCCTTGAGATTTTGCTTCTGGCAATTGTCATCGGTTTGACTCCACTAAACTCATAAATATTTTTTAGGTAGGATTGGCGTTCCTTACTTTGACAAGACCTCGATTCCAACGCCAGTTCTCCCACTTTCTTATTGTGTGGTTTTCCCCAAGTTAAGTGTCAGTTTCCTCGTCTTTCCAATGGGCGTATTAAGATGGGCCTCTCTGGTCGGGAGGTTCAGTGAGATCATTTGCATAACGTACGTCACCCAGTTCCTGGATGGTTGCATAATCTGGGTGGAGAAACAGAAAGTGAAATCTTTCCCTTCCGGGAACTTGGGCTGTTGGCAGCTTCTCCCCAACGAATGAGGAGTCCGCATGACAGGGCGGAACCCGTTAGGTTCCTTCCCAGATTTGCTTCGAACCGAATAAGTGTTTTTCTGTGTAAGAGACCATTCTTTCTTCAGGGAGTCTCCAGGAACATGGCTCTGGAAACATCTGCAGAGCCAGGGGCACAGGCTCCAATGAGCTCAGTGGAAACATTCTTGACCATTGACCTATGAATCAGGAGGTCACAAGTTCAATTCCCGGCTGTGGGCTTGACTCCCAGTGGGGGTATTCAGGTGGCAGCCACTCAATGATTCTCTCTCATCACTGAAGTTTCTCTCTCTCTCTCCCCCGTCTCTTCCTCTCTGAAATCAATAAAAATACATGTTAAAAAATGCAGCAATGCCGAAACCGGTTTGGCTCAGTGGATAGAGCATTGGCCTGCGGACTGAAAGGTCCCAGGTTCGATTCTGGTCAAGGGCATGTGCCTTGATTGCGGGCACATTCCCAGTTGGGGGTGTGCAGGAGGCAGCTGATCGATGTTTCTAATTCTCTATCCCTCTCCTTCCTCTCTGAAAAAAATCAATAAAATATGTTTTTAAAAAATGCAGCAAGCAGCCGAAGCCGGTTTGGCTCAGCGGTAGAGCGTCGGTCTACGGACTGAAAGGTCCCAGGTTCGATTCCGGTCAGGGGCATGTACATTGGTTGCGGGCACATCCCCGATAGGGGGTGTGCAAGAGACAGCTGGTCGATGTTTCTCTCTCATCGACGTTTCTAACTCTCTATCTCTCTCCCTTCCTCTCTGTAAAAAAATCAATAAAATATATTTTTAAAAAAATGCAGCAAGCAGGTTGGGAAAAGTTTCCCACCAGGAGGGCCGTGGGTCTGATCCAGGCAGTTTTATTAAAATAAATGTGCAGGGCGGTGCTATCATGGGTCAGAATGAAGAACAGGGGGCACGGGGGCCTGGGCCTTTCTGGGGGCTGACCTTGGACAAAGGGGCATGCCCTCCCTCCCAGAAAGGATAGACCCAGATATCTCCTCGGGATCCTTTTATTCCAAGTACAGAGTCCTGGGGACATAGTCTGGGGACTCGGGGTGCCTCAGACACCCACGGAGCTGCCTGGCCTCATGAGGGTCTGATGCCAGAAGCTGGGCAAGGACTGGGAAACCCGGTCTCAATTCCCACAGTCTCTCTTTTTAAAAAAATATATTTTATTTATTTTTTACAGAGAAGAAGGGAGAGAGATAGAAAGTTAGAAACATCAATGAGAGAGAAACATCGATCAGCTGCCTCCTGTACACCTTCTACTGGGGATGTGCCCGCAACTAAGGCACATGCCCTTGACCGGAATTGAACTTGAGACCTTTCAGTCTACAGGCCGACACTCTATCCACTGAGCCAAACCTGTTTTGGTTCACAGTCTCTCTCTTAAATTGTGGTAAAATTGTAACATAGAATCTATTATTGAAACTATCTTTGGGTGTACCGTTCCGTGGCATTAAGCACATTCCCAACGTTGTGAGCCATCACCGCTACCCATTTTCAGACTCTATCATCCCAGACGGACACTCTGCCCATTAACCCTCCAGCTCCCCGCCAGGCCTTGGTGACAGCCACTCTACCCTCTGCCTCGAGTCTAGACTCTGCCTCTCAGAGCCTCCTAGAAATGGATTCCATGGACCTTTGTGACGGGCTTATGTCACTTAGCATGTTTTCAAAGTTCTTCCGTGCTGTAGCGTGTGTTTCTGGCGGTGTTGGTGGCAGCGTTGGACCTCAGTTCTTGAGTTCGGCAAAAAAAGAACTCAGAGCCAAGATCTTGCCATAAGTGGTAGGAGATCGTTTCTTTAGAAAGTCACAGAGGCAGCCGAAACCGGTTTGGCTCAGTGGATAGAGCATCAGTCTTTGGACTGAAAGGTCCCAGGTTCGATTCCGGTCAAGGGCATGTATGTTGATTGTGGGCACATCCCCAGTAGGGGGTGTGCAGGAGGCAGCTGATCGATGATTCTCTCTCATCGATGTTTCTAACTCTCTATCCCTCTCTCTTCCTCTCTGTAAAAAAATCAATAAAATATATTAAAAAGAAGAAAAAAAAAGTCATAGAGGCAGTGGAAGTGAGCCGGTTGGGCTCAGGAGATGAGTTACAGAAGCAAAAGAAGGGCTGTCGGCACTTAGGAGAGGGAAAGGGCAAGGGCAAGGTGCTCTGGGGGCAGTAGAGGGAGGAGGGCAAGACCCGCGTGCTCCCAAGAGTGACCAACAGTCTGGGGCAGTGGTCAGCAAACTCTTTAGTCTCAGAGCCACATATCCACAGCACAACGATTGAAATTTCTTTTGAGAGCCGAATTTTTTAAACTTAAACTTCTTCTAATGCCACTTCTTCAACATAGACTTGCCCCCAGGCCGTGGTATTTTGTGGAAGAGCCACACTCAAGGGGCCAAAGAGCCGCATGTGGCTCGAGAGCCGCAGTTTGCAGACCATAGGTCTGGGGGAAAGAAATGGAGCTGGATTTCTTAATTTCTTTCTGGACTCCTGGCTCCTTCTCAACCAATTCTGAGCCCTCCCTGCCACCTGGCCTTGAGGGCGGGGCAGGGAGAGAAGGGGCAAGAGAAGGCCCCCAGCGAGCAGGAGAGGAAGGGCCAGAGGCCTCTATACTCTTCGGGAAGATGGGGGCTGCCTCTGGCCCCTCCTGCGCCCCCACCATGACCCTTAGTGCTGCTGCTTCTGAGGGTGCAGGCCCTGGCCGCAGAGGCCCTCTGGGGCGGGGCCCTGGGGGTGAGGGGCAGCCTCTCTCCTGGCCAGGTCAAGGGCTGAGAGGGAGGCCGGGAGGCGGGAGTGAAGCATCTCCCCTTTCAAGGCTCCCGAACTGGAATCAGGAAGTGTTTCCCAATGGGCCAGGCCCTCTTAAAGGGAGAGCTCGCCAGCTGTTACTCCTGCAGGTGGAGGGGCTGCTTCTCCTCCCTCGGGGCTCACCCTTCAAGCTCTCACAGGATGACAGGGCAGCTGTCACATGACGGACTTTATGGGCTTTCCAGGCCCCATCTCACGGCCTTCTCCTCCACTGTTCCCACCTCCTGGGGGGCCGGGACCCCACCAGGGGCCTCTCCGGACGGGATGGGGGTCAGGTGCGTGTTGATGGCCCTGTGCTGCGGAGCTGTCAGTCCCATCGGGGCTTGCTGAGCCCTTGGCACCTTGTGGAGCCAGAGGCTTGGGTTTCCATCAGCCCTTAATTCAAAATATCCACCGCTAAGACTCCCCGTGTGGCCTCGGGTAAGTTCCTTCTCTCTCAAAGCCTCAGTTTCCCTCTCTGCCAAAAGGGGAGACCTGGTGGTGAGGCTTATGCGAAGTAATGCATGGAGAGGTTTTCAGTGGGTAAGAGATGTGAGAGAAATGAAGACCAGGCTGTCACCATCACTGCCATCCTTGCATCAGAGTGTCATCGCCAGGGGCCAGCCGACTTTCTCTGGAAGGCCAGGCAGCAGACACCTTTGGCTTTGCAGACCCTATAGCATCTGTCATTCCTCCATTCTGCCCTTGACTCTGCAAAGCAAATGGATGTGGTCGTGTTTTCATAAAACTTTATTTACAAAAACAGGTGATGGGTTGGATCTGGCCCGAGGTTCGTAGCATGCCAGCCTCTGATCCAAGACCTTGGCCTGATGGGGGGTTTCCTGAGCAGAAAGCGAGCGGGACCCCGGCCAGGCCTGGTGGGAGATGCAGGCATCTGTGTGTCGGTGTTTGAGGCCGGGGGGGTCTACCACTGAGACCCCCATCCTGGGTCCCCAGGGGCGCACGGTCAGGGCAGAGTAAGTGTTTGAGGTTAAATGACTTGATCCTGATGTCCAGATACTTGTGCTCTTAGTTTTTAAAAATAAGTTCATTTTATTTTATTTGTTTTATTTTTATTGATTTTTTTAGAGAGAGAGGAAGGGAGAGGAAGAGAGAGAAACATCAACATGGTGCCTCCTGCCCACGCCTTACTGGGGCACGTGCCCTGACCCAGAAAAGAACTGGCAACCTTTTGGGCACACGGGGCGACACCCAGACAGCTGAGCCACAGCTGCCTGGTGAGATTCCTGCCTCTCAATCAGCACAGCAGATGCTTGGCTAACATCTGGGGGTCCCTAACCCTGAGACGGGGAAGGCACACAGGCCTGTCCCGAGGGTGCCGCTCTGCTTTCCTGAACAGGAGAGTCAGAGCCACGATTCGTGTCTGTCCGGTGAAGCTGGGACTCCAGGCCCTTTCCCCACCCAGAACCCTGTGCACTTGGGTCTACTCCAGCGGAACCCGAAGGAACAGGCTTATGGAGATGAGGCCGGGCCGCTGGGAAGGGCAGGGATTCAAATCTGGAACTTTCCACCATTGAAGGGAGTGCTTTTCCACCCTCTCATGGTCCCAGGCCGTGGGGGAACGGCCAATGCTCCCAGTGCCCAGGCCCGGTGGCCCTTCCTGGCCCAGCGGGCAGCTGCCAGGGCTCACTCAGCCTTTCTGCCCACAGCCCCCCCCCCCCCCCCCCATCCCGTGCAGGTCCCCACCTTTATTCACACGCCTCCTGGCTCAGCTGGTCTGGCAGGTGAGTGACTCACACACCTGCACACGCAGCGCCACAGGGAGAGCTAGCGCGGGCGCCTTCCTGCCTGCCAGCGGCTGCGACAGCGGGACCTTCCCTGCCAGTGGGGACCCTGAGGGCTGGCATCGGACCACACAGACTCCAGGTCAGGTTTCGGACCTTTAAACATCTCCGTTTCTCTCCGAGCGGGAGGAGGAGGATCCTTTGGCACTCACCGGGCGTGTGGGTGGGTCTCTCTGTGGCTGGCACCCTGGGCACAGGGACACCCTTCCCCTTGCCAGGCGGCGGCGATGGGGCGTAGGGGCGCCTTGGGCTGGGGTTTGCCAGAGGGCACTCTGCTAGGAGCCTCCATAGAGGTGACCCTGACCCTTGTGGCCACCTGTGGGGCAGGTCAAAGCAAAGTGGGGGTGAAGGATGCAGAGAGGGAGGCACTCAGGGGTGTGTGTGGTGAGAACTTCCCCCCACCCCCTTCTTAGGGTCGCAGAGTTTGATGATTGCACTTGGTATGGGCTCAAGAACACCTAGTTCAATGGCATCATTGTGCAGCTGGGAATAGTGAGGCTCGGAGTATGGGGGGTAACTCAAGGTCACACTGTGGATGGGTGACAGCGGGGCGGGTGTGGAGGGAGGGGGAGACAGAGGGGGCTGTGGCCTCCCCTCCCAGGGCTCCTGCCTCCTCCACCGCTGCTCCTCTTTTCCCGCCTCCACCGCCCTGGTAGCCCTCTTCCCGTGTTGGGAAGGAGGGAAGCAGTGCCCACAGTTCCACCGGCCTGACTTTATGGGCTGACACTCAGGAGCCTTTTAAAGGCATCAGACAATCCTGGCCCCGCGACTCCCCCACGTGGCTGGTCAGCCGTGGCTTGCGTGGCCCTGGGGATGGCGAGCTCACGGCTGTCAGAGTATTTCTCGTCTGTGCGGCCCATGTCTGGGGAGTAGCGTGCTTGCCGGACGCTTGCTTTGTGGCAGGCACTTTGCTCACAGAGTTAACTCATTCACTTCTCACCATCTGAAGCCACACACTGAGTCCATGGTGCAGCCGAGGCCAGGACCCGGCGTGGTGGGCTCTGGGTTGTAGGCTCTTCCCATGCAGTGCCTCGGGCCGGGCGGGGCTGGGCCGCTGGCTGCGTTCTAAGAGGCGTGGGGAGGCCACTCAGCCTCCTAGGGCCCGAGTCACCCTTTCTGAGAATGGGGGTGTTCTCCCCAGGGCTGTGAATTTTCGTCACTGCCGGAATGCCTTTTCACCCCGAGTTAACTCCCCAAGCAGCGTCTCCGGCCCCTCTGTGCCAGGACAGCCTTGGCACTTACTCCCCACAGCCACCTGGGAGGCGGGAGCACCACTGGCTCTGGAGCAGGGAGCCGAGACTCAGTGAGGAGAGGTCCCAGGACTGGTAGGTGGGGAGGCAGGGACTCGAACCCAGTCTGTGTGTGACCCCAGAAGTGAGTACCCTCCCACCGTGACAAGACAGCTCCCTGGGATGGGGGTCTCTCTGTGAGTGGGTTTGGGGACACCCACTCTTGGGATTCAAGGGCAGACGCATGGAGCACGTTCCCAGCAGCTCAGCAGGTAGGTCCAAGGCAGGTGGGGGCGCTGCCACCAAGTGAACCCCTCGCTCCTCACTCAGGCCCCTTCCCACTTGGCCTTTCCCCCTCCTTCCTCATCTGGGGGAGAAGGCAGTCCTTGTTCCAAGAGGCCAGGCGCTAGGGGGCTCTCCTGGCCACAGGGCCCTGCCCCTGCCCCTGCTCCTGCTCCAGCCAACCCACCCGCAGAGGCAGGGAGGCAGCGGGTCACCCTTCTCCCTGGCTCTCTGCTGAGCAAAGGCACAATGACATCTGATAACCGTTCATTTGATCTGACAGAAAGGGCGCCAATGTCCTGGCTTGTCTGAGACAGGCTGGGGTGGAGGAGGAGACCCCGGGCTTCGAGCCAGGAGGCTGCCTCGACTCTAATTCCACCCCTCACCCTGTGTGGCCCTGAGCAAATCCTTTCCCTTCTCCAGGCCTCAGTTTCCCCCTCTGGGAGAGGAGGACGGGTGGCTTGGGCCATTGCAAAAGGCCTGTCTGGCTCTGAAAGCCTCTGACTTGCCCTCTGGGCTCCCCGCCACCTCCCCCTCCCTCCCGCTAAGCTGAGGAATGCGGGGGAGGCTGCGTTTGCTTCTGCTTCATGGGAACTGGCCAAGGCTGGATTGGTCTCCATAAAAACCGCTCCGATGCTGCCTGGCCAATTTTGGGATAAACCCTGGATGCCCATGTTTGTCCAACTGCGGGGGACAGCCCTCCTGAGGCCTTTTCACCTTGCTGTCAGTGGAGAAAGCATGGCCTTTGGGGTCAGACGTGGGGTCAAACCCCAGCGCTGTCCCTTCGGACGGTGTGAACTTGGGGGAGTTAACTTGGTCTTGGTTACGTAACTGAAAAGGAAGATATGAATACCAAGCTCACGGAGATGGGATGAAGGTTATGCATTCACCCGGGCAGAGCACCTGGCCTGGTGCAGAGTAAGTGCTCAGAAAAGGGTCCCAGCGCCACCCCACTCTCTCGCTTCTGGCAAATACTAGTAGGAAAGGCCCTTGGGAGTCAGGACGCCTCACTGGCTGTCCAGGGCCTCAGTGCCAGGTCCCTGCAGAGGAGAGGAGGTCTCCGGGCGGTAGGAGGGATCCTGGGCTTTGTAACCTTTCCTCTTCCTCTTTCTTAACTCTGCAAAACTGGCCCCATGCCCCACGCCCGCTCTCCTGGGACCGCAGAGTTTCTCTGGCGCTGTGTCTTGCGGAGCCCAGGGCTCGGCAGGGGTGAGTGGGGAGGAGGACAGCCTGCTTCACACTGATCTGACCTCAGAGCTGGCTGGCGGGCTCAAGCCGATGATCAGAATTCCTGAGGTATGGGACATGGAGGGTCAGCGTGAGATCTTTTATTTATTTTTTTAATTAAATTTTTGTTTTAATTTATTGATTGATTTCAGAGAGAGAAAGGAAGGGAGAAGAGAGAGGGAGAAACATGGTTGTTGTTCCATTTATTTATGCATTCATTGGTTGATTCTTGCATGTGCCCTGACTGGGGATGGAACCTATAACCTTGGCATATGGGGGGACGATGCTCTAACCCACTCAACTATCTGGTCAGGGTCAACCATGAGATCTTTTAAATTAACTGGAGCACAAACTCCCTGAAGCTCCTGGCTCCTGGTGGGTACTCCAGAATTTGCAGATGGTGCCCAGGGGATGGTTGGGCCTGGTCCCCAGGACCTGGCACAGCTCTGTTCTTAGGCCAGTCCTGGCAGCACAGGGCAGGGAATTTACTGGGGCACATTTTGTGGCTGCCCCCCAGTTCAGAGGTGTGGTTTGGGATGGAGCAGATGAAATTCACTGCGGAGGGGTAGTTTCCAGAAGGGGGAACGCTTGATGGGACTCCTGCTGCTTACTTTCCGCTGTCTCAAAGCCATCCCCACATGGTGCTTCTTTCCCCCTCCCCTAATAGTCAGCACTCTCTTCTCTGCTTTCTCTGGAGCAGGGGTCCTCAAACTTTTTAAAGTGGGGGCCAGATCACGGTCCCTCAGAGAGCTGGAGGGCCGGACTATATGAACTACTAATTCCTACTGTAACACCTCGGCTGCGCTCACTGCCCAAAAAACCTGGCGGGCCGGATCAGACTCCTCTGCGGGCCACATGTGGCCCTCGGGCCGTAGTTTGAAGACCCCTGCCCTGGAGTCTTGGCCAGGGGATTTCCCAAGTAGCACAGACACTGCTCCCAGCTTCCTCCTGCTTCACTGAGGGGGTGGGTGGCTGGAAGTATAGGAGGTATGTATTGCTTTCTAGTTCTTTTCCTCTTATTTTTCTACTGTATTTATCCATCCTTCATCCATCTATTATCCATCCATCATCATCCATTATCCAACCATCATCCATCCATCCATCCATCCATCCACCCATCCATCCAAGACTATGGGCTGCCTTTGTGTGGGCTGGTGAAGGCCATCTGGGAAGCTCCCAGAAGCTGAGGGAGGCAGGGTACCAAGGGAGGCAGAGGTGGGGAAGAGCCCCTGTGCTGGGAGAATGGAGTGCCTGCTGAACCCCACATCGTGAAGGTTTGGGGAGACACAGTGAGGCAGAATCAGATACACCTGGACTCTCTTGCTTACTCGCTGTGTGACCTTAGGTAGGCTACTGACCTCTCTATGCAAAAGGGGACCTTGAAAGCAGCCCGTTCTATAGATTCTTGCATGAATACATGCATTTATGCATAAGAGAGCAGGGGGCCAGTGAGCTGTACATGCTCAGTAAAGGGGGGCTGTCATCAACGGTGGCCTTCAGAGGAGGAAGGGGGTGAACTGGGTTGGGAGTGTGAATGTGAGATGCGGTGAAGGGCCGATTTCATCCGAGGGAAGGGGCTTGGGTCCTTGATACCTGTGCCCGATGGGCTCTCCCTTCAGAAGTGGCCCGCCCCCCTCTCCCTCTACTGACACCTTGGGCAGGTCAACAGGACCATCTGGTGAAGGCTTGGAGGTCTCAGAAGGTGCTTCGTTCCAGGAGGAAACCCAAGAAAACCACTGGCCTTCCCCTCCTGAATTCCGTGCGGCAGGACTGAGAGATCATAACCAAAGGCCACGTGGCATGGGGGAAGGAGCTGGGCCTCTGGATTTCAACCCCACCTCCTCCACTTGCCTGCTGCGTGCCCCTGGGCAAGCACCTCACCTCTCTGGGTCTGCTTCTTTATTCACAAACCGGGACAAAGGCCGCTTCCTTGCGGGGTTGCCTGTAGGCCGAGCACACTATGGAACTCTGTAATCTGGAGTGATTTTGCAGGCTCCACGGAGGGAGAGGGAGTGGATGTTAATGAACGCTGGGGCTGGTCCAGAAACCCAGTCTATAAAGCTCCTGCCTGCAGCTTCTGGTGCATGGCTAATGGGAGTTTATGTGAAGGACACAGCGGGATAAGGGCCCATTGTTCCGAGTGGGGACGGTTTTATGACTCTTAGAAAGCGTCTTTCATCTGGGAGATCAGGGAGCTTATGGAACCTTCCAGCCCTGGGCGGTGAAACTGGGGGACGCTGAAGGTTTCTGGGGCTGGTGCCAGGCTGCAGGCGTAGCCAGGCCCTCCTGCTAGAGCCACCGCAGTCCCAGACTGGCAGCTGCAGTGCCTCCGGTCCCCAGGCCCGGGCCTTCCCTCCTGGCGGCCTTCTGTTCCACCCTGGTCCCAGCCTGATCTGTTTGGCAGGGCTGGAGGCTTTCTCCTGCCCCCCAGGCTCCCTCTCTGCTCCCCAACCTCTGCAGCCAGTGCCACACTCGCTTCACCCTGGTGGCAGCTACCAGAACAAGTCTGCTGTCAGCTGACCAGCAACGCTCATGCCCGGAGCTTCTCCTAGCAGCCCGAGCTTGGATACGGCAGTAACCTGATGCCAGGAAGCGAAGACCTTGCCTCTCGTCCTTTCTGGCTCCTTGGCCAGGCCCCAAGCAGAGAAACCCAGCCTCCCTCGGCTCACAGAGAGCTGCAATACCTTCCCACTCTGCCTGCATGTTCCATGGAGGCTGCAGACTCCCGAGGAGGAGTCTGTTTGCAGCCCCCTTTGGTGCCCCAGGCTGTGAGATTTCCCCTTTTCTTGTATTTTCCATTTGGGGGGATGCGGGAAGGCCGGAGCAGGATGTTTGGGGTTGCCTTAATTGGTCCCAGAATCCCTCCCCACCCGGTCCAGAGCAGTAGCCACGGGCAGTGGGCACCACCTGAATGTTAATTACCCGCTCCTCTCCTCCCAGGAATAAAACCCACGCAGATGAGTACAAGTAAAGGGTGGGGGCTCTCTGTAAGGACATAGCAGGACACGCTGATGGACGCTCAAGGCTAGGACAGGATGCCTTTGTGCCTCAGTTTCCTCCTGTAAAAGCTGATGGAAGTACATGAACCTACTTCATGGGGGTGCTGTGAGGAGCCAATGGGGTAACAGATGAGCAGGGGTTAATCAGAGCACGTGCGGAGAGAGTCTCTGGGAGAGTTTGCCGTGGCTGCTGGGAATGCCTCCCTGTCTTCCTCTCCCACTTTACTCTCTAAGCCTGCTTTCTTTCATTCCTTTGTCTTTCCTCTGGCATGTCTGACCCCACCAGAACCTCAGCTTGAACTTTGCTGTGGTTTGTGGCAGCATGGATGCTGGCCCCAGCTCTGCGTGATCCTTCTGGCTCAGCGACCGTGGGCATTTGACCCACTCAGCCTCTCCGCTCTGCAATCCCAAGTTCCTGGAAGAAGCAAGCTGATTGGCTCAGTTTCAGTCAGATGTTCACCCTGTTGTCCAATCAGCTGTGCTGGGGAGGAGTGGGCTGCCGGGGCACATGGGGCTGGACACGTCTTGGTGGGACGCTCCGCCAGAAGAACTGTGAATTGTGGTTTGGATGTTTTTCTCGTCAACCCACAGGGGCGTTTCCATGTTTCTAAATGTTTGGGACAAGCTTTCAGAACTCTGCCTGGCACTGGCACTTGGGGCCTGTTTGGCTCACAAATTACTAGCCCACTTAAAATTGGAAGTAGCTATCAATATTAAAAATCAGGGCCCAGCTGGTGTGGCTCAGCGGTTGGGCATCCGCCAATGAACCAGGAGGTCACGGTTCGATTCCTGGTCAGGGCACAGGCCTGGGTTGCAGGCTCATTTCCAAGTAGGGGGGCGTGCAGGAGGCAGCCGATGGATTATATTTCTCATCATTGATGTTTCTATCTCTCCCTCTCTGAAATCAATAAAAAGATAGTTTTAAAAAAGGCAAGACTTAAAAAGAAATGGGGGATTTCACTTAGAAATCTGGGTTCCTGGTTGGGGGAAAAGGAAAATTCTGGAGACACTGGGCATTTATTAGGACTGGGTGGTGACTGCCCCCTTCCCAGGGGCTTGAGCATTCCAGGCCTCTCGGGAGGAGGGGTCCCCTCTCCCTATGGTGTCCCCAATCTTGAAATCTGTGTCAGTTGTCACACACATTCACCTGCTTCTCCCATTTTTACTCCCTACCCGGTCCCTTTGGCACTGGAATGTGTCACCTTATTCTATACCCTGTCCCTTCTCCTGGGGATGGGAACTGCATGAAGAAAAAGAAAAATTATATAGCTCTTCAAAAGGTTGAAATACGTATACGGACCCAGTTCTGTTTCAAATACTATCCAATATCATCTCATTTAATTCTCTAAACAACCCGTACGAAGTGGGTATTATTACTTTCACCCACCTCTGCCATACAGACGATCCACCGAGGCTCAGAGCATTAAACAGTGTGTTCTAGTACAGGCACCTGGTTTCAGAAACAGCTTCCAACTTACAGAAAAGTTGCCAGGAGGGCATTTTCCCTCCAAGGCATTTGAGAGGAAACCACCGATGATGTTTCTTAGCGCTGGACACTTTCGTGTGCGTGTCCTACACACAAGGACATGGTCCCGCACAGCTGTCATGCCACCGTCAACACCAGGAAATGATTGTCCCCATAAAGCCCTCTTGAGGAAAGGGTGGCGTTTGGAACCACCTGTTGCCTAGAGCAGTTGCGTCAGCTCAGCTTCCTTCAATCTGGAAAAGTTCCTCCGTCTTTCCTCGACTTCTGTGACCTTGGCATTTCAGAAGACAATTAGAGGAATGTCCCTCGGGTTGGGTGTGTTTGGTGTTTGCCCACGACTGTGTGAGTTGCGCGTCTTTGGCAGGAGTACCGTGAAGTGAGGTGGTTGTGGTTCTCAGCCCATTCCCAGGAGGAGCTTTGTGCTGTCAAATATTCCACAACTGGTCCAACCTGGTTGGATCACTTGGGGGAGGAGGTATCTACTGTAGAGTTGCTCTTTCCCCCTTGTGATTAGAAAGTATTTTGTGGGGAAGTGCTTTGAGGCTATGCAAATAGCCATTCCCAACTTCCCACGTATTAATTTCTTTATTTCCATCATATGGACTCTTGGTTTCCTATTGTATTCAATGGAATATACAATCATTATTTATTCGGATGCTCAAGTTGCCCGCGGTTTGGCTTATTCAGAGCCTCTTTGAGCTGGTCTCTGTGTCCTTTGGCTAGGTTCCCATCACTTCTTAAGCAACTTATTATTATTATTTTAAATATATTTGTATTGTGTTTAGAGAGGAGGGAAGAGAATGGGAGAGGAACATCAATAATGAAAGAGAGTCATTGATTGCTTGACTGGGGATGGAGCCTGCAACCCAGGCGTATGCCCTGACTGAGAATCGAACTGTGAGCTCCTGATTCATAGGTGGACGCTCAACCACTGAGCCATGCTGGCCAGGCTTGAGCACTTTATTACTTTCTGGCACAATATGTTTCAGGCTCAACCTGTTTCCCCTCCCGGAATCAGCCATTTCTCCAAGGAGCTCTGGTTCCTGTTAGTGGAGAATGGTATTTTGAAACAATGATCTAGTTGCTAAGTGCGCTCATTGCGATTGGGCTATTCCTGCTCTCAGGTCCCCTTGGTGGACAGAGCTATGAACTCACACCAATACTTCCAACACCACAGGGTTCATTCTGTCCTCCTCCCTTTCCTTATTAATAATTCCCTTCCTAACAGTGAGAATCCCAAGAGTTTGAACTCTCAACCATGACTGTACTAGGTTGCCTCTCATAAATAACTAGAGGCCCAGTACACAAAATTCGTGCATGGGGGAAGGGTCCCTTCAGCCCAGCCTACACCCTCTCCAATCAGGGACACCTTGGGGGATATCCAACTGCTGTTTTAGGCCCGATCCAGGGTGTCTCAATTATGCCTCAATTAATTAATTAATTACCTGTCTAGACTTAGTGGGACAAACGCAGGTGACCAGGAGTCAGCAATAACGGCCTGTCCCCTGGTGCTTCAATGCCTAGACTCCTGAGCCGAACTGGAACACATGATACACAAGATAGAATGAGTTTGCACTCACACACAGGGTTTATTTATCTATTCCTAGTGGGTCCTAGGCTTTGGCAAAGGGCCCCCGGCGATGCACACAGAAAGAGATGACGAAAACGGAGACAGACAGGCGGCCGCAGCTGGTTCAGGCTCACACAGCAAAGCAGTCAGGCAGGAGCTCGTGGAGTCCTCCTCTGTCAGGCAGGAGACATCGGAGACGTCGACTGAAAGGTCTGACGCTTATATAGCCAGTAGTAAACAACTGGTGTCCTCAGTGTGGGCCAGACGGTGTGCCTTATGCTAGGAGCAGGGCGTTTACGCTTTAAGGGCTCAGGGCTTTTACATCAAGATAGTGGGGTGTTCATCAATTTGGAAGTTACAGAGAATTGGGGTTTCTACACAGCTAACATTTCACACGATAATTATTTTATCCATTAGAGGGGTTTCCTTATGACCAAAACATTATAACACTGGGAATTGGGCCTAAACCAGCAGTCAGACATCGCTATCACAATCCTGGACTGCTGGCTCCTAATCGCTCACCTGCCTGCCTGTTTGCCCCTAACTGTCCCTCTGCTAGCCTGATCGCCTCTCACTGCCTCTGTGTGCCAGCCTGATCACCCCTAACTACTCCTTCCCTGCTGGCCTGGTCACCCCCAACTGCCCCTCTCTGCTGGCCTGATTGTCTCCAACTGCCCCCCACCCTGCTGGCTTAGTCACCCTCACTGCCTCCCCTGCAAGCCTCATCACCCCCAAGTACCCCTCCCTCCTGGCCTGGTGGCTCCTAACTGCCCCCTTCGGCCGGTCTGGTCACCCCTAACTGTTCCCCCTGCCAGCCTGGTCACTGCCAACTTCCCCCCATGCTGACCTGGTCACTCCCAACACCCCCCCTCCCTTGCTGGCCTGGTCACTCCACACAGCCTGCTTGTTCAGTCGTTTGGTTGTCCCTCACTAACCCCCCTGCCGGGCTGGTAGCCCCATGCAGCCTGCTGTTCAGTTGTTTGGTCATCTCTCACTAACCTCCCTGCTGGCCTAGTTGTAGGCAGCCATCTTGTGAGGGTGTGATGGCCAAATTGCATATTACCTATTTATTACAGAGGATTTTTGGAGGGGAGAAAGAGGTAGAAACATCAATGAGAGAAAACCATCGGTTGGCTGCCTCCTACACGCCCCACGCTGGGGATGGAGCCCTGACCAGGAATCAACCCATGGCTTCCTGGTTCATAGGTGGATGCTCAACCACTGAACCACGCCAGCCGGGCCTGGATTTCCATCTTGACTTTGCCACCAGCTTGCGAGGCAACTGTGGGCAAGTCACTTCGCCTCTCTGGTCAGTGGTTAGTGCCACCTGCATCCCTCCCTCTTTCTCAGGTCACGGCGGAGCCAAGGGAGATCAGAGCCCCCGTCCGCTCAGCGATGTCATTCATGATGATGTGTGCACAGTGAATCCTGTCCTCCCCAGACGCTCAGGGCGTGGGACATTCTGCTTCATGGAATGTTCTGGGACATGGAAACGTTCCCAGACATTCCTTTTGTTCCTTTTGTGGCTATTGAACCCCATTAACTCATCTATTTAGCAAATATTTGTCTCCTGCCTATGCTCGACTAGGCTCTGTTCCCAGTGTTGGGGATTCCAGTGAGAACGACAGCCGAGTCCCAGCTCCCGGGATGCATAGGCTGGGGGAAGACACGGGGCCAATACGCAGCACAGCACGACAGGATGGGCACACGGAGGCGGGGAGAAGAGGACACGTGGGGGCCCCAGGGTCGAATCAGGGGGCACTAGAGAAGAGATCCTTGAGAAGGTGTCATTTACACTGAGAGCATCAAGAAGCAGTTAGCCACAGTGCCAGGGGGATGGCGGCAGAGGGGACAGTATGGGCAAAGGCCCAGCCACACCCCTCACACATTCATCTGTGCTATGGAGCATACAACGTAAAGCTGGGGAGGCGAGAGAGAAGGGGTGCGTGTGTGTGTCAGGAGAGGGCGATGGCGAGGAGATCAAGGATGTAGGGAGAGCATGGCCCGTGTGGCTTAGTGGTTGAGTGTCAACGTATGAACCAGGAGGTCATGGTTTGATTCCTGGCCAGGGCACATGCCATGCTGGGGTTGCAGGATTGATCCCCAGTGGGGGGCGTGCAGGAGGCAGCGGATAGATGATTCTCTCTCATCATTGATGTTTCTATCTCTCCCTCTCCTTTCCTCTCTGGGGAAAAATAAAAAAAGATTAAAGAAAAGAAAAGAATGTGGGAGAATTTGGCCTGGCCTGAGGCAGGGGCCACCCTGGTACGTTAGGGCTGCAGGCTTATTTATTCTCAAGTATGGGTTTCTTTCTCCTACAAGTACAATGGAGGGTGGAAAGTGAAGTAAGAACATGAATTCACACGCAGAGGAGAGGCCTCCAAGTCAGATGGGTTATATGGGCCGGGAGGGATACAGGCAAGAGGAGGGCATAGCCCTGGAAGGGAGCCAGGCTCCCTGGGGCCTGCAGAGGGTGGCCACGGGGGAACGGGGCCTGGCATCACCAGATCCTCAGCTTTGTGAAGAGAAGCCAGCATTCTAGCTTTCTAAGGGAACTCTCCCAATTGTTAAATGCTGGTAACTAACAACAACAACAACAACAACAACAACACTACGGGAGGAGCAATATGCTTCTGCGGCTCCATTGTTCTATGAGCTGGTGGGTTGCAACCCTGGATCCCCAGGATTCTACTGCTAAGGGTTTGAGGGTGTCCACTGGAATCTATTTTGATCCTCTTGTGATCCCAACCTGGGCTGGGCTCTGGGGCACGATGGTGGCCTGGGGGTTGGCCCCTGCCCTCAAGCTTGGGTCATAGCTGCCCTCCAACTGGGGAGATTTCAAATCAGTACGTGCCCCGAGCCAACTTAACAAAAGTAAAGCAACCAACCAGAGCTCAGAGCGCGGTGGAGCTCAGAGCAGAGGGGGTCAGGGAGCTGCCATGGGAGACCTCCCAGGCATGCTGGGGCTTCTGATGTTTCTGGGAGGGGGGGTGAGCCTGCCCTAGTGCTGTGGTCGGCAAACTTCGGCTCGCGAGCCACATGCGGCTCTTTGGGCCCTTGAGTGTGGCTCTTCCACAAAATGCCACTGCCTGGGCGAGTCTATTTTGAAGAAGCGGCGTTAGAAGTTTAAGTTTAAAAAACTTGGCTCTCAAAAGAAATTTCAATCGTTGTCCTGTTGATATTTGGCTCTGTGGACGAATGAGTTTGCCGACCACTGGCCTAGTGCAACCAAAGAGGGGCAGGCATTCAGCCTGGAGGGCTCAGGACCCAGGAGGAAAGCTAGAAGGCCAGGGAGGGGGGTTGGAGCGGCGAATGCAGGTTCAGATGATCTAACTTCCGGTCCCAGGCTTAATGCTAGGAGCCCCGGTTCACCTGGCGGACATCTGGAGATGCTCTTGCTGCTTTGCTAGCATTCCAGAAACTTCCCTCTCTGCGGTCACGGCCACCGTTCATTCACCCCTGGAACGGGAGCTCGCTCCAGCAGGGCAAGGACCACGCCTGTTTTGTTCACTGATGTCTCCTGCGAGCCTGGAAGGATGTTTGGAATGTAGTACGTGCTCAACTAACATTTACTGGCCAATTGCTGTGAGCCCAGGGTCGCTGTAGGCCTGGGGCTTCCCACAGTGCCTGTGACTAAGTCCCATGACAGGCTCCATGGGGCTTATGTTCTAGTGTGGCACTGGACAATGAACAAACCGACCCATGAATGAGACGGTTTCAGAGAGGGGTGGCCCCAGTGTGGCTTGTCTCAGCAAACTGCATGTTTCTGTGCCTCCTCCTGGCCTCTGAGAACTGAGGGGGCAGGGCTGGGGGCATGCCTGGCCCCTGAGGCTGGCGCCTGACATATGGGGAGTAGTTTTAAAAAAATAGTGTCTTTTGCTGGCTGCACTGAATGGACGCACACAGGCTGATAAAGACTCCAGCCCGCATCCACCTGTGCCCTCTGGAGTCTGTAGAACTCCGTTATTATCAGCCCAGGAGTAATTGCTGATAAGCCTGAGAGTGTGAATTTCATTGTAAAATTGAGAGGTAGCAGGGCAGTGTTTCATAACTCCAGGGATAATCTTAATTAATGACCTGATAAGTCTAATTAATTGCATCATATCCGCAGGCCCTCGTTGGAATTCTGGGAGGGAGTAGTAGCTGGCGTGCTCTTGGCAGCTCTGGAGGCTGGAAGGAAGGAGGTGCTAGGATCTGCCTTCCACCGCTTCCTTGCCAGGTGAGTCTGGGCAAGTGACGGCTGAGCCTCGGGCTCCTCATCGGGAGTTGTTGCCGGTTCAGGGAGACGTTCTCACGCAGCTTAGCAAACCCTTCGTGCCTGCAGCCGCTAGGGTCATGGGCACTGAGGCTGTTGTCAGAGGCCAGGGTGCAAGGCCATAGAGGGGCTGAGGGCTCTCAGCCAGCAGAGTAGGGCCCGGTGTCCCAGACCTGGGTTTCCCCCTGCGGCCAGCCCTGGCATCTCTCACCTCCTGGGAAACCCCTGGCAAACTCCTGAAAGTGAGGAGGGAGAAGCTGCAGGCCCTGTGCGTGTGCGGGACTTACTGGGAATGGGACGGGGTATGGG
The DNA here is from genome assembly GCF_014108245.1 of Pipistrellus kuhlii. Lineage (NCBI taxonomy): Eukaryota > Metazoa > Chordata > Mammalia > Chiroptera > Vespertilionidae > Pipistrellus > Pipistrellus kuhlii. The sequence goes on along the minus strand of NW_023425515.1, from coordinate 186,883,519 downwards.
GGCTTCTGGTGGGAGAAGCAGGGAAGTGGGAGGGACCCTGGGAGTGGAGGAGTGAGTGGTGGTGGTGGGGTCCCTGTGTGGCCTGGGGCAGGCCTCAGTTTCCCCAGCTGCATGGGAGAGGCTGGGTCATGTTGATGGGCGCAGGGCCAGCGGGAGGGCAGACGCCGTCCTGCCATAGGGGGTGGGGGTCTCCCCTCTTCCCGGCCTGTCCTCCGGGGGCGCCCGCGCGGGCCGGGGCAGCGGCGGCGGCCGCCAGGGGTTAAGCGGTGACTTCAGCGGCGGCGGCCGGGCAGGCGCGGGGCGGTGCCGAGCGCGGTGGCCGGGCCAGGCCGCTCCGAGGCGGCGCTGCCGGCGGGGCCAGGCTCGGTGGCGGCGGCGGCGGCGGCGGCGGGCCGGGCGGGGCGCGGGGCTGGGCCCCGGCCATGGGCGCCCGCGGCGGCCGGGGGGCAGAGGCGCGGGGCCGGCCGCCGGCGCCTTTGTGAGCGGCGCGGACAACAAAGGCGCGGCCGCGGCCGGAGCGGTGAGTGCGGAGCGGTGAGTGCGGCCCGCGGGCCGGCCGGGCGGGGGCGCGGGGCTGGGCCGGCCCGGGAGGGGCTCCCCGAGGGGGTGTGTGGTCCCGGGTGACCCCAGGGCCGGGGCGCCTCGGTGCCAGGGTCTCGGAGAGAGAGTCCAGGGCCCCGTGGCGGGGCATCCCGGCCCCTGGCGCGGCTTTGCTTCTGCGGGATCTTTGTGTGTCTCTGCCTCTCCCGGGGCGAGCCTGGTGCCCCCACGGGGTCCTGGGGGGTCAGTGAGTGTGTGTGTCCCGGGGCCTCTGGGTGTGAGGTCCACGCCGGCATCTTCCCGGAGTCCCTGGCGTGTGTATGAGTGTGTGTGTGTGTGTGTGTGTGTGTGTGTATGTGTGTGTCCTGGAGCCGGCGATCTCTGTCTGTGTCCCTGGAGCCTGCGTGTGGACGGGTCTCTGGGTGAGTGTCCCAGAGCCGGGGTCTGCTCTGTGTGGGGGTCACTACATGGGCCGGTTGAGTGTGAATGTGAATGTGTACCTTTCAAGTGTAAGTGTGCACCCCTCTCCCCACGGGAGTCTGTGTCCCATCCCTCTGCATGACTTCTAACCTGCTTTTGAGTGTGTGTGTGTGTGTGTGAGAGAGAGAGAGAGAGAGAGAGAGAAAGAGAGAGAGAGAGACTCTGTGCCTCACTTTCTGTCCACGGACGGACACTTCAGGTTCTGCTGTCATGGGGCTTCACCTCCCCCCGCTGCTGACCTTGGGGGTCCCCGGGGTTGCATGAAGCCAGAGGCTGCTCCTAGCGCCTCTGGGCCCGGCTTGCCCCCCTCAGCCTTGACGCTGGCCCAGGGATGGAGCAGGGCGGCTGCATGGAGGGCGGGGGTGGGGGGGGGTGGAGGAGAGGTGCCCTGGTCAGCGGGAAGGCCATGGCCGCAGAACCGGGGAGGCCTGGACGTCCTGGGGCAGGGAAGGGTGTCGGGGTGGGAGGCCTGGACGTCCTGGGGCAGGGAAGGGTGTCGGGGTGGGCCTGCTGAGGGTGAAGGTGAGCGCCCTGGCCGCCAGGGGTGGTCTCTGAGAGGGGAGCTCAGGCCTGGAGTAGGAGAATGTGGGAGACTTCCTCCTCCCTGTCCCAGGGTGGTGGGGGGCCCAGGCAGAGGTCAGGAATCTCTTTTAGCCTGGAGGACCGTGGCTCAGGCCGCAGCAGGGAGGTGGTGGTGAGACCTTGCCTCAAAGTCCTTGGCCGTCCTGAGGGGCTCACCCGGGGAAAGCCCCGCCCTGCTCGCCCCAAGCACCATCTGCTCCTCCTCGGATGCCGAGGAGAGGGCACAGGCTGTGCACATTCATTAGTGCTCAGCCCTTCCCTGCAGCCCTGCCTGCATGGCCATCAGCTGCAGCATCCATCTGTCTACCCGCCCAGCGCGGTGCCCCACGGTGTCCAGTCCTTCAACACACAGACTAGGACGGAGGGCCCAGTTTGGAGATAAATCTCCAGGCTCCCGGAGACTGTGGGTGGGGGCTGCCCTGCCCCCCCCCCCCCCCCCCCAGGCTCCAGGGTGACTCTCTGTGCAGGGGGAGGCCTGAGGTTGTGCCGGGTCTGACTCTCACGCTGCTCCCTCATGCTTGCCTGCCGGAGGTCCCTGCCCCTCCTCTTCCACCAAAGACCCTTCGCCCCTGCTGTTGCCTCCGTGAAAGCTGGTCCCATCCTTCGCCTCTTCACTTCTCACCCAGGATCTCTTCCTCTCGGCCAGCCAGGTGGGCTCACAGGTCCTTGTTCACGAAGCTGCTCCAGCCTCATTGTGGGGAGGGTGGCTTTGTACCCTCAGAGGACTGCAAGCCTTTGAGAGCAGGGACCATGTCTGTCCTGGAACAGGGCCGGCACATAGTAGGTGCTCGATAAATAGTTGCTGATTAAGTGAATGTCCAGTAATTAACGGTTCCTACCTTCTGCTCTTTCAAGTTTTATCTTGGGAGGAGTTTGGGGAGGGGGTATAGCTGGTGGGCTCCTCGGTACCAGTATCAGATTAGTGTAGGAGGAAAGCCTACTGTTAACTAGGTAAATAGTAAATGAATGAACAGGTGTTGGTAGTAGCTGGTAAAGTGCCAGATGCTGGGCTAGCTGCTTCACATGGGTGATCTCTTTTTTATTTTATTTTATTTTGTTTATTTTATTTTATTTTATTGATTTTTTACAGAGAGGAAGAAAGAGAAATAGAGAGCTTGAAACATCGATGAGAGAGAAACATCGACCAGCTACCTCCTGCACACCCCCCACTGGGGATGTGCCCGCAACCAAGGTACATGCCCTTGACTGGAATTGAACCTGGGACCCTTCAGTTCCCAGGCCGACACTATCCACTGAGCCAAACCTTATAGGGTCACATGTGTGAGCAAGGAGCAGAGTGGAAAGCATATAATCTTAACCAGATAAGTTTAGAAAAGATAAGGTGGGTGATGTGTAGATATGATAATAGTAACTTAGATTCATATCGCCCTTTTAGGTCCAGATCTCTGTTTCCGAAACAGCCCTGATAATTGGGCCGAGAAGATTGGTTCATACCCATTTTACAGATGAGAAACATGAACCACAGCCTAAGGTCATAGTTAGTCAGTGGAGGACTCCAGCCTGGGTCTCCCTGACCGCCAGTCCTTGCTGTTTTGTGAAGGCTTGTCTTCTCTGCATTTGTGTTCTCATCGCCTGGCTGGACAGAGGTGAATGGGCACTGTCCTTGCCCTCAAGGAGTCTGAAGTCCAGGAAAGAGAACCGGATTCGTAAGCAGCAGAGGGGGCCCGAGTTCTCTGTCCACCCCACTGTGGCACCTGGGCCCCCGCTCAGCCCGTCCTGGCCATGTGTCCCTGGAGAGTTCCTTGGTCTCTGTCTCGCTGGAGGCCATCAGAGCCACCATCCTTTGGGGCCGAGAGAGCTCCCAGGAGTGGCTGTCCTTACAAGGCTGTACTGGGCCCTGGGCAGTGGTATGCTGGGGCCAGTTTGCACCAAAGCATGAGAGCTGATCACTATATTTGAGGAATTTTGTGAGCTGGCTGTTAGACACAGTCTTTATAAAAAAAAATTGTACGCCTATAAATTTACAGTTAAAAAGGTTATACTAGCCATGCTGGTTTGGCTCAGTGGATAGAGCATCAGCTTGGGACTGAAGGGTTCTGGGTTCCCTACCAGTCAAGGGCACATGCCCAGGTTGCAGGCTGGATCCTCAGTAGGAGTGTGTGCAGAAGGCAGCCCATCAATGATTCTCTCTCATCATTGATGTTCCTATCTCTCTCTTTCCCTCTCCTTTAATCTCCGAAATCAATAAAAATGTATTTTTAAAGTTATAATAGAAGCAAGGATAACTCAAAACATAGTACTTCTAATTACTTCACTACTACCTATGTGTTTGTGGTTATTTTGTGTCTTTTATGTGTTTGTATTTATATTATACAATGAGTGGCCAGATTATTATGATCTTTAAACACATAATAATCTGGCCACTCAGTGTAAATCCTGTATAATAAAAGGCTAATATGCAAATTGTCCCCTTGACCAGGAGTTCAACCAGCAGGCAAGCTGGCCAACCGCCCATGTCCCCTCCCCCTAGCCAGGCTGGCCGGACACGACCCATGCATGAATTCATGCATCGCCTTCCCTGTCTATCTATCTATCTATCTATCTATCTACTGAGTGGCCAGATTATTATGCATTTCGAGATTATAATAATCTGGCCACAGTGTATATACATAATGTTTTGGAATATATGACAGTGGTCCCATGGATATAATAGAAATGAAGGCTTTATGGTTTAGGTTTTTTTTTTTTTAATCTAACGGGAACAGTGTCTGGAGCTTGGCAGTAGACTCCCTCTCACTCACAGCACCTCCATTCTGAGCGCACAGATTGCACCCCAGTCCCTCAGCCCCGACCTGTCTCCTCCCAGAAGAGCCCGTCCCCCAGCGCTGCATGGTCAGAGGACCCGGCTGTAGTCGCTGGTGAGGACCTGAGGTCCTGTCCACGGACGCAGGCCCACGGGAGCCACTGAACACGTGTGAAGTCCACTGCCACTCCCGTAAAGGTTTTCCCTTCCCCTGTGGGCCAGCCTGTCCCACGTTGGGAACATTGTCAGGTTGTGATGGTGAAAAGCATAGATCGTTTTATTTCTTCCACCAGCTCCATGCCAGAGAGAGCCTTTTATGCCAGATAGGGCCAGTGGAACCCAAACAAATTTCCAAAATCAAAACAGTGAGTTCTGGGTCCTACACTCTCTTTGTGTTAACACCCTCTTTATTTTGAACCACCACAAAGTTCCTGGATCTGACCACTGCTCCAGCAGGCAGGAGCCACCCACATGGCCCTGGCAGTGCTATGTACCTTCCCCTTCCGTCCTGGCTTCTCATTCCTGCTGACCCTCAGGCCGCCGTTCACGCCCTCCTCACGGTCACTGTTATGGTGCTCGGCGTCCCACCAGCCAGTTTCCCCTCCATATTTCCACCCCGTTCCCGGGGCAGCGCTGACAGCTCCGTGTTCTCTCTCTGACCCTGTGGGAAGGAAGCCGGGGAAGGCTTGGGGACAGTGGGATAAAGTCTGCAGCGTTTTCCAGTAAGGCCTTAGGCCTTCCCACTCACTCACTGACTCCCCGAGCATCTTCCAGTCCCACAGGCCCCAATCACTGTCAGTGCCTGCCCAGGTGCACCGTTTTACGCTGTACACTGTGTTTTACTGTACCTTTCCGTGTTAGTTATGCTGAGACACACAGATGCCATTGTTCGTGGCCTAAAGTATTCAGTACAGGAGCCTGCTGTGCAGGCTTAAAGCCCGGGAACAATAGGCTACCCCATATGGCCTGGGTGTGGAGTTGGTTATACCATCTCGGTTTCTGTAAGTGCACTCTGATGTTCACACAAGGATGAACTAGCCTACCGATGCATTTCTCAGAATGGAGCCCCGTCGTTACGTGACACGTGACTGTACAATATACAATGAGTGGCCAGATTATTATGATCTCTGACCACATAATAATCTGGCCACTCAGAGTGTGTGTGTGTGTGTGTGTGTGTGTGTGTGTGTGTGTATCTTAGAGGCCCGGTGCATCATGAATTCGTGCATGGGTGGGGTCTGGCCAGCCTGGTGGAGGGGACAATTTGCATATTAGCCTTGTATTAGATAGGGTATACATTGAGTGACCAGATTATTATGTAGCTACTCGATGTACTTGCTGGTGGCTACTGCACATTTCTTCCCAACTGTGTGTTTGGTGGTGTCACCTTGGTAGTTTGAAATCGGCCGTAGTGAGAATATTTACACCACAGAAATTGGCAAACACTTTATTTATTTATTTAAAATATATTTTGATTTTTTTATAGAGAGGAAGAGAGAGGGATAGAGAGCTAGAAACATCGATGAGGGAGAATCATTGATCAGCTGCCTCTTACACACCTCCTACCGGGGATGTGCCCGCAACCAAGGTACATGCCCTTGACCGGAATCGAACCCAGGACCTTTCAGTCCACAGGCCGACGTTCTATCCACTGAGCCAAACCGGTTTTGACTGGCAAACACTTTAAATCAGGCCTCACCCCCTCATTGGTTGTTAAACATTTGTCAGCTCACCCCGGGGAGCCAGCAGTGAACAGTACAGGCACAGCTCCTCCCTGGAGCTTGCCTTCTGGTGCTGACCAGTCCAGGGCTGGTTTAGGGTCCTCAAGAGTGCAGAGCAAGAGGGGCAGCTGCTGGGCTGGGCCTGCGGTGGTGGTTGGGGTTGCAAATGGCCCTCAAATGACCTCTCCTGTGGGAACTGAGTTATTATATTGCCATGCGCCAAGAAGAGGGGAAATGGGTTGAGGATAGGATCCTGTTTAATTGAGAGCCTGCTTTGCCATTGATTGAATAACCACACGCAGGGGACCCAGGCATCTGGGAGGCGAAGTGGTGGTGGAGTCTGAGGACACTGTGAACAAGTCAACCAGCTCAGGGCTGGTGGAGGTGTTGATGTCCAGGACCCAGGAGACTGGAGCTGGCTGGGAGGATTAGGCAACAGCGGGCATGGCCTATCCCCATGGTTGGCAAACTATTTCTCTTGAGCCACACGTGGCTCTTTGGCCCCTTGAGTGTGGCTCTTCCACAAAATACCACGGCCTGGGCGAGTCTATTTTGAAGAAGTGGCGTTAGAAGAAGTTTAAGTTGTAAAAATTTGGCTCTCCAAAGGAATTTCCATCGTTGTGCTGTTGATATTTGGCTCTGCTGACTTGTGAGTTTGCCGACACTGGCCTCTCCCTATGGATTCAGGGACAGCACAAGAGAGCCGGGCCTGACAGTTGAGCGGACATCTCTTTACAAGAGCGTTAGCTCCTGTCCAGTGTGTGAGCTCTGGTTGGGAGATGGACGTGTGTGCAGTGACATTCAGTGGAGGAGTGAGAGCAGGAGAACGGGGTGGGGAGAGGGAAAGGGTCTGGATCAAAGGAACAGCATGTGCGAAGGCTCAGAGGCAAGAGCTGTTGGGAGTTCAGTCTGGCTCGGGTGTGAGAGCAAGGACCGAACCTTCCTCAAGTCAGAGGGCACAGCACCATCTGGGCACAGCCTAGGAGTCCCGCCACACCTTGCCTGCCAGGGGCATCATGTTGTGGGGTCAGCCCCTCCCTGCACATCGGTATTCCCCAAGCTGCCTAGTGTTCCAGCCCCAGCCCTGTGGCTGGTGGATTCTCAAAAACATTTCCATTTTAATATCAGACCAAACAAAAGAGAATTTGGAAGGTGGGTCTACTGCCCTCCCCACCCCATCCCCCGTCCCACTCACCAATAATACCAGAAAAGCCAAGATAGAAGTAACTGGAATTGAGGTTACCCAGTGTTTTTGGTTACTTCTGCGCTTCACTTAAAAATGAAGTTTGAGAGCTTTCTCTTTCTTTCTTTCTTTCTTTCTTTCTTTCTTTCTTTCTTTCTTTCTTTCTCCCTTCCTTCCTTCCTTCCTTCCTTCCTTCCTTCCTTCCTTCCTTCCTTCCTTTCTTTCTTTCTTTTAAAAAAAATATTTTATTGATTTTTTACAGAGAGGAAGGGAGAGGGAGAATTAGAAACATTGATCAGCTGCCTCCTGCACACCCCTCACTGGGTATGTGTCTGCAACCAAGGTACATGCCCTTGACCGGAATCGAACCTGGGACCCTTCAGTCCGCAGGCTGATGCTCCATCCACTGAGCCAAACCGGTCAGGGTGAGAGCTTATTTCTTTAAAGACAATTCATGTTCACTTTATGTCTTTAGGTGCCAGACACTTGAGAGGCATCAGTTCCCTTAATTCCCGTACCAAGCCTGCAGGTGCGTTCTGTTGTCCCATCTTATGGAGGAGGAAACAGAGTCTTAGAGCCTGAGTGACTTCCCCAAGGTCACAGTGTTTGCAAGCAGCTGGATTCAAACTACGTAGTGAGATCTTCCTCAAATTCGACTCCCTTCCTTACTCTATTTTCCGTTTCCCTTTGAGAAATGGGGGCGAGAAGAGCCCTCTCCCTCCCACCCCACCTCCCAGTCTATAATCTCAGTACACTCTGCCATTCTTTGTCTGAAATAAAGGTCCCCCCCCGCCCCCCCACACACGCTTAGCTGGGTTCATTGCCCTGTGGTTTAGAATCAAGGCCTAGAATAGAAGCCCAGTGCCCAAATGGGCCCCCAGGCCTGCAACCCGGCAAGTGCTAATAATAATGGCGCGTATTTATGGAGATTGCTGAACTAATAGGTCTTATTTAGGGAGTGGCAGCACGTGGGCAGGCATGGGGCTCGGGGGAGCTGCTCAGTCATCAGCCACCAGAGACGTGGGCTTGCCATCTGCATTTTGCCCCAGAGGAGGCGGAGGCCCAGCTCAGTCATCTTGCTTGTCCAGGTCACGCACCTGTGAGGGGTGGAGGCGGCCCGGGGCCACCTCGTCCTATCTGCTCCGGAGCCCAGTTCCCAGCCCCGCATCCTAGGCCAGTGCCACCCTTTCCAGGACCTGGCCTGGCTGGGCCTTTGGTGTTCCCTGGCAGCCGTGGCCACATGTGGTGGGAAACGGGAGGACGGGACCACGTGGCCAGAAGCACAGGCTGGGTCTCCCTCTTGGTGACAGCCTGGTGCTGAGCCTCCTGCCAAGGGCTTCAGGGGTTCATCTTTTAGGGGTTCATCTTCTCACTCACCTGTCAGTCCAGAGGGTGGTCTTAAGGCCAGGCTTCCCCCACCCCTGCCCCCACCTTCTTTGCAGGGACCCTCTTGGACCAGGGCAGGCATTTTGAGGTGCCCCTGCCCACATCAGGGGAACGTAGGGCCTCAGCAGGCGGCATTCTGGGCCTCTGGCCCCTCCTCCTCTGTGAGAGCCTGGCCTCTTGGCCTCTATAGAAAGCCGCTCCCAGGCTGCCTGCTTGGTACGCTCCCACATCCCGCCATCAGGGCTCGAGGCTGCCGCTCTCATCGCTTCCCTCTCTTCATCGTCTGAAGTGGGCAGGCTTGGAGAGAGCTCTAAAAACGCGGGCTGATTATTCAGTTCCACTAGGACAACAATGGTTTAAATGAAGTAGAGGAATAACAGTCTCTGAAAATTGAAGAAAAATATTCCTGGACCAAGACTTTGCCCAGGACCTTTGAATTTCTTTGAAAAATAAAGCGCTATCGTACTTGAAGAAATGCATGCGGTACACGGCCTTCGAAGAAAACTTGGGAAATACAGGCAGAAGGAGATTAAAATTGCCCTGCGTCCCACCACTCAAAGACCTCCTCTCTCAGCATCGAGGCGCATCTCACTCATTGATTTTTCGGTGACTGATTTGCTCATTTGGCAAGTGCCTGTTTAGGGTTTGCAAAGGGCCAGGCCCATGTGGGGCTTGGCGGGTGGATGGGTGCCCTGCTCTTTGCTAGTTCTGTGTTGGACCTTTGGCAACTCATTTGGCCCCTCTGTGTCTCAGTTTCCTCATCTGTGAAATGGGATAACACTAGTCGCTGTGCCCTGTGTTATGTGGATTTGAGGAGCAAGCACGAGCAGGCTGCTCCGGAGAGCACCTGGTCCCTGGGCGAGCAGCATTGTCGCTGGTGTGAGGCCGGTCAGCTGGTCGACCTTCAGTAGCCGTGCCCGGTGGCTCTTATGTGATGGCAGAGGAGACAACCACCAAAGAAATTGCTCGGATTGCGAAGTGACTGCATGTCATTGGTGACAGGATGACCAACCTATAGAAAAGTTTATTTGAGCCCAAATTTTGAGGAGTAGGATCTCAGCAGGTTTGAGGAAATGCTCAGGAGAGTGGCAGTTTGCTAGTTCTTTCTGTGCATTTGGAATCAAAGGAGAGAGCGTGGGGAAGGTCACGTGGAACCCATGGGTGGGGGTGAGGAAGTAGGGAGGAAGCGAGAGGGGGAAATCTCTGGGATTTGGATGAAAAGCAAAATGGAGAAACACACACTTCTTTTCCATCGGCGGGTGAGGGACAGTGTCCGTTTACCATAGACAGCTCCCGGACAGTGTGCAGCGACGAGCTAGCGGGAGCAGCTCTGGTGCCCGCGTGGGCCTCCCATTCTCAAAGGAGAATGACTCTGACATTTTAAATGTGTGTTACCCTAGATGTGTAAGAACGTTGGGCTACAGTCACTTCAGGTCAAGGTTAATCTTTGCCGGGGAAGCTGTAGGCCCGGAATATGACTTCCCGCTCTGATCTGCCCAGGTAGGAATTGAAGATCAGCCCATCCTGTGTGGTTACTTTTTCGATCACTGCGCTTGCCAGGCCTTCCCCGTGGCCCCCTGAGCTTGACGCTCTGCTGTGCCGTCTCTGTTCACAGTATCACGTACTAAGTAAGTCCTGTGAAGCAAACAGTCTGATGTGATGGCAATGACTGCAGCCTCTGGCCTGAGGTTCTAACTTGGGCGTCGTTAGCACGTAGATGGAGCAGGTGGGGGAGGTCAGGTGGAGGAGGAAGAGGCAGGGGTTGGCGTTGGGAGGAGGAAGCAGAGTGGGACCCCTGGTAAGCCCTCACGCGGTTCTGCTTCAGAAAAGAGCTAGTGGTCAGCAGGGCTGCAGGCCGGTGACAGTCCACGGAAGATGAGATGGGAAAGGCGCCCTGGTTCAAGCCACACGGGGGCTGTTTGGACCTTTCTGTAAGAGCAGTTTTGGAGGTCTGATGGGGCTCCGAAGAGGGAAGGATGAGGGGATGGGAGGCGAGAAGGGGGAGACAGCGTGTGGGGACAGCTTCTGAGATGCTGGATAGTGAAGAGGGGCTGAGAAAAGGTGTCTCGGTTGGAGGTGAAGTGGGGGGAGAGGGGCTGGGGGACCCAGGAGAAGGGTTTGTGCTGATGGTCAAGACCCATCGGGCAGCTGCAGGCGCCAGGTCTGTAGGTGAAGGAGAGGCGGAGGTACCAGTGTGATGGTGCCTGGGGGGGCTACGGGGGTAGGAGTGCCTCTTTGGAAAGGGGAGAATGGGGTAGGTTTGCAGTATACGTGAGTGGAGGTGGGAGACAGTCCCATTTGATAGCCTCATGGTCCTCAGTGACACCTTGACCAAGGAGGGGAGGGTACAGCCCAACCAAGACGGCCCGTCTCGGGAGATGTCTTTTGCAGTCACTATGAGAATGAACAGAGGTTGCTGGGTCCCCAAAACGATGGAAGCAGGTGCTCCTTGGCCCTCCTCTTTAGAGAGGAGGGATGGGATCAGAGAGGTGAGTGGTGAGTCCTAGATGGCGCAGTCGGGCACCGGGCTGCTGGGTGCAGGGCCAGTGCTGGCGATGCGATGAGCCCCTGAGCCCGCTGGGAACGTGGTGTCGGGAGAACTCGGTCCCTGCAGCAGATGCCCCTTCAGCTGGGCCAGGTGGGCGGTTCTGGGCCCTGTGTCACCGCCACTTCCCGCTTCTCAGACGTGAAGTGCAGGGAAGTCGCCTTCGTGCGCCCGGCGCTGGCCTGAGCGCTCCGGGAGGACCAGCTCATTCGTCCTCAGAAAAGTGCAGGTGCCATTGCTGTCCTCACCTTCCAGAGCAGGGAGAGGCCACCCAGCCAGCACGGCCAGCTGCCAGAGGGGGTGAGGGCCCCGCCCAGGTGGTCCGACGGCTGCTCCCACAGCATTCTTGCTGCCAGAGGAGGAGACGGGTGCGCAGGGAGCAGCTGATTTGTTTTTGTTTGTCTGTCCTTGCATTTCTCTCTTCCCATCACACGTTTATCTGGCACGGATTTCTTAGGGAGCCGGTACCAGCTAGGAGCCAGCTAGGAGTAACTGCGTGTACCCTCTTTCTGCTGGGGGAGGCAGATGGCACCCGGTGCAAAGACGGAGACTGCGTAACCCAGGCTTAGAAACGAGAAGCTTTCTAGGTGGTGTCTGAGCCAGGCAGCCAAGAGGCAGTGAGTTCAGGGAGAGGGAAGCCCTGGACATGGGTGCAAAGGCTGGGGCCGGAGCCATGGGGGATGCTGTCGAAGGTCTCCATCGGAGCTCTCACTTTATCTCGAGGACCATAGGAAGCCGGTCAAGTGTTTCCAGATATGGAGGGACAAGATCAGAACCTTTTGTCCTCGGGAGAGACGGTTGGAATGGTCAGGGGACATCAGGGAGACCTTAAGATCATCCTGCAAATGCTGCTGCTTCCTTAGCGCTTCCTAAAACCTGCTCATTTCTCTTTTCTAAAAAGATTCCTGAGACTCAGAGAGGTTAAGCAACTTGCCTGAGGACACACAGCATAACAGGGCATCCAGGCTGGGACTGGTCCCTTGACTGAAACAACCAAAGTCTCCAGGGTGGAAGCACGTGGAGAGTAACCCCAGGGAGAGACTCAGGGGAGGCTTGGGGGAACATCACGGTGCCACCATCTGCAGGTTCTCTTGAGGTTTTAACTGTTACCCTTCTGCGTTCTCAGAGGCTGGGCAGTGCCTCTGGGTGGGAGGAGCTGGGCTGCTGCTGGAAAGAGGGAGTTGGCCTTCCCGGGAGCCAGGGCCATGGGTTGTTTGAGCATTTTGCTGGACCTTGGCTTCCTCCCCAGTAAGTGATTGGAAAACTCCCGGGGGGCGGGGCTGGGATTCGATCCTGGACCTGGGTCATGTGAGGCCAGTGATGGTGCGGTCTTCGCCGAGGGCAGCAGCTGTATCTTCCAGAGGCCGGGCAGAGGCCTCGTTCTCGGGGGCCAGGAGAGATGAGGAGACCTGCTCCTGAAGGGCCCCTTCACTTTGGGCCGTGGACTTGCCTCTCTGCGGCCTTGGTTATCTCCTCTGTGACGTACAGAGGAGATGAAATGTGATCCCCAAGGATTGAAAAAATAAGCCGTGTTTACTGCGGGCTCAGAGTGTGCCAGGCACCATGTTTTTTCGTGGCAATCTGTGAGCTGCGGATGGTTAATATCTTCATTGAACAGACGTGGCAGCTGAGGAACAGAGAGGGTGATAATTTGCCCAAAGCCACACAGCTAGTCAAATGGCGGAACTGGAACCTGGGTCCTTCTGAGGCTGGAGACTTGCCTTGAAACCCTTTGTTCAGCTGAGCCCTTCCTTGGCAAACGACCTGATGGGATCTTGTGAGGCTCCAGCAGTCAGCCCACCCTGCTTTGGGACAAGGGGTTTAGTCCGACCCCTTAAGTTTTATCACGAGCCTCAGCGCTCCGATGGGTCTAAGGCCACGTGGGGCAGACTCAGGAAGAGAATTCCAGTCCCCTGACCCCCTGGCCCCTGCTCTTTTCAAACCACCCTCCCCCCACCTCCCCCGAGGCCTTGGGCACTGCATTGGGAAGCAGGCACCTGGGTTCCGTGAGGAAGACAAAGGGACAGTGACAGGGAGAGCAGAGGCAGTGCTTAGTCATCCCTGAGCAGAGCTCAGCCCAGCCTGCAGCCTGGCCGGGCAGTACCGGCCTCAGCTCTTTACAGGAAAGGGGATTCGGGACCAGGGAGAGGTGGTGGCTGGTGGGGAGAGAAATAGAAGCTGAGGACAGATAGGGCCATGAAGTCAGAGTCTCATTTAGAGCTGGAAGGGCCTTCTAGGATCATTGAGGCCAATGTCCTAACTTTCTGCACGGGGACAGGTTTGTCTGCAGGGAGTGCTGACTGGCCCCAGGTCACACAGCCAATGGCAGTAGAACCAGGCGCAGAGACCTGGGAAGGCGGGTCCTCTGCTTCACCTCTTGGCCACTTTCGTGGGCATGACTTCCTGTCCCGGCCCTGCTGCTGCATGCCCTCACTTCCTCCCATCAGAACAAGAACAACAGCGATAAAAATAAATGAAAGGGCCCGGCTGGCGTGGCTCAGTGGTTGAATATCAACCTATGAGCCAGGAGGTCACGGTTCAGTTCCTGGTTAGGAATCATGCCTGGGTTGTGGGCTCGACCCCCAGTGTAGGGTGTGCAGGAGGCAGCCGATCAATGATTCTCTGTCATCATTGATGTTTCTCTCTCCCTCTTCCTTCCTCTCTGAAATCAACAAAAAATATAATTTAAGAAAAAACACAAGTATCTTAAAAAAAAAAAAAAAAATAGCCGAAACCGGTTTGGCTCAGTGGATAGAGCGTCAGCCTGCGGACTGAAAGGTCCCGGGTTCGATTCCAGTCAAGGGCATATACCTTGGTTGCGGGCATATCCCCAGTGGGAGGTATGCAAGAGGCAGCTGATTGATGATTCTCTCTCATCGATGTTTCTAACTCTATCCCTCTCTCTTCCTCTCTGTAAAAAAATCAATAAAATATTAAAAAAATAAAAAAATAAAAATAAACGAAAGGGATCGTCTCACTGAGTACTAAGCACACCAGTCTCCAGCACAGACTCGTGTCCCGCCATCCCCACTTCCTGGTCGATGACTTTGGGTACGTGACTCCTCTTATACTCCAGCTCTTTTCATCTGCATCATGATTTAAGCAGGTTCTGAAATTGCAGGACTTGACAGTGCCTTGAGCATGCGCGGTATTGTTAATCTCCACCATCAGAGCCACTCTGACTTCCTGGGGCAGCCAGCCTGGCCGAGGTGTCCTGACTCACCTGGGAGCAGGTGCGGAGAATGGGAGGTTGGGAGCAGCGTGGGACTTAGGCCGGGGCAGCGTGGGACTGGGGCTGAGCCTGGGGCATGGCCATCTGGCTTTGAGCTTGGCTCTGGCACTCTCTTATGACCTTGGGCAGGACACAGCCCTCTCTGGGCCTCGGTTTCCTCATCTGTGAGATGAGAGGCCAGGCTTCATGGTTTGCTGGGTTTCTGGGAGTCATCCAAGCTGTCCCAGCAGGAACTTTGCTCTCTCAGAAGGTGAGGTGTGCATGAAGGTGCCGGACACATCAGGTGGCCTTAACACCCCGGGGGACCCAGGAGCCAGTCACTCCCGTCCCTCCCCGCCCCGGGTGCCCGGATGGCCCAGACAGCCTGTTAAGGGTGTGGATTCTTGGGGCCTCTCCTGAAGAGACTCTAAGTTTATAGGTTGGGGTGGGACCTTAGAATCTAGATTTTTAAAAAAGACTTCCTCTGCCCAGCTGGCATGACTCAGTGATTGAGCCTCGACCTATGAATCAGGAGGTCACGGTTCCATTTCCAGTCAGGGCTGCAGGCTCGGGTTGCAGGCTGGATCCTCAGTAGGGGGTGTGCGTGCAGGATGCAGCCGATCAATGATTCTTTCTTATCAATGATGTTTCTTTCCCTCTCTCCCTCTCCCTTCCTCTCTGAAATCAATAAAATATATATTTTTTAAAAAAGGCTTCCTCTCACTCAGGTGGTTCTGAAGGAAATAATTCAAGATCCACACTCCAAAGAATGCTGTTAGACTCTTTTAACCTAAAACAATGAGGAGAGTGGTGACCTGCCCGAGTTGGTGACCGCTCCTTACGGCCCTGCTCTGAGATGCCTTCAGCTGTGGCCACCGCCTTCTGTAGCTGGGACTCCTCTTCCCCACAAGCTAGCTTCCCAATCCTGGCAATTACTGGGATTGCCAGAAAGCTTTTGAACAAAATACGCATTCTTGAGTTTCACCCTGAGAGATTCTGAGCCAGCAGATCTTGACCGGGACCTAGAAATCTCCATGTTTAAAAAGCTCCCGAGGTCTTTTGTTCATTTGTCATTTATTCCACAAGTATTCATTGAGGCCTGCAGTGGCCCCAGCCCAGGGGAAGGCATTGAGGACATCATTGTTAGGCCAGACGCAGTCCTGGGTAGTATGTCATCCACGCTGCAGCCTGCAGAGGAGACAGACAGTGATCACACAACTCAGCCAAGTTGGGGAAATGTGTCTAGAGAAGAGTTGGGTCAGACTAAATACCTGGGGCGAAGCTGGGATTCCCTGGCAGCTGAGCTCCAGTAAATTCCAGACTGAAGTAGAGCCTGGAGCCCCCTGGCCTCTGGTATTACTTATAGAATCCTATTATTGGTTCATTCATTTAGTCATTTATGTGTTCACCCATCCTCCCACACCCTCATCCTATCCACCCATCTATCCACCCCCCCATCCATCCATCCATCCACCCACCCATCCACATACCTACCCACCCATCCACCCATCCATCTATCCATTTATCCACCCAGCCACCCATCATCTCTTGAATCTCTACCATGTCCTGAGGACTGTACTGGGTACTGGGGAGACAGAATGAAAGGCATTGTCCCTGTCCTCAAGGAGCTCACAGCCTAGTGGGGGAGTCAGAGAACAAAGCACATGATTCCGGTCCAGAGTGTTAGGTGCTCTCAGGGGCGAGTGGCTAGCTGTGGGCATCATAGAAGACTTCCCTGAGGTCATCTGTGTTAAGGTTCAAAATGTAGGTTTGAGTGTTCCAAGCAGAGGGGGTGGGACACGGTTCCCAGACCAAGGAAGGCAGGTCATGTGACTGGGGCAGATGGGGCCCCTCTTCTGCTCCCAGAGCTCAGGCTTTGTGCTTTATTTTTCACTAGAGGCCCGGTGCATTAAATTTGTGCACGGGTAGGGTCCCTAGGCGGGTGATCAGGGCCAATCTGTGGGGCAACTGGTGGGCGATTGGGAGGGCCCTCTCTGCTTGCCGGCCAGCCCCACCTCCCCATTGCCCCACTGTGGGCAGTTGCCTCCCTCTGCTGGAGGCGACAGGTGGGGCGATGGGGTGGGGGCAGGGTTCCCTGCTGGCACCTGCCTTGGCTGGCCTGGGGCCTGCGGGCCGGGGTCCTTCATTGAGCATCTGTCCCCTGGTGGTCAGTGCATGTCAGAGCAACTGGACATTCCACTGGTTGTTCCTCTGTTTGGTTGATTTACATATTAGGCTTTTATTATACAGGATGTTTGTCTCCCCATGAGGCCTGACCCATAGCATGTACTCAGCAAACATTCATCATTGGTGAATGGGGAGTTGGGGATGATCCGTCAAAACGAATGGTCTTGTGGGCCACACCGAGGAGCTTTTGGCTCTTTGGGCCCTGGACAGTTCCAGGCAGGACTCCCATTACCCAGACTCCCTCTGCTCAGCAGGGAGAACAGGGAGGGCGGACGAGAGGGACCTTTCTCAGCCTCCTGGCCCTTCAGCTCTTTCCTTGTGCGAGCAAAAGCCTTTGTGTTCACGAAACATTCTCAGTGGTAGGTCTCTCCTGCCCTGTGTGTGCATGTGCGTGTGAGTGGTGTGAGTGTGTGTGTGTGTGTGTGTGTGCGTGTGCGTGTGTGTGTGTGTGTGTGTGTGTGTGTGTTGGGGGAAGTAAGAGGGAAGAGTCATTTGGAGGCTGGGGTATATGCAGTGGTGGCCTCTGGAATCAGGCTGCCAGGTTTTGATTCTCATTCTGCCTCTTGTCCGCTGTGTGACCTGGGGCAAGTCTCTCAACCTCCCTGTGTTTCAGTTCGGTTTCTCAGCTTGTCGGTTAACAGCCTCTTTCTCATCCAGTTCTTGGACTGATAAAGAGAGTCGTCATATGTAAGCATGTAGGGCCCTGCCTGGTACCCGGTAAACATCGGATAAACAGTAGCAGGAGAGTGGAGTGCTGGAGACAGGCTGTTTGTTCATTAGCCCGGGAGCCAGGAGGCCTGGTTTGATGACGTAGAGACTTTGGCAATACCTCTGGTGACGTAGAGACTTTGGCAGGCTGTCTCGGGCTCTATGTGGAGGATTCTCACCTGTGAAATGGGGACCGACGCTCCAGACAGTTGCTGGGAGGGGCGCTGAGCCAGGTGGTTCCCTTGCGTGGGGCTTATTGTTGAAATCAGGGAACTCGGGTCTAAACAGCCAGAGTGAAATCTCCATTTGATGTGCGCGGCATGGCCGCCACCTCCACCGCCCGCCGATGCTGGATCTGTGGGGCCTCAGCCTTCACCCTCCTTTGTTCTCACTGGTTTCCGGGATCCTATGGAAATGGGTCATCAGATGAGTGGGGCTCGGGTCTTCAGAGCAAGTGCCTTGGGGTGGAGGGTGACACTTAGTCTGCAGGGACATGGGGACCTCTCCCAGTCTGGGTGCCCTCGGGGACCAGGGTTTCCGACACTTGTCCCGGATTCAGCACCCCCTCCCACCTCATGTCTCTGCTTGGTTGGAAGTCTCAGGGTTGAGTGGCTCGGGCATGCCTGATGCCCCAGAAGATTGGAGTCACAAGCAGGTAAATATTAACTCCACAAACCTAGCTCTGGATGCAAACCTGTTTGGGCTGGCTGCCTGGGGGCTGCAGGTTCTGTGCCCCATGCCCAGCTGATGCCCAGGGTAAGTGGGTGCTCTCCAGGGAAGAAAGAGTGCCTGCCTCAGGCCGGGTGATGGACGGCATTTAGCCTCCTTTGCTGTCCCGTGGTCAGGGGCTGCTGTCTGCTTTTTAGCGGAGGAGGAGACTGAGGCGCAGCGAGGGCAGGAGGCCTGCTCAGGTCTGCACAGCTAACGGGGCAGACCTGGGGGAGGGTCTCACCCTTGGACTCCCAGCAGCCTCTTCGCTGCTGTGAGGGCCACACCAGGATGCTCCATGTGTCACAGGTGCCGAGGTTTGCTTTCTGGCTCCTCTGAGGATTGGTTTCAAATTCCTCTTGCAAAGTGGGTGCAGGCTGGTTTGGGATCCCTGGCAGGCAGGACCGGCTCAGGACACCTGAGAGCAGGGAGGCAGGAAGATGGGGAGCAGGCCCTGCTTGTGATGGGTGAGGCTCTCCCGGGGCCTGGGCTGGGGTTTGGGAGTCACCAGCTGGCCACCCAAGCAAGCCCGTGCTTGCAGACCACACGTGAGGCATCACGGAGACACCTAGGACCCAGTCACGGTTTCTGTCCTCTGGGAGCTGACACACGAGCAGGAATGAGAACACAGGTTTGGGCACTTCAGGGTCTGGGTTTGAATCCTGCGTCACATTGGCTGTGGGCAGGCGCCTTTGTCTGGCTCGGCCTGGGTGGCTCCCTTGGAAAGAGGAGTTAGACCCGTATTTCACAGGGTCAGAGCGGGGTGAGGTGACAGGGCACTCCAGAGCTCCCCGGATACAGCTGGTGTCAGCACGCTGACTTCCTTCCCAGGCTGGACCAGAAGGTCTGCAAGGTGAGTGAAAGCTGCTTCCCGGTGATGCTGGCTGCCCAGGGTAGAAGGGGCGACTCTGCTGGCAGCTGGAGATGGGACAAGGGGGTGCCAACTCCACGTGTGTGTGTGTGTGTGTGTGTGTGTGTGTGTGTGTAAATGAGACGTGGGCTACGTTTTGCTGGAGAGTGAGGGAGATGCTGGCTTTCACTTGGTCTTGCTCTCCCTGTTCTGTTGCCATCAGCAGGGGACATCAGGGGTGGAAGTGACTTGCCCAACGCTGGTAGCATTGGTGGCAGAGCCAGGCTGACCCCCAGCCCGAGGCCAACCGGACCTTGTACCTCTAGCTGCCTGGGGCAGGGCCCTGGGGAGGCCAGGCTCCGGGCCGCTGTGGCCTGCTGTGAACCCAGCATTCTGGGGCACGTGATACACAGGCTGGTCTTTCCTCCACCAACACACTTTCTGTTTTTCTTTATTTACTTTTCCTTAAAAGGCCTCCTGTGGAGCTCACCTCTCCTTTCTCAGGCCTGGAGGGGCGGTGCCTTTTGCCCAGGAGCCTGTCCTGGGAGGGCCTTGCTAGCCAGCTGCTGGACTGCAGACGCTCAAACGTGGGGAGGTCAGAGAGAGACTGAGCACAAGCACGTGGCGTTGTATTGACTTGGTCCACAGCTGGGCTGGCCCACTCTAGCTGTGTGACCTTGGGCAAGTCCCTTTACTTCTCTGAGCCTCAGTTTTCTTACCCAAATAAATTCAACCAGCATTTATGGAAGACCTGTTAGATGCCAGGTTAGGTGCTAGACATTCTTGTTGTTTTTGCTAATCCTCACCTGAGGATATTTTCCCATTGATTTTTAGGGAGAGTGGAAGAGAAATATTGATGTGAGAGAAACAAATTGATTGGTTGCTCCCACTATGAGCCCTGACCAGGGCCCAGGTCGGGGAGGAGCTGGCAACCAAGGTACATGCCCTTGACTGGAATCGAATCTGGGACCCTTTGGTCTGCAGGCCTACGCTCTATCCACTGAACCAAACTGGCTAGGGCAGTACTAGACATTTTGGGTAGGCTCAGCCACTGTCCTCTGGGAGCCTCGAGATTGAGTGGGGACTCGAGTGGGGACTCGGATCTCCACCTTGAAGCATCGAGGAGCTTGTGAAATAACCCTTGGAACACCACACACGGCTCCTGGTTTTAACAGAAACTCAGAAATGATGATGAGCGTCCGTGTTGTCCCCAGCCGGTGAGAGCAGTCGCTGGGGTTTTTCCCCAGTTACTGTCGCTTTGATGTCACTTGTTAGCAGGAAAGAGCAGGAGCTACTACTGAAGGGGCCGTGGGGATGGTGTTGAATTTCAGTGGGCATCGCGATGTGAATCAGAGCCCTGGTCGTGAGTGGAGGCTGCCACATCACTGAGTGCCCTGACGTTGGCAAAGAGGAAGTGCAACCCAGGGGATGGCCTAGGGCGGTTTGCCACGCTGATGACTAATGAGTTTGCCGACCACTGGCCTAGGGTCCTCCACCCTAGGGTTGTCCACCCTAGGCTCGTTGGTTGAGCTCATGAGAGGGACCATGGCAGCCTGGAATGAGCCCTAGTGGGGGTGCAATTGACACAGTGAAGGAGGGATAGCAGATGGGTGACCTGTGTAGGAGGCGGGCCTGGTCCTGAGAAACTCCAGAAGAGGCACCGGGGACAGGGGTAGTCCCTTCCTATGATTCTTTTGTCAAAGGAGGAATTCATACGAGGGCATGACATGGGACAGTGACTCAGGCTCGGGGTGAGGCGGGGCTTGATGACATCCCCGCTGTGACAGGCACAGGGAAAGGCTCAGTGGGTCGCTGGGGCAGGGAGCCTTTTCCCACTGTTCACTGGTGTGTCCCAAACACCCGGAACGGTATTTGGCTCATGGGAGCGCTTCATCAATAGGGGCTGAATAAACGAATGAGTGTGTTACTTAATGGGGTTTCCGGAGGGTCATTGCGCCCAGTCTGCAGATGAGTAAGCTGAGGCTTAGAGGGGTGAAATCATGTGTTTGCTCAAGCTCTGACCCACCCATCGGCTGGGATTAAGAAGGAATTCTTGCTCTGGCTGACAGGTTGGGTTTCGGCCTCGCTAAGATCCTCCTTTGGAGAGTGACTGGGTGTGGGAAAAACTACAGCAGCGGGGTCAGTGCTGTGAACCACAGACGAGGCTCTAGCCATCAGTTCCTGCTCAGATCAGGGGCCAGGTTAGGAGGAGATTTGATGCTGCTAGCAGTAAAGGAGGCCCTTCCGGTTTTGGTCTGACGTCATGGTATCCTCAGACACCGCAGGGGGAGGGCTCTGGCTCAGCCCATGGTGGCACGTAGCCATGCCCGCTCAGGCCGGCTGTCCCTGCCCAGGTCCTGTGCTAAGGTGGTGGCTGGAGGGCCCGGGTGAATCCCGGTTCACAGCGCCATGTTCCTGCCAGACCAGAATGCCCAGTGAGACTTATCGTGCTCACATTTGGCTGCTGGAGCCCAGGACTGCTTGGCGAGGCTCTGTTGGGGGCAGTGCACCCCGAACTCTGCCTGGGCCCACGGGGCCAAGTGAGTACTTGGCTAGTTCTTGGGGCAGGGAGCCTTTCCCCACTGCTCTCTTCCTGGTGTGCCTCCCCACTGGGGTCCAGACCCTCCAGCTCGCCATGAGTGGGGTCCTTGTGGTCCCAGCTGCTCACCCGAGCATTTCCTGGACATTACAGGAGCCCAGTGACTGGTGGCTGGCTGGTGGCTGAAGATTGAAAACCCCAATCCTCTTGGGGTTTAGCCCTGCAGCCTCAGGACCTGGGTTCAAATCCCAGCTCCCCCTCTATTGACTTGTGACCTTGAGCCACTTCCTTAACCTCTGTTGTTGTCTGTTTCCTAATCTGTAAAATGGGGATGACAGCAGCTCCTCTCTCACAGGGTTGTTGCAAAGATTAAAGTAATGATAAGATTAAAGGGCCTAGAATAGCTTCAGACACTTAAAGGCAATTAGTAAATTGAGGCTGATTTTGGCACTCACTCCGGGTGGCCTTAGGCAACCCAGGAGCTGCTGCCTTTCTGTGTGCCTAGGGCACATGTGTCAAACACAAGGCCCGCGGGCCAAATCCGTCCCGCCAGGCCTTGCAATGTGGCCCACACCGCGCTGTCATCACTGCACTCCGCTGCGTTTCCATCACAATGACAGTTTATGACTGTTCAGTAAACCATTTGGCCCGAGATTTAGGCTGGATTTTAGATTTTGGCCCCTTCTCTGATTGAGTTCGACACCCCTAGCCTAGGGCCTGGGCTCCGGCTTCCATCCACAGCACCGATTGTCCCGGGGAAGGAGTACCTGGGCCGGGTGTCTGGGGAGAGGGGAGCAGGGAAGCATGCAGCCCGGACTCCCTCAGGAGTCTCCGTCTACCTTTTCCTTGTCTCTGTCCTGCTCACGTGTTCTCACCGCTGCCATGCGTGCCCCAGGCCTGGCAGAGAGGAACTCTTCATGCTGGGCCCATTGTTTCCAGGACTATTAAAAAAAAAAAAAGTATATATATATATATATATATGTGTGTGTGTGTGTGTGTGTGTGTGTGTGTGTGTATATATATATATATATATATATGTATCTATCGACTTCAGAGAGGAAGGCAGAGGGAGAGAGAGATAGAAACATCAATGATGAGAGAGAATCCTTGACTGGCTGCCTCCAGCACAACCTCTACTGTGGATGGAGCCTGCATCCTGGGCATGTGCCCTGATCAGGAATTGAACCTGGTTCATAGGTTGATGCTCAGCCATGGAGCCACACAGGCTGGGCTGTTTCTAGGACTATTATCGAATGGGCAGCCCTGCCCCCATCTAGGCTCAGGGCCCCTCCCAGGAGTGCCTGCAGCCCCCAAGCTCCCCCACAGAAGCACTGCCTGCTGTTTATTGTTGCTCCCTGCTCCCTGCTGAATTATAAGGTCTGAGGGGTAGGGACCGATGAGTGAGTGTGGAGGGTTGAGCCGTAAGCTAGGCTCAGCTCGGGGACCGAGAGGGACCTGGCCTCAGAGAGCTCACAGAATTAAAAACCGGCCTCCTGGTGCCAGGAATGGCGCTGGGTGCTGGGAACAGGAGAGGCTTACCACGTGGCCCCTGCCTTGAAAGGCCTCAGTTTGCCCTCTTCCCCACCCCCTCTCTTCCTCCTCCCCTCCCTTCTCCCCACCTTCAGGATTCCATATGCTGGGCCGGCTGGTGGAGAGGCACAGAGAATCCACAAACGCCGGAGACCGTGGTGTAATGCAGTCTTTTTAGAGACCCGTAGCCTGGTATGTCTCTGCTGTGGAAACCAGTGGTCATGACCATGACTTTGGCCTTTGTGTCCCTGTGACTAATAACGGTAACACTAACCTCGTTAACGAGCCAGTATCGGCGCTGGACCTCAGAGGACTTGACCAGATGCCCTCGGAGCGAGGGCTGTTGACACTCGAGCCGGGTCATTCTCTGTGGTGGGGTCGTCCTGGCACCGTAGGCTGTTGGGCAGCATCCTTGGCCTCTATCCCCTGGATGCCACTAGCATTCCCTGCCTTTCCAGCCGTGACAGCCCACGTGTCTCCTGACATTGCCAGATGTGCCCGGGGTGCGGGGACCAGTTTGGCCCCGATGGAGAGCCAGGGCCTTAGATGGATCAGCAAGACTCTCCACCCAAGTCAAGATGGGATGGAAATTTTGAAGCTGAATCCTGCCTCCTGCCAAAAAAAGCAAAAGAGGGAGACAGAGCCCTCACCATAATCCCTGGGCGCGCACATGACCTTGTTTGGCATGAAATGCAACCGTCCGTCGGGAGGTGGGAGGGCCCTGGAGGCTGGGCAGTGTGTGCCTTGGCCCAGGCCCCGCAGAGGCAGGGCTCCTGGCAGAGCTTGCTGGATGGTCCCCAGGGCTTTGTGTCCCTCGCTTTGTGTGGTTACGATGCAGGTGCCCACGCGGGGTCCAGAGGACCCCATGGTCATGGGAGAGTTGAGTCAATGCTCGACTGTCCGTCTAAATGCCAGAGCAGCCCTGGCCTTGTCCCTCCCCTCGTAGCGGGTATCTGGTCTGTAACGAGGTTGAATTTGGGTAATTGTTTAGCATCTGCCTCCCTGTGTGACTGTGGAACCCAGGAGGGCGGAAACTGAGGCTGTCTTGCTTATGAGCAAATCCCTAGACCTTGCATAGCGAAGCGCTCAGTACATGTGTGTGGACTGGTTAAAGGGTGGGGTTGGTGGCAGGCGGATCCAGAGAGTTGAAGACTGGCTTTTCTGCCTCCCCTTGAATGCTGGGGAGCTTAAAGGGCCCCAGCATGAGGGCGTGGGCCCTGGAGACCTCCGTGTTAACACAGATGGCCCTCTGGGAGAAGGGAGCTCCGGTACTTGCGTCCTGGTTTGCACCCTCAAGTGGAAGGAGAAGGTGCCCCATCTTCTGACCAAGCCCTGGCCACAGGACAGACCTTGCATGAGCCTGGCACAGGCTGAGTCTTGGCAGGGAGCGCAGGTGTCCAGCACTGAGCACTGGGCACCTGGTAGGTGTGCTGGTGGCCGCAAGCAGGGAAGAGAACTGAGTCCCGGCTGCCTAGGCCTGCACTGTCTCTGCAGGTCCCACAGATGCTCCTGATGTTGAGTGATAGCCCTGGGCATCCGGGCATGCGTGTGTGTGTGTGTGTGTGTGTGTGTGTGTGTTTGTGTGTGTATGTGTGTGTGTGTGTGGTTGGTCACTGTAACCTTGCTGCCTGGAGGGGATTTGTCCCTGAATTTAGCTAAACGTATTGAGACTCCTGCAGGAAATAGACGCATGTGGTTTTTGCAGCTTTCCTGGGCGGGTTGTCCAGCCAGCGTGCTCTTCTTAAAGGGGGACTTCGGCAGCCCCCTCTGCCTGACTAAAGGGATTCAGGGGCTCGGTCGGTCTCCCTGGCCCCACGCACTGAGCTCTGGTGGTCGCTACGCTTCGCACCAGTTAAAGGCCATCGCCTTTTCGTTCTGGGTCCTCCCCTTCCCTGGAATCTTGACTCTAAAAGGGGCGGGAGTCGGGTGGAGGCTGTGGGGAATGTACACAGCTGAGTGGTAGCCTCCGGCCAGGCCAAGCTGGGGCTGCCCCAGAGCACGACGTCTTCTCAGAGGTGTGATGTTAATAGCCAGGTGGGAGGGAGTGGCCTGGACTCATTGTGGAGGGAGAGGCACCCCCACAAGGGAAAGAGGGGGACAGACATCCATCCCATCAGGGATCTGCCTGTGATGGACTTGACTTTGGATCATCTCCCTCCCTCTCTGAGCCTCAGTTTCCTCCTCTGTCATGGGGGGGCTGACCCTGCCCTCTGTGGGATGGCCCACCTGCTTGGGGGCTGGTGGGAAGACACCCATTTCTGTGCCTCCCTCCAGGAGTGGAGGACAGAGAGCAGCTGATGCTCACACCAGATCCTTGGGGAGTGGTTGGAATATAAGAGCCAGCTGCTTGGAGAGTTCCGCCAGAGCTGTTCTGAGCCTTGCGGCCGAGGCCTCCGGTCCCCCGGGGCTCCGTGCTGAGCTTGCCTTTCCTGAGACCTCAGACGCTGCCTGGCCAGCTTGCAGGGCCGTGGCCGAGTTTTGCAAAGGCTGCTGCTTCCTGCCCAGAGCTGTCTCGTGGGACAAAGTGGTCCCCTCCTTGAGAGAGGCAGAGGGTGGTTCTGAAGAAAGTGACTCAGGCCAGACTGCACCCAGGGGGCTACCTATGAAAGGAGGCCTATTCCTCTCGGTGGCCCACCAGCCAGGCCCCGGCGCCCAGCCTGGACCCTGTGCTTCCTCCCTGGGTAGCTGGGCGTATGGCAGGCCCCGCACCTGTCTGCGGCCGGGGGTGGCAGCCGTTGGAGCTCTGGGGTCCTGCCCCCTCTCCCGGCCGCATGCTTCTGACTCAGCAGAGCAAGAATGAGGTCTTTTGGGAGCCAGCTCCTGATGGTCCAAGTCCTTCCCCCCGCCCAACCCCTCCCTCCCCTCTTCTGATCACGCCCGCCTTTGGCTCAGACCGCTTCCCATACTGGTTTTGGGGCACCGCCCCTTGTGCAGCTTGCCAGCGAGTCTGTTTACTAAGCTCTCCTGGGAGGAGCCGTCCTGGCCACGGGCTGATTTCAGACAGGAGGAGGCGTAGGCCCAGACTGGGGTGCCCAACGGGCCTGGGCTGCCTTATCCCCTCCCCTGAGGGAGGTGGCAGGACTGACCCAGACCAAGGGGTTCCTTCACGCACTTAGCAGGTGCGTGCTGAGGCCTGCTGTTTGCCAGGCACTGGTCCAGGGCTGTGGATAGAGCAACGAACAGAAATAATGATGCCCTGGCCTCTGTCGAGTCCATATTCTCGTAGGAGGAGGCTGTTATAAACAACTGAAGTGTACGGCCAGGTCAGGGGAAGGGGCGTGATGGGGAGGTATGTGTGCTGATTTATTTTTTAAATAAATTTTATTGATTTTTTACAGAGAGGAAGGGAGAGGGATATAGAGTTAGAAACATCGATGTCTTGGGGAGGGGTTTATTATTGACTTTATTTGCCTGGGCCGTTTCTGTAGCCCAACACCTGCTCCGTCGAATTACACGGAGTTAGACGCACCTTCGTGTCTTGGTCCCGCCTCACTGAGCTGCAGCTTCCCGGCGGGGAAAGGAGGGAGTGAAACCCACTTCTGGAGTTTGGTTCCCGAGTGGAAATAAGTGCTCTACGGCTAGGATGAATGTCCTAGGGCCATGTGGCACTGGGTTGCCTGAGAGGTGGCTTCTGATGGGGAAGCTGAGGCTCTGAAAGGTGAAGGGGTAGCGCCAAGTCCATGCTGCCCCCTTCTGGCCTCCAAGTGTGTGTGTAGTGGGGCCCTATCACCTGGGACCCTCTGGGCATGAAGTCCCCATAGTTTAGCCACAGTTGGAGACTTCACCTGGCCCTTCAGCCTGGCGCCTCCTGTCTGGGCTGATCAGCTGGGGACAAAGGAGTTAATGTGCCTGGGACTGTGAGGAGGAGGAAGGGCTGGGGATCATTCTGGTGGCAGCCCCCCTTGGTCCCCCACCGCAGGGTCTTCAAGCTTCTGGCTGGTTCTGGTTTCCCAGGCAACGGCCCTTAGAGATGCCCTCTGCAGGGGTGTGCGTGGGGTGTGGGTGGGCTCTTCTGCCCAGAGGCCTCCTTCTGGGGCTGCCCCCTCCCATCTTGCCCGGGGATCACTGACCAGGGGCTCGCCCAGCCAAGAAAGTCAATGGAGGAAGGAGGATGGGGTCGGGGCTTCTCTTCTGGCGGGAACAGAGCCTCCATTGTCTGAGGCTTCAGCCATTGACCAAGCCTCACCCCTGCCTATAGCCCGGAGGGTGCTCCTCCCAGAGCCTCCCTCCTCCTTCCCACCCTTAAGCCTGTTGAGTGGCCTGGCGCCTAGAGGGCGAGGGCAGGAGCTGGCCCTCTTGTCCCCCTGGCATTCGGAGGCCCCTGCCATGGGGGGCCCTGGAAGATGCTCACCCCCTTACCCGTGTGCTCACCCAGCACTTTTGTCCAAGGGGCATGCCTGCCTGGCAGTCCCGGCTCACAGCCCAGTGACTCCCCTCTCGGGGGCTTCATGGCCTTGAGAACACCCTCCAGCTTCTCAGCTTCCTTTTCCTCATCTGCCGTGGGAATTAGCCAGAAACAGAAATGTTCAGCACGAGGCCTGGTACGTGGCAGTGCTCAGATGCCAGCCATTATCATTTCGCAGATGATCATTTTGTGATCTTGAGGGTGATGAGGGTAAGGAAGAGCAGGGTACGTATTCTGGTCCGTGGTCTGCCGGAACTCAGTTGAGCTGTCTGCAGAATGGAACGGCAGGGACTCTGGGAAGGGAACTAACATTTATGAAGAAGCTCCCAGCTTTATTAGACGTCATTTCATTTACATTTGCCTCTGACCAATGGGGACAGGACACACAGAGGGTTTTTCTCAGTGGGTAGAGCGTTGGCCTGAGGACTGAAGAGTCCTGGGTTCAATTCCTGTCAAGGACACATGCACAGTTTGCAAGCTCAGTCCCCAGTAGGGGGTGTGTAGAAGGCAGTCATTCAGTGATTCACTCTCATCATTGATTGTGAAAAGCATGGCTTTTGGGTTCAAAGGCTTGAGAAAGAGCTGCTGTGCAAATTGACACACAAGACAAGGCAAATTAATTTTGAAATGATGGGGGGGGGGGGGGAGCCAGGGAAAAGCTTAACTGTAGTGGCTAAGTTCCACTGAGTCTCTTTCCCAACTGCTTTTATTTACTAGAATACACAATTGCTTTTAGAAATGCAAACATACGTATCAATGGTAATGTTTCGTAAACAGTAAGATTATCAGGTTAGGGGGGAGTTTGCTTTAGGCCAGTGGTCGGCAAACTGCGGCTCTTTGGCCCATTGAGTTTTTAGCAAAGGCCCGCTTAGGAGTAACCTAATTAAGTTAATAACAATGTATCTACCTATATAGTTTAAGTTTAAAAAATTTGGCTCTCAAAAGAAATTTCAATCGTTGTGCTGTTGATATTGGGCTCTGTTGACTAATGAGTTTGCCGACCACTGCTTTAGGCCATTGAGTCAGCAGTAGGTAATAAAATGCAAGTTCGCCCTCTTAATATCAAAGGAGTCCAAACTCAGCCCTCTGGTGGACTTCTCGCTTTTATAGTAATTACTGTTGACCTTGGTTTCCAGCAATTGATGTTTCTATCTCTCCCTCTTCCTTCCTCTCTGAAGTCCATAAAACAAACACAATAACATCTCGTCCTGGAGAGCTGCAGATTGTCTGAGGTTGGGTCCTGGGCCGCAGGCTGAGCCCTGCACGCCTCTCTTCATGGGCGCTGAGTTCTGGTCATGCTCCTCTTGCCTTCGCTCCTCTGGTGTTTTCTTGGATCAGGTGCCTCATCTCTCCAGGGCCCCGGGAGCCACCTGCCCCCGACTTCGTGGCCGATGGCCACTTGTGCTGAGCCTGCGAGGGCAGAGCGTGGGCATCCTGCCCCCCTGCAGACACTAGTTGTGGGTTCCTCTTCCCACTGTCCAGCTGGCTCCCTGCCTCTTCCTCTTGTCTTCCTGGATGGAGCAGAGGGCACTGGGGGGGAGGGGGGGAAGGGGGAAGAGGAGGGATGGCTGGTGGTGGTGGGGGGGCGATGGCTGAAGTTCTCACCTGGACCTGTGCTCCTCTTTCCATTGGGCAGGAAGTCCCACACCTGCAGCTGCCCAGGCCCAGGGACGCCCCAGCCTCACGGCCTCCACAGAGCAGGTCCCAAGCAGGGCGAGGTTTCCAGGCCTCTGGCCTCCGTTCAGTGTAGCTCAGCAGCTGTTGTCTCGCACGTGGGCCAGGGCTCCAGACACTGAGATGAAAGAAGAGGTCACAGTCCGGTGAGGGGGGCAGTTATAATAGGGGCCGTATGTGACCCAGGACCACCTGAGTTCTTTGATAATAGCCCCTCCCTGGCCGCTTCCCTGAGCTACTGAACCTTAGACCTGGGTCACTTCTCTTTTTTTTTTTTACAAAGCTCCACCACCAGGAGAGCCACTGCCTGAAATGGTTCTGGGGAGCACTCACAGAGGAAGAACTGGGTCTGGGTTTTGAAGGTTGAGTAGGAGTTTGCTTGCTGATTGTGAAAGAGAATTCTACCTGGAGGGAGCAAATAGCCTGAGCAAAAGGCCCAGAGATGGGGGACAAGTTGGCACGGTCACAGGCCTGACAGCTCTGCATGAAGCTGGAGCAGAGTTCCCTGGAAGGCCCGGAGCTGTTGAGGCCAGTGGGGAGGGGTGTGTGTCATCTAGGGCCTGGCTTAGGGCCTCGACTCTACTCTGAAAGCGATGAGGAAAAGGCAGAGGATGGTCCGGTATTGAGCGTGATCGGCTGAGACACACCCTGCAGCCTGAGCTAGGGCTTCCGCCCTGGCTCCCAGCACCTCACCCTGTCTGAATGTGGCCCTTCTGCATCAAGTAGCAGGAAAGGCATTTTTTGGGGGTCTGCCTGCCCAGCCAGTATGGCAGTCATCTTTAAAGAGATGACCCCCCAAGAGAAAACTCTTCCCCTCTCACCACGCATGACATCGTTACCATCGTAATGAACACAGTGGCCAGTGTGCACGGAGAGCTGACTCTGTGTGGAACACCGTGCACACCCCCACAGCCCTCCTCCCATCCCCGTGGGAGCTCTGCGTGGCAGGGACCAGTGAGAAAGTGCTCACTGAACTGCTGGCAAGTGCAGACTGGATAGGAACTCAGATCTGCAATAAATCTCATCTTTGTAACCACTGCGGCCTTGTCTCTGTCGCCCATGACCTGGCTCCTCGCGTGTAGCAGCCCCTGGGATGGTCTGAGCAGGTGCGGTCTCCACTTTAAAGAGACAAAGCTCCGGGCCATGAGGGGCCTTGGAGAGGTCAAGGTCACTGAGGGGAAGAGGCAGAGCCCAGCCTGATGGTGGATCCGGCTGCCCCAGGCCGCTGTCCCAGATCCCCACAGCTTGAAGCCCCGTGGTCTCGGGGTCCCTCTGTGAGCCCACTTAGGCTCCCTTACCCTCGTGGGGTATGGAGTGCAGACACAGAGTCCCATTGGCTGTCCCCCATTTTGGTGGTGACAGCTTTAAGGACAGACTTTGACCAAGTCTGCCAGGGGCTCTGCCACTGACCTCCAGTATGCTGCTGGGAGTCCCGGGGGGCAGGTGGTTCCCTTTACAGATGAGGACACCGAGGCTCAGCTCGCCTGCCAGCAGAGCTGGACTCCAGCCTGGGCCCCCGACGCCCAAGGCAGAGCTGCGGTCATCACCGCCGAGCCCGAGTGCTTCCGACAGCACAGGCCAGTGGGTCCCAAGGACCTTCGCAGAGCTTTACACGTTTTACTCCTAACTTCCCCAGGCACCCTTTGAGGTGGCTACTCTGCAATCTCCGTTCTGCAGGCGAGTAAACCGAAGCCCAGAGCGGGGGTTAAGTAGCTCATCCAAGGTGACGGCTGCAGAGTGGTGGCACCCGCCCAGGTGGTAGCCGGAGAACTCTTTCCCCACCTGCCGGGCAGGGACAGCTGGCAGGTTTGCCCCAGGGCCCAGGGAGCCACCAGCGGCACTGGCTTCTGGGTGGCGGGAGCCCCCACTGTGAGGCCAACAGACACTCTGCCTCCCGCTCCGAGCAGGTGGGATTGTGCCCTGTCTTGCACCATCTACCTCTCTGCACATCTTTCTCTTTCTTCCTTCCTTCCTTCCTTCCTTTCCTTTCTCTTTCTTCTTTCTTTCTTTCTTTCTTTCTTCTTTCTTTCCTTCCTTCTTCTTTCTTTCTTTCTTTCTTTCTTTCTTTCTTTCTTTCTTTCTTTCCTTCCTTCCTTCCTTCCTTCCCTCCCTCCTCCCTCCCTCCCTCCCTCCCTCCCTCCCTCCCTCCTTCCTTCCTTCCTTCCTTCCTTTTCTTTCTTTCCCCTTGACTGGAATTAAACCCAGGACCCTTCGATTCCCAGGCTGACGCTCTCTCCATTGAGCCAAATCAGCCAGGGTCCCTTTCCTTTCTTTATACCCACGAGCCATGGCTGGCCAACCCCACTGGGCAGGACAGGGAGGGACAGAGCGAATGGCCTTCAGCGGGGCTCTAGGCAGGGGCTGGTGAGAGCCGCTGGGCTCAGAGCCTGTGGTTATTGGACAGCCAGGAGCAGGAAGTGTCCGGCCACCCCCCGGAGAGCTCAGGTGTGATAAAGCCCTGGAAGGTGGGGGCTGAGCTTGAGCTGGCCTCTGGGGCCGGAGCTTCACCAGGAAGCCGGAAGGCACAGGAGGATATTGCAGCTGGACCCACCGGGCTCCTGAGGGTCCCGGGCATTGGTCAAAGCGAAGGCCAGGGACTTTCTGGGAAGACAGGGTAATTATGGTCCTGCAGCTGCTGTTTTTTCCGGGTTAATGATTTATGATGCGCGGGGGCTGGGCCCTCCTGGGCTCTCGGGCTGCTGGGGAAGGAGTGTGAGAGCTGGCGACTGGAGTGCACAGGTCCTGAGCCCGTGACCCCTCTCTGTGGCTGAAGCTTTGGCCTTGAACGTCACCTAATTAGACTTCTGGCCTTCTTTCCACAGGCCAGCGGCTGGGACGGTGCCGGTCTGAGCTGGACTTTGTCTGATGGCTTCCTCCGGTCCTCCGCCACAGGCTGCCACAGGTACCGTGTCCTGGGCTCCCTCTGATCGGGCTGGGGGCTCGCAGAGGGCCCCGGGGTGGGTGAATCTGGCTTCGCTGTCAGTTAGCAGTGTGCTCTCAGGCAGGTGACTTCCCCTCTCGGCCACGGTTTCCTTGCCTGCAACAGGGAGAGGATAATTCCCTCCTCAGAGCGGGCTCCCGACAGGGGTCGATTCTTTCCCTGTGTCTCGAAGGCCCCCTGGAGAGGTGGGCAGAGCCCGTCTGGGATGGAAGTGTGCCAGCGGATGAAGCTTATGAATTGAGGGTGGGGACCGAGGGGGCAGGGGAAGGCCGGGCCGTCTCTCTCCATCTGTGACGGTGCCAGGGGTCAGGCCATCCAGTGATAGGGCTTTCAGACTGGCTCCAAAAACCAACACGGAAAAACCCACCTCCCAACAAAAAAATACAATTATTTGTTGTTCATCTGAAATTCAATTCGACATCCTGTATTTATTTTATCTGGCAACCGAGGCCGTGGGGCCTCAGCCACCGCAGGTGGAATTCAGGCCCCGCCTGGGAGGAGCTGGGCCCAGGCCGGCTCACCCACTGGGCCTGAAGTCCTGTCCTCTTGCCCCCATGAGGAGAGGCGGACAGCGGAGTGGTCACCAGGAGGGCTCCTTCTTGGCCTGACCCTGCCAGTGCCCCGTGGTGGCTGGGTTATCTCTGTGGCTCCCTGTCATCACCCATGACCTGGGGATAATCATGACACCCTCCCTTATGGTGCGGCTTACACAGGGGTAAGGCTTTGGCGTGTGGTAATGGATCGCTCAGTGAATGGAAGCTGTTACCGCTGTGGGGCGTTGGCAGGATGCTACGTGCACGGTGTGTGCCCTGCACTGAGCCGTGTTCTTCTTGGAGGGTGGGGCTCAGCAGGTGGACCTGCCTTCTCCACAGCAGGAGTGGCTTTCTGGGCCCGGCCTCCTGGCCTCAGTGGGGTTGGCTCCCCCGAGGACAGGCGGGGTGTGTCCAGGAGCATCAAATGTGTGTGGCCAGCTCTGGCCATGCCACCTGTCCAGATGGGTGGGAAGGGTTACTTTTCTTTCTTTCTTCCTTTCTTTCTTTCTTTCTTTCTTTCTTTCTTTCTTTCTTTCTTTCTTTCTTTTTTAAATATTTTATTGAGTTTTTACAGAGACGAAGAGAGAGAGAGAGAGAGAGAGAGCGAGCGTAAGCTCGGGCTAGAAACATCGATGAGAGAGAATCATCAATCAGCTGTCTCTTGGCCGAAACTGGTTTGGCTCAATGGATAGAGCGTCGGCTTGGGGACTGAAGGGTTCCGGGTTCGATTCTGGTCAAGGGCATGTACCTTGGTTGCAGGCATATCCCCAGTACGGGGTGTGCAAGAGGCGGCTGATCGATGACTCTCTCTCATCGATGTTTCTAACTCTCTATCTCCCTTCCTCTCTGTACAAAATCAATAAAATATATTTTAAAAATCAATAAAATATATATATTAAAAAAATCAGTTGTCTCTTGCACACCCCCTACTGGGGATGTGCCAGCAACCAAGGTACATGCCCTTGACCGGACTCGAACCTGGGACCTTTCAGTCCACAGGCCGACGCTCTATCCACTGAGCCAAACCGGTTTCAGTTGGGAAGGGCTTCTTCGTTTAGTGGCCAATTATCCAGGGATGGGCCTCCTGATTTTTCCTTCTGATAAGGAGTGAGGTCTGATTGCCTGGGACCCAGAAGCCCAGGAACAGCACTGGGAACAAGGGCATCTCCTGATTCATGGCCGTGACTTTGGGTCCCGGGATGCGCCCACCCCGGCCCCTGCTGCCATGGTCACCTTGCTCCTTTCTCTCACGTACCAGGGGGCCCATCATGGAGAGCGAGAACAAAATCATTTCATGATGAAATCTATTCCATCCCATTCAAGAACTACTGGATGGGTGTTCATTGTCCCAGGTCTGCCTGATGTTGCTGGTGACTGTTTTCCAGTTGAGCCAGGCTCTTGGCCATTTCCTGACTCTCGGAGAGCTTCCTGCTGTCTCACCAAGTAAAATCCAGATTCCCGAAGCAGCTCTTGTCGTCTTACGGCTCTTCCTCCTTGCTCACGTGTTCAGCTCCACGGGGCCCCTCCATGTTCTCTGCACCTGCTCTGGGCTCAGCCTGGAACGCCTCTGCCCACCCGATCCTGTCAGGCCTTTGCTCATCCTTCAGTGCTCTATGGGGGGCAGCCTTGTGCCTGAGGGCCCGGATGTCATGGGCCCCTCTCCTCTCTGTCTGCGCCAGCTCAGTCTCTGGGTTTTACGTTTCTCTCTTGTCTCCCCTGCCTGCCTCTCCTCGCAGGGAGCACCTTGGCATTGAGAGGTCCCATCTTCTGGGCTGGCATGCACAGGTCATGGCCCAGAGGCTGCCAGGAACAGTTCATTGAACGTGGGAACGACTGTGCGGGTTGATGGCTGACTGAGGCCATTTGTACTCTCAAAAAAAGAAGGTGCAGAAATGGCCTGAGTCCCAGGACATGGTCTGGGCCTGGCCTGTGAGTGGGGAAGGCCTGCCCACCTCACCCAGGGTCAAGGACTGGGCTGTGACTCAGGGCAATAATAGTAGTAGTAGTAGTAGTAGTAGTAGTGGTAATAATAATAATAATAATAATAATAATAATAATATAATGATGATGATGATGCAATAACAGTGATAATGAACGGAATCATCATCATAAGAATGACTGACATTCAGTGAGCACGTACCTGGCACTTTATATGTGTTAGTTCATTCACCCATCCTCCCAACAACACAATAAGGCGGTTACTATTATTATCCTCAGTTTGGAGAGCAGGAGGCTGCAGCTGGGCGGGTAGACTGACTTGACGCTCACACAGCCAGCGTGTGGGAGAGCTGGAGTCTGACCCGGATGGACGGAGACTGTATTCACCACTGTGATACCGGCCGGGTGCTGGGTGTAAGGGAGTCCCTCCCCGCCATTGCCCGCCCAGCAGACTCCAATGGGCAGGCACCCTGGGCGCTGCAGCCCTCTCGGTCAGGAGGGGCCTGTATCCCGCTGCCCAGAAGTGGTGGGTAGGGATTGTTAGTCATTTGCTTCAATATTAAAAAAAACATTTTTTTTTATTGATTTTCCACAGAGAGGAAGGGAGAGGGATAGAGAGCTAGAAACATCGATGAGAGAGAAACATCAACCAGCTGCCTCCTGCACACCCCCCACCGGGGTTGTGCTCGCAACCAAGGTACATGCCCCTGACCGGAATCGAACCTGGGACCCTTCAGTCCGCAGGCTGATGCTCTATCCACTGAGCCAGACTGGTTTCAGCTCTTCAATATTTTTTAAACTTTCAAAACCACAACCCATAGATAAGACAACAGGAGTATATGGGAGCGTGTGAATTCAACAAATACTTGTCATGGGCCTACCATGTGCTTGGCACTGGGCCAGATGCTGGAGATCCAACAATGGGTGAAACAGGCAAGCACGCCTGCTCTCCCAGAGGAGACGGACAGGAAAATGAATGAAACTTGGAGCACGTGACGTACTCACAGGGCCACAGAGAGAAATGTGGTCCCCAAGGGAGGGAGGCCCAGTGCTTTCGTGGGCAGCTCTGGTCAGGGCAGCCTCGCTGGGAGGTGTGCAGAGTGAAGACCGGAAGGAGGGGAGAAGGGGAAGAGCACCTGAGGAAGAGCATCTGGACCCTGGGTGGGAGGACAAAGATCCCGAGCAGCAGCACGTGTGGCTCATTCATGGTGCAGCAAGGAGGCCAGGGTGGCTGCAGTGGACTGAGCGTGGGAGAGCAGTGGAAGGTTCTACCCCCCTCTCACACATGCACACACATACACATGCATGCACACACATGAAATGGGATGCATACACATATTACCTGAAACTGAAACACTTTTATATGTCACATAAACTGAACAGAAGTGTAACAAACGATATCAAAGCAATACTAAATGTGATGTTATGACTATTACAAAATTTAAAAATACCTCCAATAAGCAGTCCAGACTCAAAACAGAACGCTGCCTGGGGAGCTCCTACCTGCGACTGTGACCCACCGGTGGGTGGAGACCTGTCACGTGACAACAGGACCCGCTTCCCACGTGGGCCCGCATTTCCTTCGTTAGTGCATCCCCCGGGCCAGGGGTCCGCACGGCTCCCAGGAGGCAGCGGGCTTAGTAGGAAGAGTGAGGGACACGAGCTAAGCCAGATCTGGGTTCAGACATGGCTCCCCACTTATGAGTTGTGTGGCTGCAGGAACTTTTGCTCTGGAAACCCCGGGGCCTCGTGGCATGAAATGGGGCCGTTGTGAGGTTCAGTGGGGGGCTCAGTGTTGTTTTTTCTCTACACCTGTGAAGGCGCTCATGCCCAGAGGAGCCCACCTGCCGCTGTTAGCCCTTGGCGTCCCCCAAGCTCCAGGAGGGGCGGGGTCCTCAGCTCAGCAGCCTCCGTCTGGTCATCATCCCGCACAGGAAGCTGGGGAGGGTGGGTGAGCTCTGGGTTCTGCCGAGGAGAGGGATTCTGGGATTTCACACATTCACACCTTCCATTTTTCTGCTCTGGAGGCCCCGGGTCGCTGTCGGGGAGGGGTTGGACTTTTCTGGGCTGGAATCAGATCTGTCCATCTGTCTGTCTGCTGGTCCATCCACCCATCTCTGCTCCATCCACCTCCCTGCCCGTCCACTCATCCTCCGGCTGTGAGCACCCGTGGACCAGACCGTCCTGTCCTCAAGGATCTCAGGTGGGAGAGGCAGTGGTTACAGCAACAGGTGCTGTGATGTAACACAAATACCAGGCACGGTGCCAAGGCAGGAAAGAAGACGAAAGCGTCGCTGGCCCATCCACTGTAGGCTCCAACCTGCTATGAAAAGTGGAGGTCGGCGCAGGGGCTCAAGCAGAGTCCCAGGCTGAGCAGATGAGGCAAAGCGAACCTGATCATCCTCGCCGGCCCCGGCCCCGGCCCCACCTTGAGCAAGCCTGAGACAGAGCACTGGCCTGGTCGCCCATGACCAATGCCCATCACTGCACTGCAGTGACATCGAATTGGGCACAGCACGTGGAAAATACGAGAGTGTGCGCACGGGCTGTCCCTGACCCAGGGGGTTCCCATATCACTAGAGGCGTGCCAGAACAGACAGACAGTGAGAAGTAAATTGTGCAAAAATGTCCTTGAATGACACTGGGCCGGGCCTGTTAATAAACAAACAGACAAACAGCCCCTTTACTTACAAAATAGGAAACCAGGAAACGAGATGTTGACTAACGCGTCAGATGCGCCCATGCTCACCGGGGAGGCGTGCTCTCGGCCCCTCCATCCTCTCCCATCTGCTCAGAGCCCAGCCCAACCTCAGCCACCTCAGGGGCACAGGAGGGCCGCCTGGCCCTGGCGTGGGTTTGCTCTTGTCTCTGGGAATTGAACTCACTCCTTCACTGGGACCTGCGCAGCTGCTCACCCATCTCCCGCCATCTCTCCCTGGGCCAAACCCCGAGACCCTTCCGCCCAGCCCCTAACTCCTCCCCGCTTCCAGGAGATCAGCTGGTTCCTGGAGGAGGCCCAGGCCCCTCCCCAGAGGCGGAGGACGACCCCGGAGAGCCCTTCGAGTTTGACGACAGCGACGATGACGAGGACACCAGTGCTGGCCTGGGAGCGGACGCGGACGCCCCACTGATCCGTTTGGACGCGGCCCCTGGCCCCGGTAAGGTGCTCTGGGAGCCTCAGGTCCTCCCATCCCCCCCGGCCTCTGGGCATGGGTGGGGCTCCAGGCTCCCAGGCTTGCCTCCGGTCCCTGTGCTGTCCCCAGGAAGCAGGAAGCGAGAAGCCCCTGGGAAGAAGCTGCATTCCCTGGCCTCCCCTGGGAACGAGGATTCCTAGCATTCCTGCAGCATCTGGTGGCTTTGGCACTCAGTAAATGGAAGTGGCTGGCCCGGCTCTGTGCAGCTTCTCCCAGGGAATCACACCCGCCAGAGGCTGCTCCTCCCAGGGAGCGGGTGCCCGGGGGTGGGCGGGCGGGAGGGCCCTGATAAGGCCGGTGTTAAATGGCAGCTGCTGGGCCCTTGGTTCTGTCATCTGGGAGAGGCCCGGGGACTGGACTAGCAGGAACTTCCTGCAGCCTTGGGGACAAGGGACTCCTTGAGGAGCTGGGGGTGGGGGGCAGGCCCACAGTGGGCTGGTCCTCTGGTTCTGGTTGGAGTTGGGGTGTGGGCCACGGGGTGGAGGTGGGGGTGGTGCAGGCAGGACAGGTAGGGGAGCTTGAAGACTGAAGAGACCGGGAGAAGGAGGCGGGCACTGCAGGCGCCCAGCCGGCCAGGCCCTGGCTCCTGCACCACAGGGTGTCCACCGGCCCGGCCCCCGCCTGACGGGCTCTCCTTCTGCTCTTCTCCGCAGACCCAGACCCAGCGGCCTCACCGCCCCAGACACAGTAAGTGAGCCTCCACTCCTTCCTTTTGGGGTGTATGTGTGTGTGTGTGTGTGTGTGACTGGAAAAGAGGGAGACTGGGCAGGTGGTGTGGGGAAGGGTGGGGCTGGAGCCAGGGTGGCTCAGGGCGGGAAAAACACGGTTCCAGATCCCTGAGCCCCAGGGAAGAGGTCGGTCCCAACACCTCGTGTTACTCCAAGCCCTGGCTCTGCCCCTGGCGAGCGAGCTGTGTGGCCTGAAGGAGTCATGTGAGTCCTCTGAATGCGAGTCTGAGCACCTGCAACATGGAAACAGAGAGTCCTCACCCCCATGGGTCCTGGCTGAGAATGAGCCGACTGTCTGGTATTCGGGCTGATGTCTTTGCCATCGCTGTTTGTTTTTGCCAATCCTGGTCTCCTTCCTGTGACTGTTGTCGGGGACTCTGTCCTTAGCGGTGGGCCTGTCTGGGGCAGAGCAGCCTGGTGCAGAGCAGCGTCATGGTTAAAAGCCTGGCTTGGGGGGTGACTGCCTGGGTCTCACTCGGGCCCAGCACTGGCTGTGAGCCCGTGGGTAAGCCACAGTCCTCTGGGCTTTGGTGTTCTCGTCTGTGAAATGGGCACTGCTTCCCTCTTAGAAGAGCATATTGTTCCGCGGGAGGCCCAGCAGGGCAGCCGGCCCCTGGCCACGGTGGCTCCTTCTCCTACCCTTCCCTTAGGGGGCTTGGGCAAGGCGGCTCTGAGTCACACAGCACATTTGGGGACTGGGGCCGTGGGAGCTGAGGCCTCTCTCAGCCTCTCAGAGCTTTACTCAGTGCTGCTTGTTGCTGGGGCCATGGTGTTTAGGGAGTCCCCTTCTAAGGGGAGAGAGAGTTTGTGGGTTTTGGCTGGGGGGGGGGGGGCGCCACCCCCAGCAGCAAAGGGAGGGATGGTGGAGACTCCCCTTGTCTTCCAGCTGGGAGTGGGGGATGACTGGTTCTCAGGCAGGTGCGACCTCGCTGGAGGTCTCAGAGATGTGTCCCTGGGCCCCTCGAGCAGAAGACAGTCCTGGATTCAAATCTCTGTCAACACAAGTCCTTGTAGGTGCTCATTTGTCCCAGGGGGCGTGGGCGGGCCCTGGGTAATTAAGGCCTCCAGTGGGAGCTGGCTGCTCCTCCCGATGAGGGACCTGAAATGAATCAGCATTTCACCCACAGGGCCGTTCTGGGGTGGCTGTGAACTCAGGCTGACGGCTCCAGGGGGGCTGGGGACGAAGCTCCTGGAAGCTCAGTCTGCTGGGGGAGGCAGGCACTGCGCAGTGGGACAGAGGACGGTGGCCTGGGGGGTACCCAGGGAACTGTGACACGGCCCGAGGGAAGCCAGGAGGGGATCTTGGCTGCGAAAGTGAATGTGACTTCACTGGTGGGAGAGGGGAAGGTGGGAGGAGCGTCCGGATGGAGGAAGCTCCTGGGTAGAGGCAGGGCTGTGAGCGGGGGTCACCCTCCCAGAGACCCCCCTTCCCGGCCTTTCGGTCAGGAGCAGAGCAGCCCGGCCCCTCTCGGCCCGCCTTCTCTTCGTGTGCCCTGCGGACCTGATCGTGTGCCCGGCTGGTGCTGGGTGCCGCACTGAGCTGACCCGCTGGTTCTCAGCGCTGCCGCCTGGTGCGTTGCTTTCACCAGGCCACTGGCCAGGACAGCTCGGGGGGCGCCAGGCGTTTCTGAAAGAGAAGCCCAGACCACCGGCCACTCCGCAGCGCGCCCCTCGCCCTGGAGCCACCCGCCCCCTCGCACGCCATCTCCAGGAGGCACCAGGGCTCTGGAGGTTCAGACCTCACTAGCGGCGTGGCTTCGGGCTGCCAGTGATCCTCGCTGAGCCCCAGTTTCCCCAGGAACAAGGTGGAAATAATGGCACCCGCCTGAAAGCATCCTGAGGACTGAGCGAGACGGATTGTGGGAAACACGGGATTCACGCGGCGTGTTTGCTTCTGCTCCCACCTCCTGTCCAGTTTGGGTGTGTCCAGCGCCACGGGGCTGGAGGGGCAGAGAAGGTGTGCTCAGTGCTGTGGACTCCTGGGCTGGGCCTGCAGTGCCAGGGCTGGAGTCTCACCCACAACAGGCTCGGATGTAGATCAGCTTGGGTGTCCTTCTGGGACTGACATTCATGGGACATGAGACCCTGGGAACACTGATCACAGTGGGCGTGGCGAGAGGCCTCCATTCCAGCCTCTTAACTTTACAAATGGGGAGGCTGAGGTGGACTAGCCAGGGCAGAGGGGGAGCCTTGCCCAAGATGCTGGCGGCCTCCTGACTCCTTGTTCAGTGCTCTCACCCTTCTCCCAGCTCCATTTCCTCCCTTCCAGGCCTTCCTTTCCTTCTGTTCCAGCTCCTTCCCTGCGCGGTGATTTTCCACTTGGAGTCCTTTGGGAGGTGAATCCATCCAGACCCAGTTCCTCCTCCTTGTTACCCAAGAGAAAGGAAAGAAAAATATTGATTTTTAAAAAATACTTCCCTGAAGGTAGTCACTAAGCAAACACTGCTTTGACAAAACAAATCTTTGAGTTTTCACCTCTTGTTACTGCATTTCCCCCGTCGCCCCTGCCCCAGGTTTGGAAATGGCCTTGGGCTTTGCCTGGCTGCCCACGTGGCCTCCAGGGAAGCTCCTGGTGGAACTGCCCAGGGCCAGACAGAGCTGCAACCTCAAAGGGACCTGCTTCCTACCAAGGCCTCGAGGAAGGGACACAGGGTCCGTCCTCATGCCCGCTTCCCAGCTGGTGGCAGGAGCGTGGTGGGTAGAGTGGGGGCCTGGGAGCTCAGGCTCTGGGCCACAGAGCTGGCTTCAAGTCTTGGTCTGGTCACTAGCTGTGCGTCGCCAGGCAAATGGCTTCCTGTGCTGAACCTCACTTTCTTAATCAATAAAATGGTGATAACAAATCTACTCTCTTGCAGGGCTCTGTGAGGCAAACGTAAGTTAATATTTATCCGGTGCTTAGTCTGGCTGGCGTGTACTGGCTGCTCCAAACGTATTTGCTGTTGTTATTCTGGGTCCTGGTGTAGGTTTGGATTTAGAGGGAGCTGGTTGGGCTCTGGGAATCGGACAGACCTGGCTTTGATCGGGCTCTCCTCCCTCAGCTACCCCCCCCCCGCCCCCCCAGGAGTCTGCACAGGGGAGGGAATACACCTGCCAGACGGACAGTTGCAAGGGCAGTAGAGGCTGATTGGAAATCCAGGCCCAGCGCTGTTGGGTCTGCCCCTGGCTCAGAGGCCCGTGGACTTCCTGGTCCCTTTGCCTGCTTGGCTGGCTTGCCCAGAGGAAGAATGAGGCGTCTATGGGGTAAACAGAGCTGCTGGCATGCTGGGTGTGTGTTATGCCGAGGTCAGTGGGGTGAGGTTTAGGGTTGGGCTACCCTACTCAACCACCCCAGGAGTGAGGGCGGCTGGGATTCCGTCTGTCTTGCTGCTGTGTTAAAGCAACCTTCTCAGTGCTCAGTGAACTGGCCTCACTTTTTCTTTTACATTAAAAAAAAAAAAAAAAAAAAAAAAAAAAAAAAAAATATATATATATATATATATATATATATATATATATATATATATATATATATTTTAATTGATTTTTACAGAGAGGAAGGGAGAGGGATAGAGAGTTAGAAACATTGATGAGAGAGAAACATCAATCAGCTGCCTCCTGCACACCTCCCACTGGGGATGTGCCCGCAACCGAGGTACATGCCCTTGATTGGAATCGAATCTGGGACTTTTCAGTCCACAAGCCAACACTCTATCCGCTGAGCCAAACGGGTCAAGGCTGGCCGCATTTTTTCTTCCCTTAACAGGACACATCTTTACCAGGTGGTGGTAGTAGTGGGCCCCGGAGACCATCCTCTGAGTCAGGGTCAGGCCAAGAGGAGGCCAGGCTGAGGGAAGCAGCGTATGAACAGAATGGAATTAGCCAGAGAGCCAGCCTGCAGCCTGGCCTGTGTGTGGGAGCAGGGGGAGCAGTGAGACAAGGCAGGAGAGGCCTCCAGCCCAGAGGAATCTCCCCCTGGGTAGGTCAGTGATGGAGGTGTCACTCAGGTTTCACCAGTCGCTGCAGACCCACTGGAGCTGTTTGGAACCCTGGGCTAGACCTTAAACTTGCCATTTCCCCAAATCCTTAGTAATAATCACAGCCTTTTGCGTCCTGTCCTGCGGGGTCCATGTGGGCAGGGGAGTCCCTCCTGGGTGGGTTATGGGGCCCCCTTTTCCATCGAAGACCCTCTCTGGCCCCTCGCCCCTAAGTTGGAGAAGCTGTAGTTGGGTGTTTTTCTGTTTCCCACCCTGGTTAAATGGGTTTCCTCATCAGAGTGATGGACTTTGGACCAGGGACCTTTGAGAACCCAGTATAGAAGCCGCACTGTCTCCCCTGAACAGGTCACACCGTTTGTGACATTGAGGGCTGCTGGGGTTCTTGTCCCAGCCTTACGAAGGGTTCAGCATTCTGGAGAAAGGGGCTGCATGTAGATTCAAGAAGGAGTCCATGGACGAAAGATAGTTTTGAAAGGCATTGGGGGTCAGAGGAGCTTCAGCTGAAGGCGCTAGAAGACTCCCACCTCGGCCAAGGACCTGCTTTTATTATACAATTTGTCCCAGGGCAAGGCGAGGAT
The DNA here is from genome assembly GCF_014108245.1 of Pipistrellus kuhlii. Taxonomy (NCBI): domain Eukaryota; kingdom Metazoa; phylum Chordata; class Mammalia; order Chiroptera; family Vespertilionidae; genus Pipistrellus; species Pipistrellus kuhlii. The sequence continues at coordinate 186,840,620 of NW_023425515.1, read as the reverse complement.
AGTCTCCTGGGGAGGATGTTCTCCGAGGCCCATCCAGGAATCCAGCTGCCCAGATGCCCAACTTCCTCCCTCGAGGTCCAGGTCCACGTGAGAGGTGCTGGCCAATGGGCAGCACGGCCCATCTTGTCTGGATAAGCCCAGGAAGGGGCAGGGCTGGTATATCCTTTGATACTCTACACTTCAAAGGGTAGGGTATCAAAGAATATACAGAGACATTATCAGTTTGGAGAATAGCCAGCTCAGGTGTTTGGCCAACAGGAGGCAATAAAATGCCCTGAGCTGTCTGGCAGCAGACAAGTATTCTATTCAGGTTTGGGGGAAATGCCGTTTAGCCGTTTCCAACAGGTGAACTACAAGCTCTCCAAGCTTCACCCCCCCTTTTGGTAAAACTCTTGTAATTATCACCCGCTGGGATTGGTTCTACATAGAGGGTTCTTTCAGGAATGCAGTGAGACCCGTGCCTGGGGTCCCTGTCCCAGCAGGACTCCAACTTCTTCAGTTGTTATCCCTGGTGCCCGGCAAACACAGTGCAATACTAATGGCTTGCATCTGCATGGACTTCTCAGTTCAGTAGCCACTCCACACACATCTCCTGTTGATTCTCATGACGGCGGTAGGCAGAGCAGTGGGCCCCTATCCCTCCTCAAAGAGGTCCATGTTCTAACCTCCGGAGCCCATGAAATGGTGTCTTACATAGCAAAGGGACTGGTCTGGGCTTTCCAGATGGGATTCCATTAAGGATCTGTGAAGAGGAGGCTTTCCTGGATTATCCTGGTTAACCCAATGGAATCCCCAGAGTCCTTGCAGGAGGGAGGCCAGAGGTCAGAGGCAGAGAGAGCTTGAGAGGTGCCTTGCTCTTGGCTTTGAAGGGGATGGAGGGGGCCACAAGCCAAGGGTTCCAGGGGCTGGAAAAGGACAAGGGATGGGTTCTGCCCTGGAGCCCCCCCCCACAGGGAGCACAGCATGGGCAATGGCTTGCTTTTCGTCAGGTAAAATCCACTTTGGATTTCGGCCCTCCAGAACTGGGGATAATACACTCGTGCCCTTTAAGTCACTGAGCGTGTGGTGATTTGTCCCAGTAGCAATAGGAGACGAACACAACGGCCCTGGAAAGAGGGGATTATCAGGGGGCCCATTGTGCAGACCCAGAGAGGTCCAGGGGGCTGGGCTGGCAGGTGGTAGCACTGGGCCCAAAGCCCGAGGTCAGGGTCTCTGTTTGCTCTTTGTCTGCAGACCCCTGTCCACCCAGAACTGTGCTGGGCCAGAATTCTGATGGCTGGCTGGCTGGAATCCTCCCTGCCCTTGAGCCCCAACCTCCATCCTCCTATGATGCACATCTTTACTGAGCTCTACGATGTGGCAGGCTCTGCGGCGCCCGGGCAGTCTGTCCCTGCCCTGGGGGCGGGGCCGGCATGGTGTGCAGGGCTGGGTTATCTTTCCATGCCTGGGCATGCGGCTGCCTGTGATCAGCACTCACTGTTCGCCAGGCCCTGTTCTAAGAGCGTTATCTGCCTTATCTCCTTCACCCTCTCCCAGGCCCTGTCACAACCCCTGTTTTACTTAAGAGGACACGGGCGCAGCGAGGACTGTCATCGCCCTGAGGTTCCGGGGCTGAGATGAGGCAGAGCCCGGGCGGCTTCCAGAACCAGTATCCCAGCCCTCTGCCCTGCGTCGCTCTCCCACAGAGGTCGGGCTCGGACCCCACCCGCCCTACATCTCAGCTCCGTGACCCAGGACCTCGTGTTGCCTCATCTGCTCCGCTGCTCCCTCTGTAAAGTGGAGCACAGGCCCACCTTACGGAGCCTTTGGGAGGATGAGATGAGATGTGAGAGCAGGTGCTCAGTCACTGAGCTGCTCTTTAAAAAAAAATTTTTTTTTCTTCCTTTATTGATTTTTAGAGAGAGGAAGGGAGAGGGATAGAGAGATAGAAATATTGATGTGAGAAACATCCTCCATCAGCTGCCTCCTGCATGCTCCCTACGGGGGTCAAGCCTGCAACCCAGGGTATGTGCCCTGACCAGGAATTGAACCAGTGATCTCCAGGTTCCTGGGTCATTGCTCAACCACTGAGCCACACTGGCTGGGAGAGCTCTCTTTATCCCTGTCCCCAGAGGGTGCAAGTCTGTCTTGGGCACACCAAGGTACAAGGGACCCAAGTTGGCCCGTGCATTACCTTAGATGTGTTTTTTTTTCTCTTCTTTAAAAAAAAAAAAAATTTTATTGATTTTTTTTTTTTTTTTTTTACAGAGAGGAAGGGAGAGGGATAGAGGTTAGAAACATCGATGAGAGAGAAACATCGACCAGCCATCTCCTGCACACTTCCTACTGGGGATGTGCCCACAACCAAGTTACATGCCCCTGACTGGAATCGAACGGGGGATGTTCTATCCACTGAGCCAAACTGGTTAGACATCTTATCTTTTTTTTTTTTTTTTCCTCTTCTGACTAATGGTTATACATGTTTACTGTAGAAAAGTTGGAAAGTACAGAAAATGGTAGCGTTAATTCTACGCTGTGTGTTTCTGTCAGCTGCTTTGCCCTGCGCACGTACAGTGTGCGTACATTTATTTATAGAATGTGGTTTTATGACACATGCTGGTTCATGGCTCTCTTTGTGGGCTAATTACAGAGCGTGAGCATTATCCCAGGGGAACCTGTGCTCATCAAAACCCCACGTGGTCCTTGATAAGTTACTGCTGGGGGTGATGCCTGTCCAAGTTCTGACCACTGAGCCGGGGCCCTCGCTGTGTCAGGGGGGAAGGTGTGTGCACACAGAGCAGAAGGCTAGGGCGGGTCCTGGCAGCCTCTCAGGCTGTGGGGCATGCCCCTGGGCTGCCATGGTTCCCTGGGGGCCTTGATGCTCACTCCCCATTGGAGACTGTGACATGACTATCACATGAGGGGCCATTTTTAAGATTTTTCCCTGGGGGCTCCCACCACTCCTACTTATGGAGTCAGTGGATGTGTGACTGTGTGCCAGGTGGCACAGGACAAGCAGACTAGGTCCTGCAACAACCTCCTCCTCCTCCTCCTCCTCCTCCTCCTTCTTCTTCTTCTTCTTCTTCTTCTTCTTCTTCTTCTCCTTCTTCTTTAAATATATGTTATTGATTTTTTTTTTATTTTTATTTTTTACAGAGAGGAAAGGAGAGAGAGAGTTAGAAACATAAATGAGAGAATCATCGATCAGCTGCCTCTTGCACACTCCCTACTGGGGATGTGCCTGCAACCAAAGTTCATGCCCTTGACCGGAATCGAACCCGGGACCCTTGAGTCCACAGGCCGATGCTCTATCCACTGAGCCAAACTGGTCAGGGCTCCTGAAACCTTCTGTATGTGAGAGGTGGTTGGCCACAGCGTGAGGAGGGGAATGCACAGAAGGACCCTGTCCCTGGAGAAGGGGCAGGGCAGAGGGGGGATGGGAAGTGCCACACCAGGAGGGTGCGCCAGACCCCGTGCTAAGTGTTTTACATGCCTGCTTTATTCACTCCTTACGAACCTGAAGAGGGAGGTATTGTTGCCCCATTTCACAGCGATGGAAACCGAGGCACAGGGAGGCACTTGCCCTGCCTGATCTCACTTAATCCTCACTAGGAAGCAGAATGGATTATTCGCTCTGTTCTACAGCAGCTCCTGGACACCCAGTGCCTGTCCCTGTGCGCAGAGCCCAGTGGCAGAGCTGTGGTTTTATCCCAGTCTGTTTGCTCCGGAGTGTTCTCTTCAACCTCAAGCCTGTGAGCCCCGGTTTTTAGCGCTGGCTGCACACTGGACCCAGCAATGCCTGGGCCCCTCTGAGCCAGCGGGTCAGAACCGCCCTGCAGGGGCCCAGGTAACCATAGTGGGCAGCCGCTTTGATTCATTCCAGCAGATGGTCTTTCACACACCAGCCCGCCGCCCCCCCCCCCCCCCCCCCCCCCCCCCCCCTGGCTTTAACATGTTGCAGGAATCAGAAAGTGGCCAGAGCTGGAAAGAGGCAGTGGGATTAGTCTGGGCTGAACATTTCTGCCTTTTTTTTTTTTTTTTTTTTTTTTTTTTTAGCGCGTCTTGGATTGAGGGACGGTGGGGAATGCCTAGAGGGGGTGTCGATGCTCTGGGAGGCACAGTGCCCGTCCTCGTCACCTCCGGGTGCTGCAGATTCAGTTTTGCTCGAGGCCTTATAAGGCAAAGGCTATTCTGGTCCTCCCTAGTCGCCAAAGGTGGCAATCTTCCCCTATTAGTCTGACCTCGTCCTGGAAAAGGCCCGGAGATGCCCTGGGTGTAGGGGCCCAGCTAGGAATCCTCAGACTGTTTGGTTTGGGGGGTCTTCTCCTTGACCCCTGCATTTTGCAGACTCTGGGGAGGGACCTATGGAACCTGTTGTCACTGAGGTTTGGGCCTATGCCTGCAGCAGCTGGGGCCATTCTCAGCAGTGGGGCTTTAAAAAAGTTTTTTCTTTTTTCTTTATTGCTTTCAGAGAGGGAAGGGGAAACAGAGAAACACCAACGATGAGAGAGAACCATCTATCACCTGCCCCCTGCACACCTCACACTGGGGATCGAGCCCAAAACCCAGGCATATGCCCTGACTGGGAATCGAACCGTGACCTCCTGGTTCATGGTTGATGCTCAACCACTGAGCCACACTGGCCTGGCTGGGTAGCAGTGGGGCTTCTTATCATAAAATAGGCCGGGAGGACATCGATCACCATTGAGTGTCCACTATGCTGATGGAATGGGGCCACGAGGACAGAGTAGGTCCCTGGTGTCACAAGGCACTCACCCCCCTCTTGTCCCAGGCTTGCTCCTGGAGAGAGGGGGTGGGCTCAGAAAGTGCCTTGAGCTACCACGTGGTGGCCTTCTGGTCGGTGAATTGCACCTGGGAGAGGTCCTTTGTCTGTCTCCTGCTTCCTCTTCCCTCCCTGAGCTTCTCCTTCTCAGATCCTCCTCATGGACGATCCTCCCCATGGATCTGCTCCTTTCCTTCGTATCCGGTGGCACGGGCCCCGCGCTGCGCGGCTGCTGTCATCCCAGCCGGCCTTGCTCTCGAGGCCGGCAGAGAGGCATCAGAGGTGCAGGAAGCTCAGATAAGGGTGAGCTAATCGGCCTCTTATTGCTTTTATGGCCCTTTTACTGTCTGGGGAGTCCCCAGAAGGAGTGTTTGCTTACAGGCAGAAGTGGACTTCCAGCCGGGAAACAGCTGGGAGAGGCTGCTCCCAGCGTGGGTGCAGGGTGGGTCAGTGGCCTTGGCAGGAAGGGCAGGGAGGGAGGAGGCATCCAGCCTCATTTCTTGCCATGCCTCCTCTCCCCTTGCCTGGGAGGCCCCTTCCTCCGCATCTGCCTAGGGAATGCAAGCAGAGCTGGTGTCAGAGCAAGGCCTGCGGGCACACCACAGCTCTGTCACTTGCTGGCCAGGTGACTTGGAGTGAGGTACTTGCCAATCCCAAACCTCACTTTCCCCAACTGTGAAATGGTCATAATAAGACATGCACTTGTCCTCAAGCATTTGACATCCCCAGGCCCAGAGTAGATACCAGCGAAGTGCAGGGCGGGGATGGGAGGAGGGGTGGTCTCCCATAAGCCTAGGGAGACCTGTCCACCCACAGGCACCGGCCCCCACCCTCCCCTGGGGCTCCCAGTCTCTGCTGGCCTCAGCGACGTGTGTGGGGGCGCTCAGTGCTTTACCAGCATTCGCTCAGTTAATGAGTGTGACCCCCACTCCCCAGCCCAGAAAGCCAGGGCCTGGGCTGTCTGCTCAATGGAAATGAGCCCACATTAACTTCTTCAGTAGAGCAGGTGGCTTAGACCTGCATTGTCTCGTATGGTGGCCACAAGCCACATTTCAAATTAAATTAGTTAAATTTAAAAATTATCCCTGGCTGTTGTGGCTCAGTGGTTGAGTGTCGACCTAGGAACCAATAATAGGTCATGGTTTGATTCCTGGTCAAGGCACATGCCCGCGTTGTGGGTTTGAATCACAATAGGAGTGGTGCAAGAGGCAGCCAATGGATGATGTTCTCTCTCATCGATGTTTCTATCTCTCTATCCCTCTCCTTCTTCTCTCTCTAAAAAGCAATGAAAACATATTTAAAAAAATTAAAAGTTAAGTTCACCATGTTATTGATAATGTGCAGCCAAGAGGCTCATGTTTTCAGCCCCACCTGGCTTGTGGGGTGTCCTAAAGTATTTCCCAAGCCCTTCTGATGCTGCCCAATCTCACCCCAAAATACCTACCAACCCTGCTCTCTCTTGATGCCACCTGTAGGGTTTACCCCCGGCCTTCTCAGCTCTTCTCTAGTTGAACTGCACTGCCGGCCTGAGAGCTGGGTAGTATGACTCATGTCCAGTGTTTTTGTTGTAGCGTCTTTGCCATAAGCACATAGCCAATTGACTAAAGGCAATTTTGCCATAAAGGGGATAATATCATGACAAATAAGAGCGACATTAAAAACGAGTAACAGAATTAGAAAGGCCACTGTGTGCCCTGGCTGGTGTTGCTCAGTTGGTGGGTGCCGTCCCGTGCACCAAAAGGTTGCTGGTTCAATTAGGGCACATGTCCAATCCCGAACCTCACTTTCCCCATCTGTGAAATGGTCATAATAAGACATGACCATTTCACAGATGGGGAAATGGTCTTGTCTTATTATTGTGGGCTTGATCTCCAGTAGGGCGTGTGCAGGAGCAGCTGATTGATGTTCTGCTCTGACATCGATTTCTCTCTCTCTCTCTCTTCATCCCTCCTCTTTCTCTGTCTAAAAATCAACAAAAATATAAAAAAAAAGGTTACTATGAAATGTAAAATAGTTGAATGCATTTAAAACGTGTTTAGATCTATGGCCATCCTGTGCAAACAACTGACTTTATTTTGTGGGCTGTATTTAGGCACTTGTCTTCCTTCCATGGGAAACGTGTGGGTTCACCTTGCCCCCCCTCAAGGAGAGCCCTCGGCCTCTCTTCCTCCTCCCAATGTAGTGTGTTTCTAAATAAACAACCAACTCCCTGGTACAGCGTCATCGGGAAGAAATGCTGCCTATTTTCAGATCACCCTGCTTAACTGTTTTCTCCACCAGTTTGTCGACGGAGAAATAAAGCCAGACTGACAGCCAAGCTGATGACACAAAGCGACAACAAACCAAACTTACGCCTTTTTATGGCAACCTTGCCTTCCGGCCCCTTAGTTACGCGGTGAAAATGTTCGTGGCAAAATGTCTAGCACGGAAGTACCAAGAACCATGACAATTTATTTTAGATGAAGACTGGAACTAGTCTAAAAGAAAAGGTGATGGCTAAATGGTCTAGCAAGGCCGGGGGCCTAGATCCCAGCGAATCTGTGATGTCAGTGAATATTTAAGTGCAAATTCCCCACCTCCGAGGGGTCTGGCTGAATGAGCACAGACTGTGCAGGCAGGCAGCCTGGGCATTAGACCCCAGGCCCCTGTGATGCACCCAGTGATGGTGGGTAAGCCATTAAGTCTCGATGGGCCTCAGTTTCCCCATCTGTAGCCCAAGGATGATAATATCGACCTCATCTGCCCTCCTGTGAAATGAGTGGCATCTCACAGGTGCATCATCATGGTCATGAATGGTCACCGTTAGTAGATCCATGCAGACTTTCAAGTGAATCCTGCCAAACTCTCATGTTGACTCAGGCTGGATCCGTTTGGTCTGTCTGGGCATTTTGGAGTGGCTGGATCCAGCACTTCAAGACAACTCTTGTGTGAGCAGTTGGTGGCTCAGGGAAGCAGTTGGCAAGGATGGGGGCTCAGGTGGCTCCTTTCATTCCAGCACCCCTTACTGGTGCCGACCAGTCCCTTGCCCTCTTGGCATTGACTTCCTGTTGGGGGAAAGTCTTACCCCAGGACTGTGTCCCTCGCCTCAGGGCGACACTGCTGACTTCTGGCAGTGAGCTTTGAGCTGAGACTAGCTGGTGACGTAGACCTGTGTTGTCCTATACAGTGGGCCACTGGTCACACATAACTGCTGAAAATATTGTAAAACTAATTCCCTTGGTCACATTAGTGCCATCGGCCACATTCTGAGTGCTCAGTAGCCACATGAAGCTCACGGACAGCACAGACTAGAGTAGTGGTGGGCAAACTGCGGCTCCCGAGCCACACGGTTCACCGCTCTGTTGACTAATGAGTTTGCCGACCACGGACCTAGACTCTCGATTCCAATAATTATAGGCTGTTGTTGTTCCTTGTGATTAAGCCCCTGTCCCAGTGGTTGGCAAACTCATTAGTCAACAGAGTCAGTTTGCTGACCATGGACTAGAGTGTTTTCATTCTCACAGCTGTCCGGGTCTGTTATCTGCGACACGGTCTTAAGAACCCAGCTTTGGCAAGCAGGCTCCCCTGTCTGGGTCTGCCCCTCACGGGCAGCATGATCTTGGGCAGGCTCCTCTGCCTGCTGCCTGCAGAGCTGGGAGGGAGAAGGCAAAGGCCCCCTCCCAGGAAGGCCTTGCTCATTTCCCTTCCTCTTCCTCCTAGTACTGTCCTGGTCTTCACCTCCCCACCTGTCCTCGACTGAGTACCAAGAAGTGTAAGAAAATTCTTGGCAGCAGTGGCTGCTGTCTTGGGCAGTTGGAGGCCTCTCCCTTCTGGAATGGCAGATGTGGACTTTGTCTTTTGAGAAAAAAACAAAACAAAACACAACAACACAAACAACTTACCCTTGAAGGTTCCGGCCTTAAGAAAGGTTGTGATGGAAGCACCTGGAGTTGGTTGCACACCCCCTCACCCTGTTTTCCTGTCCCAAACTTCCTCCGTGACTGCGGGACCTTTGCCCAAACTACGGAACCATCCCCTCAACTCCAGACTTGATCCAGATTCTGCCTGTTTTTCTACTCCTGTCCTTTCTTTGGTCCGGGGTCCCGTCCAAGGTCCCAGGTTGGACGTAGCTGTCACCAGCCTGCACTGGTCTGTGACAGTTTCTCAGTCTTCTCTTGGCTTTTATGATCCTGACAGCGTTGAGGCGTGACGGGCAGGCATCCCGTAGCCTGTCCCCCGGTCTGGGTCCGTCTGGCATTTTTCTCCTGGTGGGATGGGGTGATGGAGTTGGGTAAGAGGACTGTAGAGGCAGGTGCCCTTCTCGTGTGTGTCATGTCCTGTCAGGGGTGCATGATGTCGGAGTGACGGCCCGGGGACGGTCACGTGCTCCCTTGGTTCGGATGGGCTCTGCCGCTTCTCCACCCCTCCCCTTGGCGTGCCTGCTCCCGGGAAGCGGGTGTCTGAGTCCAGCCCATCCTCAGCTCTGCCTCTCAGGCCTGGGATGTGAGACAAGTCCTCCTTTCTCCCAGGAGGTGGTCCCCGGCCCGGGCCTCCAGCTCCAGGTGGGAGAACAACGGGGAGAGGGAGGGCCCCCCTGTGCCTGCACTGGAGGGAAGACGGGTGCCCATCCTGGGGAGCACTGTGATCTTCATGCTCTTAAAGCAGCAGGCTGCCTTTTAGAGGCGAGGAAGGGGCTTGTCCCAGCTCTCCAGCCTCCAGACTGATGGCTGTGGGGGCCAGAGCTCCTGTCAGCCCCCTGCCCCTCTGTGCCCTGCTGTTTGGTGAGGGGCTGCTGGAGGCTTCCAGAGCCCCTTTCTGTCTCTGCTGCATCAGCTCTGACCCCTGCCCTGTAGCTCTCTGGCACTGTGTCTTGGCCCGCAGGGTGCCGGCTGTGGTGAGCAATGGCGATGCCGTGGACACAGCTTTGTCCGGGGTCCGGCGCTCCAGCTGGAAGCGGAAGAGCTCCCGTCGAAGTAAGTCCCCCACCCCCCAACTCAGGTCTTAGTCCCCCCCCCCCCCACCCCAACCATACAGGGGTGGTGCCAGGATAACCTGAGTCCCCTCCTCTAAGCCCAGAGAGCTGATAGGGGGTAGGAGTCGGGGCTCTGGGAGCTGAGTGGTCGTCCTTCCTGGCTGGGTTGCCGTGGGCTGGGTGGCAGTCCTGGGGTGGACTGGACACTGTCCACGCTTGGCAGTTGCCCCCATTTGCCCAGAGAGCCCCAGTCCAGGAGTGACCACACATTCGCCGTTCGTTGGCTCCTCACGTGCTTCCGAGCAGTGGGTGGGGGTCCCCGCCACCAAGACGAGGTTCCTCTGGGAGCAGAGCCAGACTCTCAGGCAGGCGGCTCCCACGAAGAGGGCAGGTGGCAGAGTGGGACAGCCCCTGTGTCCCTGAGCCAGGGAGCCAGGCGTGGGGTCAGGGGAAGAGTGTCCAGCTTGTGCAGGAGCCGGAGGGAGCAGTGAGCTCGGAGTGATGGATGGAGCGCCCCATCGGCGGGGCAGCCGGGCGAGGGGAGGCTGCCGCCTCCCCGGCTCCTCCTGGGCCTCAGGGGCCACACTTTTCCGAAGGCAACGGGGAGCCAGGAGAGGCTGGTGATGCGGCCGCGTTTGCATTTCATTCCTCCCCTGGGGGGTGGGGGTGTAGCTAGGAGACAGGAGACAGAGTGGGGTGGGCTGGACCCCTGAGGAGACTGGGAAGGGGGAGGAGGAGCCCGGAGCTGGGGACCTGGACAGAGGCGGCCAGGTCTGAAGCCACCGGGAGGCAGAGTCTGTGGGGGGAAGGCAAGGAGGTCGAAATGAGGCTCTGACAGGGTCTGGGCCCCCGGGGCAGCTGGAGGCATCACAGTTAGGATGGCGAGGCCTCAGAGGCCCCAGGCCTTCCCAGAGGGCTGTGGGGCAAGGACAGTCACCCGTCAGGCGTGGCGACTGTCTTTCGAAACCCTTGCTCTGCAGGGGCCCTGTGCCCCTAAGGAGGGCAGAGAGCGGGCACAGTTTTGGGGAAAGACCTCATTACATTTTGCATCTACTGGGCTACTGTCATGGGCGGGGGGCACGCCCTGCCCTGCTCACAGACCTCCCAGTGCCTTGCTTGGGGACTAAGCTCTGTCTCATGTGTGCTCATTTGCTGAAAGCTTCACCAGTCAGGACTCTGCTGGCTGGGTTTTGGGGGAACTCTTCTTAATCCCACTCTCCAGGTGCACCCCCCTCCCCTATTTCCACTTCTCACTAGGGCTGGTTGGCCCTCCCTGCCTCTGGGTGGGAGGTGGGGGTAGCACTGGGGGCCTGGGTCGCTGAAAATGTGCCCTGGGTGCTGGGTCTGCTCCCTGCTCCCTGCTCGCTGCAGGTGCCCTCAGCCAGGGGGGCAGTCTGTGGGTGGCAGGGGGCAGGGGGGTCTGGGAGAGGTGGGGGTGGAGGGGTAGAGAGAAGAGGCGGGACAGTGTCCTCTGAGAGCGGCGGGCAGGGGCTCCCTGGGGCCCCGGCTGCCCGGCGCTGATGCTGGCGGGGGAGCTGCCAGCTGGTGCAGCTGATGTCAGTCTGGCAGCCGCCTCCGCCCGGGCCGCCCCAGCCTGACTCCCGCTCTGTCCTCTCCTTCTTCACGCCCAGTCGACCGGTTCACCTTCCCCGCCCTGGACGAGGATGTGATTTATGACGACGTCCCGTGTGAGAGCTTGGATGCCCACCAGCCCGGTAGGCCCTTTCCTGCTTCCCTGCTTCTCTGGGGCTGCGTGGGAGGGGCGGGGACTGGGGACCGTCTGTCTTCTCCTTCCATTTCCATCCCTCCTCACCCAGCCAACGGCCCCTCCTTCCTGCTTTTAAAAACCACTGGAGTCATCCGGGCAGAGTGGGAGATGGCTGAGGGTGGGGCCGGGCTGGGGCGGGGCTGGGCTAGGGCCTCTTGGCAGGATCGCTCTGGCTAAAGGGTCTCGGGCCAGTTATTTCTCCTCTCCAATCCTCGATTCCTCCCTTAGGACAATGGGGGACAGTCTGGGCCTGCAGGGAAAGTGACAGCTTGTTACGCTGAACGGGGAAGCGGAGAAAGCTGGGGAGCCTGTGCCCTGCTCTGTAGCAAGGCCCTCAGTGGCCCGGAGGGCAGGGAGATTGTGGCCTCAGACAGCGGGGCGGGGTGGGGTGGGGTGGGGTGGGTCCTGCTGGAGCTGGACCCAACTTTCTCACCCAGGGGGAGGGTTGTTTATGATCACCATCTTTGCTTGAACACATGAGGCCAGTGACTCTCACGTTTGACTCTGCTTTGAGACTTTGATTTGGGCATATTATGTCCTCATCCTACAAAGAAATTGCAGGGGCAGGGCTGGGGTTTGAACCCTGGTCATTCTGACTTCCAGTCCAGTGCTCTGTCCCCTCCCCCAGGAGGACTTGGGCAGTGTCTGCTGCCAGATGACTCTCACTATTCAATCAACCTCACGAGGTCAGCAGGGCCAGGCTATGGCTCCAGTTGAGTTGCATCAGAGAGGTTAAGCCACCAGCCCCAGATCACACAGCCAAGATTTTATGGATATCTGCCTGACCCTTGCCTGTTCTTTTTTAAATTTTTGTTTATTGATTTTTTTTTTTCTTTTTGGAGAGAGAGAGAGAGAAAGGGAGAGGCACAGAGAAAGAATCAAACCCGCAACCTTGACATATTGGGATGACACTTCAACCAACTGAGCCACCCAGCCAGGGCCTGACCCTTGCTTTTACTTTTTTTTTTCTTTTAAAAAATATATTTTTATTGATTTCAGAGAGGAAGGGAGAGGGAGGGAGGGAGGGAGGGAGAGAGAGAGAGAGAGAGAGAGAGAGAGAGAGAGAGAGAGAGAGAGAAACATCAATGATGAGAGAGAATCACAGATTGGCTGCCTCTTACACATCCCCCACTGGGGATCCAGCCCGCAACCCGGCCATGTACCCTGACCAGGATTCGAACCATGAACTTCAAGTTCTAGGTCGACTCTCAACCACTGAGCCTCTCTGGCTGGGCTGACTCTTGCTTCTTGCTATTACCCCATTCTACCGAGGTGCAGGCCACCCACACTAGTGGACTCTCAGCCCTGGGTTCCGGTCTCGGCTCTGCCATTGATCAGGGCCCAGGGATCTGGGCCTTTGGGCCAGAAACATTTTATTTATGTTTCTTCATATAAAATCAGACCGTCATCCTGACCTCACAGGACTTTGGGGAGGGTCACAGCAGAGGACTTCTGCTTCATCTCTCGGGGCCTCAGTCGATGCATCTGTCAAGTGGGGGCAGGACAGCTGGGTGCTTGGTGAGGGTGCCAACAGAGAGACACGGAGCGCTGAGCGGTGGCCTGAACGCTTTGGGAAGGGCTGTGATCTTGAGCACCAGCGAAGCCTGAGGCCCCAGGAAGCGGAGGGCGGGGACAGGACGAGAGCTGCTGGGAGGTCCCCGAGGCCGAGGGTTTGGCACAGGCCCAGGAATCTGGTGGCACGGCGTCCCCTGGAGGAGCGTTTCGAGATGAGCCCAGGATGGGGGGGCTTCCTTACAAAGCGGTGAATGGATGGGGCCCGCCCAGCCCGGGAGTCTGCGGCCCCTCCCGTTCACTGCCTGACCTCGGACAAGTCATCTGTGAATGGAGAGGCGATGACTTGCCACCTGCTGACCTGCAGGGCTGCTGGGAAAATTCATGGGGAGCTGGTGGCCCCTGGGAGGTGGGGAGGGAGATATATGGCGTGCCATCCTGGTTCTTCCTCGGGGGCAGCCCCAAGCATTGGTGGGGCCCGCACTGCAGTAATAGGACAATCCACCCAGCCTCACTGGAAAGGTCACCGCCTCGTCACCAGCTGCTCCACTCCCTGAAAACATTAGTCACTATTAATCTTTTGCTTAAAAATACCCTCATGCTCCTGCCTGATCCTGGGGCCCTAGTTTCCAGCTAAGCCTCAGTGCGCCGTTTGGTTCTTTGGCTGCCAACCTTCCAGGCCCCCGCCCCCCGCTTTCCCGAGCGGTGCAGGTGCGGGCTCGAGGTCAGTGCGATAACACAGAGCCCACCTACGGCCCCCACCGGGAAGGATCCGGAGCTCCCTGCTAGAGCGTTCCGTACATATTTTATTTATTCCACCTCCTGCTTATTACCGCCCCGTCTTACAGAGAGGCCTCCGGAGACCAGCACTGCCCTCCCCAGCACACGTGCTTTGTGAGCAGATTAAGCCCCTTCCCGGTGCCGGGTTTTCCCCGTGTTGACAACAGCCTTTTCATCTGCCAGCATTTTTGGCCTGGCCTCACTTTTGTGAGGTTTGCAGTTCAGTTCTTCGGGTTACTGACCCGGAAGCGAAGCCCCGAAGGGTGAAAGGGAAGCCCATGGTCTCGCAGTGGCGGAGCTGGGGCTGTACGGGGACCCGTGTTCCAGTCCCAGGACAGTCTATGAGCACATCTCACACCCATGTGACAGAGACCCCAAGAGTGCCCAGGCCCTGGTGGCACCGCCTCTCTAGGCTAGTGGACTCTCTGGTCTTTGTCCCCAAGTTTTCGGTTCAAGGCATTTTCTGTGGGGCCTTGAAGAAAAGGGACCACTCCTGGACATTGGAGCAGGTGCACCCCCTACTGGACCATTGAGGGAAAGAGGCTTGGTGTGAAGGATCCTGGCTCATGGAATGCTGGACCATCTCGGCTTACTCCCAGGATGCTGAGGCCAGGGCTGAGGGCCCCAGTCAGGACTTGCTCCTCCATCTCCTCTTTTCTTTCTTTCTTTCTTCTTCTTCTTTTTTTTAATCCTGACCTGAGGATATTTTCCCATTGAATTATAGAGAGAGTGGAAGAGAGAGGGAAAGACAGAGGGAAATATCGATGTGAGAGAAACACATCGATTGGTTGCCTCCTGCATGAGCCCTGACCAGGGCCTGGGCTGGGGAGGAGCTTGCCACCGAAGTACGAGTCCTTGATTGGAATCGAACCCGGGACCCTTCAGTCCTCAGGCCGACGCTTTGTCTACTGACCCAAATCGGCCAGGGCCACCTTATCTTTTCTACAAAAAAATGCCTCTGAGGCCTGGGATGAGCACCGAGACCCCAGAAAAGTAATGCTGACAATGACAGGAAATCAGAGAGCCTGTCTGGTGCTGGACACATTTCTTGGGCCTTTGTACGCTTTCTCGTGTCCGCTTCTCTTGACCCAGTGGCGGTTGTGTTGTTCTCACTTCTGTTGTATGGACAAGCAAGTGGAGGCGGAGCTCCAGGACCAGATGATATGCACCCATACTCCCCCCCCCCCCCCCCATGCACCAGGGCTCAGAAGTGGGGTCTGGTGGGCGTGGCCTTGGGCCTCCGCTCACCACTCACCAGCTTGCGCCTTGGCCAGCAGGGGCGGAGAGGAGCCTGCTGTACGAGGATGTGCGCCGGGACGGGGCGCCCAGGGAGGCCGAGGACCTAGGCTGGAGCTCCAGCGAGTTTGAGAGCTACAGCGAGGACTCCGAGGAGGAGGCCAAGCCGGAGGCAGAGCCTGCCAGGCCCCGTGTGTCCTTCCAGCCCAAGGTGAGCAGGCGGGGGCGTCTCTCAGGCTCCTGGGACCCCCTTGGGGAGGGAAACGATGTGGGTGGTGAGAGCCAGGCCTGAGACTCATAGCTAAACAGTGATTCCCAGGAACGTGTGAGGCGGGAGGGGCCCTAGAACAGAAGCTGACCTGCGGGCCTTGATGTTTGGCGGTGGAGAGCCCTGAACCGGGGGTGGGCGTGGCTCATCCCTGGCACAGATGTTCTCTGCCCGGTGTCCATGGCAGATCCTGGCGTTGATCAGGATGCTCCTGGGCTCAGGTCTGGTTTCAGAATCTGGTAGTCTGCCTGGAACGGGGTGCATCCAGCTGATCTCAGGGAAGGAGCAGAGGCCGAGAGGAGGGTGGCTTGCCTGGCCCCCCTCTCCTGGGACAGTCTCACTGCTCCCATTCATTCTATGGACGCTTCCCGAAGGCAGACCCAGGCCTGGCTGAGATTTGGGATTTCGTGGGAGCAGCTTCTTACTGACGGACCCGAGGTGACTGGGTTCCTCTCAGGCTTCTTCCGAAAAGACACACACAGGCAGGCACGGGCAGCCTGGAGGCGGGGCAGGGACAAGGCAGGGGGCCTCGATCTGGGCTGGGATTGGGGGGGCCTCCAAGTTTTCCCTTGTGCTTCCTGCCCCTTTCTAAGTGTGGGGATCCCCTCAGACAAGGCTCCCCCAAGTCCTCAGAAAGCCTGGGAGCGAGCAGTGGCCTTGACATGCTGCCAGCAAAACAGTTGGGCATCTGTGACACCTACTGTGTGCTTAGGCCACATCTTAGGGTGTGGGCTGGGGTACACGGGAACAGGAAGATCCACCCAGGCTCCGGGAACCTTTGAGGTTTAGGAGGAGATACCGAATATGGGACAATTTGTCAAGAATGAAGACAAAATGGCGTTCTGTAACCGTGAGCCCTGCCATCTATGGTGCCTGCCTGACACGGCGGGATCTGGGGGGGTGGTCAGGGGGCGCCCAGGAGAGAGGAGCTGGGAGCTGGGGTGCAGCAGCCGGAGGAGATGGAAAGGTGGCTTGGGCTAAAGGGGTGGCCTGGCGGAGGCCAGGAACAGGCTGTTCCTGCTTCTGTCCTCAAAGGAGCAGCATGCACCACTTAAGAGAGAGAGGGGCTTCCGTTATGAAGCCACCACGCCCCCTGGGCAGCCTCTCTGTAGGAGGGTGGGATGTGCACATCTCAGCCGGCTCCTGGTCGTGGGAGCAAGTGGCCTTGATGCCTAGGCCAGCCATTTTCTCAGCCTCTGGCTGCCCCTCCTCATCCCCCCAGCCATGTCCCCAGCCCTGCCTTCTTGCTGGGGCCTGGGAGGGTACCGTAGGCACCTCTCAGAGGGCAGGAGGCATGGGGGTGCTGAGTTGGCGCTCTCTGGTGGTGGCCTTCAGACTGGCATGGGCATCGGGATCACGTGGTAGCTGGTTGATCACCTGCTCAGGGACTCTGGCTCAAGGTTCGGGGGTGGCAGGGCAAGCTGCCTTTTAACCAGCGCTCTGCCCCAGGGGATGCCAGGGGCCAGGGAGCACTCTGAGAGTGCGGGGCTGGCCCTCCTCGGGACCTGGCCCCAGGGTTGGGGGTCTCTGGTTGCTGCCTTGAGCTCAGGTCCCCCATACCCTGAGGCTGGGGCTTTGGGCTCTCCTCAGCAGACAATGTTCTTGGAATTTCTAACCATGGGGACTTTTTCTCTGGAGGTGGAGCCAACGCCCTCCTGCTGCCTGAACAGCAGGCTCCCAGGACAGGGGGTTGACGAGGGGCCCTTCCTTCAGCACCCACCTCTGCCGGGGACCCCCTGGCCCTGCCTGCGGTGCTCTGCCCTTGGAGCTTCTCGGACGCACCTGCTCCCTTGCCTGGCGCTGCAGCGGCTGATGCTTCGGGGCCACCGCTGCTTGGCGTGCTGTGTGGCTGCGGGCGCTGGGCAGCAGAGACCAGGAAGGGTTGTGTCCTGTCCTTGGAGACCAGAGGGGCTGGCACCCTGCCCTGCTGCCAGAGAACGAGTGGACTTCCTCCTCCTCTCGTCTCGAGAGGCCGCTCTCGACGGGTGGACTTTTGCCAAAGGAAGTGACCGCAGGGTGTGCAGAGGGACCTGCTTGGAAGCAGCCGGCCCGGGTGTAAGCAGGAGCCGGGTCCTCTTCCGTTAACAGTACCTGCTGGCTGCCTCCCAGCGGCAGGTGTTAATTTTTTCCCCAGTTGTGGAGTGGGCTGCTTGAACTTGGTCACTTTCTGACTGTGACCTCTTCATAATTAAGGTCACTGTGACCCTGTGGTCAGGGGACGGGGCGGAAAAGCAGCTCTGACCTCAGCCTTGTTGGCTCCCCTGCGCGGATCTGGCCGGTTCTGCAGGAGACTTCCGGTCCTGGGTCTTCTGACCCAGGGCATCAGGCCCACGGGGACTTTATGGTTTTACTGTGTCGATCTTATTTGCAGATGGAACAGAACTCAGTACAAACTCCAAGCTCCCCAGTTTAGGGGGGTCTCGGTGACACACAGAAGGATCCCTGTCCGGTTACTTCTTTGTCTAACAATCATGAACGTTTGCCTGGCGTGGTACAGCTTTCCAACAGTTTCATTTTGTTTTCCTAACACCCTAGAGTGGCTGGTATCATGGGCATTAAGAGTCTCATTTTATTCCTCAGAGACCCTAAGTGACCGAAGCTCAGGGAGGTTAGATGACGTGGTCAGGGTCACACAGCCAGCGAGGGGCAGAGCCACACTCATCACATATCATGTGACAAAAAATACTCCATCCATCCATTCATCCATCCATTCATCGATCCATCCATCCATCCATCCATCTATCCTTCTGTCCATCCCACCATCTATCCACCCAGCTATTCAACAGAGGGTGAGCACTTATTTGAATAAGATGAGCGCTTCCACTTTTTGAGGAATCACCAAGCTCTCGCTATAGTAAATGTGTCATCACTGTAATCTCCTCAGCCACTCTGTGACGTGGCTGTGGGGAAGCTGGAACTCAGGTGGGGAGACCTGCCAGTGAGTAAGCGGGGCGGGTGATTTGGGTGCAGGCTCGCCGCCTCCAGAGCTCAGACTCTCGCTCTCCCTGCTTGCCTGCTGCTCTAAAGGACACTCTCTCGGTCTTGTGTGTACTTGGCCCAGTATCGCCCTTGCTTATACACGTCATGCATTTAATGTCTATCTGATCATCTGTCCATCCATCCATCCATCTTCCCAGACAGTGTGTAAGCAGTCACCCATCCATCCTTACATTCAGTCCTCCTTCCCTTTGTCCCTCCCTCCCTTCCTCCCTCTACGTATCCACCCCTTCCTCCCGTGGTGTGCTAGAGCCAGCTTGGCCTTGCTCACAAGAACCAAAGAACCAATTGTGAGTGTCTCTTTCCAAGTTCACATTCAGTGATTCAGGTTGGTAGCTTGAAATGGGTTAGGTAGGAGCATTTACACCACAGGAATGCTACAAAGCTGAGCTCTTCTGCCTGGAGAACTGGTTGTTCATGTTTATCAGCACAGCACTGTGTATCATCCACCAATCCATTCATCCTTTTATTTTTCCATTCATCTTACTGTCTAGTCACCCCTCCATCCATTTGCCCTGCTATGCAGTCACCTAACTAAATTTATCCATTTGCTCACCTATCCATTTATCTCTCCATCCATCTATTCATCCATCCATCCATCCATCCATCCATCCATCATCTATCCATAAGCCTGTCCATCTACCCATCTGCCTGTCTATTTTGCATCCATCTGTCCAACCATCCCTTCATCCATTCACCCATCTTTCTGTGCATCTTTCTATTCATCCACGTATCCCCTCGCCCACCTGTTCCGCCCATCCATCTACCTGCCATCCATCCATCTCACAAAGTTGCCAAGAACCTCTGATGTCACAAGCCCCCTGGGGGGGTGGTGGGGAGATGACAGACACAGTCCTTGTCCTCCCAGCATTGCACCCTTCCCTGAGAGGTGCCTGGGCTACTCCCCTGCCGCCTCTCCTCCCCAGCAGCGGGGTTCCCTGCCGCAGACACCGGCCTGGCTTCCTGACATTTTGGGGTGAAGGGGGTGTAGGGCGATGCTGGAGCCAGTCCAGGCAGGAGGCTGGCTGGACTGCTGCCCGGGCCTTGGCCAAGCCCAGCCCCCCAATCCCGCCTGCTCCGCGTTGTCCATCCGCCACCTTACCTGAGTCTCCTTTTTGTTCTGTTGTCCCTGTTTTGTCTCCTCCCTGTCCCGCCTGTTCCTCTCGCCTGCTCTCCTTCTGCCTGGCCGCTTGGGGGCTCCAGCTTTCTCCAGACCTGACTAGGCTAAAGGAGAGATACACCAGGACTAAGAGAGACATCTTGGCTTTAAGAGTTGGGGGGAGAGACATGCAGGAGCTGAAGCACAAGTACGATTGTAAGGTATTGTTTGTCTGTCCCTCCCACGTCCTGGGCCGCAGAGGGTGGGCCGAGCCCTGGGCTGCCCCCGAGACCGGAACTGGCCATGGGGCGCACCTGGGCAGGAGCTGGTCGGCGCCTCAACGGGCCTGTTTCTTTCCATGCTCTTACCTCTCATTTGCTCCCCACCCTCAAGCGAAGCCTTATCGGTACAGGAAGTCCTGGGCGGGCTTTCAAACTCAGGGCCTTGGAGTTTGAAACGCGCAGATTTCTGAGCTCCGCCCCCCGAAGACTCGGAGTCTGCAAGTCGGGACCAAGGCCTTGCAGTCTGCGTATTTAATAACCATGGTGGGGGCGCGGAGTTGGGTTACATGGACATCTTCCCCGTCCTGTTCAGAGAGATTCAGGGTACCTGCTTCTCAGATGGGACCCAGACCGCTGGATAACGATGCTGCTGACAGCAGTAGCTTCCATTCATTGAGTGACTACCATGTGCTATGGGGGTGGAAGGCCCGAAGGCCTGGGTTTGAATCCCCATCCCACCACTTTCTCTCTGTGTGATCCTGGGCAGGTCTCTTGACCTCTCTGACCTCGGTTTCCTGGCCTGAGAAATGGGGGCATCAGCAATAGCAGCCCCTGGGGTGGATGCAAGTATGAGCTCAGGCCTGTGACGTGCTCGGTGCTGCACTCAGCACAGCCCGGGCGCTCCGTGAATGGTGGCAGTGTGACTATGCCTGCCTTGTCTGTCCCCAGGGCCCCCTGCAGGCAGGTGTTAGTGAGGATGGTGAGAGTCCCACCGGTGTCAGCCTCAGAGCTGGGCTTCACACCTGCACTCTCCAGCCGTGGCACTGTCCCCGTCAGACCCCGAGGCCTCCCAGGGGGAGGAGAAGAGGCACCCTACAGCGTGCGGGCCCTTTTACAGCTGCCCCGAGAGGCTCGGCGCCTGGGGTCGGGCAGGTTGAACTCCTTGGGAAGCCGAGGCCAGAGAGGAGCGGGGAGCACCTGGAGGACGAGAGGCCCCAACCAGCGCTTTTCCCGGCCGGCCTCTGCACCGTGAGGGTGGGTGGGAGTGGCAGGCTGACTCAGGGACCCCTCTGGGGTACCCACCTGCTCTTTCACTGCCCAGGAAAATGCCAACAGGAAGGCTGCAGGTGGTTCCCCCACAGACCACGTGGGGAGTTCCTAGGACAGCCCTGCAGGTGGCGCTCTGCCAGGCCGGGAACTGGGCTCCAGGACAGAGGTTTCCCATCTGAGCGTCTTCATGCAGTTTGGGGTCGACATCTGTCCCTCTTGTTAGTTCTCACAAGAACGTTTATGACCCTCCCACCCAAAGGCCAGGCACTGCCACCCTCGCATTGTCCTGTGGAGGCGAGGAGGGGCTGGGCCGTTCCTCCCCCACCCTCTGCTGGTTGTTTCTAGAAAGCTGGCCTAGTTCCTGAAAAGCGCCACCCTGCCCCCAGCCTCATCCCCTACTGGTTTCCAGCAAGCCTTCCTCTCCCAGACCCCATGGAGCGCCCGCCCCTTCCGCTGGGGCCCCAGGGGGTGTTTGGAGGAAGGAGGTCGGAAGAGCAGAGACCAGGCCCCCCTCGCCCATGAGTGCTCCCAGTTACATCAGAGACTTCAGGAAGGAGAGGGTGTCCTTGGCAGGCACTGCCCGTGATGCTAGCCGAGGGGTTATTTAGATTCAAATGAATGAAAATGAAATAGAGTTTGGGTCCCCAGTCGCACCAGCCACTTTTCCAATGTCCGAAAGTTGCGTGGGGTTAGCGGCTGCCGCGCTGGCAGCACAGAGAGGAAGCATGTCCGTCCCTGTGGAAGCTTCTCTCAGTGGCGCTGGCTGTGCGTCGGAGAAGATGCCAGGGCTGGGCTGGGTGTGGGGGTAAAGAATGAGTTAGGGGACAGCAGCTCTGTTTGCAGGCCAGGGCTCCCCCAGCGCCCAGGGTGCCCGCTTCCCCTCCCAGGCACGCCTCCTCTGTGCCCGCGTTCTGCTTAGCTTGCTATGCTCGGCCCTCCCCGCCCAGGGGAAGCTGCGCCCCGCTCTGTGGCAACTTCAGCCTTCCCCCCTTCCCCGGACTGTGGCTCAGTAAGAAAGCTGGCTGTTTGGGGGCACGGGACGGTTCCTCCCTCGGGTTCTGCAGGTGGGATGGGAGTGTGTACTCACCTCCTTTGGGTGGCCCCTCAAGTAACCCTGAAACCCTGCAGCTTGCTTTTCTGTCCAGCGTGCTGCCCCAGACCTGTCCGCTTGGTCCTCACGGCCCCGGTGAGTCTCAGCGAGAGCCCGAGGCTCCCGGAGGTCAAGACACGTCCAGAGCCATGTTGCTGGGCGTGGAGCCAGGCTAGGACCCCAGGCCTCGAGCCTTCCCCCACGTGTTTCCTCCCCTCGATTTGATGGGAGTGCAGTATGGTTAGTCCCAAAGGGGGAAAATCAAGTTAGGACCTCCCCTTGTCCATAAAGAGGGCTCCCCTAGAGAGATCCTCCTTCTCATCCTGTCCCAGGAGGTCTCCGGCAGTCTCGGGGCGCCCTGCCCCACCGTCCCTCTTGGCCTCTGCTGCCACCTCCCCGGGAGGGAACGGGCCCAGGGGGCTTGATGTTTGTCGTCCTGGCCTGGAGGCCTGGGCGGAGCTGGTGGCCCTTGGTGGCCGGTGGCCCAGGGCCTCCCTCCTCTTCTCTGACGAGTGTCTCTGCCTTTGTCCAGATGACCCAGTTCATGAAGGCTGCCCGGAGCGGGACCAAGGACGGGCTGGAGAAGACCAGGATCGCCGTCCTGCGCAAAGTGTCCTTCCTGCACCGGAAGGACGTCCTCGGTGAGGCCCTGGGCCGGCCTGGGGGAGGGTTGGTGCCCGGCCCTGGGGCAGCCGGACTGGGGGCGAGGTCACTGGTGTCTGGGCTCCTCTGGCGGTGGGTCTTGGGGACTGAACCCCACGTGTCAGGCCGATGTCCCAGCCTATTACCTATTTCTCTTGGAGGCGTGGCCTTCTCTTCCAGGGGAGGTGGGGCCTCTCCCTTTAGCACCCCTGCCCTTGGCCTTGGCCTTGGCCTCGGGCCTCCCGTGCTGTCTAGCTCACCTGGCCTCGCCTTTGAGTTCCGTTGTTCATTCCTTCCTTTATCTCCACCAGCCAGCACTTAGTGAGCACCTACTAAGGGCCATGCCCTAGCGGGGGAGACAGGCCTGCAGACAGGAAATGACAAGACAGGAAATGGCAGGCAGCATGGCGGCATGGTGGGGTGCCTTGGTGCGAGGCGGGGAAGACGGGCATGGGATGTGGGATTGAAGGGACAGGGAAGGGCTGGGAGCAGGAGAGGGAGACCCAGGTCAGTCAGCAGGAGGGTAGGGGAGGGACGGGTGCTCCTGGCTCAGAAAGGAGCCTGTGCAAGGCCGGAAGGCGGGGCATAGATGTCCCAGAAATGATTTTCGTGATAGTTCACATTTATCGAGTATTCGTTGCTTGCCAGGCACTCCTAAGAGCTTTACAGCTCCTCACTTAATCCTAATAAGCACCAGACAGGACAGAGGCCTGCCCCGTTCGCGTTCAGAGAGGGGGGAGCAGGCGCAGCGGGGTTCGGTGACTGGCCTGGGGACCCACAGGCACGGAAGGGATGGAGGAGGCTCCTTCCTCCGGCTGGAGGGAGGGTGGGGGAGAGATGGGGCCAGGCCTGGGCTGTAGGCCAGGGAGACCTGAGGCTCTGCGCCCTCTTTTATTTCACTCTCTGTGCCTCAGTTTACTCATCCGGGCAATGGGCTAAGGTGGCATCTGTCTCAGGGGGCCGTGGTAAGGATGACCAAGGTAGTGCATGGAAAGAGCCTGGCTCAGCGCCCCCGTTCCAGTGTGGTAGGCGTTACTGTCAGTGTGTGTGTGTGTAGGTGTGTGTGTGTGTGTAGGTGTGTGTGGTTGTGTGTGTGTGTGTGTTGGATGGAGGGTGGTGGGGGGTGGCGCTAAGTGGAGTGTCTGGTGTCAGGACCGAATCTCTCTGCCCTGGGTCCAGATCCCAGCTCCGCTGCCTCCTGGCCATGTGACCTGCACAGTTAATCCCAGCAGCGCATACGCTGGGTGCAGCGCTAAACCTGTGCGGGTGCCCCGGCCCCGAGGGGAAGGGGACAGGCCCAAACGTAGTGGAGTGGCCCGGAGAAAGCAGGGGGGACAGGCGCGCTGGCTGGAAGCAGTTCCTGGTCACTGTCCCCACCCCCAGGCCAGCCAGGCCCTCCCTTCCCGGCCAGGGCTTCCTAAAGTGACCCTCCCCGCAGAGCGTTATTAATAGCTGTGGCAGGGCTCGAATCACCGGCCAAGAATGCTGCCCAGCGCCACATGGGGGAAGAGGAAGCCGCAGAGCCGGAGGCTGGGGTGGGTGCGGAGCGGTCGCCCGGGTGCCATGTGGGCCCAGAAGGAGGGCCTTCACCACCCCCACCCCCACCCCCACCCCCACACTGTGGTTCGCTGCCCCTCCTCCTCTTCCGTCTCCTGCTCAGGTAAGGGCCCACCTGCGTGTCCCTGCTCCCGGGAGGCACCGCCACTTCTTTCTTCCCAGTTTCCCCTCGGCGCCCACTTCCTGCTGCCCACGGCCGCTGCCATTGGGTGTCAGAGCCCCGAGCAGCCAGGGTCCCGACTCCCGTGTCCGCATCTCTCTCGTAGGGGCCAGACCTCCAAGGCCAGACCCTTGCCCTCTGCCAGCCTCCCCTTCTCTCTGCCTGAGCCTGTCTCCCTGCCCTCCATCTGAGACCCACGCCCACTCACGCCCACGGTGCCCCGCGGAAACCAGCTGAACTTTTCCCCTTTGGCATCTTCGCATATTTTTTTTGAAAGATGAAAACACGGAGCCAAACCGCTCGCTCTTTGGGGTCTTTCTTCTCCGTTTTGGGCATCCAGAAGAAAACTATTTTTAGTGCCGAATGCTGGGCTCCCAGGCAGCCGGGCCTGGCCAGGCCAGAAGTGGTTGGGTCTGAGCCGGGGCGAGGACTCTGGCGAGTGGATGCTGCTGTGTTTCCACCCTCGCTCATGGTTCTTTGGGGACGGGCTGTGGCAGGGGAGCGTGGCCGAGGATGTGGCCCCTGGGCTCTGACCCTGGGAGGCCCCAGGTGCCGCTCAGTCAGGGTGGCTCCCAGCTCCTGGAGCCAGAGCAGGGCGCGCTGCCCTGGCCTTGCGGTGTCACCAGCCTGTCTGACTTTCCAGGTGACTCGGAGGACGAGGACATGGGGCTCCTGGAGATCAGTGTCACAGACATGAAGCCCACAGCCCCGGAGCTGGGCCCCATGCCTGACGGCCTGAGCCCTCAGCAGGTCTGTGGGAGGAGCGGGGTGGGGTGGGGTGGGTGGGAGTCTTCAGGGGAAGGAAAGTTGGGGTCCCAGCTGATTGCCTGTGGCCACAAGGTCTGCATCTTGAAGGGGAAGTGATGATTGGGGGCTCTTAGCTGAACCCCAACTGGAGCCTCTTGGGTTCTCTTCCCAACCAGCTGCACAGACTTTCCAAACTGGGCACCGAGGGCCCCAAGGATCCCCACATTCTGGTCCCTGGCGGTGGGTCCCCCTTCATACCCCCCTGAATCTGGAGCCTCCCTTCCCTCACCCATGGCTCCGACTTACCTGTTTCAAATGAAGGTGCTGTTTTGACGGAAGGGACCACATTTAAAAGGGCTGAGACACACTGAGCTCCTCTGGCTCCGAGAGGCCTGAGCGAGGGGCCCGGTCCCACCCTCCGTCCACCTGTCGTCAGGCTGGGGTCCGAGTCCCACGGGCTTCCCCTTCGAGCCTGCTCCGAGCCGTGTCTTCCTCCTCCCAGCGTCTCCCAGCGTCACAACGAGTCGGGCGGCTCTGCTCCGAGACCCCGGCTGTCATGTCGGTTCCCCCCCAATCTGGGTTTTCCCAGCCCCGGGGCCAGCGGGAGAGACCTGCTTCCCTCTGGTTGTGAGGACGCTAAGCAAGATGTATTCGGGGCACCAAGCTCAGTGAAGGGGTTTGCCACCTTTTGGGGGTACAGAAAACCCCGATGTCTGGCCTCTTAATCAGGGGCATGGGGCTGCACCTCTCGTCTTGGGAGGCCAGCCGCCTGCTTCCTTTGTTTCTGTGACCCTGGCCCCTGATCGCACTAGGATGGTGACCCCACTTCCCGCCCCAATGCAGGCAGCCACTGTCCCGCTCAGCCCAGGGCCCCCCTTCCTGGTGTCGGCTGGTCGCTCTGCCCAGGAGCCTGCGAGTTCCTGGCTCAGGCAAGATGAGTTACTCTAGGCCAGTGGTCGACAAATTGCGGCTCTCGAGCCACGGTTTGCCGCTCTGTTGTCTAATGAGTTTGCTGACCACTGCATAAGGCATTACCCTTACCCAGAAGTTTTGACTTCAGCTTATAGACATTAGTACATTATTAAAGTTTTTTTTTTTTTTAAGTGTTTTTCCCTAAGGCAGTGGTCGGCAAACTCATTAGTCAGCAGAGCAGCAAGTCTCGGCTCTAGAGCCGCATCTGGCTCGCGAGCCGCAGTTTGCCGACCACTGCTCTAGGCCAGTGGCTTTTGACCAAGGTGATTTTGTGACCCGGGGGCCATGGGGCAAGGTCTGCTTGTCCCAACTGGGAGATGCTGCTGGGATCTCGGGGTCACGGCCTGGGATGCCGCTAAGCATCTGACAGTACGCTCCACAGAGTCATCTGGCCTTAACTGTCAGTGCGGTTGAGAACTCTGTTCTGGGAGCAGCTTGGGCACCGGAGGGGGGTGGGGGGTCGTCCAGGGCCCCCTCTCCCCATTTTGCAGACTGGGGAGCACGGGTGTTTCTCTGGGGAGCACAGGTATTTCTCTGGGGTGGGCAGGGGCCCTGGAAGGAAATGCTGGGCCTCCAGGCCCATTGGTCCCAGGGAGGGACGGGTCCCTTAGTTACCAGCTCCTCTGGGCACTGGGCTCCTTTCCCCGTCACCGGGGTTCTGCACACAGTAGGTCTGCTCTGTGCCACGGTTGGGGCAGGCGCTGACCGAGCTCTCGGCCCGAGCAGGTGGTCCGGAGGCACATCCTGGGCTCCATCGTGCAGAGCGAAGGCAGCTACGTGGAGTCTTTGAAGCGGGTCCTTCAGGTACGACTCTGGGGCCCCAGGGAGAGGGGCGGGGCCCGCAGGGACACCTGGCAGGGAGTGTTTGGGGCCTGTGGGCAGTTTTATTTTATTTTTTATTTTATTTTATTTTTATTTATTTTTTTATTTATTTTTAAAAATATATTTTATTGATTTTTGTACAGAGAGGAAGGGAGAGAGATAGAGAGTCAGAAACATCAATGAGAGAGAGTCATCGATCAGCTGCCTCCTGCACACCCCCTACTGGGGATATGCCCACAACCAAGGTACATGCCCTTGATCGGAATCAAACCGGGACCTTTCAGTCCCCAAGCCGACGCTCTATCCATTGAGCCAAACCAGTCCCGGTCCTGTGGGCAGTTTTAAAGGACGGCAGCAAAGGCCAGCTCTTTGATGGGACAGCGGGACCCCAATGGGAGACATTAAGAGTTCCCGATGCCTTGGTGTTCACAGGAGGCCTGTGCTTTCAAACAGACTTGGGGTTCTGTTGAATGAGGGCTGTTCTGGAGGGTCCAGGGCACGGGGTCCCTTCTGTGCCTGAAAGGACCATGTCTTCCTCGCCCGCCTCTCTGGGAGCCCCTGGGACAGGGCCGTGCCTTCCCATAGTCCCAAAGCCCCCACGTTGGGGAAGGGGAGGCACCCTCTCTCGCCATCAGATGCCCAGGGATTGCTCGATGGTCATGTGACTCGATCAAGGTGTAGCCACCCGGTCTGTCGTTGGCATTCCTGAAACGGTGATTCTGCCGGGATGCTGTGGGCTCTCGGAGTGAGGCCAACAGGGGCGGGTGTTGTCGGGGTGGGAGCCACACAGAGGGGCCCGGTCCCCGGACCTCAGGCGGGTGGAGATGAAAACCCCTGTGTGTCTGACAAAGCTGGGGGTCGGGGGGTTCCCCGGGACATCATGGCCTCTGTCCGTCAGACAGACTGGCTCAGGCAGAGCTGAACAGGGGCAGCCCATCCTTGGGAGCTGACACCATGGAGTTCCTTCCAACCCAGCTTAACACAGAAGTTGGGGGCGGGGGAGTGGCTGTGGGTGGGCACAGAGGGGCCAGGAGGGTTACATCATGGAGATTCTTCTAGAAGACAGGCGAGGGGGAGTGAGGGAGACCTGCTCCCTCGACAGGAAGGCCCACGCCTGGCCCGCCGAGCTCTCGTTGGCCTTGGCCTGCTCACCCTCGCCTCCCTGCCCCCCCGCCCGGCAGGACTACCGCAACCCACTGGTGGAGATGGAGCCCAAGGCGCTGAGCCTGCGCAAGTGCCAGGTGGTGTTCTTCCGCGTGAAGGAGATCCTGCACTGCCACTCCATGTTCCAGATCGCCCTGTCCTCCCGCGTGGCCGAGTGGGACGCCACCGAGAAGATCGGCGATCTCTTCGTGGCTTCGGTGGGTGTCCCCAGGCTCTTTCCCCTGGGCCTACCCTCCCAGGAGAAACCACCACCTGTCTGACCTGGTGGCCATTTGGGCCAGCCTCCTGCCTCTGCTGCTCCCCTTGTCCGGGTCAGCTGGTTCACAGGTGGCAGGGCCTGAATCTGCCCTGGGGTCCAAGTGGGGGTAGGCATGACACCTTCCAATGCCCAGGGTGGCCCTGAGATGGCTGCAGGCTTGGTGCTGGGGGCCTCCAGGAGACCAGCCACTGTGGGCAGCCACCAGGGTCTGAAGGTCCCTGGCCGGGCACTCCCGGGTGACCACTGTTTGTGATGCTTAAACATCTACCTTGGCCCCCGGGGAATGTCCCAGGGTGGGGCGGAGGATGGGGGTGGGTGGGTTGGGAGACTCCTCAGCCCTGGATCACACTCCTGATCCTGGCCTGGTCTCTGCTCGGCTTTGCCGTGTCTGGCAGCTCTCGGGCCCTCTCCGACCCAGGTCCCCCCCAGTGGAATGCGGGTGTGTTAGAAATCCCTGGGCTCAGAGAGACTCATGAGCTAAGGAGGGTGACGTCAGTGGAATTCCACTCTGACCCGTCTGAGACATGTGGGTTCTGCTGAAAGAAAAAGGATTGAAAACCCGAGTGCTCAGCAGATCTGACCCCTGGCCAGTGCGTCCCGGGAGTGTGGAGTCAGGAGCAGCACCCGCATGGTGAAGGGCCGGGGGTTTATTTTCTGGGGTGTCACACCTCACCTGTGTGCGGGGCTGCCGTGCCATGGCAGGAGGAGCGCCAGGCTGTCCTTGTTCCCTGCCTCTTCCTCCCTGCGACCTCGGGGTCTCCTCCCCTCAGACTAGGTGAGATCCCCCAGGTGTCATCAGAGCAGCTGAGGTGGGTGTCAGTGAGGGGGGCGGGCGTGACCCTCCCGTGACCCTCCCACGCCTGTTTTAGTTCTCCAAGTCCATGGTGCTCGACGTGTACAGCGACTACGTGAACAACTTCACCAACGCCATGTCCATCATCAAGAAGGCCTGTCTCACCAAGCCCGCCTTCCTGGAGTTCCTCAAGGTGGGCTGGCGGGGGCTGCAGCCCCCTCAATGAGCGCTGGGGGCGGTGGTGGGGGAGGCCTTCTCAGAGGGGGGCTTTGGCCCAGCTTCAGGTGGCATGTTGCTTTGTGGGGGCACGTCTTTCCTTCGGGGCTCCCACAGTCCCATGGGAAGACAGGGGTTCCTCCCGCCCCCCAACAGGAGGGGGATGATGATGAGTGATAGTTAGCCTCTTGTGAGGGTCTCCAGGTATAGCTCAGGGTGTCGCTGGGCTGTCCCTTTTCTTATTATTGAATAAAAAAATATTTTTAAATTGATTTCAGAGAGGAAGGGAGAGGGAGAGAAAGATAGAAACATCAATGATGAGAGACTCATTGATTGGGTGCCCCCTACATACTCCTTCCTAGGGACGGAGCCCACAATCTGGGCATGTGCCCTGACCGGGAATCGGACCACAACCTCTTCCTTATTTGTAAAAGGGCAAGGAGGATTTCTCAAAGGGGTGTCTTGGGGTTCACGTGGGAGATTAGAGGTAAAAGGACCAAAGGCCTCATGTAGCTGTGGCCAGGCTCCCCCAGATTTCTTTGGGTGCTCAGTCAGGCCAGTCAGATGGAGGCCCTGCCTGCAGGGAGCACCCAGTGGAGGGTACAGGTGAGCCAGGAGCCGGGCCTCAGCTGAGGAACCCAGTGCCCTGGTCCAGGAGGGCGTCTGACATGGGTCCTGGGGCTACGCTGAAATTATAGCAGGTGGATATGGAGGAGGGGTGTGACAGGTGCAGGGTGGGGGCAAAGGTCAGAGGCAGGAGGATGTGGTTAGGTGAGTGCATCTGGTTGGATCCCGGGAGCACTGTTGCCAAGGAGTCTGGGAGAGGAGGCCCAGAGGCAGCTGCGCCCTATGTGGGCGGCCCTAGACCTGTAGGACAGTGTGCTTCAGGCAGTGGGAGCTGCTACGGAGTTTTGGGCCGGGCAGAGGGACATGGAGGCCAGTGGAGAGGCTGTGGCAGCAGCCTGGGTTACCAGGAAAGAGGGCCAGGATCTAGGTGACAGGTGTGTGGATGGAGTGGCAGGAACAGATGCAAGAGAGAGAACAGTAAGACCCCCGTGCCTGCCCCTCATCCTGGCCAGGCCCGGCTGCTTTCGTTTAAGTTAGGGGTGTCGAACTCAATCAGAGAAGGGGCCAAAATCTAAAATCCAGCCTAAATCGCGGGCTGAATGGTTTACTGAACAGTCATAAACTGTCATTGTGATGGAAACGCAGCGGAGTGCAGTGATGACAGCGCGGTGCGGGCCACATTGCAAGGCCTGGCGGGACGGATTTGGCCCGCGGGCCTTGTGTTTGACACATGTGGTTTAAGTGGAGGGAATGGTTGTCTCCATTATTGTAGAGACAGGACCACTGCAATAAATCGCTGAATTTTCCAGTTATGCTGTCAGTCCAGAGACCTCAACCTGAGTGCTCCAGTTTCTCCAGGCTGAGGGGCTGGGTGGGGACCCCGTGGTGGCCGGGAGCCCCGGCCCCGGGACCAGAGACCCCCCTGGCTCTTCTCTCAGGCCCGAGGCTGAGCAGAGTGCTGGGCCCGGGGAGAGGAGCCCATCCCAGGCGGCGTCTGCACCCGGGGGCGCGGGGGCCTCGCTGCAGCGGGTCAGCCAATGACGCCACCTCGTCTTCAACAGCGGCGGCAGGTGTGCAGCCCCGACCGCGTCACGCTCTACGGGCTGATGGTGAAGCCAATCCAGAGGTTCCCGCAGTTCATCCTCCTGCTTCAGGTACCGCCCGGGACTCTGCGGCCTCCTGCCAGCCCGGGCACGCCTGGAGGGTGGGGGCTCCCCTCTGCCATCTGCAGTCCCTGCATCTGCGGTGGACTGTGGGCGGGGCCTCTCCCCGCCCCGTCCCGCCTGGCCCCTCCCACTTCACTCCTGGAGGGGAGCCGATTTCCCCCGTCCCCATGTGGAATGCTGGTGGTGGGTGAGCCCAGGATTCTGGGAGGTAATGAAGGCGTGTGGAACCCAGGACCCGTGGGCTCTGGGCCGGGAGGAGAAGCTCAGGGAATGAGCTGACCTGGGCCACTTCAGGCTTCACAGGAAGTAGTAGACTCCCTCCCCTCATGTTCCTGCCCCACCCCATGCCCAGGGCCTGAGACCTTGGGACATCCTTGTTAGGGGTGAGCCTCGGCCCAGCTGGGAGGGCGGCTGCCAGCCGAGGGCCCCGGCAGTGTCCTCCTTTCTGTCCTCAGAGCTCATAGAGTGGCTGTCAGCATCGGTGCATCAGGGATGGGTCCACATGCTTACTATTTTTTCATTCATTCGCTGTTTCCTGAGGCCATGCTCTATGCCAAGAACCACCTATCCTGGCTGCAGGGTCTCCGTAGGGGCCTGGAGGCTGAGGCTTTGACCTTAGCCAGGGGAGGGTCTGTGAGAGTGAGGTCCTCAGCCCTGGTTCTCCCGGTCCTGCAGGACATGCTGAAGAATACCCCCCGAGGCCACCCGGACAGGCTCTCGCTGCAGCTGGCCCTCACGGAGCTGGAGACGCTGGCCGAGAAGCTCAATGAGCAGAAGCGGCTCGCTGACCAGGTGGCCGAGATCCAGCAGCTGACCAAGAGCATCAGCGACCGCAGCAGCCTCAACAAGGTGAGTGTCGGGGGCTCCACACCTGCGAGGGTGCCCTCACCTGTTCTGCAGCCTGGATCACCTCTCTGCCTCCTGCCTCCTGCCTCGTGGCCACCACCAGGTGGCAGTGTTCCTTGAGGGAGGGGCTTCCTTGCTTCTCTCTGTGCCCACAGACCTTACCTAGAGGATTAGTCAGCCTCACTGGCCCCCCACATTCGTTACTGTTCGTGCTACTTTAGGATAAAAGCTCATTTTTTTCATTCATGTCATTGCCGGTACATGTATGGGAAATGATAACCATATACTGTGCTTGAGCAAGTGGGCTCTTAGAGTTTGGGGTTTGAATCCTGATTTTGCTGCTGGTGCTCACTGTGTGGCCTCAGGGGAATCACACAACCTCTCTGAACCTCACTTGCTCCCACTGAAAGGGAGTCGGCAAAACAGCAGGTCTGGAGTCCTTAATACAAAGTGGCTATCGTCATTATCAGTGTTATTTTATTAAAGAAGAAGAAAGATGAAAAGTCCATGCTAGGTCTTGGGATTGCAGCTTAGGAATATTCTAGTGTGCCCCCACCCACAAAAAAAAAAAAAAATCTTGAAAAACTTTCAAATAAGCCTGTAGAGACCCCTGTTTTTAAAATACAAAGCCAGCCCCGCTGGTGTGGGTCAGGAGGTCACGGTTCGATTCCTGGTCAGGGCACATGCCTGGGTTGTGGGCTCGATCCCCAGGAGGGGCCATTCAGGAGGTAGCTGATTGATGACTCTCATCATTGATGTTCCTCTCTCTCTCTCTCCCTCTCCCTTCCTCTCTGAAATCAATAAAAACACATTAAAAAAAACCCAAAACAAAACAAAACACAAAGCCAGTACAAAAAAGTCACTTCCGAGAGCCACCTGCTGGCAGTCCTCTGTGTCCGAGGGGCATGTGACCTTGGCTGCCTGTGTGTGTACCCAGATCTGTACCGCGGGCTTCTCTCACATACCGGAGGGTGGAAGTCGGCCCAGATGGTCCGGGTGAGGCGACCCCGCCCAGGGCACATTGGAGGGAGCTTCAGTCGGTCCTTCTTTGGGGAAGTGACTTTGTGCTGGGTCATAAGGAGGTGCTCAGGTCTTTTTTGGGGAAAACTGGGAGCCTCTGGGCTCTGTGGGCCCGAAAGCAGAATGACTAAGGCCGGTGACTAAGGCCAGGGAGATTTCAGCCACGCGGGTGGGATGTTTTGTATAGGAAGGGTTGTCAGGAAAAAGCAGCCCTTTCCAGAAGGACTGCAGCCTTCCTGTATATAGTGCTCTCTAACCCACAGGGCCATTTACTTTTTATTTTTACATCTTTTCCACAGCCTGTGAACCTGGGCTGGGACAAGACAACCTGCAGGGCTTAAGACTCTCCCACCTCAGGCCAAATTCAGGCTGCTCATACGTTTTTGGGCCCACACAGTAGTTAAAAAAATAATTAAAAAAATGGAGCCTTAACCAGTTTGGCTTAGTGGATAGAGCATCGGCCTGCGGACTAAAGGGTCCCAGATTCAATTCCAGTCAAGGGCACGTACCTTGGTTGTGGGCACATCCCCAGTGGGGAGTGTGCAGGAGGCAGCTGATCAATGTTCCTCTCTCATCGATGTTTCTAACTCTCTATCCCTCTCCCTTCCTCTCTGTAAAAAAAAAAAAAAAAAAAAAAAAAAAATATATATATATATATATATATATATATATATATATATATATAAAATATATATATATTTTTAAAAGGAATTACCATATTTTTTGGACCATAAGATGCACTTTCCCCCCCCCCCCAGAAGTGGGGGGGAAAAGTCCCTGCGTCTTATGGTCCAAATATAGCCTACACATATACTTTAAAAAAAAAGTTTTTTTACTTGCCCGGCTCTGTGTGGTCTCTGTGTGCTTGCCTGGCTCTAAAATGGTTCTAAATGCTGCTGTTTACTTTACAGGGTTGATTACATGTGTTTATGACTGTGATGTTGGGTTTTAATGCACATAAAATATTTTAGGACACTGTTTCAGAATCTTTTTTTCTTCATTTCCCTTCTCTAAAAACTGGTGCGTCTTATGGTCCGGAGCGTCTTATGGTCCGAAAAATACGGTAGTTGTGAACATTTGAAAATGAAGAGCTATCCCATAAAAGACTTGTGGGTCCTCCTGAAGGATCGGAAGAGCTGGAAAACCTATAGGTGTTGGGCCAGGAACTTCTTACAGGGTAGCCCCTCCCCACGTTTCCCAGAGAGGTGCCCTGCTGGCCCCACAGGCATCTGGCTTTGCTTCACCTGTTCCAGGAGGAAAGAGATGGGGAAACAGATGGGGGAGAAGACAGAGCCTCCTTCTGGGGGACGTCGCCATCCGTGATTGATCCAGGTGGGCATGAAGGCTGGGCACTATCCTGTCCTCTTCCTGCCTCTAGGCAGGAGACCCTCTGGAAACGTCCATGCCTTCCATTTTGGAATGTCTCTGGAGAAAAGGACTTCGTTCAGCCCAGCCGTGGCCATCCATGCCTTGGAACTTCTTCTGTCTTCTGTGCTAGCTCCTCCGCTATAACCAGGAGGGCTTTTCCTGCCTCTGCTCACGCACCTGTGCAGCCGCCGTGGGGAGAGACCGTGGGAAAAGGAAGCCCTTTGCCCTAGCAGTTACTCTGGGAAGAGCCATCTCTTCTATTCCGCTCTGTCCCCCAGGGGGACCCGGGCAGGAAGGCGTGGTGGCCATTGGCTGGAGGTCAGGAAAACCTGTTGGTGTTGGGCAAGGAACTGCAGGCTCTGAGTCTGTTTCTCATGTAGGGGGTGTGCTTGCCAGGTCTGGATGCTGTGAAGAGGGTGGTGGCGGCCGCCCCCATGCCTTCCCCCTGCCAGGGCCCCCTTGGGCAATCTCAGACAGGCCAGTGGCTTTCCCCTGGTCCATCGCCCGGGGGGAAAGCAGAAGCGAAACAGGGTGGGCCCCAAACGGAACTGAGCGGCTGTTTCATAATGTGCCTGCTCCAGACCCTCTGGAGGCAGTTGTGCAACATCTGGATTTTCTCTTTCTTGTTCAGTCTGCCGAAGGCCCAGGGGACTTTCCTCTTCCAAGTTCTGGGTCCCGGCACACTTGGCAGTCTCTCACGGGCCCGCTGCCCTCAGGGTCCCAGCCCTGCCTCTGAGCTGGGCCAGCTCACTGGTAGAAGTAGTGGGAGGAGGTCGGCCTTGGCAGTTATGGGGGGAACCCGAGGAACCTCGAATCTTTTTCTTGTGTTCGGAGCAGCGGGCTCTCCCCTGACTCCGACAGCCCAGCCAGGAGCTGGAGGGACAGCGCCTGTGGCCTGGCTCCATCCAAGCTGCGTCTCAGAGGTCCCCTCACCTCTGGGCTCTCCGTTTCCTCCTCTGGGGATGGGCATGGCCTGGGGACCGCTGAGCAAATGAAACGAGAAGCAGAATGCTCAGTGCCGAGCTCCGTGCCCGCCCGGCGCACAGTAGGGTTTCGTACTGTTTGCACCTCTCTGTTGACACGAGACACGTGGTTTTTTTTTTTTGAGATCGACAGGCATTTTTCCAGGAGGGGTTGGGGGGCTTTGCCCTTTCCCTGGTGAGGGTGGGAAGGATGGGAGGAGAACTGTTGCCCTTGGAGTCATGGGTTTTGGGAATGAATTTTGCTACCCCCCCCCCCCCTGCAATATTCCTATTGGTAAACAGATGTTTTCCCAGGGGAACCCCAGGTGGGATGGTGGTCCCAGGGCTGGAGGGGGTTCTGGGTGTCCAGGCTGCAGAGAGGCTTGGGGCTCGAAGGCCCTTGGGCCACCTCAGAGGGTCGCCTAGTTGACCAGCAGACCCACCCCGCTCCATTGGGAGCCCTTCCCAGGGCCGAGAGTGGACAAGGCTGTTCAACAGGTCAGGGTGCAGGGACCGGACCCACTTCCAGGCTGGGGTCTCCCTGCGTGAGGCCACACCTCTTCGCGGGGAGCTCGGTCACAGACAGCAGCAGTGGGACAGCTGCCATCTCTGCAGTGTCAGCTCCGGGGGTGTCCCCCCTGCACTGTCACAGGGCCGGGGCGCAGAAGGGCCTGCGCTGGCTTGTAATTTGTAGTAACTTGAATGAGGGGCACATTTCCATTTCACTCCGGGCTTGGGAAGTTAGGCAGCCACATCTGCTCATGCGTTACCATGGTGACCTGAGGGTGGAGTTTGTTGCCCCACTTGACAGCTGAGGTGTGGGCAGGTGGAATGACCCCCCGGATGGCTTCCCAGCTGGTGCTCGGGGAGCCGGGGTTGAGGTCCCTGTGGTGCTGAACGGGCGGGGTTGCAGAGGGACGGCTGCAATGGCTGGCTCACCTGAGAGGGATGCTGCTGCCGGGCAGGGAGGGTGGTCAGGGGACCCAGCCTGTGGCCCTCCCAGGGCCTCCTGTCACCTGGAGGTGGAGGGCGAGGCCCTGCCTCCTCTGCCTCTCCCAGCCGCGGTCTCCTTTTGGCCAGAGAATTCTGGGTCTTCGGCCCGGTGATGTCCGTGTAACCGCCTGCACGCTTGTTGGTGTTGACCTTGCTCTGTCCCCCTCCACCAGCTGTTGACCTCGGGCCAGAGGCAGCTGCTGCTCTGTGAGACGCTGACGGAGACGGTGTATGGTGACCGCGGGCAGCTGATCAAGTCCAAGGAGCGCAGGGTCTTCCTGCTCAACGACATGCTGGTCTGTGCCAACATCAACTTCAAGTGAGTGGCCGGGCCCGCCCCCCTTGGGGACCTATTCCTGTCCTTCCCAGTCCCTCGGCCGGCCCCTCCGCGACAGGGTCCCTCCGATGGCCCCTCTGTGACAGGGTCCCAGGGAGCTCAGCTGAGGTCACTGATACACCGGCTTCCTCTCCCATCTCTCCTGGCCTGCTCTGTTCCTGGTCCCGGAGCCAGGAAGCGCCTGGAGAGGTCACGGGCCTTTGGGAGACAGCTGTCCGTTGCACAGTGTGGTCGGTTCTGGCCCCCGAACAGCCTCCTGAGTCCTGACCACTTTGAAATTCATGAGGTTCTCCCTGTGTCCAGCTGCCCTGGTTTCCATGGCTCTTCCCCCTGCTGGACCTCTGTGTTTCTCACATGAGCCTGGGCCTGTCCCGCCCCCCCCCCCCCCCGCCACCCAGAGCATCTTCTTCCACAGGAGTCTGGGCGCTGCTCCTGGGTCAGAGGTCAGAGGTCAGAGGTTGTAGAAATGCCAGGCTGTGCCCAGAGGGGTTGGAGCCCTGGACAGGGGGAGGGTGATTCTTTAGACTGGAGTCAGCAGACTTGTGGCCCAGGAATCTTTTCATGTACGCCATTCACCCAAACACGCAGGAGACATTTGTTGTTCTTGAAAATGTGAGGATCCCACATTTGAGGCCCACGTGGCCCAGGGCACACGTGTCTCCTCTCCTGCTGTCCGCTGTCCCAGCAGCTGTCCGCTCACCCATATCCTGGCTTGGCCTTGTAGGCGGTAGGGATGATGGCCTTTTACCAAAGGAATTGCAGCTGGACCTCCCCAGCCGGGCTCCTGTCCACTTGTGGAGGGAAATCTCTGCTCCCATTGTTGAATGCACTTTAGAAACATCCCGGACACACAGTGTGGCTACAACAGCCAACACCCCCGAGGGAAAGCAGTCACCATAGTGGGATCCCAGCCTGGCGCTCCCACTTCTTCTGCCTGGACCACCTGTGGGGTCAGGGTGCCCACGGAGCCTGGCTTAGATGTCACACCCAGGGTTGGCTGTGCACCTGCCCGTGACCATAGCAGACGAGGGGATTGCCCATGGCTGCAGATTCCATGCCCAGAAGGGGAGTGAGCAGGGCTGTTTGGGGACTTGTGCACTATTCACCCATCAGATACTCTTGCTTTGTACCAGTCCACACGTAGGAACTCAGGCAAGGAAGCCTGTGTCCCAGAGCAGAGCGCAGCCCGCTCTCCCGCACTCTCATTTTTAAGTTCCATTGATGTCCTAGGTCAGTGGTCGGCAAACTGCGGCTTGTGAGCCACGTGCGGCTCTTTGGCCCCTTGAGTGTGGCTCTTCCACAACATACCACGTGTGGGCGCACACCTGTAGTGCGATTGAAACCTCGTGGCCCATGCGCAGAAGTCAGTTCAGCTCTCAGAAGAAATGTCAATCGTTGTATTGTTGATATTTGGCTCTGTTGACTCATGAGTTTGCCGACCTCTGGCCTAGGTACTGTTCTGACCTACACCGTCTCTGCCCACCTAGCTGATGAGAAAGTGAGATGGGGATGCTAGTGGCCACTTTGGGGGGAGGATCAGACTGGTGACTTGGGGTGAGTCCTGTGACCTGTCTGAGCATCAGTGTCCTCGTCTGGGTTAATAAAGGCTTCCTGCAGGGCCGTGTGGGGAGAGGTGCCTGGAGGCCAGTGGCCGGCCCAGGAAGCAGGCCCTTCGGGGGGTCCCTCTGCCCACCCCCAGCCGGCCCTCAGCTGCCTCATCCCCTGTAGAAATCGCTCGCTAACAGTAACCATCTCTCCCTCCTTCTTGTCCCTTTCCTCAGGCCTGCCAACCACAGGTAGGGGCGTGGGGGCTTTGGGGGCAGCTGATTCTGGATCTGGGGCTGGGGACGGGGTGCCTGGTGCTTTTGCCTTGGCGACGGCTCCCTGCCATGCCCGGCTTGGTTTTGGCCTGAGGCGTTGTGCTGGGCCGTGAGGTGCCTGGCTGAGCTGCCGTGCTGAGGAGGGGCATCTGGGCTGGCCCGGGGCTGGGGTGCTGCTGGCTCTCCAGGCCTCCGTCCATCTCTCCGTCCCTTAGGGGCCAGCTGGAGATCAGCAGCCTGGTGCCCCTGGGGCCCAAGTACGTGGTGAAGTGGAACACGGCCCTGCCGCAGGTGCAGGTGGTGGAGGTGGGCCAGGAGGGCGGCGCCTACGACAAGGACAACGTGCTCATCCAGCACGCCGGCGCCAAGAAGGCCTCCGCCTCGGGCCAGGCTCAGAGTGAGTACCGTCCGGTGCCGCCCGGGGAGCACCTGCTCAGGCTCCTGGGCCCATCCGGGGGGGCCCCCAGGCCAATGGGCCACTGGGCCCAGAGCTCTTGCTGGTTTACAGCCCCACACACCCACACACACACAGCCCAACCCCTGTGAGCACACGCACATCCCACAGCTGCACCTGCACACACAGGACAGATGCTCCCTGCCCTGCCCACTCCAGCCCCACGTGCCCTCACACACACACACACACACGCACACGTGTGCACACACGTCCCTGCACAGGCAATGACTTGGAGTCAGGAAGCTGACTTCCAGTCCTCGCCTGGGTATTTCCTGCCTCCCTGAGTGATGCCGGCAGGTGTCACCTCCTCTCTGTGCCTCAGTTTGCCCCTCTGGACAGTCAGGGAGAGTCTCAGGTGACACTAATCCTGCCCCTACACCCTCAGGGTCCAGGTCAGGGCTTCCTGGCCCCGCCCCAGTCCTCCTTCCCTTGTCCTGACCATCCTTGGGCTTCTTTTGTCTACTTGCCTTCACTCATCTGAGCTCAGGCGGCCCTTCCTTTTCAAATTCCTGTGGCCTGGACCTGGTGCCCCCCCCCCCCGCCCCCGACCCCCACTTTCCCCTGACCCCCACCTCCCCATGCTCTCAAGGCTAGAGCATTGGCTGCCGTTTGCCCTTGGTGTGACGGTAGCCCTGCCCGGAGCTGGTTCCAGGGGTGTTAACAGCCGTTTGCCAAATGAATGAAGGGCGCTGACCACAGAGCCAGCAGAGAGGAGCACTTAGCCGGGAGCACCTTCCGCAGGCTGGGAGGGCGCTTGGCTACACTCCTCCCCACACGGGGTGGCCGGGCTCAGCTCAGGCTCTGGGCTCTGTCCATCGCCTGACCCTGGAGGTTGCCTCATGGGGCTGTTGACCATTCTGGAAGCAGGGTGATTGCATCATCTACTCTCGCCCTTGGAGGGCCGGCCGGACAGCGCACTCTCGTCCGGAGGCTGCGTTTCTTCCCTTGGGCTGGGAGGCGGGAAGGGCCACCTGCAGCCCCAGCTCTACTCCTCCTGCCCCCCCACACCCCCACTCTGGGACCTCCTTCAACCGCTGTCTGTCTGTGCTTCCTCCTGAGATGACAGTCAAATGCTGCCAGACCCCCTTTTGGGGGGAAAAGTTCTCATCGAACCCCAGTTGGCCGTGAATGATTTTTTTTTTATTATATTGTTATTCAAATGTGTGCAAATATCAGGCTAGGTATAATTGACGCCTTATGCTCAGACCCTTTGAACACCCATAAAACCAAAACAAAAACCGCAAATGGGACAAAAATGAAGCTGCAAAACCATAAAATTCAAACGAGCAGCATTAATGCCATGGGAGGGGGGTGCTGTTTTGCTGGCACCGCATTGCTCACAATATGGATGTAGCCTCCTACGGGGCAGGCTCTTTGCACCCACGACCCAGGGTGCCGTATGGTGACCCGCATTCCCGCCAGCGTACCTGTCGGGGTCCCTGCAGAGCCCATCCTTCCCTTGGTTTGGTATGAGCCATCCCTCCCTCCCCTGGCCACCTTCTCCCTGCTCCCTGGTGGCCATTCAGCTCGCCCTGCTCAGTGCAGCGCACGTGGCTTTGAAGCCATCCTCTCCAGATGACTCTGGATGCGCATCAGATTTTTAGATAATCATCTCAATGACACCCCAAAATAACTCCCCTTGCAGGAGTCCGTGGATCTCAGCTTGAGAAGCCACGGCCTAGAGAATACAGCCCACGTTCCCTAGCGTGGCATAGAAGGACTTCTCCTTCCTGTCCTGCGGGCCCCTCCTGCTCTGTCTCTTGCTGACCGTCTCCCAAGCCCCCGGCACTCCCTTTGTGTCATCGGTAGAGATCTGGGCATCCTCCTCCCCCCACCCCAAACCCCCCTGCCATCACTGTCTCATCGCTCTGATAGCATTCTCCTTAGTACCTCCCGTCACCTGTGACTGTAACTGACTGCGTCCCCAGTCTTCCCCTTCCCCCAGGTCATACACTCCATAAGTGGGGACCCTGTCTTGTTCACACCTGTCCCTCTCACACCCGGAATGGAACCTGGCACATAGTAGGTCCTCAGCATGCTTTTTGAACAACTTGCTGTTCACAGGCTTCCTCAAGCCACAGTGCCTTTGCACATGCTGTTCTCCTTCTTGGCAGTGCCCACCCCTCTCCTGGCCCCATGAGGGCTCCTCGTATCTTGCACGGCCCAGGTATGTGCCAGGAGTGCTGTGACGACTGGAGCAAGTGCAGCTGGAGCAGAATTGGTTCTGTCTTCTGGTCGCCGGTGACCCTTTGTCGGGATTGAGTGTGCCCTGGACGTTCCCTGGGCTGGCCCTGTGCTCCCCGGTAGACAAGAGCCTGGGAGTGTTTCTTTCTGTCTCTCTGCTGCCCTGTCCCCAGGGCGACAGCTCTTCCTTTCTGCGGTGCGTGGACACCGGGGTTCTCATTGGCGTCTTCCCGCTCCCGAGCTGACCTGGCCTCTCTCTGCCCAGGTAAGGTGTACTTCGGCCCCCCACGGCTCTTCCAGGAGCTGCAGGACCTGCAGAAGGACCTGGAGGTGGTGGAGCAGATCACGGTCCTCATCGGCACGCTGCACGGCACCTACCAGGTACGACGCGCTGGCCTGGCCTGCGGTTCTCCGGCTCCGCCCCCTGGGCAGTCCCAGGCTCGACAGGCAGAGTGGGGGCTCCTCTCCTGGCCCAGGCTGTGCCTCTGAGGCCCCCCAACCAGCAGGCGTGGCCATGCCCACTGCCTTCACCTAGAAGTCTGGTGTGTGGCCTCTGGTTGAAGCTCTGGTTCAGGTGGAGGGGGCCTGGCTGCCTGGTATTTTTTATTGTTTTCTGCACGGTGGCCAGCTAGTCTTGCAGTCCCTTCCTGGCATTGCTGGGAAGGAAGCTGCTAGGAGGGTGTGTCCCTCTCAAAACAGGGGTGTCGGGTGGGCTCTGAGGACCTGGCGTGGCTTCTGGGGAGCCGGTGGGCTGCGTGGGGACTCCATTGGCCTCCTCCTCCGCCCTAGAACCTGAACATGACCGTGGCTCAAGACTGGTGCCTGGCCCTGCAGAGGCTGATGCGGGTGAAGGAGGAGGAGATCCAGTCGGCCAACAAGTGCCGCCTCCGGCTCCTGCTTCCCGGGAAACCCGACAAGTGAGAGCGGAGGGGCCGGCGGTGAAGTGGGGGGTGGGGGGCGCTCAGAGGGGGCACTGGAGCTGTTCCGCTTGTTAGTATCGCTGTGATGGGAGGGGTGTGGATGCACCGTGGCCATGCCCACCACCGAGGGGCCCCCGATGCTCCGAGGTGGGATGCCAGTGTGGTGACAACAGTGACCTCCACTGCCTCTGGCCTGGCCGTAACCCGCTTCATTCACGTGCCCATTACCAGGCAACTGGCCTTTGCCAAAGGCTGTTGCCCTGAGGATATGGCACCAGAAATACAGGAGGAAACATGGCAGAGGCTCCCGGAGCAGGTGTCTGATAAGGCCCGTGGCAAGCTGACCCGGTGGAGCCCTGGCAGGGCCTCTCGCCTCAGCCTACAGCGGGCCAGGCACCTCTGGCATTGCTAGGCGCCCAAGCCGAGGCACCTGGGGCTGGGCCGCCGTGTGGCCTGGCTCTCTGGGGGAGGTGCCTTGCTCCTGGGGCTATGGTGGGTGGAGGGACCCCTCCCCCTGGGGACCGAGGCTTTGCTGGGCAGGCCACCGGCCTCCCTGGCACCCTTGGCTGCTCTGAGCAGACCTTGCTCCCAGGCATGGGGTTGAGGGAAGAGCTGGGTGCTGGGCCCGGGGGAGCCAGGCCCTTGCTCTGAGCACCCACACTCCTCGCCCTTCTCACCCTCCTTCTCGCCGAAGGTCCGGCCGTCCCATCAGCTTCATGGTGGTCTTCATCACCCCCAACCCCCTGAGCAAGATCTCCTGGGTCAACAGGCTGCACCTGGCCAAGATCGGACTCCGTAAGTAGAGCCCCAAAGGGAGCACCTGAGGGGGAGTGGGGGGAGAGGGGAGGTTTGGGGTGTGTGTATGTGTGTGGGGGGCGTCCAGGCTCATGGGGGGAAGGAGGCTCCTGAGTTGTGGGGGAGGTGGGGAAGCTGGAGCAAGGGTTCTGAGTCTTACGGCTGCTCAGTGATCTTGGACAAGTCCCTCTCTCTCCAAGCCTCAGTTTCCCCATCTATAAAACAGTGGGAACTGGCATGGTAAATCAGTGGTTGCCAGGGACCTGGGAGGAGGGGGATTGGAGAGGGACTGTTAACGTGTTTTTTTTGTTTTGTTATTGTTTTAGTGGGAGTGATAAAGATATTCCCGATTTTGGGGTGATGGCTGCCCAACTCTTAATATGCTAGAAACCAGTGAAGTGTAGACTTTAAAGGGCCAGCTTTATGGTGCTGAATTACATCTTAAGGCTGTTATCCAAACGTGATATAGGGTAGACCAAACGGAGTTTCTTCCAAGGACCTCCTTAGGATTATTTTCTCCTCTGCTCCCCGATAAAATACAGCCAGCAATGGCACTGGTATTCACTGAGCGCTTCCTGTGAGCAAGCATTTTCCTCTCCTCCTTTGTTTCACGTCCGCAGACACCCTAAAGGGCAGGGCTGCGTGAGCCCCTTTCGCAGGGAGGTTCGGAGCCCCGGGCGGTGCTGTGACTTGCCTGAGCCCCAACAGCCGGAGGGACAGCCGGGGCAGCCGCTCCTGTCCATCCTGCTTCCTCCACGTGGGGAGCTTCTGACTGCCAAGCCACATTCATTAAGTTATAATTATTTGTGTTTTCTGTAAATTGACCAAA
This sequence comes from Pipistrellus kuhlii, assembly GCF_014108245.1. Lineage (NCBI taxonomy): Eukaryota > Metazoa > Chordata > Mammalia > Chiroptera > Vespertilionidae > Pipistrellus > Pipistrellus kuhlii. The sequence goes on along the minus strand of NW_023425515.1, from coordinate 186,797,293 downwards.
GGCCCCTGTCCTTGCCGATCAGAGCCATTATTCCTTGCGATGTACTGGAATTCTCTTTTGCTGATTCCAGCCAATAGCGGCGACTGCTTTCTTGGTTTCTGCTGTGATCTTTTCTTTTTTCTTCTTCTTTTTTTTTTTTTTTTTAATATATTTTTATTGATTTTGTACAGAGAGGAAGGGAGAGAGATAGAGAGTTAGAAACATCGATGAAAGAGAGTCATCGATCAGCTGCCTCTTGCACACCCCCTACTGGGGATGTGCCCACAACCAAGGTACATGCCCTTGACCGGAATCGAACCCGGGACCCTTCAGTCCCCAAGCTGACGCTCTATCCATTGAGCCAAACCGGTCTTGGCTCTGTTGTGATCTTTTCTAGATGAGTATACGTTTCCAATAGGCTCTGCCACGTTTCCGGAAAGGGGCCAGGGCTTTCGTCAATTAAACAACGATCTATTGAGTCTCTGCAGTAATTTTAGGCAGAGGGTAAAAGAACAGTGATACAAACAGAAAGATCCCTACCCTCAAGGAACTCAGGATGCATGAGGGGCAGGTGGACTTTACATGGGGAGCAAACCATCAGGGAGGGGGTGTGCTGTGAGAGTGCAGAGCTGGGTGACCTGACCTGCACCAAGCCCGGGGGTTGGGAGTGCTGTCACGAGGGCATCTGAGGAGATGACATCTGAAGCCACGCAGAGCTTCAGGAAAAATGGTCCAAGCTTGAAAACAGCACGTGCAAAGGTCCTGAGGTAGCCAGAGCCGGGGGATTGGGCAGGTGGAGGCGGGGGCAGGCTTTCCAGAAAGCCAGGGCAAGGTGTATGGAGCTTGACGGGGAGCTGTTAGTTGTAGCACTGAGAGCCAGACAGTGGCATGGCCCGGGTCCTATTTAAGCAAACCATTCTGGTGCCGTGCAGAGGGCGCGTGGAGGTCGGGAGGGCATGGGAGGAGGCTGTGGCTTGGGGGAGCCAGGATCAGAGGCTTCTGCTCTCCAGTACCTCCTAGGATCTGGTACTGATGTGCCCAGGCCTCTGCTGGGTGTGTCTTAGTGACCAGGGGGGCGGGGGAAGGGTTGTAAGCAGAGGTGGTTCCTGGCCTTGGCAGAGGATTGTGGGAATTCTGGCCCACGGAAAGGCTAAGCTGGCCCCCGCTGCCTGCTCCGGCCACACCCCCGCTGGTGCCGCCGCTGTGTCTTGGGCAGAGGCCTACACCCCGTTCGGGCACCTGCTCTGAAGGCAGGTGACTCTGCTGGAGCCCCAGCTGCTTTACTGAGCGGGGCCTGGTGTCAGCGGGAGGAGCGGACTGACGGGAGCCTCGCAGTCCTCGCTCAGCCGCCCGGTCTGCGCAGTTTCACTGCAGCAGAAAGTTTTAATGGAATGGGAGTCATTTCAAATCTTACTTTGAGTGCCTGGGTTCCCCTGGGGCTTGAATAATTTGTGCCTTTTATTTTGCCAGTTTGTTTTATCTGCAGTGCCTGGTGGGGAGGGGAAAATAACATGAGCCCATTAAAATATGTTTTTATTCACAAAGGATGTTATTCCTTTAATTTCCCCCCCCCCATATCTTCCTCTCACCCTGATTGCACGGGGCTTATCTCATGGGGCTTATCTCACACGGTATATCTCACAGGCTCGGCCTCTCCCTCGCTGCCTCTGATGAGGTTGTTATTCCAGCCCCCAGCCCTCCCAGTAACACCACTGCTCCCCCTTGCGATGGGTCCATGGGGAGGCCTGAGCACGGCCCAGGTGTGTGCCAGGAGTGCTGTGACCCTCATGTCCTTTAACCCTCAACCTGAGGCCGGGACCTGGCCAAGCCCTCCCTGGAAGTGGGTCTGCCCTCCAGGAGGGCGCCGTGGTGGCCGTGGGCATGACGTGGGTTTTACCCAGCTGGGTGACCATGGCCACTCTCCTGGGTTCCAGGGGAGGGGTGTTCGGAGAGGACGCATGGTGATGTCCTGCCAGCCCCGTCTGTCCGGGAGGCTGCTCTCAGGGCAGTGACAGAGGCGTGGCGCTGGGTCTGAGCAGGAGCTTGCCAGGCGGTCGGTGGTGCTGTGGGGGAGCCCCGTGGGCAGGGCCCTTAAGCGTAGTAACAGGCAGTGCTCTCGACCTCAAGGACAGCGACCAGACGGGCACTCTCTCTGGAGTGCCGGGGGTATGCCAGGCCCTCCAGCCATTCTCCCCAGTGCTCACAGCAGCTGCAGACGCTGGAGTGATTCCCCGTTTTCCAGATGCGGCCACAGCCTCTGAGGGCTAAGTGTCCGGCTCCGCGTGGCACTGCGTGAGGCTGAGGTGGGATCTGGGGGGCTGCTCTGCGGGCTCGGAGGTGGGGGAGCGGCAGGGGCACGGCCCCCAGCCCTGAGCTGCTCCCGCCGTCCCACGGCCGCTCCTTGGTTCCGTGGGCACCGCAGAGGCTGGGCGCTAACAAGCCCCTGCCAACGTCACTTGGAAACCACAGTGTGGACGCCAGCGCCCGTCCTTCATGTCACTTGTCCCAGGTGGGCCTTCCGTGTGCAGCAGCGGCAGCTTCTAGCTCTGTCTCGGCCGCCGGGTTGTGGCAGGGACAATGGCAGTGGCAGATGGGGAGCAGCGACTCCATTCTCCTTTAAGGCTCCCGGGCGCAGGCACCATCTGGAAGGAGAAGGTCAGGTCATTAAGAAATACACATCCTGCCGAAACAGGTTTGGCTCAGTGGATAGAGCATCGGCCTGCGGACTGAAAGGTCCCAGGTTTGATTCCGGTCAAGGGCATGTACCTTGGTTTCGGGCACATCCCCAGTAGGGGGTGTGCAAGAGGCAGCTGATCGGTGATTCTCTCTCATCGATGTTTCTAACTCTCTATCCCTCTCTCTTCCTCTCTGTAAAAAAATCAATAAAAAATATATTTAAAAAAAAGAAAGAAAAAGAAAGAAATACACATCCTAACGAATCGCAGGACTCCGTGGGCTGTGCCGGGGAGGTGCGGGGAGGGGGGTGGGGTTTGGGGGGAGGTGTGATTGGGGCATTATGTTCGAGGACTGAGCTCTGGGAAGCCTCCTGCGAGGGGTGGGGCTTGGGGGCTCTGCTGGGCTCCCGTCTGGTGGAGGGGAGGGTCTGCGTGACGTAAGCTCCTTAAGAGCAGGGGCACACTCAGATCTCGCAGTCCTCATTCCCACCTCGGAGGTGGGTGCTGCCAGGAGCGGGGGCGTCTTGGCAAACACCTCGCGTGGCGGGCGCTGTGTGAAGGGCCCCCTGGCTTGGGCCCTGGGCCCTGGGCCTGCCTGTGTCTTCCCCGGCCTCTTTGCTCGGGGTAGATGGGGAAGGAAACACTGACCCCCTGGCGGCCAGGAGGGTGAGAGGAGAGCGTGGGGGGCCGCTTTGTAACCTGAAGTGTGGCGCTTGCAGTCCTGCTATGCCGATGCCTGCCCCGTGCCCGTGCCTGTGCCCTAGTTGTCCTTTCCTTGGCGGCCTCGCCTCCTCAGTGGGAGGAACCAGGCTTGATGGGCTTTGTCTCCGGGGCCCAGGGGGGCAGAGGGCTCGTGTGGGGAGTGAGCTCACTGCCCTGGACTCTGCTGCTTGAGGGGGTGGGTGCTCTGGGCGGGAGAGCAGGCGGGACGGGCACTGATCGGGCCTGACCTTTGTAGGCGTCTCTGACGTCTCTGACGTCTCCAGGAGCATCCACACCTGCCACCGTGTCCCAGCTCGCTCGCTCAGGCGCCACTTCCTCGGGGGCAATGGCGTTTTCTCAAAGGCCCCTTCCTGGGGCACGATTGGCAGACAGCAGGCTGTGCATGGCTAATGTGTGCGACTTGATGAGTCTGGAGTATGTGCCCGTGAGCCCATCCCCAGTCTATGCCACATCACAAACCCATTCCCAAGCCCCTCCTGCCCACTCACTGTTATTGTGCGTGATAAGAACGATGCATGCCAGGCCCTCTGAGCAGATCTCTGAGCACGTCCTGCGGAGCAGCCAGCCACAGGCGCCGTACTGCAGACGGCCTGGGGCTTAGCTTGTGTGACCCAGACATGGCGCCCTTCGTTGCCGTCCCGTTTCTCCTCCCTCACGGCTCTCCTCCAGGGCTTGCTCTGGGCCTGGTGGCGGGAAGGCTGTGCCACGCCGGTTCAGTCCATGAGCTCTCTCCCAGCTCCAGAGCTCTCTGTTCCCCTCGGCTCCACCATGGCCCCTCTCCCCCAGCGCCTCTGCTCTTAGGACTGAGCCTCCTCCTCATTGTCCAGCGTCACCATATCAAGGGTCAGTCATGCTCATGGCTGTCGGTCGGAGGCTAGGTGCTGGAAGAATGCCTGCTTTAGTGCAAAGAACCTGGGCTTTGAGTCAGACAGTCCTTGGTCCCCATCTGGGCTTGGCCACGTAGGCATGCCCGTGGCCCGGTCAGCATACCCCCGAGTGTCTGTCTCATCATGCACCAAGGGAAAATCATTAGCGGACTGTGCTTGGTCCATGTGAAAACAAAGCCAGGGGACACGCACATGGCACTCAGTGTGTGCCTGGTGCGTGGACACACAGTAGGGCGCCCCAGCTGTACTGTGGCCCCACTGTCCAGGTCCCGGGAAGGCAGTTGCCATATGGAGGGTTGCCACGTGGGGCGTAAGGATGGGCTCCTTAGCAGGGAGAACTCTTTGGGAGAAATGGACGTCTGCTCACCCACTCACTTGCTCACTCCTTTCATTCACTCTTTCAACCCATGTTTGCCGAGCACTAATTGTGCAGGCAGCGTGCTGAGTGTCAGGGAGACAGTGACGAATGAGATAACCTGGATCTGGCACATTCTAGAGACATATGGAGATGGATTGTAAACAAGAAAGTAGACGCAGAGATTTGAGATTGTGGTGAAGGCTACCCGAGAAGTCTGACAGGGTCTTAGAGTCAGGGGCGTTCCCCCGGAGACAAAGGAGCCACTGTAGCCAGGGTGGTCATGGAGGACTTCTTGGAGGCGGCAGCCTGTGAAGGAACCACTGGTACAATGGATGATCTTGAGCACAGAGGTCTCCAAATGTGAGTCGAGGGCCTGGGCTTGGGCCTGGGTGTCTGTACTTGTCACAGGTCTATGCCCAGCTTGACGGGGGGACCTGGAGGTTTCAGGGTAGCGTCAAAGGAAGCCAGAGTAAGAGTCTTCCACAGCACCATCCTCATCACCGTCAGGAATAAAAGCAGCTGGACTTTGTCATCACAATCGAAAATCTCCTTGTCCACGTGCTGGTCTTTGACCCTCTCCCTCTCAGAAGCTAGGGCAGGGCAGCCGGGCCTGGACTTAGTCCAGCATCTTAGCGCTTCCTGAGCCCCCTTCCCTGCGTTATTCCACTGGATGCTCACAACTGCCACTGGACGAGGGCATTTTCATCGTCCCTGTGGTACAGGCGGAGACACTGAGGCTCAGGGAGTTGGGGTGATTTGCACAAGGTTGTTAAGCAAGAGGCCGGTCAAATGGGGGACTCAAACCTCAGGTGTCTGGGTTCCTTGCTGGGGACCCAGGGCCATGACCACAGAGTGGGGCCAGAGTTCATCTCAGATCGGCAGGAGTGGGGCTGGGGGTCAGGGGGGCCAGCGAGTGGCGGAGTCTGTCTAGGCTGCCGTGCGGACGGGCCTCTGGGGCCTGCGGGAGCTCGCTGGGCTCCCGGGACTGCTCACGGCCTGCGTGGTCCTCGCACTCCGACCTGCTTCACCCCCTCCTTCCTTTGCCGCAGGAGAGGAGAACCAGCCGGGCTGGCGATGTCCGGATGAGGACAAGAAGAGCAAAGCCCCGTTCTGGTGTCCGACGCTGGCCTGCTGCATCCCCGCCTTCTCCTCCCGGGGCCTCAGCCTGCAGGTGAGAGGCAGCTCTTCCTGAACCCCCCCTTCTCTGGGGAGCACCAGCGTTCCAGGCTGTGCCCACAGCAGGCAGCCCCGGCTCCAGACCCAGCGCCTCGGCTTTTTCCCGATGGAGTTGGTGGAGCCTTTTTATTGCTCTGGGAGCCAGCTGTCCTGCCCACAATGAGGGGGTAGCTGCCCTCCGTGGGTCAAGTGAACGGAAAATTCCATTATTTTTGAGCTAACAAATAGCAGTGATCTCATCCGTCGATGGCCCGACTCCAGCCCAGAGCGGCCGGAATATGCCCGAGCGCCAGGCTTTGTGGGTTGGAGCCTTGGTGGGCGGGAGCCAGGCAGGAGCCGGCTTGGATGTGGGCAGCGCCTGAGGGAACCAAGACACACCTTTCCTAGCCATCACCCTTCCACTTGTCAAGCACCTACTGTGCTCCCCACTGCTCTGCCGTCACTCTCTTGTTTTGTTATTTATGAGAACCCGGTAAGTAGATGTTTCTAGATCTGTTTCACAGGGAAGGCCCACCTGGGGCTCAGACAGATGCTTTTCTAAAAATGACACAGCTGGTAAGGATGGGCCTGGGAATGATAGCCTCGTTCTGTCTGATTCTGACACCTGTGATTTTTTTAAAAATATATTTTTATTGATTTTTTTATAGATAAGAAGGGAGAAGGATAGAGAGTTAGAAACATTGATGAGAGAGAAACATCGATCGGCTGCCTCTTGCACACCCCCTACTGAGGATGTGCCCACAACCAAGGTACATGCCCTTGACCGAAATTGAACCTGGGACCATTCAGTCCAAAGGCTGACACTCTATCCACTGAGCCAAACCAGTCAGGGCCGGACACCTGTGGTCTTCACCTCTGGTCATCTGTCCTTTGGAGCACTTGCTGCCCACCGTCCTCTCAGGGATATGAGGCCATCAGAGCTCTGGGGAGGGGAGAGCAAGCTTGGGACCCAGGCCCAGAAAAATAAGTCCCAAGAGCTAAGTGGCTAGATTGTAGACTGGGATGCTAAGTAGCTGAAAGAACATAGTCTTGAGATGTCATTTTATTCATTAGTCCATCCATCCATCCACCCATCCATCCATCCATCCATCCACCCATCCATCCATCCACCACCCATCCATCCATCATCCATCCATCCATCCTCCATCCATCCATCCATCCACCCTTCCATCCATCCATCCATCCATCATCCATCCATCCATCCACCATCCATCCATCCATCCACCCATCCATCCACCCATCCATCCATCCACCCATCCATCCACCCATCCACCCACCCACCCATCCATCCATCCATCCATCCATCCATCCATCCATCCACCCTTCCATCCATCCATCCATCCACCCATCCATCCATCCATCCACCCATCCATCCATCCATCCATCCATCCATCCATCCATCCATCCACCCATCCATCCATCCACCACCCACCCATCCATCCACTCACCCATCCATCCATCCATCCAATCTGCCAATCATTGTTGAACACCTACTGTGTGCTAGGCCCTGCCCTGGCCACTGGGAATCATAGTGATGATCAAAACATGCAACATACCTGCATATAGTGTTCAATCTAGAGATAGAGATAGGAAAAACCCTGGCAAACAAAGGGAAATAGAAAAGAGAGATGTGTGTTAAAGAAAGTAAATCAGATATGCTAGACATAGAGATGGTGCCAACCCAGAGGGCCTCTCGGAGGAGGTGGCATTAAACTGTGACCTGGATGGCAAGAAGGATGCAGCCCAGTGAGGGCCCAGGGAAGAATATTCCAAATCGCCCAACACAGAGTCCCGCCCTGGGTGCCCGGGGGAAGGCAGCGAGGCCGCAGCCCAGGAGTCCAGAGGAAGGACTGGGCCATGAGTGTGAGTGTGCCTAGGCCTCCGGCTTGGTCTCTGGGTAGAATTCAACCACGAGGAGCCCTGCAGCGGAGCAAAACTGAAGTCCAATCTTGGTGACATGCTGTGCGACCTGGAGCCAGTCATGTCCCCTCCCCTTTCCCCTTCCCCGAACTTCAAGGTTACTGACTCCTAATGAGGGGCTGGGGAAGGTGACCTCTGGTCCCCTCACCTATGGCCATTAGGCATTTTGTTAGAATATTCCCAGAAGCACCAGCAGAGGGCAGCACCTGCCCGGCAAAGGGTCCAGCAGTGGCCACATTCCTCAGAGGGGCAAAGCCACGCCCCTGAAAGGGCCAGACCATTGCAGTCCTGGCCAGAGGGCCAGACTGGCAGGATCTAACTCGGGAAACAGGCCCCAGAGACCACCTGGCATGGATTTGAGAGAAGAAGTTGAGGAGGAACAAGTCGCTGGTGGCTCTTGGTGACAGCCTGTTACAGACAGAACCCCCAGCCCCTGCCGGCAGCCCACATAAGCCACCCCACCCTGTGTCCTGGGGGCTCGTCTGCAGAGTGGTTCTGATGACCTGGGGGTCCCTCCACTGTTTCTCTGAAGGCGTGCAGGAAGGTGGAGGGGGGAGGTAGGCCCAGGCCAGGACCCGCCTCCCCCTCACCTTCCCTGTGGCCTAGGGCCACCCTGTGTGCTCATTTTTCCACCTGTAAAGTAAAGGAAGTGGAGTGGGTGTTAGTGGTTTTGAACAAACCTTACATGGAAGCTGGTCAGTTTGAAAAACCCTTAGGGTCCCAGAGTATCGTCCAGGCCCCTTGCAGCCAGAGGTCCTAGGAGAGTGATGGTCAAATGTGGGTGCATCGGAACTTCCTGGAGATCCTGGAAACCCCCACTCTCCCGGCCATCCGCTGGGATTCTCACTTGGGAATCTCCAGGTTTAACGACCCCTGACCCCTGCAGGTGGTTCACACGAAGGTCTGACAGCCAGACGCTGGCCTCTCGGGCACCTCAACCCTTAACCCTGCACATGTCACATCTGTCTCTGCAGCTCGGGGGTCTGGTCCACAGTCCTGTCAGCTCTCCCCTGCTGGGCTTCTCGGCAGTCAGCACCTCCCTTCCACAGGGCTACCTCTGGGTGAGTACCCCCTGCCGCAGCCAGGAGCTCTGGCCCTCGGACAGGACCAGGGAGAGGAGCACCTGGGAGGGGTGCTGGGGAAAGCCACCCGCCTGCTGGTCCATCTACCCGGCAAGGTCTTCCTGGGACCCGTCCCAGGCTCTGTGCTTAGAGATGGCAGGTGCCAGCCACCTCACCAGGAACAATAGAAAACTGGGACAAATAAGTGAGCATGACTCTTGCCCAGGCCACAGGCCATGCAGGAGATGAGGGGAGCTGTGCCGTGTGCCTGGGTGGCAGGTCTTCAATGGGGTCAGGCAGCAGGGCGGCTTCCTGCCCATCTCTCTCAGACCCCAGCCCCGTTTTCTGCTCTCGGGACTCCTGACAAAGCTTCCCTGGATTCAAATAGGTGACCTCCCTGTGCTTTACAGTGCAGATTGTGCCTCCCATAGATGCTTCTCTGAGGGCAATTTGTTCTTCACTGTCTCTCTAGCACATGGTGTTTCTGTCCGTCCATCCATCCATCCACCCACCCACCCATCCATCCATTCATCCATCCATGTCTCCATCTATCCATCTGTCTATCCATCTATATATCCATGCATCCATTATTCACCCACCCATTTATCCATCCATCTATCCATCCACTCACCCACCCATCCATCCATTCATCCATCCATGTCTCCATCTATCCATCTGTCCATCCATATATCCATGCATCCACCCACCCACCCACCCACTCATTCATTCATGTATCCATTTATCCATCCATGTCTTCATCTATCTATCTGTCTATCCATCCATATATCCATGCATCCTTCCATCCATTGCCATCCATCCCTCAATCCACTCAGCAAGTATACTGGTATACCATGTGTGAGACACTAAAGTAAAACAGAGAACAGGCAGATAGGGTATTTTAAAGGGGCAGAGTGTATGCTTCCTCTTTGTTGGTTGAAATTTAGCCTAAAGAGAAGGAGATAGAAAGCTGACCTGGTATCTAGTCCACCTTAGCTCCTTAGCTGGTTTCCTTTGCGCCCTGAATCTAACTTGCTGCCTTGGAGGCTGGGGACAAGTGACCTTCAGTGACCGCAGGATGCATGTGGGCAGGCGGGGGGCGCTCCCCTCACTTCTCAGTGGCAGGTAGCAGTTTGGGACAGGTCTCGGAGGGCAGGAGCTAAGCTCTGCCTCTGCTCTCATGGTTCTTCCTGACAGCTTCTTTGGGTCTCTGCCCCAGGTTGGGGGTGGCCAGGAGGGCGCAGGAGGCCAGGTGGAGATCTTTTCCCTGAACCGGCCCTCACCCCGCACGGTCAAGTCCTTCCCGCTGGCGGCCCCCGTGCTCTGCATGGAGTACATTCCTGAGCCAGAGGAGGGGGAGAGTGGAGATGGAGACAAAGATGAGAGCCACACGGCTGCTGACTCCTCTGCTGCTGTGCATCCGACCATCTGCCTGGGGCTCCAGGATGGCAGGTGAGGGCCCGGGGAGGAGGGCCTGAGAACAGCCAGGCAGGACTGGGCGGAGCGTGGAGGCTGTCTTGGGGTCCCTCGGGTAGATGTGGCTTGGCTGGATTCACACTCAGGTCTGCACCTTGTGAATCCTCACATGAGTATACTTTCTTCCCATTGATTTTTAGAGGGAGTGGAAGGGAGGGAGGAGGGAAGAGAGAGAGAGAAACATGGATGTGAGAGTGACGCATCAATTGGTTGCCTCCTGTACACACCCTGACCTGGGCCAGGATCAGACCTGCAACCCAGGTACATGCCCTTGACTGGGAATCAAACCCGGACCCTTTGGTCTGAGGGCTAATGTTCTAACCACTGAGCAAAAGTGGCCAGGGACCAGCACCTTTATTGTGCTGCTTCTGGAGGGTCCCCCCCCTCCCTCCCCCCCAGTCTTCCACAAGACAGAGGCCCGGGAGGACACCATCCTCAAAAGGCCACCCGTGGGAAGTCTGAGCTCCCCTCTGGTGGAACGAAGGCCTGGCCCCACAGAGGGGGCCCTGGAGGGCATATGGGGGGCTGAGGGAGTCACGCGGCCTCTCCCCACAGCATCCTGGTCTACAGCAGCGTGGACACGGGCACCCAGTGCCTGGCGACCTGCAGGAGCCCAGGCCTGCAGCCCGTGCTCTGCCTGCGACACAGCCCCTTCCACCTGTGTGCCGGCCTGCAGGACGGGACCCTGGCTGCCTACCCTCGGACCAGGACCAGCGGTGAGGAAGTGGGGGCTGGGAACCGGACCCTGTGCCCGATGGTTGTGGGAGGCCGGCCAAGGTGGCAGCTCAGAAACAAACCAGGCCATCTCAGAGGGGGAGGAGGGATGGGAGATCCCTGATCCCCATCGGGGTCCCCACAGGAACGGGGTGCTCACTCCTGCACAGGTAGGCCCCCTCCTCCCCCCATTGGAGGCAGGCTCTAGTGGCTAAGAGCTGGGATTCTGGGCTCGCACAGACCTGGCTTCCGGGCCGGGCCAGGCTCTGCCCTGATGACAGCTGTGCCCGTCGGTGAGCCGCTCCTCCTCCTCACGCCTGTCTCCTCGTCTCTAAATCGGCAATGATGGCAAAACCCACTTCTTACGGGTACTGGCGGGTCAGACAACCCAGTGAAGGCCAAGCACAGGGCTTGGACGGGGCTGCCAGTGGAGGCCAGCGGTTGAGTCTCTGGGATTCCATCCAGCCGTTGACGGCGGCGATTAAGATGCTGGCGGGCAGGGCTAACGGTGTGAGCGGCTGTGTTCCAGAAACACAGTGAAGTGCTTGATGTTTGCCATTATCTTAATTGTCTCCGAGGCCCTTGAGAATCGCCTCCTCTGTGCAGACCCAGGGCTGAGGCTGGGAGGGGACGCGCTGGGGCACAGCCACACGGCGCTGTGGTCCCCGGTCCCCTGTGGCTCATTCGGCTCCTACCTGGAGGATGACAAGAGCGGAGGGTTGGTTGGTAGTGGAGAAAGGGTAGCGGCCCCCGGGGCCCCCAAGGGGGCTGATGGGTCCCCTGACCGCCCAGCCCTTCCTCCCGCTCCCTCCCGCTCCCCTTACTGCTGCGTCATCACAGCCTGTTGCAGGGTTATAAACGGATATTTGTACTGAGCTAATTTTTTTTTTTTTTGCCACTTGGCACTGTGTTGGTATTTTTAATTAGCTTTTGATAAGGCATTTATAGTTTTTAATTAAAGGGGGAAGAGGGAGGGGAAAAATTCTTCTTACCATCAGAGCGTGGCTGTGAATGCAAATATGGGCGCAGGTCTCCGGGGAGAGGCCAGGGGTCCTGGGGGGGCTCCACCCGCTGGCCCCACCCCGGCCCCCTGGTCCCAGTTTGGGCTGCCTTTGGCTCTTCCCTCCCGGGTTCCTGACCCATCCGCCTGGGCGCCCAGTTGGGAGGAGGGAAGGGGGTGGCGTATGAGTTTGCTCATATACCCCACAAACCGAGGGATTTAAACACTGTGAACTCGCTGACTCCTGGTTCTGGAAGTCCAGGCTCAGGGTGTTGTCAGAGCTGCGCTGCCCAGGAAGATACCAAAGAAGGAGCTGTCCCAGGCCCGACCCCAGCCGCGGCGGCTGGTCTCCCTTCCGCACACGATGCTCTCTCTCCTGGGTGCGTGTCTGTGTCCACGCTTGGCTCTTTTGTAACAACACCCGGCACCTTGGATCAGGGCCTCCCTCCTCCAGGGTGACCACATTCTAACCAATTATTTCTGCAACAGCCCCATCTCCAAATAAGGTCACAGGCTGAAGTGCTGGCAGCTAGACCTATTTTTGGGGACACAATTCAACTCATAAGAGGTTTTGGATCTAACCACTGGCCTCGGCCTGGGGTTGGGACTGGTCGTTTGTCAGAGCCAGAAGGGCCATTAGGCACCATTGAGCTCCACCCCCCTCACTCCCCAGAGTCTCGGGGTGAGCTGAGACCTGAACCCAAATGTCCTCTGTCTGGGCCTCAAGCCCTCCCCAGACATAGAGGCCATGACTTCTGGGAGCAGAGCTGGCAGCCTTCTGGCCCGGAGGAGAAGGTTGAGGTACCTTTTCCCCTTGCAAACATTTGTGCACCAGATACTTACTGAGCACCTACCGTGCACCATGGACATGGCGGCCAGCAAAGCAGGTGTGACCCTGCCCTCGCAGGATTTGTAGAGGGAGACAGAATTAGTTCAGTGAACAAGCAGGGAGCTTACACTTACCTGTCGCCTCTCACCGGGACTGCCTGTGGCTGGGACTGGGACCATCCATCTTATCCATGTCTGAGCTGTGGGACCTCCTCCAGACTCACCAAGGCCTTGGGTACCCCTCAGACACCCTTACTCCATCCCAGTCCAAGTCTGAGCACAGAGCTGGAGCACTGCCTACAGAACCCACCGCTGGCGCCCCCTGGTGGCCTGGAGGGTCAAGGGTTGTGAATGATCTACTCCAACTGGTGGTATAGGATGAGAGGTTACCATCCTGCCTGGGTTTGGCTGAGACCACGACTGGATAAAACTGGCATTCCTGGCCCACGCTTTGTCTCCTTGCAAGAGGGCAGGACCAGAAATATCAGCCTGGGATTTGGTAGAGTCCTGGAGGGCCAGCAGCTGAGAAGGGACCGAGGAACCCAAGGCCGTCCGGTCACTGACTGGACTGTCAGAGCCGGAGGGGCCTCAGAGTTCAACCTCCAGCTGACAGATGGGAAACAGGTCCAGAGCAGTGTGGCCCTGAAAGTCATTCATTCATCTGTCGTTTAATCACGCACTTAGGGAATACGTGTTCAGTGCTCTGAGGTGCCAGGCACTGAGCAGGCCCAGGAGCAGGCCCAGGCCTGGGGGCAGGTGTGGGGAAGTCCCTGGTTAGATGCTGGGGATGTGGGCCAGCGCCTCCTCCTGCAGGAGGGGCGAGGGGACAGGCTGGGCAGTTAGGCTGGTTGAGACCCAGCTGTGAGACGACCTGTTACTTCATCTGTTGAGCCTTAGTTTCCTCACCTGTAAAATGGGGACGAAGACTGCCCCACCGCGCAGGCTGCCAGGTGGGATCAGGCACACAAGTGCCCTGGCTGGAGCCTGCAGGGTAGCCTGGTGCTTGTTCCTCCATCTAAATGGTTGTCACCGCCCTCAGTACTGACCAGGCGTGGGGTACCCTGGGTTCCCCCTCAGTGTCAGTGACTTTTACTCAGTGTCCTGCCTTCAGCTCCAGCTGGATCTGGACTTCCAAGGGCCTTCATTCCCCTTCACCTGGCAGCATGAGAGCTGGTGAGGGCCCAGACGAATGGGCTGTCACGCAGGGTGTGTGTGTGTGTGTGTGTGTGTGTGTGAGTACACATGCGGGTTCTGTAACATGTATGTGTGCACCTAAAGCCTGGAGGGCAAGGGTAGACCCCCTACCTCCACCCCCACTGCAGGCTCCAGGGGGCTTGCCCTGCACAGAGCTCACTGTGATTGCATTAAAAATCTTAGACCTGTGGCCGAGAGGGCTGGGAAGGTCAGAGTTCCGCCCCTAGGTAGCAGATGGGAGAGCTGAGCCCCAGCAAGGGCGGCCTCTGGCTCAGGGTCCCTCTGTGGGGACTCCTGTCCAGGGTCCTTTTGATATGACAATACAGGTATTCCCCTCAGTCACAGTTCCCATTCTGTCCTGAGTCAGGACATCGGTTCCTGCAGAAGCCCAGCAAGTGGAGGTCTGGTCAGCGCCCCTCTGACCCCCAGGGGTAGCAGGCCCTAGCTCCGACCTCAGGCAGCCCCGGCCACGCTGTTCCTTGCAGGCTAGAGGTTGCAAGGTTTTGGTACCCACCGAGCAGAGCCCCATTTCCTAGTTTTCGGAGTGTGGTCCCAGTATTCTCAACTGCTTAACGGGAAGGAGGTAACAGTGGAGGGAGCTCCAGCTTCTGGCTATAAGCATTACTTACCTATGGCCACTGGGGGGCGCTCAAAGCCTTGCATTTTGTGGCTCTGGTGTTCTGGTCTGGCTCAGTGTGCCTGGCTGCCTGTGGTCACTCTCTTCTTCTTGACCCCAGATATGGCCCCAGTGCCCCAGTGCCCTTGGAACCTGAGAGGGCAGCAGGGGGGCGGGTAGAAGGGAAGGTCAGAGTCAGCTGACGTTCCATCCTGCCTGGCCCGTCACCCCTTGGGTGGCTTCGGGCAAGTTCTCAGCCGCCTGGTCTCATTGTCACATTCGTCAAATGGAGCCAGCACCTGTTTCCACAGACTGTTGTGTGGTGGCAAACGACACCAGACAGTATGGGCTAACGAGCGCCCGGGACTCACGAGCTGTGGGATCCCGGCTGGCTATTTAAGCTCCGTGTCTCCACTTCCCCAGCTGTAAAGCGGGGATGGAAATAGAATGCGCAGGCCGGGAGTTAGGGAAACAATTCGTGAACACAGAGCCTGGTGTGCAGACACGCAATGGCACGGAGCAGCAGCTGTGGTGGCTGCCTGCTGGGTGCCAGCCCTGAGCTGAATGCTCTGTGCGTTCTCTTTAGTCCCTGCAGCATCGGCGAGGTGTAGGCATGGCCATCACGCCCATTTCGCAGATGAGGAAACTGAGGCTCAGAGAGGTGAAGTCACCTGTCCTGGTTCATGCAGAAGTTCCGAGGCCACAGCCAGGGTTCTGGCCCTGCCTGCTTCCCATGTGCTCACATTCAGGGCCTGGAAAGACCCGGTAGTGTGTTGGGGGAGGGGTTCCTATTCCCCAGCTCCCAGCTGGTCTGGGGGTCTGACAGGCTTAAGGAGGACAGAAGGGAGAGCGGCAAGCCTGCTCTCCAGGTGGGGTAAAGCCTGGGGGGGTGGTAGTCTGTCCTCCAAGGGCTCTTCCTGCTGCCCTGCTGACAGGGGCTCCCATCATGTTCCCTGGTGCCCCTCCAGCTCCACCGACAGCTGTGCCCCACCCTGTCACCAGCAGCTGGCTCGGAGGGAGGGTCTATGAAGGGGCTGCTGGCAGGGTCCCATAGCGGGAATGTGGGTGCCTGAGCACTGGCAAGCCAGCAGCACGCTCCTTCCTGCCTCTCAGGCCCAGCTGCTGCCAGTCTGTCTTTTCGGGGTGTGCCCTCCTTCCTCCCCTCTTTCCCACCTGCACCCTGACCAGACAGGACAGCCACTGGGGTTCTGTGTGACGTAAGAGAAAAGCCCAGCGTAGCCAGCACGGCTTGCATGCCAGGGAAAATTCTCGGCCCGTTCTTGAGTGAGCGAGCATCCCTGGGTGGGCGGGGAAGCCTTGATCAGGGCCAGGCCAGGTCTCTCGGTTGGTCCCGTCTGCAGGGGTGAGGCCGGGGCAGTGGTTTCTTCTCGGGACTTCCTCCTTCCACACCTGGGGCCGTAGCATCCTGGGAGGAGAAAGGTCATCAGAGATTTGGTAAAGGTGGTAGAGAGCTTTATTAGGCGAGTAGATCAGCGAGGTGTGTATGGGACGAATGAGCAGGAGAGAGAGGGAAAGAGAGGAAAAGGAGGAGGGAGTCCAGCCCCCATGGGATAGACCATAAATGCAGGCAGATGGGAACAGCCACCATTCCCCACAGGACCGGGTGAGAGGGTTTGTGGGTCCAGGCTGGGCCCCCGCTGCAGGCTGTGGCTCCCCCAGGCTGGGGAGCCCTGAGCCTTGACCCGCGTCTTCTTCTCCTCCCAGGAGATGTGCCCTGGGACCTGGAGAGCCCGCCCGTGTGCCTGACGGTGGGGCCAGGGCCCATCCGCACGCTGCTGAGCCTGGAGGACGCCGTGTGGGCCAGCTGTGGGCCTCGGGTCACCGTCCTGGACACCACCAGCCTGCAGACTCAGGTACTGGCCGTTCCTCACGGCTCGTGGCTCCTGCCCCCGGGGCCATCAGCTGGGCACGCCCTTGCTGACCCTTCTGACCTTCTCGCTGGCACGGCTCTCAGCTCCTGTCCGTGTGTCAGGGACCAGTTTGTCAGAAAGCAGAGGGGGACCTTCAATCCCTGCTGGGCCCTGCCCTCTGCCCCCACACGCATCCCCAGGGCTGCCGTGAGGGGAAGGGTCCCGGCGACACTGAGCCGTGACCTGCATCCTGAGTCGTGGCTCTTGCTGCCAGTGGAGGTGCCTGTTGTCGCTCTGGTGCCCAGGACCCAGCTAGGCTGAGGGGTCAGCCTGTGTGGGCACCGCCACCTGGAGGCCGGAGGCAGAATGGAAACTGAGAGGTGTTTCTAGAAGGATCTTCCAGGGAAGGGACCGGTGGAAGCCACAAGCCTGCGGGGGCAGAGAAGCTGGCTGTGGGTTGTTGGGGCGGGGTTTGGGCAGCAGGGCCTGAGGATCTGGGGAAAGCTGGCACCCCTCGGCCCCTCCCAGGGCCACACAGCCTTTTGGAGGGAGTGGAAGTAGGAGGCACCCATCCCTGTCCTGGCTGTGCCCCATGCGGGCCTGCTGGGCGGCCCTCCCTTGAGGGGTGCGGTTGGCCAGCAGCTGCTTCAGACGGGACCCTGGCTCTGCCCTGCGAGGGTGTCAGCCCTTGGACAAGGCACTGAGCCTTCCTGGGCCTCAGTCACTTCATCTGTAAAATGGGGTGATGGTGCAGAGCGACCTAAGGAGTGAGTGAGGATGTTTATGCAGAAGGACTGTTTCACACACACAGTGCCTGATGCAGAGTAAGTGTCCTATGGACACTTGTTATCACTGTGCCTGTTTGCTTAAATGAAATCCTCATCGCCACAGCGCGTGGCTTACGTGGAAAATCACGCTGCTTCCCGAGAGTCCGTGCTGGTGGGCGTGTGTCCGTATTGCATTGCAGGTCCGCCATCCTCTCCCTTCTCTGGCAGGAATGCTTCCTCCTGCTGACAGCTGCCTAGGGGCGGAGACAGATGGACCAAGGGAAGCACAGGGGCCTGGGCCAGGCCGGGCCCTGCCCAGCTCTCGTCCCATTCTGCCCCTCACCAGTCACGGTACTGTTCTGCCCAGGCCCGGCACCTCAGCCCTGGCCCCGCCCTCCCTGTCGCAGGCGGCCGGCCACCAGGCTGCAACTCGAGGCCAGGCGATTTAAGATGAGCTCCGGGCCAGCTACCCTTAGAAAGGGATCACTCTGGCCTTTAACCTGGTTTGCACACCTCGGAGGGTGTCGGAAAGCGCTGGCTGGGGGAGGCGGGTGGAGGAGAGGGTGGGGGAGGCGGGAGCACGTGCCCGGTCTGCAGCCAGGGAAATGGCAAAGTTTGTGTGGGCAGCTCGCCTCCAGCACACACGGTCCTCGGGCACGGGAGCAAGGTGATGGCCGTGCATGTTCAATGCAGCCGCGCTCCGCTGCCGCCTGTGATAGAGAGGGAGCCTCCCGCCCTCGCGCCCGGCTCGGAAACAGCTTGGCCTGGAGCTGCTGATGGCCTCCCATCTGCATGGCTGCTCCACAGTGGCCTCCCTGTTCATCTCGTCTCGTCTTGGTGCCTCGCACGGCTGGCCAGGCTGGGAGGAGGGGGCTGGAGGTGGCGTTGCTGTCTGGGCTGCCGTGGCCTCGTGTGGGTGCCCAGGGCTCAGCACATGCAGGAAGGAAAGGGCCCGTGTGTGAGCTTTGCAGCCAAATGCCTCACTTCAGAGTGAGGGCACTGCTTACCAATTTCTCCCCTACACCCCGCCTTGCCCTCCGGGTCCAGAAACCTGCATTTAATGCTGCTCGGGGCTCCATGCCTGCAGGAGTGTATTGTTGACCGAGGCTGTGGCTCTGGCCCACATTCCTACCTGTAAGGGGGTCATCTAGGGAGTGTGTTCTCTCTAAGGAGTAGGGGGGGACCAAAATCTAAAATCCAGCCTAAATCTCGGGCTGAATGGTTTACTGAACAGTCATAAACTGTCATTGTGATGGAAACGCAGCGGAGTGCAGTGATGACAGCGCAGTGCGGGCCACATTGCAAGGCCTGGCGGGACGGATTTGGCCCGCGGGCCTTGTGTTTGACACATGTGCTCTAAGGAGTTCTCCCAGGTTTCTCTCATCCCCAGGAGGCAATAGCAACCAGCACATACTGAGTTCTTCACGTGGACCATTTAGGGGTTTCAGTGCTTTGCATGAATTAGCTTATTTCATCACCAGATCACTATCTGAGATTAGTACTCTCATTACTCCCATGTTACAGATGAGGAAATAGGCACAGAGAGGTTAAGTGGCTTGCCCAAGGTCACACAGCTAGAGGGAGGCTGCTCTTACCCTTTGTGCTGGCTTCCCTGGAAGGCTAAGGCTCCGCCCCCTTTGGGCCGGCCTGTCCCCTGCAGCTTCTGTCCCATCATATGTGACCTCCCGGAGCTCTCATTGGTTCACACACCTGCTTTTCCCACCAACACGTCTTCCGGGCCCAGGATTGCTCACACGGCTGGTGCACCAGGAAGGGTTGTGGAAAACAGGCAGGTGGTCCCCTTTCTGTGTGGGCAGGCCCCCTGGGGGGAAAGAGGGGCTGGTGGGACTGTGCCGTGACGCCGTGACCATTCCTTCTGGGTGGAAGGTGGGTCATCGGCAGGAGGAGGCTCAGGGTGCCGGCCGGTGGGAGAAGTGTCCTGGGAGGAAGGGTGCCTTCCTGGGAGCGGGACAGAGGCCGCACCTGGAGACGGCGGAAGGAATTTGGTAAAGGGCTGGGCAGAGGGTCTTGTTCTCAGGGTCCTGCTCCGGGGCAGGTGGGACATATGTGGGTGGGACAGCCGGTCACCCAGAGGTCTCTCCTCTGACCTGCCAGCCCTGGGAGGCGTCCATGGCAGTCCCTTTCCCAGAGCCTCTCGGGGGCTCCCGGTGCTGCCTGGGAAGGGCCAGAACTCAGGCAGGTGGCGCCGTGTTTGGGGATCCGGCCTGGCTCCCGCCCACAGGGTTGTTGTGAGGGTTAATAGGGGCAGCCTCTCCCATAAGACCTGGTTCCTCACCCTGGAGAAGCCTGTGCAGACCCCCATCTCCCCTTCACACAACCCACTCCCCCTCCCTCTGCAGGACATGCCTGGCGCATCGCGGGTGCTCATTGCGGGGCTGTGAAGGACAGAGGGCTTTGACCTCAGGGAAGTGGGCTCTGTCTGGGGGGTGGGGGGTGGGGAGGTGGAGGAATGGGGGGAGGTTCGCTAAGTGGAAGGAAGATGTGGGCAGAGCAGTTGATTTTAACTGGGCTGCGGGGACACATGCCTCCCATTGGCACCCGGGCCCCAGTGCCTGCTGTCACTGAGCACATCAGATGAGAAACTCCTCCGGGTTCCGGGGCACTAACGGCCCTCAGACTGCCCCCTGCCCACCCCCACGTCCACGCCTTCCCCACCCTTAATTTTCATGTTTAGTGCCCAAACTTAGTTTGCATGTATTAGCTGTTGTAAATCTATCATAACACAGAGGTGCAGCATGAATAATGCATCACGGGGCTGTATTAGTTTTCTGTCTCCTATCTTATTTATGACACGAAACGGGTGGGAATTTGCAAAAGCGAAATCCTGGCGCAAGGCTTCTTGGGTAATGGTATGCAAATTGACGTGAGGGCGGAAAGATCCACTAACTAAGTCCTTGGTGCTGGCCCCGCCTTCGGCCGGCAGAGCCTGTGGGTCGGGTCACCTCCCTCCAGGGAGTCATCCAGTTCAGCAGTTCTGCCTTAATGCTCTTTCTTTTTCGGTGTGTGTCTCGTTGTTATTGCTGTCATCCTTTTCTTTTCTTTTTTTCCAAATTACAAGTTGGCAGGTTAGACTTGAGAAATCGATTTTTCTAAAGGTTGCGGAGACTTCCCTGGAGGCTCCGACAGTAACGAGTTCCAGGAGGGTGAGTGGCTGCCAGCAGCATGAAGAATGGAGGTTAGATGCTCAGAAGAACTTCCTTTCAGGGTGCTTGTGAAGGACAGGGTGTGGGGGTGGGTTTGGGGGTCCTGGGGGCTCAGGATTGTGGTTGCCGACTCAGCTCCTGGGCATGGGTGTCTCAGGGCACTCCCTGAGGGGCTGGGGGTGGCTAAGTGCAGGCCCCAGACCCCTTCTCTCCTTGTCCGGAAGAGCTCAGGCCTTATACCCAATATTAGGCCCCCAGCCCCCAGTCCCCGAAGATGTATGCTGATGTAAGGATTTCGTGGTTTGAAGCTGTTGGCTCAGGAACAAGTCCCGTGAAGCCAGAGGAGAAAAGGGAGAGAGCAAGGGAAGGCCGGTGGTGGGGACATTGTGCAGAGAATGGCCGGGGGAGGGAACATTGTGCAGAGAATGGCCGGGGGAGGGGACATTGTGCAGAGAATGGCCGGGGGAGGGGACATTGTGCAGAGAATGGCCAGGGGAGGGGTGTTGTAGGGGTGGGGAGGGGGGCAGCGGCTGGAGGTGAGTGCGGGGCAGACGATGGCAGCAGGTGTCAGTCCTCTTCCTTCTTGGCCCCCTGGCTGTCAGGGGCTGTCTGTCCTTCCCTCCACGTGGCTCCTCCCCGTCCGCCCACCTCTGCACGGTCACGCTTCCTCCGAGCGCTGCTGAGGGGTCGGAGAGGACAGACCCAAGCGAGCAGCCGCCCAGCCCCCTGGCACTGGCAGGGACACACAGGGCCAGGCACAGACCCACTGGGTGCCGGGCCCTGGGCTGGGCCCTCATATGTGTGTTTTCTCAGCGGGGGAAGTTTGTAAGAACAAGGCAGACAAAGAAAGGGATGGCGCCTGCCCAGTGCGCAGCTGGAGAGAGACTTCCGGCTGACGGAGTTACTCCACACCGCTGGTTCTGGAAGCTTCCGTGTCCCGCCCATTAGATGAGGATGGACTGGTGGTGTGGGTGTCAGGTGGAGGCGGAGTTGTTGAGCTTCTGTGGCTGGTCTCCGGGCCCCGGATGGTGCCTCCTAGGCCAGCAGGGGTGGTGAGCCCCTTCGCACTACACCCCGCCAGGGTTCCGGGCCTGAGGGTGCTGGGGAGATCACTGAGCATGGGTCCATGCCCAGCTCTGCCCTGGCCTGTGGGTCACCCGGCTCATCCTGTCCCCTTTCTGGGCGCGTCCCCCTCCTGTCATAAGGGTCTCTGTGAGGACGGACTGCTGCAGCCTGGGAAGAGCCTGACGCATGGTGGGAGGCCAACAAGCAGAGCTGCCTTTGCCTCAGCCTTTCTTCCCGGCTCCTTGCATCCTCTGCGCGCTAATGACTCTGAATTCTGAGCCGCTCACTGGGAATTTCTAGAAACCAAGCACAGAGCGTCACCTGGAGGCACATAAATATTGCACGACCGGAGGCCGGGCTGTGTCAGCACTATTTGGGCCATTTCACTCACCGAAGCCTCTGCAGTGCCTGTGGGGGCTGCCCTGCGGCTGCAGGGACAGGGAAGGGGCCAGGGCACCGTGAGCGGGTGCAGGACACCTGGTTTGTTCCCGTCTCCCCCACCGGCTCCTGACTGCTGCCAGTATGCTCGGAGCACCTCCCAGCACCTCCCAGCACCTCCCAGTACCATGGACAGAGAGAGGGGACCCCCGCCCTGGCCAGGGATGAGCTGGGAGCCCTGGGAGCTGGTGGCAGGCCCAGGCCTCCCCTCCGGCGGCCAGCTTTTAACCTTTTTTAAATAACTGCCTTCCCCACTCAACTTTTTATTAAAAAAAATTAAAACTACCGGAAAGTTGAATGAATAGTACAATGAGCACACATGTGTTCTTCACCTATTAAGCCAGCTAACATTTTGTCACAGTACCTTACACCCCCAAATTATGCATATACAGCCCCACCCCCCTTTTGGGATAAACCGCTTAAAAGTGAGTTGTAGGCATCATTACCCAGCACATGCAAATACTTGAGCATGGCTCCCCTGTGACTTCAGCAGCATTTATCGTACCCAGAAACCTGACATCAACGTACAGTAGGTCCTTGGGTTACGTCAGAGATCTGTTCCTAGGGTGCCACGTAATGTGATGTTTGCCATAAGTCGGAACCCCCTTACATAAGCGCCCACATCACGTGGACCACACATACAGCAGTGATGAAGTGAAACAGTAAAAACAAACAAACAAAAAAT
The DNA here is from genome assembly GCF_014108245.1 of Pipistrellus kuhlii. NCBI lineage: Eukaryota > Metazoa > Chordata > Mammalia > Chiroptera > Vespertilionidae > Pipistrellus > Pipistrellus kuhlii. The sequence continues at coordinate 186,774,699 of NW_023425515.1, read as the reverse complement.
TAAAAGGAAGATAACAACTCCTGACCTTTTTGCTTGTGGTAAATAATTAATAAAAAACATAAAACACATAGGTACATATGTTGAAACGATGGAACTTTTTTTTTTTTTTAAGTAAATAAATGGGAGTTGGCCACATAACCACAAAACGACGTACTTCGAGTCCGACGTAACCCGAGGACGGCCTGAGCTGTCCATATGCACATTTTCACCAACACATCCTTCCTAGCTCCTCCCCAGCCCCGCCCAGGATCCAGCAAGGGCCGCATGTTGCATTTGGTTGTCATGTCTCTTCAGTCTCCCTTTGATCAGGAATAATCCCTTTGCGAGCCCACGTGTTTATGTGTGTGTGTGTGTGTGTGTGTGTGTCCATGATATGGACTTTTTTGAGATCTAAGCCAGTGTCTTTTAAAAAGTCCCATAATCTGGAATTGCCCAGGTGTTTCCTCGTGATGAGATCTGAGTAGCCGGATGCTTGGCCAGATGTGACTTCCTGTCACATCACCCAAGGAGGCGGGACATACAGGCCGGCCCCCTTCTTGATCCAGGGGGGTTCGCCAGGCCTCCCCATCATAAAGGTACCAGATTCCCATTGTCATGTAAGGTCACCCGCAGGTGATTCTTGGAGAAGTTGTGCATATACTGTTCCTCAGCAGCCCCTCCCCTTTAATTATCGTTACCACTACTGCTACCAATTCGTAGGCTCATTTCAAAGCCCCCACTCCTGGGCCCCCAATACCACTAGGGGTCAGAGGAGGCATCTAGAGGTGAGAAATGGGAGCCATGACCTGAGTTGGGGTGCCAGGTGGGCCTGGTGGGGAGGAAAGGAGAGGCCCCCCCTTGAATGGAGATGCCCCCCTGCCCTTGGTGAACTTCCTGTCTGAGGGGTGAGCTGCAGAACCCTGCCTCCCGAGAGCACCCCATCTCCCCCAGCCAGGACGCAGAGCCCGCCATCAGGGACTGGCTTAGAAAAAGCAATTTCGCTGGCCGTCTCCAAGTCTTACCCTTCTGGGTCCTGCACTTGGATCAGGAATGAGATCAGGAACGAGCTTTGAGTTGATTGCCTCGGTTCCCTGTGGAGGACCCCGGAGGCACCCCCCCCCCCCCCCAGCTTCTTTGTCTCCATGGGAAACCTCTTGGTGATTGGAGACGGGACGGAGTTGGGCTGAGGCTCTGGTTAGAGTGACTGCAGCAAAACAAGCCGAGTCTGTTCCTGCCGCTTCCTGTTCACCAAGCTCACGCGAGGCCCGGGATTCCAGGCTCCTGCCACACACGGCTGATGGACTGAGCCCCTTCCCAAGGTGAACCCGGTCATGTCACTTACCGGCTCAGCCCCCTTCAGCACTTACAATCAACCTGTGGATTTTTAAAAAATACATATTTTATTGATTTTTTTACAGAGAGGATGGGAGAGGGATAGAGAGTTAGAAACATCCATCAGCTGCCTCCTGCACACCCCCTGCTGGGGATGTGCCCAAAACCAAGGTACATGCCCTTGACTGGAATCGAACCCGGGACCCTTCAGTGCTCAGGCCGACGCTCTATCCACTGAGCTAAACCGGTTAGGGCTTCACTATGGATGTTAAGGTGGCCCTGCCTACCTCTCCCACCTCTGTCTTAGCACTGTGCTCCCCACTTTTGAGAAACACCTTCCTGTTTCTCAAACACGGCAAGCTCATTCCTGCCCCAGGGCCTTTGCACCTCCTGTGCTTTCTGCCTGGAATGCTCTCCCCGCCCTCACCCCATTATCCCACGGCTGATGCCTTCACATTTGTAATGTCCCTGATTAAATGCCTCCTAGAGAGACCTTCCCTGGCCACCCAACCTTAACGGCTCCCCACCTTTTTTTCTGTGCAGTGGCTTTAATTACTTGGAGTCATCGTTACCTGTCTATTTGTTTCACGGGTCTCTGCACTGGGAGCACACACTCCATGGGAGCTCCTTGGTCATCCCATTCATCGTCACCTTCCCAGCCCAAGCACATAGTAGGAGCTCAAGAACATCTGCTGAACGAATGAGACCATATTAGGAACTCCCCCTCACCCAGGTCCCTGTAATCCTCATGACAACTTCCTCTTACAGATGGGAAACTGAGGCGCAGGCCTGTGAACTTACTGAGGAAGGGAGCTCTCACAGCAGGTCTGATAGCAAATACATGTTCTGTCCAACATCTTCCTGCAGTCTCGGGCTTCTGTTCTCTTTACAGAGGAAGTGGAAAGGAGGAAGCTCACCGGGCCCTGCCCCGGACTAGCCCTCCGGGGTCAGGTTTCTCCTCCCCTGCACTTCTTCCTCCCTCATTGTTTCTGCACATACTGCTCTGCCATTCACACTCTCCTATGCTCTTTCCACGGTCTCTGTAAAACGTCTTGAATGGGTGTGGAACAGTCCACCGAGTGGGTACGCCAGAGTTCCCTGACTGTCCCACTGACTGGGCACTTAGGTTGTTTCCGGTCCGCTGTGCTGGAGTCGTCCGCCTTTGAGCAGCATCTGGATGTTGTAGATGAGGCTCAAGGGTCCGTCTGCTCACTCTGTGACCACGTTTTACTGTGTGCTGGTCCCTGTGCTGAGCAGGGGGTCCTGATGGGCCTGAGGCTCAGTGTCTGCTGTTGGAGATCATAGTCCAGGTCAGGAGGTGCTGAGCAGACACAGGGCAGTGTAGGTGACACAGGGCGGCGTAGGTGTCACGAGGTCGGACAGAGGAGAACCGCATGCAGAAGGTGGTCTGGTGCAAGGGCGGTCGGGGTACTTCATGGAAGAGGAGCATCCTCCCGAGGGGGCGTTCAGGTGCTGAAAGGCTGTTGCTAGGAGGGCACTGGGTGATGCACACAGCACATGGGTCACCGTGAGGGCGGAGGCCTGGCAGCATGGTTTCTCCTGAGTCTCACACTGGCTCGGGTGGGCCTGGCGTGGAGGGAGCCTGCCAGGGCAGAGCTGAGGCAGAGGCAGGCAGAGTGCAGTGGATGGGAATCCTGATTGTCCTCTCTCTCTTAAAAAAACCGGTTTTCTTTAAAAGACCAAAATTATACACACACCTATTTAAAAAAAAATCAAGCAGCATAGAATGGTTCATCCCCAGCTCCCTTCCTGGGAGAAAATACTTGCCACCTGTTTCGTTTCTGTTTTTAATTCACCTGGCATGACTGGACCTTGTCTGCCTTGCTGGTCCCTGGCTTATCAGTTTTGGACATTCTGTGTTGCCTCCCCGCTGTGAAAGGTGAGGATTTGGCTCACAGCACCCACCCCTCTTCCCAGTCGTTGTATTGGTTGCCTTTGCAGCTTCAGACAATATGTCAGCGGCTGCTTCCTTCCACTGCCTTTAGTTCTTTCTCTCCTGTCACAGTGGCATGCTGGAGCCTGGTCCTGTCCACTCCTAAGAGCCTGGTGTGTGTGACTTCCTCCCTGCTCCTTGTTTAGTGATGTCGTGTGGGTAGCTCGAGATTGGCCCTGTGGGAAGTATTTACACCATGGGAATTGGCAGACACGACACACCCAGGGTACCTCTGCCTGTGAAACAATTACCAACACGCCACTGCTGGGCTCCTGGGGTTTCCTTCCAGCCTCCGCTGGTTCAGGCAGAGGCCAGAGTAGCATGGCCCCCCAGGTGTCGGGCTGGCCCAGCACCCACACCCCCACTCTGCCCGCAGCAAAGCTTCGAGGCGCACCAGGATGAGGCTGTGAGCGTGACGCACATGGTGAAGGCGGGCAGCGGCGTCTGGATGGCCTTCTCCTCCGGCTCCTCCATCCGCCTCTTCCACACGGAGACGCTGGAGCACCTGCAGGAGATCAACATCGCCACCAGGACCACCTTCCTCCTGCCAGGTGAGATTGCGGGGCCTCGGCCCGGGCCTGCGGAGGGAGGGCGCTGACACTGGCAGCCGGCAGAGGTGCATCCTGCCCAGCCCATCTCATTAACCTTGTGGGAGCCTGGGGTCAGCCTGGGTGGGTTTAGAATTCGAGCCCAGGACTGTTCTTTTAAAGCCCCGCTCGCCGTCACCACGTGGCCCCTCACCCTGCAGCACCGGGGGTGGGAGGGGAGGGAAGGGAGGGTTCACAGGAAGTGAGGCTCCCAGCTCAGCGGAACCCCCCAAGCCAGGCAGCTGCTAAAAAGCCACCCTGTGTGGGAACCAGGCCTGCCTACACCTGCCACTCCTCAGGCAGACAAAGAACCAATTCTGCCTCGAATCTCCTTCAGGATGAGGTGAAGCGGGAGAGCGAGGGCTCTTCTCTTAGGGGTTTTTCTAAGAAAGGCAGCTGTCCCTTTAAGTGCCCTGGCCAGGCTGGGAGGTGGGTTTGGACAGCACCCCTGGGAGCCTGTGCTTTCTGCTGCAGAGCTGTTGGTGAGAGGTGATGGAGAGGATTCATGTTGGAGAGCCCCTAACCGCTGCCCCATATCTGTCTGAGGCTCCAGTGGAATTGGCTCCAGGTAGCAGCTCCCTTACCATCTGCTATCCAGGCTGCCGCCCAGACCCCCACCGGCTGTGCTGGGAAAGCCAGGGCGGCCACCTGCTCAGGGCCCAATCCTGCCCACAGCGGGCCTCAGAGCAGACCACAGAGCCAGCGGCAGCAGCCTGCCTTGCCTCCCTGCCTGGCCCAGCTTCCACCAGACAGGCCGACTGGCCAGCGCTGGTCCGGGAGGAGGAAGAAGCTCCGTCTTGCCCAAGCACTGCAGGCTCAGCTGGTCTTAGCAGCCGGGGCCCTGGGGCCGGGGACAGAGCAGGCATGGCAGGTTGAGGGCCTGGTGCCAGTTGTTACCAGGACTCGGCAGATGGCCTACAGCATCGCTAAAAGCAGCTGAGCCCGCAGACTGACCTCCCGTTGTGTGAGGCTGGGCTAAGCCAGCACTTTGAGGGCCATGGGAGCCTGCTTACCCTAGAGGCCTGGTTCCTGACCCCACATGGGAGCGCTTGGAAATCACCCTGGCCCCTGCTTCCTCCCAGCTGGTTGAGACTGCCCTTGACTTGTGGCCACAACAAGATCAACAACAAACAGCGATAGTATGTGATTAACTACCACCCCGCCATGAGCCCTACTGTGAGCGAGGTCCCGGGCGCTTTACCTACAGGATCTCACTCCATCTTAACCCCACGAGGTGCGGGTTGTCCCCGCTGTGCAGATGCAGAAACTGAGGTTTGTTCAGCAGGTCAGGAGGCTGGTCTGTGGTCATGCCGCCTGACCTCTGGGTTCCTCTAAAGTCATCCCTCCCCGCATTACACACAGTGGGACTCTGAAGTGAGTCTGACCTCTTCAGGTCAGAGTCCTGGCTCAATGACGTAGGGTCTTGGGCAAGTCTCTTTGCCTCCCGGAACCTCTGGTTCCTCTATGGCAGTGTTTTTCAACCTTTTTTGGGCAAAGGCACACTTGTTTCATGAAAAAAATCACGAGGCACACCACCATTAGAAAATGTTAAAAAATTTAACTCTGTGCCTATATTGACTATATATAAAGTAATTCTCTTGAATAGGAATCAAATAAACACAAAGAAAGTATTTTATAATTACTTTATTATGAAATATTAAGTAAACAAAATAGTGAAAAATTATAAAATTCTTGTCTTGTCTGCACCTACGGCACACCAGGCAATAGTGTGCCGCGGAACAGCGGTTGAAAAACGCTGCTCTATGGGACTGGAGGGGGTTCCAGGCTCCTGGTAAATGCCATCAGATGTGGGAAGACACCTTGCCCAGACCTGGGGTGTGGTGGGTACACCCGGAGAAGAAATGCCCCCAACATGTTCCCTGGGGTATGGGAGGGGCTTGCGGGGCCCAAGTTATAGGTCTTTAAAAAAAAAAATTTATTGATTTTTCACAGAGAGGAAGAGAGAGGGATAGGGAGTTAGAAACATCAATGAGAGAGAATCATGGATTAGCTGCCTTCTGCACACCCCCCCTACTGGGGATGTGCCGGCAACCAAGGTACATGCCCTTGACCGGAATCGAACCTGCAACCTTTCAGTTGCAGGCCGACGCTCTATGCACTGAGCCAAACCGGTTTCAGCTGGGTCTTTTTCTTTTGCAGCTTTATTTTACTTTTTGCATTTCACTGGATTTAGCCATTTTACAAAGTAAATCCATTTAGCTGTGATAGATGTGTCTCTGTATCACAAAATATTCCCCCACTCATGCTGATGGTTAAATTATTTCAAGTTAGTGGGATAAGGAGGAAATCGCCCAATCTCTGGGCCGTTCTGATCTTGTCAATCTCATCTGTGGGAGCGGGGAGAGGGAGAGGAAGAGTCACGGTTACCGGGCCTGGAGGTGGATTCGTGGGCGGATTGGCTGCAGGTGGAAAAACCCCAGCTCCATGCCGCACCCGGCTCACGATGGACGTTCAAAACTCGTGCCCATGCCCCCTGGCTGAGCTGCTGGTTACACTTGCCCCTCAAAGACAGGAGAGCATTCATCATGGTGATGGCTATTTCGGAGCCAGGTAAAATGAGGCCCGGGAGATTAAGCAACTGGCCCAAGGTCACGCTGCTGACGAGGCCGGAGCCAGGGCGAGAATCGCAGCTCTCTCACTGACTTACTGTGCCGTCCCCCTTCCTGGGCCTCAGTTTCCCCATCTGTACGATGAGGGGCCGGGATTTGAGGTAGAGCTTGCCCATGCCGGATAGGGCAGCCCAGAACCTGGAGTCGGGCAGGCCCCGCTGGGATCCTGGCTCTGCCACGTTGCAGCCCTGGGCCTGGGAGCGGGTGGGGGGCCGCTCTGATCTTTGGGTCCCACCTCTCAGGGAGGTGTGGGCCTGAGACGATGCAGCCTCTGGCTTGAGTAAGTCTCAGTCCCCGATGGTGCTGTGCACGGTCATCAGCTCCAGCACGTCTCCTTGGCCATCCCCCTCCCTGGTCACACTGGCTGCTGTGGCCATGCATCTCCCAAGGGGCTCCTTGCTCACCCCCACCCTCCGAGTCCATGCCCTTCCCACCTCATCGGCTACATCAGAGCAGACAGAACCACCCCTACACGTACAGGACCTCTTTGGGGCTGGGCCCTGGGCACATCTGGGATAGAGGCTGAGGTTCCTGGGTACAGAGCTTCCCAAAGGTTACTGCCCTGGACCTGACTGTTCCTACACCACACTGAGACCCCCCATACCCGAGGGCCTCACACAGAGGGATGCTGGGCCCAAGCTAGCACGGGTAGAGGGCGGCTTCACATCTACCCACCGAAAGAACAACAGAGCAGAACGCTTACGTTCCTTATTAGAAATATTTAGAGAAGACTTTTAACTATTTTCTCTTCGCCCGCACCATCAAGTGAAGTAATTGCATAATTAGCCATACATTTGTTCCTCCTTTGCGCGTGGATTTCTTTAAGGGGACATAAAATATTTATCAACACTTCCGCCGCCCCGACCCCTGTCTTCTCCTCGGCACCCGCCTGGTATTAATGCATTTTTGGGGGCCTAAATTCCCTCCTCCTCTTAACTAGACAGGTCATTAATAAAATGTTCTCCGAGAGCCCGAGCTTTTTAAAGTTGCATATCTCCAGATAGATGGCCCGGGCGAGCTGCACACTGCTGCATTAAGTCTCTGTGATAAAATATTTATCCACCATTAGAATTTTTTTTTTCTCTCTCTCTCTCTCTCTCGGACTGTTTGTGAGGTGCCTCGCTCTTTCCCTCGAGGCGGAGGGGGAGGAGGCAGGGCCCCGGAATGAGGTCTGATGATGAAGTCATTTCTCAATTCCGGCATCTCTTTTGGCTTCTCGCTGCCTTCCTTTCGCTCTCTGGGTTTCTGCTATGGGAACAGGGGCTTGGGGGGAGGGGGGGGCGGGCGGGAGGATGCAGGGGCATCAGGAAACGGCCTCCTTCTGGTCTTCAGGCTCCCGGGGCCCCGGAAAAGGAGGTGAGAGATGAAAGATTTGCCACTGTTTCCTCGCTTGGCTTTATCGTTTCTGTGGGTTTATGGCTCTGCTGGAGCTGGTCTGAAGACTGTAGGTCCTTTTAATAATTATAGCCGTTCTCCTAATAGCCTGCCTTTATTGATTGTGTACCGGGCTAAGAGCTGTGCTCAACTGTGTATATATATTATCTCCATATAGGCTGTATATTTAGTACATGTATGTTTCTAATAATCATAAAATTGAGTAAGGTAGGTTTGTAATAGTCGTTGATCAGTGAAAGTGACGTGTTAATTCACACAGTTAATCAGTGACATCAGCACCCGTTTCCTTTTTCACTTTCCTATATTTTTCATTCATTCATTTATTCATTCACCTGCCCATTTACTCATAGATACTTTCTGAGTGTCTGCCATGGGCCATGGTACTGGGAATGGACCTTGGGCATGGATAGGCCTCTGCCCTCATGCAGCTTGTATTTGGGACAGCGGACAGGAAATAAGGAGAGGGAAGAAGAGGGTCGTTACAGGCCTTGGCCAGGGCCAGGAGGGAAGACAGTCGGTACGGGAGGGAGCTGGTAGCCTGAGCCTGTTGCTCGGACTTCCTGAGGGCCGGAGTGGGACCGGAGGTGTCCTGTCCTGGTAGTTGACATGGGTGTGAGGCAGTATCCCGGCTCCACGGACACGCAGATGCTGCGTGTGAAATAAATAGCGCCTGCCGTCAAGTGATGAACTGGCTTTTCTCGGTGTGGTTTGCATTTCCACATTGAATCAATACTATGAATATGACTTTTTGAGTTTGCTTCGTTTCGCCAGACTCATACATCTCCCTGCCCACTGACAGCTCCATTTGGCTGTCCAACGAGCATCTCAAGCAGCACATCCGGCGGAGAACTTGGACTTCCACCCCACGCCCGCACCTCCCCCATCTCCGTTGGGCCAGGGACTGCAGGGAGGAAGGTCCATGCTGGCAGCATGTCCAGCCCGGGCTGGAAAGTTAGGGCTGCAACAGCCTGTCAGTTTGCTTTGCTTCTCATATCCGCCCTGGCCCCTCCCATGCATCCAGTCTGCACCAACCTCTTCACCTCCAACCTGCACCTGCCCAGGCCTCCCTGGCTTTGCTCCCAGGCGGCTGCTGGTGACCCTGGTGTGGGCCCCTGGGCCTGCCTGGTGTGCCAGAGCACCCGGCCCCTCTACGTGGAAGCTCACAGGGGCCAGCACCGTGCTTGGTGGCGTTCCCTTGTTGCATCCTTGGAACAGCCCCAGGTTACAGAGAGGAAACTGAGGCTGGGTGAGGGAGCACTGGGCTCTCATGTCCAGGGGCTAGGCCCCAGCCAGGTCAGCCTCCCACGCCCCAGCTCTTAACCATACCGCGTCCAGCTTCTTGCTTACCTCACCGGAGGAGCCCGGGGGTACCACTTTCTCAATCTGAGGTGGCTCCCAGAGCCCACTGCTGCCCCCAGGGAGCATTCTGCTCACGCTCACCTCTCTCACTGCAGGCCAGAAGCACGTGTGTGTGACCAGCCTCCTGATCTGCCAGGGTCAGCTCTGGGTGGGCACCGACCAGGGTGTCATCGTCCTGCTGCCCGTGCCTCGGCTGGAAGGCATTCCCAAGATCACAGGTGAGGTTCTGGCAAAGTCTTGTCGGGGCCCAGGAATCAGCTGCAGAGGGAGGGGTATGATTAAGAGCCATGTGGAGCTCGAGCTGGGCTTCCATGATGTTACAGAATCAGGTGCGTGGGAAAGGCCCTGGAGATGGAGGCAATGGGTGGGCAAAGGCCCTGAGCCGTGCGGGTGGCTCAGGCAGGGAGCTGCAGGCGCCTTCACACCGAGGGTCCCCGGTGCTTTAGAAGGTTACTCTTGTCCTGCTTCACCCAAGAAAGTAGCCTGGAGCATGGGAGAGCCCTACCCCAGACCCATGGCCCCCTGGCAAGGTTCCAATATAGATTGCAGTTACAACCCCCCTAAACCCCACAATCAGAAAGTTCTCCTAAACGTGTGGGTGCCTTGCTTAAAGCTCTGGATCTTTGGCCCCTTCTCTCTGCCCCACGTCTGCAGGGAAAGGCATGGTCTCCCTCAACGGTCACTGCGGGCCTGTGACCTTCCTGGCCGTGGCTACCAGCATCTTGGCCCTGGACATCCTACGGACTGACCAGGAGGAGGCCGAGGGCCCCAAGGCCGAGGAGGACAAGCCGGACGGGCAGGCTCCCGAGCCAGCGCCCGCACCCTCCAGCCACGTGGGCAGGGAGCTGACGCACAAGAAGGGCGTTCTCCTGCAGTACCGGCTGCGCTCCACGGCCCACCTCCCCGGCCCGCTGCTCTCCATGCGGGAGCCCGCGCCCGACGGCTCCGCCCTGGAGCACAGCGAGGAGGACGGCTCCATCTACGAGATGGCCGACGACCCCGACGTCTGGGTGCGCAGCCGGCCGTGCGCCCGCGATGCCCACCGCAAGGAGATCTGCTCCGTGGCCATCATCTCGGGCGGGCAGGGCTACCGGAACTTCGGCAGTGCCTCGGGTGTGGGCGGGAGGCCCGCCCCCGGCGGGGAGTCGGACAGCACCCTCCTCATCTGGCAGGTGCCGCTGTTGACGCTATAGCCCCCCCCCAGGGAGCAGGGCTGCCGCCGCACCCTGCTCTTGGCCTGCGGGGGACCTTCGGCCGGCCAGGCCCCAGGGAGTGTGGGTGGAATTGCCTTCCAGGGACCTTCACAGGGCGTGTGGAGGGGCCTGGGTCTCTCGTAACCACCCAGGTGGACAGGCTGGGTCTCTCGTAACCACCCAGGTGGACAGGCTGGGTCTCTAGTTACTATCACAGGTGGATGGACCTGGGTCTCTACTAACTACCCAGGTGGACAGGCAGAGTGGAGGGGCCTGGGCCTCTAGTAACTACCCCAGGTGGGTGGGCCTGGGTCTCTCGTAACCACCCAGGTGGACAGGCTGGGTCTCTAGTTACTATCACAGGTGGATGGACCTGGGTCTCTAGTAACTAACCAGGTGGACAAGCTGGGTCTTTAGTAATCACCAGGTGGACAGGCTGAGTGGAGGGGCCTGGGCCTCTAGTAACTACCCCAGGTGGGTGGGCCTGGGTCTCTAGTAACCACCCAGGTGGACAAGCTGGGTATCTAGTAACTACTCCAGGTCGACAGGCTGGGTCTCTAGTAACTACCCATGTGGACAGGCTGGGTCTCTACTGACCATCCAGGTGGACAGGCCTGATCTCTGATAACTGTCTTGGCTGAGCAGAGGGAAACTCTTCCTTTTAAAACAAGATGAAATTTAGAGTTTGGGGGAGGGGCTTGGGTGTGTGGAGAGGGAAGACTCCTTTGGAGGAAATGGCCTTTTTTAAAACAAAACAAAACACAAAACCTCACAACTGCCTGGCAAGCCCAGCGCCTCTTGTTGGGCCAATGGGGCTCAGAGGCGGCCACGCGCCCCTCCTGGAAGGGCGTGAGCGTGTGCGTGTATGAGAGCGTGTGGGCTGGTGTGTGAATATATATAAATACGTATATATGGTGTATATTATCTGTGTATAAATAAAGTCTGTACATATTGGAGCTCTGGGAGATGCTGGAATAAAAGGCCAGAATAACATCGGTGCTTCGATTGGAGGGTTTTTCTTTTTGAGATGGGACACGGGGCGAGACCGAGAGCAGCTGCCTCTGGGTGGGGAGTGGGGAAGCCGGAGTGACCGTCCTCGGCAGGAGTGGCCGAGGCCCCGCACCGGAAGACCTGCCACAGGAGCAGCCCCAGGACTGCGCCGTTCCCTGTGGTGGCCATTGGTCACCGATGGCTACTTAATTTTTCAAATTAATTACAACTAACTTAAATGACAAATTCTCATCCCATTAGCTTGCAGAGCCCCACAGGTGAGTGCCGGCTGTCGGACAACAGGAGGTGGACAGGGCTGGGTCTCGAGTATCCTTTTCCACTTTCTGGAAAATTCCCTTCTGCTCGAGAAGGGCCTCTTGGAAGCTTCTTTACTGAAAATCTATAATAATAAAAGGACAATAAGCTAATTAAACCGGACATCCTTCTGGACAAAGTCGCAGTGGGCACGGGGAGGAGGGGGGCTGAGGCAGAGGCGGCAGAGGCCCCTGGCCGCGGTGGTGGCGGGCAGGGGCCCAGGCCAAGGCCCTTGCACAGATTTCATGCATTGGGCCCCAGTTCTGGAGGGTACGGAGGCAGGCCGCCTTGGCTCTGCCAACCTGGGAAGGAAGGAAGCTGGGGCTTCACCACATGGAAGGTTGGGTCTGGGTTGTTGCTATGGGCAACAGAGCAAGGCAAGGATGGGGCTGAGGCCCCTGAGTCTGAGGGAAGATGGGATGAGTGCTGGTGGAAGAGTATGTGGTAAGTGCTGCTGGTGGGAGCAGAGCACGGGCCGTGGGGGAATTGGCAGGTGGGGCTGCTCGGGGTCCTGGATTCCTTCTGGCTCCATCTCCATCCTTATATTCCTAGAGCTGCCTGCACGAAAAAATCCAAACCCAAACCCAAACCCACTGCCCAAAAGGGAAGTGTTTCCTCCACTTTCCCACCCTACCATCTCTGTCCTCTGTCCGAGAGTCTGTCCACCCACCTGCCCATCTGTTCTCTCTTCCACACTCACCAAGAGCGCCCCCCGCCCCCCAGGACAAGGGGGAAGGAGAGCAGGGCCCCGTGGACATGGGAGGCACACCTCCCACCTGGACCCTCCGAGAAGCTCGAAGCTCAGGGAAGTCAGCAAGAGGAGCCGGCGCGGAGAGGATGTTTCCCTGGGTCCTAACCACCTGGTGGGGCCGCGCTCCCGGGAGGAGCCAGTCTCACATCCACATCTTTTAAAAACCCCTGGAGCTTCTGCTAGATTCAGGCACCGTATTGGCTGCTGGGGGTCATGGAAGTGAGCAGGGCAGTGGCATCCTTGCCCCTAGGAAGTGCATGTTAGAGGGCAGGGCAGGCAGAAGTGCCAGCAGGTGTAGGCTTGGGGGCGGGGAGGGTGTGCCGAGAAAGGGGGAGGGCCTCTGGCAGGGGGCGGCCTATGGAAGATGGGGCGTGTAGCCTGTCTGGTGGGCTCCATTGCCAGAAGGCAAGCAGGGGCTGGGGGAGCTGTATATGCAGGAATCATGACCGTGGGCACTGCTGACCAATGACATTCCGTTCCCGCTGAACCCATCTTCTCCGAGCCTCAGTTTCCCAATTCGTATGAAAGGGCGACTCACTACTGTCCTGCCCACCTCTCACGGGAGGGGAGGGTCCTATCTAAGTACAAGTGGGACAAAGGGCATGGTGCTCGGGTCAGTTACCAAGTGCCCTGCAGGGTGGGGCTCCCACGGGTGCCTCTATCCCGTTCGTCAAGACTTTTCCTGGACCCTCCAAGTGACCAGTCCACTTGGGACAATGAGAAAGCCTGAAGCCTAGGATCCCGCAGGCCTGCATTCAAGGACAGCCCCGCCGAAGACCTGCCGCGTGTCTCCCAGCCTCAGTGTCCTCATCCCTAACACGGGACCAAGATACCTTGCAGTGGCCCTGGGCCCGTGGTGACCGGCCCATGGAAAGGGCCTGGAGCAGTCCTCCCAGGGCGGCGTTGTGATCATTCCCGACGTCATGGCAGTCACCTTGCTGTGCGCCGGCGGAGGCAGGCCGCTTCTGCTTAGACGTCTCTCCTTTGGCTCAGGAGCTGGCGTCTGAGAGCTCCGGGGGTCCGTTAGATCCCGAATCTGTGAATCTAATGGGCCCGTGACATCCATCACCAAGACAACGAGGACTTTGCTGCTTTAGTGAAATTATCAGATCGGGCGGCACTCATCTCTGAGTCTCTGACAACAGCAAGGGAGGACGGGGGCGTCAGAAAGGGCTCTGAGACGCACAGTGGTTGTGCCTTGTGCTGCTGGGAGGGGGCGCTGCTTTAGATGCGGATCAGAGTAACCATAACCATGGCACTCAGGCATGCCAGCTCATTTCCCACTCGGCCCCTCCTCACTCTGCAGGCGAGGAACCTGAGGCTCAGGGAGGGTAAGTAAATGCCCCGGGGAAGCATCAGGGCCAGGACTGAGGTCTGTCTGCCACCACAGTCAGACTTTTAGCCACCAGGGGAAGCCCCCTCCAAGAGCAAATCATCCCATTAGATAGCTGAACACCTTTGCTGGCCTGACACTACGCTCAAGTCACTGGGGATACAACATTGTCCCCGTGCTCCTCGAGAGACCCCCAGTCCAGCAAGCAGGCTGGTGGTGCCAAGGAGATGCAACCAAGGCAGGCTTCCTGGAGGCGGTGAGGTGTGGTGCACAAATGAGGACTTTGGAGTGATACAGATTTGGGTTTTAATCGTGGCTCTATCGCCTGTTTCCTGTGTGATAGAGCCTTAGACATGTGATGATCTGTGCCGCCGTGGCCTCCGCTGAATAAATTGTCCATGACGCCTTCCTTGCGGGGTGGCCGTGAGCACCCAGGAGGCGGTAGGTATCTGCTGTTACTATTACTACTACAACCCCTCACCTGGGGCTATTCCTATCAGCGTCATCTCAGTGACTTCTCGAAATTAACCAGAATGTGGAGACTGAGAGGATGCAGTAACCCAGGAGGGGGACGAGGACAGGGTGGGGGGTGGTCTGCAGTTCTCGGGAGGTCTGGTTCTGGAAGGGGCTGGGATTGTGTTCTGGCCCGAGCTGTCTTGGTCTGTTTTTAAGCCCTGAGCTTAGGAGGAGACCCCAGCTGACCCTCCCTGGAGCCAGAACCACGACAGGCTCCTGGGCACAGGCCTCTGGCCCTGGCCGAGGGGAACCAGCCCTCCTGCCACTACATGTTTTATGTGACTCTGTGAAAGCTCGGGGCACACACATAGAAGCCCAGGCACTGCCTGTCGTTCCGTGGGGGTGACCGAGCCTCCGAAGCCGGCGTTCTCGGGGGCATGTGTGTCCATGAGGGGCGTGGCCACATGGGGATGGAGTGTGAGCTTCAGCCACCGGCCAGGGGGATGCCAACAGCACTGACCCCACCGGTTCCCAGAGCCACCCACTGGGAACTTCCCAGTCTGATGGGAGAGGTCCCTGTTCTCAGGAAGCTCCCAGGCTGATGGAGGACTCAACCCCTCTCACCTGATTGGACAGGGAAGCTGCCAGTCTGATGGGGAGACATGGGTCTGCCCCTAAGGACCCTCACTCTGATTGGGGAGACCCAGCCTAACTCAGGCTCCCCTGAGTTTGCTGGGGAAGACGTAGCTTCTGCCTGGGAGGAGACCCTAGCCTGAGGGAGTCCCCTGGGGTGAAAAGGGGGATAAATCCTTTGCTCTTAGGGTGCTCCCCACCTAACACAGGAGATGGGACCCTCAACGTGAAGAGGCTTCATCCTAAGACTCTCGACAGAAACTTTTAAACGATGCAGACCTATTTCCAGCGCCGAACTACTCCCAGCTCCTCATTTACACTTTCCTGGAACCTGCAAATAGCAAGAATGTGTAAATTGAGGAAAATTAATATAATTACCTGAGCTATTTCTTGTCATCTTTCCGTGTCAACAGAAGCCACAAACCTTTCCTGGTGAGAAGCGGCTGGTTGCGGGCTCTGTTCCCGATGAGACAGCTGGCTCCTTCTCTGCGGGGAGCAGATTCCGGCGGGTGCACCCCGAGAGCTCTGGAAGCCGCCCGCCCGCCTGACAGATGGGCTGGGCTGCGTGGTGGAGAGGGCGCCCGGGCCCTGAGTCAGGGGACGTGGCTCGAGCTGTGGCACCAGGGTGTGGGTGAGCCACAGGTCCCTGAGCCTCTAGTCCAAACGCACTGAAGTCTTGCTGGGTCCAGGGACTGTGTTTGGTTAGTGAAGTATGACCCTGACCACCATGAACTGTCACACACCCATCCCCAGAGGAGGTGCCATTATTACCCCACTTTACAGATGAGGAAACCAAGGCTCAGGGAGGTGAAGTCACTTACTCAGTGTCACACAGCACAGAAGACCCTAGGGCTGTGGGTCTCAACACTGCCACCCCATTTCCCCGGACCCGACCCCTCCACTCTGCTGCCCAAGGACCCTGTGTGAGGACATGTGCCAGAACAAACCACAGGATGTTTGCAAACCGTGAGCATCGGTCTTCTCTCCTGGAATGTGGGGATGGTAACAGCATTGGCTGCCTGGGCTATTTTGAGGCTGAAATGAGTTAATTTATATTAAATAGTCGGAGCCGTTCCTGGCCCACAGGGAGCCCTCATTAACTTGATTATCATCACTCGCAGGAGCCCTGCCCGGGGCCTGTGCTTTGGATGCTCCTTGGTAGAGTGTTAAACGCCCAGGCACGCTGCGAAGCCCCGGGCGCCCCCAGAGAGGGAGAGGGCTCCCCCAGCGTGCGGACGCGGTGTTTGTGCAGAACCTCTAGCAGTTCTACTGGCTGAGGACTCACCCACGCCCGTGCCACTCAGCAAGGATTTGGGGAAATAAAGGCAAAGTGCAGGAAACACCATCGTGATGAATAGACGACTCATTGCGAGCTGTTAGTTGGATCCAGAAATAGATGGTGTAAACTTGCAGAAAACAGTGTTTGAGCAAGCAGAGTATGTTTCATTCATTCATTCATTCATTCATTCATTGTTCACTCATTCACCATTCCTTCACTCACGCACTCATTCTTCCATGCATTCATTATTCATTCTCTCACTCATTCCTTCATGCATTCTCTCAGTCCTTCATGCATTCTCTCACTCAGTCCTTCATGCATTCTCTCACTCAGTCCTTCATGCATTCCCTCACTCAGTCCTTCATTCATTCCCTCACTCAGTCCTTCATGCATCCATCTGCTCAGTAAGTGTTACTGCTGGTTGCTGTATGCCAGTTCAGAGCGGGCAGCAGAGCCAGGGCAGCCAAGTACACACTGCCTCTGCATTCCTGGAGCAGAGCCCTCAGCCCCAGGGCAACAGGTTTGAAAATAGAAGCTTCATAAGCCCAACATGTGGGGATGAGAACAATGGCTGGGGGTCTCACAGATATGGGACCTGCTTGGGCTACATGCGGGGAGGGGCCTCGGGACTATCCTTTTCCAGGCCCATCTGGAGGGAAGGGAGACTCACTGTGAAGCTGGACTCTAAACCCAGGGCCTGGGTTCCAGGGATTGGGAGGTGGGGGTGGGGGTGGGGGGCTGCGGCCAGGGAGGCCCGCTCCATTCCAGAAGGTCTGAGTTCTTGTCAGCCTGAATCTAACTCTGACGGACAGACACGATCTTGCCCCCTGTTATTTCTGCTGAACTAGGTGACCAGGCCTTTTCCTTTGGCAAATCCAGGGACATGCATTTTCATGCTGTTTTGCATAAATCAGGAAACTCATTTGCATCTATTTGCATGTTTTGCTGGATGTGAGGTTTGAGAGGCCCAAATTTAATTTGTGTAAAATGAATAAGTGTGTTGATTTCACCCCCTTCTCTGCTGGCCTGACCCCACAGGCAGGGATGAAGGAGCTCAGAGGTGCTGGTGGTCTCCACTGGACGATTAGACCAGGGAAGGACTCTGGGGCCAGCTCTCCCCGGGCTGCTCAGGACCAAGGGGGACGGAGAACCTTTGGGCAACTGGGTGCAGGCGAAACCACAGGGCGGGGTGTCCCCAATGCCTATCATAGACCTCGGAAAAGGCATAGACAGGGGGAGTGGTGTGCATAGTAATGTCCCCCGACCCTGTTCTAGCTAGGCTCTTTATACCTGATAAACCATTTCACTCTGAAGTCTTATGAGGTGGGTTATTAACTCCATTTTAGAGATGAGGAAACTGAGGCACAGGAGCTGAAATGACCCATCCAAGGCCACACGACTGGTCTTTAGAGGCCCTGGACTCAACACATGCCCATTTGGTTCCGGACCTTCCGGCCCCAATTAGAGAGAGGAGAGAGCCAAAGAGAAGGCCCTTCCTCCTTTCCCTGTGTTTTGCTGGACGACCTCTTGAAGAAGGAACCATAGCAGCACCCATGACTGCATTATGGGCTGTTCTCCATGACAACAGATTCACAGCCCCATGGCAGGCCAACCCCAGGGAGGGCTGGAGGGGTGGCTTCCTTGAGGGAAGGAACCTCAGCCCTGGCACACGCCTGATGCTGAGCAGGCTTCTGTGAGTGGACAGCAGGTGGCACAGCCCGCCCTGGGTGAAGATTCTCGGTCACCTCCCCCCATTGGGAACTGGAATCCACTTCCACGCTTTTGAATCAGAACTGGTCTTGAACGAGTTTGACAATGAGTTATGTCGGAAGTGACACTGCCAGTTCTGGGCCTGGTAGCTTCTACTTTCTTGCTTGTGGGAGCTCTGAGTTGGCATGTGAGAAGTCCAGCGACCCTGATGGAGGGAGGGCAGGGCCAGAGGCAGGGCGACAGGGAGGACCTGGGAGAGAGCCCAGCCCTGGGCGCACATGCACCCATTATCTTGGACACTGCTGCCTGGTCAAGTCCCCAGAGGACTCCAGATCCAGATGACGTCACATCCAGCAGAAGAACCACCCAACGGAACCCAGTCAACCCGTAGCATCATGAGAGGTCGCATGAAGGCTGTGTTTCAAGGTGCTCGTTCGGGCGGTTTGTGACATATAACCCCAAGCCTCCTCCTCTCCCAGTAGTAAAAGCGTCCTCTAGGATGTCCCCTCGCCTGCATTCCGGTGGGGGTGCCCATGGTAATAATACCTTGTACCTTCAGTCACAAGAGCGGGTATGGGAGCCAGGCCTGGTCAGGATAACGTTTCACTTCCTGGCAAAAGTGAATCAGTGAACATCGACCTATGAACCAGAAAGTCATGGTTCAATTCCTGGTCAGGGCACAGGCCTAGGGTAGGGCATGCAGGAGACAGTGAATCAATGATTTTCTCTCATCATTGATATTTCTTTCTTTCTTTCTTTCTTTCTTTTTTTTAAAATATATTTTATTGATTTTGTACAGAGAGGAAGGGAGAGAGATAGTTAGAAACATCGATGAGAGAGAGTCATCAATCAGTTGCCTCTTGCACACCCCCTACTGGGGATATGCCCGCAACCAAGGTACATGCCCTTGACTGGAATCGAACCCGTGTCCCTTCAGTCCCCAAGCCGACGCTCTATCCATTGAGCTAAACCGGTTTCGGCTTATCATTGATATTTCTATCTCTCTCTCCCTCTCCCTTCCTCTCTGAAATCAATAAAAATATATTTTAAAAAAAGTGATTAGCCCAGAGATGGGCATGTGACCCAAGATGAACCAATCAGAACCCTTCCCTGGGCTCTCTATATGGATGCTGGGTGAGAGAAGCTGTTTCTTCCAGGTTTGCTGAACTGGGACCTTGTAAACCTAAAAGCTGCCTGTGCTTACATTCTCCACTCTGTCCCACACCCGCTCAGGATGCGGCATTCCCAGCCGCAGTGGCAGAGAAGGGGCTGTGGCAGGGACCGTGACACCTTTGGGTTCTTGGAGTCTCTGGGCCAGCTCTCCCTCTGGACTTCCCAGTGTCATGAGCCAATACATGTTTGGTTTTTCCCCCTTTAAGCTGGTTGACACACATCACACTGACTCCATTTCTTTGTCTTATCAAATTTAGAAATAGCTCTGCTCTTCTGTCTTAGAGGCTCGGTTCTCCCGGGAAAGCTGTCCCAGCTCTGTCTGAGGCCCTGCTGGATACTTTACCCCCTTCCCCGCCTTCACAGGAGGCGGCTCCTGGTCATTTGCAGGGTGGGAGCAGGTCTGAGGCCCAGTGGCGGGGCCACCCCTTCCTCTCTCCTCTCTCTACGTGGCAGCTCAGTTCTGGGCAGAGGGAGGAGGGGACCGGGTGGGGGAGAGAAGGAAAAGCAAGGGAATCCCATTAATTTTTTCTGGCCCTAAATCAATTAAGTGGGAGCCTCTGATGAGTCTGATCTGATTTTTCATTTTCAGGATTACAATTATCAGCCGATATTTCTGGCAGCTCAAGCTTGAAATGGGCCAGCACAGCGGAGGCTGTCAGGAAGGGAAGGGTGCCCGATTACACCAATTACCTAATTGTTTGCTAATGAGACACCCAGTGCATCTCCCGTGTTTACAACAAGGGACAAAAAAGCTTCGCAATGTCATTGTTATTCTCCTTTGCTGATTTTACATCCCAAGGAGAACTTCCGTTTTAAGGACCCTTTACCCCTGGATGCCACTGGAACTCTGCCATTTGTCCTCGGTCCTTCTTCCTGATCTCAGAGGTAACAGAGTGCAGGGGACCCCGGTGTGCCTGGCCCCTGTGGGGGTGACACCATGCAGTTTGCAGGATGCATGGTGAGGAACGTCAGTCATCCCCCAAACCAAAGAGCAGGTGGAATGAATCGGGCTGAAAGGTGTTCTGAGTCAGGCCCAGAGGGCGTGACCTGGCTCAGGTGCCACAAGAGAGCGTGGCCGAGCTGGACCTGAACCCCAAGTCTCCTGATTCCTGATTTAATAGCCTTTCCACGCACCACCTACGGCCAGTGTGAACTCGGGCTGTTTAAGTCTCCTGTGAAGCTGGCTGGCTGGGGAAGCAAATCAGCATCTGAAGAGAAACAGAACTGTGGGAGGTGTCCAGGCCCTGCCTGGTGCAGCCCATTTACCCGCAGGCTCAGGCCTGGACAGCTGCCCTTCCTCCGCACATGGGGAGGTGGGAAGGGCTCAGCTCTTGGGTGGGAAGAGCCAGCGGTGTGACCTTGACCACATCCTGTAACCCTTTGAGGCTCAAAGGGAACAGGAGGCCCAGGATGAGGGAGGGCTCATGGAAATCAGGAGTTAATGGTTTATTCAAAGAACCATTTTCCGAAAGGACACACAAGGTCAGTGTGTGTGTGTGTGTGTGTGTGTGTGTGTGTGTGTGTCTGTGGTGTGTGACTTCCATTGTTTTATGTTAGAACAAAAATAGCTGTTGTTTACTGAGGCCCCATTATATATTCCAGGCATGTGTCCAATACTTTACATGTATTACCTCATTTAAACAGTGCTATGAGGTAAGCCTGCCACACCCATTTTACAGCTGAGAAAACTGAGGCTCTCAGAGATCAGAGGGCTTAACTCCCATGGCACGTGGCAAGGCTAGTACGGAAACCCAGACAATCTCCAAAGGCCTTTATCAATCCTCAGCTAAGGATATTCCCCCTCCTCCCATTGATTTTTAGAGAGAGTGGAAGGGTGGGAGGAAAAACAGAGAAAGAAACATTGATGTGAGAGAGACACATTGAATGGTTGCCTCCCACATGTGCCAGACCAGGGCCAAAGATTAGGCCTGCAAACCAAAGTACGTACGTATGTACGTACGTGCCCCTGACCGGAATCGAACCCTTGACCCTTCAGTTCATGGGCCGATGCTCTAAGCATTTAGAAAAACTGGCCAGGTCTCCAGAGACCTTTAGAAACAAGATGGGTCCCCTGGGTCCTTTAGCCTCTGGAGGGTGAACTGCATGGAGGGGCAGGGAGGGGGGAGGAGGGGCAAGGAGGGCGGGAGAGGGACGGTGTGTCTGAGAGGCCCTGTCCACAGCCCCGTCACCCCTCACCGGATCCTGATTTGTAGAGCCAGGCCTCGGGGCAGCTGCTCTCGAAAACACGGTCAGCTTTGCTCTGCTGAACTTCATTAGCTTTATCAAATTAATTTACGCAAGCCAGTGTGGCCACCTAATTAAGATGTTTCCCAGGGCCCTGTGCTGGCTGCTTAATGAGGCAGGAGCGGCTGGACTCAGGTTCGGAGCGCCCTGGGGTGAGGAGGGGAGGAGTGTCAGAGCGTGACCTGACTGCTCAGGGCCCCGCTCCGCCACGGTCCAGGCTGCGAGTGACCAGCGCCCGCCGCTTCCTCCATCTGCCTGCCCTGGGGCCCGCAGCCAGCCGGCCTTCCTAGGGTAGCGCCTGAGTTTCTGTAGTTAATTTTGTAAGTGACACAGATAAGACTTTCTGTTGTGCCTGATAATGGCTCAGCCCTGCGGCAGAATGCCCTCAATTTGGTTAATGAACTTTTCTTCTTTCTGTAAATGAGATTGTTGAGATGGGAGGGGAGGGGAGGCAAGGAGCCAGCGAGGGGGCTATGGCAGCGTCACGTGAGCTGGGAGCTGTCCACAGGGGAGCGGGGCAGAGCAATGGGGGAGCTGCTCCTTAGGCATGATGGGGGGGTGGGGGGGCAGGGAGCCTCAGGGATGGCATCCTTGTTTCTGGTTTGGGCAACTGGACTGATAGTGGTCAGTCCTGACCATTCATTCATTCATTCATTCATCCAATACACAATCACACACATACTAATACACATATTGCTCACCTACACGTCAAGCCCTAGGTTCTAGTTATTGGGGATAAAACCACAAACAAGCCAAAACCGGTTTGGCTCAGTGGATAGAGCATTGGCCTGTGGATTGAAGGGTCCCGGGTTCGATTCTGGTCAAGGGCATGTGCCTTGGTTGCAGGTATGTCCCCAGTAGGGAGTGTACAGGAGGCAGCTGATCGATGGTTCTCTCTCATCAATGTTTCTGACCCTCTATCCCTCTCCCTTCCTCTCTGTAAAAAATCAATACATTATATTAAAAACAACAACACTCACAAACAAAACAGGTCAATTCCCCGTCCTCTCTGAGCCAACACCCTAGTAAGATTTAGTCTTTAACTCATAAGAGTTTGTCAATTGTCGCCCGCTGCCTCCGTCAGCCTCAGAGGAGAGAGTGTCTGGCCTCACCCCTCGCTGCTTCCACATCCTGAGAAACTCGGCTGCTCCGGACTTTTCCTGGCTCAGCTTGTCAGACCCTCAGGCCCTGCGGGGAGGTGCTTCCCCCTCTTTGCAGTGGAGGGTCAGACTCTGGGAGTCGTTCAGGAGGAAGCAGGAGGGTGGGGCATCTACGCTGCCACCTGTCAGACAGGGCACACTGTGGTCCTCTCTGAGCCTCGGTGTCTTTTTCCACCCCGCGGGTGCCTGAGTCTCTCAGGCCTGGAGAAGCCTTGCAGAGGGGCCAGGACCTGCTCCCACCCTGCAAATGACCAGGAGCCGCCTCCTGTGAAGGTAGGGAAGGGGGTAAAGCAGGGCCTCAGAAGGAGCAGGGACAGCTTTCCTTTCCCGGGAGAACCGAGCCTCTCGGACAGAAGAGCGCAGCTATTTCTAAGGTTGATAAGACAAAGAAATAGAGTCAGTGTGATGTGTGTCAACCAGCTTAAAGGGGGGAAAACCAAACATGTATTGGCTCATGACACTGGGAAGTCCAGAGGGAGAGCTGGCCCAGAGACTCCAAGAACCCAAAGGTGTCACGGTCCCTGCCACAGCCCCTTCTCTGCCATTGCAGCGGGGAATGCCGCCTCCTGAGAGGAATGGGGTGGGAACAGGGTGGGGAATGTGAGCACAGGCAGCTATTGGACCTGGAGCCTGTGCTGTATCCAGCCCGGGAGTATCCCTGAGTCCCCAGTCAGAACCAGAGACCTGGGCAGGCAGGTACCTTCTTCCTTCCTTTTTTAGGTCATAGCTGCTGCCTCTGTGTGCTCCCAGCCTGCCTGGGAGTCGGGGGCTCTCGCTGGCTCTGAATGAGCAGCCTTGATGGGGAGGCAGTGGGCTCACCTACCTGTTCGCCTCCCCAGGACCCAGGGTTCAGCCCCTGAACCCTGACCCGGCGGCTCTGCACCTCAGTGTCTCCCATCTGCCTGAGCCCCCTCCCCACTGACCCTCTGCTCTTCCCAAGCGCCGGCAGGCTGCTCTGGGACCTGTCTTTATCCCTTCCTCCCCTGGAGTGTGTCCCAGCCTCAGGAGGGCCTCTCACCACCATCCGTGCCAACTCTGGGCCTGTGCAGGGAGTGTGGGCCCCGGGGTCAGATCTGGCCTGGTGACCTCAGCCGCCCCTTCGGTGGGGCAGGCCTCAGCTTCCTCACTTGCCCAGAGTGGAGAATGGTGAGGCTCCCCTGGTAGGTGATAAGTTTCTTAGACACAACTGTTCTTTTTAAAAAAAATATATATTTTTTTATTGATTTTTTTTACAGAGAGGCAGGAAGAGGGAGAGAGAGTTAGAAACATCGATGAGAGAGAAACATCAATCATCTGCCTCCTGCACACCTCCCACTGGGGATGTGTCCGCAACCAAAGTACATGCCCTTGATTGGAATCGAACCTGGGTCCTCTTGGTCCCCAGGCCGACACTCTATCCACTGAGCTAAACCGGTTAGGGCTAGACATGGCTGTTCTTATGATGGATTGGCTCATGCCTCGATGAGGGAGTTGCCGGTGTTCTGCAGAGGGTGGATGGGTGAGCCACGTGTCCCAGGAGCTTGCTGACCAAGTTCAAGGAGGCAAAACGCAGCAGGGAATCAGCGACGGAGCGGTAATTCAGATGGTTTCGATAGACGATGGATGAGGCAACACAAACTCCTACTCCCAAGGAGCTCGCTATGCAGCCGGGGAGACAGGTGATAACAAAATGTAACACAACACACTTAATAAATAATAATGACACCTGGTTATGCGCTGGAGACTGCAAAGTGCTTTACATGGATTTTATCTTAATTCTCGCAAAACCCTGAGGACGCAGATACTGTCCTCCTCGGAGAGGTACGGCTCTCAGGGTCCCGCAGCAGAGCCCAGGGGAGAAGCTGTGATTCACAGCAGGCGGTTCAGTCCTGTGCCTCTGTGCTCCACGCTGCGGCCTCCTGAGCGACCTCCATGTGCCACACCAGGCACTGCCCCTGCCACCGTGACCGTCTTCAGTGCTGCAGTTAGGGTTGCAAGTGACAGAAAACCCAACTCAAACAAGTTTAAGTAACAAAGGTAATTCTATTTACATACTGATCAGGAGGTTGGGCCTGCGTCAGGCAAGGATTGATCCAGCTCCAGGCCCTGATTGGCATGGATAGATGCATTTCCCCTTTCTCCACTGCTTGGCTCCCCTGCCTCCATGCAGTACCATTCACAGCAGGCCTGTCCCTTCTGCCTGCAGGTTCCAGCAGCTTCTCCTTCAGGGCCAGGAGCAAAAGGAGGGTCCACTTCCCCCAGTAGCTCCATCTACTAGCCAGTCCCAGAATTTGGCCTGTGGTTGGCCAGGCTTGGGTCATGTGCCCATCCCTGAACCAATCACTGTGGCCAGGGAAATGGAAGACACTGATTGGCCTAAGCCAGGTAAGTCCACCCCTGGTCAAATCACCTGGCCAGGAAACTTAGGGCAGGGAGGGAGGAAGAGGTGAAAGGAGGATGCCAAGGAATCAAACTACAAATAAGATCCTCTACTCCCCTCCTTCTGGAGAGATGTTATTCTCCCCATTTACTGGATGAGGCCAACTGAGGGTGAGTGCAGCCATACGACAGGAAGGTGCTCTCTGATGGGGGTGGAGGTGTTCCCTAGAGGAGAGCCAGCTCACCATTTGGATGTCTCCCATCAAAGAACCTGCACACACACACACACACGCCTAGCAAGGTCCTTGTAATCCCGACTCTTCTGACGTTCCCTAAGCTCAGCGTAGCACCTCGCTCTACGAACCAGAGAATTCAAGTAGAAACTGGGAGACTAATTTTTCCCCCCAATCACAGCGGCAACGCTGGGCAGCTGGGCAGGTCCTGAATTCTGGGGAGTGGCGGCTCTTCATGCGTGGCTGCTGGAGTGGAGATGGGTCTGAGCGGGGAGAGCGCGCCTAGATTGCCCCAAGAGCTGGGAGCAGGCAGGAGCCCCGGCCTCCCAGCACTGTGACTTCCCGGAACCCCTCTTGCATGCTGGGAGTTGGGGACCCTTCAGTGATGACACGGAACGTTGTCACGGCTGTGTTACCTGCAGCAGGGGCGCCTGGGAGCACCGTGACCCCCGTTTTTCACCCGCATTTGTCTTTGGCACACGTCTCATTCTACCAGCGGCAGCCCTTATGGCTGGTCTAGTGTGGCTGTTCGTTCTTGATCTGTTTAGTCGCTGCCTGTGCCCCCACAGGCTCTCCCGCCCCGAGGCTCTGTGTGTGGCAGCACTCTGCCTCTGGAAGCAGGTACCTGGCGAACAGCAAGCACGGGCCCCTCTGCCTGGACCCTGCAGGCGGACAGTCCTCCTGCTCTTATTCTGTGTCGGTGCAGGACACGTGGGGTCCCCCTGCATCTCCGACTGAGGTCCCCACACTTTTATGGAGGTTCCACCACCCTCTAAGTGCCTTCTTGCCCTCTCTGACACCCTTGTGCTTCCCCAGGGCATTCCTTAGCTGGTCTGGGGCAGAGACCCTGCTTTTATATCCTGCTGCATTCTCCTGCGTCTTCTGTCTTACGCCAGAAGTCATGACAACACGGTTGCCTGGATGAGCTGAGGGGTGAGGGTGAGGGTGGGGGCTGGTGTGTGAAGGACTCTGAGGGGAGCCTTGCTTAGAACCCCAAATAAGTACTGATGTTGGGAGCAGAGAGGAGGAGGCTGGGGTGGGGGAAGGAGAGGGGTCACCGGTGATATTTTCAACAATAAAGATCTATCCAGGGGTCCTCAAACTTTTTAAAGTGGGGGCCAGATCACGGTCCCTCAGAGAGCTGGAGGGCTGGACTATATGAACTACTAATTCCTACTGTAACACCTCGGCTGCGCTCACTGCCCAAAAAACCTGGCGGGCCGGATCAGACTCCTCTGCAGGCCGCATGTGGCCCGGGACGTAGTTTGAAGACGCCTGATACGAATAAAAGGGTAATATGCTAATCAGGGCAGACGCCTTCTGGACGTCCATCTGGGTGACCATCCGGACAAAGCCAGGGCTGCTGCGAGGGCCCAGGGAGACCAGTCGGTCCAGCGCTCATCTCTCGTTCTGCAGGAGGGGTGGCTGAGTCCGGCACTGCTGCTCCAGCACCATGGCCCCCGTGGCAGAGCTGGGAGAAGGCGGCGCCGTGCCCCCTTCCGCAGAGGCCGTGCGGGACAGGGCGCTATCCTGCGGTCCCAGTGCTGCACCTTCCGCAGAGGCCGCCACAGAGGCAGCAGTGCCGGCCCGGTCCAGGCTCCACGCCTCCGCAGAGGCTGAATGGGGTGCAGTCTGCTGTGCCTCAACCTCCCCCAGCCCCTCCCCCAGCCGGCCTGGCCCCACTCCATCAGGGATGCAATAGGAGACGTGGTCCCCACCTTTCAATTCTAGACCTGACCGGGCCCTCTGGGGAGCAGCGGCCCTGGGAGCCCAGGACACAGAAGCGGAGTGCTGTGGGGTTCCCTTAAAGGAGGGCGTGCGTGAGGAGGCACGGGGCATGGCCTCTGGGTGATGGGCTCTGGGTTCGCACAAGCTCTCCGGATGGGGGCTGCATACCTCTTAGTCTTAACAACCCCCCCCTCCCTGAATCACATAGCCTTCATCCTGTCTCCCATCCTCCCCATCCTGCCTCCCTGAGACCCCCAGAAGGGTCTTCGGGGTTCATTTCTTCCAGGCTTTCAACAGGCTATGGGAGAACTATAAACCCTCTGTCGAAATGTTGTTGAGATGACTCTCAGCACCTCATGCAGACAAAAGGGGGTCTGGCCTGGTGGCTGCTGGGGGTCAGGGCCAGAGCTCCACTTCCTTTCCCCCCCTTTTCAAAATGTCCTAGAGACCATTCCAGGGAACCCCACGGTGCCAAGGAAAACGTTTGAACACCTCGTCCAGACCCCGGGGAGAAGGAGGCCTGAGGGGCTGCCCTACTTGCTCAAGGTCACGGGGGAGCCAGGGGCAGAGCCAAAGCCCGGCTGCCTGGCACCTGAGGCGTGTGTCCCCTGTGTCCTCCGCACTGCGGGGCCTCCACGGAGCCTGGCAGAGCCGCCCTGTGCCAATGCCACGGAGGGAGACAGGTGCTCCCGATCCCTTATCGCGGCAGCGGGACTGTCACTCCCGGCCTTCCCCGCCCCTGCTCTCCAGCCCGAGATAAGGGGCATTATCTGTCTCCGAGTCCGGAGCGCAGGAGCCGGAGACATAATAAATGATGCTTGCTGAGCAGCACTGTGTTCGGCTGAATCTCCTTGAAGAAAAGACACAGAAATAGCTCAGCGGGCCCCAGTGCCCCAGGTCTGGATCCCCCTGGAGATGTGAGGACCAGGCGATGGGAGCCCTGGCAGATCCCTAAGCTTACGGGGACCCTTCTCAGTGGGAGCCCCGAGGGAGGCCTCCAGCTCCCCATGGAATAAGCTGGGTTCCTGGGAGACGAAGGCCCATGGTCCAGCGGCCTCCATCTGGGTGTGTGAGCTAAGGTCTCTGCTCCTCTCTGGGCCTCAGTTTCCCCATCTGTACCGTAAGCCGTTGGCCTGGATAATCTCTAGTGTCTTAGTAGCCTCTGCCAGCTGAACCCCAAGCTGCCCAGGGCCCCCCTGACGCAGGCAAAGCTTGTGGGCTACCCCTCGTCTGCACACCTGGGACCAAATGCACGCTACAGCCTTCCCTCCACCTCCCTGGCTTCCCCTCCCCCCGCAGCTCCCCCTCCGCCGCCCCCGTTCCTGGAGGCCCAACTCCAAAGGAAATCTGTCCTTTGGCAGCAGAGCTGCTTTGCTCAGCAAACGGGCTTTCATCTTTGTGAGCTGGGCTTCCCAGCGCGTCAGCGGAAACTCCTGGCTGGGGAAGAGAAGGCTCCTCCCTGCAGTGGGGCCTCCCGGGAGCCCGGCCTCTGGTCCCTGGAGCCTCAGGGCTGGAGCGGCAGTCAGTGAGGAGAGCCTGCTGGTGTAGTTCAGTGGTTAAGGGCATAGGCTTTGGAGTCAAACAGACCTGGCCTTGAATTCTGGCTCTGCCACTGACCTTCTGAGTGACCTTGGGCTAGTTGCTTCGTTGTCAGGTGACTCAGTTTCTCTAACTGGATTATGGGGGCTAATAATCGCATCTAATAAAATCACGAGAATGGTTCAAAAAGTAAGTGGTAACCAGGATAAAATATCCAGCCCACTGCCTGGCCCATGACAAAGACTCCATGGTGACACACCGATTGCCTTCACCACCCACATTCTCATTCTCGTACCTGTGTCCTTTGCAGTGACCTTGAACCTATGATCTTGCATGTGCCCATGATCTTGCATGATCTTGCAGAGCCCATCTCCCATCCCTTGTGGGCAGCCCGGCCTTGTGACTCGCTTTGGCCAAGCAGAGATGTGTTGGGAGCGATGCTGGCCAGCTCCATGTGGAGGCTTGTGCATTCCCATGTGTTTGCTCTTGCACCTTGGCCTTGGCCACGAGAGCTTGCCCAGACTGTGCGCTGGAGGACAGGAGACCCAGCCTGAGGAGCCCAGTTGCCTCAGTTAATCAGCAAACAGCTAGCCAATCCCTGGCCACAGGAGCCCAGCTCCAACCAGAGCCACTGGGCTGATCTGAGACTCAGGACCTAAGTAAGTGCTCATCTTTCTAAGCCACTGAGTTTGGGAGGGTTTGCCACATCGCATTGTATCGCACGAGGTCACAGTCCCAGGTGTTTGTACTGCTGCGCACGGCCTTGGGGAGGCCCCGCTGTCTGAACTGTGCATTCCTGTTTGCTAAACGGATGTTTGTTATGACAACTGTGGCTTAGATGCTGGCGTGAGACTGGGGTTGGAGCCCTAGCTCCATCACTTTCTTTTTTAAAGTCTTTACCATTTATCTTATTTATTTATTTTTGTCATTCCCTGCAACCCCCTCTCCCCTCGCCCCGCACCACCCCAACCACCACTTTCTTAATGCCTCACCTTGAAATAGCACTGGGTCTGTCTGAGTCTCATGTTCCTCGTTTGTTGGGTAATAAAACCATCTCAAAAGGGCTAATGTGAAGGTGAGAAGTTCTTATTTCAAAGGTTGAGTCCAGCTTGGCACATAGTAGGGACATGTTTCAGTTATCTATTGCTACATCACACACACACACACACGCACGCACGCACGCACGCACGCACACATGCAAAACAACTGAGGGGGTTAAAAGGACAACTGTTTACAATTTCTCTCGATCCCGTGAGTTGGTGGGGTGGTTTTTCTGCTGCACCTGCTCTCAGGAGGGTGGCTGGGTGGGCGGGGCCCCTTCCTGGGAAGGAGGACCTCTCAGCACCCAGACTGGGCGAGGCCCAGGCACACGGAGACGGGCAGGTTACTCCCGTGGTCCTGGTCAGCTCTGCAGTGGCTCTGCTGCAGCCTGGCCTTCCTTACAGCCGGCGTCTCCAGGTAGCATTCATTCCAAGAGGGGGTGCCAAAAAGCAAGGATCTTTAGAGCTTCTGCTGGCTCATACTTTCTCACCTCCCATTGGCCAAAGTGAGCTGCATAGCCTGGCGCAGAGTCAGGGAAGGAGAGGCCTCCACCAGGGCAGAAATAGCAGGAGGTGGGGGTCACCGGTCTCCCTCAGGCGTCTTAGGCGGCTTGGGTTGCCGCTGTGATTCTTATCGATATAATGAAAGGCCTGGATGGATGATCTCTAAGGTCCCTCGCTCCCAGCTCCTCTATGCGTGATCCAGGAGGATGAATGACTTGCCCAGGGCCACACAGGGAGGTGGGGGGCAGACACAGATAAATCATGAAACGCCCATAAACAGCACTATTGACAAAACAGTCGGTAATCGAGAAACGATGGAAACGTGAAACATTATACATCTGAGCATTTGTTCAGAGTTTTAAATGTGGAAAAATCATGGCAGGAACGGGCCATTCAGGGCCGGCATTATCGCAGAGGGTGAAGGGTTGGGAAGAGTCAGAGAGGCCCAGGGCAATGGGGATGACGGTCACCAAGACCCTAGACCCCTTCCCACAAGTGTGCGGAGGCCTTGCCAGAGGAACTGTGCTTTCAAATCAAGAGTGAGGGAACGTTTTCAAATGGAGCCTCAGAGAGGTCAAGCCACATCCCCAAGGCTGCACAGCTGGGACATGGCGGAGCAAGCCTGTCTAGTTGCAACTAGAACCAGACTGTCTAGTTCCAAAGTCCAGGGTGCATTTTTTGGAGCCAAGCTGCAGCCAAGACTCTTGCTAGTTGTGGGGCTTTGGACAAGGACCCTAACGTCTCGGGGCCTCAGTTTCCCCAGATAAGCTGTAAGGATAAAATGAGAATATGCACATCGAACCCTGAGCCCGGGGCCTGCTTCCAGGAAGCCCTCTGCAATGCCCACAGGTGTCCTGCCTGGCGGTGGTGGCAGGGACAGGATGACAGAGGACGTCTCCGGCCTCTTTCACACAGAATTCTCCCCCACGGCTCAGTAAAGGGGGTGCGCATGTGTCTCCCCACCCCTGTCACCCCCGCCCTAGTGGATGATCAAAAGGAAACACGAGCAAAACCTCTCTGTTGGCCAGCGGTGCCTGCAGCTGAATCATTCCTGGGAAGGACCCACATCCCCTGAAAGGGTGACCTCTATTAATGTTCAAAAGCCGCGTATTGGGATGCAGCGTGCCTCTCCTGTCTCTTTAAAGAACCTGCTGTTAAGTTTCAAAGACCCGGGCCGGGCGTGAGGAGTGTCCGGGAGCGCCGTTCCCGGGGGGGGGCGGGGGGGGTGGGTGGTGGTGGTGGTGGTGGGGGGGCGGGAGCGGGGGGACACATTCCACCAAACGCCTGTGGTGAACGGGACCGCGCCACCGCAGACACTTGCGTGGGATGCGCGGCCCGGCGCGGAGACTTCACTCCCCGGGATAAAAGGCGATGCATTCCAAACGGGATGCCTGAGCAAACCCCGGTGCCCGAGTGCATTGCTGCCTTCCTGTCCTTTGCTGCGGCCCCTGGTCTCCATCCCAGCCCCTGGCCAGAGCCGGTCCGCAGAGCCAATCAAACCCTGGGTACCAAGGGGCTTTTGTGTGCCCAGGAGGCATGGGTGCTCTGCACAGCTGTCTCACTGCATGCTCACCATGTGTGGCCAGGTGTGAGTGATTACCCCCATTCTGCAGAGAATCGGAAGCCCAGAGGGGTTGATATATTTGCCTGAAGTCACACAGCCCAGTAAACCTGACTCCAAAATGCTGGCACTGAATAAACTCTTCAAGGCAAGCAGTCCTAACCCTGGCATCTATTTTATAGGAGGGAAACTGAGGCTCAGCGCTGAGAAGTGACTTGCCCAAGGCCACCCAGCCAATTCGGCAGAGAGGAATTTTCTAGTCATCCACAGAGAGAGGAAGTTCAGCTCCTGGCCCATAGCTGGCACTTACTAGGTTTAAGTACATTTCCTTCTGTTTCCTCAGCCATGGCCAAGGGAAGGAGGGGGGTTACAGTGATGAGAACGGAAGGAGACTCAGCGAGGTGGAGTGAGTCCCAGGTCACACAGCATCCTGGGTTGTGCTGTCCCCGCCACTTTGCACACCCAGGTCCCTTCAACTCTGACTGTAGGCCTGCAGATGCAGGCTCAGCCGCGGAGCTGTCCTGGGGAGTCAAGGGCAGCTTTTTGTACTCAGAGTTCCTAGCAGAACACATGCAGCGTCCAGAGGCCGGGTCCTGCGGGGTCTGGGTGCCCAACATGACAGTCCCCTCTTGTATCTCACCTGCTCTCTCATCCACGCCCGACTCCACACAGAAGGGCCAGAACAGATTCTAAGAGCCTTTAACGCTTCCTCATTGCTCACCGGCTAACCAGGACCCCTCTTCCCTCTTGCTCTGAGCAGGCTGGCTGTCAGTCCCTGCCCATACACCAGCTCTTTCCTGCCTCTTGCCCGTTCTCATGCTGTTCCCTTGCTCCCCATCTGATGCCCCTTCCGGAGCTCAGCAGAGGGTACCCCTCCCTGGCATTTGGCCTGGTACGTGTCCCTCTCCTGGGCTGGCTTCTCTTGGAGTGCCCATCACCTGAGCAGTGATGCCCTATTCCACGTCCATTTCCCAGACTGGACTGTGTCCATTCACCGCAGTAGCTCCAGGACCTGGCACACAGTAGGTGCTCTGTAAACACTAATGTAACTGAATGGGGTGTGTGGGATGCGGGCATGGCTGTGTGTGCATGTGCGCACATGTGTGTGTATGTACGCGCACGCGAGTGAGCGCACACGTGTGTATGTGTGCACACGTGTGTGAGTGTGTGTATGTGTGTGTGAGTGTGTGTGTGTGTGTGTGTGTGTTGGAGCCCAGCTCTCCTTTGAAAAAGGCCCAGGAGTCATGGTTCGGGTCTGAGGGTCCTGAACTCTGAGCCCGGCTGCAGGGAGTGGCCCTTGGGGCCTGGCCAGGGTCAGGCCTGGTCCCCGCAGCCTCTGTTCATCACACCTCTGAGCTCCCCATCCACCCCTCATGCACCCCAGCATTGACATTCTTCCTGGGCCTGGCCAGGGGCCAGATTGATTCCTGTCTTAAAGGCACCCGCCTCCCTGCAGAGCCATCAAAGGGCACTGTGTGGAGGTGGCTGTTTAAGAACAGAGCACCTTTCATTTTGCTCTTGGCTCAGAAGCAGTGCGGCTCTCCAGGGCCCGTGGGTGCAGGGCAGGTGCTGTGCTCCGTGCTCCGTGAGGGTGATCTCATTTAATCTCTCGGTAACCATTTGAGGCGGGTTATCGTGATCCCCCTTCACATGCAGACACGGAAGCTCAGGCTGGTGTGATAACTCCCCTTGGGGGTAGGGCCGAGACTGGAACCTCGTTTACTGGATGCTGTTCTCATGTGCATCATAGGGACCTAGCCCAGCTCCGGTGAAACCTGCCTGGAGCCCCTGCCCGTGCCCACTAAGTGTCCAGGGTTATCCTGCTGCTGGCTGCCTCCGGCAGCCTCCACCCAGACTCCAGTCCTCGGGGGAGGTCCCCCTCTCCCGTCCCTCATGCAGCCACCACCCTCTTGATTGCAATTAAGGATGAGAACCACTGAATAGAGCTCTACTGGTGAATTAACAACCTGATCTCACCCCAGCCAGCGCTGGGCTGCTGCACAGCTCGGGGTGGGGGAGGGGGTTAGTGCTGCTCTCTCAGGCTGCGGGCAGCTCTGAGATCCTCCTCCCTGGACAAGAGGACACGGTGAGCTCACATCTGTGGCTATTTCCTGTCACTGCCAGGGCGGTTCCCAAAGCCCGGGCTCCTCTTCCTCAATGCCCCCGGAGTTGCTGGTCTGAGATCCCTGGCTATGCTTGGGTGGAGGTGGTGCATGCTGGCAAGGGCCCTTGCCAGGCTGTGAGCTCCCCTGCAGTGACGGGCACAGCACACATGATCGGAGGGCGGGATGGAGTCGCACACGGTCCTCTGTGGCTGCTTCCTTCTCCTCACGGTGGTGGCAACGCAGGTCCGCCTCAGGGTGTGGGCACCGTGCTGTGGTGAAGGGAATCAGGTTTTAGCCAGGTCCTGGAGGGAGAGGCACATGTAAATCCTCTCACATGGGCTCCAACCTCCCATGTTCTTCCAGGCGGCTCGGGCGGCAGGGAGAGCCTGGAGTGCAGAGTCAGACAAACCCATGGGGCTCCGGTGCTGCCACTGGAAGCCGGTGTCTTTGGATGTGGGATCTGACTTAGTTGGGCCCGTTTCCTCAGCACCCCCATCTCCCCCAATCTCAGGGAAGTGGAGTGGAAAAACATGGTTGGCAAACCGCGGCTCCAGAGCCATATGTGGTTCTTTGGCCCCTTGAGTGTGGCTCTTCCACAAAATACCACGGCCTGGGCGAGTCTATGTTGCAGAAGTGACGTTAGAAGAAGTTTAAGTTTAAAAAATTGGGCTCTCCAAGGAAATTTCAATCGCTGGACTGTTGAGATTTGGCTCTGTGGACTAATGAGTTTGCCTACCACTGCCCCAGCACTAGAGAGAAATATCCATTGGGACAGATGCTGCCCAGCATCCCAAGGTGGCCAGGGGTCTGGCTGTGCCTGAGGGATGGAGAAGGGCCAGCAGTGGAGAAAGGGAGAGAGAGAAGCAGGAGACGAAGACAGTGAATGAAAAGAGAGGCGCACACGACCAGAGAAGGAGCGGAGCATGGCAGAGGCTGAGACAGACAGGCTCTCAGACCCACCACTGAGGCTCAGGCCCGGAGACACCTGCTCTCATCTTCGCTGGAGGCCGGGGGTGGACCGGGTGACCCCCCCGAACGGACCTCTCTTCTCTGGCCGCGACCCCATTCTTTCAAGAACATATTCCAAGCCCGGAGCTCCACGACCCCTTGGGCACCTTGGCTGGTTTCTCTCCCTCTGCCAGTGGGTGCCAACCTCCCGCCTGGGCAGGGCCCTGCAGGGCAGGCGGGAGTGTCCTCAGGACTGGTTGGGGCGGCCACACTAGTTCATCTCCGACACATCCATTCAGCGAACGTTTATTGTCTCTCTCTCTGGTGTTCAGGCGAACGTTTATTGTCTCTCTCTCTCTCTGGTGTTCAGGCACCGAGGTGGAGAGAGAAATTAATCACATCCCATACCCTACGGAGTCAAGTGAACAACATTCAAAGTGCCATCCATCTACCCTCTATTCTCTCATCATTCACGCATCCCTTTGTCTATCCGTCCACTCGGCCGATGAATAGCGAACACCGACCAGGCCACAGACACATAGGCCATCCCTGCCCTCAAAGTCACCTCTCCGTGCGGAACACAGACACGTACAAGGATGACGAAGGGGCTCTGAGCTCTGAGCTCTTGCCAGGTTCTGGGCCTGGGCACCCAGGCCTCTTCTTGCACTGATTTGCTGGTGGGTGAGGTGGGCTGGGCTGGGCTGGGCTGGGCTGGGCTGGGGCAGTCACTGGTGCCCTCGGCCCAGGCCTGGGTCAGGGAAGGGGTGTGGCTGCCAGGATCCATTCGGAGGGGCCCGTGGTCCTGGCATGCTAAGAAGGCTCCCGGAGCTGGGAGAAATATTTTCAAGGTGGGGTGGGGCGTGCAGCCCAGAGCCCGCTATAAAGAGTGCCCCTTCATACCTTGATGATGTCGTGCATAAGAATGCTAGCTGCCTGCCACGGGGAAGGGGAGGAAATCCATTTCCAAGCTAGGAAATTATTGAATATTTAGGACCCAGAGCAGATCGTTTGGAAGGGAAATGAATTTCTCCGGCTTCCTCTGGGCAAGATAAATCAGCCCAGATGCTCTTGTATTTTCATTTGCCCCCGAGGAGGGTCTGGGTGCGTGTTTATGCAGCGTTAGCATAATCGCTCTTCCCGAAGTGGTAACAATTGCTCCCCAAGCCATCAGCTCCCCGTTAACGCTGGCGCCGTGGACCCCACTGCTCAGCCCCTGGCAGCTCTGGGCCCCGGTGCCCAGGAAGGGGAGGCGGGGCAGCAGTCCACTGCGCCATTTCCCTCCCAACGGTTATTGTCTCTCTGGCTCATGTGTTGGGCAAGATCCAAGGCCCAGTCACTAATAGTGTAAGACACAACCAGGAGCTTGGGGCTGGGCCACTGGTCTGAGCTGGGAGGCGAGAGGATTAGGGGTGCTGGATTGAAGGGAGACTTGAGGAAGGATTGCTCTAGCGAAGCAAGAAGTCAGAACAAAGGAGCCCCTCATCTGTGGGGAACAGGCAGGAGGTGGAGGAGCGGCCTCCAAATCCTGAATGACCTAGGATTCTGTGATGTCCGGATTACCAACCTGTGAATGCATTAGAGCAGCGGTTCTCAGCCTTCCTGATGCCGCAACCCACAGGTTGAGAACCGCTAGCAGGGTCGCCCACGACCATCAGAAAATGCAGATATTTACATTATGATTCATAACTGTAGCAAAATTACAGTTATGAAGTAGCAACGACAATAATTTTATGGTTGGGGGTCACCACAGCATGAGGAACTGTATTAAAGGGTCGCAGCCTTGGGAAGGTTGAAAACCACTGTATTAGAGACACCTGCCTTGGCCCTGGGCACTGACTCATTTTCCCTTCACAAATTTATGCTCTTGCAGACCAGGCCAAGCGTTTTCTGTAAGGAGCCAAATAGTATGTAGTTCCATTTTGGCAGGCCATACAGTTTCTGTCACAAGCACTGAACTCTAAGGTTAAGGGTAAAAGGGCTTTTGACAATATGTAAATGATGGGCATGTCTGTGTTCAATAAAGCTTTATTTATAAAAGCAGGTGGTGGGCCGGGTTTGGCCCCTGTCACTGTTCACAGTTCTAGATCTTGTTATCCAACGGATTCTGAGCCAGGGCTTTCTGGCTTTGGTCTGTTTTACAAAAACTCTATTATGTTTTCCTGATTAGAAAAACAACGTTTTCTTAGAGTGAAAAATTAAAATAACACAGAAATGAAAGGCCATTGGGAACCCTCCCCCTCCTCGGAGAACCGCCTGCACAGTCTGTGTTTATTTTGGTCCTAACGCTGTATCTTTTTAAAGGTCATCTTTCGCAGACCATCCTCACCGAGGCTGTGAGATTCCGAGTCCCACGTGGAGCTGGGTTGAAAGGAAAACTGGCGATGGCCGCTGGGAAGTTGAGCCCAGGGTGAGAGGAGACTGGACTTTTCTTTCCTGGGCCTGTTCCCGGCCAGGGAGCTGCTGGCTGCCTTTGGCAATGATGTCTGCTGTGTGCTGAGCCGAGGGGGAGGGAGAGCGGTGGGTGGAGGAGTGGGGGGAAGAGGTCCAGGCAGCTCCTCCCGCCTGTGGGAGGTCAGACCTCCCTGGGGAAACATGCTGAACCTCCATGTTCTTGGCAGCGAAAGAGGAATGGGAGCCACACAGGTTCCAGCGGTTTGGCTGCCCCGGGGTGTCCCAGCTCGGGCACTGGGGCTAATTCACCTGCCCCTCTCTGGAGGAGCAGGGAGGGCCATTCCAGAAAAGCCCTGGAGTGCTGGGGGAAGGTGTCCTTATTCCTTCACCGTGATCAAAAGTACATGACAACAGTGGGAAAAGAGGGCACAAACAAGAAGAGAGAATTCTAATGATGACAAAGGGGTCCCATGCTCCGTGGAAGTGGGGGATGGAGAGCCTGACTCTCCATGGGTCCTAACACCGTCTTTTCCCGGAAACGGGAGCCCCAATCCCCAAACAGTTGCTTTTCTTTAGCTTCAGTTCCACGGAGGAGAACATGTCCTTTCCCAAGGATGACAGAACGGAGAGGAAAGAAGGGAGCGAAATGGCACCTGGGCCAGCTGTGCTGGGTGGGCACTGCCCCTGCCGAGGCCAGGCTCATGGCCACCAGTCCCTGATGCTGCCAGGCACACACGTAGGCCTTCACCCCCTCATTTCCGGTTGCTGGCATTCTAGGGTCACTCTCAGGTCTGACCCTAGCACAGGAAGTGCCCAGGGCGGCACAGCTTTCTGTGACAGGTGGAATGGCCGGGTAGTTAATTATAAGAACAGGTGTAGAGAGCATTCAGGTCTGGGTTCAAGTCTCAGCTTCGTCACTTCCTCATAATAGACAAAATTTGGCCTCTTGAACCTCAGTTTTCTCATCTGTACAATGGGCATGCTAGCACCCTCAGACCACATGAGGTGATCCATGCCAAGTGCCTGCCCTTGTGACAGCTATGGGAGTGATCTTTTATCCTTTCAATAAAATGCAAGTAGGGACATTGACATAATTGGTACTAAATCTCAGGCTGATAGGAGGTCTGGAGAAAACTCTGTGAGCTGTCCCACCTTTTATTTTATTATTATTATTATTATTATTATTATTGTGTTTTTAAAAAAATATTTTATTGATTTTTTACAGAGAGGAAGGGAGAGGGATAGAGAGTTAGAAACATGGATGAGAGAGAAACATCTATCAGCTGCTCTTGCACACTCTCTACTGGGGATGTGCCCACATCCTGGTACATGTCCCTGACCGGAATTGAACCTGGGACCTTTCAGTCCGCAGGTCGACACTCTATCCACTGAGCCAAACTTGTTTCGGCTATGTTATTGTTGTTGTTGTTGTTATTATTATTATTATTATTGAGGTATTATTATTTTACCCCAGAATGTTACGATTCTCAATGACTCAGTTGGACAGCAAAGTCCTGGGGCGAGAACCTTGACCATCTTGCTCGTGGCGATGTTCCCAATGGCTGGCCAGGGCCTGGTGACCAGGAGGGCTTTCTCCCCCGGACAGGGTCAGAGGCAGAAGTCCCCGCCTCCCCTCTGGCCTCTCCTTCCCTGCAGGCCCCAGAGCCGATGGCCCAGTTTCCACGCCGCCGTATTACACCACAAATTAATTTCAGGTTGGCTGGGTTTAATTTGGTTCCCGAGTTAAAAAAAGAAGAAGGTGTAATTAAAAGACAATAACAACAATGGAACAGAAGTTCAGCTATCACGGATGATTTTTCACAGGAGCTGATGACAGGGACGCTGGCACAGCCTTGCCAGGCTCTGGGGGCTGTGAGGAGGGAACAGGCGGGCGGGCCCCACCTCCCAGACTGTCTGTGCAGCTTAATTCCTGGAGGGACTCCTGAGGCTGGGGTCTCCCCCCCATCCCCATACTCCCCCACTCCTAGGACAGACCTTGCACCTCTCACAGCCAGGCTGAGCATTGTCCTTCCTTCTTTGTCTTCTGTGATTCCGAATCTCCTGTCAGCGTTCTGCAGCCTTGTTTCCTGTGCTCCCTCTTACCCCCTACCCCTCCTCACCTATACCCCCACCCCCCTAGGGGAGCACAGAGCCAGCAGAATGGAGCTCACGGGTCTGAAGAGCAGGGGCTCCAGCCCTTCGTGATAGCTCATGACCGCAGCTGGCCGTTACTGTGCACCTACTATGTGCCTCTACCGCCTACGTTTCCTCATGTCCTCATGACACTGAACTATCTCACAGGATAGAATTTTTTTTTAAAAAAATATATATTTTATTGATTTTTTTTACAGAGAGGAAGGTTGAGGGACAGAGAGCTAGAAACATCAATGAGAGAGAAACATCGATCAGCTGCCTCCTGCACACCCCCTACTGGGGATGTACCCGCAGCAAATGTACATGCCCTTGACCGGAATTGAACCTGGGACCTTTCAGTCCACAGGCCGACGCTCTATCGACTGAG
The DNA here is from genome assembly GCF_014108245.1 of Pipistrellus kuhlii. Classification (NCBI taxonomy): domain Eukaryota; kingdom Metazoa; phylum Chordata; class Mammalia; order Chiroptera; family Vespertilionidae; genus Pipistrellus; species Pipistrellus kuhlii. Next base: position 186,735,298 of record NW_023425515.1, on the reverse strand, counting down.
CCAAACCGGTTTTGGCAGGATTTTTTTTTTCTTTTCTGTTTATGACAGTCCCCACTAACGTGACCACCCTTCAGGGTTTCCCTGGGATGCCAGACTTTCAGTTTTAAAAGGAGGCAACCCCAGATGAGCCTGGCACTGGAGTCCTTCATTTATCTTACCTGCCCAGCCCCTGGGTTTTGACCTTGGGTTGGAGTGACCCCTGGACCAGAAAGGCTGATGGGAGATGGGAAATATGTGCTCCTAGTGCTTCTGGAACCGGGCGAGCGCCTTGGCCGAGGGAGGGAGAGCATGTATCTCGGGGACTCTGTGAGAGCCCCAGCTGCCCAGGGTTAAACCCGGCAAAATCATCCAGCAAACACCCAGGCAGGGAAGGAGCAAGAGCATTATCATGATTAATGTGATTTCAAAGACATAATTTCCCCTCTTTCAGAAATGTTTGTGTGTCGCTGTGCTGAGTGCTGTCTCTTGATTCCGAATGTCCTTCCCCCGGAGTAATTTGGAACGAGGTCACTGTTCACCAGGAGGGCTGCGTGGCCTCTGATCCACCCACAAACAGCCTGTGCGGCGGAGGGGCATGCGCAGCAGGAGGCAGCAGGAGGGGGGAGGTGAGGGGACCGGGCCTGGTGGCGGTGGTGAGGGTCCCAGGCCTGATGCTTTGAGGGCCGAGTCCTTGCTGGCTGAAGCCTCACCCCCTCCAGGGGCAGACAGAGTTCTAGTCCAAGAGGTAGGAGTGGCAGGGTCTGGGGTGGGGATCAAGACATTTATTCTATTCTCAGCCAACGAAGGGTCCGAGTCTCAGCTTCTTCACCTGCAAAGTAGAAACAGGAATATACTTCAAATGGATAGAGGGAATGTTTATTTCTTGTTTTTCTTGACCTTACTTGGTCCTTCTTATTCTTCCTTTTCCTCCTTCCTACGTCTATAGCCTCTTATACTCTGCTTATCCTTCTTCTTCTATTCTCTTCTCTTTGCTCTTCTTCTTCTTCTTCTTCTCTTTCTTCCTCTCTCTCTCTCTCTCTCTCTCTCTCTCTCTCTCTCCCTCCCTCCCTCCCTTCCTTCCTTCCCCTTTCTTTCTTTCTTTCTTTCTTTCTTTCTTTCTTTCTTTCTTTCTTTCTTTCTTTCTTTCAAGAGATTCTTTAAATTTTTTAAAATTAATTTCAGACAGGAAGGGAGAAAGAGAGATAGAAACATCAGAGATGAGAGATAATCATTGATCGGTTGCCTCTAGCACACCCACACTGGGATCGAGCTCTCATTGCTGGCATGTGCCACTACTTGGAATTGAACCATGGCCTTCATAGGTCCATACTCAGCCACTGAGCCACACCGGCTGGGCAAGTTGTGTAATCTCTTGATTCTGAGAAGTTTGAGCACCTCTCAGACTCAACTTTGCATGCCAATCCCCTGGGGTCAGGGAGAGGGACAGACTTTGCTTTAATAATAAGTGCTTAAGTGATGTCAATGTACCTATTTGAAATGGCAAAGCTTGTGAAAATGAAATGACATGTAAGTTTTTAGCATCATAGGAAGTGCTCAAAATACATAGTACTTATCATCACTACTGTCCTCCTCATCAAAATCACCACCACCACCATCATCGTCATCTTTATTTCATCCTCATCATTTATCACTGGCATCATCATCATCGTTATCATCATCATCATCGTCTTATAGAGAAGACATACAGTTAAAGGTATAGATGTTGGAGTTGGACAGTCCTGCATGGAAGTCTCTATTCCATCATTTGCTGGTTTTGTGACCTTGGGTAGGTCAATTCATCTCTCTGAGTCTCAGTTTAGTCATTTGTAAAATGGGATGTGATAGCCAGTTTCCAAAATGGCCTCCTGGTATTTATACCCTTTGTCAGTCTCCTTATACTGGGCTTGTTCTGTGTGATCAATATAATATGGCAGAGGAAATGGTGTTCACTTCCAACCAAAGGAGGTTGGGTTATAAAAGATTCAGTGGCTCTTGTCTTTGGTCTCTCTCTCTCTCTCTCTCTCTCTCTCTCTCTCTCTCTCTCTCATCACTCACTCCTCTATGGGAAGCTAGCTGTCATGTCCTGAGGACACACAGGCAGTCTGTGGAGGGTCCTATGAGTCAAGGAACTGAGATCTCTGTCCAACAGCCAGTGAGGAGCTGAGGCCTATTAACCGCCACCGAACTTGGACATGAATTCTCCTGCTCCAGTCGTGCCTTGAGATGAGACCGCAGCCTTACCATCAGCCTGACCTCAACCTCGTGGGAGGCCCAGGGTCCTCCTGCTAAGCCACTGCCAGATTCCTGACCCCCCAAAGCTGAATGAGATAATAAGTGCCATTTAGGCTGCTAAGTTTGGGGGACATTTTGTACACAGTAGGGGTAAATAACACATGGGGCTAATAACATCTACCTTGTGGGTTTGTTGTGAGGATGAAATTCATGAAAGCACTTTGCAGAGTATGTGATGCACACTGAAGGCTGCACGAAATGTAACTACCCGGTGACAGCATAACTCATACTCATAACTCATACGGGTTCTCAGCGAAGGTGCGACAGGGTGGTGATCCTACTTCCCAGATGCCTGGTTTTAAACATAAAAATAATAATAATAAAAAAAAAATCCTCCCTGGAGGATATTTTCCCAATGATTTTTATTTATTTTTATTTTTATTTATTTTAAATATATTTTATTGATTTTGTACAGAGAGGAAGGGAAAGAGATAGAGAGTTAGAAACATCGATGAGAGAGAGTCATCCATCAGCTGCCTCTTGCACACCCCCTACTGGGGATATGCCCGCAACCAAGGTACATGCCCTTGACCGGAATCGAACCCGGGACCCTTCAGTCCCCAAGCCGACGCTCTATCCATTGAGCCAAACCGGTCTCGGCTTCCCAGTGATTTTTAGAGAGAGTGGAAGAGAGAGGAAAAGACAGAGAGAAACATTGATGTGAGAGAAACACATCAACTGGTTGCCTCCTGCACAAGCACCCACCAGGGCCCAGGCCGGGGAGGAGCCTGCAACCTTGGTACGTGCCTTTGACCGGAACTGAACCCAGGATCCTTCAGTCATCAGGCCAGCGCTCTGGCCACTGAGCCAAACTGGCGAGGGCAGTTTTAACCATTGGTGCCTCCTCAGTCTTCCTGACCTTGATGGGCACCGAAGGCTTCACCAGAAAGGACATGGCAGGGTAGAGTGGAGGGCAGGAGATGGGATGCTGGTGCTGACAGTCACTGGGCCTCTGGGACAGGGGGCAGCCACAGTGTGCGCTGAGGAGCAGAGGGCTGAGGCACAGGATTGGTGTGTACTAGTATGTATTTGTGCATATATGCACACATGTGTGTTCATGCATGTGCACACATGAACATGTAGGTCATCTCTGAAGACCCTCCAGCCTAAGAATAGCTGATTATCTGATTCACTGATTGTTTCTGGGCCTGCACTCTGTGAAAGACTCAGAAAAACCTTGGCAACAAAGGGAAAGCTAACGAGCAGGAGCTGAGAGGCCAGAAACCTGGGTGTCTCTGAGGTCACGGAGAGAAGCTCAGAGAAGGCCCCCCGGGGCTTGCCTCCCTGGCCATGAGCAGAGGCTTCGGTCAGAGAGGTCAGAGAGGGGCACAGTGGGAGAGAAGCCCCTGGACCTCCAGCCCCACCTTTCCGCAGCGCGGGGCTCTCTGGGCGGTCAGGCAGCCGCTCTGGGGCCGTCGGCTCCCCGGTCCTGGGCCGCTGAGATTAGATGCATTGTTCGTGGGGGGCTGTCTGTGGCCTCTCCCCGGATCTCGGATGGGTCTGTGGTACAAACCATGGAGACTCCTCAGGGATTATTCATGGTAGAGACAAGAGAAATGGAGGCACAGAGAAGTTAGGGGACCTGCCTCAGGCCACATTGCAGGCTATGGCAAAGTCAGGGCTGGCACCCGGGCCTCCCCGCTGAATGCTCTGTCCCAGAGCGGGGGCCTGCAGTGGGTGTTCTGGGACACTGTGGTCCCGGGGCTTCTGTGCAGGGGCCCCTGTGGCTGACAGGGGCGCTGGCCCACCCCTGCTCCATGATTGGACCATATGGGCAGCCCCATTAACCCTGTCTTCTCCGCCTTGACTTTTCTCAGGGAGTAACTGGGGCAGAAAATTCTGGGGCAGCACCTAGTCTGCCAAGTGCGGGCCTGGCACGAGCCCAGGCACCAGGATGCCAGGTGGGTTGGGGATGGATTGGTGAAGGGGGTCCCTGGGGTGCTGAACTGCTGGGAGCAGCTTGGCCGCTGCTTCCTCTGGATCCTGCCAGACCTTCTGTGCCAAGGATGCCTCCTCCCGCAAGATCCTTCCTGCCGAGTGCCAGGAGCATCTGGAGGAGATTTTTCTGGCTGGTTCTGGGTGCAGAAATGGGTCACAGGGGTCTCAGTCATGTACACAGTCACACATATCTATCAAGGAAAGGGAACTGGGGTGTCTGGAGCGCCTACTAATGCCAGGCCTGGAGTAAGGACCCCTCACATCGCCCGCTTCCCTTCTTATCCCTCCTATTTTACATACGGGGACTCCACATGACTCCCCAAGGTCACCCAACTTGTGAGTGGCAGAGCTGAGATTTGAATCCGGGTCTGTCTGGTTCCAAAGCCTGCCTTTTCCCATCGCTGAGCACCTCTCTGAGTGCCCCCTAAACCCAGGAAGTAAGCTAGATTCTGAAGACATAAATAGAGGCGAGTGAGCTATAGGCCTTGGCCTCGAAGCACTCCTAGTTTAGTGAGTGTATTAGCTATTGTCATCATGCTAAGGCTGAGTAACAAATAGCCCCCTGTGGCTTAGAACTATAGGCAATTACTCCTCTTGCTCACGTTGCTCACGGTGGGTTGGCTAGGATGGCTGTGCAGCAGGCTGAAGGTTGGGTCCAAGCTCCCTTTTCCTGGTTGGGCAGACACATACATGTCCCAAGGCCACATCTTGGAACTGGTGCACTGTCCTACTGCTTGCATCCCAAGGCAAGCCACACCCAACATTGGTGGAGCGAGGACGTGTCCTCCGCCCCCTCTCGCCATCGCAAAGTCACACGGAAAAGGCCTGAATGTCTAACGCTCTAACGGGAGGCAGGAAGAACAGGGAGCAATAATCCAATTATCTGCAGCAGGAGAGACAGGCTGGCGATGATAACATTGTGGTGCATTTTATCAAATCTAAGAAACCATCAATTGTAAGACACACCATTAATCTGTGTGCCTCAAAGAGAGAAAAGCGGCTGCCAACTAAAGTATGACACGGTGCTGTCTCAGCTCATCGTCGTGTTTTTATTCTTACGGGAAGAGCTACTGGATACTGGCTCAGACACGGAAGTGACAGCGATAGGGGCCATTCTGGCCAGGTTTGCTCACGTATAGGCAGTGACAGCCACGTCACAACTGCCACTGTCCACGGAGATTGTGAGATGCTGTTGATTGGCAGGCGTGTTCTGGTTCCACAGATGTTAAAATGCGTGTTGTATTGATGACATCCGTGTTTTAATTTGTGGTGAAGAAGTGCCCTTGCTCTGAGATGGACACTGTGCTGAACATTCTGTGTGGATAATAAGCCCACTTTTGCCTCATGGCAGCTCAAAGGGAAAATATCATTATCCCCATTTTAGAGATGAATAGAGCGAGGCTCAGCGTGATCAGTGGTCTTGCCCAAGACCCACAGTTGGCAAGGGGAAGAGCTGGGATTTGAAACCAGGACAGTCTGACTCCAGAGACAAAGTGGTTAAGCGTGTGGACACACTGTACCTTGGTTACCACGTCGATAAAATGGGAATGCTGGAAGCAACTACTGCACGGGTTGCTGTGTATGCCAGAGTTTTGAAAACAGTGTCAGGCGTAGAGCACGCAGGCTGATCCCTCTGGTTGTACCGGATCCTTTGTGCTGCTCTGGAACTAAAACCAGTGTAATGAAAGTAGTGGCCGAGCCCAGAGCAGAAGGTTATGGGAGCCCAGAAAAGTAGGCCAATAGCTTAGTGATTTTCAGGAACTGTGATAAGTATGATGTGAGGAAAGCAAAACAGAGTGTGTGATTCATGCACACATTTATTTATTCAAAAATATTAATATTTGTTTACCACTCTGGCCAGTGTGGCTCAGTTGGTTGGGTGTCATCATGCATCAAAAGGTTGCTGGTTGACCCCCAGTTGGTGTACATGCCAAGGTTTCAGGCTTGAGCATGGGGGAGGTAGCCGATCAATGTTTCTCTCTCATATATCGATGTTTCTCTTTCTCTCTCCTTTCCCCTTGCTCTACCAATCAATAAAAATATTTTTAAAGTATTTCTTTACTTACTGTATGCAAGCAGTACAGAGTGACTGGATTTAAAACCCAAACTCAGATGATGAAGTTTAAAAATTGAGATGTAATTCATCCACAACAAAATGCACAGATTTTAAATGTTCAGTTTGAAGGATTTTTTTTGTTAAAATCCTTACCAGAAGGTATTTTTCCACTCATTTTTAGAGAGAGTGGAAGAGAGAGGGAAAGATAGAGAGAAATATCAATGTGAGAAAAACACATCCGTTGGTTACCTCCTGCATGAACCCTGACCAGGACCCAGGCCAAGGAAGGGCCTACAACTGTGGTACATGCCCTTGACCAGAATTGAACCCATAACCCTTCGACCTGCAGGCCAATACTCTATCCATTGAGCCAAACCAGCCAGCGCAGTTTGAAGGATTTTTACAAATGTGTACCCCCTGCGTTACCACCAGCCCAATCACAATAGAGAATGTTTCCATTATCCACTGCTCCAAATCCATCCTTCTTGCCTGCGGGATGAAAATGGATCTGGGCCCTTTAAGTTTTCCCCAGTTTGGCTGGCCCGCTAAGCGTCGCCAGCAGAGGGCGCTGCGGAGCGCACGTGGCAGGGAAGCCCCGCCCCCTGGCTCCCACGTGCTCACAGGCTCCTGCAGCCCCAGCAGCCTCAACGCCGGCTCCCCGCCGTGCAGGGTGGTCACCAGTGCAAGGTGGTCAGTGGCGCCCAGCTGCCAGCAGCTTCCTCAGCTCCCCCTTGCAGGCAGTTTTGTAGTGGGAGCAGCTTTGGCTGTGTCCTCCCGGGAAGACTTCTGGTAAGTTCCACAGGTTGGATTTCTAACAAGTTCTGCTGGGTTGGCACCAGACCAGCATCTGGCCGCGCAGGGAGCCCCAGCCGTGTCTACCACGAGGTCTGGGCGGATGTCAGCCCTGGAGGGTGTGTGTGCACGTGTGGGGGGAGGGGGTTTTGCTTGGGGGACCCTCCCTGGGGGCTCTGTCTCAGCCTGAGGACACTCTTTGTTGGGGACTTCACCTCCGCCGGATGGGGGTGTCTTTCTGGAGGCTCTTCTTGGGGGATCTACTTTAGCCCTGGGGGAGTGTGTGGGAGGGGGAGGCTCCTTGGGCTCTATCTCAATCCTTGAATGGGGGGGTCGCTGTTACTTGGGAGTCCTGCCTCCTCCTTGGGGGGCTTTTTCTTGGGGTCTTTATTTCACTCCTGGGGGATCCATCCTTTGCGGGGGGCTTCCCAAACCCCCCAGGAGCCCTTCCCAGGAGATCCTCTTAGCCCTGGGGGAGGGGATTCTTAGGGGCTCTCTCTAGGCTCTGCTCCTACATCTGTTCTCACATTGTGTCAGGCCTCTGTTTTCTTTATTAGGCAACACCTCGTTCATCCAGTCCTCTATTATCAGCTCTTAATTCTCCGCAGGAAACTCTCTCCGTTAAAATAATTACTGTATGGTCTCTTTTTCTTTTTTATTTATGAGAGAGAGAGAGAGAGAGAGAGAGAGAGAGAGAGAGAGAGAGAGAGAAATAACGACTTGTTGTTCCACGAATTTATGCACTTATTGGTTGCTTCTTTTGTGTGCCCTGACCGGGGATCAACACCATGACCTTGCCCTGGCCGGTTTGGCTCAGTGGATACAGCGTCGACCTGCGGACTGAAGGGTCCTGGGTTCAATTCTGGTTAAGAGACAGGCCCACAAGTTGCGGACTTGATTCCCGGTATGGGCTGTGCAGAAAGCAGTCGATCAGTGATCCTCTCTCATCATTGATATTTCTATTTCTCTCTCCCTTTCTGAAATAAAAAAACCAAAACACAAACAAACAAACAAAAAAAACACAACACACACACAGCACAACATTGGCGTATCAGGATGATGCTCTACCCAATTGAGCCACCCAGCCAGGGCCTGGTTTCTTTTTCTTAAAAAAAAAAAAAAAAAAAAAAAAAAAAGGATTTTATTGATTTTTCCAGAGAGGAAGGGAGAGGGAGAGGGAACCGCCACGTGAGAGTGGAACATCAGTTGGCTGCCTCCTGCACTCGCACCCGGGATCGGGCCGGAACCTTTGGGTGCAGGGGAGGGCTCCTGCCAACTGAGCCGGGGCTGGTCTGCTTCTTCAGGGGCCCGGACAGACACTGAGTTGTCGGGAGTGATGCTGGGAGATGGGTCCCCGTGGCGATAGGATTTGTGGGGTTTTCTGGTGCCTTTGGGCTTGTGCGTGGTGCCGAGCACCTTGGGAAACGAGATGCTCGCGACCTGGGACGTGTCTCAGCCTTCCAGTTAATCCAGCTGTCACCGTGGGTGATCGAGATGAAGTGGCACTAAGGCACATCCGCTGGGAGCCGAGCGAGGCTGCACTGGCCGGCGCGTGAGGCCTGTGGGCTGGGGTGTGTTCTCTCAGGGGCTCAGCATGCCCGGAGAAGGAGCAACCAGGCCAGGCCACTGGCTCTTGCTCTGGTCTGAGAGCCAGGGAGCCTCCAGCTCCGACAGCCCCATCAAGGCGGTATTTCTTCCAGCCCTGGTGCTGACAACGCTGAAAAGCAAACACAAAATTTAATTTTGCTTTTATTGTGCTGGTTGCGGAATGACAACTACAGTTGAATTTACATCCTGACAGATTTCTCCTGTGACAACGAGGGCAGTAATTGGGAACGAAAGGGCCCTGAAACATGGAGGGGGACACATCTGTTGGACCCGGATGAGATGCTCTTAAACCCCAAGTGACTCTGAGTCTCCCTTGTCGAGGCTGGTAGCTTGTCACCAAGTGTCCAAGGAGACAATTCCTTCTGTTAAAAAATACACACAACAGCCCATTATCACCTCCCCTGAGGGGGGAGACACATTCTTCCCAAGACTCACTGAGACCACCCCTGTCATCACGAATGCTAACTAGGATCAAATGCTCCTTGGTGACAGGGGCCCCCCAAAATCTTGCAAGACTTTGCTAATATTATTTGCGTATAATTGGCTACTCAGTGTATATCCTATATAATAAAAGGCTAACATGCCAATTGTCCCCTCGACCAGGAGTTCGACCAGCAGGCAGGCTGGCCAACCACCCGTGTCCCCTCCTCCTGGCCAGGCTAGCCGGACCCCACCCCTGCACGAATTCATTCACCGGGCCTCTAGTTCAGAGATCATAATAATCTGGCCACTCAGTGTGTATCAACCTGCAAACATACGTGAGAGTGGGTGCCGAATGGGCAGGAAGTAACCCTAGATTGGGCTGACGTCATCACGTGGATGCATATGGAGACATCCTGGATTTGGTTATTAGCATGTGCAGCTGGAGGCGGCGCTAACAGCTTGCTTGATCGATTGTCTAGAATTTGGACCCATCCGTGGCCCACGGTTAATGCGGTTGCTATGGCATGAGGTGGAAAAGGGTCTCCAGAGGCTCGGGGAGACAGGCTGGTTGGACTGGACCGTGCAATCCGCACGCTGCTCCCCCCGCAGCCATATTCCACCAGAAGAAGGAGCAAGCGTTTCCCCGAAGTGCTCGGTGGCTGCCCTCTTGTCGGTGGGATGGAAAGCAGAGGCCGCCTCCACAGGGATGGGCTCCCTGATTGCAGTGGGGATAAGGACATCCCAGAGCAGCAGAGACCAAGGGCGAGCCCCTCCCTGCCAGGGACAAAGCAGGCACACGTGCTGGAAGGCCGCAGGGATTCCGAGGCAATCAGAAAGCCTCGGCCGTGGGGAGTTAGAGGTCGGCTGATGGGTCACAGTGTCCCCGGGAATGAAATAAGTGGGCAGCCCACAGGAGCATTGCTCCATATAGAGAACATAATAACTTCTGGGTCTGCTGGTCAAAACCTGACTTGCATCACCGCTAGATACAGTCCGGGCTGCTCCTTCGGTTTGCAGACCTCAGTCAATTCCCAGGCCCAGGAGCCCTTGGGAGGCCAGGTGCCGGCGGAGAAGGAGCCCGCATCATGGCTGCAATAATGACCATAATCCTTCGTCCAGGCCTCCTGGACAGGGACCTGTGGCCGTTTGCCAGAGCGATTGTGCCCCGGGGAAAGGAAATGCCCCCCCCCCCCCCCATGGTTCTGGGGATCCTGACACTGGCCCAGAATAAGCACAAACCCCCAGGGACCCACAGTGCCACTCCGGCCCGTATGTCACAGGGAGGACTTGAGACAGTCAGGTGATAGAACGGGTCCCAGCTCCGGTCTGACGCCCAGCCGCCCAGCTGTGAGTTATTTCCCCAGTTCTGGGATGAATAATTACAATAGAACATGCACACTTAGCAACGAACCCGTTTCTTCTCTCGCTTTCTGTTCTTATTTTCTATGCAAATGTTTGGATGTTAAGGTCACAATTTAATACTGAGGTGACAGACTGTTCTGTGAAACTGTAACTGCATCGGAAGGTTAATAAATACAGTCAGCGATGACTCGTGGAACTGCTGGTTTCCCTCGTGGAAAGGGTGAGAAGTTTCGTAGGAATGGTAGCGGTGGGTTCTTAGGTAGCAATCCAGAGTTGTGTGGTTGCACAGGCTTTCAATAATGGGATAAGGGCTCCTAAGGAAGCTGGGTCGTTAAAGGGACGGAGTTGCTGGGTATGGATTGCCTCTCAGCTCCAAATCCACCCTTCTTGCCTGCTGGGTGAAAATGGATCTGGGCCCTTTAAGTTTTCCCCAGTTCGGCTGGCCCGCTAGGCTTCGCCAGCAGAGGGCGCTGCGGAGTCCACGCGGCAGAGAAGCCCCCCACTTCCGGGCTCCCACGTGCTCCCAGGCTCCTGCAATCCGCAGCCTCAGCACCCCCTTTCCAGGCAGCTCTGTAGTGGGGTGTGTCCGGTGAGACACCTGTGGGCGGCTCTGGGGGCATCCTCCAGGCCTGATCGATTTCTGGTAAGTTCCACAGGTTGAATTTCTAGCGAGTTCGCCCGTTTGGCGCCAGACCAGCATTTTGGCCGCTCAAGGCCTGGACGTCACCCCTGGAGGGTGTGCGTGGGTGGGGGCGCCTCCTTGGGGGTCCTACTTCAGTCCTGGGGGCGGTGGCTCTCCCTCGGGCATTCACTCAGCCTGGGGTACGGGGACTGCGTCCTTGGGGCGCTCTATTCAGCACACATTGGGGGCACCTGCTCTTTCTGCAGGGCCTGGATGGCAGCCCCGGAGAGCGTTCTCTCGAGCAGTGATTTCCAACCGGTGCTGCGCGAATCCGCAGCAGAGGCAAGGCCTGCCTGTGGAGTCAGGGGCACCGGCCTCTTTTTCTTCCAATTGTCCAATTTAAAAAAAAAAAAATGACAACAGCCACCACAACAATAGCCGTCCGGGTCGAACGAATCAAAATTAGTTTTTGGTCCGATTTGCAAAACGTTTATTTTTTTGCTGTGCCACTGAACGTTAGCAACTAGCTTGTGTGTGCTGTGAGATGAAAAAGGTTGAAAATCGCTGCACTAGGCTCTCCACTTTTTTCTAACCAGTCCCTTGTTAATCCTTCTTCCTAACCAGTCCCTCGTTAATTCTTCTTTTAACCAGTCCCCTGTTAATTCAGTCTCCTGTTATAGTTAATCATTCTCTATGTGAGACTTTTCCTTTCAAATCACTCGGTGGCTCCTTCTCCCCATTGGTTGCAACGTGATTCATGATGAACGCATAGGTCATAGTGTGTATATCCATTTTCATGTCGATCGCTCCAATTTGGGGCTGTTGCGAATCATCTGCTATGATATTTCAAACAAAGAAGCCTTTGTGTATTCCATAATTTCCTAGATCTTGGGTAGATCCTTAATGGGCTTCCTTTGTGCTGGCCTGGCTGAGGGGCTATGACATGTCTAGGGGTGCTGAGGAGTCCTGGGAGTAACGTGGGCCTGTTTTTATGGGATGGAACTCCACGTAGGTCTGTCAGTGGGTGTACGGACACCAGCTTGCATGTCCCCAGGGGAGGGTGGCAGCCTGGCCCGGTATAACTCAGGGCATGTGACTTCGCTCCACCAGCTGTTTCTGAATCTGTGAATTGGGATGTTCACGTGTGTCTGTAGGATTACTGACAGGACCAACACGGAAAATGCCTGAGGGGAATGTGGCCGGGGCTGGCACCCAGCGTGCTGTTATTATGAGGTGTTCAAGCCAAGTGTCTCCGTGTCTCCCTGGCACCAGCCATCACGTGTCTAGAGGGCTGGGAAGGGTCTCTTGGCCTGCCCAGCGGCACCTCTGGACCCGGGAAAGGCGGGGGGTGGGGGGGGCACAGCTGCCCATGTTGCCTAGCGCCGGGCGCATGCCCACAGCCTGTGCCTTCTCTCTGAGGAGTGGACCCTCGAGGTGACCTCGAGTTCTGGGCTCCCTGCCTGGCCCCCTCACAGCCACCTCCGTGGGCCCGGAGCCGCCGCACCCCAGCCCGTCAGACGGCTTTGATTAGTCAAGTAAAGTTCCGGTCTGTTGAGGAATCGATGAGTTATTGCTGGCTAAAACACCGACCAGAGGAGAGGGGTGGGCCCGAGGGGGTCAGCACCTCAGACTGTGGGCGGTGGTGAGTTTTAAAGAAGGTGCACGTGTCCTCATTGGGTGGCCAGGTGCCCAGCGCGGCCTGGGCCGGAGGGGGCTGGGATGGGGGGACCGATCCTTCACTGCAGAGGGAGGAAGACGAGGGGCTGCTGTGCTCAAACCTGGGGGCTCACTGGCATTTAGAAAGGTCCTGGACGCCAAGGGCCTCGTGCCTGGCACCCTGCAGGTGCTGAGTGCGTGCTGCTTCTGCTTTCTCTGTCTCCTCCCCTGCCTCGCCCCGGGGACCCAGCCCGGCTCCGGACAGAGGCGGCCGTCTCCAGGCCAGACTCTGTGTGATCGGTCCACGCTGGGCCTTTGTGCCTTTGTCTTTACAACCGGACAGTTGATTACCATGGGCCCATCCCAAAGGACACTGGCCATCACGCTTCTTGCTTCCTTCATGCAGCTGCACATGTCTTGTTTGTTGTGCGTTCCCGATCATCTCTCCTCTCTGGAACGCAGCCTCTGAGGCCAGCCTCTGCCTCCTGGCGGGCAGATCCCAGGGAGGGCGGAGCCAGCTGATCCAGCTTTTGACACCTGTGCTCTCAGCCACTAGACTAGGGGTGTCGAACTCAATCAGAGAAGGGGCCAAAATCTAAAATCCAGCCTAAATCGCGGGCCGAATGGTTTACTGAACAGTCATAAACTGTCATTGTGATGGAAACGCAGCAGAGTGCAGTGATGACAGCGCGGTGCGGGCCACATTGCAAGGCCTGGCGGGACGGATTTGGCCCGCGGGCCTTGTGTTTGACACATGTGCACTAGACTTTGCTGCCTCTTGGCTTGGTGTGAGTTCATTCAATGACATGAGTGTCATTTCCTGGGGACCCTGATGTGAGGTTGGAGGTTCCTCTTGGAGCATCCCTCCCCCACCCAACACCCAGGGAGTGAAGTCGCACCCCAGGTTTTAGATCAGCTGAAGTGCATGCAGCCAGCCCTCCCGCGGGTAATTACTGTAATTTCCTCCGCAGAACGCTCAGCACGGGCTGATATTGTGACCGGCGTGTGAGAAGCCTGCCCTTGTAATTGAGGCTTCGAGAGGGAGCGGGTGCTCGGCGCATGTGTTGGAGGGGTCACCTTTGAACTCTGGCTTGGTGGCTTGGTGGCCGTGCAAATGCAATAATGACTAGTGGGTGGGACGCGTCAGTGCACCGTTCCCCCAGGGTTGTGCACCCATCCCTGGCCCAATTTAGAGTCTCGTGGCAGCCTCCCCCCACCCCCCTACTCCCGGAGCTGGGAGGGGTGCTGGGCGCGGACTTGATCCGGCAGAGATGTTGTGTGTTCCCCCAAACTGGTTCTTAGAAATCGCTCCTGCTGCCTTTCCTGGCCCCGCTGACTTCTGAGCATCCTTCCCTCGTGGCTGAGGCCTTCCTGCTCTCCGTGGGTGAGTTTGGCTGCTTTTATGCCCATGGCCCCTGCTGCTGCTGCTGTGTACCCACCGGGCTGGGCTGTCCATCAGTGCCTGGGCACGTGGTCCACCTGGGCTCCTCGGGTACTGAGTGAAGGTCTGTGCACACTTAGGTATTGCTCACCTTTTATCTTTGGCATCTGCAGAAATGCCTGCTTGACATGTAATCTGTCCGATTACATCTCGCTGTTACATTTCTTTGTTTATTTACTTACTTGTTTTTAAGCAAGAGGCACCACCTGGCTTGGCTTCTCGGCTCACTGGGGTTCCATCCGCTGACCCGGGGGAAGAATGAAGCTGTGTTATGTAAGCAGTTGTCAGCCTGGCTTTTTCCCAGGGGCTCAAGGTTCTCGGCCTCTCGGGCTACGCGTCCCTCCAGCAGGACTGGGTGTCCGTGGGTTTGGTTCCGGGAGGGGGTGAGCGGGTGTGAGCAGGTATGTGTCTGTGTGATGTGGGGTCTAGAGAAGAGGGCTTTTTACAAACAACAGGCTCTGGCCTATCTATCTATTGTATCTATCTGTATATCTATATCACATGTGTCAAACACAAGGCCCGCGGGCCAAATCCGTCCCGCCAGGCCTTGCAATGTGGCCCGCACCGCGCTGTCATCACTGCACTCCGCTGCGTTTCCATCACAATGACAGTTTATGACTGTTCAGTAAATCATTCGGCCCGCGATTTAGGCTGGATTTTAGATTTTGGCCCCTTCTCTGATTGAGTTCGACACCCCTAATCTATATCTATCTGTATATCTATATCTATATGTATATCTATATCTGTAGATAGAAAAATATTCTAATTAACCGGGACGCTGTGACAGGTCAACCTGACAGGAGGAGGTTGCACGGGGTAGCAGGGGCCTCCGAGTGCCTGCCCTGGGGGAGGGCCTGATCAGCAGTGGTGTGGCTGCTTTAAGGGCTGGAGAGGGAGGCAGGGCCGGACTGACAGCAGCTGCGGCTGCTGCAGGGCCTGGGGAGTGAGGCAGGGCCGGACCGGCGACTTGAGGTTGCGGGACACCTCAAGGTTTTGAATCACACACTGGGCTCCTAGTTTCCACAGAAAAGGAACGCCTCAGCCTGACATCCATCTGAATGACTGGCCTTGAAAAGTCCGGGAAGCCAAGCCCCCTGGGATCCCCCCAGGATGGGTGAGCCCAACGGCTTGAAGGATCTTGCAGTATGGAATTCGTGTCCTGGGAGAGAGGGGATCGAACTGATGGGGCTTCAGCCACGTGACCAGTCCTGGCTCGGTGGAGAGTAGGGCCTCATGATCCGATAGACCTGCCAAGACTGAACTTGGGAGGGGAGGATCGGCCCCGGGAAGGAATTTGGGGAGCTGGTACCAAAGGCAGAGGGGATGGGCACTCAGCTGCTACACACACACCCCCTGTCCCCTAAAAGGATGCCCGCGACGTGTGCGCTGTGTCCTGGACCTTCGGGATGCTAAGGGCAGGCGATACCAGCTACAGAGTGTTGGCGAGCAGGACCCAATTCCTCTGAGTCCAGCGTGGACAGAGGCTCCTGGGCCTGCAGGAGGTTTTGGGAACACTGGGTGGGCTTGAGTAGGAGGGGAGGGAGCCTTGCTCAGATGAGGTTCATTATTTGGGCAAAGTCACGGAGGCTGGGATGTGCCTGCTGGGCTTCGTGGAGGTGGGGAGACCACCTGGCGCTTCCCTGGCGGGGAACAGGGCTTGCGGCCAGAGCTCAGGCTGGAGGCGCCATTGAACGGCAGGTGGAGGAGCGGGGCTGTCTGGCTGGGCAGAGCGGTGCCGGGCTGGAAGCTGCGTTGGAGGAGTAACAGAACACGCTGCTTCGGTGGAGCACCTACTGTGTGCCTGACAGTCTGTGAAGGGCCTCATTGTGACCTTACCTAGCCTAACCCACCGTGCTGCTACTGTCCCTGCTCCACAGACGGAGAGAAGGTGCTCAGAGAGGTTCGGTGACTTGGCGAAGGCCACCCAGGGAGCAAACAGCAGGGAGGGGATTTGAACCCAGGTCTGGCCGACATTCTCCACTCGCCTTTGTAACAGGATCATCAGCTGTGACGTCAGGGGCAGCGGCTGACCTGTTCCTGAGCATTTGCCCCGTGCCCTCTCCTCCAGCCTTTTCCTCCATGGGTGCTCCCAGGCTGGACTGAGCAGGGTGGTGGGTGGGCGGGGGAGGCGGAGAGCAGGAGAGGGCTCGGGGAGACTTCCTCCTTGTCCCTGCAGAGCTTCCCCTCCTCCTTCCTCCTCCCTGCAAAGAGCTGGAACAAAGCTGGCAGAATCGGTGTCAGCAGAAAAATCTAATTTTCACCTTAGACACGTCTGTGGCTGACAGATAACCCAGCCTCTAGACTTTCTGCTCGGGCGGGGCTGAGCTAAGCCCTGCCCTGGACGTTGGCAGATCGGTTCCGTCAGGCTCACGGGCACCTTTTCGGCAGACATTTTTCCTCTGGAGGCCTCCGTGTTTCCCCCGGTACAATGGGGGTGTGTGTGTGGGGTAGTGCCTGGGATTGGGTGTCCCAAAATCAGATGCCTCCAGGAGGCCCCCAGGAGTGACAGGTGTGAAATGGACCAGGAGAGAAGTGTGCATGGGGATGGAGGGCCCGGAGGCATGTCCCCGGCCTCTGGGGCATCCCCGGACCAGGGCCCCCAGCGGCTGCTCTGTAGGGCTGCCATTGCCAGATCTTTGGATCGTGTTCAAGAAAAGCCAGGCATATTAATTGTGCTATAAAATAGTTCAGGTTTCAGATGTTAGCCATCTAATTAGAAACTGGAGGCCCAGTGCATGGAATTCATGTAAGGCTGGGGTTCCTGGGCTTGGTGGGTGGTCAGGGCCAATCAGTTTCCCTGCCTCCCCACCTCCTCCTTCCCTCGCCATCCACCTGGTTCCCTGTGCCAGCCCGGGGCCTGGGGGAGGGACCAGGGCAGGGACCTGGGAGGTTGGCCTGCTGGCCCTGAGGAGGGAGCTGGCCCTCGGCCCCCCTGGGAAAGGGGCCATGTCTGCTGCCACTCACCCCCAGTTCCCTATCCCAGCCCAGAGGCTGGGCCCTGATCAGGCAATCGGGGCCTGCCAGCCAGGGGGCGGGGGGTGGGGTGGGCAGGGAGACTGGGAGGTTCGCCAACAGGCACCATTGGCAATTGGGGCCTATGGGGGACACAGGCTGGGGGGCAGGGTGGGGTGGTGTGGGGGTTGGGGGGGAGAGGAGAACGGGAGGTTGGCCAGTAGGCACCACCTGCAATAGGGGCCTACAAGCTGGGGGCAGCTCCTGTGTTGAGCGTCTGCCCCCTGGTGGCCAGTGTGTGTCATAGCAACCAGTCCTTCTGGGTGTTCCTTGGGAACAGTTGCTTAGGCTTTTATATATATAGGTTTTTGGGAAGGTTGTATAGGCCAATAAAGCAGCTTCTCAGCTTCGTGGGCTGAAAAGGCCCATGGGTCACAGGGGTGCCATGCCTGGACTCGATTATTTGGGTTTCTTCCAGGCAGATGAGAGACGGCTACATTTAATATGCAGATAAATAAAAGTCAGATATCTGCCTTCTAGATATGGTGTATTGATTTGTATCTATTGATGAGCTCTGCGGTTTCTAACGCTCATCTAAGCTCGGAGTTAGCAACGGGCGGCAACCGCTTATAGAAACTTTGGTCACAGATTGGGTGTCATGAGCCTGCCCCTCTCCTTGTGGGTTCCTCCCGCCTCCCATGTCTATCTTGAAGCCTTCCTGCTGCTGACGTAGCGTGGCCTCGTTTCTATGGTAACCAAGCAGGTGACCTTCTCCCCTCACTGTTGGATGTTCAGAGAGAAAAACTGGGAGCGTGGCCTTGAGGTCGCTGTAACCTGGACGGCAGGCCCGGGGCCTTCGCCTCTCCAGCTCTGCAAGACTGTGGCCAGGACGGGTTTATCTGGAGCCAGCGGGCAGCCCAAGAGCAGGATTTATTGGCTCTCGTATAGGTTTCGAGAGCTCTGGCTCGAGCTGCCGGCTTTATCGCAGTCCGGAGGGTGCCAGGGGTCGGTTTCTATAGGGCCCAGAGAGCAGTGGGTTTATAGGCCCTTATAAGGGTGGGGCAGTAGGATTAGAAGAAGATCGGGGGGTCACAGTGGCCGGGGAGCTGACCAGGAACTCGGGGTGATTCCCACCGCGTAGTGTGAAGCCAAGAGGGCCCGTTAGCAGGGAGAGGCAGGCGGCTCCCCTGGGGCTGTGGCTGGAAGACTGTCAGCCTGAGCTCTGACGGGAAGGACAGGGCCGTGGGCGGGACACAGGCGTGGCCGTCGCTGCCCTGGTTCCCAGTCTGGCTCCCCCACGGGGAGGCTGTGGGGCTTGGGCGATGCACAGAACATCTCTGAGCTCTGGCTTCCTCGTCTGCAAAATGAAGATGATGACAGCGATCTCCTCGTGGGTGACTGTAAGGATTGAGATGATCGTGTAAAGCACACAGGCAGGAGTCCCTACACGCTTTCTGGAAAGGACCGGATCTCCCGTTTTAGGCTTTGTGTGCCGTGGAGTCTCTGCCAAACTCCTCAACTCCTCTGCCGTAACGTGAAAGCAGCCGGAGACTATATGTAAGTGGTGGATGGGTCTGTGTGCCAATGGAACCTTATTTGTTTATGGACACAGGAATTTGAACTCTGTTGTGTCACAAAAAGAGTCTCATTTTTTTTCTCTGACTTTTCCACCCCCGCCCCAACCATGTAAAAATGCATAAACGGTCCCTGGCTTGCAGACCATATAGAGACAGGGAGCGAATTGGATTCGGCCCATGGGCCATCGCTGAGTGACTCCCGATGTTGAATAATGCCTATTCCGTAAGGTGACCAGATGTCCTGCTTTTGGCGGGACAGTCCCGATTTTTAAAATGGGACATCTGGTCACCTTACTATTCCGTGTTTGTTAAACATTTAAAATTGCCTTCATCTTCATCCTCCTCCTTTTCATCCTGGGAGGGTGGGTTGGGCCGAGGGAGAGAGGGTGCGTCATAACTGCTATCAGAAGGGAAAATGGGGTTTGTTCTATTACCCCAAACAGGGCCGGGCCTCCTGCGCTGGCAGGCAGAATCGGCAGGGAGATGGCTTTTGGCTCCGAGGCCTCTGGCAGCTAATGTTGGAACAGACTGCCATGGGCATAGTGAGGGCCTGTCACTAGAAGTGCTCAGCAGAGGCCAGAGGCCTGGCACCTGCTGTGACAGAGGCTGGCTCCCTGGCTGCATGGGTGCTCGGGCACGGGGTTCCTGGGGCTGGGGGCGGCTGGGGGCAGGGGCTGGTGTGAGTAGCAGGAGGTTGGGGATCTGCACCCACTCTGGGTGCTACGCTCCCTCTGGGTGACCCTCCAGCCACGCCGCCCTGGCCTTGCAGGGGGGGGGTGTATGTGTTGGGAGCACAGCCCCCTCCGCTGTCACGCCACAGGTGTGAGCCTCCGCAGCCCCGTGCAGTGCCACGTGGGGCCATGCAGACCCCAGGATGAATGGGAACACGGGGTTGGGGCGCCACAGCCAAGCTCTTTGTCAGCGACACATAAAAAAAGGAGGGATGAAATGAAACGGCAGCCGGGTTTTATGCATGGTTAATGGTGGAGAGAGACATAAGGTGCCATCGTCATTTTGGTATTTGTCTTGGAGGAAAACCTGACGTTCGCTTGTGGGCGTGTGTGCCCGCCCCACCTGCTGGCTGCCCGCCCGGTCCCCACACCTGCCACTCTCTGTGCAAAGCAGGGAGGAGGAAGGAAGGGGTGGGGGGCAAAGAAAGAGACAGAGAGAGACGGACAGGAGGACAGGGAGGAAGAGGACAGAATGGGCTGAGGGGAGGAGAGGGAGGGTGTGAGTTTGCCCTGTGAAGGGGCGGAAGGAAGGTGGGCAGGTGCATGGATGGAGCCCGGGTGTGGATGGCGGGCCTCACCGTCCCTGGGAGGGGTGTGTGGTGCATTCCTAGTGGCTCTGGTGTGGTGTTCGGGTACCAGGTACATCTCATGGTTGAATTCTTCCATCACACGACATCCGCCTGCTGCCTGGATTGTCCCCTGGGGTACTGGCTGCCCTGGACCAGAGCTGTGTTTCCGGAGCAAGCGCTGTGGCAGGGTTCAAGGGCATGAGTCCTGAGAGGCGGGCGTGCCTCTTGAACGGGCCTGCCTGTACAGATCGCATCACCCTGAAGACGGGAGTGTACTCCGGCATTCAGGGCCTACAATGGCCCCCAAGCTTGGGTGAGCTCGGCCCTCCCCCGACGTCTGTCCCCTCGCTGCCTCCAGCAGCTCGGCTTTGGGACCTCAGGGCCTGTGATGTCTCCACCCACCCGTCTTTGGGGAGAGAGAAACAGGGAGGGTCAGGGCTCTGAGCCCACAGACTCGCCAAGAAGTGCTCATGTGGAATATTGCCTGACCTGGGAGAGGGGCCAGAAGGGGTGCGAGGAGGGGGGTCCCTCTTAGGGGTGTCGAACTCAATCAGAGAAGGGGCCAAAATCTAAAATCCAGCCTAAATCGCGGGCCGAATGGTTTACTGAACAGTCATAAACTGTCATTGTGATGGAAACACAGCGGAGTGCAGTGATGACAGCGCGGTGCGGGCCACATTGCAAGGCCTGGCGGGACGGATTTGGCCCGCGGGCCTTGTGTTTGACACATGTGCAAGAGTCTAGAGCGAGAGGAGAGCAGGAGTGGTGGCCACAGGTCCCCAGCTCCCCGGAGCCCCTGCCCTTTGGCCATGGGGTCCTCCATGCTGCGTGCAGAGCTGCGAGCGAGGCCCTTTCTCTGGTCAGTAGGCCCAGGAGACCTAAGACTACCTGTCTTTGCACAGAACCCACTGTGGGGCTGCTTGTGGGTAATGAGGGCTTGTGAGCGGCTCCTCCTTGGAGAGAAGGGGGCTGGTGAGGTGGCAGGGGTGGGGGGAGGGATTGCCCGGAATTTATTAGTCTAATTACATTTTCCTAATGCGGTTGACTCCCGCTCACAGCAGCGCGCTTATCAAAGCCACAATCACACCCGCATTATTGGAGTTTTAATAAGAGTCAACTGCTTATTGTCCTTGCTGGGTCGGACCCTGCGGACGTAATTCCTGAAGCCCTGGGGGAGGCAGGGAGCTTGCTTTCTCGGCTGGAATATTATTTACATTAATAGCCGGGACCGGGGGCTTGTGCTGCGTGCTCAGGAGAAGCGGGAGGCTCTTTGTTCAGGCCGCTGGCAGCTGCCCGCCGAGTGCCCACTGGTGCCCCTCTGAAGTCGGGGCTCCCCGCCCACTGCGCCTCGCAGTGTGACGTGAAAGGACACAGGGAATGCCAGGGACACGAGAAGGCACGGGAAGCCCTGTCTTAGCTCATAGCAAGCCTTTTTTTTTATTTTTTATAAAATATATTTTATTGATTTTTTTTACAGAGAGGAAGGGAGAGGGATAGAGTCAGAAACATTGATGAGAGAGAAACATCCATCAACTGCCTCCTGCACACCTCCCACTGGGGCTGTGCCTGTAACCAAGGTACATGCCCTTGACCGGAATCGAACCTGGGACCTTTCAGTCCACAGGCCGATGCTCTATCCACTGAGCCAAACCGGCCATGGGTCATAGCAAGTGCGAATGAATGCTGGCTGTTTCAGAAATGGCCGGGTAAAGGGGCAGCGGTCGCTAAGCTCCACCCCATGCAGGTATTTATGGTGCTTCGGTGTCCCAGCGGTTTCACACCTGGAGGGAGCTTTCCTGCCTTCCCATTGGCTGTGTGACTTTGGCACCGCTCTGACCTCTCTGTGCCCAGACCTCCCTGCCTGTGAAAGGTGACGGTAAGGGGAGCTCTCTCCTGGGGCTGAGGAGAGAGGATGAAAAGAGGGCATCCATGTGGAGTGTGCCAGGCAGTGCTGGGCCTGTGCTGGGCAGATGCTGGGTATTGGGAGGATTTCCAAGCTCCTGTTTCCAACTTTATGAAAGGGGGAGCTGATGCTGCCTGTTCAGGGTCACCGAAGGGGCGGTGGGATTGTGTTTGTGTTGATCGGGAGCGCGCGTCACTGCCATGGTCTCTCGGACTCACAAGAGCCTTGGAGACGTATCTTCATTCCACAAGGACCATAGGCAGTGTTCGCTGCGGACAGAAAAGCAGGAGTTAAAGTCTGGGCTTCTCTTGTCCTCAGGGCTGGGCGTCGCTGTCATTATCTGCAGGGTGGGGGGGGGGGAGAGGGGGACGGGGTCACTGGCAGAGACAGAATTTGCATTCTTTCTTTTTATAAAATATATTTTATTGATTTTTTACAGAGAGGAAAGGGAGAGGGACAGAGATCCAGAAACATGGATGAGAGAGAGACATTGATCAGTTGCACCCTGCACACCCCCCCCCTCCCCCCCCCCGCCCACTGGGGATGTGCCTGCAACCAAGGCACATGCCCTTGACCGGAATCGAACCTGGGACCTCTCAGTCTGAAGGCTGATGCTCTATCCACTGAGCCAAACCAGTTTCAGCCAGGATTTGCATTCTTTAGCCTCTTCTTCCCAACCAGGAATCCTGGCCTGTCCCCGAGGGTCATAGGGAGCCACAGAAGACTTGAGAGCCGTGGCCAGCAGCCTGTGGTGGGGGCAGCCTGCCTTTCCGCCGGCTCTGGCGAGAGCAGTCCCCTCTGAGAGGCACTGCTGGGCCCTGGAAGATGCTGGTGAAGATCAGGGACTGGAACCAGCTCCCGCGCAGCCGCTCTGGGGCCCGCGATGCCAGGAGCAGGCAGGGAGGGTTCTGTGTTGGCACTGGACTCGCATGGCTCCGGTGGGGCCCTCCTGCTCCCTCCGGGTGCTTGGGCAGCTCCAGGACTTGGGCGGGAGGCTCCCTGCAGCCTCCGGGGAGCGTGGTCAGCTGCTTTCTCTTAGCCCCGTCTTTCCAGACCAGACTCGGCTTCCCTTCCCTGCCGCCCCCGTCCCCGTCCCCGTCCCCGCCACACGTCCCCAGTGGCCTCATTTCCCCTCGCAGGCAGGCAGAGCGAATGCCATCTGCCCGCTTGGCAGCCTCACGCACGTTCTCTCGCCCAGCTCAGTGGCAAGGACTTTAAGTGAGACTGCTTTTAGCCCCGGTCCCGGGACAGCCTCGCCTCTCACAGCTGGCCTTCCCGAGGGGACGCTGTGCCCTGAGGTTAAGCCAGCGAGTCACCCACCCACAGCGGGACATCCCACCCCCTGGAGGAGGCAGAGAAGGTGCTTGTGGTGCTGCGTCCCAGCTTCCAGGAGGCCCGAGAGTCCATGTCCCGACCCTCGAGGAACCGCCTGGCCTCTCCAGAGGGCTCACTGGTGTGTGCATCACAGAAATGCCACCTGTCCCCGCCAGGGCCTTCTGGTGCCCGGCTTCAAACTTTATCCCAGGGCCCCTGGCACATGTCATGCCCACTTCTGAGTGTGTCCTGATTCTTTCGCTCATGCCACCGGATAACTGTGTGCCCAGAGGTGGGCGGTGGCCCCGTACCTGAGGTCCTGGCGGGTGATAGCAGGTGTGGGAAGTGGCTTCCCTCTGGTGCACAGCTCTGATGGGCAGAGTACAGGGCGGAGGCTCCAAGCTGTGCTTCCGCTCGGTGGGAAGGAAGCCGGTGATTGATTAGTGATGTCTGCCATGGCTGTGAAGGAGCAGAGGGGGGTGTGTGCTGCAATGTGCCATTTGGCTGGGGCCCTTTCCCCTCGCCTTTACCTCACTCGCCACCACGTGTGCTCTGGAAGCTGGCATCGTGCGGGTGGTTGGCTGCTTTGAGGGCTGAATGGGAGGCAAGTGAGGCCCAGCTGGTTTGGGAAGTAGCTGGGAATTGCTGGTTCTCGAGACACCTGTTTCTCCAAGGCTGGTGCTTTTCCAACAACAAGCCATGGGTGCCCTCCAGGATGTGATGAGCTGGGCATCTCTGGGAGACTGGGGTGAATAGGGAGGATGCATCCAGGCACCAAGCCTCGAATTCTTCGAGCCTCGATGCGAAGGGCTTGTACTTCCTCAGGGGAGTCTTACTGGGCAGAGGGACTGTAAGGCCGAAGCCTGCCCCAGCCTTGCCCCAGAATGCCTTTCAGGCCCCTGGGGACGGGGGACAGGAAGGAGCACGGGACGAGGGTCTCCACCAGAACCCATGGAGGGGCCCAGGCTCAGCTGGTCCCACTGAGTGCCTGGGCCTGCCTTCCCTTCCTTCCTGCTAAAAACTCAAACGGAAGCCTGTCCAGCCGGAAGGGTGTTGTCAGGCATGGCCAGTCAGGAGTTCCAGGACCCTGGGGTCCCAAGGAGCAGAGCAGTGAAAGAAAGAACAGCATGCTTTTGTCCCGTCTGCATTCTAGTCACAGAGCTGTGCTGTGGGTTTGCTGTGTGGCTTTAGGCAAGTTGCCTTCCTACTCTGTGCCCGTCTTTCTTCACTTACAGCGAAGGGGGATGGCTGGAGGTCTGAGAGCCTTTCCTGTTCTAACGGAGGAAACGGGCTGTTCTGGGTGCAGCTGTGTGTCGGGCGTTGAGGCCCAGCGGTGGCGGTGTACTCCAGCAGACCACGCAAAGACTCCCGTGTCATCATCGAGAGGAGAATGGAGGTACAGAGAGGGCTGGGCTCTCATTTGAGGGGCCAGCAGTAGGCCCAGGTCTCCGTTGTGCCCTGCGCTTTCCTCCTTGGGCTCTGGCCCCGGAGCCTGGAGCCCCCCGATGTCTCATCCTGCAGTGCCATGCAGGCGGGGGCCGGGGCGGCATCCCTGGGGCTCTGGTGACATTATTTTAAGACCTTGGAAAGCAAATTGGAACTTCAAACCAGCCAGCCCTTTTGAAAGCAGACGGGGGTGTGTTAGCAGCAATCTAATTTTTACTTTGTTTTATGAATAGGCTGTGGAAGGTGAGAGGAGGGTGTGAATGGTGGGGAGGGTGCCGGCTTCGGCCTCGGAGCCAAGGGTGACGGGATCTGAACATTGGAGAAGAGCAGGGGTGGGGGTGCCATGAGGCAGACCAGACAGCCACAGAGAGGGTCCAGGGGGCTCTGGCCTGCAGACCCTGATTTGGGAATTATCGGCTTATACCGATGAGGGTCTGTACCCGGGCCTCCAGGCTCTCTGGGGCTGGGGTCTGCATCAGCGTCTCAGGGGCGCCCTATCGAGTTCACAGACTTGCTGGCTTAAAACAACGGAAGGAGCCAGAACCGGTGTGGCTCAGTGGGTAGAGCATCGGCCTGCTGACTGAAGGGTCCCAGGTTCGATTCCGGTCAAGGGCATGTACCTTGGTTGTGGGCACATCCCCAGTAGCGGGTGTGTAGGAGGCAGCTGATCGATGTTTCTCTCTCATCAATGTTTCTGACTCTCTCTCCCCCTCTCCTTTCCTCTCTGTAAAAATGTCAATAAAATATATTAAAAAATAAAAGTAAAACAACAGGAGGTGATTCACATCCGGGAGCACCGAAGTCTGCAATAAGCACAGCTGTACTGACATCAGGGTGTTGGAGGGCCCACACTCCCTCCGAAGGCTCCGGGGAGGGTCTTCCTCTCCTCCCAGCGTTCCCTGGCTTGTGGCAGCCTCTCTCCGCCGTCCGCCTCCGTCCTCACATGGCCCGCTTCCCGGGGGTCCCTGTGTCTTCCCCTCTTCCTATCAGGACACCAGGAACTTAATGAGTCATTGGATTTAGGGCCCAGCCGAAATAAAGGATGATTTCATCCCAGGATCCTTAACTGATGACATCCTCAAAGACCCAATTTCCAAATAGGGTCCTTTTCTGCGTTCTGGGGGGACATGAGTTTTAGGGGGACACTATTCAATCTACTACATGGGTGGGTGGCTTCAGGAGGATGCAAAGCCCCTACACCAATCCTGAACCTCAGGGGGGACTCTGCCCCCAGGAAGACGTGTACTCCCTTTGACCAGCCAGAGGCCCTAAGGCGCTCTACCAGCACCCTTGCAGGCACATGGCACTAGGACAGGGGTCATGGGACAGACACACAGGGTCACCCGCTGGGTCTACACAGAGTCGGCCTTCCATCCTGCCTCTCTGCAGATGCTCAACCATTCCAGGCCTCCGTTGTCTTGTCTCTTTTGTGAGAAAATGGCCCCTTCCTTACAAGCCTCACAGGGATGATGGGAAGCTGGTGCCATGCATTCCTGTGGGCCGTGTGCTTGCAAGAACGATTTGTAATAACCCGTTTTCCCAGGAGTTGTTACTGCTCAGAAATGGGGCTCATTCTTCTTGGTGCCACTTCTTCTTGCGAGCAGCATCGAACACGAGGAAAACGATTCAGGGCTTGCTCCCTGTCAGGTGCTGTACATGCACAACGCCATTTTCTCCTCTTGTGCCTCCCATTTTACAGATGGAGGAGACTGAGGCCCAGCGAGGGGCAAGAGCGTGGCTGTGGAGTTAGATGAGAAACAGCACGATCTTGGTGCCTAGCAGCACCCGTTTGAACGCTCATTGTGCCCTTTGCTGGTTCTGTGACCTTTGAACCCCTATTCTCACATCTGGAAGGGAAGTAGCACCTGTCAACACTAATGGGTCTGTCAATACCACTTCAGCTCCTGGATCTGTGTACTCAGCTATGCCCGGCGCTGCATGCTCAGCGTGTGCTGACAAACACGTGGCCATCACTGTCACTGGAAAGGTTTCCATCTCCAGCCTGCTACTGAGTCTTGGGTTCCAGAGGAGAGGACTCGGACTGTCCCTTTCTGTTCCAGGGACAGCTGGGTTGTTACAGTGATGGCTGAGAGTTCAAATGTTCGCTGCTCCCTTCATCTCCTCGCCCCTTCCTGGTCCCTCCGGGCCTTAGATCGCCATCCCCTGCTGAGACAGATGCTTGCAGGATTCCTTTGCCCTAAGTCACCACCGCCCTGAACAGCAGTTCGCTCATTTATATATCTGTCGTTCTTCACCCTAGTGGTCATTTCTGACAACTCTTAGTATATTTTTTTCAATGTTCCCTTTTATTTCTGAGTTTGATGAGTATGTGTAACAAATGACACAGATTCAGAGGTGGAAAACAACACACGGGTGTCATCTCACCGTTTATTGGGGTCAGGAGCCTGGGCAAAGCTTAGCTGGGTCCTCTGCTTGGAGTCTGACAAGGCCGCAGTCACGGCGTGGACTGGGCTGTGTTCTCACTTGGAGGCTTGATTGGGGAAGGATCACTTCCAATCTCATTCAGGCTAGTTGCATGGCCATGCGACCCAGCTCTTTTCTGCTGTTGGCTGGGGCTGCCCTCAGGTCCTGCAGGCCACCCTCCACCTCTTCCCTGTGGCCCCTCCAGGCACAGTTCACAGCATGACACCTGCTTCTAGGCCAGCAGGAGAGCTTCTCTCACATTCTCCTGTGAAGACTGAGTCTTGGGTAATAAAACAGGGGTGACAGCCATCACCTTCCCAGCATCTTAATGGTTAGCAGATAGCCACAGGTCCCGCCCACATGCAAGGGGAGGGGATAACGCAATAATGTGGTTCCCTGAGGACCGCTGCAGGTCTGGCTGCCACAGTGAGCTTCATAAGCTTATTACAGTCGTGTAAAATAAGAATAATTAGCTCAAAGCCCTTCGTCCAGAGTAAAGAACGTGTTATCCCTTTTGGATATTGGATCCCTAGTTTGCTTTGTAGTCCCACGCTGTGTCCTGGAGAGTTAAAGGTGCCAGATAAACAAGGCATTTAGCTGCTGCTGCTTCAGAATCGACTTGCTTTTCTTGTCTGAACTGTTTGAAACGACAGGAAGAGTGAGGAAAATAGGGATGAAAGTGAGCATGAGCCCAAGAGGGATAAAGGAGGGAAGGAACTTCCTTAACATACGTAAATGCCTTTCATAGACAATTTCATCTAAATGCATACATGGCACATGACACACACTAGGGTAATTTGACTTGTTTTACCTGTCCTCTAACCCCCCTTTAGTGACGTCATGCCCTCTGATACCCACTCTGAAAACCTGGCAATGATCTAGTCTAGATCTTTCCATGCGTCTCCATGTTCTTATAACCATACACAGACATGTATTCATGCTTTTACGTCTGAATCATCACCACTCAACAGTGCCCCCTGGAAGCCCGTCTCCATGGATAGCTATCATGCTAGTGCACTCTTTTTAACAACTGCCTGATATTCCAGGGTGCGGGTGTCCTGTCATCTCACCAACCATTCCCCTATTGATTGCCATTTATGTCCTGTTTGTTTTCTCAGTAAGAAGCGTGCAGATCAACTCCATGCACGCACACATCGTGGGCACATCCACAGAATTGATCTCTCTGGGGTATTCTCCCAGGCGTGGGATTGCTGGGTCACAGGTCGGTGTACCTTTCATTTTCATAGCAGTTGCCACTTGATTTCCCCGGAGGCTGCGGCACTTCCTGTCGCCCCAGTAAATGGAGAGCCATCTTGCCCCTGTATCCCGCCAGCAGCCTTGCGATGGGCCTTGTTCATTTTGACCAGGTTGAGAGGTATAAAGCGATATCTCACTGCTACTTTTAATTTGCATTCCACTGACTAGCAGAGAGCCGGAGCAGCGTCTGGTCTGTTTGGCCCTTTGGACACTCTCACCTGCCAACCGCCCCTGCGAAGCCTTTGCTTATTTCTCCGCAGGGTCCATGGCACCCTTCTTGCCAGCTTGCCAGCTCTGTGGAGGATAGATTTTAACCCTCTCTTAGCCTCTGCACAGCAGTGGTTTTGCCAGCGATGCTGAGCTATTCGTTAACTTTGTTGGTGTGTGTGTGTGTGTATTTGTGTGTGTGTGTGTATTTGTGCCGTGCAGACGTTCTGAAGTGTTACATAGGCCGATTCCTGCCGTTTCTCCCATGGCTTCTGGGTCTCCCGTGTTGGTTGAGAAGACTTCCTCACCCACACATGTTTGCTTTCTTTCCACATCAGCAGTTCCGTGGAATAAACATCTGCCAGGTGTTCGATTTGTGCCAGACCGTGGGCCACACGCCACCAACATGGATTGATAAGAGGTGGTCCTATCCTCAAGGGGCTCAGTGTCACATGGGTAATTGCAACCAATATGATGGCGTGCGGGTGGCAAGGAGCTGGGAGGGGGGTGGCTGCTCTCCGAGCGCAGAGACACCCAGTCAGAATATAGAAGGTTCAAGGCCTGATGCCCCCAGCACAGACAGGTGGGGCCTGGGTGGCCCAAGCCCCCAGGAAAGTCACTACCTGCCATAGGTGGCCTCACCCATCTCCCCCCTCCCCCCCCCCCCCCCCCAGCAATTACTTCTCTGTGGCCCATGGCGTGAGGCTGCCTCAGCTGATGCCATAGGGGTGGTGGCTGAGTTAGGCAGGGGAGGAAGGAGGCTGGGGGGAGGGGTATCAGGAGGAAGGAACAGCAGGAGGTGTGGAAGGAGGGCTTGTCCTGCTGAGAGCCCTGACTGGGACATAGGGAGAGGCAGGAGGGTGGGGAGGTGTGTCACCAGCCTGCAGGTCGGATATAAAACATAAAGAGACGGAGAGCTGATGCCCACCACCAGGGGATATGACCCGGGAGAGGGTTGGGCTGGCGGGCTTGGGAACTTGGACCCTCTCTGATGCGTCTGTGTTGGAGGGCCGCCCCTGCCTGCCTGCCTGCCTCGGCCGGCCGTCTCTGGGGCTGCGGCTGCCCATGATCTGTGGTCACCAAAGTGGGCCGTGTGGCTCCCGGGAGAGCGAGAAAAGCACCACGGAGCGCGGCAGGCGGAATTAGAGCTTCATTTCTATTTATGTCCTCATCTCCTCTAAAGGTGTATTTTTATGTCTGTTTAATGATGTACATAAAATTAGGAAGGCATTGCATGCTGCTGATCATAAACAAATGCATGCTGGGACGTGCGCACAATCCAGAGTGTGGGGACCATTGATCTTCGTGGCTGAGCTACTTGGGCTCCCAGCCACCCTGAGGGCAAGGGGACCGTGTCATGGAAGGAGGGACATTTGCATGGGTTTTGGGGGGGAGGGGGCTGGGAGAGTGATTGCGGGAAAGGAAATAACTTCGCCCTACGAAAGCTGGCTGTGTCTCATATACTACCTCCATGGAAATGCCCCCTTCCCCTCCCTCCTACATTTCCTTTTAGCCTCCCCCTCCCCTTTTTGAAAATCTTGTAATGTGTATTTGCTTTAATTTTTTACCTATTTCCCCCCTAGACTGTAAGCTCCCTGAGAGTAAGGACTGAGTGTCTGTCTTTGGAATATCCCCAGAGCCCTGCACAGTGCCCAGTGCATAGTTGGTAGCATGTCTACCGAAGGCACAGTGAATGGGTAGGCTAGCCCATGTTAGGTGTGTTCCATGCCTATGAAGGTAGACATCACTATCTCCGTCCTGTAGATGAGAAACTTGGTTTCAGAGAGGCCAAGTCATTTGCTCTAGGTCACACAGCTATTTGGGGACGGGAGTGGGA
Organism: Pipistrellus kuhlii; assembly: GCF_014108245.1. NCBI lineage: Eukaryota > Metazoa > Chordata > Mammalia > Chiroptera > Vespertilionidae > Pipistrellus > Pipistrellus kuhlii. The sequence continues at coordinate 186,704,912 of NW_023425515.1, read as the reverse complement.
GGAAGGGAAGTAACATATCCTGAGTGCCTACCAGATGCCTGGCTCTCACTACTAGTTTACCTCATGGGCCATGAAGAGGCCTGTTCACAGGAGAGTCAACTGAGGCTCAGAGATGGGAAGAGACTTGCCCAAGGCCACTCAGCTAGGCAGCAGAAGAGCTGGGATTTCAACTCAAGACTCAAGTCTGTTTGGGTCCCCAGCTACATTTTCTTTCTACCATCTCCACAGTGATTCCTTTATTCTGAGTTAAGTCAGGAGACTGATGGTGACTCTGAGGTCCACAGGGGGCATGCATGGGCACAGGCTAGATGGCTGGCGCCCTGGCCCACACCCTGGTGAGGAGGTGACTGGATGGGGCTGCCCCAGGGGTGGGTGCTGGTCCGCACACACTAGCCCCCAACGCTGGCTGATTTGCCTGCCTGACAAGGTGGTGATGTTTTATGCATGGCGCCTAATTTTGCCCTGGCAGTCTCTGGCTATATTTAACACCATTAATCATTATTGTTGGCTCCCGGGGGATGGATCCCTGATTAGTGTCAGAAACACATCACAGAAGGAATGGAGAGGGGAGAAAGTAAGAGCTTACTCCCAAGCCTGCTTCCCCAGACTGGAGAGGGGACGAGACGCATGTTCGCAGCGCCCTTCCCTTCGCCATCTGTGCGGCTCGTGACGCAGGCTTCCTGAGGCCGGACTCCCGCCTCTTTGTTGCTGGGCTGCAGCCAGGACCTGCCACCCCGCGGAACCCCTCTTGGTGCCTCGGGACCCCCTCTTCTCTGCGTCAGAGCAGTGTGAGCTCAGCCAAAAGGACAGCTGCCTCAGGTGGAACTCAAGAAATGGCAAACCCAGCACCTATTAGGACTCTGCTCTAGGTAGATGTCCCCACCCGGTGCTTCCTACCTTATCCTCATCACCATAACTCTCCTAGAGGCGACGTTTTTATCTCTCTATAGAAAAGCCTAAGGAAGCCGGGACCCGTTTGGCTCAGTGGATAGAGCGTCGGCCTGCGGACTGAAGGGTCCCGGGTTCAATTCCGGGCAAGGGCATGTACCTTGGCTGAGGGCACATCCCCAGTGAGGGGTGTGCAGGAGGCAGCTGATCGATGATTCTCTCTCATCGATGTTTCTAACTCTCTATCCCTCTCTCTTCCTCTCTGTGAAAAATCAACAAAAAATATTTAAAAAATAAAAAAATAAAAAATAAAAGCCTAAGCGACCAGTGGACTGGTTGACCACTCCACTCCTTGACCCTTCGCTATGATACACACTGACCACCAGGGGGCAGATGCTCAATGCAGGAGCTGTCCCCTGTGGTCAGTGTGCTCCCACAGCTGACCAGGTTGACTGGGGCTGGGATGAGTGGGAGCGACTCCTCCCCGGACCCCTGCAGGCCACGCCGAGGGACCTCACCGGCGCACGAATCCATGCACCAGGCCTCTAGTGCTTTTATACTTTATTGATTTCAGAGAGGAAGCAAGAGGGATAGAGAGATAGCAACATCAGTGATGAGAGAGAAACATGGATCGGCTGCCTCTTGCCAGCCCTCTATTGAGGATTAAGCCTGCAACGCGGGCATGTGCTCTGACTGGGAATGGAACCATGACCTCCTGGTTCATAGGTTGGTTGTGTTTCCTTCTTTGCTTTGGCTGCTAGGAAGCTCAGCCAAATTGCTGCAAATATATGGGCCTTCCTGGTCTCCTCTTGTTTGTCATGCTTTTCTCTTTGCTGTCACTCCCCCCCCCCCCCCCCCCCCACTTCACTGTGTCTGATTTCCTATTCTGTTGAAGTTGTGTACCATTTTCTAAATTTCTATGTGATGGTCACGAACGGATTTTGCCCTCGGAGGGGAAGTCGAGGGCAATGCAGAGACCCTAGAGAGTTGAGTTGCTCTTCCAGACAGTGCCTAGTTCTCCCCCTGGATGCGGAGCATCTCTGGAAATCAGTCTGCTCCCGTGCATGTGTGGGTTAATCATGCTAGACATTCCCTCTAATCCTTTCAATTCAGAGGCAGTAGGACAATTTGCTGATAAAGTTCACAAAAGGAGGATTACCTGGCCGGTCCCGGTATCAGTGTAGGATCAATGTAGGACAAATGCAGTATTGGATTAGCAGGAAAAACCCCAAATAAGAGGCTCAGACCATAGAGACGTTGATTTTGCTCTCGCATTCAGATAGTGTAGCGGTGGTCCATCCTGGGGCCCCACAGCCTTCCTTTCTCTCTGTCTGTGCTGGGGAACAGCTCCCATTCTCCCGTCGCCCATGTGCCAGCACGGCTACTGTCTGCGTTCCAGCCACAGAAGGGAGGTGCTGGGAAGGGCATTTTCTCCCAGTAAGGATGCTTCCTGAGAGTTGCTCATGAAGCCCCTTCCCCTTTGGTAGCGTGCAGGTGAGGTGCTAACACAAAAGCCTACCTCAAACCCAGCATATTTTACATGGATGCGCACGGACCTCAGGACGGACATGTGTGTTCCCATGGGGGGAGGTACAGGAGCAGAAGAAACTGGGAATGAAAAGTTGGCAAAGAGCGAGACCCCAGAGGGGCCTTGACTGGACAAATGGTAGAATGATGTGAACTTGCCTCACCCCGGGGAGCGGAGGACAAAAGTGGAAGAATTCAAAAAATAAAAATAAAAACAGAAAGTGAGTTTGGGCATTGGACAAGCACATGGGATGAGTCCAAGGCGGGAGAGGAAACCCTCCTCCCGTGCAGACTTGGGCTCCTCCGAGCCCATCTCCCCCACCACACGCACGGCCACCTTGCTGGGCTTCTGGGGGCGATTAACTGGGAACGTGGTATAAGAGAACAGGTGTTCCACAAAGGCAGATTTCCTTCTATTTTCAGTTCCCCCTTCCCTCTGTGACTTGGGGCTGAGGGGGAGAGACTCAGGAGCAGAGAGGAAAGAGCAGGCTTTGTGGGGGGTGCGGGGCTCACACTGGCACAGTGGGTGAGCAGACACCCCTGGACTGCCATCCATGAGGCCATAAAACTGAAACTGGAAAGCAAGGCTGGTCCTTGCTCCTTTGTCAATCACTAGAGGTTCGATGTGTATAGAAATGGGGTGGGGACCGATGATCTGGAGGACCTCACCTGTCCTTTGACCCCTTACCTGCCTGTGCCTGATATCTGCACGTTGGCTGTTTTCCAACCTAAGCTGAGCTCAGGCAATTCCTAGCCTGCCCACCAAGAACATGGGCAAGGGGTGCAGCATCTCACTCCCCTGACGCCTCCGTCCTGCCAGAGCTGAACCCCAGGGCACCCCTCGGGGGCCTTTAAAAGCTGAGACAGTGAGTGTGGGAGCCCACCAGGCCGTGCCTGCTGTCCCCAGGTTCTCACCAGGTTGCACGGCGGTGAGGTCAGCAGTGGGGTGGCCTCGTCAGCCCAGCTCTGCCTTCCCTCCGTCTCGTCCTCACTGATGCAGTGAAGATGCTGTTGGCTCCCAAAAAATGCCAACAGCTGTTTTCATTGCTGTAGCTCTGGGCCTGGCACAGGCCCTCAGGATGGTCCACAGACTCGGCTGCCCTGGAGGGGCCGGGAGCCAGAGCGGAGGGGGGTCACCTGGGGGTGGAGCCGGGCAGAGCCTGTGCAGCCGGGGCGGGGCCCTGGGGTCCTGGGGGCAGGACCTGGGTGGCATGTGGAGGGGTGCTGGCTCCCAGAGGAAGACTAAGGGCTCACCTCATAGGTGCTTTAGCTAGAGGGAGAGAGGAGGAGGGGGAGACGGAGAGATGGATTTCAGAGGCCCGTGGAGTTTCCTCAGCATTCTGGTCTCAGGACTCCTTTGTCTGAGTTGTGCCGTCATTTCTGCCAGGAAGACTGAGACTCGTGCGATTGCCTTGGATTCATTCTCCGTGCTTGTCAAATGCCCACCATCGCTTTTTATTTTTTAATCCTTCCATTTTTGTCCCTCCGCCCTCTCAGGGGAGGCAGGTTCATGTCATTCTACCATTTGTCCAGTCCAGGCCCCTCTTGGGTCGGGTCTCACTCTTTACAAACCTTTCTTCCTGGTTTCTGGTCCTATACCCTCCTCGCGGGAACACGTGCTTGTTGTCTGTCCTGAGGTATGTGTGCATCCATGTAAAATGTGTAGGTTTTTTTTTGTTTTTTGTTTTTTTTGTAGGCTTTTGTGTTAGCTCATCACCTGCATGCTATTGAAGAGCTCCTTTTAAATCTTTCTTAATATATATATATTTTTTATTGATTTTTTTTTTTTTTTTTTTTACAGAGAGGAAGGGAGAGGAGTAGAGAGACACATCGATGAGAGAGAAACATCGACCAGCTGCCTCCTGCACACCCCCCACTAGGGATGTGTCCACAACTAGGGTACATGCCCTTGACCGGAATCGAACCTGGGACCTTCAGTCCGCAGGCCGATGCTCCATCCACTGAGCCAAACCAGTTAGGGCTCCTTTTTATATCTTAACCATTTATACTCAATACATTTTTTTTTTTTTTTTTTTTAGAGAGAGAGTGAAAGGGAGTGTGGGAGGAGGGGGGGGGGGAGAGAGAAAGGTAAACATTGATGTGAGAGAGACACATCGATTGGTTGCCTCCTGAACATACCCTGCCCAGGGCTGGGGATCAAACCTGTAACTCAGGTACTCACCTTTGACCGCACGCTTAACCGGGAATCAAACTGGCAATCTTTGGGTGCACGGGTCGACCCCCTGAGCCACACCAGCAGGGCTTCCCTTACCTTTATAGTTGTTCTTTGGAGAATTTAGGACTTGACTCCATCTGGATGCGGGACTGCGCTCTCTGCGTGGCCAGCAGGCAGTTTAATTTCTCTCCATCCTGCCAGTCAGTTCCTGCCCCTGCCCCTCCTTCCTTCCTTCCTTCCTTTCTCCACCGGTTTCTTATCATGCTTCCACTTTCCACGCAGGGAGGGTCTATGTCTGGGCTCTTGCTCCTCTTCCACGTGTTTGTGCTTATCTGAGCATCACAGCCGTTTTTATTGCTGTAGCTCTGGGACATCTGTTAATCCCCCAGGGCCCTGAAGCTTAGCTCTTGTTTTTCAAGATTGGTGAGCCTTTTCTCCTTCCTGATAATTTCAGGATTCGTGGATCAAATTCTTTAAAAGCCCCGCTCTCATTTTTATTGAAACTCATTATAATTTCCTTGGGGGAGTTGACCTATTAACGTGAACGTGACATTTAGGTTTCCTTCCCACCCCCATCATTTCATAATGTAATGCACTCCCCCATATACGTCTTGAGTATTTAGGTCAATTCGGAAATAGTTTATCCATTTTAATTGATGATGTGAATGGTACCGCCATCTCTGTTCTAGCTCTAGCAGCTGGTAGCCGGGCAGAAGAATGCTACATTTTTGAGCCGATGGTTCTGACTGTGTTCAGATTCTGTTGGATTTTTTCCCCCTATAAATGCCGACATAATCTTACCTGTGACTGGTGGTCATTTCCTCTCTCTTCTTCCCGTAGTTCGATGTTTTATTTCTTCTCGTCCCGCGGCCTGTGCGATGTTGAATCATGTAGCCTGACGGGTTCCGAGTCCTGAAAAAGTTTAAGCTTCTCAGCTGAGGATGACATTTGCTGTAGGTTTTACTACAGAGAGTTGATCCAGTTAAGGAAATTCTCTTCCATTTCTTGTTTGAGTAAAAAAAAAAATAAAGATGTTAAATTTTATCAAATGCTTTTGTCAACCTATTGAAATGATTGTTGTACTTCCGTGCTAAATCCTGCCCTGTCTAAGGGTCCTTACCAAGTTCTGTCTGCATGTCAGACTGTGTCACGGGAGCTTTATAAATATTAACTCACCCAATCCTTGCGGCGATTCTGTGAGCTCGGCTCTATTTATTATCCCCTTCTCAGATGAGACAGCGTAGGCACAGTAAGGCCAAGTGATTTTCCCAAAGTCACACAGCTTACCAGCCCTAACTTTCAGGGCCAAGCGAAGTGTATAAATGGATATTTAATACATGAATATCGCAGGTTATAAAACGAGCTAACACACTGTTAAATAAAATATATTCTTTCCTCTTACTTGAGAAATAGACCTTGATAAAGATCAACTCTACAAGAGATCAAGATAGCCGAATTTAATTATTATTGCACATTTTGTTATTCTGTTGACAAGTCTGATGAGTAATCAGGTTAAACATAATTTGTAAATTATATATTTATCCCATAAAACTTGCTTTTCCTTATCGCCAATTCAATAAATAACTAAATTTTGTAATAATCACATGTTCTATTAATAGTGATATAAAAGATTAACAAAGAAATCATAGCTGAAACCGGTTTGGCTCTGTGGATAGAGTGTCAGCCTGTGGACTGAAAGGTCCCAGGTTCGATTCTGGTCAAGGGCATGTATCTTGGTTGCGGGCACATCTCCAGTAGAGGGTGTGCAAGAGGCAGCTGATTGATGATTCTCTCTCATTGATGTTTCTAACTCTCCATCCCTCTCTCTTCCTCTCTGTAAAAAAATCAATGAAATCTATTTAAAAAAATCATAATGAGGTTAGAAGTCTACCAAATTAAACTTCTGTCAGCCATCAGTTAAATTAACGTTAAAAATAATTTCTTAAGTGATCCAAATTTTTTATTTAAAATTCAAAATGAGCTGCCAACATTAAAAGGCCAAATAATGACTCAATACGGTTTTTAAATTCAAAATTATTTAAGGCTTACGTTTATTTACTCCTTGAAAATATGGTTCTGGCATTCACTTCCCATGTAGCTACCAATAGAAATAAATAATTGGAGTCATATTTTCACCCTCGTTACATCTAGATCGAGGCACGTACAGGTCTGAGAGTCATAGGAATTATTCAGGGTTCACCATGTCCCGGAGCTGCCCTGTGCGGCTGCTGGGGACACCGTCCTAAACCAGCTCACTCACGGGGTCCCCCGACCCCCCAGACGGGAGCTTGATGGGAAGCCAGGAAGCCGATGTCCTACACGACCAGGGAAGGCTGCTTCAGGTTCGGGGACCTGTGGCGCGAAGCCTGGACAAGCAGGGGTTGTGTGTCTCTCTCACCAAAGCGCTTCTGCTGCTGCCCACGTCAGGCCGAGTCCTCCGGCATCTGCAGCACAGACAACGCGCTCCCACGGCACCAGGACGGAGGCTGCCTCCTGTGCTCAGGGTCCGAGCAAGACCTGGGAAGCATTTCTCGGAGACTGGACGAGTGGGTCAGGGGAGTGGATGTTGAGTGAGGGGCTGTATTGTGTTGGCGCTGAGTGACAGGGTGTGTGTGTGCATGCTGTGTGTGCGTCCATGCTTACTGTAGGTGGCCCAGGGCCAGATCCATCTTACCCGCATGTAAGGAAGTCACAGCAGTCAGTATGGAGTGGAAGAATTGGGACTTAAACCCGGGCCGACTCAAGTCCATGCTCCTAACCATGATGCTGTACTGCCTCCCAGCCACATTGCTTCACATCGACTCTTACACTGGATTTGCTGATCCTCTATTTTGGATTTTTGCATATATATATATATATATATATATATATATATATCTATATATATAAAAGCCTAAGTGACCGTCGCAATAGAAACAACCGAATGGTTGACTGAACAGACTGTGTGGGGTGACCAGTCTGGGAGGAGGGAAGGCAGTTAGGGGTGATCAGGCAGTCAGGCAGGTGAGCAGTTAGGTCCCAGATTGTGAGAGGGATGTCTGACTGCCGGTTTAGGCCCAATTCCCAGGCAGTCGGACATAATCGAGGGGTCTTGGATTGGAGAGGGTGCAGGCTGGGCTGAGGGTACCGCCTACCCCACCCCCCAACTCCCATGCACAGATTTTGTGCACCAGGCCTCTAGTATGTTCATAAGTAAAATAGGCCTGTGTTCTCCTTTGCTTATATAGTACTATGCTTGTTCAACTGTGGTACCTTTCCTTTTTTCCTATTTTCTACAAGTGGGGAATAATCAACCAGGTGGAACTCATCCATATAACCATCTGGGGTCTGGCCCTTTGGGGTGGGCTTATCTTTGATCATAATTTTAATTTATTTAATGGTTTGATCTGCTCCATTTTTCTGTTTCTTCTTTTACCAACGTTGACATTTTGTATTTCTCTGGGAACTTTTGTTGGGTTTCACATTTGGGACTTAGCCACGGGGGGTGGGGGTGGGGTGGGGAAGGAGCCCACACACAATGCTGTGCTCTGGCTGTCCCCTGTGGGCGGTGCCTGGTCCTCTCCTCTGGCGGTCCAGCCACCGTCCGGTCCGTTTCCTGGTGGCTTCTCCTAGCTGGAAGCATCCGCGTCCACCTTTTACGGCCGCAGCAGGACGGGGTCCGGGAGCGGGCGGCTCTCGTTGGCCTGGGCACCCTAGACAGGCAGTCCTGTTCCTTCTCAGTCTTGTCAGGCCCGTGCTTCGTTATTATCTCATGTGGAAACGGCTAGTGACTGAAGTGTGAAGAGATTTCACGGTGCATCGAGGCCCTGCAGGGAAGTCTTTCAAACGGTTAGTGATGTCTGTTAACGATGCTGTCTGCAAAAGGGGGGAGGGTGGGAGAGGCAATGTGCACTGCACCTGTTGTTCCCAAATGAAGTCGTCAGCTCAGCTGAAAGTCCCTATAATTTTTGATGGGAGAGGAGAACGTGAGAGTATAAGCGCAAAGCTTTTCCCAAATTCTAGCAATATGTCATCAGGCAGTTTATTTTTTCTGAGCCTCAGTTTTCTTATCTGTAAACTGGAGAACTGGACACACCTCAAAGGGTTACTTGTAAGGCCTAAGAGTTCTGTGTCAGTTAGGACTCTAGCCTGCCCAAATGGACTTACACAAAACAAGGACATGGACCCACTTGAAGAGCTGGACACCCCAGAGTGTCGGCTGGCTTCAGGAGCAGTTTGATCCAGCAGCTCATGACGTCACACTCCAGTCCTGCTTCTCCGGGACATTCCTGGCTCTGCCCTTCCTCTGGCTGCATCCTCCTCTGGCTGTCGTCATTCACAGAAGGGGCTGCGGCCGTGTCAGACCTGCCACCCATGTGCTGAGCAAGAGAGAAGGGCTCTGTGAGGGCCTCCTGTGATCAGGGGGGAAACGGTGCGTTACCAGAAGCTTGGTGGGAATTGGCTTAAATTAGGCCACGTGTTCCTCCCGGGATCAGCCACTGTGGCGGGAGGTGTTGGGATAAGCCTCGTCACTCCTGAGCTGAGAGCTGAGAGTTGAGTAAGTTCGTTGGGGCCACAGAACGTGGGGAAAAGGGCAACCCAAAGCGGGATGTGGGTGCTGTTGACCGGGGAGGGTGGCAGGCACAGGAGGCAACAAAGGGAGGTCCTTGATGGCAACAACTGCCTCTCACTGGTCTTACTGTTTCTGACTTTGCCCACCATCTGTCATCACCTGAGAGGATAGACCCTCTCAGAGACGTTCAATGGCACCGTCTCTATGGGGTAGCTGTGGGATCTTTACGATGTTCTGACAAGGCCCGAGATGCTCTGCATCCTGTGCTCGCCCCCCTGCCCCCCAAAAACACTTCTCTGGGTCACTCCCTTCCAGCCACTGGGTATACTCGCACCCCAGGACCTTTGCACATGCTGAGGCCTCTGCCTGGAACTCTTTTCCCCAAATCGTTATATATGCTTTATGTCATAGTTTCTTGTCGATCTTGGTCCAATGGCACCTCGTCAGAGAGAGGCCTTTTCTGCCCAATCTAACTGAAATAGGACGTTTTTCTTCCCCCGTAATGTTTTCATCCCTGCACCTCGCTTTATTTTCCTTTGTTGCCAGTGTTTTATAAAACAAATATGTGTTCGACCACTTGCCCCTCCCCTCCAGCCCCCCATGCACTCATGACAGGTCCACAGTTGTCTTGTTCACAGCTGCATCTACAGAGCCTAGCACTGTGAGCCACAGGCGGCTCTTTGGCCCCTTGAGTGTGGCTCTTCCACAAAATGCCACGGCCTGGGCGAGTCTATGTTGAAGGTGTGGCGTTAGAAGAAGTTTAAGTTTAAATAATGTGGCTCTCAAAAGAAATCTCAATCGTTGCACTGTTGATATTTGATTCTGGTTTGACTAATGAGTTTGCCAACCACTGGGCTAGCACGCTGCCTGACACGTAGTACGTGGTCAGTAAATGCTTGTTGAACATTATAGCTTAAAGCCTGCTACCCCCTCCAAGGGGCCTAGTGAGGGCTCCCCTGCTTTCACCTGCCTTCCTCCCCTTGTCCCAGCATGGGAGGTTCCAGAAGCACATGTCTCCGGCCCTGATGACCTGTGACATGTGGCTTGGACATGGGTGGGTCCACGTGATTCTTGGGGGGCAGCTGGTTAGAGGCGTTGCTTCCCCCCATTCCTCGTCCTCCTCGCTCTCGGCTGCCAGGATCTTATTAGCCCTATTTACACGGCCGGGATGTCGAGCGATTAATTTTTAATGGCTTGGTTTATTGCATGTTTGAACGGTTTATTGAGTAATTCCCACATTTAAGTGATTAATTCCCCAGAGTTCAGAGCGACTGGTTAGTTTTACATTAATCAGGGTTTCTGAATGCCAAGAGACAATCAATCAATCCTTCCTGCCAGCGAGAGTAATGTTAAAATACCTCAAGGTCCGCCGAGGTAAAGAAAAGGAGTAATTAAAGTCCTGTCTTTCCCCCGATGCAGATTTGATGTCTCTCTGTTTCTCTCTCGCACTCTCTAATTCTGCCTCCCGGCGGCCCCTTCCGTAATGAAGGCACTCCCCGAGCCCAGGTGCTCCTTGGAATTATCTTCTCCGCCTCTGTCCTTGGGCGTCCCTGTAAGGAGGTGCAGCCTCTGTCCTGGGAAGTGGGGGCTCAGAGGGGGCGTGAAAGCCCAGAAGGCCTGTTGCAGAGTCCCTGGCTTCTGTCCTGCCCAGCTGGCTTCCTGACCTGCCGGGAAGCTGGGCCCTGCTTGGCAGTGGGGTGAAATGCCTAGTTTCACCGGAGACAAAGTAGTCTCCCCCTCAGGGGACATGGCGAGGGGGTTTGGGATGGAGGCTGGTCAGCTTGGAAGGAGCAGGAAGGACATGTGAGCTCGTTTTGCTTTTGCATCTGTATGAGTCCCTTACTGCTGCTATGACGACAGATCCCAAACCTTGTGCATAAAACCACACAGAGTTATCTTACAGTTCTGGACGCAGAAGCACAAAACCAGTCTCACTGGGCTGGCATTGAGGTGCTGTCAGGGCTGTGCTCCCTTGGGAGCCTCCATTTCTTTGCCTTCCCCAGCTTTTGGGCCAATTGCATCCCTTGGCTGGCGCCCCCCTCCTCCCCACCCTCCATCAGCACAGTCACTGGTGTTACAACTCCGGTCTTTGCCAGATTCTGACCTCCTGCCTCTCCCCCATTTAAAGGAGCCTTGTGATGCCATTGGCTCACCTTGCATGATCCAGGACACTCTCCCTGCCCCAGCTCAGGGGATTAGTGACCTCACACCGCTTTGCCAGGCAACCTATCGTGTCCGTGGGTTGCAGGATCGGGAAGCAGGCTGCCTTTGTGCTCAGCTGATAGAATGAGAGGCAACGTGGCGGCCTGGTGAGAGGCACAGACTCTGGGGCCAGAGGATCCGTTTAAATCCTAGCCCAGGCGCCCCCCCCACCCCCCTGCAATCGCTGTGGGAAGCTGTGCCTCAGTTTCCTGACGCCTACAACCAACGGTGATGCCTGTGTCCTGGAGCGGCTGTGCCGGGGAAGTGCAGACGGGAGAGCCGGCCTGGTACCTGGATGGCAGGACGCATGCTCTGTGTCGACAGCGGCAGTAAAGCGCCGATGCTTAGGAACTGGGATGCAAACCGAGTCAGGGGAAGGTTCCTTGCGAAATGTTCACAACCGCAGGGCGACTCACAGGGGCCCCAGGCGGGGACTCGCTGGACAAACCCAGGAGTGTCCCGTGTGATCACACACTGTGCACACCTCGAGGGGGGTGACAGGCGGAGGGAGAGGAGACCCCAGGGGGACCGTTCACAGGAGCGGACAGCAGCGAGGGGCTCCACCGCCCGACGAGCTAAGGCGTTAGGGTTTTGCACCCCGTCTCCTTCAAATGACATTGCTAGTCCACAGAGCACCCATGCAAGGCAGTCATTCTCTGCAGATAGAGGCCTAGAGAACTGACCAACCCCAGGCCGCGTGGTTCCACGGGGTGGTGGCTACCAGCTGCCCTGCTGACGGGCTGTCTTAGCGCCCATCCCTTCAGTCTCTGAGCTCAGATCGCTCCGTCCACACACTGGAACTGGTGCTGCCCCCTTGCCCTTGGGCTGTGGTGCCGATTCAAGGAGACACTACGCGGAAAGCGCCTGGCCCAGCGCCCGGCACAGAGCAAGCACACAGTAGGTGCTGTTGTGTGGTGGCCCGTGGAGGAAGGCGCTCCCACACCGAAGTTCTCTGGTGCTAGGAGCTTCTGGAGGAACGCTTGGCTTGGGTCTGAAGGACCCGAAAGGTTTCATGGAAGGGCGCTTCGGGCGGAGGAGAGATGGAGAAGACACATCCCTCCGGCTGCAGATATCCCAGCGTGGCTCCAGCTTCGGGGTGCGCAGAGGAGAGAGGGGTGAGGCTAGTCAGGGCTGGAGCCTGGCGCCTACCCCAAGCCAAGCTGAACGAGACTTTATTTTGTTTGCGGTGGGAGCTGGGGAAGGGTTTTGAGCAGGAGCGTAACCAGCAACCTACAGAAGCAACGGATATTTTAGGGACACAGGCACGGAGTCCATATGGAGCCATCACGCTGCCAGCAAAGCAATGTGTTTTCAAAAGTGTATGCATTCAACACGAATTGATTTCACCGAACTGTGCCAATTGCGTGATGGGGATGCGGGAGCAAAAGACACACACACACACACACACACACACACACACGTGTGTCCACGTTGGAACCCACACTCAGGCGGCCCTTTTGGAGGGAGGGGGACCAGAAGCCGGGAAGTGCACACCATGAGGATGGACCGGATTAGCGCTGTGAAAATCATGGAAGTGGTCGCTGTGATACTGGCCGAGGCCTGGGGGAGGCAGTGGCAGGGAAGGCTTCTCTGATGGGGTGACACTGGAGACTGGGAAGATGACAGAGGGGAAAGCCATGCCAGGTCCCCGGGCAGGAGGGGGCAGGCTGTGGTCCAGGGACAGAAAGGTCAGTGGGGCTCGAGGCCCTGGGAAGGCAGGCGATTCGGGAGAAGCAAGTAGATTCCAGGTTTAACTGTGCTTCGCTCTGATTTTATTCAGCTCCTTTCTCTGCTGGGTTATTTCCGTCAGCACAAAACCTTAACGTATTATTTCTCATCTTAATAAAAACAAAAAACAACAACAAAAACACCTCTTCTTCTGGGCTCCCACATCTCTCCACATCGTTGGTTGTATGTCTGTGCTTCCTTTCATAGCAGAACCCGTCAACATCGTTTGTACAGACTCGCTGTCTCCCATTTCTCTGCCCCCCTCCTTGTCTTTTAAAAACCTTTTAATTTTAAGAACTGTTCGTACTCAGAGAAGGTGCAAACACAGCCCCACCCACTCTCTTCTAGGCGGTGGCTCTTCTCTTGGACCACATTTGCTTTGAGACTTTGTCTATATGGACATACATTCCCCCTCTCCCCCCCCTTTTTTCTTCCTGATCTCTTTGGAAGTAAATTGCATGACATTTTACCTGTAAATACTTATTCAACGATATTCTCTTTCAGACCCGCAATGTGGTGATCAAATGCAGGCAATGTAACATCGGAAATATAACCCGTATTCAAATTGCACCAGTAGTTCCCGAAATGTTCTTTTTAAAAAATTCACTTAAAAATTCTGTATGCGGCGTGATGCGCTCTTTCGGATGTGTCGTTCCAAGTTTTGACAAATTCGTACAGTCATGTAATCACTATTATAATCAAGAATGTAACACAGTTCCATCACCAGCCACCCTCCCCACGTCCTCCCCCTGAGTCCTCAGCCCTTCACACCACCCCAGCCTTGGCAACCGCCGATCTGTTTTCTGTCCTCAGCATTCTGCCTTCACCAGGGTGTCAGAGAAATGGAAGCACACATATGCAGGTCTGGCTTCTCTCACTCAGCGCACTGACTCTGGGACGCATTCATGTTGTTATTGCTTCTTTCAGGAGTTTTTCCTTTTCACGGCTGAGACGTATACCATCCTGTGGATGGACCACTGATGTCCACCCATCATTGGAACATGTAGGTTGTTGCCAGCTTGGGGTAATTAATTGGTATAAGGTGATTTTTACATTGGTGGAAAGCCTTTTGTGTGAATATAAGTTCTTATTTCTCTTAAGGAGAGAATTGCTAGGTTAAATGGTTAAGTGCGTATTTAACTGTGTAAGAAACTCCTAAGCTGTTTTCCCGATTACATCCTCTTCTGATCCCATGAGTCGTGTATGAGAGTTTCAGTTCATTCACATCCTTCCCAGCTGTTGGCGTTGTCCTTTTTCTTTCTTTAAAAAAAGTTTTTTTAGTCTTTCTAAGAGGTATGTGGTAGTATTTTACTATGGTTTGACTGTGCTATTTCCCTAATGACTGTAATGATATGTTAGCATCGTTTCACGTGCTGTTTTACCATCTTTCTAGCTTCTTGGACGAAGCGTCCAAATCCTTTGCTCATTTTTAACATGTTTGTTTTCTTATTGACTTTTGATAGTTCTTTCTATGTTCTCAATACGAGCCTAAACCAGAAATGTGATTTGCAAGTATTTTTTATCTACCAGTTTGTGGCATATCTTTTTCATTCCCATAATAATAGTGTCTTCCAAAGAGCAAACGTTTTTAACTTTGATGAAGTCCAGTACACACGCTTTCCCTTTGATGGATTGCACTTCGAGGATTGTCCCTAAGCACACTTAGATATTCTTAGGTAAGGCCACAAGGGTTTTCTCTTACATTTTCTTCTCTCAGTCATACAGATTTCTGTCTTATGCTTATAGTTTACAAGATCCATTTGGAGTTATTTTTTTGTGTCAGAGGGGAGGAATAGGTTGTGGTTCATTTGTATGTTTTTTACCCCCACAGAGAGGGTTAAAATTCCCCTCCACCCTTCTCCAGCACCATTTGTTGAAAAGGCTATCCTTCACAGAAATGTCCTTGCATTGCTGTCAAAAGCAATTGACTTTGTTTGTCTGAGCCTGTTCTTGGGTCCTGGTTTCCTCGCTGGTCTATGTGGCTATCCTTTCACTCAATACCACATTGCCATGATTCCTGGAAGTGTATAGTGGGTCTTGAAATCAGATTGTATGAGTCTTTCAACTTTGTTCTTTTTCAAAATTATTTTGGTGGTTCTAGTTCCTTCGCCTTCCCATATAAATTTTTAGAATCATCTTGTTGATACTAAAAGAAAATCCCTTTGATTGGGATTAAACATATACATCAATTTAGGGAGAATTAACATCCCAGTAATATTGAATTTTCTAATCCATGAACACAGTGTAATTACTTACTTAGGTATCCTTTGATTTCTTTAATCCAAACTTGTAGGTTTTAACATACTTAATAATATTTTGCTAGATTTACATGAAAGTATCTTATGGTTTTTGATATTATTATGAATGGCACTGTTTTTTAAAATTTTTGATTTTCCAGCTGTTGGTTACTAGTATAGAAAATAGAATTGATTTTGCCCAGCCAGACTGGCTAAGTTCATTGAGTATCATCCTGTGCACCAAAAGGTTGCTGATTTGATTCTCAGTCGGGGCATGTTGCTGGGTTGCAGGTTTGATGGGGTTCGTAGGAGAGGCAACTAATAGATGTTTCTCTCTCACATTGATGTCTCTCTCTTCCTGCAAGCATGTCCTCAGGGGAGGATTAAATAAATAAATAAAGCTTTAAAATAGAATTGACTTTTAAAATGTTGAGCTTGTATCACGCGAGTTGGCCAAGCTCACTTACTAGTTCTAGGATCTTTTTTGTATGGTTTTTTAAATTTTTATGTATTTTCTATATAGGCAATGGTCTCTTCTGCAAGTAGGAATGGTTTTATTTCTTCCTTGCCAGTTTCTGTGCCCTTTCTTTCTTTTTCTTGCCTTATTGAACTGGCTAGCACGTTGAGTTACTTGTTGAAAGGTAAGAGGTGCCCTGCTTACTTGCTCCCAGTCTTAGCGGGAGAGCCTTCAGCCCTTCGCCATTAGGGACGATCTTCTCTGTGGGCTTTTTGTAGATGCCCTTTGTCAGGTTAAGGGGATTCCCTTCTCTTCCTAATGGTTGAGATTTTTATTGTAAATACACATTGCATTTTATCCAGTGCTTTCTTTTCACCTATTGAGATGGTTACATGTGTTGGAATTACATTGATTTAAAAATGTTGAGCCAGCCTTCCATTTCTGGGATAAGTAGTACCACTTAATTGATGTAGTTTATCTTTTTTTTTAATCCTCACCTAAGAACGTATTTACTGATTTTGGAGAGCGTTCAGGATGGTGGTGGTGGTGGGGGAGGGGCGGGGGGAGAGAAACATTGATGTGAGAAAGCAGCGTTGATCAGTTACTTCCCATACTTGTCCTGGCCAGGGATTGAATCCACAACCCAAGTACATGCCCTGAGCAGGAATGGGACCCGCAACTTTTCAGTATGATGCTCCAACCCACTGAACCACACTATCCTTTTTATATATTGCCGAATTTGCTGTGATTTCATTGATAACTAGAGGCCCAGTGCACAAAATTCATGCATGGGGGAGTGTCCCTCAGCCCCGCCTGCACCAATCTGGGACATCCCTCTCACAATCTAGGACTCCTGGCTCCCAACTGCTTGCTTGATTGCCCCTAACAGCTTTTGCCTGCCAGCCTGATCACCCCCTAACCACTCCCCTGCCTGCCTGATTGCCCCTAACTGCCCTCTCCTGCAGGTCTGGTCCCCCTCAACTGCTCTCCCCTGCAGGCCTGGGTCCCTCCCAACTGCCCTTCCCTACCTGCCATCTTGTGGTGGCCATCTTGTGTCCACATGGGGGCAGTATCTTTGACCACATAGGGGCAGCCATCTTGTGTGTTGGAGTGATGTTCAGTTTGCATATTACTCTTACTAGATAGGATTTTTTTATATCTGTGTTCATGAGAGATTTTGGTTTATAGTTTTCTTTTGTGATAGCACCTTTTGGTATCAAGCTAATGCTGTCCTCACAGAACAAGTTGGGGTGTGTCCCCTCCTCTTCTGCTCTCTGGAAGGGATTGGGAACAGTCAGTGTCATTTCTTCCTTAGACGTTCGGTAGAATTCACCAGTGATGCTATTTGGGCCTGACGTTTTCTTTGTTGGAGGTTTTTAACTAAAAATCCAATCTTTTAATAGTTATAGGCTTACTCAGGTTATATATTTCTTTTTGAGTGAAGTTGGGTAGATTATGTCTTTGAAGGAATCTGTCCATTTCACCTAAGTTGTCAAATCAATAGGCAAAAAGTTGTTCATAATATTTTCTTGCTATTTTTCTCATGTCTGTAGAGTCAAAGTAATGTCACCTCATTCCTGAAATCAATCCTTTGTGCTTCGTGTCCTTTTTCTTAGTCTGCCTAGAGGTTTATCAATTTATCGATCTTCTCAAAAGAACCAGCTTTTGGTTTTATTGACTTTTCTCTGTTGGTTTCGTTTCCAGTTTCATTAATTTTGTTCCTTATTATTTTCAGCCTCTGCTTGCTTTGGGTTTAACGTGTTCTTTTTTCTACTTTCTTAAGGTGGAAGCTTAAGTTATTGACTTGAAACCTTTTTCTAATACAAACCTTTAATGCTATAAATTCCCTCTGAGCACTGCTTTAGCTGCATCTCACACATTTTGACAGGCTGTATTTTTTATTTTCATTCAGTTCAAATTATTTGCTATTTTTTTCTTTGAGCCATGTACGACTTGCATTAATTTCTATATATTTGAGGATATCCCCAGCTATCCCTCCGCTTTTGATTTCTAGCTTAATTCCTTTATGTCAGAGAACATGTTTCATTTGATTTTAATTCTAAGTTTGTCTAGATTTGTGTTGTGGCTTAGAATGTGGTCTGTCTTTGAGAGCATTTCATGTGTTTGGGGAATGAATCTGTATTCCATTGTTTGATGAAGTGTTCTATAATTATCAGTTAGAAAATTGGCAAAGAATTTCTGAACAACCAACTCGACTCATCTACCTTTTCCTATTGATTTCTGAAAAATGGATTGAAGCCTAAAGGTAGAATGGTGGCATTTACTATTTTTGCAGAAAGGTAAAGAAGTATTTTTGAATATCTGTTTTTTTGGATATCTGTTGTTAGAAGCATATGTATTTAGGATTGTTCTGTCCTTAGGGTAATTCACCCTTTTATTATTCAATGTCCGCCTTTGCTCCTGGTAACTGTCCTTGTTCTGGAATCTACTTTGTCTCATTTAAGGTAGCTGCGCCAGCTCCCATTGGATCCATTTTTGCATGGGGTACCTTTCCCCCTCCTTTTACTTTCAACTGCTCTTTGCTGTTTTATTTAAAGCCTAGAGTTAGGTCTTTCTGTTGTTATTCCAGTCCAACAATCTCAGTCTTCCAGTTGATGTGCGTTGGGTCATTTTATTTTAATGTGATTGTTGATATTATTGGATATAGGTCTACTACCGTTGTCTTCCCATTTCTTCTGTTGTTCTGTGTTCCATCTTTCCTGCCACGGGTTAGATCATTTGAAGATTGTTTAGTATTCCATTGTAGTTCATCTATTGGATAAATATTGTTCTTTCTGGTAATTTTTTTTGGATCCAGGATCAGAAGAGGTACATTGTGTTGGTGGCCAGGCCTTTCACTTCTGAGCCTTCCTCACCTTGTTTGTTTTGTGACTACTGATGTCCTCGGGAGTAGGGGCCAGTCTGGAGTCTGGGAGAGGCTACATGGGACTTCTGTGTTGCCAAATCTCACGGATAATCTTTTGTCTTCCATCTTAATTTTATAGCACAACCAATTTCTCTCTTCTATTTTTAAAAACATTTTTGAACGTGTCTATGTTTCTTTTTCTTTTTAAAATAAACCTTTCTTCCTTTTTCTTTTTTTTTTTTGTTGTTAATCCTCATGTAAGGATATTTTTTGCATTGATTTTTTGATTTAGAGAAAATAGGGGGGTGGGAGACGAGAGAGAGAGAGTCAAAGAGAGAACACACACAGAGAGAAACATTAAGTCTGGCTCCTCTCAGATTAATGCATTGAGATTTACTCACATTATTGGTTCTTAAAAAAAATAAAATATATATAATTGATTTTTTTTACAGGGAGGAAGGGAGAGAGAGAGAGAGTTAGAAACATCGATGAGAGAGAAGCATCCATCAGCAGCCTCCTGCACACCTCCTACTGGGGATGTGCCCACAACCAAGGTACATGCCCTTGACCGAATCAAACCTGGGACCCTTCAGTCCGCAGCTGACGCTCTATCCACTGAGCCACACCGGTTAGGGCACGTTATTGATTCTTGAGTCTTCTTTATTGTCGAGTGTTGTGCCATTGAATGGAGATTTGCTCATCTGCTCCCGAGTTGAAGCATTTTAGGTTGTTTCTAGTTTTCGGTGACCATGACTAAAGCTACTCTAAACATGAACATGAAGACTTTTGTGTGGATGTACGTTTTCATCCAAACTGTTTCCCAGTGGCTGTGCCCCTTCCCAAGCCCCAGGTGTGAGGGTTCCAGTCCCACTACCTCCTCGCCAGCACTTGGCACAGTCGATCTTGAACTCCAGCCTTTCTCATAGGTGCACGTTAATATCTCGTTGTGGTTTTCATGTTCATTTTCCTAACAGCTGAGGATGGTGAGCATCTGTCATGTGTTTGTCATCACGTGTCTTCTCTTTTGAAGTGTGTAAACCTCTTGCCCATTTAAAACAAGTGGAGGTGATTTTCTTATTGTTGGGTTTTGGGAGTTCTTTATGTTTTCGGGATACATGATCTTTATGAGATACACGATTTGTACACGTTGCCTCCTAGTCCTTGGCTCATCTTTTTCTTCTCTTCACAGTGTCTTTTGAAGAGCAAACGTTCTCACATTTGATGAACTCCAATCCATCCGTTTGTCCTCTTCTGTATCCAGCTATTGATGTTACATCTAAGAAAACTTTACCTGACCTAAGGTCATAATGATTTTCTCCTGTTCTTTTTTTTAAAAAAGGGTTTATAGTTTTAAGTTTACAAACAGTCTCTTTTGACTTAATTATTTATAAGGTGTGAGGTATTCCATTCCTTGAAGTTGTTAAGTTATTGTTGTTGTTGCTCTTCTTCTTTTTCCTCTTCCTCCTTCTCCTCCTCCTCCTCCTCTTCTTCCTCCTCCTCCTCCTCCTCTTCCTCCTCCTCCTCCCTCTTCCTCCTCCTCCTGATATCCAGTTGTCCCCACAAGTGGTTGTAAAGATAGTTGTAAAGACGGTTCTCCCTTCATCTCATTGTTTTAGCGCCTGGTCAAAGATCGAAGACCTTTCTGGTGCGGGCCGGTTACTCCGCCGATCTATGTCCCCAAATGCTGTCGTTTTATAGGAAGCCTGGAAATCAGGAAATGAGCACACCTGACTTTTTCAGCATGGAGCTTATTATTCTCCCCACGTTACATATACCAGGAAACTGACCACAGTCCTAGTTCGATGCCTCCCTCACAGCCTCCCTTATCAGTGAGCCACTCAGCTCACACTCCAAACCTGCCTCTTCTGCCTCGCCCAGCGTTCAGAGTCTGATGTGGGGTCAGCTCTCAGCTCTGCTTTTATTAGTTGTGTGGCCCAGGGAAAGGAACTGTAACACCCCCCTCCCCCACGCCCGTGCCTCAGTTTCCCCATCTGTAAAGTGAGTGTGACAGTGGTACCTGCTTTGGAGATGGCGGTGAGGATTAAGTTCAGAACACACGGAGTTGCTGATGTGGACCGTTTTTGACTGATACAGATGGCAGCTTTACCCGTTTCGACCTAATGCGCCAGATGGTTCTGCTAGTGCTAGAGAGGGCATGCACTTCGGAGAGGGTAGCTGGAGCTGTCCTTGCCGTCACCGCTGGCGTTGTCACGGTTACCATGGCTCCTGCCGCACCATTCCTGGGGAGGGCAGTGGCCCCTCAGGCTGCTGGTTAGCGTCTGTGTGTCCTCAAACCAGGCAGCCAACCCCCGCCGAGCACTCCCTGGTGACACACTCTGCAGAGGGCCCCGCCTCCGCTCCCGTGGAGTGGCAGTGCCCGCCTGGCGTCACTGCCCCGAGTTCTCAGACGGCCCGGGGCGGAGGGCTTGTTGGATGAATGGAGTCAGGGACGGGAAGAACCTTCCAGGCGCAGGTGGCAGCTGGCACAAAGGGTTGGATGCGGGAACGGACAGGCTGCGGAGAGCCTAAGGCTGGACGCTGGGTGGAGAGCGGGAGGCGGCCCGCGGCGGCCAGAATGGGTTCACAGGGAACCCCCACCTTCCCCTCCCCAGGTGGCCCGCCTGTGCCAGACCCCCTCGAGGAGCCAAGTTCCGAAGAGCCCTCCCAGCGGTTCCTCTGCCATGACCGAGAACACCATCGTCATCGACCACGGCTCTGGCTACATGAAGTCCGGCTTCTCGGGCTGGAACGAGCCGCAGCTGATCCTGCCGAGCATCGTGAACTACCGGCCGTGCCAGGAGAACCCCGGGCCCAGCTCCGCCCGGCGGCGCCTGGGTCTCGGCATCGACATCCTGAACCCGGAGACCTTCAGCTACCCCATTCAGCGGGGCCGCGTCCTCAACTGGGAGGGCGTGGAGCACATCTGGTCCTTTGTCCTGGAGAAACTGAGAATGGAGCACGAGGACACCCCCGTCCTGGTCACAGAGACCCCCCTGAAGGACCCTGTGTTCCGAAAGAAGACCCTGGAGGTAAGGCCTTCTCGGGGCTGCGCTCCCCAGGAGCGGGGGGCAGCCTGCACGTGGTGTTTGGACAGGATTGGCTACCAGGAGCTCTTCTTTCTTCCTTTAAAAAAAAAATAAATATATATATATATATATATATATATATATATATATTTAAATATTAATATATACATTGTTATATATATATTGGGGCATACATTGTTTCATATATCATATATGAAACAATGTATGCCCCAATATATATATAACAATGTATGCCAATATATATATATATATATATAACAATGTATGCCCCAATACACACACACACACACACACACACACACACACATATATATATATATATTTTATTTTTTATTTTTTTTTCTAGAGAGGAAAGGAGAGAGATAGTTGGAAACATAGATGAAAGAAACATCGATCAGCTGCCTCCTGCACACCTCCTATTGGGGATGTGCCTGCAACCAAGGTACATGCCCTTGACCGGAATTGAACCTGGGATTCTTCGGTCTGCAGGCTGACGCTCTATCCACTGAGCCAAACCATTGAGCCGCGAGCTCTTCATTCTTAATCATTTGCCCCATGAATGTTTTCTGAGATCTCACATGTGCCCGGCATTGGGCACCAGGGATTCATGGAAGCTCTTCCACAGAGAGAGACACGGCAGGAAAAATGCTCTAGAAGGGGCATGTCTGGGAGACACTGGACATTCGGTCATGGTCACAGATAAGATTCTGGCCCTCTAGGAGCTTACCTTCTGGAGGAGGATTTGACTGTGAACAAAATAGAATTTTGTTAACAAAATAGAATTCCAGAGAGTGATCAGTTCTATAAACAAATTTAAATGTGCTGAGGATGAACTGGTGAGGATCTGGAACCCCCTTTGAAGAGGATAATCGGGGAGGGCTTCTCTGAGGAGGAGGTTTCATCTAGTGAGGCCGGAGCCCAGTGAACGGGGCAGGGATGTGAGAGTGGTAAGAGGGAGACAGAAAGGTCAGGTTGGTGGGCTTGGTAAGCTGTGGGAAGAAGCACTTGAATTTTACTTTGAATCAAGGGTTGACAAACTACCTACTGCTGGTGGGCCAAATCTGGCCCAGGATCTGTTTTGATAAAGTTTTATTGGTACACATGCCCATGCCCACTCATTTACATATCATCTATGGCTGCCTTTATGACAGCAGCAGAGTTGAGTAGTTGCATCAGAGACTGTGGCTCCCGTAAAATATTTACTACTGTAGGTTTGCTAGATAAAATACACGATACCTCGTTAGATTGGGATCTCAGATAAACAGTGACGAATGCTTCAGCATTAACAATGTATGCCCCAAATATTGCGCGGGACATACTTATCCTGAATCATCCTTTGCTGTTTATCTGAGATGCACATTGAACTGGGCACCCTACATTTTTATTTGCTACACCCGGCCACCCCGCTCTCCCTTTGCAGAAGGTGCTTGCCAACCCCTGCTCTCCTTGGACAGGAAGCTCCCGAGTGTTAAGTGGGGGAGTTACATCACCACAGGAGGAGCCCCAGGGGCCCAGGGCTCCGCGTTCTGGGGGGCAGCCGCTAGTCGCTTGAGGACTTACGTCTGTGTGCTGACTTCCTGTTTGAGAGCTGGGCGTGGAAGTGGGTCAGACCCTCGTTCCGGGAAAACACCTCGTGTGCCTGTCTCCTCCCTCCTTGCAGATTATGTTTGAGCTGCTGGATGTCCCGGCCCTCCTCCTGGCTGGCCAGATGGAGATGTCCCTGTATGCCTCGGGCATCCTGACGGGCGTGGTGGTGGATTCCGGCTGCGGTCTCACCCGCGTCCAGCCTTTCCACCTAGGCCACCCCATCCGGCACACCGGCAGGACGCTGGAGTTCGCCGGCCAGGATATCTCCGACTACCTCTCCAGGAGCCTCTTCAAGGAAGACAGCACGGTGAACAAGCTGTTCCAGCTGCAGACCGTTGACGCCGTCAAGATGAAGAAATGCTACGTGCCGCAGAACCTGGCGGAGGCGCTGGACTACCGCCAGAGCCTGCCCAGCAGCCACGACGAGGACAACAGCTACCTGCTCCCGGACGGCACCTCCGTGGAGCTGACCCCCATGCAGCTCCTGGCCCCCGAGATGTTCTTCAGCCCGCAGGTGTTCGACCAGGAGCGGCCCAGCGTCTCCCAGGCGGTGCTGGACTCCATCAAAGGCTGCGACGCCGCCCTGCACCCCCAGCTCCTGCCGCACGTGATAGCCTGCGGGGGGAACACCCTCTACCCGGGCTTCAACCGGCGCCTGTTCACGGAGCTGGCCTCCCAGTATGCCTCCTGCCCCAACGCCGCCCTGTGCAGTAGCAGCAAGAGGAACTTCAGCGTCTGGCTGGGAGCGTCTATCGTGGCTCATCTGTCTACGTACAAGTCTGAGTGGATGACCAGGAAGGAGTACGATGAGAAGTAGAAGCTGTGGCCTGTTGGCTTGCCCTGGGGGTGGGGGGTGGGGGGTGGGGGGTAGGATTCTGGAGGGGGGATGAGCCAGATGGTGAATTAATTCCAGTGAAAGGGACTGGGCCGGGGTGGGGTGAGCTGGCATTGGAATTCTGAGCTCATGGGGGGATGTTTTTAAGTGAGTTCTGGGGTTTTATCTTGCTTCAAACATGGGATCCGACCCATGGGAGCACAGAGTGTCATCCCTGGGAGCACTCCAGGGGCAGCTTCTCCAGGGGCGGGCTGTTTGTTACCAGGAAGGGAGCAGCCAGTTACTTAGTGTTAGCCACTTACTGTTCGCGGGCAGCTCCCTGGGTTGTCCGTTCTCTTAGTTGAGTAGGTTTTAACGGGGGCAAGAGAGGAGTCTTTTGTAGCAGCGGGGCGGGAGGGTGAGGCTGGGGAGAGGGGAAGTTTCTAGTCCTTCACACTCTGGACAGGAGGAGTTAGTGAGTGCCCTTCCCTTCGGCCTGGGTCTTGTTTTCTAAATGCAAATAAACCACTTGTTTGGAACCAGTGACCGCTTCTGTGAAGAATGGGGGTCAGGTGGGCAGTTCGGTGGGGAGACCTGGGGAGTAGGAGTCTATGAGAACCAGGGTGGGGCCAGGGCAGCCGTCGGGGAACTCGGGCCTGAGCAGAATGGGCAAGAGCCTGGAGCCTCTTGTTCTTCCTCTGCCACGTTCGTTCTCTCCATTCATCCCAGATGTTCCAATATTATTATAATTTTTAAATACATTTGTACTGATTTCAGAGAGGAAGGGAGAGGGATAGAAACATCAGTGATGAGAGAATCATCGATTGGCTGCCTCCTGCACGCCCCACACTGGGGATCAAGCCTGCAACCAGGGCATGTGCCCTGACTGGGGATTGAACTGTGACCTCCTGGTTCATAGGTTGATACTTGACCACTGAGCCACGCCAGCCAGGTCCAGATGTTCCAATATTCATTTTAAAAATACATATTTTATTGATTTTTTTTTTTTACAGAGAAGAGAGGGAAAGTTAGAAACATCGACGAGAGAGAAACATCGATCCGCTGCTTCCTGCACACCTCCTCCTGGGTATGTGTCTGCAACCAAGAATCAAACCTGGAACCTTTCAGTCAACAGGCCGATGCTCTATCCACTGAGCCAAACAGGTTAGGGCCAGATGTTCCAGTATTCTGTTGAAGCTGAGTCCTCAGACCTGTAATAGTTGGCAAGCAGTTGAGGATCTACAATTGCACGTACTACGCTAGGCACGGGGGACTTGGAGGTGAAAGAGATGCATGAGGTTCCTGGTTTCAAGGAGATTACTGCATTTTTGAGGATGAAGAGTGAGACAAATTACATGTAACAGTCATGTGGTCTGGGGGTTGGAGGGATGCCTGCTTTCGATGGGTTAGACTAGGGGTGTCGAACTCAATCAGAGAAGGGGCCAAAATCTAAAATCCAGCCTAAATCGCGGACCGAATGGTTTACTGAACAGTCATAAACTGTCATTGTGATGGAAACGCAGCGGAGTGCAGTGATGACAGCACGGTGCGGGCCACATTGCAAGGCCTGGCGGGATGGATTTGGCCCGCGGGCCTTGTGTTTGACACATGTGGGTTAGACTGAGATGGAGACCACTGGGGACTGTTGGGGCCTTTGCCCTAGCCCCCTTCCTCGGCAAACTGTGAGGTTACACTTCCCAGGTCCCTGACAGGTAGGTAGAGCCATGGGACCATACCATAAAGTTCTGGCCAGTGTATGTATGCCTGATCCTTAAAATAGCCCTCTCGGCCTATGGGATTCAGAGGATCCAAGGGGGGAGGGGACAGTAGAGCTGCAGATGGAAGGAGCCTGCATGACTGGGTGGGACCAAGCCCCTTCCCCAACCTACGCTGCACTGGCACATGAGGAAGAGTACGACAGTATGTTCAGCCACTGAGATGTGGGGGTTGCTTGTTACAGCAGCTGTCTTGCTTACTCTGACTAATCCAGAGAAAGGAGCCATGATGCACTATTTGTTTAACAAATATTTTTTCTAGTAAGTGGTGAAAGTGGGGTTCACATCCAGTTTGGGCCTCCACTACTGTGCTGTCCGGTTGCTTCTAAAAGGGGCTCTTAGGTCCACTGTTGGGAACAGGAGAGAGTAACACGGGTGGAGGACTGAAGCCCAAGGAACCCTGATGTTTCAGGGACCGGGGGAGGAATTCGGAAGCCAGAGACTAGCTCACCTTGTCTTTGACATGGGAACTAGATTCTCTTGGCCACAGATTTGTCCCCAGACCTGAGCCAACAGTGGTTCCCATAAAATCAATAAGTATATCCTTGGGTAAGAGTTTTATTTTTAAAAAAAGGAGGCATTAGGAGGCACATGGATGTTGGGTGAGCTGACCCACCACATCTGACCTGTGGAAGAGGAGAGGTTTGAACCTAGGTTCATCCATATTTAAGTTCATATTGTTACCGACAATGCTAGAGCCCCTTCCCAGTGTCCTGGATGCTGCCTGAGAGGCAAAACCTGTGATTTTTCCTAAACTCGAATGAAAGCTGCTTTTGGGTGGCAAGCAGGTGTTGATATAGAGTAATCTTTGTGCTCCACGCCGGTTGATTTGTGTACTCCTGGTCCTTAAACAGCAGAAGTGGGGAAGCACAGAACTGGGTCTGAGGGAGCAGAGGGAGCTGGGCAAGGGGTATTTTTCCCCCCTTATTTAGCTCTGGGCAACTGTCATCAGAACTCTCTTTCTCATTTCGTTCTGAATGTAACATTTAACCTTTCAGTCCAGGCATCAAATCTGGCCTCCTGGTGTATAATTACGAACTTTCCTTCGCCTTCTCTCCCTCCTTCCCTACGCCGAAAGCTTTTTAAAACTCTCACTGGGTATCATCTCTCTCCTTCCACTCTCCAATTAAATTAAAAATAGCAGCTCCGTGGGGCTGTGCGGGGCCATCAACCCAAGGCGGAGCTTCTGGCACGCCAGGCCTGGCAGCTGCTCGGAGCTGGGGGGAGCTTTCCCTCCACGAGGGGTCCCGGGCTGCCTGCCAGGGTCAGCCAGGTGCAGGGGTGGGGGGAGGCAGGGTCTTGGCAGCTGGGGATGGAGGGCTGGGTGGGGCTGACAGAGGGGACAAACGGAAGGGCCCTTATCTAGGCCATTCCCAAGTCCTGCCAGTTTCTGTTGCTAAGGTGGGGGCTTGGCACCCTTGTCTTTGTGTTTGGGCTGGCTTTGAACGCCCAGGTGCCC
Source organism: Pipistrellus kuhlii (assembly GCF_014108245.1). Taxonomy (NCBI): domain Eukaryota; kingdom Metazoa; phylum Chordata; class Mammalia; order Chiroptera; family Vespertilionidae; genus Pipistrellus; species Pipistrellus kuhlii. The sequence continues at coordinate 186,677,597 of NW_023425515.1, read as the reverse complement.
TGAGATAACTCTTGTAAAAGTGCTAGGTTCTGCTGATGCAGAGAACAAAGTCAACGTTAACACTAGAAGCGTCCTGGTTCTAGAAGAGACTTTCATTGCCTTTCGCACCACTAGGTCCCCTATCCTAAGAGAGGCAGGTGGTGACAGGGACGAGGGCTGGGACTGAAGCCAGATTGGCTGGATGAGCATGCTTGCTGTGCCGCTTTCTGGCTCTGTTGCCTTGGGGAGAGGCTGCTTAACCTCCTGTGCCTCAGTTTTCCCATCTGTAAAATGGGCCTAATAAAGATGCCTACCTCATGGTGGGTTTGATGATTACCCTATGGCTTTGGTGAGCTAACATCTAAAAAATACTTAGCAAGTGCCAAATATGTATGATTCTGTCAAATAGTCGGTGCTCGCTATTATTATTTCTGTATACATCAGCCTCCGTTGAACAGATTCTGTGGCAAAAGCCTGGCTCTTCTGTTTATTTTGACCTGCTCACACGCAGATAGGTACTAGTGATTCAAAACGAATAAAATATCGCGAAGTGCCAGCTTACTGTCCAGGACGAAGCATTGCAGGGTCATTTCTTTCCTTGTCTGAGTGATGGGGCCGAACATTCTGTTTGCAGAGCTAGCTCAGGGATGGAGAGCTGACTGGCTACAGGAGAGGTGGTCAGCCGGAGGTCTTCCTTAGGAAGTGATGCCTGAATGACCCAGGCCAGAGGACCAGGACTTTGCACGTGATGTTCCTTTTCTTTGAAATGCTCGTCCTTGCCCCCAGCCCCACAGCTGCTTTTAACAACCCGGTATGGGGGTGTTAAGTAGATGGGGCATTTAGAATGTCGGGAGAGTGAGAGCAGGTGGGAGAGGGGACAGATGAAGGTGGAGGCAAGCAGGGCCAGTTCTGGAAGGACATCGAGTGCCATGCCAAGAAGTGAAGGCTGCATCCTGAAGGTGATGGGGAGGCCTCTCGGAATTGTAAGGAGAATCATGACATCACTTGAAGAATTGGAGCTCTGGGCATAGCTTGGAGAATGGCCCAGAGAGGGACCAGGCCAGAGCAATAACATAAATCATGAAAACATACATTCCATTAAGACTCCAGGCTAAATAGTCTGCATTGTCTGGGATCTGTGCCTCTCTGACGCCTTAGACTGGAGATTTGGTGTTGATGATACTGGGGGTTGTGGTGGGTTTGAGAGACAAACAGATCTCCCTTTCTGTCACCTCGCAGCTGACCGGTAACTGTCAGTTTTAGATCACCTGGCCTGGGTGGTGGCAGGAGAGGCAGCTGGGAATGCAGGACTTGGGGAGAGGGGTCGCCAAGTGAGAGAGTGAAATGACTTAGTGGCCAAGGCGAGTCATGAGCTGCCCCAGCTGGGAGTCTGTGCTCTTCCTTTCAGCACTGCCAGTCCTGGACAGCTCCCGGGCTTCTCACTTCCTTCCGCCCCATGTATGGCCACCTGTTCCAGGAAGCCCATCCTGCTGAGAAAGGAGGAGCCATGGCTGACAGGAAAGAGTTCTGGTGTCAGAATCAGACACCTGGGGGCTTGGACTCTGCTCTCCACTTTGCATGCTGTGTTGCATGAGGCAAAGAACCGCCCCTTTCTGGTTCTCTTGCCTCATCATGCCTTGGATCTTATTGGGCACCTACTCTGTGCTGAGCCCCTTTCTGGGCTCTGTTAAATTGAAGCATGTTTGTAAAGTTGCTTAGCACTGTGCCTGTCCTATAGTAGGTGCTCAATAAGGGTTAATATTCTCCCGGAGCCACTCTTTAGCAACAAGCCAGGATTAAAGACTCTGCAATCAGCCACACAGACTCACAAAGCACGGCCCCAAAGCTTTCACAGGCTGCCTGCAAAGATTCCTTTTCATCCCGCTCTTTTGATGAACTTTTCCACGGAGGTCTCAGCCCCCTTGATATGCAAGCGCTCTCGGGGGCTTTTGGTGTTTTAAGAAGGCCCTGATATCGGAGTGTGAGAGGTGGACCTGACTCTCTAATGAAGGTAGAGTTCACTGGACTTGCCCACATTCAGGCCACTTCCCCCGATGGTCCAGAGAGAGACCGATGCCGAACTCAGGAAGGATGACCTTGGGGGGAGATGCAGATTCATTAGGAGAGCGTCCTTGAGTCCTGCTGGGGGATGCAGTGCTGCCCGGGACTCAGAGGACAGACCTGAGTCCTGATGCCCAAATTCGATGAGGAGCGGACTGGACCCCAGGGAGGGAGGGAGACGGCCAGGCCGCCTCCCCTGTATTGTAGGGTCATCATCTTTGTCCAGGTCTCGGGGCCAGCAAGCCAGGCTCCTGAGGGCCCCAGGGAGCCCTGTGCACTGTTCCCGCTGGAGATATTCATCTGGGAGAGGGGGTTGGCTGCAATCGTGTTTAATTTCTCCAGGGCCTCCTTTATAAATCCTATAACTCTACCAGCCAAAACGTGACTAATTCCGAGGATGGCTGCCCCCACCTGAGCGCAGAGAGCCCTGTGCGTTTTTTGCTGCCTTTTATCACCACTAATAAAGGCTTGGCAGCTGGAATTACCTGCCGTGGGTGGCTCTTTTGGGCATGTGGATTTCTCCCCTTCCTCCGACAGGGCTGCCATAGAATAAACGCTTGCTTGCTGGGCTGGTTTTCTACCAGATTTGTAATATTCCCGGCCCGCAAAGCTGTGGGTTTGGGGGGAAATATGCAGGGACAGGGCCACGGAATTCAGGGTTAATTGGGACTTGGATGATTCTGACAAGGGCGGGGACCCTGTGTGATTTAGGAGGAAAGGAATGGGTTCGTGGAAAGTAAATAGAGCAGAATTGCAGGTGTGGTGTTCGCCTGCTGAAGGGAGTGGGACTCAGGGCGCGTTCCCTCACCCGACCGATGTAGCTGTGGCTGGGAGAGGGGGCTGTGCAGGCAAGGAATCTGTGTGTCAATCGCTACTCCCCCTTATGAGCTGTGCAGCCCTAGGCAATTTGCTTAGCCTTTCTGAGCCTCAGTTTCCCCAGCTAAACGGTGCTGAGAAACCTTCAGCCCTGTCAGTACTACAGGGTTTTGTGAGAGTGTGCACTTAGCAAAGGGCCTGGCCCATCAGGAGACCCTCCAGGGCTGGGGGGGGGGGGGTGGTAGGGAGGGGTGGAAATCCCCTATGGTCTCCTCGTTTTAGCTACCATCGTAGTCATTACATAGTCACTAAAAATGTGCCCTGAGGGCCTTGCCAAAAGTATCAGTCTATTGTCTTTGGAATAAACAAGCAACTTGGCTTTCATGTCTAAAAACAGCACCTGTTTCCAAAGGCCTGGCCCTCCACCTGGAGTTAAGGAGGTCTCACTCCAGGTAAGAACGGGAGTCCTGTGGTGGCTTCGCTGCAGGGAGTCAGCGGGGGACATGGATGAAGGGGGTGGGTGTGGAGGGCTGGGCCTGCCTCAGAGGAGAAGTGGGGAGCAGTAGGTCTGCATCATGAGCCTGGGAGGAACTGTCCAGGGAACGGGACGTGGTCAGCAAGGAATTGTAAGGGCCGAAGGAGCAGTTACGGAGACTCGAATTCCTGTCTCTCGCTGCGTGGCCACAGGATGATTATTTAGTATCTCCGAGCTTCAAACTCCTCGTCTGTACAATGGGACTGTGGCTAGTGCCTGTCTCATGGTGTGTAGAGGGTTACTCGTGCTAACATATGCAAAATGCTTAGCACAGTTCCCGGCACTTAATCGATGCCCAATGAATGTTGGCTGCTATTATTGCTGTGATTGTGGTAATTATTATTAATCTTTTCCGCTGGCCTGTTGGGGGTGGGGTGAGGTTGTTGGCATCGACAGCCACAGTTGCTCTGGGGCTATTGGCCTCTCTGGAGGCTGGGTTTGCTGCAGTGTAGATCTTGCCCGGCGTGGACGGACCCCAGGGGAAGGCCGGATGTCCTAAGAGTTGCCCAGAACATCTCTGACCGGGCTCAGCAGAGCTGGCTTTTCTTCTCTGGCACATGCCTGTCCCAAGGTGGGGAGCAGTTTCCCTAATAGTTTCCAGTGGATTAGAGTCAAAAGAGAGGATGATGCCTGGCCTGTGTGGCTCAGTGGTTGAGCATCAACCTGTGAATCAGGAGGTCATGGTTTGATTCCTGGTCAGGGCTCATGCCTGGGTGCGGGCTTGATTTCCGCTGGGGGCGGGTGTGTGTGCAGGAGGCAGCAGATCAATGATCCTCATCACTGATGTTTCTGTCTCCCTCTTCCTCTCCCTTCCTCTCTGAAATCAATACAAATATGTAATAAAAAAGAGAGAGAGAGAGGATGTCAATGTCAGCCAAGAATGCCTCTCAACACAGCTATTGACCTGGTGACCAAGACCTTGAAAGTCAGATTCACCTTGGATAAGCCGGAGTGGCAATAAATAATCCTCCTTCTGTCTCTGACTTCAAAATACATCCAAGCAATAGCCACTTCTCACCCTCTCCACAGCCACCACTGCAGGCCGTCAGCTCTCACCTGGGTCCCTGCAAGAAACTCCCACCAGCCCACAGGCTTCCAGCTTTGCCTCCCCTGCAGTTTATTCTCATGGCCTGTGCTGGCCCCTTAAAGGTGATGATGTCACATGACACGTAGCTTAGACAGGCCCCTCATCTCCCTCAGAGTAAAAGCTGAAGTCCCCAGTGCATCCCAGAAGGCCCTGCTCGGGGCTCCTGCCACTCTCTGACCTCCCCTCTCCCTCCCTCACTGCCCTCCTGCCCCACTGGCCTCCCAGGGGTCCCCGTGGTGCCAGGCGTGCTGGAGTCCAGGCCTTTGTCCTTGCTGTTCCCTCTGCCCGGAGCACCTTCCCCAGACATCGGCGGCTCACTCCCTTGATTCTTTGACTCTGGTCAAGTGCCACCTACAAGAGAGGACTTCCCTGACCCCACACTCCACGTCCAAAACGAGCAGCCCACACCTCCTCTCTTCCCACTCCCTGCTTCACTTTCTAAAATATCAGCTTGTGGTTTCCTAGTGGAAGTAATACCTACCTCCCAGACCTCTTCCTTTATTAGATATGAAAAATTTAACTTGGATACCTGCTAATCTTTCCTACCTACTACACAATGATGTTCTGATTATCAGGTATGATAGTGAAATTAATGCTTTGTTAGCCACACATTGGTCTTCTCCTATTATCAGTATAAGCTTTGGTTCTTAAAAATAAAAATAAAAATAAAATAAAACATCAGCTTCTCTCCACGGGGATGGAAGCTCTGTGAAGACAAGACTTTCTGTTGTTCCCTGCTGGGTCCCCAGTGCCTAGAACGGTGCCAGCACATAGTGCCTGTTCAGTCAGTGTTTGTTGAATGAATGAAGGATTGAGTCTTTCCCCGAGAACACTGTAATTTACAGAGAAGGGCCAGCCAGCTCTTCCTTCAGTCCTGAGGACGGAGCAGAAGTATATGACTCCGGCATCGGGCAGGACGCATGGAGGTTAGCTGCCTGCAGGATTTCCTGGCATTGAGTGAGTGCAATGGCATGGTCTTGTGAGCGCATTGATCGAACTGGCTTTCTTGGAGATTTGAGAGCTTCTCACCGGCAGGATTATGTATTGTATTAGGGAGCTGCCTGGTGGAACTGCCTGCCGTGGGCAGATGGGCCTGATGAAAGAGGTAACAAAGAAGGCCAGAGAGGTGACAGAGTACACTCAAGGTCGCCCACTTATCAGTAGCAGAACAAGGTCCAAATTGGGTCCCCTTATTTGACAACCCTTGCTTCCATGTATTGAGTGCTGGGCAGTGGAGATTCACAGGTGAATGGCTCCTGCCCACAAGGGGCTCACTGTCAGAGCTTCCCATCTCAGACCCCATTTTTTAAGACTCACACCCTTCCTCCCAAATGCTGGAATGTTCTAAACTCAAACTCCATCTAGATGCCTCCACCACCTCCCTCCACCTCACACACGTTCTACTGGTCCACTCTCTCCCTTCCTCTTCAGTCTGGCTCCAAACACCTTCACCTGGCCAGCTCAATCTCGTTAGACGGGGAACCAAGGTCCCACATCTGGGTTCACCGTGAGCCTCGGTGTTGTCATTCATCAGCGAGGATGAGGAGATGCACCTCGCCATTACTGGGAAGACAGGGAGCGGTGCCCATCACAGCGCTGGGCCTGTTCCAAAGGGCCACTGCAAGGCATGCAGAGGCAGAAAAGGCCTGTCCTCTGGAGTCAGGGAGCCTGGGTTCGAATCCTGACTGCTATCCTCCAGCACTGCAACCTTGGATGGGCCATTTAATCTTTCTCTGCCTCGTCTGCAAACTGGAGCCAAGTCTGCCTGATGGGACTGTGGGAAGCGTTTGGTGAGGGCCTGCGGGAAGCCCAAAGCACACGTGCCTTGGAATAAACATGTTGTCTCACTCTTTCTATTTATAGAAAAAAGGGGGGAGCCTCACCAGTTTGGCTCAGGGATTGAGCATCCATCTGTGAACCAGGAAGTCCTCCTTGGGGCACAAGCCCGGATTACAGGCTGGATCCCCAGGAGGGGGCGTGCACTTCTCTCTCATAATTGATGTTTTTCTCTCTCCCTCCCCCTTCCTCTCTGAAATCAATAAAAGTCTATAATAATAAAAGCGTAATATGCTAATTAGACGGGACAGCCAAACGACCTTCCGGACCTCCTTCCAGAAGACCTTCTGGACAAAGTCGGGACTTCGAGGATCGAGGCAAGCCACCAAGACTGCAAGGGCCAAGCCCCTTGCACGAATTCCTCACATTGGGCCTCTAGTATATTAAGGGAAAAAAAAAAAAAAAAAAGAAGAAGAAAGGTAGAATGCCGTGGAAGGGACTAGGAGAGGCAACGTCTCTTCTGGCCCCCTCACTTACAGATGGGGAAACTGAGGCCCAGAGAGGCGGAGCAGAGACGTGTGTTGCAGACTCCCAGGCCTGCCTCTCTCTGCAGTTCCATTGTCACCGAGTCTCTTCTGCCCAGGACGAGTGACACAGCATGTGATGGTGTCCCGCCTGCCTCGTGTGATACTCCTGTCGCTGACCCGCCATTGTGGTCATCCCTCAGGAGAGTCTGGTTCCACGAAGCCCAGTTCTTTCCCCGGAAATGAGAAGAAACGCCTCCGCTATGCCTCGTTCCGCAACCACCCCTCGTCTGCAAACCCGGTAACCCTCCGGAAGAGAGGAGGGGGGAAATGCTTGCGCAGTCTGGCGGACTCCTGGGCCAAGATTTAGTGACGGGAGCGAGGTCTCGCATTACTGAGCCTTCATTACTTTTACAAAATATGTTCTGGTGGGTTCACTCGCAGCTGTAAAGCGCCGTCGTAAATAATTAAACTCCACTTGTCAAGGGGGCCGAGAGGGGGCTGGTGAGAGCACAACACGGTGCGGGGAGCACCGGGCTGGGAGACGGGGGCCTGGGACCCCAGGGGCTTCTGACCTCTGTGACTGTGGCCAGCTGTTCCCTTTTCCTGGGCCTCAGCTTCCCCATGAGCAGAGCAGCTGGTCTCCAAGGTCCCTACCAGCTCAGTCTGTAAAGGAGCTCCTGTAAGCGTGCATTTTGGGGTGGAGGGTCTAGGCTTCCCCATATTCCTTCCTTCTGTGCCTCCTTCCATGTACCCAGGTTCCAAGCGCTCTGTCATATACCCTTGGGACACGGAAGGTCACGCACAGCCAGCCTCAGCTCCGACCCTCACAGTTCAGGGGAGGAAACAACCTCAAACTCAGACATTTCCCTTTGTCCGAATCCTAATGAGATCAAAACCTTAAATGAGGCCATGGACAGGGTGTGGGATGACACAGCTCTGCAGATGTTCATTGAGCAGCTACTATGTGCTAGGTGCTGCATCAGCCACCACCTTGCAGGGAGGTAAGGTGGGTGTGGGGGGAGGTGCCTGCAGACACTCCCAGTGCAGACCACCGGATGTGCCCAGCGGTCAGTGCTCCAGGAGTGACCTTCAGCCAACAGGGACGGGGACGGTGGGCCTCCATCATAACTGACCTGTACCCGAATTCTTGTCTTTGAGGGGAACTAAGGAAGGTGGCTGGGAGAAAGGAGAAGAAGATTCTCTAAGAGGCAGGATTCCAAAGAGCCCTCACTGACCCCAAATCCAGGGCTCAGCCCCCCTCGGGGTGAGTGGTTAACACCATGTGTATTAAAGCGGAGAGAGTGGAGGAAGGAGGTGTCTAGCCAGGCCGAGGGCAGCAGCTGTGGGAGGAGAGTGGGAGGGCCGCCCAGCAGGAGCCCTGCAGGTGGGGATGTGGAGTTAAAAGTCGGATTGCCAGGGTAGAGCCTGGAGCCCGGCCGGCCCAGCCCTCCCAGCACAGATGCTTCAATTAGAAGATTTGACTGCGTCTCCGCAGAGATGACGCCACTTGAGGAGAGGAAGCGGTCCTGTGGGGGGCCTTTCTGGAGCCTAGAAGCAGTCAGCAGCATATAATTCCTCCCAGTAAATTGTGTATTTAAGCGCGCGGGGTGTGGATGCAGCAGGTGCCTGCTTACATGTGCAAATGAGGAAGATGCTGGGCCCTCGTATCTGGAGCACCTGTTGGGGTGGGGAAGGGTCTCGGCCCCCCAGGAATGTGGGGACAGATGGCATTCCCTATAGGATCTGAGGCAAGACAGGGTCTGCCCCATGCCCTCCCCTGAGAGGGTGGTGCCTGACCACAAAGGCCAGCTCAGGGTGGAGGGATCAAGGGCAGGGGAGCACCGCCCAAGTCTCCTGGGGGCTCTGGCTCCTCACGAACCCTGAACCCCACATCCTCAGGGAACAGCAGGATCCTCAAGCATTTGTGGGACTCCAGGAGGGCAGGGGCCCCACCTGGCTTTTTCAGAGATACACAGCAGGCGCTCAATAAGTGTGCGTTGAATGAATGCACTAGGAGAAGGGGAGCAGTGAGGCCCAGCTGAGTAGGGCTGTAATGCGAGCTCCCTGGCCTTTTGGAGACATGTTATTTAAATGTTCTGCCCCCTGGTTTCCTTTCTTCCTATGTGGAATGGAGAGCCTAGTGCTCACTTAAGGGGTTTTGAAGGAGATTCACGGAGACTACTGGGGCAGCACTGGGCACATCGTAGGTCTTCAGGAGGTGGTACCCTGTTTCCCCGAAAATAAGACAGTGTCTTATATTAATTTTTGCTCCCAAAGATGCGCTAGGTCTTATTTTCAGGGGATGTCTTATTTTTCCATGAAGAGGAATACGGTACACATTTATTGTTAAATGAAAATAAAGGAAATTTATTACCTGTATACAGTACGGCCATACGTAGAAAACTGTGAATCCTACAGTATCAAGAATTTACTCATTTATTCAATGACAATCATGTCATCATCTTCTGGAACATCATCATAACAATCCAATTCCTGAATTTCCTGGTGAATTTCCTGTGACTCCATTTCTTTCAGAATCAGTGGACCAAATCTCTCATGTTTAGCCTAGGGGGGGCCTTATTTTCGGGGGGGATGCCTTATATTTCACTCAGAAGGAAACCTGTAAGTAGGTCTTATTTTCGGAGGATGTCTTATTTTCGGGAGAACACGGTAGATCCGGTATCCCCTTGATTTTCTTAGCCCTGCTTCAGCCATATGGCCTCTGGGTTGGGGTGGTGAACCGGTCACATGATAGCCCTCGGGGACCACATGTCATAGTGCTCTCCCTGTGGACTAGGCTCCTTCCCTGCACCCTAACCCCCACCCCAACTCCTAGGTCAGGTTCAGACTCCACCTGCAGGTGGAGGAGGCAGGAGCCCAATTGCAGAGGAGGGAGGAGACCCTCGGTGCCATGTCCCCAGACCTGTTGTCTTTAGACACGGGCAGGGATGGGGGTGAGAAGTTCGAAGACCCTCCCACTCTTGTCCCTTTCAACATGCAACATGCCATTCTCTCCCAGAGCCGGGCGTGGACAGGAGAGAGGATGGATGCAGGGACCATCATCAAGTGGACTCCCTGCGGAAATACAGACCTCAGGGCAAATGTCACCTCCTCTGTGCTTCACCCATTGTACGCCAGAAGCATCAGACCTTCCCCACATACCATTATTAACCCTTTGCACTCCGCTGTCCCCTCTCAGGGGACATCGGAATTCTAGCATATTACTCGGATGTCCCCTCTCAGGGGGGACATTGCAGTTAATTAGTGATTACGGGGAATTGAGTTAATTTAACGCATGTGTCTGCTGCAAAGTAGCGTCGAGTAGCTGGTAGCCAATGTCCAGAATGGTTTGGAGTGCAAAGGGTTAAAAAAATGGTTTCCCTAACTGGCAGTCCTGACCAACCTTAAAATCATTTTTTGTGAGAACTTTCAGCCGAAAATATTCAAGAATACCCTAATTGTGAGTAATATATTTATTTTATAATGTTCATTGCAAAATGATTTTTTAAGATTAAATTCAAAATATCGTGGCATATAGAGATGGTTCTCATTTTGGACGTGGGGCAGTTAACTGGTTAAAAGCCTTTTCTGGACAGTCTAGCTGAAAAGCAGCCTTTCCCAATTGTGCTCGCCATATCTTGTTTTATTTTCTTCTGAGCACTGATACTCTTTGAATTTACTTATTCATTTGTTTACTTGCCCGTCTATCCATATGTCCATTCACTCATCTACCTGTCGGTCTGTCCATCCATCCATCCATCCACCCACCCACCCATTCACCCATTCATGTACCTATTTATCCATCCATCCATCCACCCACCCACCCACCCACCCACCCACCTACCAGGGTCTAACTCTCCTAGAATTTAAGCCCCATCAGGGTTTCATTTTGTCTGTCTTGATCATTAACATGACCCCACCATCAAGAATCATGGCAGGCAGTGGGTATGGCAAATGCTCAGAAATGTAACCTGCTTGTCTCAGGTCACAGAGAAGCCATGTGGCCAGGGGAGGGCCGAGGGAGGTCACAGGGTACCTCTCCAGGGATTTCTCCCACCTCCGAGGCTGCAGTGCCCTCTTCTCTTCCCGCTGCAAAGCTCTTTGCCAACGTCTGCACCACCCCATCCTTCTCAGAAGGGAGAGAAGCTTCAAGAAGGAAGAGCCTCTGTGTGCGCACTGCTGGAGAGTGAGGGAGGCCCCACTCCGGAGACCAGAGTGATGGGAAGCACTTGAAGATGAAGTGTCTCCGTGCACGCGTTTAATTATCCGATTATAGGACAGCGACTGGGCATTAGGATACTCAATAATTATTAACACAGCATTCAACAATGAATTACAATGAAAAATTAAAATTAATTACATTTCTTGGAGTCAATTAAATTATTCCTCTAATAGGACAAGTGGCTAAGCAAACATAAAAATTAAGAACCAGTAACAAAAGTCTGTAGGAATACAGTGTAGTGACACAGTGCTTTTCTGCCTCCCACCACGGGGAAAGGGCTTGGTGAATAGGCTGGGACCATGGGAATCTCGGTTTTCTGAGAGGAGGATGGGCTGACAAGGGTGGGTGAACCCAGGCTGCCTGCTCAGAATCCTGCCTGAGTCCCCACCCATCAGGCCTGGGTCAAAGCCTGTCTCCCTCCTCCACCTTCTTTCCTTTCCTTTCTTCCTCTTTTTTTTTTTTTTTTTTTTTTTTTTTAGTGTAGGCCCAGCATGGCCTGGGCACTTGATGCACAGGAATAATTCAGTTAAAACCCCATCTGCCTGGGGTTCATGGCCAAGGAGAGAGACCCAGCATTGTATGGATCATGGATAAGGGTCAGACAGCTGGGGTTCAACTTTGGACTCCGCTGCTTAACAGCTGTGTGACCTTGGGCAAATTCCGTTCTCTGAGCCTCAGTTTCCTCCTCTGTAAAACAGCATCGACTTCATGGAACAGGTGGGAGACCAAATGAGTTGTTACCTAAAAGCCTTTAATATAGTGTCTGGAATATAGTAAATGTTCAATAAATGTTAGTTACTATCATTCTCACCAGTGGCCATTTAATTGCTATGACGGTTGAATAAGCAAAGGAAAGATACCTAAGCTGGCCTAGAAAGGTCAGACAAGCTTCCTGGAAATCCAGTAATTGTCTGAGTCTTTATATATGGATACACCGTGGCTGGTTTGAGACGTGAGGGAAGAGCATTCTAGGCAGAGGGAACAGCATGTGCAGAGGCACAGAGGCATGCAGGGGCTGCTGGGAACTGTAGTCCTTGTGCGTTCCAGGAGTGTTGCCTGAAACTGTGCAGTGGGGGAAAGATGTGGCTTGGAGGGATGGGGGAGCCAGATTCCAAAATGGAGTAGCAGTTGGTTTGGGTGACCGACGGAAAACGGCAGAAGTGATGGCATGTCACTCTGGGACTAGGTCCCACGGCTCTGTGGCTCTTACATCAGTGACTTTGCGGGAAGGAAGCTGCCATGCCCAGCAGCCCTGGGGGAGGTCCATGTGGCCAGGTGCCCTGACAGCAGCCCCTGGTCCTGGTGAGTGGAGGCCAGAGATGCTGCTAAACATTCGAGGACACACAGAACAACCCCACAACTGAGAACGAGCCCGCCGAGTGTGACAGTGCCGAGGCTGAGAGACCCCGGCGGGAACCGCTCCCAAAGGCCAGGGGACAGCCCTGGGGTTCTGAATGGGTGTGTGCTCCCCTAGTCCCGCCCCTGGGGATGGAAGCTGCTTCGATCTGTGGTGACAGCTCAGACTTGGGGAAAGACAGCCGGCCGGCTGGGAGCAGGGATCCCCCTGTGGCCTGGTGTTGCCAGAGCCTCCGTGAGGGGCAAGAGGGAGACTGAGGGGTGAGGGTTTGGGGCCACTCTTCACCCAGAAGTTCTGTGTATTATTTTCAGATCTGGGGGCTGTGCATATCGTGGGTCTACATTTTCAAGCCACATAAACACCCTGGTGTGCCAAATACCAACTCTATCTTCCTTCTGCAGAACCGGATTTCGGTCCCCAGCTCCCTTTCTGCCGGAGGGCAGAAAATGTAATCGTGGGCAGTTCCAGGTCATCTCGGTCATTTTGGCCTTAAGCTCAGTGGACGCAGCGCTGCCCTCCCTTCTGGAGCCTCAGGACTCCGTCCAAGCTCTGGGGCCATCAGAGACTCACCGGACCTCGTCCAGCGCCTCAGCATCAGCCTCTGTGTTCACCCCGGTGCTGGGCAGGGTCCCTGCTCCCAGAAGGCGCCCCTGGGTGTCCACATTCCTACCTGATCTCCCGGATGTGGGTGTTTCTCTGGCCCTCCAGGGAGAGGACATGGAGGAGGGGTCTCTCCTCTCCTTCCTCCTCTCTTCTTCCTCCTCCTGCTTCCATCTTCCTCTTCTTCCTATCCTTTCCTCTCTGCCTTCCCTCCTCAGTGAGACCCAGCTAATCTCTGAGCTCCTCCAGGAAGAAGCCCAGAATTTAGCCCCAGTCCCCGGGGGTGGCCGTGCAGGCTGTGTTTGCACAGCGTTCCGGCTTCCTCCGCTGCGGTCAGGAGTCTCCGGTGAGCTTTGTGGGGCAGCGCTCTGAGCTTCCGCTAATGTTGACTCAAGAACTCTGTCCTCTCCCTCCCTCATGCTCCATCCTCAGCTCCCACAGAGCCTGCCTACGCCTGAGTCAGGCCAGCCTGGCAGGTACACTGGGGAAGGCAGGCACACGGGGTGCACCACACTGAGGAGGTCAACGGGAGACATCTGCCTTCACCTGGTGGGGCCACATGAGGTCGGAGAGGGATGGGCATTTGTCTAGGTCAGTGGTTGGCAAACTGCGGCTCTCGAGCCACATGCAGTTTGCCTCTCTCTTGACTAATGAGTTGGCCGACCACTGACCTAGACTCTCGATTCTAATAATTTCAGGCTGTTGTTGTTCCTTGTGATTAAGCCCCTATCCCAGTGGTCGGCAAATTCATTAGCCAACAGAGCCAAATATCAACAGTACAACAATAGAAATTTCTTTTGAGAGCCAAATGCTTTAAACTTAAACTTCTTCTAACGTCACTTCTTCAAAATAGAGTTGCTCAGGCTGTGATATTTTGTGGAAGAGCCACACTCAAGGGGCTAAAGAGCCGTGTGTGGCTCGCGAGCCACAGTTTACCCTCAGCAAAATGATGGAGGCCAGCTGAGCATCCCCTATGCGAAGCGAAAGGCAGGGAGGGTGGGTAGCATCTGGGGGTGGGAATGAAGGCAGAATCATCCCAATATAAGAATGATTGCCCCAGGGGAGCAGAGGCACTGGTTATGGGGGCGTGGCCTCTCTTTCTCCCCTTTCCCCCCCTCTGTGCCATGGTCTCTCCAATCCACACAGTGAGTCTGCAGCCAGACATTGCTATTCCCATTTTACAGATGAAGAAACTGAGGCTCAGGGAAGTGACAGATCCAAATCCTACCGCACATCGGTGACAGAGATGGGAGTTTTAAAAGTTGCTGTTGCTTTATGTTTTAAATAGAGGCTCATTCACACAATTGGAACAATATACTGAAGTACATACATATGATTGGGCTTTCTCAACTTCCTTTCATTTCCTGTCCCCGGCGTTGCCTCCTGCCGAGGTAACCAATATCCTCCCATATCTATAAACACATGCACGTATCCACGCACACGTAGAGGCACTGGGGAGATGTGGGAGCTCTATCCACGCCACCCCCTAACTTTGTTTTTCTTTATGTTTTCCTTAGCAATATCATTTTTGCTTGACAATATATTCTGTGCATCCTGGGTCAATAGGACAGACGTAAGTTATTTCTCTTATGGTTTTCTGTTAGCCGATAGGCTGGATCACCATAGCGCCTTCCATCAGCCCCTATCTTGGCCACCCCCCCCCCCCCGCCCCGTTCCTCAAGGTTTCTGCTCTTACAACAGCAAGAGGGACATCCCTTGGCAAATGGTGCTTTTTATGTCCGAGGATCGATTCTAGGAGCAGGACTGTGGGTCAAGGATTTCAAACACTTGATGTTTTCATAGATACCAGAGACAGGATTGAATCTCAATACGTCTCCCTCCAACACACAAGAAAGATCCCACCCGGGTGCATCCTGGCCTCCAAGGCTCCTGTCCCCCCGGCTGGGAGCGTCCTGCCTGGGTGAGGGGTGCCGGCTTCCCGGCCTGGCAGTGCCTCTGGCCATGGGCTACAGCCCTAACCAGCCCCTTTCGGACACGGAGACTCTAGAAGCTCGGCTGGTCCCTCCTCAGGAGGGTTGTCCCATTTTGCAGATGGGGGAACTCAGGGAACAGCAGGGCCAGGCTGGGGCAGAGATTGCTGGGCTGGCGCAGGGAGGAGACGTACTGAAGCCAGGCAGCTAGTTGGTTAGATGCGGGAGAAAACCAGGCAGGGCTTTTGGATCAGTATTTGTGCGGGGGAGGGGGTGTATGTGTGTGTGTGTGTGTGTGTGTGTGTGTGTGTGTGTGTGGCTGGGAGCGCGCGCTTGTGCGCGCTCTCTCTCTCTCTCTCTCTCTCTCTCTCTCTCTCTCTCTCTCTCCTCTCTTATGATTGGAACTGCAGACAGACAAACCCTCCTCCACTCCGCCCAGGGCCTGGCCCAGGTGTGGGCCTGGAGAAGCCGTGTGAGGGAGGACTGAGCCCGCTGCCCCACCGCCAGCCCTCCCGGCCCACACGGGCGGGCGTGCAGAGTCCGTCTCTCCAGCTGCCGGTGGGAGAGGCTGGGGCGCAGCGCCCGTGAGTGCACAGCGTCCATTAGTGAGATGATCGATGTGCTCTTTGCCTCAAAGAGAAGGAGGCGCCGGAGGGGACCCTGGGAAGGGCCAGCGCTCGGGCCATATGCTGGGAGGGAAGTTGGTGCCCGCTGCCTCCTTCATCCAGTAGCTGACAGATGCAGAGCAGAGGAAGGCAGGCCGAGCGGGGTGGGGAGGAGGATAGCAGGGGGAGGAGAGAGAGCTGGCACGGAAGAGACACAGTTCCCATCCACAGATCTACAGCTCTTCCAGGAGAGGCTCCGCTTCCGCCCACAAGGAGACCCCGGTCTAGTGAGGCAGTGACATCCCGGCCCTCGGAACCTCCTGGTGTCACAGAGAAGATGGTAGAAAAAGATTAGAAAGCCTTGGCATCATTTTCAGACACTCAGAAATCTGCTTACACCTCTGAGACACACGGGGGGCAGTGTAGCTCAGTGGGAAGAGCACGGGCTTCACAGTCACGTGGACTTGGTTGGAATTCCTGCCCCACTGCCTCCAAGCTATGTGACCTCTTGGAGCCTTTTTTTTTGGGGGGGGGGTGTAGACAAAGGGACATTATTTAAGTGAGTTGAAGTATAGTACTTAGCTGTGAGCACCCAAATCATGGTGGTTACTCTGACTAATCTTATTTGGGCAGGTGCAAATCATGGAGGGCTTCCTGTAGGAGGAGAGCCTGGAGGTTGAACTTTGAGGTCTTGGAACAGGTGGAGCCCAATGGGAGCTCCAGAAGGTGGAGGATCAGAGCCCAGGGTCCGGGGTGGCAGGAGAGGCATTTTGACGATGATCAGAGGTGGGAGGGCACTGGGCGTGCTGTTCCTCCCGTTCCCATTTGCTGAGCAGTTGCTAGCCTTGGCCACTATGCTAATGAGCGTGATGGCGTCCAGGCCTCTCCACCACCCTGTGGCTGTGGGTGCAGCAGTTTTCTCCACTGTGCAGGTGAGGAAACCGAGGTTCAGAGGGGTTAAGTCACTTTTCCCAGATCACTCAGCTACTCTGCGATGCCGCCAGGATTCAGAGTCCATGTTCCAAGCAGGCCGGTCCGAGAGAGAGAGAGAGAGAGAGAGAGAGAGAGAGAGAGAGAGAGAGAGAGCGCGCGTGCGCGAGCGCACAGGGAGGCTGGGGCCAAACCTCTGGGGAGACGGGGAGCTGGACTTCTCTCCTTGGGTAAGGCTGTCTGCCCCTTCACCCCTGCTGCAGACCAAGATCCACCTCTATGATGGGGCTCGTCTGGAGGATGTGGCTCTTCAGTCCCTTCCTGGTCAGGTTCATTCAAGTCGCCCCCATCTTGGCCCTGTGCCTTGCAATGCTCTAGACACCCCTCCCCCCACAATGAGGCTCCTCACCTTGGTCTTGCCTCCTGGTTCCCTGCCTTGGATCTGACCTTGGCCTTTTCCCTAGACTGCACAGCTCTTGCCTTTGGCTGTAGACTCCTCTCTGACCTCTACCTACTCCCAGCCACTCAGAACTTGTATCCTGCCCTACATGGTACCAGGGTCCTTGCCTGGGCCCACTGGCTCCTCGTGGCTCTGGAGGTGCCTGCCCGCCCCCCTCCTTGGAGGGGTCGCTTGTCATAGTTTTTGAATTCCATGGTGACTAGAGCAGTGACAGGAAGGGTTAAGGCAGCCATGGTTCATGGTCCATGGGAGAAGAGAGAGGAGGAGGAGGGGGATGAAGGAAAAAGGAGGAGGAGGAGGGAAAGGAGGGAGAGGAGGAGGAGGAGAAGGAGGAGGGGGAGGAGGAGGAAGAGAAGGAGGAGGAGGAGGAAGAGGAGGGAGAGGAAGGGAAAAGGAGGAGGAGGGGGGAGAAGAGGGAGGAGGAGGAGGAGGAGAAGGAGGAGGGGGAGGAGGAGGAGGAAAAGGAGGAGGGAGAGAAAGGGAATAGGAGGAGGAGGAGGGAGAAGAGGGAGGAGGGGGAGGAGGAGGAAGAGGAGAGGAAAACAGCTCAGCAGGTTGCTCTGCCCAAATCCCTGCTCCCCAGGACAGGGCTGCTCACAGATAAATGGGCAAAATAGCGGGAAGGTGCGTAATGACACAGTTATTTCAAAGCGATTATCTGGGATAACAGTAATTATGCCCAAGAACAGAGAAGGTCAAAGCAACTGGTCCCAGCGCTCAAGTCCAGCGAGCCTCTTGCCAAGAGAAGTTGCTGTGTGTGGAAGGAGGAGGAGGGAGAGGCGGGAGGCAGGAAGTGGGAGGCGGGAGGAGGAGAGGTGGAGGAAGCTGAGCTCTGACCGGGGGCACAGAGGGGCTGCCAGGGGCTGGGCTCCTGCCCGAAGCTGAACCGTCAGAGCCTGGGCCGCCCAGGAGCCCGGCTGTGGTGGGTTCTTGGCCGGGGGCGAGGGTGCTCTTTCTCCGTGGTCCTTAGGGTGCGCCTCTAGCGCACACCGGCTGGGAGGAGCCCTTCCCTCTGGTCCTTCCCTTCATTCTCTCCTCCGTCCCTGCCTTCTCAGTGTTTCCATCCTTACGCTGTCACATGCCCGCTCACCTGCTCTGCTGCCTAATCACCTCACCACCGACTAGCCAAACCCTTTCCCTCTCTTCCCCACTCCTACCCACCCAACCACCCCTTCCTCTGCATCCACGTTCCCTTCCCATCCTCTCCTTCCCATGTGTTCACCTTCTGCTGTCCACATGGCCGTCCATCACCTTCCATGCGCGCATATTCATGCTCATCCACGCGGCCAGTTCCACTTGCCCACATCTCAGTCTACTTTTCTCCCCATCCACCCACCTTTACTAGCCACCCTGCCACCCTGCCACCTACTACCTCTCCTCTCCTCTCCTCTCCTCTCCTCTCCTCTCCTCTCCTCTCCTCTCTCTCCTCCTCTCTCTCCTCTCTTCTCCCTTTCCTCTTCTCTCCTTTTCTTCCTTTTTGCCCATCCGTTCATCTCCTGTCCACCCACCACCATTCACTGTCCACCCACTCACCCATCACCCTTCCACCCATCTACCGTCCACTATTCACCCTCCACCCTTCCATCCCTCTGCCCCCCCCCAAACTTCACGGTCACCCCTGCCCCTAGCCAGCTATGCCCTCACCCTCCCACCCTCCTTCTTAGCACCTCTCTCTGTGTACATCCTTCCATCCAGAGGAGTTCATTCCTCTCCCATGGAACCTATAGCCTGTTTACTGCTCTGACAGCCCCCTCATTTCCTGCTCCCCTGCGTTGTCTATGCTCCCCCCCCCCCCCCCAGGCCCCAGTGTCCCCTCCTCAGCTCTGATGGCTGGAGCCACACCCAGTCCTAGGCCTTCTTCTGGGCATCTATTCCAGCAAGCACCGCACAGTGAAAACACGAGACTGTAGCCGGAGACATAAGGGTTGCAGTTCTGGCTTTGCCAGTCCCTGGCGGCCGGACCTCGGAAAGGGCTCTCACCCAGCATGAGGCTGGGTTTCTCCACACGCAGAGGGTGGTGATACCTGCTCCGTGAAGCAGGGAAACTGTTAAATCAGATCATGTCTCAGGTGCCCAGCCGCAGGCATGGCACCCGGGGCTTCTCCACAATGTCCCCTCCACCAGGAGGGAATGCAGAGCTAATTAAGGATCCTCCCGACTCTGGAGGTGCGTCAATGAGATGGCCAGCTGGGACAGCCGTGCCCCCTGAGGCGGGCTTCCCCGCTTCTCTCCTCTGCCTTTCATGGACTCCACGCTAACCCCAGAGACACCCACCGGAGGTGTGAGCGGCAGAGACAAAGGGTGGGCAGGGTGGACAGCAGGGTATGGTTAAATCAACTCCATCTCAGCAGGGGCCCAGGATGAATCCGTGGGCAACAGGCCAACTGCTCATTAGCGACAAGGGACCGCTCTGACATGCATGGCAATGGCTCAGAGGGCTCGGGGTTGGTAGTTCCAAAGGGAGCTGGATGTCTGTGGGAAAGCCACTCCACTGAGCCCTGTGGTCATGGAGGCCCCTGCTCAGATGCGCTAGCTGGACCCCACAGGGAATGCGCCCTGAATTTTTTACCTCCCATGGGTCGCTTCCTCAGAGAGGCTCGGAAAATCTAAAGCTGGATCTGTGTGTGTGTGTGTTTAAAAAATATTTTATTGATTTCAGAGAGAAGGGGAGAGAGGGGGAGAGAGAGATCACTGAACAGCTACCTCCTGCATGCCCCCTACTGGGGATCGAGCCCATACTTGGGTGTGTGCTCAACCAGGAATCAAACTGTGACCTCCTGGTTCATAGATCAATGCTCAACCACTGAGCCACACCAGCTGGGCCAAGTTGGTGCTGTGGTTTTTTTTTGTGTGTTTTTTTTTTGAAGTGAGATGTCTTTTTTGAGTGAAGTTGGCTTTCTCTTAATTAATCCAGAGGTGTAGTGGATGATCATAAAACCATTCTGTATGATTTGTGACCATATTCTAGGTTGTAATCCAGCCACAGTGTGCTGATAAATGTTTTATATGCAGGTCAATGTTTTATTCTGGGCCATTTATACAGAAACAAGGCCTGGTTCACAGCATTTGCCGATTTCTCTAATGTAAATAACCCCCACCATGGCTGATTCCAAGCTACCAACGTGGTATCACTGAGTGTGGAGCTGGGAAGAGATGTCTAGGGGAACACCCTCAGAGTATGTTCATCATAGAGACACCAGGAACATAAATAACTTAAAAAAAATTTCTTTATTGATTAAGGTATCACATATTTGTCTTCAACCCCCCATTCCAATCCCCCCCCACCCCCCTATTGTCCTTGACCACTGGTTAGGCTCATATGTATGCACTCAAGTCCTTTGGTTGATCTCTCTCTTTTATCCCCACCCCCCCTTTGAGGTCCAACAGTCTGACCCATGGCTTCTCATCTCTGGGTCTGTTCTTGTTCATCAGTCTATGTTGTTCACCATTTCCCCTAGATGAGTGAGATCATGTCATACATAACTTTAAGAGCATAGATGGCACAAGGCAGTAAAATAATAATGGAAGTGAAGAATTTGGAGCATTTATTATCTTTGTTTTTAGTGTAACTTATTTAACGGTAAGTTCATATACTTTTTAATTTCATGTTTGGTAACGGCTGTGTTAACAACTGACTCATAACATCCCTGAAAACATAGCCATGGCTCTGGAGAGCTGTCGTGATCCGGCCCCACTTATCCCAGCCCAGATGGATTGGTTTTCCCAGCTCTTTCCGCTTCCAGGGTGTGGGAGAGCACCTGCAAAGTCTGAGCTGGAGAAGCGTGGAACCACCTCAGCTGTGAACTCTTGCCGGGGTCCTCTCCAGGAGGAGTCATCTACGGGGTTGACCCGGTGCTGTATTCATGAAGGACAGATGAGACTTTCTGCATCATTCACTTGAGAGGCAGGGGATGGAACTGGCTGTGGCCTCCACTAGACCTGGGCTTAAAATCAGGTTTTACCATTTAATAGCGATGCGACTTTGAGCAAGTTACTCAACCTCTTTGAGCCTCTTGAGTATATTAAGTTGTTTATTAAGTCAACAAATACTTACTGAGCACCTAATATATGCCAGGCACTAGAAATAGATCAGTAAACCATCAGACAAAAATTCATCTGTGCTTACAGTTTATATTCTTTTAAAATGCTCTATATTTTATTGATTTCAGAGAGGAAGGGAGAGGAATAGGGAGATAAAAACATCAATGATGACAGTGAATCATTGATTGGCTGCTTCCTGCACACACCCTACTGGGGATTGACCCCACAACCCTGACTAGAATTGAACCCAGGACCCTTTAGTTTGCAGGCTGATGCTCTATCCACTGAGCCAAACGGGCTAGGGCTATAGTTTATATCCTTTTGGACATAGTATTCAATTGTCATACACTAGATACATGGATTTTATTACTTATGTACCATTGATATTATTTAGATTTATTATTTAGACATAGAGGCCCAGTGCACAAACTTTGTGTTTGGGGGAGAGGGGAATGTCCCTCACTCTGGCCTGTACCCTCTCACAATCCAGTACAGCTTGGGGGATGTCTGACTGCCAGTTTAGGCCCAATCCGGGATGCTGCTTGCACCAGTGACCATACTTTTCATACAGGTGACAGGCATCTTGCTGTTGTATGGGCAGCTATGTTTTTTTTTTCCCCCTGATTATAAAAAGTAGTACATAACATGATCCTTCCGAGGCAGTAGTACCATTTTCCCCATCTTATGGGGGGGAAAAACTGAAGCAGAGAAGTTAAATAATTGCCTTCGTCACACAGTTATAACTGTCAGAATCAGAGCTGACCACAAAATGTGCAAGCCAGAGTCAATGCATGTCATCGCTGCATCATCCTGTTTTTTCAGTGTTAGAGTAGCTTTGCCAGGTTTTAATTTTTAAATCCAAGAGACTGTTTCTAATATATAGGGTAGGATCCCTAGGTCTGGCTGGTGATCAGAGCCCATCTATGGGGCAACTGGCGGGTGGGATGATTGGGGGGGCCCCCTGCCGGCACCTGTCTTGGCTGGAGGCCTGGCGCTGCCCACTGGCCATCCCTACCCCCTGCCGCCGCTGGTCACCTCCCTCTGGGGATGGGGAGGTGCGCATCATGGCGGTCAGTAGTTCTGCTGTTCAGTCAATTTGCATATTAGGGTTTATTATTTAGGATTGCTGTTCCCCCAGACTGCAAAGTTTGGATGACGTGACAGTGGATGGAATTCTGCTTTTCTTTTTTCAAACCAAGGACCTATTGCTACCAAAAGCACAATATTCTCTTCCAAAGGGGTTTGACATTTGTAGAAAAGTTGAATTGACTCCCTGCTCTAGTGGGGTATGTCTTACCTGGATTTCACATCATCTGTTCATTAATCATCCATTGATCCATCCATCCATCTGTCTATCCAGGAGGGATGTATCTCCAATTCCAATATTTCCTTCCAGGCGCAGGTAGCTCAATTAGTGTAAATCTTGTCCTCTCCCCACTGTGTTCCAGGGGAGGTGGAGTGATGTCTCTGATCAGTGGATTTGGCTCATGGGGTGTAGTCCTTCCTTGGGGAGTAGCAATAATCCCCACATCCTCAGAGACCCTCACTTCCCAATATGGCAGCCACATACCACATGGGCTATTAGCATTTGAATTGTGGCCACGCCAAGACCAGTTTGGCTCAGTGGATAGAGCGTCGGCTTGGGGACTGAAGGGACCTGGGTTCGATTCTGATCAAGGGCATGTACCTTGGTTGCGGGCATATCTCCAGTGGGGGGTGTGCAAGAGGTGGCTGATCGATGACTCTCTCTCATCGATGTTTCTAACTCTCTATCTCTCTCTCTTCCTCTCTGTACAAAATCAATAAAATATATTAAAAAAAAAAAAAAAGAAATGTGGTCACTCTGAATTGGGACATGCTCTTAGTGGAAAACACACTAGAATTTCAAGAGTTAGTATGAAAAGAAAAGAGTACAAAATATCTCCAAAATTTTTAAAATTATGTACATCATATTTTGGAAATAGTGGGTTGAATAAATGAATATCACTTTTATTAAATGAATATCACTTTTTAAAAATTTTAAAACTAGAGGCTCAATGCACAAAATTTGTGCACTGGGGTGGGGGGGTCCCTCAGCTGGCCTGTGCCTTCTTGCAATCCAGGACCCCTTATTCCTTACCACCTGCCCACTTGCTATTCCTTACCGCTGGGTTTACTTCTCCTTAGTGCTGCTGCGGAGGTGGGAGAGGCTCCCACCACCACCACCGTGCTCACCAGTTGTGAGCCCCACTTCTGGCTGAGCAGTGCTGCCCCTGTGGGAGAGCACTGATCATCAGGGGAAGCTCCTGTATTGAGCATCTGCCCCCTGATGGTCAGTGTGCATCATAGCAACCGGTTGTTCTGATTGTTCCACCGTGATGTTCACGTAGGCTTTTATTATATAGATACGAGTGGCCCGGTACATGAAATTCATGCACATTAAAAGGGAATTAATTAGAAGAAATCTTTTTATATTGCTATTTGCCCTTTCTCTATAATAGAAGTTTCAGAGATGAAAGAAAATTAGTAAAATGTATATGAAAATCTCCCTTCTGTCAGAGTCTGGGGCATGCTACCAAACTCAGAGTCAAGCCCCCCCACCTACTCACATGCACCTTGAAATTGTGTGAGACCCAGACCCAGCTGACCCCACCCCTGTCAAGCCACACAGAGCAGAGGGTTGCAGCCTCAGTTCCCCATCAAGCCCCACTGGGCGGGGGGGAGGGGTGTGCAGCCTCAGGTCCCCCAGCACCAGGGTATGATGACCACTTGCGTATGAGCTCTTTAATATAGAGGATGGCTACTAAATTTAGGATTGTGTTTGTGGTTTGTGTTACACGTATCTCTATTGGACAGTGCTTTGCACCTGTGATGGGGGCTGGGAGAGGGTGGCCTGACTCACCCAGAGTTTCGGTGACAAGGTGGGCTGGTCTGCTTAATTCTGGGGTTCAAACAGGCGCATTTGGCTTTCACACAGAGCTGTGCTCTGTCCTACAAATTAGCCGTTCTCCGCCAAAGGTGACATGCTGGCCTCCGTCAGCTGCTTCTTGGTCTTGTCTCCCTCCGTGTTCAGAACTTGGGTGGAGAAGAGAACTATTTTAGGTCTCGTTAAGGACCACTTGCCATTCATCCACACAGTAGGTACCAAGCGTCACTGTGTGTGCCATGCCCCCTGCAGGGCACTGAGCCTAAAACAGACCAACAATTTAACATCTTGCCCGGCCTCGAAACTGGACCGAGGCTTATCATGCTGGACAAATTCAGATCCCAAATTCTGCTTTTGATCTCAGGGAGTTGCCTGGATTTCTGGATGGACACCCCGGGCCTTCTCAGGGCCCTAGGACTCTGACTGAACACACTTCTTTAGAGCAGGGTCTTTCAACCCCAGGACAATTGACATTTTGGGTTGGCTAAGCCTTTATTGAGGGGCCATTGAGTGCATGGTAGGACATTTTAGCAGCATCCCTGGCTTCATTTGATGCTAGGAACATGCCCTGACAATTCATGACAACCAGCAATTCTACACCCCACCCCCACCCCGCCCGGACATTGCCAAATGTCCCCTGAGGGGTAAGATCGCTCTGCTGAGAACCACCGGCTGGAGGGGCTGCGGCTGGTTGGACTCCGACACGGACACTGTGGGATTGTCCTCTTTCCACAGAGGCTCAGGCCATGCCCCATTCATCCTGTGCCCCCAGCATCTGGCCTGGTCCCTCCTTGTCCCACCCAGTACAGGACAGTTTTGTGGAATGAAACTGAAGAAAAGGATAGAGGGTCCTTGGTTTCCCCCTTCCCGTTGGCATGCAAAGCCCACTCCCAGGTCCCCAGCCTGCATTTCCCACCGAGTCCTGAAAGGCATGCTGTCCTTGATCATTTCAGCCTCGCCCTGTGCTGAGACACCTCTCTCACTTTTCCAGGAGAAAGGACTGCTTCTGAGCAAGTGAGCAAACATGTTTCTCAAGAGCCTCAATCCGCCTGTTCCTGGTCTGCTGGCCTCTGTCTCCCTCTCCCGTTGCCAGTGGCTGCGAGTCTGAAGGACATGCATGGGAGGCACGCAGACACCCTGCCCATTGCCCTCTGACCCCTTCTCCTGGTCCCTGGCAGTTCTGTTTTCTTCAGCACAGACCCAGGATCAGGGATTTTCAGGGCCTGCAGAGAGCGCCTCCCGGGGTCCTTCTGGCTGACGCAGAAGCTGGGCAAGAGCTGGCTGGTGGTTGAATGAGTGAAAATACAGATACCTTGTTTCCCCAAAAATAAGACAGTGTCTTATATTAATTTTTGCTCCCAAAGATGCGCTAGGTCTTATTTTCAGGGGATGTCTTATTTTTCCATGAAGAAGAATACGGTACACATTTATTGTTAAATGAAAATAAAGGAAACTTATTACCTGTATACGGTATGGTAGTACGGTAGTTGTCAACACAAACCAGACAAACTGTGAATCCTACAGTATCAAGAATTTACTCATTCAATGATAATCATGTCATCATCTTCTGGAACATCATCATAACAATCCAATTCCTGAATTTCCTGGTGAATTTCCTGTGACTCCATTTCTTTCAGAATCAGTGGACCAAATCTCTCATGTTTAGCCTAGGGGGGCTTTATTTTCGGGGGACGCCTTATATTTCACTCAGAAGGAAACCTGTAAGTAGGTCTTATTTTCAGAGGATGTCTTATTTTCGGGGAAACACGGGTAGAACAAGCTGGGTGTCAGAGCTGCTCCGCACCCCAGATTCCGCACTACGTCTGTGAGGTGATGTGATCAGACTGTGGGGCTTTATCCTTCTCTGGACCCCACTCTCTGGCTTGGGAAGTGGGAACGTGGGCTGATCGGCTCTGAGATCCTTCCTGCTCTGGCATTTGAGGGCTATTTTTAGTCCCCGCGGCTGGCACTGGCGCTACTCGCGTTCCTTTGTCCCGGTGAATCCACTTTCCATTGCACAGCGGCCGGGGCAAATACGTCCAGCTCAGCCTGAATGTCTGTGTGAGGTTTTCACTCCGGCTGCTTCTCCCTCCCTCCTGCGCCCTCTCAGCTGTAATTTCCAGGCTCAGCAGAGACCTGAGCGACTGTAGTCATTTTGCAATTGAGTATCTTATTTCACCCTCCTTTGGCCTCCCCATGCCTCAGTTTCCCCCAATGCACCAAGGACATAATAGATAGCTCCCCCCTAATGGAGTAGGGAGAGTCATTGTTATTTTCCTTCTGTCGATGAGGCCCCCGAAATAGAGAGGCTCACGCCTTGCCCAAGGTTACATAACAGCGGATGGGAGAGCAGGGAGTAAGCCCAGGTGTGCTGGGGCCAGCGTCTAGCTTCCTACCCCTCTGGGGACACAGTCTGCCAAATGGGAGAACATTCTTTCCCTGGCCCCGGGGAGGAGCTAATTGTGGATTTGCCCCTGGGGCACATGTGTGTGCAAGCCTGTAGGGGGCGCCACAGGCAGGCATATCAGGGTGCTCCTATGCACAGAAGCCCTTCTGAGTTCACTCACCACAGGTTCGTTGAGCACCTAGACTGTGCTGGGCACCATATGGGCACAACAGCACTGCCTCATGGGCTGACAATCTAGCAGGAGGAGGCAGATGATCCTCACAGTAAGGCATGCATTACAGAGCATGCACAGGTGAGGGGTCCAGGGGTGGGGACCAATGAGCAGAGCAAAGACCAGGAGTGAGGAACAGGGAAGGGCCGTTTTCAATAGGGATGGCAGCATAGGTCCAACCGAGGAGATTTTATTTTTGCAAACACTTGGAGGTCGTTAGCAAAGACCGTGTGGGTATTTGGGAGAAGAATGGTCCAGGCAGAGGGAACAGCTCAGGCAAAGGCCCCGAGGCAGGCACGCGCTTGGTGTGTTGAGAGAATAACAAGGAGATTAGTGCAGCTGGAGCAGGATGGACAAGAGTTTTAGAGGTGCTGAAACCGGTTTGGCTCAGTGGATAGAGCGTCAGTCTGCGGACTGAAAGGTCCCAGGTTCGATTCCGGTCAAGGGCATGTACCTTAGTTGCAGGCACATCCCCAGTAAGGGGTGTGTAAGAGGCAGCTGATGGATATCTCTCTCTCATTGATGTTTCTAACTCTCTATCCCTCTCTCTTCCTTTCTGTACAAAATCAATAAAATTAAAAAAAAAAAAGAGTTTTAGAGGTCAGACGGTCAGAGGAGCAATGAGAGGGAGATTGTGCAGGGCTCTGAGGGGCAGGGAAGGAACTGGGCCTTGGCTCTGAAGGAGGTGGGAGCCATGGAGGGTTCTGCATCCTCAGAGCAGCCCACCCAGGGGCCCATCTCAGACAAAGGAGCTGCAGGGCTCCTCCCCAGGTTCCCCTGTGGAGAGGTCTGGTGCAGGGGTGTGGGCCCCCTGCAGTCACCTCTCCAGGGAGCCCCAGAAGCATCTGGAACCCAGCACTCAGGCCCAAGGCTTTGCTTGCCGGGGTCCAGCTGCCCAGCCCGAGCTTCCCGGACACACAGAGCCTCCTGGAGACAGTCTCCCCTCCTCCTCCCCACCAGCCAGGAGCTTTTCATCTCATGCTTTGTCCCCCGGGCAATTATTTATTATTTCCTTCTCCAAAGTGTTTCTGAGACACGGCTCTTATGAAAGATGCTGCACTGAATGAAGGGGGACGGCATCATAATTTACCCCGGCTGCAGCTGAAATATTTGAACGACAACACATTACTGTCCAATTTCGCTGCTCAGTGCTTTGAGGGAGAGGCAGGGACCCCCCACCCGGGGTGCTCTGAGCTCTTTGCAGGATTGAATGAAATGGGTTTGGCAGCTGTGGTGCTGAATGGAACGCCACAAGGAGCCACAGGATGAGGGACAGTCACTGAACATAGATAAGAGGGCCTGCTGCTGCCCTGCCTCCCCCATCTGACTAGGAGGTCCTGTAGGGCGGGGATCGGACTCTTTCTCCCTCCTCGGTGTCTCCCACGGTGCCTTGCTCAGGATGCTAAGAGTGGTGTTGTGGTTGAATGCATCTCTGGAGTCAGGCTGGCCTGGTTTAAATCCTAGCCCTACCTCTTGGAAGCTGCAGAACCTTGAGCCAGACCCTTGAGCCTCGGTCTCTGTAACCTCTGTCATGGGGATACTATTGTCTACCAAAGACTCGCTCTAAGGATTCCCATGAGATCATGCGCATTCGTTAGTTATGGTAACAAATGATCCCAAACGTTAGCAGTCTAAAACAACAAATGATTATTATTTCACATAGTGTCTGAGGGCAGGGGATCTGGGAGTAGCTTAGCTGGGTGATTCTGGCTCAAGGCCCCTCATGAGGTTTCTTTCAGTCATGATGTCAGCTGGGCCTGTGGTCATCTGATGGCTCACCTGGAGCTAGAGGACCTGCTTCCATGAAGCTCATGCAAGTGTAGATCCACCCAGGATGCCTCCTGTCCTTATGACATGAACCTTTTCAGAGGCTCATGACATGGAGTGGGCTGCTGCTGATCCAAACAGCTACCCCAGTGGAAGCCACAGGCCCCGCCCACACACACACACACACACACACACACACACACACACAATGGCATAATAACTTTGCAGAGCTTGCAGGCATCACCACAATCCAGTTTGAGAACATTTCCATCCTCCCTCAAAGTTACCTTACGCTCATTCGCAGTTAATTTCTGCTCGCACTCTTAGCCCTAGGCAACCACGATTCTGCTTTCTGATTGTATCAATGTGCATTTCATACAAACAGAACCACAGAAAATGAGGTGTTTTCTTTCTGGATTCTTTCACCTAACAAAACGTTTTTAAGGATCATCCATGTTGCTGAGGGGATTCAGAATCCATTCTCTGCTGTTGCTGAGGAGAATTCCATTGCATGGGTATACCACGTTTTGTTTATCCGTTTATGCATTCAGATATGGATAGACCTTTGGATTGTGTCCAGTTTTTGCCTGTGATGAAGAATTTTTATACATGTCTTTGTGTAGCTCTATGTTTTCTTTCCTCTTGGGTAGATTCCTAGGAGTGGAGTTGCTGAGTCACAATAACTTCATGATTATCTTTTATAAGAACTGCCAAACTGTTTTCCAAGGTGGCTGTACCATTTTCACTTCTCACCAGTAATACACACGGGTTCCAATTCCTCAGCAGCCTTGTCCACACTTGATGTTATCTGTCTTTTTGATTAAAGTTATGCTGGTGAATATGTAGTGGAATCTCACTGTGGTTTTCATTTGCATTTCCCTCATGGTTAATTGTGTTGTGTTTCTCCTCATGAACTTGTTGGAAGATTCATATATCTTCTTTGATGAAATGCCTACTCTGGTCTTCTGACTGATGGGCCTTTGTCTTAGGCTAAGTTCTAAAAGTTCTTTATATATTCTGAATGCAAGTCCATTATCAGATATATGATTTGCAAAAGTTTTCTCCCAGTATGTGGTTTATCCAATTATGATGAAATTCAAATTACCATTTTTTTTCTTTTTTTGATCATGCTGTTACTGTCATATATAAGAACGCTTTCTTTAACCCGAAGTTATGAAGGTTTTCTTCTGTAATCTTTTTCTGAAAATCTTATAGTTTGGGTTCTTGCATTTAGATCTATGACCCATTTTGAGTTAATTTTTCCGTATGTTATAAAGTATAAGTCAAATTGATTTTTTATTTATATATATATTTTTGCATGTGGTTATCCAACTGTCCTGGCAACAATTGCCGCAAAGATAATTGTTTCTCCATTGGCATCTTAGGACCTTTGTTGAAAACCAGTTGACCATGAATGTAAGGATTCATTTCTGGACTCTTAATTCTGTTCTGCTCATCTATCTGCATGTCTCTGTGCCAAGACCACACTATCTTGTTAACCACGGCCCTAAAGTAAGTTTGGAAGCTGGGTTGTGAAAGTCCTTCAATTCTGCACTTCATTTTCAGAATAGTTTTCTTTTTTCTAGCTCCTTTGCATTTCCATATAAATGTTGGGATCCGTTTGTCAATTTTCACAAAAAGGCCTGTGAGGACCTAAATCGGAATGACAATGTCTTTTATAGACTGTTCTCCGAAGTGTCATGCCATGAATTCTGTCATGTTTGTTCGGTTACACAGACCAGCCCCGGCCCAGTGTGGGAGGCAACCACACGGGGGCCTGAATCCCAGGAGGTGAGAATTCTGGGCCCATCCTGCAGCCTGACTTCTGACTTCTCCAGTGAATGTTCACTGGAGACAGGAAGGCTTGGGCCATCGAGAAGCACTACGACTGACCCCCCAGGCCACCCGTCCGCATCCTCAAGCTCTTCTTTCTGATGTTATGGACAGAGAAGTGGAGGTTCAGGGGGCAGGGTGGAGGTGCACCCGCAAGCCCACAGAAAATGACAGGAAGCCGGAATGCCATGGAAGTTCAAGTTCAAGGGCAGCCGCTGCCAGGTGGGGCCCCCTGAGTGCAAGGGAGCCAGGACATCTCAAAGGGGTCTTTGTCCTCTCCCCCCAGACTGGAAACTCCTTATGAGCAATTCTTTGGCATCTCCAAAGGATGGTCAGGGAAAGCCTTGCCTTCAGCAGTGAGGGTGTGGCTCATGGGGTGTGTCAATCAGGTGGGGTGCCATAGTGACTTGCTACTGATAAATACAGCCTTCTTTTATCCACAGGGAAGGTGTTCTAAGACTCCCAGTGGCTGCCTGAAATCATGATAGTTCCAAACCCCTTATACACTATGTTTTTCCTACACATATAGCTATGATGAGATTTAATTTACAAATCAGGCCCAGCAAGAGACTAAGAACAACAATCCTAAAATAGAATAATTGTAACAAAATACTGTAACAGAAATAAATGTGAATGTGATTCCCCCCCCCCTCCCCGCCCTCTCTCTCTCTGTCATAACCTAGCTGGCTATAAGTGACTGTTGGGCAGGTAGGGTGCACAGTGTGGACACCATGAACAAAGGATGAATCACATCCTGGGCAGATGGAGCGGGATGCCATGAGATTTCATCACTGGACTCAGAACAGCATGTAATTTCAACCTTATGAATAGTTTATTTCTGGATCTTTCCATTTAATATATTTGGACCACTGTTGACCACGGATAACTGATATCATATCTTGGAAAGCAAAACGGAATAAGGGAGGACTATTGCAATAAAATGCCAGCTATTGCTACAATAGGGCCACGTAACAAATCATCCAAGAAATTGGTTGTATTGCAGCTACCAGCGTTCCTTCCCAAACTCCCAGGGCTGTGTGGTTCAGGTGATTCGGAGGGGTCGGTCCAATGGCTCTGTGTCTGCCTGCAGGTCAGGTGGGCTGGGCTCCAGGCTGCAAGCTGGGCTCAGGTCTGCCCACGTGTGCTTCCTGGGGCTCAGGCAAGGGCAGCTGCTGCCAGGCGGGGCCCCCTGAGTGCAAGGGAGCCAGGAGAAACACCTGGTGCGACTGAGGCTTCGTCCTGCAGCTGCCACCCTAGGACTCCTGTCCACATCACATCAGCCAGGCCAAGTCACGTGGCCAGGATGAGGGAGCTCACAGCTCTTTCTGGGGGCGATTCTGAAGGAGCACCTGACCAAGGCTGGGGATGCACACTTTTCACAGGGGAGGGTGTGGAGGATTGTGAATAATGTGCAATTCACCTCAGGCACCAAAGTGTGGAAATGATTTGTCTTAAAAATAAAACATTTTGATGGGAAAGGTCAGGAGCTACCTGCACTGCGGATGCCAGCTCGTATCTGACGGACTCTTGGGCATCACCTGCAAGCCCATCGTCTTCCCTGAGCTGCTAATCTAGGCTGGGCATTGCACGCATGAGCACCACGTGCTCTAGGTGCCAGTGCAGGGAGAGGGGAGAAGCATGATGGATAACCGTCATGGCTATGGTAACGTCATCAAGCCGCCTACCACGTGGCCAACACTGTGCTCACTGACCAGCCTGATGAGTCCTCATGGCAGCCCGCAGAGGTGGGCTGAATTATCATCTCCGTTCCAGACAAGGAAACCAAGGCAGGCGAGGCAAGGTCCCTTCAGATCTCCCGCTGGGGCCGGAGCACAGAGCTGCCTGACCGTGAGCTGCCCACCAGATGCTCCTGGGTCTCCTGTGGGGCAGAGGTCTCACTCAAGTTGGTTTGAGCAAACTTGGTAAATTGTGGGGCTGTCCGGCAATGGAATGGATGTTCTCCTTTGGATGATCAAGGGAAGGGAGCTCTCCACCTCTGGAAGTCTGAGCTAGAAGCTGGAAGGTCATCTCTCAGGGAACCAGGTCTCAACCAGGAATTCCTTCCAGCACGGAGCCCAAGGTCACTTGGTCTGTCGATGCCAGGGCCACAACTTAAATCCAGGCCTCCGGACTCCCAGATTTTATAACCATGGGCTACCTGTCGTTTCCAAGCCCCCGAGAAACCATGCAGTCCAACCTGTCCGTGTTACAGAAAGGAGGAGCAACGGAAGGCCAGAGAGGACATTGCACGAGGACACCTCCGGACTTAGTGGAAAGTCTGGACTTGAACTCCGGGCTTCAGGGCGGCCACCTGCCCCTTCCAAGCCCTCACTGTGGGGCCTGGGATCCTTCTGCCTCACAACACCTCGGGGCCAGGAGGAAGTTAACAAGGTAACTAAGTGGCAGCCACACTCAGCATTGCTGCTTGTTTAGAAATACAAATGCCTTGTAAGGCCATGCTCAATGCTTTGGATTTTAGGACACAGGAATTGCTCTTTCCCTCCCTCTCCCCCAAGACTTGTCTGTGATTGTTTGTACTACAAAAACCAGAGGGAATTGAGCTATTGGCTGGAATAATCCTGCAGAAACCAGCCTCTGGGGTAAGGCCTGCCTCAGCAAATGGGGGCCTCTCCCCACCCTTCCTTCCTCCTGCTGGCTGGGATGGAGGACAGGCCATGGGGGCACAGCCTCCTGCCCTCTGTCTTCCTCCTCCAGAGGCCTGAATGGGGCTGGAGGGCAAGGCTGGCCCAGGAAGGGCACCATGCTGGTGCTGGTCCCATTACACAGGTGGGAAGATGGAGGCAAGGATTTCCAGGTCCCAAGTCTCTCTCATGCTTTAGGAGACCAAGTATTGATCTCAAGTTTCCAATGGGAGCAAGTGGGGGGTAGGGGAGTTCTTATTTTCATTCTCTAAGTCCCACTGGCTTTAGATCCTTATGCTGTCGGCAGGTCATTCAATGATCAAGGACCATCCTGTGTGCTCCGAGGCAGCCCACTTGTGCAGTGCAAAGCCACTTTGGTTATTGGTTTAACCCCCACAATGGGAGTCATTACCTCCAGTTCACAAAAAAGAGAAACTGAGGCTCAGAGATCGAAGGATCCAGTTGAACTATATGAAGTTGTCATTTTTATATATTCAGAAGTGGTTGTGTATTGACTATTTCCTGTGATTCAACTTAATCATTTTCCCTAGATCAGATAACTTAAACATTGTCTAATGGCAATAAACCCATCTACCATGTTGTAACCCTCTTACCGGTAATTTACTTTCAGCTGAATCATCAGCTTCTGTTTTGATGAGGGACATGAATATTTATATGTCAGCCTTCATTTCCATAAGTCTTACACTTCACAGCAGTTACCGGGGCTCAGCCAACATATATCAATGGGCTCTTGACTGTTTTCAAAGCAGAAAGCCTTACTGTCCCCTTGCTTAGCCATAATAGTTATCTGTCGCTGTGTAACAAATGACCCCAAAACCTAGTGACTTAAGGCAACAAGCATTTATTATCTCCCAGTTTTTATGGGTCAGGGATTCAGCAGCAACTTGGCTGGGTGGCCTTGGCTCGGGGTCTCCCATGGAGTTGTAGTCAAGATGTCTGACAAGGCTATCATCATCCGATGGCTCAACTGGGGCTGGGAATCTGCTTCTGAGAAGATGTGCTTACACAGCTGTTAGCAGGAAGCATCAATTCCTTACCATGTGGCTCTCTTCCCAGGACTATTTGAGTTTCCTCCAGAGCAGTGATGCTGAGGAGGAAAGGTGGAAACCATGGTGCCCTTTATAATCTTCCCCCGGAAGCCACACATTGCTGTTTTCTCTGCATTTTGCTCATTGGAAGCGAATGTGTAGGCCTGTTTTAATGCCGCCATTCAGGCCTGGCCTCGATGCTGGGAGTACATAGTTAGGAGAAGCTGTCAGGTGTTTTGTGTGAAGCTTTGTCCTTTTGCTGGCCACCTTTAACATTTCTCTCTGGGCAACTGTTCTTTCACTACAAAGAAGAAAAGCCTATTGGTCCTCCTCCTATGAGCCTCTCCCACATGGGGACACAGTGGAGGACATGACAGTCTCCAGGCAGACCAGCCCCCTTCTTCCTTGGGGGTGACCGTTTTATTAGCTGATTCCCTGGGGCATGGCCATGGAACTTTGGGGAGGGGAAGTTATAAAGGTAAGTTATCTGACCTAAGGCAAATGTGGGATAGACACTGAACTGGGGAAAGGAAGGACTGAGCTTTATTTTGAGCTGCACAAATAGGCTGTAGGACTCTATTAAATAGTCAGAACTTGCCCTGGCCAGGTTGGCTTTGAGGTTAGAATGCCAGTTCAAGGACTGAAGAGTCACAGATTTGATTCCCTTCCCAGTCAAAGGTGCATATCTCGGTTACAGGCTCGATCCCTGACCTGGGAACAAGTTAAGGTGTGTGCAGGAGGCAACCAATTGATGTGTCTCTCTCACATTGATGTTTCTCTCTCTCTCTCTCTCTCCCCACTTCCTTTCACTCTCTCCAAAAGTCTATGGGGGAAAAATATCCTTGGGTGAAGATTAACAATAACAAAAATAGTCAGAACTCTCTGCACCTTAATAGCATAAAATCCAGCCTGAACTGGCTTATGCAGATATAGGATATTTAGTAGCGTATACAAGTGAAAAAGACCCAGGGCAGATCAGGCCTCAGAAGTCACATGATATAGCAGTGGAGGAGGCCATCTGGTCACCAAAGTTCAGCTTCTTCTCTTAGAGCAGACTTGTGACTGAGAAGCTTGCCCTTCCAGATAAGAACTACACTTCCCAGGATCCCTTACATTCGGCTGTGGCCACAAGACTGACTCCCACCAATTGGATGGGTTCTAAGTTGCATGTGTTTCTTAAACACATTAGTTGCTTAAGAAACAGATATGCTTCAAATTCCTCCAAGGGCTGAGGACAGAGAACCCTAAGGCAGGAGGGGAGGATGTTGCACAAGGTAGAAAAATGTTGGATCTTGAATCCCCAGAAAGACCCACTTCAGAGCATGAACTACGTTTTTATTGGGCTAAGCCTTTGAGATTTGGGGGTTTATTTGTTTCAGCAGCTTCATTTCTCTAACTACTAAATATCCTCAGAACTTCTACTCTCTCTGCTTTCTTCTTCGTTTGCATCACTCTTAAGCTCCATGGAGTGGCAAGTCTAGACCTCCACATCCCAGTTTCAAGGTTCTCTTAATAGCTTGAACAAAGTTTTAGGCCTTGTCTCCCCTTGCTTAAACTTGTGTGAGCTTGTCCCAAAATGAATTATGGTGCCCAGGAGGTTGCAGGGCTTGGGTTAGCAGCCTAGTGCATGTCCATTCCTGAAGTGAACTGGACATGGGCTGAAGTTGGGGGAGGGAACTGGATGCTGGGCATTTATCCGTCACCATGAACTTGGGCAGTGCTCCTCAACTCCTTGGACTTCAGTGTCCTTTTCTAGTCAATGATAGTGCTGAACATAGGAGTGCGATGGAGGGATTATTGGGATGGAATGACCTTGGAGAGTCATCCTAGCCTTGAAATGTATAACTTGGTGATGCTCAAGTTTTCTCCCAGTTGGAACATTGTGGAATTGGCTCATTTGAGTTGTGAGTTGATTGGCTCAACTGAATATTTTCTGTCTCCTCCATCCTTTTGTTCTTCCTCACATCCACGCGGGGCACTTTCTGGAAGGACATCAATGTCTGGGCCCAAAGTGTGCGGTTTTGAACATCACTCACTCAGTCTAGCCCGCTGCCAGCATTCCAGTTGGTTCTGTTGCCAGACCCAACCCTTTGATCAGAAAGGATTGATCAGAGCCCGTTTCTCCCCATCAGAGGCAGCGGTTTTCAAATCTCGAGGCAGTATTTTCATGTCCTCGCCCTCTTCGCTGGCTCAGGCTCGCCTAATGGGAACACGGCCCGTGAGGCGTGTTGTGTGGCAGATAATGAGGTGGATGGCTCTTTTCAAACACCTCCTCCCAGAGGCCCTCCAGACTGCCCCGTCCACAAGCGCTCTCTGAACTCCTGGGTGACTTCTGCTCTGGAGCCTAATTGTAGTTTTGTCCTTTAAATGAACAGTTTCCTGCCTTTTCATCTTGTGTGTAGTCCTTTAGGACAAGAATATATTCTCTCCTCTCGTGTGCCCCATGGGTCCTTGGCAGAACTGAGCACGGAGTCAAGGAAAGGAGAGAAGATTAAGATGACATTTATTTAACACGGACTCACTGTCAGACACCCCACGGGGCGTGCTTGCACCGGAGCTCTCTGTCATTTGCTCTTCACGACGCCCTGTGAATTGGTTATTCGGACGGATATTTTTACACGCGGAGAAACTGACGCTTAAGACAGACTGTGTCACATGCCCAAGGTCACAGAAAGAGTAAGCGAAGGGATGATGATTCAAAGACAGGGCACTGGCATTCATTCAGTGTTTATGTCTCTGCGGGGACATGCTTCGGCCAGACTCCTGGGGGGAAATAATGAGCTGAACAGAATTCTCGAGGTTAAGGTGGGGGTGGGGGTGTCTCTGAAGTAGGTCTTTGAGGGTTCAAATGAGGCATGTCCTCTCCCCAGTACCAGGGGTCTGTGTGTGGGGACAG
The DNA here is from genome assembly GCF_014108245.1 of Pipistrellus kuhlii. NCBI lineage: Eukaryota > Metazoa > Chordata > Mammalia > Chiroptera > Vespertilionidae > Pipistrellus > Pipistrellus kuhlii. The sequence continues at coordinate 186,640,960 of NW_023425515.1, read as the reverse complement.
TGTAGGCTGTCCAGGGCCTCCGTTTATCCCTCTGCTCCCCACCACTTCATTTACTAACCCCTCCCACAGCACTTATTTAGCACTTACTGTATACCTGAGATGATTTTAAGTGCATCGCACGTATTAATGCATCCGATGCTCATACAGCCCTAGGAGGTAATGCTATGATTATCACCGCTATTTTACAAAGGAGGAAACTGAGGCTCAGAGCGGCTCAGGGACAGGTCCAAGCATTAGAGCTGGATTTAAACGCAGTCATCCTGGCTCCAGCGGCCCTGCTCTTAGCCTCTGGGCTCAGCTGTCTGTTTATTTAATAAATAGGGCTGAGCTGGATTGAATTAAATCACCAGAATGATTTTTGCCAGTCTTGCTTGGGGGTGAGTTTTTGTGAGTCCCAGTGGGGCCGAGTCAACCACATCCATCTTTCTCTGGAACTCTGATTTGGGGAGTGAAGTCACACTCCCACGAGGGAGCCCTGGCCAGGTTCCAAGCAGACAGGGCAGCCAAGGTGGCCCCTCAAAGCTGCCCTTGAGATCATCCTGGAGGCTGGGCTGCCTGGTGTGTGGTCCAGGGCTCCTAAGTGTGATGCTCTGCTTAGACCTGGGCTGGTGGGTCCAGCTGCTGACTGGACCACCAGCCCCCCAGCCCCTCAGCCCCCCAGCCCCTCAGCCCTCCAGCCTCCCAGCCCCCTAACCCCAGCCCCTCATTCTCTCCATCCTCCCTGAATCGGCAGGGAAAATGCTCCCGCCTCGAGGCAGCCTACAGGCTCGCCCTCTGGTGCCTGCACTCTGAGGCTCTCCTTGCTCAGAGCGGTTTTGATCGTGTGGGTCTCTTTCTGCCTCTACTTGTCTGGCAGCAATCAGACGCCGCCTTTCGCATCTGAGAAATCCCAGGGTCACTGCACAGTCCCCGGCACTGCTGGTGCTGGCAGCAGGGAGGAGGAAGGGAAGTTGGCCAGCTGGCCGCTGGGGTGTGGTGTCAGGGTTTGGGGACTGACGCAACTGTGCCTTCTTCCCTCATGGGGCCTTTTAATTATTTATTTTTTAAAATATATTTTTATTGACTTCAGAGAGGAAGGGACAGGAAGAGAGAAATGGAAACATCAAGGATGAGAGGGAATCATTGATTGACTGCCTCCTGCACGCCCGCCCCCTGCTGGGGATCAAGTCTGAAACCCAGGCATGTCCCCTTGACCAGAATTGAACCCGGGACCCTTCAGTCCACAGGCTGACGCTCTATCCACTAGCCAAACCCGCTAGGGCCCTCACTGGGCCTTTTCTTTTCTTTGTGGCTCTGAGTGTTTGCGATCAGAGCTGCCCTTTGAAGAGTACTCTGCTCCCCAAGAGCACTGGAGCCTGAGGACACAGATCCAGGGCAGAACCTCGCTGCCCGGTGACCTCCGTAGCTACAGCCTCTTTCTTTCTCTTTTGGATCGAGTGTGAAATATTTCCCCACACAGACAGGCGTGAAGGAGAACATGAACCAAGCCCTGTTGACTAACCACTGGGTGTTTATCTCCTGTTTCAAAGGTGGAGGTGCGTGTCTGTACGCTTGGGCATGACACCCTGTGCTCCCTTCACCCCAACAACAACCACTGCCCATCCTGCAGCCAGACACATCCCTTACCTAACTGGAAGAAGGCAAGTTGGTCTAAGTACCCCCATCCTATAGATGGGGAAACTGAGGTTCAGAGAGGTGGGCTTCGACCTGCCTTTGGTCACAAAGTCAGGAAGTGACGGGGCCCAAAGAGCAAGATTTGCCCACATCCTCGGCCCTTCCTTGCTCCCCACCAGCAGCCAAAGCAACCAGGATGTGCGCTGTCATTGTCTGTGTGTGAGTCCCTGGAGCGAGGGGCCGTGTCTCCTCCATGTCCTCTGTGCCCGGCACCCCCTGGCTCTTGGTAAATACTTGACCGTGACGATGAGAGTGAACCACTCTCATATTCCACACGAGGTCCTTGGGGCTGCTGTAACCAAGCATCACAAGCTAGGTGGCTTGAAACAACAGGAAGTGATGCTCTTGCCATTCGGAGTCTAGGAGTCCAAAACCAAGGGGCCATGCATCTTCTAAACTTGGCTCTGGAGAAGGACCTTTCTTTTTATTTATTTCTTTATTTATTAATATATTTCTATTGGTTTCAGAGAGGAAGGGAGAGGGAGAGAGAGACAGAAACATTAATGAGGAGAGAGAATCATTGATTGGCTGCCTCCTGCACCCCCCACACTGGAGATCGAGCCCACAATCCAGGCATGTACCCTGACCGTGACCTCCTGGTTCATAGGTCAATGCTCCATCACTGAGCCACCCTGGCCCAGCAGAAGGATCTTTCTTGTCTCCTCCTAGGATGCTTCTTTGGCTGTTGCCTCACCCCCACCTCCACCTGTGTCATCACAGGGCTGTGTCCCCCAGCAGCTCCTCCTTGTCCCTGCGTGTCCTGCATGTCTGCGCATCCTTACAAGAATTAGTCCTTGGATTTAGGGCCCGCCCCAATCCAGTAGGATCTGATCTGAACTAATTACACCTGCAAAGACCCTGTCAGCACATAGAAAAGCCACATTCTGAGGTTCTGGGCAGATATGCATTTGGGGGGGACCCTGTAGAGTTTCTAATGCATCATGGCCCGCTGTGTGTCCTTGGAAAAGCTAACCTTGTGGGAGCCAAAATGTTCTCATTTGCAAGTATGAGGCCAACAGGGTGTACTCGTGCGGGAATTGTGAAATTAAGTGTAGCGATGGCACCGGTGCACCTGGCATTCTGCAGACACCAAACACAGAAGCCTTGCTTCGTGCTACTATTATTTCTGTTATTAAATGAAATGAGGAGTGAATGTGGAAGGGAGTCCGTGTTTATATTTAGAAGGGGATATATTTAGTTGATGAATTATAAAAACAATGAACAAAAGCTGTTTGTTTATTTAGGTGTTTATCATTACTGGGGTTTAAGCAAGGACAGCAAATAACACTTCACTCTGTGCCCAAGTTTGGAGCCAACTGTGAAACAGACGCAGGAGTCAGAGGTCACCCTGATTGCTGAGGGAGCTGTCTGGGGGATGTGGCTTGGTCTCCAGCCTGCTTCCTACTGCTCAGCCCACTGGCAAAGCTGCCCAGGCCCTGGCAGAGCAAACAGCTCCAGTCCTACCCCTTTGCTGAGGCCTGAGAGCGCCCTCTGCAGGGAGGGTGGAGGAGAAGGGTGGAGCGTACCACGCATGCTCAGTGCCTGCTCCCACACCCACCAATCAGAGGGCTGGGGGTGGCAGGCCACCAGGAGGTGGGGAAGGGGAAAGGGAGATGGGGCAGAGGGAGCGAGGCATTAACAGAAGACAGGGAGCCAGAGAAGCACATCCCCCAGCAGGTATATAACAGTAACCCAGGCGCTGCCACCTTCCAGCTGGGGGACCTTTAGGCAGCCACTCTGAGCCTCTGCAGCTCGTGAGAGACTCTCACGCTTAGGCCCGAGCGTGAATGAAATGATTGAATGCCCGTGGAGTACTTGGAACAGTGCCTCTCGAAGCAAGAGCTTAATTAATATGGGCTTCTACTTTTATTACCCTCCTCGTCACGTCGGTGCAATCTCAGGATCAGTGGAAGGGCACGGGAATCTAAATATTATCCCGATGCTTCTGGGTTCAGCCTGATTGGGAAGGGGGTGGGGCATAGGCACCCCACCCCACCCCACCCTCAAGCTTCTTGAGTTACTGCACCTGGCAGTGAGTGATCCATGGCAGAGTGCCATCCGAGGTGAAGGGATCGCTGGTGTTATTGTGAGCGCCCCCTCTCCTGTCTCCATGCTCACAAAATGCTGGAGCAAAGGCCTTTGTCTGGCATCTGAGCTGGGCTTTGGGTAGGGTCACGGGAGGGCAGGCTGTGGATCTGGAGAAGGAAAGTCAGAAGGTACGGGACGCTGGGAAGGAGGATGACATCACCTGGAAAGTTCTCTCCCCATCTCTCTCCGGCCAACAGGGTGAGGGAGAGACAGGGAAGGAGAAGGTCCTGGCTGGCTGGCTGGGAGGTTTGCTTCTCCGGTGAGAATCCATCACACTGCAGAGGTGTTGGCTCCTGCCTGGTATTGATCCTCCTGCAGCTGAGTGCCTCCTGGTGCCACTGTGCAAAGCCAGGTGTGGGCCTCTGGTGCATGGTTCTGCAGGTCAACTGGCCTGGTGCTGCCCCTGAGCCCAAGGGTGGTATGAAGGTTGGGGAGGCAGATGGCAACCCCGATCCTGGTCCCAAAGGTTTCCATCCTGGGATGTGGTGGCCTAGGCTGTACTGGAGCCCATGGGAATTAGTGACCCTCTGCGTGGTTGACCACTCAAGACCTTTTAAAGCCAAACAGAACTAGTGTTGTGCTATGAGGGCTTTTGGATCGTGCAGATGATGGACAATCCAAAACAGCTTGAATTGGAATCCTTGAGTAAGTTACTGAATCCCTTTGAGCCTCAGTCTCTTCATCCATACAATGGAGGTAATAGTGGAATACCCTCTCCCACTGGGGATGTGATGAGGATTAGTGAAGAAAATCATGTGATACCTGAGCACATTGCCTGGCACATAGTAATGCTTAGTGAATGTTAGTGATGGCATGTCTGGTAGTGGTGATGGTGATGGTGGTGATTGTGATGGTGGTGATGATAGCGATAATGGTGGAGATAATGGTGATAATGGTGAAGATGACGGTAATGGTGGTGATGGTGATGATGTTGGTTTCGTGATGGTGGTGTCGTGATGGTGATGGTAGTGGTGGTGGTAATGATGGAGATTATGGTGGTTGTAGAGATAATGGTGGTGGTAGAGATGGTGGTGGTGGTGGTGGTGGTGGTTGTGGTAGTGATAGGATGTACTGTATTTTTCGGACCATAAGACGCACTTTTTTTCCCCCAGAAGTGAGGGGGAAAAGTCCCTGCGTCTTATGGTCCAAATATAGCCTACACATATACTTTAAAAAAAAAGTTTTTTTACTTGCCCGGCTCTGTGTGGTCTCTGTGTGCTTGCCCGGCTCTAAAATGGTTCTAAATGCTGCTGTTTACTTTACAGGGTTGATTACATGTGTTTATGACTGTGATGTTGGGTTTTAATGCACATAAAATATTTTAGGACACTATTTGTTTCAGAATCTTTTTTTCTTCATTTCCCTTCTCTAAAAACTGGTGCGTCTTATGGTCTGGTGCGTCTTATGGTCCGAAAAATACGGTAGTTCTAGGCCTGGAGTTCCAGTTTTTTAAAAAAGGTAGGAAAGATAAATATATAATTGGTAATTCCCATATTTTGTGTTAACAAGGAAGTCACAGAAGACTGTCAAACTGAAGTATTCAGCTCTTTAAGAAAACGCTTAAAAAAAAAATCAATTATTTACCATCTTCTTAAGGAAGGAGAAGACAATGCCTAGAGGGGAAGCTGTATGTGCAGTGGCTTGAAAGCATGAAATGGCAGGGTGCTCCCTGGTGTAGCGTAAAGCCTGGGCATGGGCTGGAGATGTAGGCAGGGCATTGAATACCAAGCCAAGGGATTTGGCTGGTTCTCACAGGGATGGTGAAGTCCTGACACAGCACAATCAGATCCACTGGGGTTAGGTCTTCTAGAAACAGCTCTTGGTATCAGCTCTTGGGTGTGTGGGGTGGTGGTGGTAGTGGTGGTGGTAGTGATGATGATGGTGAGAGGGTTAGATTGGCCAGAGACCCAAAAAGAATGGATATGGTCCTGTGATGGGTCTTCAGGGGCTGGAATGCTGGTGGAGCTGGTGGAGGACCCGGGACCTGTAGGACTTGGGGCTGGAAACCCAAGAGGAAGGCTTGATCACCAAGTTGGTCCTTTGGTTTCTGTTCAGTTCCTTGACCCTGATACTTGCTACAGAAAGGCTTCAACGCTCTTTCCAGACTGATGTGTCCCTGGACAGACAGACTATGTCTGATTCAGGGCCCCAGCTATCCAGTGCAGATTAACTTTCTTTCATTCATTCATTCATTCATTCATTCACTCATTGTCAACTTCTTGAATACCAGGCATTGTCCTCTGCACTGGGGATTACAGTGGAAAACAGGACAGATGGTATTTGGTCCTGGGAGCTTCTGTTTTAGTGGGCATCCCCCATTTGACTGACCCTAACCCTGACCACGGCCTGACCCCCAGTCTTGGTCATAGATGAGACCTGCAGCCTGATCCTCGGGAGAAGTCTGTCCAATGCAGATCATTCATGGCCTTGCCTTCACCAACTGCATGGCACCACTGCTGCTATTAGCAGGTGAAGAGGCGGGTGAGGAAGTCTGGGTGCCTCACTATCGTGCATGCCCACTGCTGCAGGAACCACCCTCCATGTCTGTTTCCACAGCCTCCAGCAGGAATTTGAAGGGGATCACCTCTTGGTGATCGCTTTGCCCTCTGACCTCCCCAAAGCGCTAAGGGGACAACCCTTGGTGCGCACACATGTGTGTCTGTCCTAATGTGTGTGGGAGGGAAGCTTCCCGAGACACCGGGCTCTGAGCCCCTGTTTCCCAGGCTTAGAGTCTCCTCTAGAATGTGCCCTCCCAGCGCAGGACATGGGCGGTTCCAGGGGCTTCGCTACTGATTGAATAAATGTATGAATGAATGAGCTGACGCGAGGCCCTGGGCAGATCGGCTGCTTCCCCCAGTTCCTTCTTCTTGCTTTGAGTCAGCACCTCGTTCCCCTGGCTGGTTACCGGAGGCCCAGGCAGCAGACCCTGCGGAAATACAGTGTTATCTAAATGCTAAATAGCAGCAGTAACAGCCGGGATGAGCTCCATGAACAATGCGCGGGCTTATGGGCCGTCTCCTGCCTCCCTCCTCCTGCTCCCGATGCTGTTCTTGTTCTAGAAGGCCTGTCAGGCCCGTTAGTGGTCACACTCTGTCAGAGCCAAAGCTGCCCAAATACAGGGGCTGAAGGGGTGGGGGCTGAGCAGCTGCAGTTATTCCAGGGAGCTGGAGGGATGGGGGGTTAGGTGGCCAGTGGCCGGCGAAGGGGGAGGAGGAGGAGTGTCGCTGCTGCCAGCCCTTATGTGACCTCGCAAATGACTGACAGCCCAGCACATCCTCACGTTCCTCATTTGGAAATACAAATAATTTCGTGAATGTCACAGAAAGCCTACTATGCACCAGGCGCCTTCCTGACATGGTTTCAGATTCTCAGAACAAGCTGGAGAGTTTTCCATTTTAGAAACGGGCTCAGAGAGGAAAAGAGACCTCCCCCTCCCCCCCCGCCCAAACCCTTCCCCGTCTCTTGCGGTTTATAAATAAGATTTAGCCTGAGGCCGCTGCCTGCAAACTTGTGCTGGCTGCCAGAACACAGGTGCCCGGCTGGATCAGAGGTTTGCAAAATGTTTGTAGTGGAGAGGAGCTTTGTTCAAACAAAGCCTTACAGGGACTCTCTCCGTGGAAAGCAGATAAGAGCAGAGAGGATCTGATTGAAGCTGGAGTGGGGTGGGTGGGCAGGGGGTCCGCGGGGTCTCCCCCACTCCTCTCCCTCCAGCGGCAGGCAGGGCTCTGTGGGGACTCAGCAGGGATCCGGGCTCACCCTCAGGGATGCAGGGGTGGCTACTTGAGGTCACTCGGAGGGTTGTGGTGACCTGCAATTTCAAGGGCCCCTGCCCCCTCCCCCCTCCCCCCCTCCCCCCTCCCCCTAGCTGGAGGGGACCTGGGCCCCACAGGTTTCCCAGGCAGGACCAGAATGAGGCCACACATGAGTGTCACCCCCTGCCCCTCCCTACCCAACCCAGGGCCTGTGGGTTATTGAGACGGGGCCTCCTTTAGCTACCTCCTCTGGAGGGACCATGCAGAGGCAGCTGGAGTTACTGCCTGACCTCTGACCCTCTGATGGATGTCACGCAGAGTCTGTGGCAGCTGAGAGAGCTGGGCTGGGCTGGGGAGTGGCAGGGAGGCTGGGGCGTGGCCTGGAGGTGAGGGGCCAGAGCTGGGCAGAGACAGGGCTGGGGATCTGGCCTAGGGAGGGGCTGACACCTCCCAGGCCTGGCGGTTTTCACCCTCTGTCCCCTGGGCCGTCACTGCAGCCCATGTCCCTTGGTCCTGCGGATGGAGGACACAGCCCAGGATGGAGCCCAAGGCCTCAGTGGAGAGGCTGGCCTCTGAGGGGCGGGGGTCTCACTCGGGGCCATCCGAGCGGCGGGCTCAGTGAGGGGTGGGGTCAGAGAGGTGCCGCAGGCCACAGTCCCTTCAAGGGCTCAGGTTGCTCTGAGGAAGGTGGTTTTGGAGGGCGATCCAGATCCCCCCTAAAGTGGGATCAGCAGTTCTTCCTCCTGTGATAAATGCTTGAGCCACTGGGACCCCTTCTACCTCTCCTTCCGCCTGCCCTGTGGTCTCTGGCTCACCAAAACACCACTGCCCGCCCCAGACCCCAGGCCTTACCCACACCCAGCCTGAGACCTGGGCGTCCTGGGGGTCCCGGCGATCGCGGCCTCGGTTTCCTCGCCTGACACTGAGGGTGCTGGGAGGGGCCCGGCGTGGGAAAGGCCCGAGGCTGTGACCGGAAGTCTGTGCTCTGCACTCCCCCCGCCTCAGGCTCAGTGGGAAGGAGGCCGCGGAGCCTCCAGGATTCTCCTGCCTCCTCCATCCGTCACTCTCGGCGGACTCAGAAACGTCCATTTGGTTTATTAACACAAACATTCTTGGCAGGAGCCCGGGAACGGCAAATTGGATGGGAGTTCACGGAAGTCAGGGGATGTGTTTATCACCTCCTGCTCTGTCGGCTGTCTCTGCTGCTGGCAGCTCGGGGGCTGGTGGAGGCTGGCCTTCGGGGGGAAGGGGGCATGGAGGAGCAAATGAAATCGCCTCCAGACAACCTCTCCCTCCTGGCTGCGGGCTGCCCTCTGCCTGGTGCACAAGGACCTGCTCTCCAATCGCAGTTCCACAGCCGCTGACTGTGCGTGACCTCGACCAAGGTCCTTCTCCCATCTTGGCCTCCGTGTCTCCATCCGTAAATGGGGCCGTGAGCCACTGCAGAAGCAGTCTGGGCTTGACCGTAAGGCTGGTGGCTGGCTGAGAGGCCACGAACAAATGCCCTGCTTTCTGCTCTTAAATCACTTCATGCTTTGTGCCTCCTGGCTGGACCATCTGGCATCCCTGAAATCACTGCTTGGGTTCAGGTTCTCCCCCAGCTCTCCTAGCAGAGTTTCCTAGAACACCCCAAAAATCAATACTGGAAATCCATTTCATGAAACAGAAACGGATGTCTTTTGCCCAAGAGAGAAATGCGTCTTTTTGGTTGCCAGCCCCAAGGTAAAGCTCAATCCAGAGTCAGAGCCGACAAATGAGGTGCCCTTCCTGCCTGGGTGAACCCAGCTTCCCTGGTGCAATGCTCGGACCCAGAACCCCCAGACGGCCTCGAGGAGCTCCAGCCACAGATGCTCACCCCCCAACTCCCGTGCTATTGGCCTGAGCCCAGGTTTAGGGCCAGGCTTACCTGACCCACCTCGGCACCTCCGGGTGACACCCACATGAGGCAGATTGACATCTACCTAGAACTGTCACCACGGCAGTGGCTGGAGTAACAAAGAGTTGGGAGGCTGAGTGGGTGTGAAGTGGGTGCCCGAGAGGAGCCGGACACGCTGAACAGGCCAGTGCAGAAATGAGCAACTGAGGGCGGATGGAGTCAGCGAGCAGGGCATGAACGGATGAACAAGTCCACGCTGGCGCTGATCACCCACCTGCTAAGGGTGCAGAAGTCACCCTCCTGGTCCGCTAGGGCAGTTCCGGTGGCCCAGGCACCACTGGGGGAGACAGATGCACTGGGGGCCTCACTCCAAGTCCTTGCAGGGTCCCCTCTGAGTGAACGGCCCCTCACTCAGCTCCACTCCATCATCTTGGCCCCACTCCGAAGGAGGAGAGGAAGCAGAGATGCCTGAGCTTCTGATGAGAGGAAGGGAAGGAAGGAGGAAAGGAGGAAGGGAGGGATAAAAGGAGGGAGAGAGGGAGAGAAAGGGAGGGAGGGAGAGAGAGAGAGAGAGAGAGAGAGAGAGAGAGAGAGAGAGAGAGAGAGAGAGAGGGAGAGAGAGGGAGAAAGAGAAAGAGAGAGAGAGCACGAGCGAGCTAGCTGTCTGCAGCACCTCTGGCTGGCTGGCTTGCTCCAGCACAAGTCAGAGTTGGGGGCAGAGGGAGAGACCAGAAGCCTTTTCTTCCTGGCAGTGCCTTGCTAGACAAATAATCCCGGCCCTGGAGTCTGGCAGGAAAATCATACACCTTGAAGGCGTTTCGCCGCCTGGAACCTGGAGTGGACACCCTTTCTCTGGGCTGGAAATGTCGTGCTGGGTTTGAGAAGAGCATTTTAGATCTGCGGCCACGTGGCTTAAGCATTTCCTCCTCCCCTTCCACACACACACACACACACACACACACACACACGTACATCACAAATGTCAGCTCTCACACATTCCTTATTCGTAAACATGATCAAGATTGTTTCCATTTTACAGACGGAGGAAGTGAGGCCCAGGGAGATAAAGTGACTCGCCCGAGGTCATGGGACTGCATGCTTGTTTCCGTTCATACCGAGAGAGAGAGAGAGAGAGAGAGAGAGAGAGAGAGAGAGAGAGAGAGAGAGAGAGAGAGAGAGAGAGAGGCTCTGCGATGATGGGTTCCATGAGGAAAACGAGCTGCCCCAGCCCTCCGCCAGAACCTGAGAGCAGTTGTGAGCCAGGTTCTGGCCCTGGGCTCCTTCCTGCAAAAGTAACTCCTCACTCTGCGTCTTGGCTTTCCCCATGGAGAGGGGTACAGGGGGTGGACTGCACACACACGCTGTCGTCTCTCCTTCTGCAGTGCAGTGACTGCCTCGCTTTTATTAAGCACCTACTATGTGCTCTGCAACCAGGCAAGCCAAGCAACACACATACTTGCTTGCACCCATGCCTCTGCTTTACAAATGAAGAAACAGAGGCTCTGAGAGGTTAGCGGTGAACTAACTCGCCCAGACACAGATCTGCTAAGGTGCAGACGCAAGACTTGAACCCAGACCCCTCCTCCAGCCCCCAACCCACACAATGTCCTAAGGAAAACCATTTAGTTCTCTTGCTGTTGTTGCTGCTGCTGCTGTTAAACCTCACAACTGCCATTCTGGGGCATCTACTGCTTGTCAAGCATTATCCCCGGAGATTTTATGTGCAATAAAAGTGTCTGTCTCAGCGAAGACCTTTTTATTTGCAAGTGAAGAAATCCCACTCAAACTGGCTTAGGTAAAATGGTATTTATTGGCTCACAAAATAGGCAAGTCCGGGCTGGCTATCTGCCAGACCTGGGGGCCAAATGCGATCTTCTGTTTCCCCATTCCTCTCTGCTCAATTCCATCCCCCTACCAGGACAGCAGCATTCTCTCCTGCTGGAGTGGGGCTTACTCCATGTGGCTGCCCCCACCCCATTCCCATTCTCCAGGCTTAGTCACCCCAGTGGGACAGAGACCACCTCTCACTCCGTATGTGTATAGTCACTCCAGGGCAGGTCTTCGATTGGTTCTCCTCTGTAGCATAAGCCCACCCACCCCCCCACGCGATATTTCCAGGATAATGGGATCTGTACACACCACATGCTACAACCCCTCTCCTCTGAGGGTGTGGTGGGGGCAGTCCCACTGGAATTATTAATGCTGTGCAAAGGAAAGACTTCATATGACCAGGTCAGTGCAACCGCCTCTCCCACAACCCAACAAGAAAGGCACGAGGACACTCTGCATTTTATAGATGAGGACGCAAAGGGTCAGGAAGGACGAATGACTGTCCACGTGGCCGTGGGCAGCTCATGTAGACTCACTCTAGTGAGTATAGGAGGACTGGGACTCAGTGAAGTTGAATGGATGAAATATTATTGAGTACCTACTGTGTGCAAGGCTTCAAAGAGAAGAAGGAAACCTAGCCCCAGCTGCTGGGGCCTGTGCCATCTACCTGGAGAAACCAGAGTTAAGAAAAAAACAATGGGTGTTTGCACAATAGGTGCAGGCAGCTGCAGGAGGGCTGTCAGGAGGCTGGGGGTGATTAATTGCTAAATGAGTGGTGCAGACAGTAATTGCTGGAGGAGTTCAGAGGAGAAAGCAAACCCTGGACTGCAGTCAGGAAGACGTTTCTGAGAGACTCTGAACTGGGGCCTGAAGGGCAGGAGGCTTTGTAGAAGGCAGAGAGGAAGGGCAGGGGCCTCCACCTGAGTCTGAGGGCGCTCCCCAGGCAAACGAGGGGCTCAGCCATGCTGGGGCTTAGAAAAGCTCCCCAGAACCTCACAAGATCTCCCACAGCCTAGTTCAAATCCCAGCTCTGCCGCCGGTGAGCTGTATGACCTCGGGCGAGGCACTTCGCCGCTCTGAACTCATAGACTGGGAGATGGGATGGCTGCTCTGCCTCCTCTGCAGATTGCTGTGAGGATGGAATGAAATTACGTGCGTGGAAGTGCCTTGGGGAACCATAAAGCGCTTTGTAAATATGAGCGATGATTACATGGATGGCTCCCATGCATTTATTCTTCGCCTCGGGCCTCCCGACAATGTGTCAGGGAAGGCTTGTTGCATTCCCCTCCCCTCTCGCGAGCCCCACGCTTCATTCTAGGATGGCACAGAGAGGGAGACGATTGGAAGCCCCAGATCACCTGCTTCCCAGACCTGGCACAGCCTTAGGCGACGCACCCCGGTGAGAGCGTTACTAGAGGGGACGTGTGCCAGTGCCTGGTACAGTGCCTGGCCAGGAGGTCAACTTACTCCAAATGCTGCTCCTCTTTGAGGGTACCCTTCTCAAAGCACTGATTTGATATTCAGAAGCAAACCAGGGCCTGGAAAGTGGAACATGCTGATTGGCCAGACTCGGGTCACATGACCTTCTGGACTTGGAGCAAGGAGGGCGCCATACTCCAGCTTTTTGGGAGAAAGTGGGTGGGGGTATGTGTGCATACTTACCAGTTATCACAGGGGTCAGCAGCGACTGCTCACAGCCACAGCTGGCCCAGGGCTCATTTCCGAGCTACCCACAAGCTCAGAATAGTGTTTACACTTTTTTCAAGGGTCTAATAAAAAAGGAAAATAAAAGACTATGCTATACTACCGTAGTAGAGATCATGTGGCCTAAGAAGCCCAACATTACTCTCTGGCTTTTCGCAGGAAATGTTGGCTGAGCCCTGATCCATTTTGTTGTGAATGCAATGAATGAACCGGCTAATTCTTCCAAAATTCATTTCATGAGTCTACTGAGCAGGCTCTTCATGGAGCAGCGTCGGATTGCTTCTGACTGAATAAAGGTTTGGGGAGTCCACCAGCCAGGTCATGGCTCAGAAACCTGGAACTGCTCTCGGTAGTCACAATGGGAGGAGGCATTGGCATTTACAGGTGATGGAAGAGCTAAGAAATCAAACCGGAAGCTGCCACCACGCCCTGGCCGGAGGGGAGGGAGGTGGGGTGACTGCAGCCCAGGGTCCCGGTCTAGGGGTATCTGGAGCCTGCAGCCCTATGCAGTGCATTCGCAGCAGGTCTGAGGAGAGGCAACCACTGCCTGGGGAGTCCCTTCAGCAGGAAGCGAGGGGAGAAACACCTGGGCTTCTCTCTCTTTCTGTCCTTTCATTTTGTAACAGTGCCTCCTCTGGGCCAAACCCAGCCAGAAGCCTGTTCCCACGGCATCTCTAGAACTCAGTCTGCAGTACTTGGCCCTCTGCTGTCTGGACTTGAACCTGGGCACAGTGAGGAAGTGAGAGAAGGGCGAATGGGTCACATGGGTCAGGAGATAGGAGTCCCTCTGATGGCCTGTGACCAGACTAAACCCCTTGGGGCCGTGAGAGCATGCCTGCCTCAGGGGATGAGACCTTGCACAGCGTCCACGTTCATTGTCATGCCCTCCCTGGTGAGAGCTGTGTCCACAGGCTTCGCCACTTGTTTGTGATTTGCGTTCGGCTTCTACTGAATTAGTCCAAAGTGGCTAATCCTTTCTTGGTTCGATATTTTCTCTTCTTTGTGGTCACAGAGGCGTAGATGGTTTCCCAGCTACAGACATTCCCTGGCCCCCTTTCTCGATGTTTCCATACCTGGGGCTCCTTTTAAACCGCCCTCTGGACTCTGGCAGTGCCCGCGCGCTGCTTACACCATTGTTTTTCCCCTTTTCCACTCTATTTTGGAACACATGAATACATCTAGTTATGAAGAAAACTTCATATCACAGCTGTAAATAGAATCTCGGCACCGTGGGCCATCGATATAAATAAATACCATAAAACAAAATCAGTGTTAATTACATTCTGGCGAGATCCTCTCGCCTCGGCAGAGGCCTGGCGCAGGAGGCTCTTTGTTAAGACGGGAAATGTTAAAAGGAGGAAGGAGAGGTGTGGAGAGGAGCAAGGGCCGGCTTTCTCCACAGGGCGACGTAGATGGGAGAGGGGCGAGCTCTCACCTGTGTGATTTGGTGTGATCAGTATCACCAATGCTGTTTCTCTTTCCTCCTGGAACCTCAATAACACTGTCACCCCAGAGAGAGGGCAGGCAGCACGCGGGGGGACCCACGGTAGGGCTTCCTTTCCCCCTGCTCCGTTAATCTCTAAAGTTCTGTCAGCATTCTCCCACGCTTCCTGGGTTCTTAGGTACCATTCGGCCACTGTTTACACTTCTTTTCTTTTTCTTTTTTTCTTTTCTTTTCTTTATTTATTTATTTTAAATATATTTTTTATTGATTTTTAACAGAAAGGGAGATAGAGAGTTAGAAACATTGATGAGAGAGAAACATCGATCAGCTGACTCCTGCACACCCCCTACTGGGGATAAGCCTGCAACCAAGGTACATGCCCTTGACCGGAATTGAACCCGGGACCTTTTAGTCCACAGGCTGATGCTCTATCCACTGAGCCAAACCGGTTTCGGCTGTTTACACTTCTTAAAGCTTTGCCATCTTCCAGGAAGTAAGCGAATGCTCAGATACTCTGCCTTCTTGGATGAATTAAACCAACATCCCAGACACGAGTGAGCCCTGTACCTACTTTATTCATTGAATAAGGGCCGAGATAGCTCATGCTTGTTGGCTTATGATCAATAGACCCCAGGGATAAGTGAAATCATAAGGTATTTGTCTTCCTCTGACTGGCTCATCTCATCGAGCCTAATCCTCTCCAGGTCCAGCCAGGCCGTCGGAAAAGGTAAGATTTTCCTTTTTTCTTATGGCCCAGTAGTATTCCATTGTGTACAAGTACCATAGCATTCTTGCCCATTCATCTACTGATGGGCACATGGGGTTCTTCCAAGGTCTGACTGTTGTGCATAATCCTGCAAGGAACAAAAGGGTGCATACATTCTTTTGAATCAGCGTTTCGGGTTTCTTTGGATATATTCCCAGAAGTGGACTCCCTGTGTCCTAAGGAAACCCCGTCCTGCTTTCCACAGTGGCCGCACCAATCTCCATTCCCAACAGAGCACAGGGGTTCTCTTTTCTCCACACCCTTGCCAACACGTGTTGTTTGTTGATTTATTGATGGTATCATTCTGACAGGTGTGGGATGATACCTCATTGTGGCTTTAATTTGCATCTCTCTGATGATCAGTGACTTTGAGCTGAAGTTTGTTTTTTAAAACATCATTTTGATGATTAAGTTACGAACAGTCACTTATAAATAGTTACAACTTACCTCTCATCTGTGTCAACAGTGATGACTTAATGACATAGTTTTCCTGCTGTTACTGACGCTGGTGAATATTTGTCTACTTGATGCCACACTTGGCTGGATTTGGGGAAAATATGCTTCAGTTTGTGTGTGTGTGCGCGCGCGTGTACAACGTTATATGATATATTGTATATTATATATATCAATAGTATTTTTTAAGTATTTACTAAATGTTAGACTTTAAAATGCTTTACGTGACCTTAATCCTTACAACAATCCCAAGGGATAGTCCTTGTATCAACCTCATTTTTCCAGAAAGAAACTGAGGCTCAGAGAGGTCAAGTCCTGTTCTCAAGATCCTAGGTTCCTGAGTTTTATTACACCTGGGATGAAACTTAGGCTTGTCTGACCCCAGAGCCAACAGTCAAAACCCTGGCGCTTGTTTACCTCAGCTGGTTCCAATCCCTCTATGGGGAAACTGAGGCCAGAGAAGAGACCAGCTTCGCTGTGGTCTGATGGTGACTGCCTGAGTCTGCAGAGACGCCAGCTCTGTGCCTCTCGCTGCCCTTTCCCGGGCACTTCTGACCCCTGCGTTTCTCAGCGGGGAGCCCCGCCTCCGTCGTCTGCCTGGTCAACCTCATGGATCAACTGGAAATATCACTGTGATTCCTTCTAATTCTCCTGCCTTTTCTTCTGAAGAGAGCACAGAGCTTTTATTCCTCCCTGCAATTCCTAATGTGATTATTTGTGAAGCAGACAAACATACAAATGCGCATGACTTTGAATTATGGGAATAGCGGGCCAGGCTGTATTTAAAACAACCACTCCATTACTCAGAGCTGAGGAGACTGGAGCAGCATTCTTAGGAGGCCTTCTGCTCAAGCTGCTGTGGAAGTCCACATACTGACGTCGATTTTTCCCTTCGTTCAGGCTCCACTCATTACTAGCAATAGACCTACTAAGTGCAAGGCCCAAAGCTGGGTGGGGGTGGGGCGGGCACGAAGAGAAATAAAACTTCTGTCTTTTTAAAAAAATATATTTTATTGACTTTTTACAGAAAGGAAGGAAGAGGAATAAAGAGCTAGAAAGATCGATGAGAGAGAAACATCGATTAGCTGCTTCTTGCACACTCCCTACTGGGGATGTGCCCACAACCAAGGTACATACATGCCCTCTACCGGAATCTAACCTGGGATCTTTCAATCCACAGGCCGACGCTCTATCCACTGAGCCAAACCGGTTTCGGCTAAAAATTTCTGGTCTTGAGAGACCTCTTGCCTTCCTTCCCTTCCACAAGCCCTCCCACCTTCCTTCCCCCCCCCCCCCCCAGTCATTTTTTCTTTTCTGTCCTCCCCCATTGCCCGCCTCCCTTATTCCAGCAGCTTTGGGGGTCCCTTTATGTCCTGGGCACCCCGCGAAGGCATCCACACAAAAGATAAACACAATCCCTTTCATGGAGGAGCTAACAATTCCCTAGCGTTGAAGGTGCCTCGGCTGGAAGGGTCCTTGAAGATCATGCCAACATCTTGTTTTCCGGTTGGATAAGCGGAGTCACCAGAGGGGTGAACTGCCTTCCCCAGGGTCACACAGCTGAAGAAGGCAGCTCCGAGTTAGTGCTCATTTCTCTGCTGTTCTTGCTGTCACCGTGGGGGAATGCTGTTAGGACCGGTACCATACTGGGGGGAGAGGGATGTCCTATCCTTTGAAAGACCCGCCGTGGTGGATAGGAGACAAAGAAGGCAATTGAGAGACCAGCCAGGAGAAGCCACTGGGTTCGGCCACCAGGCATCCAGATGGCCGGGAAAGGAAAGCGCTCAGCCTTTTGTGGGCAGTGCTGACGGGTCCTACTTCTTCCCCCGGTCACACTGGCCGCTCTGGCTTTAAATAAAGCTTCTGGCTGGACACTCTGAGGCTCCCGGAGTGCGGTATGTCAAAGCCCCAGGAAATCGCCCTAAGAGAGCCTCCCCTTTCACCCTTTGCTTGACCTGCCTCTTCTTAGGTACATGGCTATCCATGGCCTATGACCTTGGCACAGAGCCCACTTTTTACTCTGCCCTTAAACAGGGCACGAGCCCTGTAGTGCCAGGCCCAGGCGAGCCTCCCCTGCTGAGAACACCTGGGTTCCAACTCCACAGCCAGGCCTTGTGGGTCCACTCAGAGCCTCAGCATGCAGCTAGGCCCCCCTTAGGGATGCCTCGGTGTAGCCGACCATGGTTAACCTGGGGGGAGTCCTAACCTGGAACCCCTGAGAGCTGCTGGTCACTGACTCTCCATCTTGCCACTCCCACTGGTCCCAGTCGTGGTCCTCTCACCCTTCAATACTGCTTCTCCACATTTGTGGGATACAGCCATCTTGACTCTTCCCCCAGCATCTCAGCCAGGAGGTGTGCTGAGCCAGCCCAGTCTTGAGCAAGTGACGTGTTCCCAATGCCTCAGATTCCTCCCCTGAAAAATGGGGTCATAGGGGACCACCTTGCAGCAGGTCTGGGAGGATTCAATGCCTCTGTCAAGTCTTCCCTGCGGTTGGGGTGAAGGCCGTCCTCCAGGATCTCTAGAGATGCCCTCTCTCAAACTGAAGAACTTTCCAAACAGGCCTCTCTCTAGGTCCTGGCCCTGACCCTGACCCTGGCCCTGACCTTGACCTCTGGCCCCTTCTGCTGCTTCTTGAGGTCACTCGTTCCAGTATGCCATGACATTCTCCTGGGACTCACTTGTCCCGCTCTCTTTCTCAACATGCTATGGCGGATACCTCCACAGGTGCATACATTCATCAGAATGTACACGGGGCCGGCGTGGCTCTCTGGCTGGGCATCTCCAGGAGACAGATGAATGGGGAGGGCTTTGCCATCTCATAGAGCAGTTTGCTGACGAGTGTTCCAATAATCCAAGCTCTGCAAGTGTGTCCTGTTGAACGGAATTTGTTGGCCAAAAGACTCAGGGAAACCCTGCATCTTGAGAAATGCCCAGGTAAGCAAACTGATATAATTTTGTGGAATCCAACATTCTCCAAATATATGTGTTGTTTTGTTTTGTTTTTGTTTTGTTTGTTTGTTTTTTGCAAAACTTAGTTAACATCCCAAAG
The DNA here is from genome assembly GCF_014108245.1 of Pipistrellus kuhlii. Taxonomy (NCBI): domain Eukaryota; kingdom Metazoa; phylum Chordata; class Mammalia; order Chiroptera; family Vespertilionidae; genus Pipistrellus; species Pipistrellus kuhlii. The sequence goes on along the minus strand of NW_023425515.1, from coordinate 186,622,321 downwards.
ACAAGGGAAGACCTTGATGTGGAACAGTTCAGTAGCCACACCCAGTCTCACCTAGTCAAATCAATTAGGTGAGACTGGGTGTGGCTACTTTTGCCTAAGAATTCAACTCACCCTTCATGGCCCCATGGGATGCCTCCCTTCCCAGGAAGTCGTTCTCCATTCCTTTTGCCAGAAACCATCTCTCCCTTCTAGGAACCTTCATGTCAGGGATGTGGTGAGTGAGCCTGGAGCAGGCACTGGTGTCATGGTACTTGAGATGAACTTTGAGCGGGATGCAAGTGTGAGTCCTGGTCCCTCCTATGAACTGGGGGACCTTGAACTTATCTGAGCCCCATGTGTATCAGCCTCCTCACCTTCAGTGTGGGACAACAGTACGCCCATGTGCAGTGTTTTCACATGAACAGCTCAGCAGAGTGCATGGCACCTAGTAGGCATTTAATGAGTGGTGTTGCCACTATTACTGTTGCTACGAGTATTAGCGCCATGAGGGATGTTGATGTCTATTTGTCAAATTGAGTTGTAGCTTGTGCCAGGACAGAGGGGCCACTCGGAGTGTGTCCCCTGCCAGAGAGGTTAACTTGAAGGTCATCAACAATGACCTCACTTAAATCCTTCTCCCTCCGATCCCCCCTTATGCCCTGGCAGGTACGTACGAAGCAAATGGGGTGTCTCACGCCCTGAGTCAGCTCCAAGAAAGAGGCGTGGTTTGGAGGCTGGGCTCCCCCCGTGTGAGAGCACAGAGTTCCAGTGACTCCCTCTCTCCATGCTGTGGAGGGGAAGCCGGGGCTGGTGTGGGGTTAATGAGCCTCTTCTCCCTGTAATAATCTGATAGATGGCTCCTCCCTGCCCTGCTCCTCCCTGCAACCTCTAGGTCCTTTCTTTGGCTGCTTCCCGCCTAGTGGAGACCTCTGAGTAGGCCATTATTGCTTAATTACTGGCTAAATGGTCTCATTTGTTCTGCATTTGTCAGTTGTGAGTCTGGGCCAGGACAGCCAAGTGAAGTTTGAAAGTCCTCCTGGAGGTCCAGCTTCGGGAAGTAAAGGCACCTGGGTCTCCGTCCCCTCTGTCCAGTGAGGCTGGCCATGGAGGTGCGGAGCGGCTCCGGGAGCTGGGGCTGGGGTCCTCCCCACCAGCTGGCTGCTGCCTCCACTCTCCTCCTTGCTTTTCTCTTTCCTCTTTCCCTGCCTCTGACTTTGCCTCCTTCTGGTGTGGTAGAATGAACTTGGATGTTGCTACCCTGAAACCCATCTGTGTAGCCTTGGCCAATTGGGTGATGGAATGTCCATTATCTTTATATGCAAAATAGTATAATAACAGCGCAGGCTTCAGCACAGCACAGTGAGTGTGTGTGCACGAGCGAATTTCCATTGTCAACTACTGTTGTATGATTATTCATTTTAATTATATTTTTGTCACATACATGATCCGTCTCATGCCTTTGTGCCACTTTCCTAGGAACCGTCCGTGAAGAGGGGAGCATTTGGCTTAGGCCTCTCAAGCTGCCACTACCGTCTGCTTCTACCCACCCACTCCTCTCCCTTCCCCTCTGCGGTGCTCCACGTGGGCGACGTGGTCCCCAGAGGGAAGATTCTTGCCTTTCAATTCTTCCCTTGCAAAACCTTTTCTATGCTCTTTCACCAACATGAAAAACCATCTTATTAACAAGTAGATGATTTAAAGTGCGAGCAGAGCCAAGACTGGTTTGGCTCAATGGATAGAGCGTTGGCTTGGGGACTGAAGGGTCCCGGGTTCGATTCCAGTCAAGGGCATGTACCTTGGTTGCGGGCATATCCCCAGTAGGGGGTGTGCAAGAGGCAGCTGATCGATGACTCTCTCTCATCAATGTTTCTAACTCTCTATCTCTCTCCCTTCCTCTCTGTGAAAAATCAATAAAATATATTAAAAAAAAAAAAAAAAGGTGGCCATAGATGTTCCACCAGGCAGATCACCTGGAGAGTAGTCAGCAGACCGGCATTGAAGAAGGGGAGTCAGCATCAGGGACAGCTCCCACCATCCCCCATCACCACAATCCATCTTTTCCTCCAAAGGACAACAAACCACACACACTCTGTCCCATGCTCACCTCCCAGGCCTCCTGGGAAGCTAAGGGCCCTCAATGCTCAGAGACCAAGTGCTCGGGTCATCTGTCTTGTTCCCACAGACAGTAGAAAAAGGACTGAAGGAGCCAGTGAGAGGGACATTCAAATCTTGCATCTACCTTCAACAGCTGCATGTACAAACAGAGTAGGGCCTTCCTCGCTGGCCAGGGACACTCTTTTCTCATCTGTAAAGTAATCGGGTGGCTTGCTGGACTCTGGCCAGCTTTGGGGCCTTGCTGGGCCTCGGGGGGTGGAGGCATGGATCCCAGGGGCCAGCAGATGGCAGCCTCTGTCCTGTGTCCATCCTCCAGGCAAAGTTTCCCAGCTGGCACTGCCATGGGACATTGCTGAGATTCTCTAAGTCTGCCAGAGTGAGCAGAGTCCTCGAACACTGGGTGTCTCTGCTCTCACCATGACCGTTGCTACCTCCCTCTCTCTCTCAGCCCTGGCTCTCTGGCTCCCATCATGACAGCAGGCCCTGGGGTGGGAGTCTGCTTGCTTTTCTGTCTGGTTCCCTGCTATTCCCTGGCTCTGGGGCATCTCAATACTCTCTTCGTCCCCCTAGGGGTCTGCATTGCAGGGCAGGGCAACCACCCCCAGTCTCCTCCTCCTTCCCGGCTACCCCTTGAGGCTCTCACCGCTGGGCGCAGGGCACTCAGAGCTGGCGTGCAGAGGAAGCCAGGCTCGGAGTAGGAGGGGAAACCTGGATTCCCCTGTCGCAGCCTGGATCCTCTTGTGGAGGAGCTCATGTTTGCTGGGAGCAGGAGCAATGCTCTTTGAGTCCTGGGAGATGAAGGAATGGAAAGATGCCCCGAACCGTGAGGGGGTTGGGTAACATCATAATTACTATGAAGCACAAGCGCACTTCCAACCTGTAGCATGTGATACTGGCTCCATCCTTAGGAGGAAGTCGATCGTCAGAGGTTAAAGCATTCCCTGAAGGTCATGCAGCCAAGACGTGGCAAAACCAAGCGTCACAAATCGGACGATGTGGGAGGAGCCCAGAGCAGGAGTCCACCAGCCGAGTTCTGATTTCGGCTCTGCCCTCCTGTGACCTTCAAGGAGTTTGCTCTCCCTGGACCTCAGTTTCCCCATTTGAAAATGGAAAGGTTGGAGTAGGATGTTCTCTAAGGATCCTCCAGCTTTAAGAGCCTATGAATAGACTCTCCTGGGACCGACGCTTTTTAAAACCGGTTCACAAGAACCCACACATGTACACGCCCAGCCTTATGCATCGGTGGAGTGGGCGGCAGCCAGGATGGTGTGAGTGAAGGCTGTGAGAAGGGCCCCTGCCCAAAATATCCCAGTCACTCATCCCGCTGCCAGAGTGCCTGGATCCCACCAGCCTAGACGCTGCCTTCTGAGGCCCCTCTCAGAACGCCAGTCTCCGGGGAAGCAAGCAGGCTCAGTCCTCTCCTTGGAGGAGAGGTCCCTGTCTTTGATGGGCACTGAAACCAGTCTGCATTTCCTAACTCCAAAACCATCGTCCTTCTGTGAGCGCTGCTTCCCAGGGCACCTGGGAGAGGGAGGCCTTCTTTCCGTGAGGCAGGGCGGAAGGGAGGCAGGCAGATGCTGGCTGCTTCAGGAAGCACCAGGCTTTGGGTCCAGGCTGACCTGTGTTTGAAGTCAGGCAACTGGGTGGCCTTCTGGGATATGCTCTGACCCCCTCCCTCCCCAAGCCTTGTCTCCACTAGGACTCAGCGCCCAATGGCTGCTGGAATGTGTTCTCCTGGCAGAGGTGGGATCAGCCGGCATCAGAACCTCCAAGTGGGCATCTTCCCAGGAGAGACAGGAGGCTGGCGCCTGGGGAATGCCAACCTGGCCCTTGGCTCTTCCTGGCAATGCCCCTCCCTCTTTCCCCTTTCAGCAGCCTATCAGAGACCAATGAAGGGGATGCTGTCAGCTTCCTCACTGCCCTGACCTTGCCTCCACACCCCTTCCCTGCTCCCTCCTGGCTTAGGAAGCTGGGAGCTATTCCCGATGAGGGGGCACTAGGGGCCATCTGTAAACAGGATTACAGGAGCCCCCACCTCACATGGCTCCACTGGGCAGGTGGGAGGGTGTGGGAGGAGCCCAGCACATAATGGGGTGCTTGATGAATGTTGGTGACACCCCAACTAAGGTATGGAGGCCTTTCTGTCTCCCAGGTCCCTGTATCTGTGAGCTAAAGAGGAGCATAGGGATCACAGACATATGGTGAGTTGTGCCTGAGTCCTGGCTACATCCATTCTCTTGTAACCTAAGGGCCCAGTTAGCTCTGGAGAACTCCACAGGGGACAGCTGCCACAGAATCACAAAAATGACAAGGCTGTGGGGGCACCATCTGTGACTAGCACATAGTAGGTGCTCAACTGGTTGTGCCATGCTCAAACATGTTGCTGTGGCCCTCCTGGCCAGCCACTTTTCCTCTTGCTCATCCATCTTCCCATCGCATGGGTCCGCCCTGGAGGGCACCAGGCTTTGAGCCCTCATTGTTCCTCTTTCTGAAATAGCTTTCCCAAAGCTATTTCTGTGCGGCTTGCTCCCTCACCTTCAAATCTCTCCAAGTACCACCTCTGCAGAGAAGCCCTCCCTGACTACCCCAGTGAAAACAGCACCCTGGCATCCCCATTCTTTTTAAAGTATATGTTTATTGATTTCTGAGAGAAATGAAGAGGGAGAGAGAGATAGAAACACCAGTGATGAGAGAGAGTCATGGGTCGGCTGTCTCCTGCACACCCCACACTGGGGATGGAGTCTACAACCTGGACAGGTGCCCCGACCGGGAATCAAACCATGACCTCCTGATTCATAAGGTCAACACTCAACCATTGAGCCACACCAGCTGGGAGGTACCCAATACTCCACTGTATTTATCTCTCCCTGAGTTACCTTATGTAGTCCTTTGTTCCTCTTCCTATTGTGAGAGTCCAGTTGTGTAGACCAGTGCAATTTTCACCACACAGCCTTGTTTATTGTTGTACCCCAGCATCGAGAACAGTGCCTGGACACATAGTAGGTGTCCAGTAAACATTGGTTGGATGCATGAATGGATTAAGTCATGAATACATGTTGGGTCAGATCATTTGTTCATTTTTTCTGTCCCAGGTGCCCCCTGTCTGTCGAGGGTGCCAACGGCTGGCTGCCCAGGATCCTAGGGCTTCCTCCCCTGTTCAGAAAGAGGATAGGGGTCCAGGACTTAGCTGGAATTAAAGCCACATGGACTGCAGCACAATAAATGAGGTTCATTCTGTGATCATTCACTCACCAGACACTTATTAAGCACCTATGATACGCCAGGTACACTGCCCGGCGTTCGGTTTGTGCTGCTGAGAGAGACACACCTATTCATGCTATTGTACTTTGGAGCTCACAGAATCATGGGGAGATGACAGTTTTCACAAAGCGGGGTCCTGGGTGCCTGGACGGACAGCTCCTCTGAGTCATTTCTAGATGGTGAGCAAGTCCGCCTGCTACAGCTTTCTCCCCTCCTCTGCTCCCTCCAGCCTCTGGCTTGCTCTGTGAGACCTCCACACCACTCTCCAGCTCCCATGCTCTGGGGTTTACTGAAGAGCTGAGGCCGGCAGAGGTGTTGGGTGCCCCTGATCTTGGGGGAGGTTGGGACATGGAGGGACAGCTCACCACTGGGGTCCAGATAGGGCTAAGCTGAACCCCAGGCTCGGAGGACGGCTCCTCCCTGCTGTGTGGGGAGATGGTTCTTTTCCTTCGTCAGCATCCCAGCCAGAGGGAAGGCGCTGCCTCCCTGGGGTGGTGAAAGCCAGGCTTCGTGCCAACTGGTTAGGAATAGCTTCCCAGCTTCCTGGAGCCAGGAGGGGCAGGGCGGGGGACGTGGGGGTGATATGGGATGGGAGAGGGGGAGAGGGTGACAGCTTCCCGTCCCTCAGCTGCTGACAGGCTGCTGAAAGGGAAGGGAGGGGTGCAGAGCCGGGCTTGCCAGGAGGAGCCAGGGAGGGGGTGGCACTTCCCAGGCACCAGCTTCTGGGCCTCTCCTAGGAACATGCCAACCAGCGAGGCTGCTGCCGGCTGGATCCCACCTCCCACACCCACAGCCTGTGCGCGCCGAGTCCCAAAGTGAGGCATTTGGCTCAGGGAGGGGAGAAGTCAGAGCAAAGCACAAAGGGAAACTTTTACAGGAAGGGTGGTGACACTTGGGACTAGGAAAATCACAGCGGGCTTCCTGTAGGAGGTGGTATCTGAACTGGGCCTTATAGTTTCTCAAGCTGCCCAGGAGGAGAGGACAGTGTGAACACAGACCCAGAGGTGGAAGAGGAAGTGGAGACCGCCATTTGGTTGAGGCACGTGGTTGGGGCAGGGGCACTGAGACAGATGTGCTTGCCCAAGAAGTCTAGGCCACCTCACCCACATCTGCCTGGTCAAGGGGGTCCACTCTCCTGGCTATGTGATTGATTCCAGAGGGGCATGGGATCCGAGATGCCCCGTGGAAGTCAGTGCCGGGACTTCTGCTAAAATTACCCCCTCGAAGCTCCTGTCATTCATCACCAAGGACATTCGTCTCTAACAGGAGACGGTAGACTGTGGGCGAAGACAGCAGGAACTTACTTCTCACGGTTCTGGAGGCTGGAATTCCTAGATCAGGGCACAGACATGGCTGGTTCTGAGAGCCCCCGTCCTGTCTGCAGATGGCTGTCCCCTTGTGGTGTCCTCACATGGTGGAGAGCAGAGAAAGCTCTGGTCCCTTCATCCCCACATGAAGGCACCTGTCCCACCATGGGGCTCCACCTCCATGACCTGATCCAAATCCACTACCTTCCAAAGCCACACCTCTGAGTAGCATCGCCTTAGAGAGGAGGTCTGCGACATTCGGGAGGACAAGGACATCCCGTCCATAGCGGAGTCACCACAGGCACACTCTCCAGGGGAGAGGGGGAGACAAGGAGCTGGGGATGTGGGTTTGAGCTCCCGCTCTGCCCCACACAAGGTGTAGTCTTGGACACATTTCTTTTTTTTCCTTTTTTTTTTAAATTAAATTATTATCTGTGTACATATCTTACCATTGCCCCCCCATACACACCCTTCCTCCCCAGAGTTTTGTGTCCATTGGTTGTACTTATATGCATGTATATAAGTCCTTCGGTTGATCTATTATCTCCCCCAGATCTCCCTCCCCTCCCCGCTGTAATTTGACAGTCTGCTTGTTGCTTTACTGTCTCTATATCTATCTTTTGGTTCATCAGTTTATAATGTTCTTTATTATCCATAAATGAGTGAGGTCATGGACACATTTCTGCCTTCCTCTCGGGCGGCCTCAGTTTCCATGTAGAAGAAGGAGCTCAAACTAGATGAACCTGGAGGGCCTACCAGCTCATCCATTCTGCATTTCCACATCTGTCACGCCCACCTCCTCCCAGACCTGGTGCCACCGTCTCCTGTGGGTGTGGATGGGGGTGGGGTGGGGTGTTCTGCTATCTGAGCACATGAGCGTGAAAAAACATAACCACGATTTGTGCAATTTCTTGGCTCATCCTGTACCTCTGCCTCCCTCCCTGAACAAGATTGGGGGCGGGGAGGTGTGATGGGATTTTGCATCTTGAAAGGAGCCGAACCCCTGCCTGGCCTCACGCTCCCTGTTCCAGGGGGGTCTCGGGGGCGGCGGGCAGTCTGTCCATCGCTCGGCGCGGCCCAGCTGGAGCCCAGGGCATGGAGGCCGGAGGGCTCTGTCTCCAAGGCGGCTCCCCCATCTCTGTTCTCCACGAGACTGGGAAGTTCATTATTTCCCCGACTGGCTTTGCTAGCGAGACTCAAATTAATTTTCCATCTCTCCCCTTCTCCCAAGCCTCGCAATCATTAAATGCCAGGCAAAGTTAAATAAACAGCTGATTTACAGAAGCGTTTTCTTTCTTCCTTTCTGTTCTTTCTCGAGCAGGAACCTCTATTAATCAGTTGTGCCAAGAGCAGTCTGATTAAGCAGTTGGCGCCCCTTCAGAGGAGGAGCGGTCAGAGGGCTTGGAGACGGGCAAGAGGCTCCTAATCAGAGACTAAAAATAACTCCGGCTTCTGCCCTGCCTTCCCCCCTCCCCGGGCCAGACCCAGCCTTTCCTGCAGGCGGGGCTGAAGCCAGGCACCTGCTCCCACCCCCAGGGTCTCTCCACCATTCTCATTTAAAGGCTTTCCCCCAATAATGTCACTCAGCCTCATGCTTGTGTAGAGACTCAGAGAGGGGCAGGGACCTGCCCAGGGTCACACAGCAAGGATGTGACTGCTGGGATTTAGAATCCCGAATCCCAGCTAGGGGCTAAGGGATAAAGAGGTCTACAGATTTGAACAATTTGGCAAAAACAAAACAAAACAAAACAAAAAACAACAACAACAAAAAACAACAACCAAGTACAGCCCTTCCTGTCTCTCCTCAATGGCTGGTGACCTGCCCCCCCCCCCCCCCCAGGCTCACCAAGGGAGGTCAGTCCTCCTGTAGAATGGGGACAGAAGTACTTACTTCTCAAGATCAAGGCGGAGAGTAAATGAGAGGAATTATAAAGCACCGCCATGGGTCCAGGGCCCCAGAGCACTCCCTCTCGTGTCTCCCTGCTCTGACACATAGCAGATGCTCAGTAAGTGGAAGTGATGTCACATCACCCCCCCACCGGGCATTTACTGAGCAGTCACCCTGAGCTCTGCCCAGCTCAGAGGCAAAGAGCTAACACAGCCAGGCTTCTCCACGGAGGGGCACTCAGGATGGTGGGTGAGACAGACGCATAGGGACATTATTCCAAATGATGCAAAAAATGCTATGAAAGATGAAACAATGGTCTCTACAATACTTAAGAGTTCACATAGCTAGGTACTACTCTGTGCCCTGGGGGGTCTGCATTAAATGCTTTGCTTCTTTCCGCAATAAAATCTCAGCAACCCTATGAGGTGAGCACTGTTATCATCTTTATTTTATAGATGAGGAAACTGGGGCACTGAGAGGGTTAGCAACTTGTCCAAGGTCACACAGCTGTTAGATGGCGAAAAGGACAGTGGAAGCATCTAACAGAGGAAGAGTTGATATCAAAGGTGCGCAGTATCTCTGAAAGGGAGATTTTGGGGTGGGCCTTGAGTCCTGAGACCCACATCCTTTCTTTCCTGACCCCCAACCCCCAGACAGCCCACTGCTTGACCCTGAAGGGGCAGTCACGTGATCCATCTCCCCAAGCTTTGGCTGATTGGGTGAGGATGGGCACCTGACCAATGGGATGGACCAATCAGAATCGTGCTCACAAGAATTTCAACCTACCTTACTAGAGAATGGGAGCCGGATGTCGGAAGCGTGGGAGGTCATGGAAGGAAGGCAATTAGAGCAGATCCAGAAACAAGCAGAGCTAAGAAGCAGCTATGGTAATGACCTGGGGTGAGTGGGGGAGGGCGGGAATGAACCTGGTTCGGATCTGGTTCTCTCCTATTTCTGAGTCCTGGAGACCCAGCTGGCCTTCCAGCTTCTGGGGCTCCCAAGTCATCCTGGCAGTCTCATAATGAATCGTCTTAAGTGAAGCTAGAGGCTTCGGTTTCTGCCGCCGAACAATGCCAGCTGGAGATGGACGAGTGAATGTGTCCGTGCAGGCCAAGGGAGGCAGGGGAGGGGCTGAGGCCGAGGCAGGGAGCGGGCCACTCTGGAAGCCTGCAGCCTGGTGAAGGGTGGGCAGTGGGTGCTGAGAAAGACAGCGCGGAGCCATGGGCCCGCCTCAGAGTTCACCGCAGATGTCCGCGGGCTGCTCCGCTTGCTGGGCGGCTGGTCCTCTGCCCTGTAACTGAGGCCCCGCAGCTCTTTCCAATCAGGGCCTGGCCCCAGCACGCAGGCAGGGTTAATTACACAGCCTTCCCTTCAGCCGGGGTTTGAATGCCCCGCCCTCCTTCTTCCTCCCTCCCTCCTCTTCATACCTCACCTTCATCATCTCCTTCACCGCTTGCTGCCCATAAATTAGCATTTACAGTGGTCAGCAAACTCATTAGTCCACAGAGCCAAATGTCAACAGTACAACAATTGAAATTTCTTTGGAGAGCCACATTTTTTAAAAACTTCTTCTAACACCACTTCTTCAACATAGACTCGCCCAGGCTGTGATATTTTGTGGAAGAGCCACACTCAAGGGGCCAAAGAGCCGCATGTGGCTCGAGAGCCGCGGTTTCCCCGACCGCTGGTATTAAGAAGCCAGGCAGCCAGGAGGAGGGAAGGGAAAGATGGCCCATTCATTCCTCTCTGGGACAGGGAGACTGTCCCTGTCAGCAAAGGTTAGGGGAGCGAGTGTGTTCCCAGATGGACAGTCAGGCCACTGGGGAGCGAGTGTGTTCCCAGATGGACAGTCAGGCCACTGAGTTGCTTGGAGCAAGTGTCTTAATCTCTCTGTTTTCTCACCCAGATCCCAGGGGTCATATGGGATCCTTCAAAAGACTGTTATCAGGTTGAAATGAGATCGGTGTAAAGAGAATGCCAGGCACTGCCAAGGTAGGAGAGACTAGGGCCCACTAGTCTAAAGCCAGTGGGTTACTGCCTTGCTGTGTGACATCAGGCTGCTGGTCGGGGTTCTCCGGGCCTCTGTGGAAAGGGAGGCGGTGGAGAGCTGGAGGGCAGGCAGTATGGCACAGTTAAAGGCCGGTGCTCTTGCATCCCATCCTCCCCAGCTCTACTGTTTCCTGGCTGTACCAACTCAAGCAAGTGGTTAACTGCCCGTGCCTCAGTTTCCTTGACTGTAAAAAGGGCCAATACCTTCCTTCCTTGAGGGCTCAAAGGTGTCAGTATGTTTGAGGCATTCAAAACAGTGCTTTGTACACCATTGGCACTTGGTAGGTGCCAGCTCTTTGTATTCTTATTTTTTATCTGGGTCAGCCCCTGCCCTCAGACAAGACTGAAGCCAAACAGTGATGCTGTCCTTAGAGGATGAGTCTGAAGTGTCTGTCAAAAGCGACTCCAGAGAGGAGGCCACCATGTTGACCAACTGTTCTCATGTCTAAAACAGTGAAGGGGTGGCTGAGGTTTTTTGTGCCTCCATTTCATCTTTTTATAAAATATATATATATATATATATATATATATATATATATATATATATATTATTGATTTTTTACAGAGAGGAAGGGAGAGAAAGAGTTAGAAACATCGATCAGCTGCCTCCTGCACACCTCCTACTAGGGATGTGCCCACAACCAAGGTACATGCCCTTGACTGGAATCAAACCTGGGACCCTTCAGTCCTCAGGCCGACGCTCTATCCACTGAACCAAACCGGTTAGGGCCATTTCATCTTTCTTAAAACAGCTCGTTACACTTCACAGGCAGGGCTGGCAGGAGGAGGGAAGGGGGGTTATGCTGCAGAGTTCTCGGCGTGTGGCTCTCCCTCCAACCACTACACCCTCTACTGATGGGCACGGCGACCCTGGAGGTCTCCAGCCAGAAGCACTTATTGAGCACCTGCTGCATGCCAGCATCATGCCAGGTACTGGGATGGAGACAGAAGGCAGACCTGAGGCTGCCTGCTTTAGAACAGAGGTCCAAACCCAACATGCATCATCCTAAACAGTGGCTTCTGGCTCTAGGATATGATGGAGCCTTCCTGGGACCAGAGTGGTTGGGAACAGACACACAGGCCAGAGGGGGTTGGAAAACAAGAGAAGAGCGTCTGAGAATTGGATGGCTCAGGGTTGGCCCTGCCCCAGCCGTTTAGACTGGGAAGTGCTCTCTGGGGTCTAACCCGCATCCTTCCATCATCCTAATAAGGGATCTTGCTAGCTCGAGGCCATCTGGGCAAATGTAAGGTCAGACTGGCAGCAGATGAGATGGATTTCCTTGTGGGACTCAGACATAGCCTGGAAGGCCATTCCCAAAGCTGATCCAGCCATGTCTGGAGCCCTGCGGCCTGGAGCCACATGCGGCTCTTTGGCCCCTTGAGTGTGGCTTTTCCACAAAATACCACGGCCTGGGCGAGTCTATTTTGAAGAAGTGGCGTTAGAAGAAGTTTAAGTTTAAAAAATTGGCTCTCAAAAGAAAATTCAATCATTGTCCTGTTGACATTTGGCTCTGTGGACTAATGAGTTTGCCAGCCACTGGGACATCTGGTCACCTTACCCAAGTCCTTCTTTGAGTCAGGCTCTGAACCCAGCTGTGTGCTTCCAGTCCTCATCCTGGCACTGCCACTTGCTCTGCACAATGGAAATGTTTAGTTTCCGTTAATACATCCGCACCATTTGTTCTTTTTAAAAAATAAATTTCATATTTTCTCCAACCATTTGTTTATCTGATGCTGAGAGAAGGGCTGGGAATGGCCTTCCCATTTCAGTGATGAGGAGGCTAAGGCCCAGAGCCGTGGAGCCACTGGCCATGATCAGCACCAAGGAGTCCTGATCTCCCGCCTCCTCCCCCCAGAACCCTGGGCTGGAGGCAGCCCTGTGTCTGGGAGAAGGAATGATTAGCATATGCTCATTTCCCAAAGTATCAGTCCCCTCTTCTTTTCAGAGATTGGATTTCAGTCGGTTACAAGGGCCGTAGTCCCCAGCCTTCCATCCCACCTCCAGTTTCTGAGCTCCCTCCCTTTGCTGTAGTTTAACCAAGTTATTCATTAACTGCCGTGTGCCCAGAAGGCACTTCTATCAACTGTGCATTGGGAAATTCAGCTGCATTTGAAGTGTGGGTAACAAGCTAGGGCCTGCTTGGGGGTCAGGTGGGATCCGGGAGACTTGCTCTGGCCAGCTTCACCTCTCGATGACCGTGACTGCAGAACGGCAACCGGCTGCCATGAGGGAGGCCGGGCACTGACCCATGTGAGTAATGTCATTCCCTTCCTTAAACCCTTTCAGTGTTCTCCACCATCCAGCCAGCTTTCTCATTTCTTCTATACTTTCTTGCAAGCATCCATCCATCCATCCACCATCCATCCATCCATCCACCATCCATCCATCCATCTACCATCCATCTATCCATCCACCATCCATCCATCCATTCACCCATCCATCCATCCATCCACTCATCCATCCATCCATCTATCATTCATCCATCTAACCATCATCCATCCACTCATCCATCCATTCATCCATCCATCCATCCATCCATCCATCCATCCATCCATCTACCAACCATCCATCCACCATCCATCTACCATCCATCTATCCATCCACCATCCATCCATCCATCCACCATCCATCCATCCATCTACCATCCATCTATCCATCCACCATCCATCCATCCACCATCCATCCATCCATCTATCCATCCATATTAATTTCTTCCTTACTTTATGAATTCATTTAATGACACTGTGCCTTATCCTATTTGATTTTTCTGTTCTCTAAGCATTTATCACTTTATAACACACTCAGTTGTCTATCTATCTATCTATCTATCTATCTATCTATCTATCTATCTATTATCTATCACCACTATTGTTTATTGCCTTTTCCCACCACCATTTCTCCCTGCTCACTAGAATAAAAGATCCACGGAAGGGTAAGCATCTTGGTTATATTTACTGATATTCTAAAAGCTGTTCAGTAGGCACTTAATAATCATTTGTTAAATAAGTGAATGAACATGAATATAATATTGAAGAAGATACTAATTTATGGGAGTTGAGATAAAACTGGAGACTTTGAAGTAGATAAATAAATGCCAGTGTCTAGACCCCTACAGGCAATTCCCTTCCATCTGCCTTCTGAGCTTCTTATGAGGGCAAGTTTGAGATTGCAGGCCGGTAGGAGGAATTCAAGCACCTCACCTGGCGTTGGACTTTCCAGCATCTGACCCCTGCCCTCCTCTCCTGTCACTATCTATCAGGCCATCAGTGAGATGGAATTGCTTGCACTTTCCAAACACACTTTGAGCTACCTTTTCATACCCCAGGGCCTTTGCACATACTCTTTGTCCTGCAGGAATCTCTTTACCCACTTGGCCATCTGGAAAACCTCCTGCATACTATTTGGAACTATATTCAGATTACACCTTCTTTGGGAAACCTTTGTAGTTTTTTTTTTTTTCTCTCTCTCCATTTGGGGCAAAGTTGGATTCACCCTCTCTCCCTTCTGATTCCTTCTACTGAAGAATGTTTCAGATGGTGAATTTGCTTAATTTTAAAAAATTATTGATTTGAGAGAGGAAAGGAGAGGGGGCGAGAGACCTAGAGATATCAATGATGAGAGAGAACCATTGATCAGCTGCTTCCTGCACACATCACACAACCTGGCCAGTGTCCTGAATGGGAATCAAACCATGTCTTCCTGGTTCATGGCTCTATGCTCAACCACTGAGCTACACTGGCCAGGCAGAATTTGCTTATTTTTGTCTGTCTCCTTCATGACATGGGAACTCTTTGGGCCAGAAACTATTTCCTCAGTACCTAGCAGGGAGCAGCATTTGGGGAATTACTGTAATAATCACTATTTGTAAATTATTATAATTATAGCAGCTACTGATTATTGGGGACTTGCCAGTTACGGTCTCAGTAGCAATGTAAGGCAGGAGTGGCTATTTTCCCTGTTTATATTGAGGAAATAGATGCAGAGAGATTATGGTGATTTACCTGAGATTACACTTTAATAAGTGGCGGAGCCAGAAGCAGAACCTGGGCCAGCTGACTGCACCCAGAGCTGCACGTCTCTGTGACCTTGGAGAAACCTTTCGCATATCAAAATCTCAGTGTTCCTCTCTGTACAATGAACTGTTAGGGTCAGGGACTCATATTTCAGATTCTCTCTCATTGTCCTTGTTATTGTAGAGCTAATGGAATCTCATTCCCTCTGTTTATCAAAATGCTGTCACAGGATGTGCCTGGATATAGCCTCTAGGAAGAGAGGGTCTGAGTGGGCCAGGTCTGTCCCCTCTGTCCCTCCTGGTATATTTAATCTGGAGCTGGGACCTCCGTGGTCAGAAACCAGGGCCTGGGGGAGTTTGGTGGAGACTTCCTGAGAGAGTAAGCAATGAGAGAAGGTGTCTCTGGAGAAAGGTCGCTGTGTGCTCTCTTCCCAGCTCCCCAAATCCGTCCTGTGGGTGTGGGTGGCTCCCGCTGTGTGCTGAGAGGAAGAGGGAACTGGTGAGAAGGAAGTTGGCAAGTTGTGGCCATTTTGGAGCCTCCACAGCCTTTGTGGATGTCTTGTTCCCGGCCAGGCGTGGCTTGGGCGTCGCCTGGCTCCCCTGATGTGGCACCTGCCAATGACATCGCCTAAGATCTGCCCGCCTGTTTTCCCAGTTCCATGTCCCAACCTAAGGCCCCAGGGCCGTGGCTTCAGTGGGAAGTGGGTTCTGGAGGTCACACACCCAGACACATTGTCCTGTTGGACTTGTACAATATTAGTGTCCTAATGCTGCTGCATGAACGTCCTCAAACTTAGCGGCTGAAGATGGCACATGAATTCCCCAACAGCTCTGGAGCTCAGAGGTCTGAAAGCAGTGTCCTGGCCATTGTCACAGTGTCCCTGGGGCTAGTCCTTCTGGAGACTCGGAGAGAGAATGGGCTTCCATGTCTTTTTTTAGCTTCTGGTGACCCTTTTCTGCCTGCTTGTCTGATGACCCTTTCCTCCCATCATGTCAACCTCTTGGCTTTGTCATCATCCGCTGCTAAGGACTGATCTTCTGTCTCTGTTGGCATGGCATTGGGCCACCTGGATCACCCAGGGTAATCTTCCCATCTCAAGACCTGCAAAGTCCCTTTTGCCATGTAAGGTGGCATAGTCACCGGTTCTAGGGAAGAGGGTGGGGAACCTGTTTGCTGCCAAGGGCCATTCGGATATTTATAACATCATTTGCAGGCCATTCAAAATTATCAACTTAAACATTAGCCTGCTATATTTGGTCAAACATTTAATTAACTCACCCCTAATGCCTTGGCAGGGCCAGACCCAATGATGAGCTGGAACTCATGTGTTCTCACTGTCTTCAAGCTTCTGACCTGCAGAAGCAGCTGGCACACTTCACCCTGGGGCTGCACAGCATGCAGCCTGGGATCTGGAGATGCTGGAGGAGATGGAGCAGAAGCTAGGGTTGCTATGGTCCCGGTATTGCCCCACCCCAACAGGGTAAGCTGTGTGCAAGATTCTACACTGAACTTGTGAATTCAACATGGCTGCTGCTTCACTTCAACCTCCCCTTCCCCCCCAAATTACTGCCGACCAAACTCAGAAACAGCAAGGGGAAGGGATTCTGGGAAATGTAGTCCTAGCTTAGTTTACTCAGTACAAAACTACCATAAATCCATAGATTACTCATGTCAATGTGGCGTGTTGACATACTTCTTTTAACTTCCAAATTAAGATCACAGCACAGTCTTGCTTTCTCCTAACATAAGGCAGCTATGACAAATGAAAACACACAAACTTTCCTTCCCAAAGAGAATCACGTCCCTTTATCCATCTTTGGGTGATGTCAAACCTTTTCTAACTGAGTCAAGCTCCTTCTTAGACATCCTATCACCTAAATGTGGATGATAAATTAGCAATTGTCCACAAATCTTATGTTATATGGAAACAGGAGTGAGAGAAGGAGGAAGAATTGATTAACAGATACACAAATGTTTTATACAAAATCAAGAAGAATACTCAAATCTATTATCCTCATTTCCTCAACTGGTCATGCATGTGATTGTACCTGGTATTTCTACTTTCTTTTTCCTGCTACCCATGTTTTCTATTTTCCCTTAGCAAGAACCTTGGCCTATCACAGTCCCTTGCTTGATTGGGTGGCTCTACTTTCATTCTTTAAGGGTCTGGAGGTCAATGTCTTACCTACAACAGGTCATTTTTTTTTTGTTTTATTAGTATATATATATATTTTTTATTGATTTTAGAGAGGAAGAAAGAGAGAGAGAGAGAGAGAGAGAGAGAGAGAGAGAGAGAGAGAGAGAGAGACATCAATGATGAGAGAGAATCATTGATTGGCTGCCTCCTGCAGGCCTTGACTGGGCATCAAACCTGTAACCCGGGCATGTGCCCTGACCAGAAATCAAACTGTGACCTTCTAGTTCTTGGGTCTGCACTCAACCACTGAGCTATGCTGGCTGGCGATGGGAAATGATTTTTTTTTTTTACAGGCTTTTATATCAGGACATGGGAATAAAAGGGGGTTTCTTGAATTCAGGACATCTTCCTGTTTTATCCCATTTTATACTAGTAGCAGTAACCCAGTTTCCCTTTGATATTCAGGATTAATCACTCTAGCCAGTATGGAGACCCATTTCTATGCCTATTGATTCATTGGCACACCGAGCCCAAGCAGTCCCGTCTCAACTCCAGTTTAACGGGACCATTGTTCTGTCTCCTGGAGAAGCATTCCTCCTTTGGGAACTAAGACGTCCAGCCCAACAGAACCTAAAATCATGGGAGCACAAAGCAACATTTTTGCTAGTGAATTACATAGGTTAACAGTGAGAGAAGACACCCCCATTTCTACCCCTTGATTCTCAGACTTGGGAATCTGATCTAAGGGATGAATAGCACTATTGAGCGGTTGCTGGTTTCAGAATATGGCCTGCCTCCTGGAGGCTCTCGCTCAGCCCTACAAGGTGTTGTCAACAAGGCTGGTGCCAAAATGGAGCCTTTGCAAGGCCATTCCACCATTTTGTCAGACCAGCTGCTCCCAGTAATGGAGATCACGGTAATCCCTGGGAATTAACGGAACATGGATCCATGGCCACACTCTCCGTGCTGTGAACCATCAGAAGCAAAACTGTGTGGAATGCTGTGATAGTGAATCAGGCATCTGTAAGCCCACAGATGGCGGTTCTGGCAGAAGCACTGTGGGCAGGGAAGGCAAATCCATACCCAGAGTAAATAAAGATCTGGCCGAGTGAATGAGAGCAAATCCTGGTGCCATGTTGGTGGGGACCACTGTTGGGCTCGGCAGTTGGTACTTGGGCACTTAGCCCTGAGTGTAGCCAGATTAGCTTTCATGAGCGAACATGTAATTGGCTGAATCCAGGCATAACCTCCCTCCTTCCCACCATGGCCATTTTGTTCACGAGTCCCCTGGGTGACGGGAAACTCTTGCAAGAGTTGACTGAAAGCCACAGAACGGACTGTTTTGCCTATCCACTTAGTAAAACCCTCCTCTCCCAAGGTTATTCTTTGATGACTGTTTCTATGACCTGCCAATTCAGAAAGTTCCAGCCATTTGGTTCTCCTCAATCCATCTTTTCACTAATTGTTCAATTACGTACCTTTTGAGTGTCTGAGTATTCAGCCAAACCATTAGCCACAGCCCATGAATCAATGTGGATGCACACCTCTGGCCATCTCCCCTTCCAGGGTAAGTAAATGATCACGCTTGCAGCTCAACGTACTGCCACCGGGAGGATCTTCCGTCATCACTGTCCCAAAGAGGGTGCTGTGGGGCTGCAGAGTCATGAGCCCCGGGTGCAGAGCCATCTACAAACCCCAGTTAACTCCACGCGAGGCCCTAGGTGTGGGCTGAGAGAGGGGGAGGGATGCAGCGTGAGTAGAGGAGGGACATTTGCAGTGTTTGCTCAGGAGACTGACTGGTGCCTTCCTGACCAGCTTGAGCTGATGTTTTATGTGTCACTTCCATTTTATGATAAAATTACTGTTGCGGATGTCCAGTTGCACGGTTTGCTTGCTCAGACGACACAGTTCAGGACGGGCAGCTCAGAAGGCATAGTGACTGCTGGCCTGTGGTCAAGCTTCCGGTTCCTAAAAGGGGCAGTAGCGGTGCAGAGCTCTTGCTCAGGAGGAGAATCATTGTCTTCAGAGGATGGCAGTGCTTTCCTCCAAAATCTTAAAGAGTCTGTGCCATGAGACACCTACTGTATATGGTCCGCCTAAGCCTTCACACAGCATCTCTGTGTGTCTCAGACCCTCCAAGCATCATCGAGTCTTTGGGATCACACACCCAACTGGCAGGGCGGCTTGTGTGGCAGCCTGCACCTGTTGGGGGTGGATGCGCATGATAAATCCACTTTGGCCTCCTAGTATCGCTGAGCACTTGGTTACCTTCGTCGGCAGTCTACCAGGAAAGTGCTTGGCATTAGAACTTCATCTATTATAAGCCACCCTTGTATCCAGGTTTTAGTCAACCAACCAAGCCAACTGTAAGAGCTCACCCCAGCTGCTTGAGCTAAGGCATTGAATCGGAATCTCTGCTTAATGCACCATGTCCCTGAATTGGGCCTGATCTGACACTATATTTTCCTTCCACTCTGATACAACATCCCAGAACTATAATACATAAAAGGGAATGCTGGGAAATGTAGTTCTAGCTTAACTAAGTTGACAGTACAAAGCATTGCAGACACCATATCTTACTGTACCATATTGCCTCTCTTAGTTTCTAAACAAAATATCCCCTGACGAGAGATGTGTGTCTTTTTAGAGCTATGGGAGGTAAATGTAATAAACATTCTCTCCCCGGGCTGAGACCCAAAATCACTCTCTCTTAAGCCTCCAGGTCACACTCATCCTCTATTGAGCCTGTCTGTCTCTGTAGCAATCGTAGCTACCCTCAGCAGTTGGCACGCATCATCCCACCTAATCCCGTCAACCTCAGGATGAAGGGATTGTTGTCCCCATTTTACAGATGTGGAAACTAAAGCCAACAGGGCAAGGTTGTGCAAATGGCAAGGGATGGAAGTGGAATTCAGATGCAGTCCCCCACTTCTGCAGCCAGGCCTTACTGCAGAGGCTTTCTCCCGCTGTCTTTCACCCACTTGGGTTAAAACCTGTACCGGGTTATTATGATGGATTAGGTATGGAATCTCAGAGCCACTGACTGACCTTGCTAGATGGGGTCCCGAAGAGCACTTCGGAGTGAAGGAAATCGAAGCCCCAAAGTGTGAGGCAATTTGTCCAAGTCAACCCAGTGGGTCATTATCAGGGCTTGGGCCAGAAGGCAACAGCCAGAGGTGTACCTAAGGGGACCAGGCCTGGAAGGTTAAGTGAGCTTGCCAGTCTAAACAAGCCTGGGGCTGGGTCCACGGCAACCTGAGACCAAAACGGTGCCTGCTCAGGAAGCCACATACTTCTTATCATGCTGCTGGTCCCAGGAGCCGGGGGCAGCTGGCCAGTGTGGCTCGAACCAGCCTTGTCAACTGCCCGCCTCCTTAGCCCCACAAACTCCGAGAGAGCCCCTTTTTGCTGAGACTCAGCTGCCACCTGGGTTTCTCTGGCCTCCTCTGGTGCAAAGGGAGTGGGGCTCTCTCTTCTCTGTGAGTTCCAGGAGCTGGACAAGGAGGGCCGTGACCTATTCCTGGAGGACTGGCCGGATCTGTGTGCTCGAATCAAAAGACACAAGCAATATGGTCTCACTCTGAGCTCAGCCAGGCCCAGCGAGTATGAAGATTCCTGTGGGGGTGCCAGCAGCTCCATGTGAGGGGGGATGTTCTCTAGAGTTTCCAGAAAAAGTGTGATTTCCTTGATGTGTGGGCCCCTCAACTCCCCATCAGCACCCAGAGCCTGAGGACAGAGCAGGCGCTGGATAAGGAAAGCTGGGACTGGACTCCTGCACCCACTCAACAAATATCCCTGAGCACCCGCCATGGGCTGGCGCTGCTGGAGGGGCAGGGCAATGCCAAGGGCAAACAAACAAGAATAGCTTGCCCTGGAGTCTAGAGCAGAAAGGGGGCAATTAAATAGAGATCATAAATAGCCGATTATGTTGTGTGGCAAAGGTAAAAGGCGACAAGGAAAAAGGAAAAGGTAGGGCGGAGCAGGAGTGAGGGGCAAGAAGGCAAGATGCGGAATTACAGGGGTGGTGAGGAAGGGCCTCAGAAGTTGAAATTTGAGCAAAGATTTGCAGGAGGTGAGGGAGTCATTCTTGTGTATGTCTGGGGATGAGCATGCCAGGCAGAGGGAGCAGCCAGTGCAAAGGCCCTGGGGCAGGAGTGCTGGCATGCTCCAGGAACAGTGGCTGGAGAGATGGATGGGAGGGGTGGAGGCAGATTGTGTTGGCTTTTCAGCCGGTCGTAGAAACCTGCCTTTTATCCTCATTGCAAGCAGAGGAGCAGTAGTATAACTACATTACATAGCGAGGCAGCTTGTTTGTGGGGTGCCTTGGGCTGCTGCACAGAGAACAGATTGCAGGGGAGCCAGGGAGGGGGCTGTGGTAGTAACAGGTGATGATGACAGAGGCTCAGACCAGGATGGTTTTGAGCTGGAGGGTGGGGCTGAGCGGCCATTAGATTTATGAAGATATTTTATTTAAAAAATATATATTTTATTGATTTTTTACAGAGAAGAGGAGAGAGGGATAGGAAGCTAGAAACATCGATGAGAGTCATCGAACAGCTGCCTCCTGCTCGCCTTCTACTGGGGATGCGCCCTCAACCAAGGTACATGCCCTTGCCCGGAATCGAACCCGGGACCTTTCAGTCCACAGGCTGACACTCTATCCACTGAGCCAAACTGGTTTCGGCAGATTTGTGAAGATATTTTAAAGAGTTAGGGGTGGGACCTGAGAGGAAGAGAGGGTCCAAGATGACCCGCAGCCCCTGGGGTACTGGGTGGGTGGATATACAGTAGAACTTCCTGCCTGGCACTGCCACTGACTGGGCAAGTGAGTTACTTAAGTCTCTGTGCCTCAGTTTCCTCAGTTGTAAATTGGAGAGGATAATATTCTCAACCTCCTAAGGTTATTGTGAGATCTGAGCGGACAGAGTAAGCACTCAGTAAACATTAGCAGTCATTCTTGTTGCTCTTACTATTGGAGCAGAACCTAGACGAAGTGTCGGCAGACTACAGCCTGGGGTCTGACTTGTGAAGAAAGAATGATGGGGGCGGGGGGAGGGGAGCAAAGTGACATCCATCCTTTGCATGCCTTCTTCAGGGACTTTCCGGTTATCAGGGCAGAGCTGAACCATTGCAACTGTATGATTGCAAAGCCAAAAACAGTCACTGCCTGGCCCTTTGCAGAAAGTTTGCTGAGCTCTGCTCTCGACCAAATTGCCCCAATTCAGGGCGTGTTTTAGCAAAGACTTCTCATGCTTTTCTGAGGTGGAGGTCAGCTTGATCCTGCACCAGGGCGGGGGGGGTGGGGGGTGTGTGTGTGTGTGCAGAGGAGACCTCTGTGTCTCCCTGCCATCCCAGACACTCTGACACCGCCTTCCCCGGGCCCCTGCCTCAGGCTGATGCCAGCTCTGGGAGAGCTGTCGGGGCTGCTGTTGTTTTCGTAATCGCATGCCCATCACAGCACTTGGGCGACGCGATGCTATAGAATCACGCGGCTGAGTGAAGGGATTAATAGCTGATGGAGTGCACGGTCCTGGATCTCCCAGCAGCTGAAGCGCCTACCCGCTCCCCATCCCTGCCTCCTGTCACCCTCCCAGGCTCTCTGGGCAAAGCTGTCCATCAACAGCGGATTTGGAAACAAGAGGGACCTGTGTGGGAGGCATCCAGCGGGGTCTGATACAGCTGTGCCCCTCCCTGGCTGTGCGACTCGGGGCCAGGCACCCAGCCTCTCAGGGCCTGGATCCTCACACGTGTAACAGACATGTGGTGTGTGTGCTTGGCCCAGAGTGGAAACTCATTTTCTCAGGGACCTAGGCTGCCTTTGACCCAGCATCAGGCCCTAGTCTCAGCGCTTGGAACATGGTAGGTGCTCAGAAAACACTTGCCGAGCGAAGAAAGGAGTGGAGAGTGGGCACCCGTCACCGTGGTTATGGAGGACAATAATTTTGCTATGAGATTTGCCAGTGTCTCTGCCTCCCTGTGACCAGGTGGTGACCAGCTGGCAGGGCCAGCACCGGTTCCTGGGCACGGGCAGGGCTGTCCCAGCTGCGGGAGGAAGGAAAGGGCCGACCAGGCTGCAGACACGTTTGGATTCTGCGGGAAGGTGGACGAGGGAGGGAGGGAGGGCTGTGGGCAGCTCTGACATACAGAGAGACAGGTGATAGATGAAAAGACAGACGGAGAGATAGATTGGCAGATAAATAAATAGAAGACCCACGAAAAGGCAGGCAGGCAGGCTGCCAGGCAGGCAGATAAATAGGTAAGTGACGGCTGGTGTACTGAGTGTCCAGACCCCTCCCACCCCCTCCCCACCTCCCTCTGAGTCACACTCTTTCAGTGAGATGGCAGAGCCTAGTATTGACTTGGTGCCTGGGGCAAAATTCTGGGGCCAGCAGGACCACCTCCCCTGTGTCTGCCTTCCTGGGCAGATGCTGCTCAAAGGGACAAAGGAAGGTGGAGGGCAGGGATTTGGCTGGAGCGCCAGGACGGGATAGGCGGCTAGACCTCTGCTCCCACTTGCTGACTGAGTGACCTTGAGCATGCCCCTGAGCCTCAGGTCCCCCCCTCATCCCTGCCCTGAGAGCCGGAGGCGGCGTGCCGGGATGTCTCTGAGATGGAGAGGTGCCGGGAAGCTGTGAGGGGTGGTGATGACTCACGGGCGCCCATCTGACACCGCCTGGGAGCTGAGTGACAGGACGCACATCCATGATGAAGTGAAGATGTGGCATAGCTGGCCCGCCCGGAGGAGGAGGGTCTGCCGGCGTGCGTGGGGCAGGAGCTAGACAAGGAAACCTGAACCTGGGATCGATGTCGCAGCCATTGGCATGTCAGCCAGGCTGCCCACCTCGAGGGGGTGGGGGTGAGGGTGAGGCTCAGCTCCCTGGCTTCAGAGCTACGGTGGGCTGGGCCACTGGGTGCAGGGCACAGGGCACCCATTGCTATCCCCAAATCAGCCTCGGAGAGACCGGGGCAGCGGTAGGAGCCTTTAGGGGGCTGCTGGCATTGCTTTGGCTCCACTGAAGCCCAGCCTGGAGGCAGTTCCCAGAGCATCTCGGCTCCTTCTCTCTCCTGCAGTCCAGCTGGCCACAGTCTCCCTCCTGGACAGCCCCTCCCCAGCATCTGTGAAAGGAAGGGGGAGGGGAGGCAGTATTGGTGCAGCTCCCATAGAACCTATCTCCGAAAATGGGATGGGTACGAGCAGGATCTAAGCCGTATTGCTTGGGCTGGAACACTGGCTCTGCTCTGAATGGCTGTGTCCCCTTCACTGGGACCTTAACCTCTCTGTGTCTGCTTCCAAGGGTTGTCATAGGGATTATGGAAAGCTTACTGTGTGTGCATGCAAGTATTAGCTGTACAGCGTTCTCTCCCTTTGGACTTTCCCCCAACCCCATAAGGTGGGTCCTGTCATGTCCGCCACGTTATAGATGAAGAAAGCAAGGCCCCAGCAGAGACATGGCTCACCAAAACCATAGAGCTGAGGAAGGGGCTGCAGGGGCGTATGCCCGGCCTATGTCATGCGCAGCCCGTGCCCTCTCTGCTGCCCATAACTAAGGAGGCAGAGAGGAGGAGGAGGAAATGAGAGATGTTCGGAGGCTCCCCAATTCATCCCCTTGTCCCCAAAGTCTCTTTTCTGAGTCAGTCTAGTGGCACTTCCCAAACTCACGCTGACAGCCCTGTCTCTTGATCTCCTGCTGGGCCAGCTGGGCAGGGAGCAGCCCTCCTCCTCGCCTCCCAGACTGTCAGGTCCACTGAGGCTCAGAGCCAGAAAGCAGCTGGCAAGGGGCTGCCCCAAACACCGCTGAGGGGAGCCTCTGCTCTGCTTTAGACAGGCTCCTCCAGGCTCAGGGGCCAGGATGACAGTCCCAGATTATGGACGGTGGGACCTGAGGGGAGGGTGATGGCCGGTGAGTGGGCAGCCCTTGGACCCACAGACAAATCTCCATGGGAAAGTCTCTAAGAATAGGCCAAAAGGGAAGGGACTATAAGAATGGAACTTACAGATGCTGCCGGTTTAGGGTGAGAGGCAAAACAGATGTGGAGAGCTCAGTGCCCTTCACTGTACCAGGATTTCAACCACAGACTCCCCAGAACTGAGAGCTGGGAGTGGGAGTTAAGGATTGCTTGGTACACTTGCTTCGTTTCCAGGTGGGGAAATGGAGGCTTGGAGATACACAAGTTACCAAAAGCAACACAGCACACTCACATGACTGAGCCAGACCTAGAGCCTATGTTTCTAGAGTCACTGACCACTGTGCCTTCAGAGAACTTTGCAATTCCCGCCAGAGTCAGGTCTCTGTGCATCCAGCTCCCCTGCTCCCATCTCTACCCCGCCATTTATTGAGCAATTACTATATGCCGGGCACTCTTTCGAATGCTTTACAAGTATGAACTTATTTCATCTCACCTCTGAGGAAGCTGTCAATAGCCATATCCTCGTTTCACACACGAGGAAATGGAGTCACAGGATAATTTGCCCAAAGTCGTCCTGCTGGGAAATGGCAGCATTAGGGTTTGGACCCAGATCCTTGGGCTTCAGAGTCCCAAGTGTCTCACAGCTTAGAAAAACACAGCATCATGGGAGCCAGAGCCCACTGCCCACAAGTCATCTTTCCCTCATAGTCTAATGGCATTGGTGTGCCACTGAATCTCATAAAAATTTTCATAAAAATCTTTACCATGTCAGAAGTAGACTAGATTTGAAGTGATCTCGTGAAATAAGATACAGGGAAATGGTATGAGTCTGTGGGGAAATCCTACAGCTAAGGGGGAAAGATCAGAGCAAAGAGGCGTGGAGAGGACGATTGTCTGGTGTCTGGCTTGGGACAGGAGGCAGGACAAGGCATTCTGGGGGAACTTGATTTAAGAAGTGTTCTCTCTAAAGACCCTCCCAGCTCTGACCTCTGAGTAACTCTAGATAATTTCTTTATTTCCTGACAGATTTGCATGCAAATGGCCCCCATAAGAATTCCCTGACTTTTCCACAGGCATCTGCTCTCAGGTGCGTTTCTCCCACCCACCCTGGAGCCATTGGGAAGGTCTTCCTTAGGAATAATGAAGAGCCGTAGCTCCCATCCGAATTAAGAATCCTTGGTGTCTTTTCCTGAATGCCAGGCTAACCCAGAACATGATCCCAGGCTCAGATTTGCCTTCATGCATTGGGGCGTGTGCAGGCCTGTCCACAATGCCATTGGTGATGTCATTAAGCTGCTGCCTCGCAACCTGAACTGTGGAGGGAAGAGAATGCGCTGCTTCCTCCACCCAACCTGAGCCTGCAGGCAAGGAGGAGCCTCTCACGTCGGGCAGAGCCTTCGTGGGGCACGATGAGAGGAGGAACAAAGGTCACGTGCAGCAGCGTGCACCCCTCAGCTCAACTCACCCCATGACCTGGCTGAGAGGGTCAGCCCCCTCAGGGGAGCGGGAAATCGGGGTCACTAGCCTTCCTCTGTGGTCCAGTATCTGAGTGCAGCTTGAGATGCATCTCTTCCCAGTCTGTTTGCACATTCACCCAATTCACTCACCATTCATTCATTCACTCAATAATTTAACATTTACTGGGCCTCTGATGAGTGTCATACTCGAGGATGGTGGCTGGCCTCTTAGGATCTTGGGATCTGGTTTAAAACAAAAAAGGGTAGGGAGAGAAGGGCATGGAGTCTAGATTCAAATGGATCTGGGTTCAAGTCCTGGCTCTTGCACTAATGTACTGCTTCGTCCTTCAGATCCTCTATGTCCTCAATAGGTAAAGTCATATCGGCCTTCTGGCTGTGAGAACCTCCTCGCTCTGGTGCCTGGCATTGAATAAAAGTTAATCCCCTTTCACCACTCTTTCCACCCTTGTCTTTACCCTCTCTCACCTGTCAGGACTTTTGCAAATATGTCTCCCAAGATTCTTCTCCTCTTCCATATGGTAGTGTAGTTGTTACGAAGAGCTGGACTACGTTTCCCAGGTCCCTTTGCAACTCAGTAGGCCAGGTGACTGAGTCCGGACTAGTGAATGATGGGTAAAGGTGATGCACACTGTGTCCCGTCTTGGCGGACAAACACGTCCTGTGTCTCCATTCTCTTGATCTCCCTATTTTGGATGTGACTTTGGGAGCTCTACATTGAAGATGAGGTACTTCACCCTCAGCCACGGGTTAATCTTTATGCAGGAGAGAAAGAAACGTTTACTTTAAGCCATTGAGGTCTGAGGGGACATGGTGGTTCCACTGCACATTATGGTAACATTATTCTTGTGCATTGTGTGTCCCCACCACCTAGAGCCATGGTCGGCAAACTCATTAGTCGACAGAGCCACACATCAACAGTATGACGATTGAAATTTCTTTTGAGAGCCAAGTTTTTTAAACTTAAACTTCTTCTAACACCACTTCTTCAAAATAGACTCACTCAGGCCGTAGTATTTTGTGGAAGAGCCACACTCAAGGGGCCAAAGAGCCTCACATGGCTCAAGAGCAGCAGTTTGCCGACCACAGACCTAGAGCATAAACCCGAGGAGGGCAGAGGCAACATCTCACTTGCTATCCATTGTACCCCACCCTAACTGGACACCCGGCCAGGGGAACATTCAATAAACCCCTGGTGAATAGACTAGTGTGTGGATCTGTCTTTCTTTGCTGGGTTATCTGGATCATGCTTTATCCTCGGGCTTAACTTTGATGGCTCGGTTGTCATGCTCAGCAGGGTGGTTGTTATGGACAGTGTTTTATTCTCCCAAATTCATACGTTGAAACCCTGCCTCACAACGTGATGGTGCCAGGCGGTGTAGTTTTGGGGAGGCATTTAGGATTAGATGAGGTCACCAGGGTGAAGCCCCCGTTCATGGGATTAGTGCCCCTCTAAGAACCACGGGAAGGCTTGCTTCCCCTCTGCTCTCTCCCTGTGAGGACAGAATGGGAAGTCACCAGTCTGCAGCCAGAAGAGGGTCCTCACCATGGAGGCCAACCATGCCAGCATCCTTGCCTCAGACTCCCAGCCTCCAGAACGGCGGGGAATAGGTCTGAGCTGTCTATAAGGCGCCTGGTCTATGCCACTTGGTTGCAGCAGCCAGAAGAGAGTAATACACGGTGAAGCTGAAATGCAAACATGCCTGCCTCCCTGGAGAGGTGGGAGCGGGAGAGTCCAGCTTCCATGTCCTTTCTTTTCGCTGGCCTGCTTTTAATGACTGATGTTTTTTAGGTCTTTTCCCCCCTTTTAGGTAGAGGCGGGTTAGGCGGGTGGCAGCTTCATTCTAGTCAGAAGCTAAAAGGCTCGTTGATTTTTTTCTGATATCCTTTGAATGGGCCCCTTCTCCACAGACAGCTCCTCGCAGCTGTTAGGACTTCAAATTCCTCGCGCATTGAGGTGGGCAGAGAAAGGATATGAAAGGCTCTTTGGCGGACACAAAAGAGGGGGGGAACGGGATAAAAAAACGACAATGTAGTTAATACATAAAATGGTGAAATTTCTGGCTCCCTGTATCCTTAATCTGTCTAAAGTGGCTTTGATCTCTCCTGCTTTAATTAACTTGTAATTATAACATGATGGTTTCTGCAGTGGGCAGGGCCTGGGAGCCGGGCCCTGCAAGCGCTCAGCCTCTGAGTGGTATCAGAAAGCAGGGTTTGCAGCATCGGCCTCTTAGAGATGTCACACACACACACACACACACACACACACACACACACACGCACCAGGCTTCCCCATCACAGGCTGTCATGGGTTGGTAACTATGTCTGAGTTGCTGGTTATCTGGGCAGGGTCTCCTAAGAGTAAACTTGGTAGGAAACAGACGGTATCATTTAGGAACATCGTTGCATTCTCATGACCATCCTGGCAGAATGGGTATAATTAGTCCCATTTTCTGGATGAGGACACTGAGGCCTCTTGCCTAAGGCCCCGCAGTTAGAAGGCTGTTGTAATAGAGCGGCTTGTTGGTCTCAACTCTTCACCCTTGGCCCCCCTTGCCATGGCCTCATTGTGAGAGAGCGGACTTCACTCTTGACTCTCGGTTTGGCTATGAAAGTTGTTTTGGTCGATGGCATGTTGATGAGAATGACAAGATTGGTTCAGGCTCACCTGTGGCTGGACTAGAGGAGGAGGGCTAGAGGCGGGTGGAGCAGAGTCAGCCCTGTGGTGGTCAACCAAGGTCAGCCGACACCCAGCAGACCTGTGAGTGCGTGAGGGGTAATAGATAATTTTGCTGTAAGTCCCTGAATTTTGAGGCAGCAGCAGTTAACCAATATATTGGTGGGATAGAGGTTCAAGCCTGGGCCCAGAGGTCCCTCTGTCTCTAAGGCCCATGTGTTTTGCTTTCCCCAGTGCCATGTGCCCCAGAACTGAGGGTTCTCCAGGCTGTCAGGCCAGCATTTCTCAGACTGGTGAGGGTAAGGGAGGGAAGGGTAAGCTTCAGAGCTCTGCCCCTGCCACCTTGCCTCACCCAGAGCTGCCTTGCTTCCATCTGTCTTATAGTGGCCTGTTCTGTAATATTGCATTGAAAGAATGTGTTCTGCTGCTTAAACCATACTTGAAAACCAGGTATCTACTCCAATCTTCTCATTTTAAAAGTGAGGAAACAGAGACTCTAGGAGGGCCCATGGCTTAGCCAAGACCACAGCTGGTTAGGGGCAGAACCAAGACTATATCCCAAGCTCTCCAGGCCCCTTAGTGAGAAATGGTTTCTGTGCATCTCTTTTGCCCAAGTGTTTTATTTACTTCAAGTTTCCTAGTTTCTCTTCCTTCACCAGGCCTCTACCTCTTGCCCACTCACTCATTCCATCTCTGTCTTATCAGTTCACTCACTCATTCTGTCAATCATGCATGTAACCACTCATCCAGGCTCTTCCTGGCACACCTACACCCCATGTTGGGCAGTGGGCACAATATCAAGCCTAGAAGCCAAGCTAGGATTTCCAGGGGCAGGATCTCAGTTGCATTGTGGGAGGAAGAGAGGAAAAGGGCCCATCCCACCAGGCCTGGACCAGACAGGTGTTTGTTCCTCAGGTGTGGTCAGCCCAAGCCAGGTGGGTGAGAGGACAGGGGCACAGAGAGCAATTTTGGGAGCAGGAAATGAGTACTATGCAAATGAGATGCAAATATCTGCAAATCACAGATCTTCAGGTTCTATCCTAAGCTATACCAATATTGCATGTCCCCCAACTCTCAGGCCCACCTTGGAAGGGAAGGTAACATTGTGTTGGAGCAGTTGTACTCAGTACAGATAAAATTAGGGGTGCGTTATGAGCCGGGCAGAATGGGGTGCAAGAGGAAGCAACAGCATGACTGATCATTGTGAGATGGGGAGGTTTCTTGGTGGAGATAAGGTTTGAGAGGAAAATCTGAATCTGAATATCAGCCACTGAGTAGGGAGAGGTACAACCATCAACCATCAGTTTGCACACTGTGTGTGCAAACGTGTGAGGGCAGGAGCTGAGCGAGCGATCAGGTGGCTCTGGGATTTAGGCTGCACACATGTAGGAGCCGGAGAGAGAAGTCTGGGAAGGTAAGGAGGACTGGTCCAAAGGCATTTGGTCTAGAGCTGGAGTAGGAAACGCAAATGCCTCCGGGGGCTGGTATTAATGAGAGAAACTGGCTATTGTTTGCATTTTAAATGCATGGAAACATGCATCCCTTCCACCAAGAAACATGTTCTCCTTATTTCCCTTGAATCCTGGGGTCCTCAAGGTCTACCTTTTGTCTTGCCAGCTTTGACAGAGACCTGTACAGAGAAATGTCTCTAAAACAAGAAAACCGAGAGCCTCAGGCAGATGGTGGCTGGTGTCAGGCTCAGCGTTGGGGAAACGGGGGACGACTGTGGTCAAAGCACGGGACTGCACATGCCAGTGGAACGGGGCAGCCGCTTCTCAGGCTCCCACGGTCAGTATCACAAGGGAAGGCAGGGCCCAGGATCTTCTGATTTTTCAAAAGGAGGATTTCTAAGTGAAGGCTTCTGATATTTAAATGTTGGTTCAAACTCCTTTTTTTTGTTGTTTTTTTCCTTTTAAACACCCTGTGTGAACAAAAAGAAAAAAGGAAAAGAAGAACAATGACAAAGAGAAGTCTGGGGACCATGAGCCGCCAGTTGGGGCCTCTGTGGCGGAGGAAGGATGAAGAAAGGAGAGAAGACTGGAGAAGGGAGGTCTGTTTCATGGTGGCTGCCGTTGTCCCAACGAGAGAGCCGTGGCATGGCTGCGAGAATTACAAGGAGGAAATGAGTGGGAGACACACGTATGAGTTATGGACTGCCAGAGTATAACAACCACAAAACCTCAGTGGCATACTATTGTAAACATGGATGTTTGCTCCAGGTCAGCTGTGTGCTTCTGCTGAAACAGTGGGCCTGGGTGGGGTACACTCTGGGGTTTGATCAGCTGCAGGTCAATTAGGTGTCTTTGCTGATCTTGGCTGGGCTCTCTCACACATGACTGGCACCTGGCTGAGACAACTGAGTTGGGCCCCATTCATCCCTCCAGCAACTGGATCAGGAGCGTTGTTAGGAAAGGTAAAAAAGTAAAGAGAAGACCCCAAATGCATAAGACTCTGAGACAGAGGCTTCAGACTGTTGTATCAGCATTTCCACTGCGATTGGTCAAGCAAGTCATGGGCCACGTCCAGATTTAAGAAGGAAATAGGTTCCTTCTGGTGGGCAGAGCTATAGTCACCTTGCAAAGGGCGCGGACATACGGATGGGTGGAGAAGTAGGGCTATTTTTGCAATTAATGTACAGTTTTGGGTAAGCCACCTGCTCTGCCTGGACCTGTTTTGTCATCTCTAAAAGGAGAAGGTTGCAGGAGATGATTCTGCCAGTTCAGTCCACCTCATGTCAGGTCTCCAGGGCCCGGCTGGGTTCTAGCTGATCACAGTGAGAAGGGTTTTATTCCTGTCCCTCCTCTGCTGGGCCCAGGAAGTGCCTGCCCTGGGGTCCCAGGCATCAGTCATCAGGGATCGAAAGCTCTTCACCTCCCTT
Organism: Pipistrellus kuhlii; assembly: GCF_014108245.1. Lineage (NCBI taxonomy): Eukaryota > Metazoa > Chordata > Mammalia > Chiroptera > Vespertilionidae > Pipistrellus > Pipistrellus kuhlii. The sequence continues at coordinate 186,590,633 of NW_023425515.1, read as the reverse complement.
CCCTAATGGGCTCCCTGATGGTGTGCGGCTGCACCAGTCATGGGGAGAGATGCATTAGCCCCTCTGTATCCCCAAGGGGTGTTCATCCCTAATGGATGGAAGGACCATGTTGACCCAGTCTCATTATTTGATATATTAATGAGGCTTTTATGGCTGGCACCTTGCTGAGGAGGGTGACACAAAAGATAGGACCATGTCACAGGTCTAGTTTCCATGAATTGAAATCTTCAGAAACCTGCTTGCAAGGAATTTGTCCCATCCATCCATCTATCCATCCATCCATCCATCCACCCATCCACAGTCTTTTAATACCTCCTATGTGCCAGGACAGACAGATAATACAGTGATGATTAAAACTCTGTTGTAGCCCTCAAGGGCAAAGCAGACAAGTAAACAGACATTTTGAGTGTTGGATGCAGGTGAGCTTGGAGAAAGGACCCAAGAGGGAACCGTATTCAGGCTGAGCATCGAGGGGAAAGATGTGGCTGCCTCTTTGAAGGGTTGAAGGCCCAACCCACTGTCCTGATGGTGGGGCCCAAACTGCCTTCCACCCTTTAAAGCACATGTGTCAAACACAAGGCCCGCGGGCCAAATCCGTCCCGCCAGGCCTTGCAATGTGGCCCGCACAGCGATGTCATCACTGCACTCCGCTGCGTTTCCATCACAATGACAGTTTATGACTGTTCAGTAAACTATTCGGCCCGCGATTTAGGCTGGATTTTAGATTTTGGCCCCTTCTCTGATTGAGTTCGACACCCCTACTTTAAAGGATGAAGGGTAACCCCCAGCCAGGGTGAGGATCAGAGCCTTGCTCTGTGTGCACCTGCCTTTAAGAAGCTGACCCTCGAGAGTCTGTGTGAGAGAGCACCATGGTGATGAGAGGGGTGTGTACACACGAGACCCCCTGTGCTGACTCCTTGTGCTACCTGCCCCCCTTGTGCTGTCTGAAGCACCTGATAAGATGCAAACAAACATCCTAGACTCTCTTGCTTTGTGTGTATCCCTGAGAAAGGTGCTGGCGGATAGCGGGGTGAGTCACCCACATCAGCATTCCAGAGGGCTTTTCCCTGAGAGTCACTGGTCCAATGGAGAGATCCAGGTAAGAGGCTGTGTGGACAAATCTCTGGCTCTGGGCTCTATCCACCATCCAACTTCCTATCAGGGCGAGGGGAGGCGGGGCCAGGAAGGACCATATAAATGAAAGACCTTCTTCCTCAGCAGGACAGGGCCTACCCAGATTCCCACATAGATGCTTAACCACCTTTTGCAGCTATAGAGGGATATATAGGTACTCACAATTGGACATGTGATTTTAGGGAGACCCCTAAAGTCTCTGGATAAGAACCCCAACTTTAGCCCAAACCGGTTTGTCTCAGTGGATAGAGTGTCCGCCTGTGGACCGAAGGGTCCTGGGTTTGATTCCGGTCAAGGGCATGTACCTTGGTGGCGGGCACATCCTCAATGGGGGGTGTGCAGGAGGCAGCTGGTCGATATTTCTCTCTCATTGATGTTCCTGACTCTATCCCTCTCCCTTCCTCTTTGAAAAAAAATCAATCAATATATATATATAGTTTTAAAAAGAACCCAACTTTAGGACATAGGTTATTTCTCTGTAATTAGTCTTCCAGCTCAAATCAAAATTCCTGGTATCATTAGAGAGAGCTGGTACCCAGCCCCCGCCATGATGGGAGGGGGTTTGGAGACACTGCCTCAAAGTTACAACGGCGGTTCTCTGCTTTGAGGGGTGTAACCACCCAGGAGACGAAGGGAAGCGGCCTCTCCTATCCTCAGATCCAGGAGATGCCGGGCAAGAGGCCGATTTCACACCCAACGTGTGGCTCCTACCGTGGAAAACCTCGGTATCGATTCATCACTTATTGTTTCCCCAGTTCCAGAGATGGATTGTGCAGATATGTAAAATAAGTGTAACAAATAAAGGAAATACATTTAAAATGTACAAGAATTGGCCCATTTTGCCATATTTCACCTCAATTTTATATGCTGTCAAATATACTTGAAATACATGTGCGCTAAGCATGACAAATATATAGAAACTAAAGCTCTATTATTTTGCTGTAATGGACCAGGGGAATAGCGCTGGAATAATATTCTTCTGACTGCAATAAAGGCTTTTCTCTGAAGCTGTCTTAATGCTGTGAACAACACCCTGCGCTCTCTCCAGGGCTTCCTCCTTTGAATTACTTCCCCTCTTCCAGGCCTTCCGCTGTGATGAGTTTGGCAACCACCTGGTGGGTGGTGGGACCCTGCCTGTGATGCAGCAGGGTGAGGGTATGTGGAGAGGATGAGTGGGCGTGAGGTGCTCACCGGGCAACACAGTGCCTGTGTGGCAGGCACGCCCTGCCCCCTGCCCGCCCCCCCAACAGACACACCTCATCTATCAGCATTTCCACTCAGCAGCAGGCCTCGAAAGCACTCTCAGCTTGAGAGGCTGGCTTTGAGTCACTGGAGGATGGCAGCTCCAGGCAGGGAAGGGGTCGGAGGCCTCAGGGGATTGGCGTCTGCATCAGACAGGTCAGAGCTATGCTCTGCAATTCCTTGGCTGTGTGCTTTTGGAAGGTCACATGACCTCTCTGAGGCTCACTTTCTTTGGCTATAAAAGGAGTATCAATTCCAGCCTTCTAGGATTGTGGCCACCCCATTGTGCAGTTCCGGGGAGCTGCTGACGTTGTGCTCTGGGTAGATGGTGCTCCCTGAAGTGGCAGATCAGGGGTTTGAATCTAAGCCTGGTTCCAACGTCCTCTCTTTAAACCACCCTGCAAATTCAACATTCTGGAATGAGTTGTGCCTGGCTCCGTTATCTTGGGGAAGTCGCTTAATGTCTGCCTCACGTCCCAGTCCATGGGAGAGGGATGATAACAGAGCAGACTGCAGAGGGTGCTGTGAGGATTAAGTCTGAGCCTTTATTGGTCAGTGTCTGGTGAGTGACAGGTGTTCAGAGTGTTAGTTTCCATGGTGCAATGGATAGACAGAGCGAGCGAATGGCCGTCAGGAGGCCGGGAGCAGCAGTTAGAAGCTGTGCACCAGCCGCACCCACAGCAATGCGGGTTGATTGCAAAACTGCTGGGATGGAAGTTCCTTTAAGTGCATTAACAATGCACACGTGCAAACCAGCGATAGGCATTTCACAAAGAAACGTACAACTGGAAGGACGCACATCAAGCAAACCAGAGTGCTGCCTGCGGGAGGGGAGAGATGGAGTGGGAACTGAGGATAAAAGGGGACGTGTAGATAAATCAGAATGGGATGCGACAAAACCTCGTGTTGCTACAAGTCTCTGGACAGCGCTCTTTACTGGAATCGAGTTAGGGCTCCCTTGGGACTGAGTGCCATGGAGTTTCAGAGCGGGGGGTACATCAGAAAACATCCAGCACACCCACCTCCCAGACAACAGGAGAGTGGATGACATGGCCTGTGAGCACATCCTATGTAATAAAGATGTAATGTGCAAATGGTTGTTACACCCTGAAGCATAACGACCGACCGCATAACGACTGGATCATGGGTCAGCAGGAGGGTGGGGCAGTCAGCTATAAGCAGAGGACTTGGAGAGCTACAGGAGTGGGCAGAGCAGCAAGCTATGAGGGAGGGTCTAAGGGTGGAGAGATCTACGGGAGGGTGGGGCAGTGGGTGGAGAGCTACAGTGAGCTACTGGCTACAAGTGGGCAGCGGAGAGCTACAGGAGGGGGCAGGACAGCAAGCTATGAAGGGGACAAGGGGAGGGGAGGCAGGGGGAGCTACGGGAGGGCAGAGAGCTACCGGAGGGCGGCAATGAGCTATTGGCAAGCTACTGGTGCATGGATTTGTGCGCAGGGCTACTGGTCTTTAATAAGAAGGGTTTGGAGGGCATCAGGGAAAGGGGGCGGGGTCCTGCAGTGAGGTGAGTGCAGCTGTGAGAGAGGAGGTGTGAGGGACAGAGAGTTCCACCAGAGAGACTCTGCTCCCCTAGGACTTGTCTTTCTTGTCCACTACCTGTTTCCCCACTCAGACACAGCTCTGTGAAAGCAGGGCCTTGAGCTGTCCTGCTGACGCCTAGCATGTGCTCTAGGCACATTAGTTGAATATATGAACACACTTGTGAGGCAAGCATTTTCACCCCCATTTTAGAGGTGAGCAAGCTGGAGATACTAAAGCTGTACTTATGTGTCAAGTTCTCAAGGATAAACCTTCCTACCATGGTCCAGAAATCATTATATTTCAAAGTTTACCTGCCTAGGCAGTGGTGGTGGCAGCCCAATTTTTAGGACCTGGCTGTATGGATTGCGGCAAAGGAAAAACAACCTTTACTGAACATTTGAGCACCATTTTAGGGACATGACCTGCGTTGGAGAGGCAGACCACTGTTGTAGCTATGTGCGTGGGCACTGGGCTCAGACTGCCAGGTTTGAGGTTCGGTTCTATCACTTTTGCCAGCTGTTCAACCTTATGCCACTTGTTTAACTTCTCTGAGTTTCCATTCCCCTATCTGTGGAAGGTTGGCTTTGTTGCAGATGATTGTCTCTAATATTTTAGTCTGCTCTCTGTCTTCCTCCCTCCCTCCTTTCTTTCTCTTCTTTTGTAAAGAGTTGGTGAGTTTTAGCTGGACACATGGTCACTAGGGAAAGACTACATTTCCCATACTCCTGTGCTGCTAGGTGTGTCCATGTGATTATATTTCGACCAATAAGATTTAAGAGGAGATTATGGGACCCACTTCCAGATCATACCCTTGAAAGAATAGGGAATATCCTTTACTTGCCTGCCCCACTCAGCCTGCTGGTGAGAAGGCTGGCCCGGGAGATGGAAACCACATGTGCCATAACCTTGAAGGAAGCTCTGACCCTGACATTGTGGAGCTGCCTTAGGAGCCCTGGATCCACTGTTCTCCAAGAGAGAAATTCCATCGCGCTTAAAGCTTTTGTTCTTTTGACCTTGGCTACGGCAGCTGAGTCTGTATCTTAACTAAAACCAGTTTTGGCACCAGAGTGGGGCACTGTTATAAATTCAGTTAAAAAAGAAAAGAAATGATGTTGTGAAAATGGTGCGTCAAAGTGAGGGATCACGAACCCAGCTGGTGACACCTGTCACAGCCTCGGTCCTCTTCCCTCTCCCATGCACTCTGACTCCTCTGGTGGGGGCAGGGGGAGTGGAGAATGTTCTGGCAGGACCAGGGGGAACTAGGACCTGCGCTTGAGCACCACATGGCCTGCATGTAAATGCCATGTATGATTGTGTGACCTTAGGCAGGTCACTTCTCTCCGTGGGCCAGTCTCCTCAGCTGGAATAGCAATGCCTCCCTCAAGTCTAGATAACAAAAGAACACAAAATGCTTCCAACGGTGACTGGCACAGAGCAAGTGCTAAATCAATGCCAGTTACTGTGTTAAGGTGATTCATGGGAAATGCTGACGTCTTTGTGGCTTTGTGCACCATGATTTCTTCCTGACTCCTCCCACAGGCTGCTGTCCCCTGGCAGCCCTTCTCCAGCTGGGTTGTCCAAGTTCTCAAAGGGAAGAAAGAGACGGAGGGTGTTTTGAAGGACCAGACCTGGAAGTCATGGACACCACCTCTGCCAAGTTCTATTGGCCTGAAGTAGTCAATGGCAGCAGGGGGTGCTGGGCAGGGTCACTCAGCCACATCTGAGCTATAATCCTGGTTCGGTCCCCTGTATATTGTGTAATTCTTTACCTGTTTCTCCATCTCTCTGAGGCTTGGTTTCCTCATTATAAGGAGCTAGTGGTACCTGTTTTATTATGATGACATTCATATAGGCAAAGGGAAGTTTGAGAGGCCTGGTGCATGGAGGATGTTTGGAAAATATCACTTTCCTTCCTTTCTTTGTTCACCAGGCTTCCTCTTTCCCCCATCTCCACCTTCCCTCCCTTCCCATCTTCTGTCCTCCTCTCTCCTTCCTTTCCCTGCCGTGAGCAGGGGACAGCTGGTGGTGCCCTGTCCACCATCACTGAACTTGCCCAATTTTAACCAGAGGGATCCGATTGCCAAGGAAAATCCTGAGAGGGAAGATGTTGGCATGGAGGGATGACTGGAGCCACGCCCCCTGATCCCCAGTGTAAATCTCAGAGAAAACCATTAGCGGGCCCTGAAGCTCAGAGACAAATTGCCAGGCAGAAGGATCAATGTTATTTTTTCCACAAGTTGAATTCATAACGGTTTATGGCAAAATCGATCGATGCAAATCTTCATGAATAAAGTGACGGCAGATGCACGTTAGAGAATAAAAAGGGGTGAGGGGCCAGAGAAGCCTCAGCCGGTCAGCGGTGAAGGTGGGGTCCCAGGAGGGAGGCCCGCCCCAGCAGCCCCGGGGGTTTGGTCCCTGCAGTACAAGGTCCTTCCCAGATGGGCCACAACCTCTCTGGACACCCCGGAAGGGCAGGTCCGAGGATGGGGCAGAAGTTCAGAAGAGATGACATGGCCTTGAGGCTTACTTTGAGCTTCATGCTTTATGTCCTCAGTGGATCCTCGAAAGCTCTCTCAGAGGCTCATGCTGTCATAGCCCCCAGTACACAGCTCAAAAAACGGGGGCTCAGCAAGCCTGGCATCACAGGATTAATGATTAGCAAAGTCTGAACTTGGCAGAGGTGGTGTCCATGACTTCCTTCTTTCCTTCCTTCCTTCCTTCCTTCATTTCTAGGTAGTTCCCAAGACTTGACAATTATTAGAACTTACTCTGACACATGCTACAAAATAGATGAACCTTAAAGACATTAAGCTAAGTGAAACAAGCCACCACAAAAGGAAAAACTCTATCTACTCACCCTCCTGTGAGGCTCTTAGAGCAGTCACACTCACAGACACAGAAAGGAGAATCCTGGTCGCCAGGGACCGAGGGCGGAGGCAATGGGGAGTCACTGTTTAATGGGGACAGAGTTTCATTTCTGTAAGATGAAGTTCTGGAGGTGGTGATGGTGATAGTTGCACAACAATGTGAATGTACTTAATGCCATGAACTGTACAGTTAAAACGGTAAATGGTATGTTGTGTATATTTTACCCCAGTTAAAAAATAAGTGAATTAATTTAGAACATTATCCGATTTCCCAAGGAGGCTGCTGTATCCCTTACACAGAATATCATCCAGTCCCTGCCTGTTCTAATGGAACTATTGGTCAAGCTCTACCTACATCCTGCCTCCCCAGCACACCGCAGTCTCTCCAGCTCTCCTGTCTCCATCCTCCCAGTGCTCAGGGTTTCAGAGATCACGTTAACCAGGGTTATAAGGACAGCTAGCCCACGGCAAAGTGTTCTCTCTCTGGAATCTGTTCTGCCTGCACTGTGTGGATCTGGCATGCCCGTGCTGTGAGCTGTGTACTGCTGCTGGCCCCATTCTAAGGAAGAGAACACTGAGGCCCAGGAAGTTACAGAACTTGTTCAAGCTTCCCCAGTTAGTGCACCCAAAGGCAGGGGGAGGGTGTGTATGCTCATTATTACTCTTTTTAAAAAATATATATTTTATTGATTTTTTACAGAGAGGAAGAGAGAGGGATAGAGAGTTAGAAACATCCATGAGAGAGAAACATCAATCAGCTGCCTCCTGCACGCCCTCTACTGGGGATGTGCCCGCATCCTTGATGGGAACCGAACCCGGGACCTTTCACTCCTCAGGCCAACGCTCTATCTACTGAGCCAAACCGGTTTCAGCTCATTATTACTCTTTAAAAAAAATATATATATATTTTATTGATTTTGTACAGAGAGAAAGGGAGAGAAGAGAGCTAGAACCATCGATGAGAGAGAGTCATCAAACAGCTGCCTCTTGCACACCCCCTACCGAGGATATGCCCACAACCAAGGTACATGCCCTTGACAGGAATCAAACCTGGGTCCCTTCAGTCCCCAAGCCGACGCTCTATCCATTGAGCCAAACTGGTCTCTGCTCATTATTACTCTTGATCCAGCGTAGACACAAAGGAGGGGCTCTGTACCTTGGGGGCGGGGCTTGAGTTTGAGTATGCGTGTGGGGGAGGGGATGACCCTTGGGGGCAAAATTGATGGGAGTTTCCAAAATCTTAGTAATCAAGGCAAATCACATTTCAATGCAGTATTTTAAAGTATCAAATTTAAGGTGAAACATCCATGATGAACAAAATACCAAAAATGTAAATCAAAATAAGATCTGCTCCTTCAGGATCCTGCCTCCCATGTCTCCCCTCATCCAGTCCCCTGGGGCCGTCGTTGAGAGGAGCTGGTGCTCTGGCATATTTCTGGGGGTCGCTGACACCATTCTCTTCTGGGACCCCAAAGTCAGCCTCTGCTTAGCAGCCTGTCCCCAGGCCTCCGTAGCTGCATGGCCTTGGGCAAGTTGCTTAATCTCTCTGTACTTCCATTTCCTCCCCTATAAAGGGTACGTCTCATAATAAAAACTCTGTAGTGCAGCCTTGAGGATTAAACCTAACAAAGCGTGGAGGATGCTTAGCACAGCTCCAGATCCTTGGCTCTCGTTGAAATGGTTCATTCAGGAAAACAGAGTTACATGTGAATTTATGTTGGCAGGCGTCAAAAAGCCATCAGCTCTCGCTTTTCCTTTTCTCGTTTCCCCATGGACATTTCGTGACCACACCTGACACCCGGGAATTGGCAGCTGCAGAGGGAAGACAGTGGGGAAGGGGAGAGGGGCTGGTGGGAGGGGGCGGCCAAGCGGTTCTCAGTTTCTCAGAATGAGGCAGCTGACAGCTTCCTGCTTCCGCTTTCCTCTCTCTAGGTCTGGCCTATTGGTCCGTGACTATAGTCGGAGGTGTTCCGGTTCTCCAGATGTGTGCTCTCTATAACCGCACATCTGGAGAACACGGTGCTGGGGGAATGAGCTGTTTGATCCCTCCCTACTTCGAGCAGCACATTCTCATTTGTACATTCACACTCTCTCCGCCTGGGCACTGGGATGGTGACCAGGTGCTGGTCAGTGACGGCTGTGGGGTGAGGTCACTGCGAGCTACAACCAGGGCTGCCCAGGGCTTTGCACCCATAGCCATGGCATGGCCATTCCTAGGGCTGCCTCAGCAGGAGGCTGGGCCTGGGAGAGGCCCAGGTGTGAGTGGGATAGGCAGGTGAGCAGGTGGGGGAAGGGCAGCAACTGGGCCAAGAACAGGCAACTAAGTCTAAGCCGCGCTGGGCAACCTCCTGGCATCTAGGCCTCCACGGTCAGAGCTGTGGCTGCCCCACATTAGACATCGCTCACCATGTCTTGGCACTCGCCCTCGGTGTCTTTGAATGCTTTCCCGATTCCCTAGGGGTGCGCTGCACCTTATGGACATGGAGGACCAAGGGATGGTGCGGGGAGGGGGTAACATCTGCCAAATGAAGGACTGGTACAGCCAGCCTGAGAGACGGGCTTTAGGGCAAAAAACACTTGCCCGTGAGAGAGGTGCGAGGCGGCTCACTGCCATCTCCTGTGTGGTTCCTGGGTCCCAGAACACAGACATCTATGTTCCTGAAAACCAGGTACACCAGGGGGCCCTTTTAAGTTAGCCCAGGACCCTGAAGGGCCACAGCCTTGGGAAGACAACCCTAGTAACCACGAGATACATGTCATGAAAAAAGAATAGTATCTTAGGCTTCTCCATGCCAAGCACCTGGCACAAGGCCTGACAGTGAAGATATTTATTCTCTCACTCATTCACTCACTCACTCATTCATTAATTCACTCATTCATTTAATCATTAATTCATTCATCCATCCATTCATTCATTCAACAAGTACCTGTCTCTACTATACTAATTTGCTAGGGAGTTTGCTAGGGCTGCTGTAAAAAAGTACCACACACCAGGTGGCTTCAAATAGTAGCAATCTACTCTCCCCCAGGTCTGGAGGCTGCAAGTCCTGGATCAAAGTGCCCAGGGCCGCCCTGTTCTCTCGGGGACTCTGGGTGGAGCCCTGCCTTGCCTCTCCCTTGCTTCTGGTGGTGACCGCCGCTCCTGGCCGCTCCTGTCTCCCAGGTCGCGGTGCAATCTCCCCTCTGTCATTGGGTGGTGCCCTCTCTGTGAGTCTAAAGTTCCCTTTTCTTATAAGGACACGGGGCATATTGGGTTAGGGCCCCCCAATCACCTCGACTCAACTTCATTACATTTGGATTTCAGGTCACATCCAGTGGGGCCTGGAAGTAGGACTTCAACATACCTTCTGGAGGGGCTCATGGCAACCCATACCACCTACCATGTGCCAGGCCAGGTGAGAGGCATTGGAAGACAATACCTGTTGAATGGAAGAATTCACTTTTCAACATTCACGTCTCCCCGAACACACACATGCATGCACACACGCACACACACATACGTGCACTCCTAGCTAGAAAATGTTGTCACAGGGCTGAGCTCAGCTAGAATATTCCCCAGACCCCAGGTTTGCTGGGAAGGCCCAGCCACCTCTCCGGCTCACCTGTCTGGCTGAAGGCCCCAGTGGGGCCTCCGCAGTGCATCTGTAAGCATAAAGGAAGCAGCGGACAGAATAAATCTCACTCGGAAATTAATGTAGCCCAGGAAAAAACTACATTTACTCATTTCAACTTCTTGTTGCAAGACACCTAAGTGAATAAATCCCAAATAAATGTAACGGGCATGGAGGGAGAAGCCACGATAAACGCGGTCCCATCGCCCTAAATGAAGACAAAGGCTCCGAGACAATATTAAATTTCATCCCCAAAGGCTCATTTCATCCAGGCCCCGATTTCCACCAAATCGAGTTTTCCAGTGAGCCAGGCCCTGCTGCTCCCCTCCTCCCCCTGCTCCCTCCCCCCGTAGAGGAGTCCCGCCTCCCCTTCCTGCCAGTCTCCTGGCTTTATTCTGGTCCCTGCAGATTCCCTGCTCTGTGGCCCCACATCCAGCTGGACCCCCAGAAATCCCAGGAAAAGGCAACATCCCCAGTTCTCAGACTGTCAGCTTCCCCTGCCACTTCTGCTTGGGCTTCTGAGTCACCCAGGCATCCAGGGACACTTTGACCTGTGGGGTCGGAGACCAGGCCTCAGGTGGGGACTGGAAGGTCCACACTGAGAGGTTTTCTAGCCAAAATGCTTAAGCCAGGTCCACTGGAGGGGGTGGGGGTGGGGTTGAGGGAGTGTGGCAGGACTTCATTCTGTCTTCTGTTTCCTGTTAACCCAAATAACTGCATACCTCACCCTTTCTCTATATCCCGCAGACCTAGTGTCTGACTATCCAGGGAAGAAGGAGGTGGGGAACACAGATAAGGGAGCGGTCAAGGCCTATGACCTTGAGAAGGTCCCAGCTGGTGTCAAGGTCATAGGCCTTGACTACTTCGCCCTCACTGGTCGCCAGTCAGGTGACCTCAGGTGGATTGTTGGTCATGAACATGGATTAGCTGGACTGAGGGCGTCACCCTCTTAGTGACACATCTGAACGGACTGAGCAGGTGGTGAAGGCTTTTCGGAGATCCAATAAGATCCCCAGATGTCTGCCATTGGCCCCACAGTCCTGTCTGTGGGAGAATGCTGCCAATGTCAAGGACTTGGTTACCTGTGCCCAGCCCTTCCCAGATAGGCTGTGGGTGTTGCTCTTGCTCTTGGTGTAATTGCAATGACAATAGCTGCCATGAATTAGCACCTACTCTGTGCCAATGTCTTTCCATAGCCCATTCATTCATTCATTCATTCATTCATTCTCATTTGAAGGTCTTCTATTTTATAGCTTCTACTTTATTTTATTTATTTATTTATTTATTTTTAAAATATGTTTTATTGGTTTTTTACAGAAAGGAAGAGAGAGAGACAGAGAGTTAGAAACATCAATGAGCGAGAGACATCTATCAGCTGCCTCTTGCACACCCACTACTGGGGATGTGCCCGCAACCAAGGTACATGCCCTTGACTGGAATCGAACTCGGGACCTTTCAGTCCACAGGCCGACGCTCTATCCACTGAGCCAAACCGGTCTCAGCTATAGCTTCCACTTTAGTAGTGCTGGCTGTTGGTCTGGTGGCATGAAGTTTACATTCTAGAAGGGAGCAGTATATTCTGTTTTACTCTATTATGTCTCAATGAAGAGAGTTTTATGTTATCATATTATTACAACACTAGAGGCCCAGTGCACAAAATTCACGGACAGGGGGAGAGGAGGTGTCCCTCAGCCCACCCTGTACCCTCTCCAATCTAGGACATCCCTCTCACAATCCAGGACTGCTGGCTCCCAACTGCTCACCTGCCTGCCTTCCTGATTGCCCCTAACTGCTTCCGCCTGCCACCTGATCACCCTCTAACCACTCCCCTGCCAGCCTGATTGATGCCTAACTGCTCTCCTGCCAGCCTGATTGCCCCTAACTGCCCTTCCCTGAAGACCTAGTCACCCCTAATTGCTCTCTCCTGCAGGCATGGTCACCCCTAACTGTCTTTCCCTGCAGGCCTGGTCTCCCCCAACTGCTCTCCCCTTCTGGTCTGATTGCCCACAACTGCCTTCCCTTGCAGGCCTGGTCCCTCCCAACTGCCCTCCCCTGCTGGCCATCTTGTGGCAGCCATCTTGTGTCCATATGGGGGCAGCCATCTTGTGTTGGAGCAATGGTCAATTTGCATATTACTCTTGTATTAGATAGGATATATTTATACAGTTGGCACTTGAACAGGGGGTAGGGTTTTAGGGACATAGGCACCCCATGCAACTGAAATCAACAAAGTATAGATAACCCTCTACGTCTGCTGATTCCCTGCCATGGAGTTGACCCCTTAACAACTTGGGTTTGAACTGCAGGAGTCAACTGAATTGTGACCAATTGAAAAAAAATCCTCGTTAAGTGGATCTGCTGCATAGTTCAAGGGTCAACTGTATTTATTTTATGATATAAGGTTTAATTATATTAAAATTTATTACATAAAGTTCAGAGTAGGTGACATTTATGTTACATTACACTACATATCAGATTATATTCCCAGTTAGTCCTCATAACAACCCACCTGGGGAAATACTATCATCTTTGTGTTTTAGCTGCGAAGAGAAGCTCAGAGAGACGAGGAGCGTGCTAAGTGCCATGGCTGGCAAGAAAGCAGGCGTGTGTGTGAGACCCAGAGAGGAAGGTGCTTTGGAGAGAAACACCCGGGATTTGCATCCAAGAGGGGACCTCATCCTCTGCAGGGCTCAGCTTTTGGAGCTGAGGTCATTATTCCACCAGACGGCTGTGAGATTCACCTGTGACACAGTGCATGCGCCTTCCCTTTCAGCTCCCCACTCACCTCCTGTGCCAAGCGGGAGCGCCCTTTGTTAAGGCAGTGGCCATGGTCACTCTGAAGCCAGGACCTCAGAGCTGCTTCGTCCTCTGGTCTCTCATGCTGGAACCGAGCAAGAATCAAACAGCCTACTTGCACCTGAACCCCAGAGGGTCAGCACCTGAGCCTAGGTCTGACCTTCTCTTTCTTACCTGTCCTCTTCCCCTACCCCCACCCAGGAAGCCTGGGCCAGGAGCAGCTTAGAGATGATGCTGAGAAAAGAATGCCTCATCTTTGTGGGGCAGTAAACAGTTCCATCCATCCATCCATCCATTGTCCATTCATTCACCAGCAAACACTGATTAAATACCAATAAGATACCAGGTTCTGGTCCAGGCAACGAAGCAATACCTGGGAATGAGACAGAAAAGTCCAGCACTCGAGGCCACAATCAACCTGGAAACAGACATACGGAAAGGAGCTGTCCGGTTGCATCCAGTGCTGTGAACACAGTAAAAGAAGGACGTGAAGAGTGACTGGTCCAGAGGGGCTGTCCCCTGAGATTGGTGGTCAGAGAGGCTCATGTAAACCTGGGCTCTTTGGTGCGAGGGAGGCAGCCATGCAAAGGTAGAGGATCTGGGGCTGAGTCTGGAGGGGCAGGGGTGCAGGGGAGGCCAGTGTGGCTGGAGCGTCCTAGTATGGAGACAGTGGCAGGAGCTAAGGTTTGCTTCCCCCAATCTTCCCCTACTATTTATCCATCACAATGCAGGTATTTGTTCATAGTGGTGTCTCCTTTGCTGGCCTAGATAGCAGGGTTCAAATCTCAGGGACCTCTGGGTGCCCGATGCCCAGCCTGGAGCATGGTTCCCACTACGAGTGGGGTCAGCGTTGTGTGAACTGATGTCCTGACAGGAATCTCCATCTCAGACCTTTGTGAGAGCAAGTTTGCATAAATGAAGCTGGGGTGGGAGAAAGCAACAGACCCCTGAGGGTGTCAAGAGAGGGGTCCCGGGGTCCTGGGGCACAAAGACCCGTTCTGTCCATCAGTGGTCGCTGCTTCCCACATTTTGGTGTTTGCACTTGCCCTTGGGGTTTGTACTCTCCTGTCACTTCTTGAGCATCAAGCTGTTTGGGAAAGAGAGAACCAGTTGCATAACTGTGACCATTAGCAGGCGCGTCCTAATTTTAAAAGATGTGTCGCTCTCCAAGCTGCGTGTCCCTTAATCAGGCAATTACTTTATGATGTCGTATAGTTAAGGAGAGGAAAAGAAATTTTTTAAAAAACCCACCAACCCTTGAAATCTCAAACAATTTTTGCAGGGAATTAATTTCGTAAATGTTTGACTTGAGCTCAAGAATGTCTTTTGTTTCCATTTCTAAATGACAAAAGGGACATAAAAGAAAGGCAACAATTTGGTATTAATCAATCTTAGTCATTAAAATTAGCTGCCACATCAAGGGCTATCATGGAAGCGGTGAATGATGGGAGAAGGGCTTGGGGGCCTGGGAGGAGAGGGCATTGAGGATGCCTGGGGGCAGAGTGATGACGTGGGCACAGGATGGGGCAGGGTGAGTAGTGCTGGCACTGGAAATAGTAACCATCGTGGGTGAGTCCTTGTCCCAAGCCATGTCAGATACCCCATGCTTTTCTCCCCAGAGCAGCCCTGCGGTGGAAGTGTTGTTATGTCGATTTTGCAATTCATGACACTGAGCCTTGGGGAGGTTGGGAAAGAAGGCCCACCAAGTGCTGCGGGCATAAAACGACGGGGTAAATCCACAGTGTGGGGTTCACGGCAGCTTCTCTGATGAAGGTGAAGTCTAAGCTGAGACCTGAATGGTACTGATGGAGTGTTCTAAGCAGCATGATCAGCACATGCAAAGGCCCGGAGACTAGGGGCACAGAGAAAGCTCAGCATGCCTGTGACAGCTTAGGTGACTGTTCAACCAGCCTTTACTTCCCCTGCCCTCCCAGATGGGTAGTTTGCACCTCCCTGCCCCACGGGTGCCCACCTTGGCCACCGGAGAGCTTCGGTGAGATATATGGGCACAAATCTAACTTGGCTTGGTGTATTGTGTTCTGGTGATCCACCGTAAGAAGATCCTCTCTGGTCTTTAGGAGAAAAACACGTGAAGCAGAAAAGAGTCCAACCTGCAGCCTGGAGCCAAAGCCAGACCACCCACAGCCTGAAGCAGAACCATTCAGCGACACCCACCCCACACTAGCCAAACCTTGGCCAACCTGCAGACCCATGGACTTGAGAATAAATGCTTATTATCATAAGCCACTAAGCTTTTGGGTGGTTTGTTACGCAGCACTTGTGGGGCTGTAGCTGACGGATACAAAATCTGAGCGATTGAAAGAAAACAGTCCAGTATGGCTGGAATGGGGAGAACATTGGGGGGTAAGGGGGCATGGTGCCAGCTGCTGCAGAGCTGGCAGGGGCTCTGGGGGCCTGTTAAAGATATGAGGAGTTTCCCCTTTTTATATTGGGTCAGACCAAGGCCAAGAGAGGTGAAGTGCCCGCGGCAGATGAGAGGCTAGGAGCAAAGCTGGGGCTGGATCCCAGGCCTCCTGTATCCCATCTGCATCTGCCCTCCTTCCATCTTATCTTAATGACAATAACAGCACCACCCAGCAACTGCGATATTCAGTGTGCTCCAGTCATGTCTCATCTGCCCACTGCTGCCTATCGAACACTCTTAACATCTACACTTTTAGATCCCGAAACGGATCAGGGAGGTACCCCATTCTCTTTGAAGCCACACCCCAGTCTGTTTGATCCAGTGCCCTTGATCCTAACCATTGTGAGGGCACCCCTGCCCCTCAGCAGCCTGGCCTCTGGGGGCTCCGCTGGGCATGGGCTTGTTCTCCCAGCTGTGCCTGCGGCTCCATGGGCACCAGCTCCATGCAACTCCTGGAGCCGCCTTCCACATCGGGCTCTACCCACCACAGGGCTGGGGCATGTCGGCACGGGATCTGTAGACCAGGAACCCCTGGGTGTGCGGCTCACCCACATTGTCTAGCGCTGTGCTTCCAGGCACATGGCAGTGGTGCACTTCCTGGTCCCCTGGTCAGTGAGGACACGTGACTCGTTCTGTTCAATAAGTTGTGAGCGAATGTGGCATGACCACTTCCAGACAGGAGCATTTGATGGCTGGTGGGTCCAGGGGAATTCTCAGCCTCCTCCAGTGCCCACTCCACCCTCCGTGCACACAGTGTGGTTGGGATGTGCATCTTTGAACATGTTGTTACTGCTGCAGAGCTGGATCTAGCCTCACAGGTGAAAATGATACAATGAGAACAAGGAATCCTGCATACCAGATCCATTTCTCAGAGAGCTCCGGGGCCCATTTTCATGGTGAGGGATAGGAGCAGTTCTGGGGAAAAAAAGAAACTTGTCTACTTCGGTTTAGTTCAAGGTCCCCCAAATGGCAACTGGCAATCCTTCTCCCCATTCCTGTGGAGCCCCATGAAAATCCAATGGCCGGTCTTTGAGACAGGCCAGGCTGGAGGGCCTGGGACAGCAGGATGGAAACAAGGATCGTCCAGGGCTCTCCCGGACTCAAGGGGTACTTCTGGCCAACACCTCATCTCCGACCCCCTTCTGGGCTCAGCTGAGTGGGGATCACTGGGGAAGGCGTTGGGCACTCACATAGGAACCAGAACATCTGCCTGTGAGCCGAGCTCCCTGGAAAGCATGTCCCTTCTCCAAACCTCAGGGTCCATCTCAGCATCTGGGTGAGGAAGAGGATGGAATAACCGAGGTGCCAGCTTGGCCAGCTGCAGCTGCCTCAGATGTGCAGGCAGCTGTTGGAAGGGTGGACCGCAGCAGTGCTGGGAGCACAGAGCCAGGATCTGGTGAACCTGCCAGAGAGATGACACCATTTGGAAAGCATGACTATGCGTCTGTAGGGGGATTGGTAACACACAGACCCCACTAATTGCCCTGCGAGGGGAGATCCTCCCAGCTCACGCAGATCAATAGTTCCACACGAGTTTCTCAACTGAGAGTCCCAGGCACCTGCTAGGGCCACCCCCTCCTCGCAGCCCCAGAGATGTGGGGTTCTGCTTCTGGGATGCTTGGCTGGGGCTTGCATTAGCCAGGACCCGTGAAAATGTGCCCCTTTCTTCCTGCCTCCATTCGGACCCCTGGGAGTCCTCAGGGCTCACTTTCCTGGCTTAAGCCGTGGCGTCTCCCTGCGGCATCCCACGGGGTCCCATTTTCATACTCCCAACCCCTGGGCCTTTCCCTGGCCTCAGCCCTGGCAAGGTGGAAAGCTTGGACACCTTGACCCATGTCCTGTTGAGGACTGATCACAGCCTGGTACCCCCAATGTGGCTCTTTTCTCTGAGTCCCAGTTAAATGTCTGCCACAGGGTGTGCAGACGACGCCAGTGGTTTCCAAGCTTCTTCCTTGAGGCCATGGACTCTTTCCTCCATGTGACATCCTGGGTGGAACCCCAACATATTTCACAGTGAGAGCAGAGAGCCCTGGGAGAATGGCAGGGAGGGCTGGCCCAGCTTCCTGCTCACCCCCTTCCTCCCTCTTTTACCCACTGGCACCCAGTGCCTTCTTGGCTCAATTTGAAAGTCACTGGATTAATCCCACTTGCAGATCCTCCCCGCTCACACAGATCAACGGGACAGACCCCCACTGCCTAGCCCTCCCTTCTCTCCGGAAGTCCCCTCCCTCCCATGAACCTGTTGTCCCCTCCCTCCCTTCTCTCCTGATGTCCCCTCCTTCCCCTGAACCATCACACTGCTCCACTCCATCAGATGCTGGCTCCTGCCTCCAGTCTCTGTTGCAGGGGAGCTGGGAGCTCACAGGACCATTGTGTTGGCCAGCCAGCTCTCACCTCCCATCTCCCACTGTACCTGCAGATGGCCCCGACCACAGGGTCTGCCCTGTTAGATGCCGGAGGTGAAAGCAGAGCCAGACGTTTTCTTCATGGTTGTGGGTTCCAGGTTTTTCTCTACCTCATCCAGCCAGGGCCGCTCCTGGCCGGTGCCTGTCCTGGGAGTGTCTGGGGGCAGGGACTGGGCCATCTCTGTCATGGGGACCAGCATTCCAGATCTCTGCGCCTCCAAAGGCCCTCGCCCCTCCCAGCATCCACCTCTTTCGACCTGATAATGGAAGGGGAGCTCATTATCTACAAATTAGCATTATTATTCAACACCAGTGTCCTGTCAGGGCTTACACCAGGGACCCATCAGGGCCCTGGTCTGCAGGCCTGCTTATCCTTGCTTGAGATTTTAATAATCTTCGAAGGTCTGTTTTTAATGTGATAATGATGATGATGTTCCTTAGGCATAGCCACAGCCCCTCCCAAGGGGCCTCAGCAACCTGACTAATTGTGCCCAGTGACATGGCCCGAGGTGGGAAACAGGTGCAAAAATTCACCCCCAAAATAACCACACACCAGGGAGATGCCAGACGTGTGGCTACATTTTAATCTGCTTTCTGAATCTAGAATTATGGTGGTGAGATCAAAGAATCCCCTGCCCAGTTTCAAATTTCCTCAGGAGCAAGGATGTAAACAAGAGTTCCACACGAATCCTTGGGGGGCTCCTCAAGATACTCACTGACCCCCTCTTTTCCTTTTTAAATTGTTTTATTGGCTTGCTGTTCTTTACTCTCTCTTTAAAATCTCCAATAATACATTTCTTGTGCTTTGCCTATGTTTATTTTGTTGTTTTATTCTGATGATCAGAATGTGACTCTTTTTAAAAAAAAATATATTTTATTAATTTTTCTTACAGAGAGGAAGGGAGAGGGATAGAGAACTAGAAACATCAATGAGAGAGAAACATCGACCAGCTGCCTCCTGCATACCCCCTACTGGGGATGTGCCCACAACCAATGTACATGCCCTTAACTGGAATCGAACCTGGGACCTTTCAGTCCGCAGACCGACGCTCTACCACTGAGCCAAACCAGTTTTGGCCAGAATGTGACTCTTAAAAAAAAAAATCTTTATTTTTGAAAATATTACATATGTCCCTTTCCCCCCCTATTGCCCTCTCCAACACCCTTCCCACCCAGGCCATCACCACCCTACTGCTGGTGTCTATGGGTTATGCATAGATGCATATGAGTTCATTGGTTGATCTTCCTCACATCCCCTGCTGTCCCTATGTGGTTTGACAGTCTGGATCTATTTTTGTTCATCAGATTTGGAAACAGCCTAAGTGCCCATCAGCAGATGAATGGATTAAAAAGCTGCGGTACATCTACACAATGGAATACTATGCAGCTCTAAAAAAGAAAGAACTCTTACTATTGGCAACAGCATGGATGCTAAGCCAGTGGTTGGCAAACCGTGGCTCATGAGCCACATGCCGCTCTTTGGCCCCCTTTACTTTTTAGCAAAGGCCAGCTTAGGAGTACCCTAATTAAGTTAATAAAAATGTACCTATCTATACAGTTTAAATTTAAAACATTTGGCTCTCAAAAGAAATTTCAATCATTGTACTGTTGATATTTGGCTTTGTTGACTAATGAGTTTGCCAACAACTGTGCTAAGCGAAATAAGCCAGTCTTGTTCCTTTTGGAAGGGCTCCTCCCATCAGGCCCTCTGAGGTTGGCCAGAGAGGGAACAGCCATATGATACTTAGCAGAGCCCCCTGGACCAGAGAGAACTCTTTTTGGAACAAGTGACAGGAAAAATTCATTCAAACAGTCTCACAAATCACCACCACAGATGATATTTTAGGCCAGAGAACATGTATGTGTTGGGGAGAGCTTCAGGTCTGCTTGGATCCAGGTGGCTCTAAACGCATCATCAGGATAACATAAAATAGGAATATTTTATTCATATAAGATATAATATGTTCCAATAGGAAAATATAGGCCTTTTTCTCACCATCACTTGGCTCTGCTTCTCTGTAGGTTCACTGTATTCTCAGCCACTCTCCTCATGGTGCCAAGATAGCTCCACGCTTTTATTCCACTCTCTCAGTGAGAATGTCTTCCTGTTTTTTACTGCTCCCTACTAACGTCCAGCATTGACTTACATGGGCTCCCATTGGCCCAACGTGGCTCACACTGATTGGCCCATCCATGAACCAATCATTGTGGCCAGTAGGAGATGCTCGGATTGAACAGGCCTACGTCACATGCCTATCCCTGGAGCAAAATGGAGGACAACATCATTCAAACCATTTGGACTGAGAGAGAAGGATTCAATCTCACCTGCCTCCTGAAATCAGGGCACTGTTACCAGGAGTGCAGGGTCTGTATTCTGACAGGCAAATCCTACATAGATATTTATATACACTTACACTTTAAATGGCCCTGCTCCAGCCCAAACCCCATTAGCACCGCACTCATGGTCCCCGAATCCAGAGCTGACCTGTAATTCAGCCTTAATCCCAGGCCAGGGAAAACGTTCATCAGCAAGGCGGTTGCCTTTAGGGCCTGATCTTGGCAATGGTCAACTGAAATCACAGAGGTCAAGGTCACTCAGTCCAACCTTCACCTGCTGCTCTTTTCCTCCGCAGCCTCTCCTAGAGGTTATCCAGTCTGTATGACTAGGGACTGGCCATCTCCAGAACAGCCTGTGCCCAGGAGAAGTAGAGCTCCGCCAGGGTGAAGACTTGTTTCTGTAATTCCAGGACCATGGACAGTGCCTGGCCCATGTTGCCCAAATGGGCAACCAGTTGGCTCTGACTTGAAATGAAATTCTCCTTCTATATATAGATATAACCAAAATTCAGTTTGGGGGATTTCTACCCTCTGGTTTGGACCACTCGTTTGTCATTTTCAAGGTGCTCCATGCCAGATATTTGAGACAACCAAGTATCAATTACCTGCACTCCATCTCATCCCTCCTCAGGCTGCATCACACTCATTCCTTCAACTACCTCCCACATGGTAAGACTGGGAGTCCCTCTCCCCAGGCTCTCTCCAGATCTAATCCCCTTCAGTGTTTCCCAAACTTTTGACATATGTGTACCCCTTCTATAATTTTCGTAACGCTGAGTACTCCTCATACTCATGAGAACGTAGAATTAGGCGCAGCTAAGCACAGTGCAGTGCATATCCCCACCGAACTCCGGTGCAATGCGTACCCCCACCAAACTCTTCTCGTACCCCTGGGGGTACGCATACCACACTTTGGGAAACACTGCTAGGCCATTATCTTGCTCAAACTATGGTGCCCTTTGACCAGGCATGGGAGCAGTGGATACAGTACAGTAAGGTGATCAATTCCCACATTCTACACCCTCTACCTCTAGTAACATGTCCAGCCTCCCATTGTTGTTTGGGTTCGTACATCTTATTGGAGAGTCACAACATACAATTTCCTAAAACCTTCATTTTGTCACGCATCCTTACCATTGCTTTCCCATCCCTTTCTTGTATGGTTGACATTTTATATGGCTCTCGATACTCCAGTGACATCTGAGAATGCAAGCAATTTACTTCCTTAGAGTACTTCCCAGGTACAAACACTTCCTATGCGTCCAGCTATTGACTTCTAACAGTCCTATGAAGAAGGTATAATTGTTCCCAGTTTATAGATGTTGAAACTGAGGTTCACACAAGTCTTTCCTTTGCAAAAGTCACACATCAGAAAGGGGGCAGATTCAGGATTCAAACTCAGAACAGCCTGGGCCCCAAACCCAGGCTCTTACAGTCTAATGTGAATCACCCCCAATGACAGGGCCCTGTATCAAAGGTACAGCAGCCAGAGCACCCAGAGAGGACTTCCCTGTGCACAAAAGCTCCCCGTGGGTCCCCAGCCCTGCTCCACACCCACCTCGTTGTACCCGCTCGGACTGCCTTTCTGGAGTCGGCTCTTGGCATCCTGCAGCACCCAGAACCTGAAAGTTCTCCGTGTTCATCTGCCTGCTTGGCGCAGCTGCATCTGCAGGGCACTGTGGGCAGCAGATGCGGGGTCAGCGAGTCTGGGGCCAGCGAGCCACCTTGGAGAAGGTTCACAAGAGAGAAAAGGCCAGTGCAGGCTGCTGCTTTCCTACCTTCTATGAGCCAGCTGTCAGGGGGGCTCAGCAATTAAGTGGCTGTTTAGGGCTTTCAAAACCACTAATCAAACCTGCCAAAATCTTTAAAAAGAGCTTTAAAAATTTTTTTCTCTTCATTTATGTTTTTAGGCATGTTAAAGGGTTCATTAAAGATCCGCATGGGATGGAGAAGCCCTTCCCCAGTGCCTCCTCCCTCGCTCTAATTAAGAGCACCACTCCACCCAGCATTAGCTTCGTGCCTCCCCCATCGGCAGCAGCAAATGCTGCGGAAGGGAGTTCAGACGCATCTTGTTAGCATGTCTGCCTTGCAAGAATCGCTTCTTAATGGGAGATGCTAGGAGCCCGCAATTTGGTAAAAATGTGTTGCTATTGTCAGAGGACGGCTCCTCCAGCTCCTGCCTGGGCCTCCCTGCTCCTTCTCATGAACTATCCAAGGAGAGACGGGCCTCTGGGAGTCCAGCCGGAGTGGGTTCCCTTCAGGGACTCCGGAATGAGTGGCATCTGGGACCTGGAGTTCACATCCCCAGGAGAGGACTGCAGTCACACAGCTAGCCGGGGGATTGGGACCTGAAGCCAGGCATCTGTTTCCCAAGCCCTGGACCTGCTGCTGCAAGTTCCTGCTCCATTCAGATTCCAGATGCAGCTGTAACTGTAACCACGGTTTGTGTAGAGAAGGGTCTGTCTCTGCCCGACTTCCCATGAGCATCTGAGCTGCCGGGCTCCAGGGATGGGGGAAGCGGAAGGGACCATCACCAATGTTCAGGTTTGGGGAAAGAGAGGGAGGAAGAAAAAAGGAAAAGGGAGAGGAAGAAGGCTAGGAAGAGAGACAGAAAAATCTAAGTACAGATAGATCTCTGGACTACGCTGACTGAAGGTCCCACAGCACATCATCACCAATCCATGTTTCTTGTACTTGGAGGTACCAGACCTCAGAGGCTCTGATGAATAGACAGGCCTGGCTGCCAGCTCACATCAAAATGCACATTCTACTGGAGCAGAAGAGCCAACACGGAGTAAGTGGAAAGGTACAAATAGCCAACAAAGCCTCGTCCTGGTTTATCCAGCAGATATTCTCGGAGTGCCTGCTTGGAACCCCGAGGGTAAAACGGGGCATTCTTTGACCTCTGTCTATGCGGTCCTGCCAAGTGTCCCCACTGCACAGTCCTTACTGGGCATGATCTGACCCTGCCCTGCCCCCACCTCGTCTCCCAGGACCCCTCTTCCTCCTCCCGCTGCACCGCGGGCCTCAGGCTGCTGCCCAAGATGCCCCCACTGCCAGTTCCCACGATGAGCATCCCCTCGTCCTTCACGCTGCACATCAAATATCCCGGCCTTGTAGGCAGCTCTCAGACTCTCCCTTCAGGAGGTCCCTCCCCTTCCCTCGTGCTCTCTGTCCGCACACCCCTTTGTCTGCTTTACAGCTGTTAGCATCACACACAGTTCTGTTATTACTCAGGTGCTTCCTCCAGCGCCTTCCCTCCAATTAGACAGGAACTCCTCCAGGACAGTGGCCACGTCTGTCTTGTCTGCCGTCACACCTCCAGGGTCTGACACCCGGCAGGTGCTCAGCGTGTATTAATTAAAGGCCAGTGCACCAGACATCTTATCTGCCCCGGGAGCTTAGAAGGTGGTCATAGCTCCCCATGGCAGATGGTAGGAACACACAGCGAATCCTGTGGGTCTCCTGGTGGAATGATGCCCCCCAAGGAAGGGAATGGCTGGGGCGCAGGTGCAGGCGAGGCTGAGAGCAGAGCTTGAGAGGACTGCCCTGTGCAGCAGCCACGGTCCCTGGACCCCGGAGGAGAGGGCCCGGCCCTGTGCGGTGGCCCCAGCGACAGGACAGTGAAGGGCAGTGGCGGTAACAGTTGGCCATATTATTGGCAAGAGCCGGCGAGCCCGGGGAAGCTGGCGCTTCAGTGGCAGGCCTGCTTACCCAGCCGGAACCTTGCTTCTAGCCCGCTGCGATGGCAGCTGCAACCATGCCCAGGGGCCAGGCAGAAAGAGAGGAGAAAGGAAAAAGCCACCGCACCAATTCCCCGGCAGCACATTTGAACACAACATCTCATTGAACAAGGAATGTGTGTGAGGCTCCGGTGGCGCAGGCAGGCTCCTAAATGACCTCATTTTCCAGGCTGGCACGCGAGGCCCTCCTCCCACAGCCAGGCACGGCGGAGCTGGCCGCCGCGAGGGCCTCACGGAGCAGGAGCTCCGAGGGGCAAGATGTTCCTCCTGGAAGGAAGCGCGGTGCCAGCGGGGCCTGAGGGGGTTTGATGAGCAAATGCTCTCTTCTGTCTCAGCCTCCCTGTCAGTAGACACCCCCTCATGACTCTGGGCTCCAGGCTCTGAGCTTCATGCTGGGGAAGCAGATGAAAAAGACACAGACCTGCCCTTGAGAGGTTGGCAGTCTGAAAGCAGAGAGAAGCAAGGGAAACAAAGGAGTAGGTGCTGAGGTGATGAGGGGACGTGGGAGGGCCATCTGTGTCCCCAGGACCCCACTCCTCCCTTTGCTGAGGGGGGAGGGCCTAAAGGTCAAGGGGTCTCAGGGGTGATATCCTGGGTAGCAGAGAGAGCATCACCCCATGGCTGTACTCAACCTGCCCAATTCCTCTGAGGGCTGTGGATGGTTCCCTGTGTCCCATGAGTGACAGAGCATCAGCACAGATGCCACCCAGGGCTCCCCATCCCCAGAGATGAGACAGAGAGGAAAAGGGAATAGACCTGAAGGTTTGGCATGAGGTTGGCATGGACAGTCGGAGGGTAAAGACAGACGGAGTACAGCGTGGTGACGGGGTGATGGCTATGGATCGTGGTGCAGAGTTTTCGGTGATTGGGATGAGTTGCTACAATGGCTGTGGTCATGAAAACCAAAGGGATGATGAAGGTGTTGACAATGATGTAGAACTGCGATAACAACGTGGTGATGGAATTAAGGTGGTGATGGAGCTGGGGGTGGAGCTGGGGATGCCGAGAGAGACAGAGAGTACGACGGCCCTGGTGACAGTGCTGCTGATGGTGTTGAGTGGCGATGACCCTGAATCCCTCCCTCTAGGCCCATCCTCCTCCAGACAGGACGTGCAGAGAGCAGCCAACAACACTTGTCGGCATCCTTGGGCAGCGCTTGTTAAAATATCTTTGTGGCAGGCTGACAACAGAGCTGTTCTTGGGAAAAGCGTGCTTCTGGACCAAGGCTCAGCTCTAATCGTCTCCACTGGTCTTCAGCCAGTGTCTGTCACCCAAAGAAGAATTTTCAATGCTCCTAGACTTCATGGTGGCCCCTGGCCTGGCCATCTGGGGGAAGGATCCCAAGAAGGGGCTCTTCCCTGGCAAGATTATCCACAGAGAGGACAACACCCATCTGTGCAAGAAGAGGTCACATGGCACATTGGGAGAGGTTACTATCAAAGGTTAGGACAGGATCCCAAACAACTCAGCCATCAAGTTCCAGATCCAAGTCACCTCCTCTGAGAAGACTTCTCTGATTGCTCCATGGGCTGAGCAGGCCCACGAGGCCTCCCCACACTTTCACAGCACCATGATTGTGGCCCAATGCTGTATAACCCTTGACCATGGATCTGTCTCCTGACTAGACCAGCCCCTCTTTAAGGAAAGGGACCACATCTTGTTGGTAGAACCCGTGGTCTGGTGTACACTCTGATACATAGTTGAGGTCAGTGGATAAAGTCAAGGGCTAGAGGGTGGGATCTGGCAATACCGACTTCCTCCCTGAGTGTCACAGACTGGTGGTTTAAACCACGGGCATTTATTTCTCTCAGTTCTGAAGACGAGAAGTCTAAGATCTTAGGGTGCGAGTCGCACAAACTTTCAGTCCAGAGCCCTTGACAGGTCTCCTCTGGGGAGCCAGACAGCAGCCATTTAGAAAAGGAAGAAAATAGACCCAGTTTGGGGCATCAGCGGGGAGCACAGAAGTGGGTGAGGACATCTCCTGGGACTCTGCACAGTGCTCCCTCCCAGTGCACGCTGCCTGTCAGCCGACTTCCTCATTAGCACGACCTTTCTAGGCTTTTAACAAGCTCCAAACGGTCCTAACAGATGGCCAGGACCAGTTCAGATCTTGGGGAAGGGGTGCCACATTCCAGGCAGACAGGAAGAGGGTGACCACAGGGACAGACCCAAGCCAGAGCCACCCTCCGGGACTTCTCGGAGAATGGGCTCCCTGGAGGAATTTAGGAGAAAGCAGGATGGATGCATTGTTATCTGCTGTTGTGGGGCTTTGCCTTGGGCTCCTTGTGTGTGTGTATGGGGAGGTGGGGGTTGGAGGGGAGGTCTTCTCACCTTCCCTCTATCTTTCCCTCCCACATTCATATTAATCCAGTACCTACTATAGGCCTGCACTTCTCTCAGTGAGGAGGGTGCGGTGGTGAATAAGACAAACACCAGCCTGCCCTGGGTAGCTCGGTCTATAGACACTCAGAGGAAATCTGACTCAGACTCTTCCTGAATGAGAGCGAGGGAGGTGGGAGGCACAAGTAACTGAAGCACAGACAAAGGAGACCAGAGGCACCGGCTTCGGAGGGAGACGGGTGTGGTCCACCTCACCTCTCTGAGTCCCAGCTTCCTCACCGGGAGGAAGGAGACTGTGCCTGCAGACCAGGTTGCTTTGAGGACTTAAAAAGGTAGCTCCCAGGTCCAGATGCAGAGTCCAAAGGGAGGGGCAGAGCTCAAGGCCGGAGGGATGCTGTCCGGTGGCATCCCCCTTGTCCTTCTGGAGGATGCTTCCGGTGAAGTCTTGGCCATGGCAGGCGGGGTGGGCAGGGCTTCTTGGAGCGCCAGGTAATGAACACACGGTTAATAAGGATCAGCAAAATGGGCAGCGGTATCCCATCGCACCAACCTGCTGTCCTCATGCCCCTCCCCTCTCCCAATGTGCCATGTCACCTCATGTCTGCTTCTCGTCCATTTCCCTGGCTCTGTCATGAGCTCCAGGAAGGCGGCCTTGGTTCCCGCGCTTCCAGCAGAGTGGCATGGAGTGGGCATTCGATCACTCTTTGTTGGACGGATGAATGAAGCTGTGAGTGATAGCATTCCGTGGATCCAGGGGCAGCCTCAGGATGAGGTCATTGGTCGACTTGCCCATGACCTTCCACAAATGGAGTGGTTGGCTTTTTAGGGACACCAGGCCCTGGACACTAATGCACGCCGAGTCTGCGCTGTTTCAAAGGGGCAGGCACCCAAACCCCCTCCCTTGGAGGGACTCAAAGCAGAGGTGCTTCATGTAATCATTTAAAGGAGCTCCAAGTTCCCACCTCTCCCAGGCATGCGGGCCCCTCCCCAGCACAGGAAATGGAGGCGTGGGCAGGTAGAGTCCTTCTCGGGTCCATACTGGGGATGGGCAGCATCTGTCCCCAAACACGGGCCTCTGTCTCCAAGCCCACTCACCTCTAAGATCCCGACACTGGTCAGTTAGCTTGCAGGGAGGGGGGCCATGTGTTCCTGAGCTTTCTCTAAGTGCATGGAAATGTCCAGGTCATCAGAGGGTAGTTACACAGGCAGTCACCGGCACAGCGCAGGCAGCAGGTGCACACGCAGGAGCTCCCTCCCCCACTCCTGTCTCGGCCGGGAACCTGAGACACACAAGAGAGGTTTTCCATGGATGGAGGATGCTCTGAAGATGGGGGTGTTGAGGGCAGGCAGAGGGATCAGGGTGGAGGGAGGAACCCAGGAGTTGGGGCAGCAGGGAGGGGCCCCAGGACGAAGGGGAGAATGCAGGAGGTGAGGGGCGGCAGGGCTGATCTTAAGCAGGAATGAGGACAGCTCGCACTTGCCATGTCATGTAAATGATAAACAATAATAATAACATTGGTCTGCGTGTAATGAGAAAGACTACAGAGGCCGAATTACCTCAGTAATGGGCTGCGCGTGTCACGGAGTCATTTGTTTCTTGAGGGAAGAGCTGAGGATTGCATTCTCTCCTCTCTCTCTCTCTCTCTCTCTCTCTCTCTCTCTCTCTCTCACTCTCTCTCTCTCCCCCAGGATGTGGCTCAAGGTGGAGAGGAGGACGATGGCACCCAGCACAGAGCAGACAGCTGGGCTGAGGTAGGAGGTGTGAGGGCCCAGAAGGGGTCATGGGGTCATTGTCACTGCTCCCCGGATGCATCTGTCCTCACCTTATGGATTTGTGCAGGCTTGCATTTGTGTGGCTGCGGGGGCCGCTGAGTTCTCTGGGGAAGGGATGGTGTCATGCCTGGGATGGAGCCCTTACCTCTGCCGCAGCGCTGGTGGAGGTGTGTGAGGACATGGGGACCATCTCTGCCGCAGCAATGGGGATGGAAGCCATTGTGGCTGAGGGTCACAGTCACTGCCCCATTCCCCATCCCTCCCGGACAACATAGGGCCCTGCTTTGGGGCCACAGCCTCAGACCCAGAGCCACAGCCCCTCAGATTCAATTCCACTGGTCAGATGGAAACTGTCCCCCAACTTCCCACAGGCGGAGATGGCTCTCCACCTCCCTCGTCTGACGGCCGGTCCTCGCGTTGCTTTGTTCTGCAGGCGGTAATATCGATCCGAGAGTCCTAGCCCCTGTTCAGTCCAGGAAATAAAAATCAGATGGGCTGTCCGGGATCGTGGAGACAGAAGGCGATCTATTGATTGAATTTTGCTTTTGCAATTACTTTCTAGGTCACGGAGGTCTAAGCACTGTGGCTTCGGAGCCGGGGCCTGGTGTGCCCTCCACCTGCTCCTTGGCGGCGATGAGTTATGCTCTCATCCCATCCTCTCATTAGGAGGCAGGAAACTGAGGCTCGAGCGTTTTAAGGTCAGGTGAGACAAACTGTGTTGTGTTTAACCTTCCTGGAATCTTCCTGAAGTCTCTCACTGCATTTCCCCCTAACGCAGTCTCCGAGAGCCCCGGGATTGCCTTGGTGTCTTATCTAGGGAGGCACAAGGCATAAAGTGGGCTTTGGGAGACAATCTCACACCTGGGCTTCCATCTTACAGGCCAGATAATGATGCACCCCTCCTGCTGACTGGAGGTGGGAAGGAATTTGGCCATCTCTCTGTGTCCTCCTGGACCCATCCGGATACTGGTCTGGATGCTCAGCTGAGGCCTTGCCCCCCATTTCTCACCGTACGACGCGGGGAGAGCTGCGACCTCTCCACCCGGCTCCAGGGCTCCAGTAAATAACACCCTCTCCGCCTCGAGGCGTGGCGCTCAGACCTTTAATCATGTGCAAAATTCACGCCTGGATCCTCGCCAGTCCCCACATCGCTCGGCACCTCTGCCGAGGCGCTGCTTTTACTGCTTCCCCCGCTCCATATATTATACACTCACGTAGCCAACCTAATGGCCCTCCCCACCTACGAGCATCAATCTCGCTTTAAAGAGGAGCAAAGTGGTTTAGCATCTTAAGCTGGAATGATAATAACAGGAGATGACACTGATGGAGGTGCCAGGGACAGGGCTGAGGACCATCCCAGATGCTCTAGATCAGCTGACGCATTTCCTCCTCGCAACAACCCCGAGAGGTGGCACGGGTATTTTTCTGCTGGGGAAACTGAGGCACGGAGCGTTTCAGTAACTGGCCCAAGGTTGAGCAGGATTGGGAGGGTAGGCATCTGAGACAGCACCTGAGCTCCATAGCCAGTCCCCCGTGGCTTCCCTCTTGAGCACCACGTGCTTCTCAGAAAGGAAGCTGCGGGGTCTGGGAAGCCAGCCCTATTTGGAGGCACGGGAGGCAGCGTGACCTCTATCTCCCACGGAAAGTTCAAAGACTCACGGGCTGATCCACTAGCCATCAGTTCTGTTCCAGCTTCCTTCACCCGTCGGTTGGGGCAGCCTCTGATCTGTGCCAGGCTGCATACTCTCTCATCCTTCTTCCCAGCTCCACCCCCAGGCCAGGCCTCCTCCCTATCCTGAGACCCGGCCCCCAGTGAGGAGATGAGCCCACCCGCTCTTCTCTGCTCCCAGGCGCATCTCAAAGTGGTCCAGGGGTGAGACACAGCAGCAGGAGGGACGCAGGCAACCACCCTCCTCTGGGCGGGACCTGGTGCCTTGGAGGAGATGTAGGAGAGGGAGGGGATCCCGCTGCGTGCACCAGCCTGAGCTGGTTAACGTGCTTGGAAGGAGGGCAGGACCATCATCTGCTCGTTCCACCTGGCTCCTCGCCCTCATAGCACAGACTCTGTCGACCTCTTCTCTAAACACCTCTGATTGACAAGGAGACAAAATGGGCTCTTCAACAGAAATCTCAACTTGCCAAGGAGTCTGAAAATTAAAAATAAATAAAGCGAAACCAATTTTTAAGCAGGAATAGTTGAGCCTCAGGGGTCTTCTGGCCAACAGGTGAGCACAGGAATTAGGAAGCCAGCCCCCAGAGCTCCGAATGTACCTTCTCAATGACATATCACGGAGCAATAAAACTAATCAGCTATGTAATGATTTTATTATATAAGCCAATAAAATGGGAAAATCACATTTTCTCCGTTCACTATGAGGCCGGGGTTTTTGAACCTTATATTTGATAGCGTCATGGTTCTTAAAGAAGATTTTTTGAAATATTCTTTTTTCATATCTAGCAGAGTCACTTATAAATATCACGCAGGCATGCGTGCAGTAGATAGGATTGCTGCTCCTAACTCTCCATTGACCTGCATTCCCCTTGCTGTGTGACTTCACAGTCAAGTGACACTGGGACATCCCTGCGGCCTTGACTTTGGGCGTGGCCGTGTGACCTGCTTGAGCCAATAGGATGTGGAAGGAAGTGATGGTGAGGCGATTCTGAGTTGAGGCTTTAACAGGCATTGTGTGTGTCATTCTAAGTGTCATTTGCAAACTCTTTGCCCCCCATCAGAAGCAGGCCATGCCCCAGGTTGCCTGGTCTTGGGGTGAGGTGCATGTGGAGCAGACCTGATCCCAGCCCTGCTGAGTAGTCACTGGCCCACAGACCCATGAGCACACATTAAACACATGTTGCTTTCTGTAGGCCATTGCGATTTGGGATTGTTATGCATCTTTATGGCAATAAGAACCCGACTGACACAACACATATTCATGGATGCAGAACATCTCAGAATCTCAAATTTCGCAGAAGCTATCTTTGTTTTGTTTGTTAATAATAATGGCCATCATTTATCAAAGGCTTATTAAGTGCCGGGCACTATACTAGGTAATTTATATGCAACATCGTTTTCAACGGAGGAAACAGAAGCTCAGCGGGGTCAAGTAACTTGCCCGAGGTCACTTAGCTAATTAGTGGTAGGCCCGGATGCCAACCTCAAGTCTTGCTGACGGCAAACACCCCGATCATCCACGTTGCCCCAGACTCTCAGATCAGACGGTTAACCTCAACTTTGCGCGGCCAAGGCCTCCCTCACATCGACTCGTCCTCCGAGGTCTTTGCCAAGGTTTCCATCAGTGTGTCTGGGAGGCCTCTAATTGAATAAAAACGGAATTTACCTCCCGCCCAAAAAGGGCACTCCATCTTTAAACATCTCTGGTTACTGGAAACTCTTCCTTATCTTGAGCCAAAACCTGTTCCTCTCTGGGCCTGATTTTTTCCTCCTCTGGGACTAGGTAGAGGGATGAAGAAGCTCTTCCAAAACATTATTTTTTTAAATATATTTTTTTTATTGATTTTTTACAGAGAGGAAGAGAGAGGGATAGAGAGCTAGAAACATCGATGAGAGAGAAACATCAACCAGCTGCCTCTTGCACAACCCCTACTGGGGATGTGCCCGCAACTAACGTACATGCCCTCGACTGGAATTGAATCTGGGACCTTTCATTCTGCAGGCTGACGCTCTAGCCATTGAGCCAAACCGATTTCGGCCAAAACCTTATTTAGATTGTGATGTACTTCATACAAAGAAGTGCATGCAGCAGAATGCCCAGTTTAAACAACTGTAATATGAGTGCCATGGACCTCCTTCCAGGCCAGGAGCTGGAACTTTGCCATCTCCTAAAGACCCCATATTTCCCCCCACCCCAAGATTATCTTTGCCCCTCACCCAGCTATAATCATCATCCTAGCTTTTTAAAGTGTTTTTATTAACTGTGTATCCATCCCCAAACAATAGAGTTCAGTTTTGCCTGTGTGTGAACTACATGGAAATAAAGTCATGGGAGTACTCTTTTGTGTCCTTTCATTCACATTTTGTTTCTAAGAGCCATCCATGGTGTTCCCTGTAGCCATATTTCATTGTCCTGTAGTATTTTCCTCATTGTATAGTATCCCACGGCATGCATGCATTGCAATTTCCTTGTCCATTTTGTTGTTGGCGGACATTTGGGAGGCACCTAGGTTTTGGTTGTGGTACACAATGCTGCTATACATATTCTGATACATGTACCTTCGTCATATGTCTGGGACTTTTTCTCAAAGTATGGGATACTAGTGGCCCAGTGCATGAAATTTGTACACATTAAAAGGGGGTTAATTAGAGGAAATAATTTAATATTGCTATTTACCCTTTCTCTATAACATAAGTGTCAGAGATGAAAGAAAATTAGTAAAATGTATATGAAAACCTTCCTCCTGTCAGAGTCTAGGGTGTTCCACGGGACCCAGAGCCAAGTCCCTGCCCACCCACATGCACCTCAAAATTGCGGACACCCAGACTTGACTGCAACCCCCATTGGGCTATATCCAGACCCAGCCAGTCCCACCCTTGTCAAGCCCCGCCAGGCAGGGGGCATAGCTTCTGGTCCCCCTGCTCGGTGCCAGGACGAGGGCATGGCCTGAGGTCCCCCAGCCTGGACTGGGGCAGAGGGAGTGTCTTGAGCTCCCCCCATCAAGCCCCACTGGCAGAGGGGAGCTGTGCAGCCTCAAGTACCCTGGCTTGGTGCTTCTGGGTGAGGGGCATGGCTTAAAGTCCCCTGCCAAACCCCACCTGGTGGGGGGTGTGGCCTGAGGCCCCCTGGCCTAGTGCTGGGGTTGAGGGAGCAGTCTGAGGTCCCCTAGCCCAGCACCAGGATGGGAAGCACACCTTGAGGTCCCCTGTCAAGCCCTACCGGGTGAGGGAGCTTATAGCCTCAGGTCCCTGCTGATTGCTCGTTAAGGATCCTTATGGGAACCTGGCCTCAGCTGTGGGTGCAGCCATCTTTGCCATGAATGATGGTAATTAGCATATTCCCTCTTTATTAGATAGGATGGCTATCTTCAGCTGTCTTCGATAATTCCCAGCTGCTTGCCAAAGTGGTGGACCCTCATTCATATACCCAGCAGTAGTTTTGTGAATGCCCCTTGCTTTTGTTCACTGTAGAAGGTTGGGTAACCAGTCTCCTCTTCACTCCGTGGCCAGTCAGAGGATTATATTGTACAACCACGCTCTTGGGCATGAGCCTGGGTATACTTTTCCATCTCTTGAGCTAGGGCTTAGCCCTGTCTTGCTTTGGCCAATGGTAGGCTAGCAGATGTGACTCAAGCAGAGACTTGCAATGCACACCTGTAATTCAGCTCCTGCTCTTCCTTTTGCCTTGACCTTTGCCTTTGCCGTGGGCCCAGAAGAGGATGGGACCCCGTGGAGCAGAGCAGTCTGGGCTGAGCCCAGCCCACATCAGCCAACTAATTAATGATCTAATTAATTGCTGCTGTCCTATGCCACTGAGGTTTTGTGGTTGTTTGGTATGGAGCAATAGCTCACCAATGCATTGTCATTGTCATCGCTGCCATCCTTCTATTAATAATAGCTAACATTTCTTGAGCGCATATCCTGTGCCAGCCACTGTGCTAAGAACGCTACACACATTCCCCTGTGGGAGCTCCACGCCACCCTCTGCGGTAGACACCATCATTCTCTCCATCACACAGTGGGAATCGGCCCAGAGAGGTTAAGAGACCTGCCCAAGTTCACATTAGCAAGAGAAGGCCCCAAAATTTACATTCAGTTCTCGCTGATTCATGAGTTCATTACCAGCTAGGGGAAGTGGTAGAAGGAGGCGTTTCAAACAAACTTTTAAATTAAATGGCAGTAGAGGACACACCCACTTCCCTGGCCACTCTGAATCTGAAAAGCAGCTAGAGCGGGGATCTTTTAAAATACATATATATGAATTATTGATTTCAGAGAGGGAGGGAGAGGGAGAGATAGATACATCAATGATGAGAGAGAATCACTGATGGCTGCCTCCTGCACACCGCCCCCACTGGGGAGAGAGCCCGCAACCCCAGAACCAAGCTGTGACCTCTTGGTTCATAGGTTGAGAGTGGGGGCACAGGGGTCCTTTTTATGAGCTCTCTTCAGCAAGCCAGCTCAGGCTTGCCCTTGAGCTTTCTCCCTCACGTTAGAATCGAGCAACAAAGCCACTGCGCCAAGTGTGTGGAGATGAGATGGAAGTAATCAGAGATGTGAAACAGGTTGCAGCTGAGTCGGGGTCCTGGCTCAACTTCTTCCCAATCGTGTCCCCTTGGGCAAGTCATGCAATCCTCAAAGCTCCAGCCCCTCACCTGTCAGGTGGGGGGAGAATCAGGACCCCTCAGTGCTTTGTGCATGCTGGGAGGGACCACAGCACAGGGCGTGCAGAGTTTGTTCAGGGTCCAATGCTCCACCGATGTCCATGGTTGTCACCTTTACTGTCACAATGACAGGCTGGGTCCTCCTTGTACCAGGTCTCCGAGCCAGAGACCTGGCTCTCTGGATGGTGATCCTAGGCACAGAGGGAGAGCTGGGGTTGTGGGAAACTGTGAGGATGGCAAAGATCATTGGGTCTCAGGGTTGGGTGGCTGGCCCTATGCTGGGCCTCAAGGGGGCTAGTGCTGTTCTTTGCCTGCCACCTCTGCTGGGAAGACCCCCTTTTAGGAGGGGAACACCCTCATCTGATTCCTCAGAGAAAGGGCCCTGAGCTGCAGAGACCACTGGGATGGCCGGGTGGAGGGTGGATTGCTGAGGCTCAGCGGGGGCGGCAGTCCAATTCCACTCGCGGCGGCCCTGGGAAGGGTCCCCATCTCGAATGTCCTGCATGCTGCAGAGCAGCCGGAAGGGGGGCCTGCGCCTTGACCTTCAGCTTTTATGTGCTTTAGCTTCCGCACAAGCCTCTTTCATTTCTCCCAGAACAGCATCTGACAGCTCTCCACCCTCCTCGGTGTGCGAGGCTGCCTTTGTTTGAAGAAGCTTGTTATGAGAGAAAAAGCCTTGGCAAGTGCCGGCGGACATCCTGTTTCCTTGAAGAAGCTCCCATAAAACCTCCCAGGCTGCTGCTCTGGGCTCAGAGCCCCTCGATGCCGAGGCCTCTCCATCCCCTCACTTCCTCCATTCCTCTAGCCATCGCTCGGTGCTTTCTGAGTCCTTCCTCTACAGTTGGGGGGGGGGGGGAGGGTCTGCTCCCGGAGTCTCTGGGGCCCATGGGGCTCCACACTGTTGTCTCCTGGTGTCTGGCCCAAGGCCACGGGAGGGGAGGAGTGGGAATTTATTTCTGGGGGAATCCGCAGGAGACACTTGTGGGAGCTTGAGGGCTGGGCCCCCTTAGAATTTCCCAAGGCCAAGCTTCTAGTGTGGAGTATCCAGAATGTAGCGTTGTCTGAGCTCAAGGGAAGGAGACAAACACAAGCGTATGATGATGGCAATCGCCACCATGGTCATAACACTCATAGCTCCTCGTCACTATTAGGAATAAGCCAGAACCTCCAAGGCCCTCTATTTATCTGGCTGCCTTCTGGTTCTGGTCTGATCTGGCGCTAATGTCTGCCTCCCTGTGGGCTGCAGTCCCCCCGCCTCCCCCACGGCAAGGAGGCTCTAAGGCACCCTCGTCTCGCTCTCTGGTCTCACTGCGCCCTGTTCCTCTCCCAAGCCCTGAGCTTCCTCCCTCACCAACTTTCCATGTGGTCCCTGCACCCCACCACCGTCTCTCGCCCCTCTGTGCCTCTCCCCGGATGTTCTTCCTCTGGCGGACCCAGTTCCAACATCGCCTTCCCAGAGTTCTCTGACTCCTCGGGGGCCCAGCCCTCTGCCTCTTCCTTCGGTACCTGCTTTGGTTTTAACACTAGTTTATTGGTGACATGGTGTGAGAATGTCTGCCACTAGGCAGCTCCTGGGAGGTCAGGAGCTGGTGTCATGCACGGTGCCTGGCACTCCACGGGGCAGCATCGCTTGGCTTTCTAAGGCTTCAAGGCTGAGTCCCATCCACGCTGGCTTTGGTGATGTGAGGTCAGGGGTTACCTCAAGGATGAGAGGGCGTGGGCCAGCGTAGCCATGCCTTCCTGCTGGGCTCACGAGCAACAAAAACAAATGCTCAGCCATTGCCCCCCAAATTGCTAGGATGACCCACCTTCTCTGGGACTCCCCAACATCTAGACCCCTACAAAAGAGACTCTGAGTGCCCCATGTGTTACCGCCTAGAACACGTGTCAAACACAAGGCCCGGGGGCCAAATCCGTCCCGCCAGGCCTTGCAATGTGGCCCACACCGCGCTGTCATCACTGCACTCCGCTGCGTTTCCATCACAATGACAGTTTATGACTGTTCAGTAAACCATTCGGCCCGCGATTTAGGCTGGATTTTAGATTTTGGCCCCTTCTCTGATTGAGTTCGACACCCCTAGCCTAGAATGAATCATCCTTCCTGGGTCAGGTCCCCCAAGTCTCCACAGAGGAATGGGCTTCTGTTACTGACCCTGATCCTACTTGATGATATAGGGTCTCATTTGATGGGACAGAGTCTCACCTGATGGGACAGGGCCTCCATGCTCAGGGCACAGGCCAAGACTGCTCTACAGAAAGTTTCGCAGCTCATCTCTCCTCAGAGCGGGCAGCAGGCAGGGTGACTCCCGAGGCCCCTCCAGGGTCACACACTATTTAACCGGAGCGGAAGGAAGGCGCTCAGAAGGGGTCTTGCTTTGTGGCGAGAAGACATCTGGCCTCTCGGAGGGAGCAGAGGGAAGTGGAGGTTGAGTCCCCGTGGCATTTCAAAACCTGCAGGTGGCCAACAGCACTCTCCCTTCATGTTCCAGCTCAGGGCTACCAGACATGAAGTTTTATTCCCAGAAAGCCCTGGTCCCCTAGCAACAGAGACAACGACCCCTGTGTGCAGCCCTTCAAATGTCTCAGGAGTGATCTGTCCCATTTAATCCCCCCTTCGACTTGGGAAAGGAAATAGGATGACTTGGTGTGGAAATAGGATGACCTGCTCAGGACATGGGAGCAGCTATGCAGCTCAGCTAGACTCCAAAGCCCATGCTCTTTGACCTCTGTTATGTGCCACCCAACTGGCATGTCCTGGCAGTCCCAGGCCCCCGGAATCAACACATCCCCAGTCCTAACTCTGCCTGCCCGGCTCCCAAAGGCTGTATCAAGTCCCTGGGCCACCCAGGAGACCGCCCCCTCATCCTATCTGCCACTCCCTAGTTCACGGACCCTTGGATGGGCTTTGGTCATGGCTGCCCTCCTTGGAGTTGCCTCGGTTCCTTCTTTAGGATCTGAACTCTGCTCACCCAGCGCCACAGGGGGCAGGGTCTAATACACCACCTGGTCCATTGTTATCTTCTGTGTAGAGTAATCTGGCCACCATCACCCCCAGGCACTGGTGGGGGAGCTTCTTTCCTCCATGGTATCTCTTCTTCACCTTAAATTGACCCCCAGACAATGACTGCCACGAACTGTTGGGCCCCGCCCTTAATCAAGTATTGTACTTGTATGAGCAGAGATAATAATCACGACCTAAGTTGCTGGTTATTCTTTCTTTTTCTCCCCCAAATATGTTTTATTGATTTTAGAGAGAGGAAGGAAGGGGGAGAGAGAGAGAGAGAGGATAAGAGAGAAACATCAGTCGGCTGCCTCTTGCAAGCTCCCTACTGGGGATCAAGCCCGCACTCTGGGAACATACCCTGACCAGGAATTGAACCATGACTTCCTGGTTCCTGGGTTGATGTTCAACCATTGCGCCGCACCAGGCGGGCCAAGTTGCTGTTTATTGAACCAGGCTACCTGCCAGACAAGGCCTTATGCTTCTGTGTTGCATCTCCTCTAGTCATCACTGGCTTTCACAGGTCCCATTGTACAGATGAGGAAACCGAGGTCCAGAGGGAGTGAATGACTCTCCCGAGGTGGAAGGACTGACACTGCAGGCCTTGTAAGAGCCTAGGCTTCCTCCATCCCCTGGGCACGGGTCAGTCTTCCCTGGCTGGGTGCTCCAGGATAGGCCTAAACTGGTCTCCAGCCTGCGATTCCACCCCCACTTCTTGTCCCACTTCAACAAGGACTTGAAATAAAACCACCAAGTAGTCAAGCAGTAGAGCTAGGATTTCTCCCATGAATTGCTGCATGTTGAGGGGGTCCCATCCTCCTTCTGGTTGTGCTGGCCAAGATGATGACCCTGTATAGCAGCACAACAATAGTGACAACGCTGACCAATGTGTAGTGAGTGTCCCCTGGGTGCCTGGCCCCAGGCCACGCCCTTCCCACACAGTAGGGCTACTGAGAGGGGCTTCTCTCCCAGCGGTGGGGACACATAGCTCAGCCTGAAGGATCATGGGGACAAACTATCGCCCAGCTACACCAGCCCTGCCCACTCACTGTCTCCCACCCTTGCTTTGCCAAGAGACAATATTTTTTATTGTTGTCAAAAGGGGGAGGGAAGAACCCTCCCTCAACAACCAACGAGAAATAATTAGCTCACATTGTGTCATTAAACATGAGACTTTAATTAAATCGCACAGAGATAAATACCTCTAACGACTGGAAGGCTGGGGCCAGGAGGCGGCAAAGCACTCAGCATAATGGAGTAATAGACTCCGCAAATAGCGTCAAGTCAGGGATTCCGGCTTGATTAAGAATCTGACTAAATTGGGTTGTCACCTCGGAGGCTGCACCTACTACCTGAAAATTGCTCATTATCTTCCCCATTTGATCTTCCGGGAGCTAACAAGCCTTTGCGGAAATCGGTCCAATGATCAAAGGGCCCATTTATTTGGGACTCTTTCCCGTGTCGGGTCCTCATGGCCAGCGTCTCCCTCCTCCCTTTTTGATTTGTCATGAGTCATCACCTGGCAGCTGCAGGGTGGGGCCCGGCTGGAGGTGACCTCCATGGTTGCTGAGACATCGCTGACAACCAAGGCTCTCGCTTGCCTCTGCTCCCTCTGGACAGTCAGGGACCGAGTCCAATCTCAGCTTCTCCCTTCCATCTGACCTCCCCTCCTGCTGCCTCCTGCTGCTCAGCCCTAGGTCAGCAACCACGGCGGTCTCTTCTCCCTCCCTCTGGCCAGGGCCATAGGACACGTCTAGGGCACAGCTCTGATGAACCTCAGCAGGCTGCGGTTTCCTGGCCTGGCTTTCAAAGCCTGCTGCATTATGACCCAGTCCCCACATGAGTCAGTCCACACATGAGTCTCCAGAAAGCCCCTCTGCTCCAGTCACACTGGCTACTCCCCTTCCCTAATCCACCCTGCCTTTGCTTCCTCTTACCCGATGCTTAATCCCTTCACCCCACTTGCAATGCTGCTCCTCAGCTCTCAGCCTGGCGGTGATGTACGCACTCTCCAAGGTCTACCTTCGATCTTTCTCTAAAAGCTCAGAGGCCCACAGGTTGAGAACCTCTAGCAGGGTTGCCTAAGACCATCAGAAAACACAGATATTTTACATTATGATTCATAACAGTAGCAACATTACAGTTATGAAGTAGCAATGAAAATAATGTTATGGTTGGTGGTCACCACAACATGAGGAACTGTATTAAAGGGCAGCAGCATTGGAAAAGTGGAGAACCACTGCTTTACAGCAACCTTATAAACGGTGCTAGAAGTCTACAACCGGGAAAAGTCAGACAGGGAGCGGATCATAACTTACATGGCGCGGAGCTGCCAAGCCAATGGGAGGTCTGGGACTGCGGGTTCATGTACACAGAGAACAGGAGATTTGCAGGAAGTGGTAATTTCTGGTGATGATGGTGGTGATGGTGGTGGTGATGGTGATTTTGCATACAGCAGGTGATCATTAAATGCTACTGGAGCTGAAATACACTGTAACTGGCAAACGTTCAGCTAGAGCGTGTGCTCTGGCCCCTGAAAGACAGACGAACCAGATAGAAGCCTGGGACTCCTGGTGGGCAGGAGCCCCGGCTGCCCATCACAGCCCAGTGAGTGGGTCCCTGCCCCGTGTTCAGATGACCCATTGCAAGGGTCTAGAAGGTGCTGGGACTCGGAGCCGGATTCTGGGCCCGGGAGGAGAGAAGCTGGGGCTGAAGGACAAGTGTGAGACGGGAGCGAGCGTGGAGGAGAACCCCCTGCAGAGGTGAGTCAATAATTCACACGGCTCCTTTAAATATTTAACTCTCCAGCTGCTTAAAATGTAGAGCTGTGCCTTTGAATATACATGTATATTTTGTAGTTTGATCACAGAAACACAGACACCATGGACAGAATGCGGGGGAGGGTGGCGTGGTGGAGCACTGGTACCCTCAGGGACATGCAAAGTAATTTTGCACATGGGAGGAGAGTGCAGGCTTGAAATACTAATCATCGCTGCCATGTAGTGAGCATGGCTGTGTGCTGGCCATTGTGCTAAGTGCTTTATTACCAACTCACTCATTCACTCACTCATCGAGCCTGGCTAGCTCTGAGCTGGATAGCTATGTTTAAACCCTGACTCCGCCTCGGTGGGCTGACTGTGTGCCCTGAGCTGCTGCTAAACCTTCCTGTGTCCCAGTCTCCTCTACAAAACAGGGCGATTGGTGAGAAGTAAATAGGATGAGGGCATGTGGAGGGCCTGGAACAGTGTCTGGCATGTTCTAAGAGTTCATTAGATATTATTAGTAATGTCATCGTCATCAGTTATTCATGTATCAGTTAGAGAAATGTCTACTGAATGCCTACTATGTGACAGGTGCTGTGGGGTACAAGGATGAACTCAAAAGACAGTTTCTGCCTTCAAGGAGCCTCCACGAAGCCATGGGCAACAGGCTAACAATGACAAATTTAATGAACAAAGCCAGTTCAGATTGCCATGGGGCTGGAAGAAAAGGAACATGATTATGGGATGAAGGGAAGTAGATTGTTTATGAGATAGAGGGAAGTGGATTGGAATAGAGGGAACTGGATTGGTTATGGGATAGAGGGAAGTGGGTTGGTTATGAGATGGAAGGAAGTGGGTTGGTTATGGGATATAGAGAACCAGACTGGTTATGGGATTGAGGAAGCTGGATTAATTATGGGATAGAAGGAACTGGATTGACCAGGGGGTCAGTAAAGCCCTATCTAAAGAGGTGACCTTTAAGCTGAAAATTGAAATATGAAAGGAACCCAGAAAAGAGAGTTCTAGGCTGAGGGAACAGCAAGTGCAAAGGTGAGCCCTGAGGTGGGAAGTGGCTTGATGCATCAGGAGAAAGAAAGAAGGTCCTTGTGGCTGGAGAGTAGCATAACCATCTTCAATACTCCCCATCAGATGTGGAACTTTGTGAGGATGTGAGAAGACAAGGCCTCACAGCTGGCATTGGTTAAACCGAGGTCCATCTGACGCCAGAGCCTGTGTCTACGAACACACCACACCACGCCCAAGTGGGAGCACAGGCCCCCACAAACCCAGCCCCTCTTAGATATGTTTGGCATGAATTCCTGGTGAGTCTGAATGAGGGAGAGTCTGTAGAGAGCCACCGGGGCCTCTTAGACCAGCCGCTCACCGGATGCTGCCAAGGAGAGGCCCTGCTGGACCCTCCGCAGTGAACACATCAAAGGCACCTCCAATTAGCATCTCCCTGGGCATCAAACCAGCCTCCCCAGGCAGCGGGAAATTGTGGTACATGCTCACACAGGCAGGGGAAAGGGAGTGGGCTTAGGTTGACAGAATGGGGTGTTCGTGAGCCCTTTTCATCTGCTAAGCGCTGTGCTAGTGTCTTTGTGCATCACTGAAGCCTCTCAGTTATCTTGAGCTGTGGATATGATCATGCTTATGTTAAAATACTCGGGGCTCTTCAGGACCAGGTAACTTACCTGCACTTACACAGCTGGAAGGTGGGGTGCTAGGGTGAAAACCCAGCTCCAAAGCCCCACCTCTTCACCCCAAACCTATCACTGGTTCCAGATGATGCTTAGCTCAGGCGAAGAAGCTGGATGTAGCCTCAAGTTACCCACCTTGGCCACAGTCACTAACTGGCCAGGGTCTTCCACACGGGAACCTTCTGAGATGTGGTCGCTTCATCCACAATCGAGGTGGGCCTTGGGCCTGGGAATTAATAGCAGCCTTTCCCGAAATCCTCAATGAAGCTGCTGGGCGCCAGCTCTGGGAGAAGCCTGTCGCCTTTGGGGGCACTGAGTTGTCCTCATGGAGTGTAACCATGTGACTTGGAGGTTCCCTCTCCCTGGGGAGGGAAGAGGAGCATTGTGGGTGCACGGCAGAGCTGGTTCATACTAAACATTCTAGACCAGGCCTGTAAATTCCAGGAGGGCAGGACCCATGTCTGTCTACTTCACCACTGAATCTCCCAGACCTGGGAACTAGCACAGGGCCTGGTGCATAGTAGGAGTTGCAATAACCAGGTGATGAATGATAACAACAGCTCATGTTTATGGGGTGCTTCCTGGGTACCGGACTCTCTGCAGAGAAGTTAGCATTGGTGGTGTGCGACCTCGGTGCACACGGAGCTGCTTCCAGAGATTGAAAAAAAAAAAAAAATACCCATGAGGAGTCCCATTCCTGAAGCA
Source organism: Pipistrellus kuhlii (assembly GCF_014108245.1). Taxonomy (NCBI): domain Eukaryota; kingdom Metazoa; phylum Chordata; class Mammalia; order Chiroptera; family Vespertilionidae; genus Pipistrellus; species Pipistrellus kuhlii. The sequence continues at coordinate 186,547,917 of NW_023425515.1, read as the reverse complement.
ACCTCTTTGAATTGGTTCAGAGGGAAACCTGGACAAGGACACTTCTTAAGTTCTCCAGGTGCCCAAGGTACAGTCAAGGCAGGGAGCATTGTTTTCCATGCCTCACCTGGTCTCATACGTCCGTGAGCTCTGGGAAGTGGTTACTGTTAGTGTGCCCATTTTTCAAATGAGAAAGCAGATGCTCAGGAATGTTAAATAGCTTATCCAAGGTCACACAGGGTCAGGAGATGGTGGAGTGAGACAGCCTGACTTCAGCCCCTGAGTTCAGCCATACGTGCTGGTCACACACACACACACACACACACACACACACACACAGGAAACGAGGGAAGAAGGGGCATTGTTAGAGCCAGGGGAAAAGGAAGAAGATGCAGGCAGGGTTAGAAAGCCCTTTGCAGACTCATGGAGGCACCTGTTTTAATCACAAGCTCCTCCTAAGGGAAATGGCTCCTCCCACAGATGGGTCCCAGGCTGGGCTGGGTGACGCCTTTCTGTGCCTGTAACCTGTCCCTCAGGTCAGAAATGTTTGGCTTTGGGGCAGGGTCTGGCTCATAGACTGGACAGTTGCACATCATGGGCCTGATATGAAAAACCTTCCCTTGTAGCACAATCCCAGCTTATACAAGTTAGATAAGCATTTATGAAATGGATTGCTTGACATTGCATTCTATAAACTAACTAGAGGCCCGACGCACAAAATTTGTGCAAGAGTAGGCCTTCCTTCCCCAGCTACTGGCACCAGCTTCCCCTCAGGCACCCGGAACCCAAGCTTCCCTCTGGCCCCAAGGACACAGACTTTTCTCCAGCCTCTGGCAGGCACTCGGGACCCAGGCTTCCCTCACAGCCCTGGCTTTGTCCAGAAGGTTGTCCGGTCTCATTAGCATATTACACTTTTATTATTATAGATGGTTAGATCTGTGTACTGTTCACATTGTCCTTTTTAATCCCAGATGCCCACTTTCTTTATTGGAATGTTATTTATAACATCCCCAGTCAGTTTATGCCCTGCCCTTCTGAGTATAATAATCAGAGCCTCAGGGCCAGCCGTTCATTCCTTCATTCATTCACTCACTCATTCATTCAGTATCTTCTCTGTGCCAGGCTGTCTGCCAGATGCTGGAGCATTTCCTTGCGAGTAACCACACATCAAGTAGCAGTAAGAGAAGGGCCTGGATGCATGTCGATTTCCACTTGCTCTAATGTAAAACAGGATTGCCTGCATTTCAGATTTTGCTAGTTTATCTTGCACGGCCAAAGCCCCAGTTATCTCTGCTTCACTAAGTCTTGAGATTGGTTTGGAACTTGCACATCTATTCCTCGGAACCATTAAAAGCGGTTTAATTGGCTGTTCAGGGATGTCCTCCACTCGCCTCTCCAAATGGATCAGCCCTCCCCGTCTCTCCCAAGAACGGGAGGCTGGAAGCCCTCGCCCGGACGATCCACGCTCCGGATTTATTTTTCTGGCTCTGGGCCCCAGAAGCACTAGGCTTTGCATTGCAGATCCAGCCTATGTTCAAAGCGGTGCATGCACATACCCCCTCTGACGCCCACTGGAGCGTACAGAGCTACAGCTCCACATGCAGGGCAATGCCAGCCAACATCTTCCGAAGAGAAGCCCGACACTGCTTAAAAATGCACCCCTCACCTTGATAAGACACGGGGACGGTGTTGTCCTCAGGAGGACTTCAGGAAGAGAGACAGAGGGCTACCTGGGATGACTCACTGTAGCACAAAGACAATGGCCTTGGGAGTCAGGTGGTCCCAACCCACTGGTCTATGCCCCTGTACTTGTACCAGACGTGGGTTTTCCCATTTTTTATTGTTGTTCTTGTTACTCCTCACCCGAGGATATTTTTTTTTCCCATTGATTTTTAGACAGAGTGGAAAGGAGAGGCACAGAGAGAGAAACAGATGAAAGAGAAACACATTGATTGGTTGCCTCCCACGGGCACCCCAACCTGCAACCTCGGTTCGTGTCCTTGACTGGAATCCAACCTGGGACCCTTCAGTCTGTGGCTGACGCTGCAATCACTGAGCCAAACCAGCTAGTGCCGGCCTTCCCATTCTTCGCCTTATGACCTTGAGCAGGTCATATAACCTCCTTGAGTCTGTCTCATTATCTGGTTCACAGGCTTTCTGAGAATTTAAGTGAGGCCGGTTAGGGTTACCAGCGAAACAGTAGGATATCCCATTAAATTTGAATTTCGGATTTAAAAAAAACTCAAATAATTATATAGTATTAGTAGCCCTGCAAATGAATCCGTGCACCAGTAGCTCGCTTCGGGGCCTGGCTGCTCCATGCCCGCTGCCCATAGGCTCTCCACGGCCCAGAGGCCCATCTGCAGCTGAGTGCAGAACGCTTGCCTCATTGCTGTAGCAATGAAGCAAGCATTCTGCTGGGCTGCTCACACTGCCCCTCCAGGACTGGAGGACTCCAGTGGGACTGAGAGAACTGGGGGCTACCATCTTTGTGACGAAGTGATGGTTAATTTGCATATTACCTTCTATTAGATAGGATAAGTGTATCCCAGGTATTATATAGTCAACTATTACTAGGACATACTTAACATCAAAAAGTTACTCATTCTGTATTTTTATTCACTTAATCTGGCAACCTCACCTGAACAGTCTACACAGAAAGTTCCTAAATTCTACTTTATAAAAAAGTGTTCTGGCATCCTGCTCAGAATCAAGCCTCATGCCTAAATGGAGGGACCCGGCACACCTTTTGCTTTACCTTTCCAGGGCACTAAAAACGCAATTACCTTCTCCCCGGTCACCGAGGAGCTCGTAAAGAGCCTGAGCAGAGAGCCTCTGCAGCGGGCCAGCGCTGTAACTCCGCGAGGCTGGCAGGCGTCGCCCAGTGCGGGAAGGCACACTGTTGGGGAAGCACTTCCCTCCCCTCCTGGGTGTGTGCGGCTCTTCAGTCTCCCCTCAAGGCCTAGCTGGACACCCCCCGGCTGCCTCTGGAGGTCTGGACAGCACAAGGCTGAAAAGCACTAGAAGAAAGGGCAGGATGTGGGGAAGGCAGAGGAGGGGACTTGTAGGGAAGATGGAGGGGCGGGAGGCTGGAGCTCCCGTGAAGCCTGGGGACATTCCCCTGGGCACAGTGCCATCTGGAAAAGTAGGAGCCACATGCTACCTCTCAGGGGGTAAGGCTACATTGGGAGGGTCTGTGGGAAGTGTCCCCCGGAAGAGCCAGTCGGTAAGCACCTCTCACTAATGCACAGCTGCCATCGGACAACGAGGGGCCTCCTGCTCCACCTGGCTGTCACCAAGATTGTGTTGAGTTGACGCAATGCTGAGTGGGAGTCTCAGCTGATGCAGAAGCTGACCCTGCCGCTGAGCCCTCTTGCCCGCGGCCATCCGGGAGATATTCAGGGCCTGTCCCCTCTGGCTGGGCTGTCCACCTCTGCCCTGGATTATCACGTGAGGCCAAGGAGCCAATGCCCCACCTTTGCTCTCCAAAAATAACCTATTCCTCTCAAATTGTTCCAGCCACCATCCCAAACAGCCTGAGAGGCCCCATTGTCACCTCAACTTACAGATGGGCACAGGATGTCAGAGCCAGGACACTGAAGGCAACAGACTGCTGGTCCCCACACCAGCGGGGTGATCCAGGGCTGTGGTCCCTGTGTGTGACCCAGGGCTGTGGTCACTATGTGTGACCCAGGGCTGCTGGTCCCCATGTGTGACCCTGGGTTTCTGGCCCCCATGTGTGACCCAGGGCTGTGGTCACCATGTGTGACCCAGGGCTGCTGGTCCCCATGTGTGTCCCAGGACTGTGGTCCCCATGTGTGACCCCAGGATTGGCTTTTTACCACTAGGCCTGGAGAGACTGGACATGGATTTTGGCTTCATGCACAGGCTTTAAACTTCCATCCTTCCCTCTCTATTTCAGCCTTGGAATAGAGAAGGGCCCAACCCCCCACAACCTGGCCCACCAGATGCACCCAGGTTGGCTTCAAACCCTGTGCACAGACACTCTGGGTAGCCAGCTCCCCTCCCTTCCCCCTCACAGCTGCAATCTTTTTCCTGGGTGGTTTTTTTTTTCTTTTTCTTTTTCTTTTTCTTTTCTTCTTATTTCTCTTTGTGGCTCTGGCCCTCTCTCCCTGAAAATACAGTTTGCTGATATTAAAAAGAAACACACAATAACTAAACACATTTCATACAGTCTTTGAAGTGTAATGAACTCAGGTCCCGGCTTGATAAGTATGCAGATGGAGTTCAGAGGAGCTGGAAGGCAGCTTCTGCTGGAAGACCCCCCTCCACAGGTGGGGGGGGGCGCAGAGGGGAGGCTCCCGCTGCTCCCAGAGGAGGGGCACCCCAAGGGCAGAGGTGATGGAGAGGTGTGCGCTGGCGCCAGGAGGAGGCCGCCCCCATGGAGGCTTTGAAAGGGGATTTGATCTCCCAGAGGCTGGGTTATTAGAGGCTCCCTCTCAAACACGGAGGTTCAAAGAATGTGTCGTGCCATCCCCTCTCCCCTTCCCTCCACCCCCGCGGCCTCCAAGGGCATCTTTGTACCCAGGGAACAGAATCAAGACGGGGAGCTATTGAGGTTCTGTGCTCACTGGTGGAATTCGGGTACACATGTGCAAGTGGGGATGGAGGGCATTGGGATCGGCCTCATTCACTAGTCCCTCACCATAAGGTTGCTTGGGTGGGACGTCAGCCCCAGTGCAGACACTCAGTCAGGGCACAGGGGCCATGATGCCCTGTTGGTACAGAGGAAGAGGCCCAGCAGTCCCCAGGGCCAGGAGGGCAGAGATACTCTGCCTGCAGGGAGTTCCAAGCTGATGGAGGAGGTGAGGCCCTGACCTCAGTGAGCTCCCAGTCTGATGGAGGAGGTGAGGCCCTGACCTCAGTGAGCTCCCAGTCTGATGGAGGAGGTGAGGCCCTGACCTCAGTGAGCTCCCAGTCTGATGGAGGAGGTGAGGCCCTGACCTCAGCGAGCTCCCAGTCTGATGGAGGAGGTGAGGCCCTGACCTCAGGGAGCTCTCAGTCTGATGGAGGAGGCGAGGCCCTGACCTCAGCAAGCTCCTAGTCTGATGGAGGAGACGAGGCCCTGACCTCAGCGAGCTCCCAGTCTGATGGAGGAGGTGAGGCCCTGACCTCAGCGAGCTCCCAGTCTGATGGAGGAGGTGAGGCCCTGACCTCAGGGAGCTCCCAGTCTGATGGAGGAGGTGAGGCCCTGACTTCAGGGAGCTCCCAGTCTGATGGAGGAGGTAAGGCCCTGACCTCAGGGAGCTCCCAATCTGATGGAGGAGGTGAGGCCCTGGTTGAGGAGGAAGTCCCTGGTGACATGGGGGAAGGAGGACCCACATAAACATGAAAACCACTGACTGAGGAGAAGTTTTTCTCAGTTTCATCTCCTCATCCACCAAGCCTGGCATTTATAACTTAGCTCCTGAACATCCAGTGGGGAGAGATGCCTTCTCTGCTTCCCAATCCCACTGCTGCTGCCTCTGAGGTGGCCTCCAGGCTTGTCCCCCCAATTCATCCTCAGTTTTCTGGCTGACCCTGCTCCCTCTGACCCTATCTCACTTCCACTAAACCCCTGCCTTCCTATCGCCCCCATCTTCCTGGCCTCATTACCCCACAGTGACCCCACCATCCCACTCTCACCGGTGCCAGCGGGGCAGCCTGGGTGTCCACTGTTAAGGGGGCAGCTATCTCTCTGGAAACTTCTGCACTAGTCTGAGGCATAGAACACAGGTGGATCTTAAAACACAGCATTAAGTGCAAAAAATAAGCAACAGAATGAGATCTATAGCCTAAAACAATTTATGTAAATTAAAACATTCCCATCAAAAACAACACCCAGTATTTTACCGGATGCATCCATATCTCAGGACATATATCAGAGGTGTTAGAGGGAAGGTGCAGGGCAGGTGGGGAGGGGAGAGCAGTCTCCCACCGCCCTTCAGCCAGTGGCTCCAGGGGCTTAGAGAGATTTGGGCAGGATCCCTCAGCCTTGGCACTCCTGACATTGTGCTGTGGGGGCCGTTCTATGCATCGTGGGAGGTTTGGCAGCACGCAGCATCTACCCACAGCTGCCAGCAGCCCCCACCGAGTTATGACAACCAAAATGTCGCCAGACATTGCCAGATGTCCCCGCGGGGACAGAATCACTCCCGGTGGAGAACCACTGAGTGGGAATAAAAGCCTGAAAAACGGCTACGGTTCCTCCAGGTAAGTGGCCCGCACTTGCTTTGCCAAAACACACGTGAACGGGAAGCAGAAGCTCAGGTCCAGGACCGGCTGGGCGCTGCCTCCTGCCAGCTGCTGGCGTCCCTGGCACGGTTAAACCGAGGCTCTGTGGAGATTCCAGTTACAGCCCCAAAACTGCGTCTGCCTGGGGCTTTCTCCTAATTTTAACCGGCAGCTGGATTTGCATAGGGCATTTGCATCTGAGATTACCCATGGTTCCTTGGGAGACACAGTCCATAAGCAGATGAGGGGGAGGGGGGAATCATATAACTCCACTCCAGCTTGCAAGGGACTTGGGAAAAGGGAGTGCTTTGGGAAAGGAGGGCCCTTGTGGGAAATTTCAGTGCCTTCTGCGCTTGATAAGGGGATGGGAAAGAGGATATTCTACTGGTCACTGGGCAGACAGGACTGTCCATCCTGGCATTTGCTATGCGAATTAATGAACCAAATGGCGAAGAAGCAGGGATCCAAGGCTCCCTCAGAAGGGGCTGCTGCTCCCAGTGGAGGCAGGCGGAGGGAACAGTGGTGTGGACCTTCCAGAGATGAGCACACACCCAGCCCCTGCCTCCTGGTGCCCGGACACCCGCCAGCACTGCCTGGGAGCCGGCTCCGTGCCAGTCGGTGTCCCTGGGATTGTTCCCACAGGGGGCCATTCATCACAGCCCCACCCTCTCCCGGGAGGTGCCCCTCCCCTCCTTTAGAGGAGAAGGCCCAAGAGGCCCCAGAGCAAAGCCTGAGCTGAAACAGAAATCTGCCAGTCTCTAGAGCCAGTCCGCTTTCCAGCCTCCGGGCAGGGAACAGTGACTTGCAAAGTTAATGAGCAAAGCAAAAGTATCCGAGGCAGTGCCTCCGAGGGGCACACATCCCCTCCCTCTCTCAGCCTCCCGTGCCCAGTGCAGGACTTTGCCAGGCCTGGGTCCCAGAATGTAGACAGACACCTGTAAGCTGTGACCTAAAAGCCAGGCGAGGTGTGTATGTCCCCTGTGGGTCAAGGCTTCCTGGAAACTGGCCTCCTCCCCCACACCCATCCCCAGGCACCCGGGATGCTCACACTCTCCATTTTGCTGCCCCGGTGCCTTGTGGTCCTCTATGACTGCACGTGGTTTATTTTTCTACTAGAGGCACAGTGCATGAAATTCGTGCATGGGTAGGACCCTAGGCCTTGTTGATGATCAGGCATCCCCCACTGGCACCTGCCTTGGAGGCGACCAGTGGGGCTATGAGGAGGGTTGGTGGCTGGACTGGCCCACTCACCAGCTGGCCCTGCCCCTCTGCTTCCCAGTCGCCTCCCTCTGCTGGGAGACAGTGGGACAATATGGGGGAGGGGCACTGGCACCTGCCTTGGGTGGCCTTGGGCTTGTGGGCTGGGAGCAGCTCTTGCGTTGAGCATCTGCCCCCTGGTGGTCAGTGCACATCATAGAGACCAGTTGTTCCACGGTTCGGTCTATTTGCATATTAGGTTTTTATTATGTAGGCTATGTCTTTCCCTTACTAGACCAGGGGCATCTGAGGGGCAGAGATTGTGACCACTCAGGTCTCCATGCTTAGGGCTCAGGGAAAATATGTGCTGTACACTGAGCTGACTTTGGACCCGGAGCAAGAGAGTAACCAGGCCATCATTCCAGTGGATTGTGGCCTCTTTCAGGAAGAATTTCTTGATTTTTTTTTTCCCCAGAAGGAAAATCTTAGCTGAGGTCTCCCCCTAAGCCACATGTAGCACAAGGCATTGTGTGCCCCCACCACATTCCGTCTTGCACTTTTGAGCTCCATAAATATGCTAAAGAACCCACCAGAGAAGGCAATTGGTCCATTTTTTTTTCTTCATTATCAGTGCCTAAAATAGGGTTTCTTGTATACAGGAAATAGAACATGGATGGCAGGGTAGATGGGTGGGTAGATGGAAGGAAGGGTGAATGGCTGGGTGGATGGATGATGGATGGATGGATGAATGAATGGATGGATGGGTGGATGAATGGATGGATAGAAGATGGATGGATGGATAAATGGATGGATGGATGAATGGATGGATGGATGGATGGATGGAAGCATGAATAGATGAATGGGTGGATAGATGGTTGGATGGATGGATGGATGGATGGATGAATGAATGATTAATGGAAAGGTAAGAAGGTAAATGACTGCGTGATAGGCATGTGGTTGGATAGTGGTTTAATAGTTGAATGAGTAGATAGATGGAGCGTGGACCTATGAATGAGTTAGTAGATGGACAGACAAATCGTTAGAACATTGGTGGATGGTTAGGTGTTTGGATATGGGAGGGTGAACAGGTCAGTGAAAGGGTGAATAGATGGCTGGATACAAGGTTGGGTGGGTAATTACTGCTTTGGAGGGTGAGTTAAGCAGACGTGGGGGGCAGTGAATGAGTAGATGGTTCACATGGTGTGGGAGGGCAGCTGGCCAGTAGGGTAATGTTTGCATGGCTGCGTACATTGCCTTCCCATCTGCCAGCCTCCCCCTCAGCCTCCTTCAGTACAATAGCCCTTTCTGCTCCTTTCTCCAGATCCCACCATGAGTCCCCTGCCTCTCCTGCTCTCTTCTCTCCTCTAAATGGGGCTCTGAGATGTCAGATGGGAATCCTCCCAGGAAGTCCAGCCCCAGCCCCTGCTTCAGTGCTGAGTGCTCCACACCGTGCTGAGATTTAATGCTTAACTCAGCCTCTCCCCATCCTTACCTGCCTGAGGAGGTAGAGGCAGCAATTTGCATATTTATTAAACATCTCTTAGCAGGATACACAAGCTGCATTGCTACATCCCGCTCCTGGGGCTGTCCTGCTGGCAGACAAGACCGCACCATCAGCGCTGCATCACTGCCTCTTAAGTAGCTGTTCTGGGGCTCGGGGGGCTTGAGGGGAGCGAGGACTGGGGGTGGGCGGTGAAGAGAAGGCCCTGGAGGCGGGGGCACTGACTATTGTTGGGCAGTGGGGGGTTCTGTTTTTTTTCCAGGCAAAAAAGGCTTTGAGGGCTTCTCTTCCAGCCTCCCGCCTCCGCACAGGCCCCTGGAAACACTCCTTACCTTTTCCAGAACATTCTCAGGAGGACATGTAGAGGCATCTTTGTTTTGTGGTTCTCCTGTTGCTTGGTTTATTCAGAAGCCCTTCCTTCTGACTGCACAATCCCATTGCTGGGGTGTATTCTTGGGTCAAAATGGGACAATTGCCCACTATGGACCAAAGGGCCCTCTTTCAAACAGAGGCCCAACCTGGGATCTGAGCATCCAGAACTTTGGGCACCAGGGCCCTCTGTTTTCTGGAAAGGAGTCCCAGGATGAGGACTGAGTGTCCTGGGGGCCTGGAGCTCCATGTTGTAACTGAGAGCTCCTCTCTTCAGACTGGGCGCCCTGACTCTGTCCTGTCTCCTGTCACAGTGCCTAGATGGGGTTCAAATCTGAGGACGTGGTTTCTGGAGTCGAACTTCCCAGATGCCAATCCTTGCCTGTCCTCTTCCTGGCAGAGTGACCTTGGGTGACAACCAGAAGGTCTCTGAGCCTTTGTTTTCTCATCTGTAAATGGGGATGATGGTAGTACTTATCTCATTATTGGGAGGGGCAAGTACAAAGCATAGTGTCTGGCTTCTGGCGAATATTTAGAAAATGTTGGTTGTTCTCGTTACAGAATCACAGAAAGTTATAAGTGCAAAGGGAGGCTGGTTGCCGGCCCATCTCTCCCAGGGATTCAGATCTGTTCCCTCTTCTCTCTGCCAGATTCTGTTCTGAGCATGTCTCCTCACAACCACCTTCAGGATAGATATTCTGAATACACCCACTTTACAGGTGAAGAAACTGAGGCCTAGAGGGAGAGAGGGAATGCATGGGGTTTTGTGTTAGTTGGGGACCCACATCTCTCTTTGTCTCCTCTTTGCAGGTAAGTCATGAGGGCTTCCTGCCCTGGAACAGCCCAAGACTCAGGAGGTGGAAGGGGCAGCTCCCAAACAGACAGTTCCCCCCACCCTCACCTCCCTCCCGTGCCCTGGGCTGGCAGGAGCCAGAAGGAAGGGCCTGGGCTGCAACCTCATAAACTTCCCTGAAAGCCCTCATAAACGCCAGGCCTGGCTGACTCCAAGACGGCTGCTGCAAAAAATAAAACCCCGGATCGTAAAGTAATCCCCATAAAAAAATTAAAGAGAAGCAAAAAAAACCCCTGAGCAGTAAAACAGTAACAGCCTCTAGGAAACAAGGAGGAGGAAGCTAAGCATCTAGGACGGATGGGGAAGCAGGAGCTCCCGGCCCCAGCAGGCCCCACCCAAAGGCGCCAAGCGCAGGGAGCCTTGCAGACGGATGGTTCCAGCTGGCAGAGTGGGTGGGGGTGGCTGAGGGCTGGCTATTGAGAAGTTGAAGAATGGCGATGTTTGTGAGGATGATGATGATGATCTCACTGGAGCCACCAGCTGTCTCCAGATTTCTGGACTTAAAATCCCATTGTACAGATGGAGACACTGAGGAACTCCCAGCCAGAGCTCAGGCCTGCTGCCTCCTCTAGGACCCCACACTGCTGCTTTTGTGAGTTCAAGTCCTCAGAAGGCATGGGGACCAGATTGCTTCTCCCAGCCCCCAACCCCACCAAGAAGGAATGCCAAGGCTTGGGAGGCAGACGCAGCTGTGGGATCCTAGGTGGGTGCCTGCATTCCTCAGGTCTCTGGCCATAATGGTGATCATTCTTACCCCACTGAGGGAGGAAGGAGGTAAGAGATGGCTGCACGGAGGGTCTGATGCTCTCTCGGGATCCATACAGAAGCTTTGGGGACCCAGGTGGGTGCTTAGCTTAAAATCCTTGTGAAATGAGGCCCCAAGACCAATGGCCCAGGTGACATTTTGGGGTGGGGACGGGTAAACTGCCTTCCCGCCTCTTCCTGCCCGCCCCACCCCCACACAATGCAGCTCTGCTCCTCTCCCAGGCTCCCTCCGAACCTGAGAACTTGCTGCCTCTCTTCCCTCCCCCACCTTTTCATTCCGCCCTTATCTCTTCCCCAGCCTCTCTCCTTCCCTCTCAGCCCCTTCCTGCTGCTTTTGTCTGCCAGGTTCCAGCTTCCCAGTCTTTCCACGGTGCTGACAATCTCCTTTACTCTTTCCCCCCGGGTTTGGGGGACTATTGTCCTCCCGGCTGTCAGAGCCAGCTCTGCCTTTGTCCATTGAAGTCAACACTGCACTGGCCTCTCGCGGGACATGCTGGTGGCCCCGTCTGGAACCCAGATTCTGTGCTAAATCCCGGCCCATCCTCATTGCATTGGGAAGCCTCCCTGGATCCCAGCCCACTGCTCTGAGGAAGGTCTGTCCCTTGAGTGAGCAGAGCTCCCCTCTCCCACACCCCTTCCCAAACCTGCACCCCATCTCTGAGAAATGCCGTGTGTAAGAACCCAGCTTGTCACGGCTCATCCTTATTCATCTTCCCCAGAGACAGGGGGAAGGGCCCATGCTCTGCTCATCTCCATCGCCCCTTCCTGGCTTGGCCCAGGCCTGGAGACATTCGCTGGGGGTTGTCAGGAGAGCAGGGGTTGGGGAGATCTGGGTTTGAATCCTGGTGCCATGTAAGTGGCAGAGCACTGCCTCCATGGCTGGAGGGATGCCCGTGGGTATGGGCCTTGTAGTTAGTTCATGGGTGAACAGTCTGGCACCACCCCGCTCACCCCCAACAAAGTAAATGCTGACTCATTTCTCCAGGCCTGGGGTCTCCTTGCATTTAGCCCATTTGCATTTGGGGACCCTCTAGCCCACCATTCCCTCTACCTGGAATCTCCTCTCTGTTCCCACTTGGCCTTTTTCTAGGCATCCTTCCAGATGGTTCTTCAGGAAGCCTGGTCTGATCCCCTGGGCTGAGTACCACGTGCTCTTCTTCTTTTCCGGGCCCCATAGCCCCTTTAACATCTCTCTCTTCCTGGTAATTGCCAATTACATGTCTGTCTGGAGCACTGGGAGGCCCCCGGGGGCAGGGAGGGTGTCATAGTCACCTGTGTCTTCAGCACCGTACAGCGCCGGGAAGGTGCCCCAACATGGTTTCAGAGCGAAGGAGCAAGGAAGCAGAGGAATGAATACATGACAATGAATGGCAGGAAAAAAAATCAGCACGAGACCATTCCTGTCTGGTCGTATTCGAGGTCAGAAACAGAGATGACAGACTCCCTCCCCTGTCCCCAGTTCTCCCTCTGCCAACACGCCTCTTGGCTCAGCACTTAAATTTGCCTGTTGTCCTAGAGTAGGGGTGTCGAACTCAATCAGAGAAGGGGCCAAAATCTAAAATCCAGCCTAAATCGTGGGCCGAATGGTTTACTGAACAGTCATAAACTGTCATTGTGATGGAAACGCAGCGGAGTGCAGTGATGACAGCGCGGTGCGGGCCACATTGCAAGGCCTGGAGGGACGGATTTGGCCCACGGGCCTTGTGTTTGACACATGTGTCCTAGAGGAAGATGGTCCCTGGTCGTGAGTCCAGAAAGTCAAGGTCCCAGGGACCTCTGGGCTTTGCAATCTAGAGGTCATAGGGCCAATGTGCCATGAGATACCCCGGACTTCCCTCTGAATCTGTCGGGAGTTCATGCCAGTTGGCAAGAGGGAGAACCCATGCACCACAATTAACTGGATTCGACATACCACTTCTTTTAAGCTTCCTTTCCAAACACTCCCGCCAGGGTAAGGACTGGGTTTATTGTGCATTAGCATGGGCCCTCCCTGGCTGCGACCCCATCCTCATCTCTGAAAGAAAAGCTTTGCACAACAGGAAGGAGGCTCTAGGCTTCCAGATGCCGTCCTCCAGGAAGTCAAAGTTTGAACACGATCCCGTGGTAAAGTGTCCGAAGGAGAAGTTGTCGCTGAAATCTCCCCACATCATAAAATGTCAGATGTCTGCGGTCTTTATTTATAGACAGATTGCTTTTCAACTTTTCTCACTCCAACATTTCAATGTGTTATTCCTGAAGATAAATGTACATTATGATTTCATAATAGAAATTGCATTTCTCCCTCGTGTCACCTCTAAGCATGTAGATACATAAATATGGCACATTGCCTCCGACAGTAATTTAAAAGGCACTTTGGAGAACATATTGATCATGACCAGAGTTCGGGCTGGCGTGGTCTAGATTTCATCGAAGTCTGCCTCCTCCCACCCCCGGTATCTAGGGTGGTAGATACTGCCCACGGTTGGCTCTGGGCCACCTGGGTGTGTATTCCTCTTAGCTGGTCGTCACATTTTTTTAGGGCTGGATTCTTGGGCCAGTTGGAGCCTGGCTCTCTTGTCTGTTTCTGGCAAAGACTGAGCTCAGCATCCCACCAGCTTAGTGAGGGCACCATCACCCACCCAGGTTGCCAAAGCCAGGAACCTTGGCCATCTTAGTTGACTCCATGGCCCCAAATCCTCTATGTCTTCATACCTCTGGACCATCTTCCTCCTCTCTCCTCTTACTCTGTATTTATTCAGGCCACCGCCTGAGCAAACCCAAGTCGTAGCAGTGGTGTCCTCTGCTTCCCATCCTCACTCTTCCCCTTTTCAGTCCACTTTGCATATGAGAGCCAGAGTGAGCTTCTTCAAGCAGAAAGCCATTCTCCTGCTTCAATCCCATCACAACATTCTCCTGCTGCAAACCCATCTTGGTGCCTTATTGATGGTCAGCGGGACAACTCCTATTGTGCCGTCTCTCTGTGCCAAGTGCGTGGAGTAGGCACTCAACAAATAGGTACGAAATGAATGCCCTTCCCCTTCTCCCCGGTCTGCTCTCTGGGCTGTGCCTCCAGGGCCTCTGAGGAAAGATTCCGCATCAGCATCTCAGCCTTGCTTTGGAGCCGAGACCTCAGGGGCTGAGCTGGCCTTTGCCTCTGCCATTAGCTGTCTTCCCTTCTCAATTACATGGTAATCCCTGTTAAAATTACAAATTTATTTATAGTTTTTTTCCTCTTTCTTTTTCCCCCCACCCGGCAATTTTTATGGCTCATCGGCCGTAACAAATTCCACTTCGTAAAGCAAAGGCACGCGTTATTATTACTTTATGGAAATAGACGGCAGTGGCTGACTCCTTTTCCAGGCCTGCCTGTTGTCTCCACGAATCTCTAATGGTTTCAATCAATACCCCTGTGGGATTTGTTCCGCTCTTTGACGATGAGAGCATTTGGGCCTGGAAATGGTGTTTGTGCCTCCCAGCCAGCTGGCAGCCAGGGCCCCACCAATGGCCCTGGGCTGTGGTGGTTGCCCAGGAGAGGGACAGGGCAGAGACATCCTGGTGGTTCTGTTTTGTCCCAGCAACGAAGAGGTGACACTTCCGTACAACATTTATTGAAAGCATTCAGTGAATATGATGATAACCATATGAAATAGCTGCAAATTATGAACCCATTTACAGGTGAGGGAAGAGACATAACTTCCCCAAGAGGACAAAGAGGTCAGGGGTCTCTTGACACCCACAGAAGTGTGGAAGGAGTTCTGCAAGTCCCCTGCACAATCTTTCCTATGGGGACCATAAGTCATTCTCTCATTCATTCGTTTATTCACTCATCCACGCACTCATTCATTCATTCATTCATTCAGTGTCCTAGTACTATGTGCCATGCCCTGTACCAGATGCTCAGACCTTGTGATAATTGAGCCATACATGAAAGAGTGAATATTATTTTCCCCATCAGCTTTAGAAGGCATAATTAATAAAATAATAATAATAATAATGCTAATAATGCTACTAATAATGAGTATCTACCATGCTGTTAGGTTTGTTAGTTAACTACATGGAGGCAGGGCATTGGCTCAGAAAACCGTGCTGTTCATCTTTGGGCTTATTAAAATGTTAAGATGCTGGACACTTAACTTCGGACTCAAAGAAACTATCAGGAAGAAGTTTTCCTGCTTTTGGAAGAGCAATCTACACTAATAAAAGGGAAAAATGCTTATTGACCATACCTTCGCTATGCCCACAGCCAATCAGAGAGAGTAAGAAAATTAACCCAACAAAGATGGCAGTTAATGTGCATACAATGAGGGAGGGAGGAGTGAAGACTGAAGACAGCATAGAAAGAAGAGGGAGGGAAAGCAGAAAGCAAGGTGGCGGCGGGAGGAAAAGCTTGGGATGGGGTGGGGGACAGAGGCAGAAGGGAAAGTTCGGTGTGGAGAAGGGGGCAGAAGAGGTGGCCGTGGTGGGAGGGAAGCTAGCCGGACACCCTGTTCTTGCAGGAATCTTCCTGCAACGAGCCTCTAGTTACTAATATAAAATTCAATCCTTCATTCTGGATTCCTTGAAGGCAAGCTGGGTCCATTGGGAGTCAACGTAGTGTGGTGACATGCATCCAGCTCTGGGAGTGGGAAACTAGGATTCAGATCCCAAATCTGCACTTATTGGCTATATGACCTTGGGGAAGTCATTAAAGGTCTTTTCTGTACAGGAGGATAATGATGCTATCCATGAGGTCCACATGAGTGCTAGATCAGGTAATAGAGCTAATCACTTCACATATGTTAAACATGCGAGGAGTGGTTGTAGAATTAAGAAGCCAGCTCTGGGCGTGGGGGTCACCATCTCATAACTTACAGGAAGAGATACTAGTCTGAGGTCATCATAATTCCTTTGAAATGGATCACTATGGTCCTTATGCATGGCGTGGCTCAAGCCATGCTGAGATGAGTTGCAATAGTGAGTTTCTAATAATTAAGAGCTCAAGTGTGCAAAAAGAAATAAGGAGGAGGAGGAGACTTCAGAGACATCACCAATGAAGCAAGGAGGAAGAGGGAGGGCTAAGACCGGGCCCTCTGGGATTGATTCCAGGGTGTGATATCACGGTATCCTTGTAGATGCCAGGGTCAGAGGGCTGATCGCCTGAACTGAACCCCAGCCCCTGTGCCCCAGCTCCTGACCTTGACCGGGTGACAGGCACTCTCTACTGCATCGATGCCATGGGGATAATGCTAACACTGGCCTTTAGCTTCTCATGAGGAACAAAGAAATCATACCTGTGCAGAGTCTTTATTAAAAGCACTCAAATATCGCTAGCCATATGGAGTACCACTTACCCCATTTTACAGGTGAGGAAAGAGTGGCTCACGGCATTTATAACTTGCCTAAGAGCACAGAGCCAATGGGGGGCAGAGGTGGGCTTCTGGAATCGGCTTCCGTTGTGTCTTCTCACTCACCTCCCAGGACCCCATTATTATGTAGTTAAATTTGTCAGGGCTGGGGCTGGCCTTAGCATAAATAAATAAATAAATAAATAAATAAATAAATAAATAGCATGGTGCACTGACCTCCATGGGGTTATGGTCCTGTAGGGTAGAGAGTAGCAATAAGAATTCCTTCACTTTCAGAGCAGCAAACATGTGAGCATTTGGTAGTGGGCTCAAAGGAGGAAGGAGAGGGTGTCCTTGGGCAAGGATCAGAGGAGAGAGCCCTCGGGGAGAATGAGAAGAATGAGAACCATCACACTTGAGGAATGGAAAGAAGGCTCTGAGAAGCAGATGGTCTGACTTGTCCCACATCATCAATGGCTCCATGCTCCCCATGTACATCAGTCAAGGCTCTGTTCTGGACTCAGCTCCCCAGGAATATTTCCCAAGTGGCTCATGCCATACCGGGCGCCCATGCACCCTCCAAGGACTGCTCCCCTCTACGGGCACTCGCCAACATTCAGATCTTCGTGTTATCGAGGTTCCCTGATAAACAGAAGTGCCAGGAGCACAAAAGCAGTGGGTGTGTTAATTAGTGGGTTGTTTTTATAACAAAAGGCATGATGTTTGTGGGAAGGTCTTTACCTGCTCCGAATTGGCACCATAAGCAAGTCCAGTGGACCTGCCTTCATGGAGATGACAGCTGAAGGTCAACATGACATGGTCAGGGGCTTCTCTGAGGGAGCCACAGGCCACCTTCTCCCATTTGATCAGGCACAGAAGGCACCAGGGGTTAGGGCGGAGGTTATGAATGAACATCGACAAAGCTCTATTACTCTATTGACTACTCCTTGCCTCTGGCTCCAGATCTGATCATATTTGAGAAGAAAATCAATCATCAGAGAATTGATAAGGCATCCTACTGGTTGGACAGAGTTGGAAATGACTAGTGGAGCATATCCCTTTCAGCTTCACTTAAATGCCTCCAAAGACAATAAACTCACTGCCTGAAGAGCAAACTCATTCCTGCGAAACCAAATTGACAATTCTGCGACATCTACCCGTAAATCCTAGTTCAGCTTTCGGAAGCCACAAGAGTGAATTGAATGTTCTCTGTCCATTTCAGCTGCTTGGCTGCTGTAGGCAGAACAGCCGATTTGGAAAGAGCTCCCCTTGCAGCCTGAGGCAAGTTAACGGTGCCTCACTTTCCTCATCCATGTGGCAGGACCCGGGGTTGGATCCCAGCCTCCAGCCTCCTCATGGCTGCCTTTGGTCCCCATCTTCTGCAGGAAGTAGAGTCAGTCAGGATGGGTCTGCCTCCAGCCATTCCTATTCTCTCGTCAATGCCCCCAACCCCTAGCTTCCCTCCTGGTTTGGCCTGGCACACACAGCGGAGGCCTGGCCTGGCCTACATGATAGGTTGAGTGCTTTGCTTAGACCACATCTTTATCCTCATCCATCTGACTAATTTGGTGAATGGAGGCTGGCCAGGGTGTTAGCCAGCAGCCTTGGGAGCCAAGGAAGTTTTACCATTAGGTAAACATTGGGGGTTACTGCAAAATGAGGAAAGGACTTGCCGACTCCAGGGCTCCTGTCCCTTGAAGCCAGGCTGAAAGCTGCAGTGGCCCTTCCTTGGTCCTGAGACCAAATCCTTGCTGAGTCCCGGAGGCCGTCCAGTGGAGAGAAAAGAAGTCTGGAGCTCTGGGGACAAACAAGGCAAGTTCCAGTTCTGGCTCTTTCTACACAGAGCCAAAGCTCTCCCCCTCTCCTGGTCTCAGTCTCCTCGTCTGTAAAAGAGAGATAAACATGTCCAATTCAAAGGGCTGTTGTGGGGTTTTCAACAAGAGATGTGAAGAAGAGCGCCTGGCATGGTCTCCGGCGTATCCCTGACTCCCGGGAGATGCTGGCCTCCCAGTCCCAGCCTCCTACACGTGCACCCTTGTCCTCACCAAAACCCCTCAGACCTCAGCCTCCGTTGGCTCGCACTTGGAAGATCTCGGTTACCATGGCAACTCGGGCAGTACTATTCCTGGTCCCTGTTTCACCCAACTCCACTTGTGCCCCCAGCCTAGCCCAGCTCAGCTCTGGCAGCTGCCCAGGCAGCAGGATTGTGTTGGGCACAGTCAGCCCTCCTCTCACAGCTGACCCCTGGCCACGGTGAGATTTTAAGGGGTTTAGGACTCAGTGGGCATCAGAGGCTTTTCTCAGCAGGCACAGGCCCTGCTGTGCCCCGGCCGGCAGAGGTTCTGCCCTCCTGTGCCTTTGCCCGCTGGAACCCTCCTGGCTCAGTTTTGCTCCCTCATTAGGAAGCCTGCTTGGGCCAGGACTGGTATTTGGAGAGCTCTTCCCCACCTCAGCCCTGCTTCCTCCTCTGCCCTGGCCCCTGCAAGCATCCGCTCAGCAAATCCTCTCTAGATCCCCGCAGCTGGGCAGGCGGGGTCTTGTTGAAAGGATGCCCCGTGCATCGAGAAGTGGCAGGCACTGAATTCAGAGCGATCTGGGTTCAAATGCTAGCTGCATTTGTTGGCCAGGGCTGCCACAACCAGCACCACAAACTGGGGGGCTTAAAGAGCAGACATGCAACGTCTCACAGTTTGGAGTCTAGAAATCCATGACAAAGGTGCTGGTTCCACCTGGGGGACTATGGGACAGTCCGTGCCAGGCCTCTCCCCTCCTTTTGGGTGGTCTCCTGATCATCTCTGGCATTCAGTGGCTATGAAAGCATCACTCCAATCGGTGTCCAAATGTCCCTTTTTTAAAATCAGAATACCAGTCACAACAGATTAGGGATCCGCCCCACTTCAGTGTGGCCTCATCTTAATTAATTACATCAGCCATGACCCGATTTCCAAATAAGGTCACCAGAGGCCAGAACTCCAACATGTGAGTTTTTGAGAGATACAATCCAACCCATCACACCAGCTCTATGTCCTTACACAAGTCGCATCATCTCTGGGGCCTCGCAAAGGCTCATCTTTAAAATCGATTGAACATAACAAGCTCCTCATGCGGTTGTTATGAAAATTAAACGGGACAATGTGTTCAAGTTGTTCAATCCAGGATTAGCAGACCATCAGTCAGTAACTGAAGTTGCTATGAGTTCCTTCTGGGGGGCGGGTCCTTTCCCTCTGGGACCACACCCATTGGTCTTTGTAGTTTTGATGGAAGGAATGCAAAGATAGGTGGGAGCAGCTCTAAGCCTTTGGGCCTGGTCACAAATAATCCAACTTCCTAGCAACCCTGATGGGGCCATATTTTTGGCATTTACTCATTGACTCCATCGATTTATTTGACAAATGCTGGGTGCTTTATGCATGCTATTGCATTTCATCTTTATAAATAGATCACTGTATTTATTTAACAGAGGAGGAAATTGAGGCTCCAAGAGGTGGTCTGGCTCTCCGTGAAGGGAATGTTGGGGGCCGGGCTCAGCAATTCAGAGGGTGGATTGTCTGGCCGATGGGGGCATATGCCTGATGCAACTCAGCCTTTTTTCTCCTGTGTGGGCCCCAAAAATCCTTCACCTGCCTTCTGTAGCCCACCCCTGCAGGAGCCCTCTGTAGCACATGCTGTTGGCACCCTGCATGCAGCCCCTGGTTATAATTTTTTGTATTTATATCTTTCCTTTGCCTGTCATCAGGCTGTTGATCATCATGCAGCGACAAACCCCTTATACGTGTTAAATATAATATGCGTCTCTGGGTATATGTGTTGTGCCTTCCCAGTTATATTTATGCAGCTCCTCCGAGGATTAATTTAGCCAAATAACCAAAGCTATTTAGGTAGCTGACATTCACACTGGGGAGGGAACGTGGGTGCTAAGTCAGCGAGGTGCTGGCTTTGCTCCCAGGTCTCCCCAGGACTCAGTTTCCTTCCCTTGGGACCTGATTGTGGCAGGAAGTGGAGGAATATAGGAAGTCCAGGCATGTATCCAGGCTCTGCAATGGTGTGCTATGCAACTCTGGGGGGAGAAAGTCCGAGTGGAACCTCAGTTTGTTCATCTTAAAAGAGACCCATTTCTCACTGAGCTTTTGCAAACTTCAATTGATGTAATGCACTTAAAGCTCTTAGTTTATAGCAGTTGCTTTTTTGTTGGTGGTTACCTTCACTCTCCTCATCCTCCCTTCACTCCCTGTCTGTGGCTCCAAGAGGTGTCTAAGATAAAGTTAAAATTCTCCGCCTTGGTGCCTGAGGTTGTCAACTATGTGCCCCTTGCTGACTCTCATTCCTCCAGAAAGTATTCTCTCACCGTGCCTGGGAATGTATGGTCTATTTGGGATGGCCAATGCTCTTGGTGCCCCTTTAATCTCTCCTGTGTGAGCCACCCCTAGACTGCGGGGCTTCCTCTGGATGCCAGAGTCCACTCACCTGCCAAAAGGGCAGGCTCTAGGTGGAGCAGCCTGCAACTAAAGACAGAATGGAGGTGGTGCATGATACTCAAGGTCCCTCATTCCTCAGTCATAATAGCTTGGGTCTGTTCTATGCATCGCTCGCTAGGCCTCTGTGGCCAGGAGCCCCAGCTTCCCACCATAGAAGCCTGCTGCGGAACCCTGTCTGCTGGCTTCCTTGTCTTTATGTTCCTGTCTCACTCCCCCACGACTCCTTCAAATCTCTATCCAATCGAACCCTTGTGTCAGAGTCTTCTCCTGGGAAAATGGACCAGATGGGGTGGTGGGTGGTGTGAACCTAGGCTCTGCCCCCCTCCATCTGTCTTGGAATCTTTCTTTAAGAGGCTACAATAAATTAATTACTTACACTTCCGAGCCTCTGTTTCCTCATCTGTGAGGCAGAGGGGTAATCACAGGACCTGCTCCCCGGGGCTGTCATGGGACTGACTGAGATGGCCTGTCTCCCTCTTGCCTGGCTTCAGCTTCTCCCATCACCTTTGTGGAGTTCCTATTATTCGGTGATTTGCACGTGGTCTTTCTTCACAGAGGCTGTCCGAGGGCATCCAGAAGATCAATGCCCTGAGCAGGCCTTTGTCACTGGTCACTGATGTTTTCAGGACCACGGACAGCGCCAGGCTCCTCCAGGTGTGTGTTGTTTATTGTGTGGGAAACGGCAGGTTTATTTTTTTCAAGCTGACCTCTTTCAAAGAACCAAACTTGTTTCATATATGATATCATAGAAATTGACCCTTTAAATGCCCAGATGCTGCTAATCTTAATGACACTCACTTCCCCTCTATGTTTATCCACAAGAAAATTGCTTTATAAAAAAAAACCTGAGAAAGGAAAATCTCTTTCCCTGGATATTAATTCAAGAAACTTCTCAAAAAGCTATGCAATTTCACTCAGAAAGAAGCGATAGATTTTCTTGGAAGGGAATATTGAATATTTAAAGATGTCAAATTTTAAAAAATGCTGATGACGTATTGGTTTTTGAATTTTCATCAATGTCAACCATTAATATTTGGAATTTTGACATATCCCAATCCTCCCTGAATACTTTATCCTGCTTTTCTCTCTCTCAGCCTTTCTCTCTCCAGCACTTTGCTCATTCCTGCCTCTGATTTTGGTGTAGCGGTGCCTGTCACCTTGGATTCCCTTTCTATCCAACTCCATTTATCCTTTACATCGAAGGAAGCTTTCCACTCAGCCTGCCCCTCCCTGAGGCCTGCTTCCTCAGAGATTCCCCTCTGAGGCCTGTCCTTGGGGTACCAGCCTGAGGTCTTGGGCCGTGGGTAACGCCTGCTCAGCACCTTGTGCCTCTCAGTCTGGTGCTCCTTCCCAGGTCCTGGTGGGATGCACGCAGGGCCTCTGCAGCCCACTCCTCCCCTCCACAGCAGGCAGAGAGCACAGCTGAGGATGCCTCTAGGACCCTCCCACGTTTGCAAGACAAGACACCTCTCCTCTGTCCTACCCAGGCCTGCTCAACCTCAGGCTCCTGTCCAGGCTGTCCCATGCTGTCTCTTAGCATCTGTGTGCATGTCCAGCCTCAAAAGTCAAGAGCAGCAACTTAGTAAGTTGTGCTTCCTTTATCCCCCTCAAAATGACTGGGGCATTTCTGGATTAGCAGGGGAGAAATCAAAGCCTGTGGATGGAATGTAATTAGGAACGACTGAGATGGGGAGGGGCAGGGGCTGAAGACCCGGACCTTGGCACTTGCTCCATGGCCTCGGGAGATCCTTCCCCTCTCAGGGCCTCGGTTTCCCCATCTGTGCTCTGGCACGTCCGGGAGGATCTCCAGAAGGGGTCTCTCACTGAGCACGCCAGGTGTGTTTATAGACATGATCCCATTTCATCTGGACCCTGAAAAGTGGATCAAGGCCACATTTTGCAGCGTGGAGTTTTGAGGTGAGAGAAGTGGGGAGGTTGGGGGCCCCTGGAGCTCCCTGCCTTCCATCCTGACCTCTGCTTGGACACAGAGGGCAGGCAGCTGGGCCTGAAGCTCCTGAGAGCTGGAGGCAAACGTCCCTTCCCGGCCTCAAACTGTCGTCCTCCTGAGAGCCCTGGCTCACTTTTACTTCCCCGAGCCTCGCTTTTCTCATTTGCAAATAAGTACAATAACAATAACAACCCCACTTCTCTGCATTAATGTGAGGATTTAGTGAGTTAATACAAGTAAAATGCTTAGCACGGGGGGCTGGCACAGAGTCAGCCTCGATAAATACCAATGTTATTATTATTTCACTTTCATTTTGATTACCCTCTCCTTCATCCCCCTCACCATCAGTCTAGTAGGAGACCTCAATGCTACAGCTCCCCCCTCTATCACCTTTGAGTCCCCCAGCTTTTGAAGCTAGCCTGTCCCCCAGAACAGACACCTCCTTCACACAGAGGCCAGCTTCCCATGAGGTGCCTGGCCTTCCCCTGGCTCATGTAGTTCTGCTCACATGGGACACTGGGTTTTGTAACACAGGATTCCACATGTGGTCGTGGCCGGCTTGATCCAGGATAAATGCTGAATGAATTAAGGCCACCAGAGGCTGGTGGGAAGCCCATGAGGTGGCCTTGGGTTGGGTTCAACCCCAACCTGGGGGAACTAAGAGGCTTGTATTGAGCAAGTCCTGTGTGCTTGGCGCTGTGCCCAGCGCCCCACCGATTGACCTCTTGATCCTCACAGCCTTCCTTGGAGGCCAGTGCTGTTTCCATCAGGCCCATTTCTCAGGTGCAGAAACAGGGGTGAGGAGGTCACGCATCAGGTCTGACACCAGGATTTGAACCAGATCTGTCAGACTCCAGTGCCAGCACTGAGGTGGCGATGAACCCAAGTCATGGGTCCTCCTTGAAGCATCCAGCTCTGAGTGCCCTGTGAGAGAGAGAGAGAGAGAGGGGGAGGGGGGGAGCTCAGGGAATGCAGAGGAGCAGACATGGCCAAAACAGGAGGAGAGAAGGCTGAGAGCTGAGACAAAAGCCTGGGAGCAGGGACAAAAGCGCACTCCTAAACAAAGCTTTGTTCTCCCCGAGGCCTGGTCCAGCAACAGCTGGGACAGTTCCTGTCCCCTGAAGAGTCACACCCATGTCTCCATCTCTTGTAGCCTGAATGCACCAACTCAGCATTGCTGCCAGCAAACCCACCATCACCACCATCCCCAGCCCCTGTGACCTCCATTCCCAACCTTGTCACAGCGTTTTCACAGGGATCTTTTCCACACGGCCCACACCATGCCTGCCCCCCACCATCGACATCATCCATCCATTCACTAAGCAAATATTTATGGAGCCCCTACTATGTGCCGGGTGCTCTCCTTGCCACTATGAGCTCAGCAGGTGACCACACCAGTGTCAGCCCTCAGGGATCTCCATCCATCATCCCCGCCACTCCCTCCCTGAACTGGACTGCCAGCTTTGACACCTGCTCTGTGTGACACACCCGGCTGAGAGCAGAGGTGTAAAAAGGCACCCCCTAGCAGTATATGTCCTGTTTCCTACTCTATCATCTGCCCTAAGGAAGGTCAACCCCCCAGGTCCCCCCTGATGGTACCCCACAAAGCCTACATAAGGCTGTCTGACCTATTTGGAAATCCTTCCGTGCAAAAAGGAGCTGATGTTTCAGCTCAGAGGCAGCTGCGTTTCCTAAGAGCAGGAAAGGAAATGAGACAAAGACTGTGCTTTCTGATAAAGAAATGCCATGAGATGGGAGACAGGGGCTGAGGGCAGCAGCACCTCGACAAGACGACCCTTTTATGGTGCAACCGATTGGGCAATAGGGGTGCTTCAGTTGAGGTGGGGATGAGCCTTAATTCTCTGGCTTCAAATGAGTGCATCCATTCACCCCAAGTAGCGCCCCCCACCCCGGCCCCGCCTCCTGGCTCCCCCCTCACCTGGCGCTCCTATTACAAAGGAAGTGACTGTCTCCCGAGGGCTGAGATTTATGTAAATGGTGAGTGAGCCGCGTGGCTAAAGTGCGTGTTAAGCAATGTTTATTACAATCAATAAATCATGGTCCCGTATCTGATCCAGAGACAGAAATAGCTGGCCAGCCGCGCTGCAGGGAGAGTGAGGTGACCGCAGCCCGGAGATAAGACAAACCCAGAGAGGCAGGCCGCTTCCCTGCAGCCCTGGTCTCCTCCCTCTTGACAGGGCCTCCTCCTCCTCCCTCTCCTGCTCCTTGAAGTTAAGCTCAAAGAGAGCAGATGGTCTGTTTTTCCTCCAAGGGAGAGAGGCTGGCCCGGGAGCAGAGGTGCGGCTTAGCTGGGCCAGGCGGGCACCTTGCAAAGAGCAGTTCTTGGATGAGAAGGTGGCGCATCTCCTCTGGTGACTTCTCTGCTCGTGGTGGGTGGACGTTTGGCTCCACTGCCTGCAAGTCTAGAAGGGAGGCCGGGGAGCAGAGGAGGCGAGGACTCCAAAAGCCAAACTCAGAAAGTCTGCAGAGTTGGGATGGCAGCTCCCCACCAGGAGAAGGAATGGCAAGAGCGGGTTTTGGAGGAACTGAATTATGAGTAGGTGTGAAGAGTAAGAACTTGGCAGAACCCCTTGGTCAGTATGGACAGTGGCTAGATTACAGGGCCGAGGCAGGAGACCCGCTCCCTGGCGAAATGTCAGAGCAAACATCCTTTATGCAGAGCCATCAGACACCGGCCCGGGCTCCCTGGGAACCCCCTGGCTAGGATTGGGGTCAGTCCTAGACCCCAGGCAGGAGGGGTTAGCCTACCAAGGTGTCTAGGGGCTCTTGCTACCCAGAGAGAAAGACTGGGGGGCCGTCAGGACGCTGAGCTTTGTTTGCTGATGAATCGTGTTCTCTCTGGGTGGATGCGTGGGCCTCGTCGCAGGATGAGGGGGTTTCCAACTCCAAAATCAGGCAGACGAGCCGTCCCCGGCAGAATGACTCAGGCTGGAGGGAAGCCGTGGGCAGCAGTTCCTCTTCCTTCAGGGGAGCTGCCAGCTCTCCGGAGGCGCCTTGCCTGGCCCAGGAAGGCCTGTTGGGGGAGGGGAGATGGAGGAGGAGGATGGAGGAGGCATGTGGGATGGGCCCTGGGACTGTCTCAGGGGAGAGAGGGGTGAAGTGTGACCACCCCATGTGAGTCCAGTCTCCACACATGGTTCCCAATGCTGGTAGTGTCACCCAGGGAGTGTGGCTGAAAATCAGACTTCAGGGACTCACTCCCAGAAGTCCATGCGTGGTCTGGGGTAGGGCAATGTGTGGTTAGGGCCACCTGTCTACAGCGGTACCCAGACACACACACACACACACACACACACACACACACACACCCGCCACAAGGATCACCTCTGTCCCTTCCCATCTGCTGTGGGCCAGCTCCTACTCCGAGCCAGCCTCTCTTGTCTTCCTATCTCAGCTGCATTTCTCAGTTAAGGCCCCAACCTTCTGAACTTGGCCTTGGGACCACATGCTTATGCCTGCCCCCTTTCCAGGGACTTGCCCCTTCCTGCCATCCATGAAACTGGCTTGCTCTGCTTCCAATGCCCCATCGGTGCCTGTGCCTGCCCCCCAGCTCAGAACAACACTAGGGATAGACCCGCAGAGATTTGAATTTTTTGTTGGTCGTACCTGTACCCGGGCATCATAGGGGAGCCTGGAGAGGGAGAAACTTCCCAGTTCTATTCGTTCTTATCTGCGTTTGTATTGAGGGGTGACCGAACTCATCTCTACTCTGGTGTTCCGGGTGTGGCAGGCAGGAATGGAGCTGGTGCGAAGAGGGGTGAGTGTAATCTCATCAGGAGAAAGGTGGGAGAGGAGGAGGAGGAGAGGAGGAGGGGAGAAAGAAGAAGAGGAGAAAGAGGAGAAGGGAAAGGGGGAAAGAAAGAAGGAAGAGAAGGGGGATGGAAAATAATGACCTGCTTCCTTTTTTCCTATCCCCATTCAGATCACTTTGAGTACAGCAGCCAGAAACATGGCTCCCATGCATAAATATAAAGATATATTTCTATTGAAGGGTTTTTCGCTGACACATTGGACCAGATCTTTTTTCTTTCTTCCTGTGGGGCTGTTCTGTGCATCATAAGATGTTGGCAGCATCCCTGGCCTCTACTCATTAGATTCCAGTAGCACTTGTGCCCGTCGTACAAAAATATCTCCAGATAGTGCCAAGTGTCCTTTAGGGGGCAACATTACCCCCAGCTGAGAATCACTGCTGAGTTACTTAAGACTTGCTTTGGCCATGAGAGGAATGCAGAAGTGACTGTGAGCAGTTCCAAGAGCTCTAGAGACATCCCGTTTCTGTTTATCTTCCTGTTTATCTTTCTGTTTATCTTCTATGATCGCCTCCGAAGACCATGCCTGGAGCCGTCCACGGGCCCCAGAAAAAGGACATGTATGTGTGGAGCAAACTGGGACCCCACTTATGGTTGGTGCCAAGCCCAGCCAAGCCCAGGCTAGATGAGGCTTCGCCTAGCCAACCACAGACATGAGTGAGGATCATTGATTGTTGCTTTGAGTCTTGGGTGGTTTGTGATGCAGCATTGTGTGGCATTAGCTGACTAATACAGCTCCTAGTTAAAACCAGGAGAAAGCCTAACCTCCTCACTCTGGCTTACAAGGCCCCACATGATCTAGCCACTGCTTAACTCTCTCAGGGGTTAGCATACCAGACAGAAGGAAGAGCAAGGGAAAAGACCCTGAGACAGGACCAAATTGGGGTGTTCAAGGGACAGAAATATGCCCAGTGTTAGGCAGGACCAGGTTGTGGCTGCAGACTCTGTTTTCTCAGAACCCAGGCTAATACAGGAAGAGTCAGAATTAAGGCCCAGCATATACCAGTTCTAGATTCTAGGTGCGCCCTTATCCCCCACACCATAGATTTGTTGTGGCTACTATTGTTGTTACTAGTAAGCTCCTTCTCTGGACCATACACCAGGGCTGTGTAGTTATCACAGTCTTCTTAGGCTAACAAAGCATCACTATTATACCCATTTTGCAGATGGGGAAACTGAGTCCTAACTTTCCTGAGTTCACACAAGTAATGGAGATCGGGCAGAAATTCAAACTCTCTCTGGCAGAGTCCCTGCTATTATTGAGAACGGATACCTCGTTTGCCAAGGACAAGGGTAAGTCCTAGGGAAAGAATTCCCAAGGTGAGTGGCAGCTGCCCAGCAGGAGTAAGCCAGCCTTCTCTGCCACCCTCTCTGCTAAGCCCAGGGGCCAGCGGGGGTCTCTGCTCACCTGTGTACTGTCTCTCTTCCCTTCCTCCCAAACCATTGTCTCTTCCCTTCCTCCCAAACCCTCCAAGGCCCCAGGGAAAACCTGCAGGAATGAAGGGCTGATCCGAACAGCCTGGGGTGACAAGGTGGCAGGTGGCAGCTGAGTCATTACATTGCTCCCCCATCCTCATTGCCCTCCAGCATCCTCCACACCTGGCACCCACCTGCCCTAGCATTGGGCCCTCAGCGCCCCTGGAAAGACCTTCCCAAGCTTCCTAGGGAAGGCTCCTGTGAAAGCTGTCTCTCGCCTGTCTCTGCCTCTTGGGACTGAGCAAGAGACCTTCTCTTGCACGTGGAGTGAATAGAGACCAGCAAACTATTCATGTCCCAACTGTGCCCACTTTGGTTCCACCTCTGTCCAGCCATGTCAGGTGGGTGCCTACCGCTCCCCCACACTCCAGGAGAGGTGGGGAGAGAAGGCTTTTGGGAACCTGACACTTAAGTTTTCCTGCTGTCAAAAGGGGAGAGGGAGGTTGTGAACAAGCCAACTTTGCATACGGGGACTTTCTGCACCTGCCTGAACCTGGACTGGGAATTTCTGGCCACCCCAGCATCAAGGTGGGGAAGAGAAGCTGCTGCCGCCTCAAAGCCACCGACACAGCCTCCCTGAGTCATCGGCACCGAACCAGACAAACCACCAGCCGTCCCAAACAGGAGAGACACTTCCTGGCCAACGTTACCCCGAAGCACATTCAAAAACTGAAGAGAACTGCATGCAAGTGTTCCTGCGTGCTTTCAGTGTCCTTGGACGACGTTTCCTTTCTCAGGGAATCTGTCTGCTCCTGCAAAGTCCCAGGAAAAATCACTTCCCTCTCCAGGGATGGAACTGGGGCCCGTGCCCTCCCCCAGGCACAAGCTATTCAGCAGGCCTTCAAAGAAAGTGTCTGCTCCACATGACCCAGCAATCCCATTTCTGAACATATGTCCGAAAGAACGGAGAGATCTCCAAGAAATATTTGCACACCTGTGTTCATAGCACGTTATTCATAAGAGACAAAAGGTGGCAGCAACCCAATTGCCCATCAACAAGTCAATGCATTAAAAAGTATTGTAGCCGAGACCGGTTTGGTTCAGTGGATAGAGCGTCGGCCTGCAGACTGAAAGGTCCCAGGTTTGATTCTGGTCAAGGGCATGTACTTTGGTTGCGGGCACATCCCCAGTAGGGGGTGTGCAAGAGGCAGCTGACCGATGATTCTCTGTCATCGATGTTTCTAACTCTCTATCCCTCTCTCTTCCTCTCTGAAAAAAAAAAAAAAAAATTGTATGTCCACAATGGAATACTATTCAGCTTTAAAAAGGAAGGGGACTCTGATACACACTGCCACATGGATGGAACATGAAGACATTATGCTGAATGAAATAGGCTTGTCACCAAGAGGCAAATACGGTAAGATTCCACCTATAGAAGGTGCCTAGGGCAGTCAAACTCAAAGAGACAGGAAGCAGAAGGGTGGTTGGGGGGAGAGGAAGATGGAGAGGTGCTTCATGGCTGTGGAGCTTCCGGTTTTACAAGATGAAAATATTCAAAGCTGCGAATTCTATGAACACGAATGACTGCTCAGAAACAGTTAAGACAGTCCATTTCATGGTATCTTTTTTTTTTTTTTTTTTTTTTTTTTTTTACCACCATGAAAAGTATAAAAGTGTACACTGTACCTCTACTAGATTGTTTAATAGACAAAAGCATAAGGAAGAAAACAAAAGGCGCCCTTAATTCCCGTTGCCCATTTTTAAGCATTTATTTCCAAAAAGGAATAATAGGCACAGATGCTCAGAATACGAAGACATGATAGGGAAGCGTGATTGAGACAGACTTTTAACAGCGGACACAAAAGCATCCCTTTCATTCCGTCTGGGTCTCGCCGTTTTCGCCGAACAATGCGCGCTGGAGGCGTTCTGAAGCAGCACATCCACACGCACCTCTCTTTTCAGCGGCGCCACGATCCTCCGAGAGGGCCCGTTTCAGAGCCCCGATTCTAGGTCAGGCATTATTCCCCGTGATTACCGCGTGGTAGCTCATTTAATCTGCTCGAGCCGTCGGAAGCAGGTCCAATTATCACCCCGGTTTGACACAGAAAGGAACGGGCCCAGAGAGATTGAATTACTTGCCCAGCTTCACCTTAGCGGCTAAGTGAGCGAGCGGGAATCGGAACTCACAGAGGCGGGCCCCAGAGCGGCGCCCCCCGTCCCCCCAGCCCCATCCCCTGGCCGCCCTGAGCCAGGGGGCATTTGCTTGTGCAAATCAGCTGGACTTGATTCACCGGTTCCCTCTCAGGGGGTCATTCTAGTGGTTTCCACAGTTCGTTGGTTTGCTGTTATGAATGGTGCCGTGCAAATATCTGTGTGTGTGTGTGTGTGTGTGTGTGTGTGTGTGTGTGTGCGTGCTTGTGTATTTTGACTACAAAGACAGAAATTAGCCTATGAGGTAAATCCCTAGCTAGGACATGGATGTGTTCAAGGGCTTGTGCATTACAAATTTGTACAAATTTGTACCACATCGCCCTCCAAAGAACTGGCATTGATTTGCACTCTCGCCACTAATGGGTGGAGGGCTAGCACGCGTCTCTTGGAAGTGCACATGGAGACTCTTAGAGGAGCGCCTGGGAGGGCTCGCTGCTCTTCCTCTGAGAGCTGGATTGCAGTCCTGCAGCAGGCTGCCCCCTGGGCTAAGCTCCTTAGGGAGGTCGGGCGCCTGGACCCAGAGCTGGCATGGTGCCACCTGGAGCCAGGACGGTGGAGAAACAGTCTGGACCACCGTCATGGACTGACATGAGCTCACGGGATGCTGATGAGCCGGGCTCTGTGCTCAACGGGAAGGTGCTGTTGGCAGGTGAAGAGCAGCCTTCCTCGGGGTACCTGCATCCTAAGACGACCCCATTGAAACGCCCCAAGGCTGCGGCCAGGCTGATGAGAGGACACCAAGGCTTGAGTCCAGCTCCCTCCTTGGCTTGTAGAGCCTCAGTCAGCGGTCCCTTCCCCTGCCTCGGTCTTCCCATCTATGCAATGGGAAGGTGGTGCCAGTGCTCGGTGACCCCGTCATTATGGGGTCCTGTGGTTCCCAGCATTGGCGGGTTTTCCCACCAACCATTTCAGCTTCGGTTCCTTCTATAGTGAAGTATGTGGCCCTGAAGCCAGGCTGCCTGGATCCAGAGCCCACCTCAGGCTCCGAGGAGCTGTGTGTCCTCACCGTAATGACCTCCGCCCTCTGACCCTCGGGTTTCCCACTGCAGGTGGGAACACACGGTTAGTGACTGTGAGAAAAGGTAATGCACGCACCATGTCTATGTCTGGCACGTGGTAGTCACGCAGTAAGTCTTAGATTTGCTGCCTCCACTGCCACCATGGCAATCACTGTCATCTTCGTTCTGTTGGCACCTGGAGTGAGAAGGATGCTGGGAAGGGCTACTTCTTGGACGTCAGCTGCTGGCTGCTCTTTAAACAAGGGACCCCCGGGCACCTCCGGCCTTGAAATCGGTCTGCAAAGTTCCCATGTTGCATGTCCCGAGTATCGCGGAGAGATGGAGGGAGGTGTTTGTAGTGGCAATTCATGTTGATAAAGGGTTTGGGCATCCACCAGGGACAGGATGTTCCAAGATATAAAGAGGCAGGCCCACCATTCCCGGCATCCGTGACTTCGGTCCCCTGGGAGGCAGCTAAAGGAGGAGGAGGGGTGGGGGACCACTTTGCTCTGCTCGGTGGGAAAGTGGGGCTTGGGAGACTGATGGACACAGTAGCAGAGGCCGGGTCTGACACCGAGGAGCCGGCTGTCCTAGGGCAAGTGGCTGTGCTCTCCCAGCCTCAGTTTCTTCATCTCTAAAATGGGGATAATAGTGGCTTTGCCATCTGTAGTAGAGTCCTATGAAAGTCCTTGGCACATAGTATGTGTTGCTTCCCTCTTCTCAAGGCTCAGGCAGCCCTGTGATCAGAGCCTGGGCTTGGGCCCCACGAAAAGGCCAGGGGAACAGCAGACGCAGCCCCTCGTAGCCGGGCGGGATGCATGTCCCAGTCCCGGAATCATACCATCGTGGGCTGAAAGCTTTGCCGACATTCTCCTGTCCTTCCCGACAGGAGGGGCCCGGGTCCCTGCTTCTCAGAGCGCAGTCCACGGCCCAGCAGCACCAGTCTCCGCTGGGACCCTGGAAATGCAGACTCGAGCCCACCCCAGGCCTCCGGGTCAGCTTCTGCACTTTAACAAGACCCCAGAGGATCCATGCACACGCTCACGTCTGAGGAGCGTGAGTGCGGGGCCCTGGTCCTTGTCCTCCCTCTCCTGGCTCAGCATTGCTGGGGGCTCCCCTCTCCTGGGCCCAGAAGGCAGTGAGTGGGAAAGGGTGTGGCTGCTTCAGACCCACAGAGGAGGGGGGAGATGCTCCCCAGGAGGTCACATTCCGGGGTACAGGGGCACCTGCTGGGAGGGCAGCCTGCTCCTACCTCCTCCCCGCTCTGGGGTTCAGGCGACCTGCAGGGACTAGAGACCATGTCACCACCCAGCAAGCAATCCTCAGAACTCTGCCTCCCCTGGCGTGTCTTCCATAAGCCTCCTCCCTTTTCCCCTGTCCCGGTGGTAGGGTCAAGCTGGGGAGACAGGCCTTGGGCCCAGCTGGCCGGTAATGAGACAGATCCGGCAAGCAGCAGCCGCAGACGGCGAATTACAGA
This sequence comes from Pipistrellus kuhlii, assembly GCF_014108245.1. Classification (NCBI taxonomy): domain Eukaryota; kingdom Metazoa; phylum Chordata; class Mammalia; order Chiroptera; family Vespertilionidae; genus Pipistrellus; species Pipistrellus kuhlii. The sequence continues at coordinate 186,515,361 of NW_023425515.1, read as the reverse complement.
CGCTTGATCCCCCTTTAATAACCTGCCAGCCCACGAGGCCAAGGGCGACGCGGAAGTCGCGGAACAAGAGGCCGTTTCCTATTATTTTTAATAAAGAGCTTTTCATCATCAGCTTCGCAATTAACATGCCGGGTGTTTAATAAGACGACCCCGTAACAAGGGGGCTGTCTAGCGACTCGTGTGTCGAAGAAGCAGGAGCTGCTGCGTGCACCACGTGGGCGGCCGCACACAGGCCTGCACACAGGCTCTCCCCAAGCGCAAGCCCAACACGCATGCAGCCTCCCCCACATAGGCAGGGGGCGCCCGTGCAACGTGAGCACGCACATAGCTGCCTGCATGTTCTCACATGGCTATGCACCTCACACACATGCTGACAGGTGAATCTGAAAAGGGCACACACAGACCTGGTGGCATGATCTGTACAAACATATGCACATGTGTTAAGAACAGCACACATGGGTGCACACACAGTTTTCCAATCCATGGCACGGGGCACATTCAAAAAATGGTTCCCACAGACTTGCAGGCCCTGTGCCCAGCAGCCGGACTGGGCTGGGCTGCCGGAGCCCCTCCTCCCTGGGGGGTGGCCAGCAGGAGGCAGTGAGTGAAGCAGCCCCAGAGAAATGTGGTCAGACAGGACAGGGAGGCCTGAGCCCTGATGTCCACTGACCGGGCTTCAGAAACAGGGAAACGGGGTCAGTAAGGGACTCTGAAAGGGGAGCGGGCTAGGGAGCAGGAGAGAGGGGAGGGGTGCTGGGCCTCTTGGAAAGCATCATCATGGTTCAGGGATGGTGGGGGCAGTCCTGCCTCCCTCTCTGTCTTTCAGAGGTACCAGTACCTCTCCCCTCCCAAGAGTCTGTCTGTGGATTTGTCTTTAATTTCTCTCTCTCTCTCTCTCTCTCTCTCTCTCACACACACACACACACACACACACACATACGATAAAAGCAACACCAAATGTTCCTGGAGAGCCACGCTGTGTCAGGCCCTCCTCAGTTCAGTGCAGCTCATTCTAGCCTCTTCCTCCTGCCCTCCTCCTCCTCCACTCCCTTCACCACCACTCTGCCAGCCCCTCTCACCTCTTCAGCTCAGAGGCCGCCAGGGAGAGGAGGCTGATCGGTGTCGCCCTCAGAGAAACGATTCTCAGAGAAGGTGAGCAGGTGAGTGCGTGCCCGGCAGTCAGGGGTGGGGACTCCGGCATCCGGTCCAGACCCTCAGTCTTGCTCTGCGCACCCTCCGCCGCTTCCAGAGGCAGAGGGGAAAGCAGAATCGAGTGACAGGGGCTGAGGACGCAGAACGGAAAGGAAGGGAGGCCAGGAAGAGGGGCCAGGTGCACGCGTGGCATAGGGTGGCGCTGGCAGCGAGCTCCCCTGATGAACACACCTGGTCATGACATCAGCCCAGGGCGGGTGGGAGGGAGAGAGGGATGGAGCTCCGTTCTTACCACTGAGGCCTGGGAGGCTGCGCAGCGTGCCCCCAGAGACAGGCAGGGCAGGTGGGCAGCACAGGGGGACACCCCCCTTAGTGTGACCCCACGCCCTCTGGACACAGGCCACGCCCCTCTCGCTCTTTAGCTGGAGAACAATGGGGTCAATATCTTCCTCACAAAGTCCCACGCTCACTGGTGACTGGTAACGAGTCACCTGTCAGCCTTCTCATCCCCAGGCCTCTGAGCGGAAGAGATGAGAGCAGCGCTCGGCAGAGCCCCGGTGAGCGAGAATAAAGAGGGGGAGCAGGCCGGGGGGAGAGGCAGGGGGAGGGCGATGAATGAAACCATCGACGTTTGCGGAAGAACAGACGCAGTGTTTTCTCTTGCCTTCAGATCTGTAAGCCTCTGGAAATTGAGGGTCCGTGGGGGTCCCTCCAAGCCGCCGGTTTAATGCCAGCCTCTCGGCTCCACAGGCTTTCCGGAGCCAGCATCGAACAGACTCCCTAAAGGAGACATCGATAGGCCCCGGAAAGACAAAACAACGGTGCGTCCCCCGCCCTCGAGGGGGCTGGGAGGAGGCAGCGGGCCGATGGGGAGCGATTGACATTTTAATAGCTGCAGCCGGCCTGGCACTGGGCAGCCGGGCCCAGACAAAGGCCCAGGTCCCTGGCCTCCTCGTCCTGGCCTCCTGAACGCTCGCTGCTTTCCCGGGCCCTGTTCAGAGATGGCCGGGTACCCGCTGGCCCTCTGAAAGGTCAGAGGCTCCTGCCCGCCAGGCCGAACTGAACTTCAACATGAAAGGGACCATTTGTGGAGCTGATGCAGGGTTTGGGCAGGGAAGGTGGTGCTGGGGGCCGTGGGGGAGGGGAGCCAGGGCCGGCCCTCGGATGGCCTATGGTGGCATCACACTCTTAAGTTATCCACTCTGGCATCGGGTGCCCCTGCCTCAGCCCCTGGGACTTAACACCGACCTACTTTCCCAGCTCCTCACCCTCCTCTAGGTTTCTCAGGTGGAGCAGCCCCCCTCGGAGACCGGAGCCAGGAATGACAATGAATGACTCTTAGGCACAGCCCAGGGTCCCCCATGATGGCCCAGGGCTCCGGTCCACATCCCTAACCAAGCCCGTCAGATCTCAGACAAAGGAAGTGAGACAATGGTCAGGGGCAGGCTTTGCACGCTGCAGAGGGGCCATACACATGGGCTTTTAAAACGACTACAGGAGAGAAGGCTTTCAGATGCAGAGACTAGAGCTACTTTACTGAGCACATAGTCCAGGCCAGGCATGGGGGTCAGCCATTTGCATAAAAGGGTTATTAGCTTACACATGACCCTATAAGGCAGGCATTACAATCTTCCTTTTACAGATGGTGAAACGGAATCCCAGCTACCTGACTCCCAGCCACACACTTCTCTGTCCTCTCCAGTGACCTGGGGCTTGGGAAGGACCATCCCCTCCCTACAGCCCTCTTCCCCATCCTCCCATGCACACCCTCTCATGGCCACCTCTCTCCAGTCTTGCACCATCCTTGTGACCTCTAAGTGTCCTTGGACTTGCTGTCACTTGCCCTGACACCACTTGCCACAGGTTCTGGAATGTCTTCCAACAATGGGATGGCGCCAATGTCCACCCCTTGTTCCCGGTCCTCTTGTCCAGCGATGTAATGAGGAGTTGCAGGAGGATGTTGGGGCCCAGCTTGAACCTAATTCTCATCTATATTAGTGAACATCACGCATGTCTATGCTGTACCAGGCATGCCGGACCCTTGCAATATCGGTGGAGCAGATAGGAGAACTCAGGCCTCAAGTGCGCTCAATATGGGGAAACTCCTTGCCAAACCACACCAGTGATATGTGCTAGGACAGGGGGTCTTGGAAGGACAGTCTTGAGCAATGGGCACTCAGTAGGCAGAGGCTGGCTGACCTGACCACCTGGTGGGGAGGTGAACTGGATGCTTCTGGAATCCCATTCTGTCTTTACTGCTCTGCCCACTTTGAATCCCATCTGTTCTCCCTGACTCTTAGGTACATACTGGAAAAGCAGCCTTGGAATGTCAATGTTTGCTCGGATGACTTGGATCAAGCTGAGGACTGGGGCCTCGTGGGGTAGTTGTGTCCACAGCAGGGGCTCAGTGAAGACTTTGAATAGTGACGATGAGGACCGAGGGACAGAAGAGCCCAGAAAGGGCTGTGAAGAACGGACAGTGACAGGAAGCCATTCTTCCAGGTGAGTGTGAGAGTGATGTGGTGAACTCCTGCCGCATCCCAGCACTGGGCCAGGGCAGGGCCCCAAGATGGGTATGTGGAGTCCTTGCCATGGGCCAGTGGGGGACACAGTTTTGGAAGTTCACGGTGGTAAGGCTCAGCTAAAGGGAGATACTATGGAAGCCAGAGGAGGGGCCAGCCTGGAGGAGATGGCCTGAGATAGTTCCAGGGGATGATACATTAGAGAGAGTGATGGTGGAGAGAGGTGAGCAAGGCATTCCTCGTAGAAGGGAGAAAAGAGAGAAAAAAACGAGGTCTACCATAAATGGCATTCACCACCATGCCACGATGCCTGGCAATCATAGACATTCAATACACATTGTTGAATGAATAGTAAATTGAATGCTACACCCTACTTGTTAATTTATCCCAGGCAGCCGCCTCTGAGACAGACACTGCATAGGTGGGGAGTAGAGCACAGAAAGACAGAGTAACTTGCTCAAGGTCAAGTGGCTAGAATAGGTTAGCAAACGGCAGTGCTGGGATCCAAACCGCAGGACCTTGGCTGTGAAGCCCATCCTCTAAATCACTCTGCTAGGGTGTGGTCCTACTATGCTCCCCTGCTGCTGAGCAGCCTACTGTGTGCAGGAACCACAAACAGGACTCTGTTCATAGTTTGCTCAAGCTGCCATCACCAAGTATCACAGACTGAGTTGCTTAAATGACTGAAAATTTTCTCATCCTTTTGTAGGTTTGAAGTCTGAGATCAAGGTGTCCGCCACTCTCCTTGGCTTGTGGATGGCCTTCTCTTCCCTGAGTCTTCATACATACCATCTTCCTGTGTGTGTGTCTGTGTCCCCGCCTCTTCTTCCTATAAGGACACCAGCTCTACGGATTAGAGCCCACCCTAATAGGCTCATTTTAACTCTTCAAAGACCCTAGCTCCAAATATAATCATGTCCTAAGGCACAGGGGTTTAGGATTTCAACATACAAATGTGGTGGGGACACACTTTGGCCCATACTAATGGGGTGCAGGGGAAAGGTGGGAGATGAAGTTAGAGGATGCTCAGGGCTCAGATCCTGCTGGGTCTGTGCATGGATGGGGCACATCTGGACCACATCTGGAGGCCCAGGTGAGAGCTAAGCAGGGTGACTAGCTTGTACCAGACGTTCCCACACTCTTGCACACAGATTAGTTCAGTGGGATGAGAGGGTCCTATGGGTGCTCCTTTTGCAGCTGAAAAAATAAAGTTGGTGATAACAGCCAAACATCACCATCGAAGCCATTGCACACATTTGCTTTGGCCAGGGATGCAGGGATGATTCATGTTTAACTGTAACACACGCGCATTTGAAACCCCAGCAGGCTAACTGAACACTGTGAGATTAACCAAACCACCCCCACAAACTAAACTGATAAACGGTGAAGTTAAACGAGGAGGCATTGCTAATTACAAACCAAGGAGAGAGGCAATTGGAAACCGCAGCTTACTCAAGACCAGCCTGCTGATTCGCTGAAAAATAGCAGGACATATTTCCCTCAGAATAAGGGAATTGACATGTTCTGCGTGAGTCCGTGCACAGGGGGAGTGTGTGAGGCCCACGTGTGGAGGTAGCCATCTCTCGCCAAAGAAAGATCTTTTGGCTCTGAGTTGCTGGTCATTGTTAATAACTCACTGAGTGGGTCAGTACTAAGTAAGCCTTAGTCTGATGTCAAAATACAATAAAACCTCGTGGAATCCTGAGCCCCTTGCCTGGAAGAATGCAAGAAAAGACCCACATTATGAATTCATTCAAGTGACCGCCACCCCCTCCTTCCCCCCTCCTGCCATGGTCCCTCAGGGAGCTACAAACAGGCCTTTGAAAAATCCCAGTGGCAGAGAAAGATCTAGGACCCATCACACCTGGCCCTCACCCCAGGATTGTCCAGCACAATCCAGGTACAGGTGCAGACATTAAGCACATTGAATGGCCCCTCAGGGAGAGATGTGAGCGTTTTCTACATCCATACTTAAAATCTCAAAGAGATCGAGTGGCAACCTTCAACAATTCCCACGCCAGCCGACAGAGTCTGCACACAGAGCTGGAAGAGCCAAGCTCCATTTATCTGTTCAGGCCCAGCTCAGCCACAGATCAGCGATGTTGGAGACTATCTTACCTAGAGATGTGCTCATTTATCCAATGCCTGGCGAAGGTTCCTTAAAGTCTTCTCGCCTGTTGAAATATCTTCTGGTACATGGCCTTGCTCCTTTTCCTGTTCATTCCCTGTATTAACAAATTACCTGCTATCTAACAAATTATCCCCAAGCTTAGAGGCTTGAACCAGCAAGCTTAGCTGGGTCCTCTGGCTCAGGGTGTCAGCCGGGGCAGCAGTGTCATCTTAAGGCTCAGCTGGGATGGATCTCACTAACTCCAGGTCACACTCAATGGGAAGGATTTACATGAGGTTTTGAAGACAGGAAACGGGGACTATTGGGAACCATTTAGAAGCAGCTGACCATACGTCCTCCTCTACTATTCTCTTTCCTCACTAGGTTACCAGAGACCAGTTCTCCCCCTTGGATGTTGAGAAGATCCCCATTAAAAAGGGGTTGAGAAGTGAGAAGAGGTGACAGGAGGTGAGTCAGCCTAGGAAACCCCGGTGGGGTAGCTGTGCCCAGAGAACGATGTGGAGGGAAGTGAGAACAGATGTAGCCCTATTACCATGGGAGTTGCTTCAGCCAGTTACTCCAGGGGCCGCATCTTAACAACGCAGAGAACTTGGGAGAAAAGGAGGTGCTTTGTGGCACATTCAATTCCAGTCTTTCTCCTGCTCCCTGAGGCCTCTTGACCCCAGTCTCCAGCTCCACGGCTGAGGAGCAGGCGGGGTAGTAGGGAGGTGGGGGGGGGGGTGGCATGATCACTGGAGTGAAGCATTGCACTTAATCTGGTCCCTCGAGTTCAGCAGATATGAGCACCTTCAGGGAGAGAAACAACAAACAGCCAAAGGCCCTTTGAAAGGTTAATGGAGAATGGTCCCTGTGCCACAGGAATATCACTTTCTTGTTGTGGCGAGTTAAGGAGAAGTTAAATGGTTTGCAAGGTGTGGACGGGGAAGGCGGTTCACATTTCAGTGGCCTTGCCTTGGCCAAGTGCATGAAGCAGACAGGAAGGTGGAAGGCAGGAAGCAGAAGTGCCTGAGTGCTTCTGGACAAAGGCAAACATTTAGTTACAGGTCAACTCCAGCCGCATGATTTGGCTTCTTGAACATGCTTTAGCTTCGTCGCTCTGCAACCCGTGGGGTGGGGCAAGGGTGGGCCAGGGCTGGGGCTGTGGGAGCATCTGGGGGAGGACACCTTCATGGTCAGAAGTGCAGGACAACCCAGACCATTGGGGTGGACAAGTCGGTCCTGTGGCTCTTTGTCCAATGCCAGCCTCTAGGTCCGCACGGGAACTCCGTGTCAGGTTTTGTTCACCGCTGTGTGTGTGGAGCTCCCGATGGGGCCTGGCACTTGTTTGTGGGATGCATAAATGAATAAGTCACTAAATCAATCAATAAGCTCTCCACTGGGCGAGATTCTGTTCATCTGTCATGACCTGGCTCAAAGGCTGAGCTGCTGCAGAAACCCTGCCTATTGTCTGGGCCACCTCTTAGGTTCTCCTCACACCCCGTACCCCTCCCACCCCAACCACCACCACAGGGGCCTGTTGACATGCGATAGGATGGGGCCTAAGAGTTTTAGGTTCTAGTGTTGGTCTTCTGGGTTCTGCATCCTCACTCTGCCTCGTTAACTCTGCGACCTTGGCCAATTTGCTTAACTTATTCACACCTCAGTTTCCTAATCTGTAAATTGGGGCTAATAATGTCTGCATTGTAAAGATTAAACACATCACTACATGCTAATCATAGTAAACATTCAGTGAATCCTGGCTGTTCCCTGCATCAGCTCACCCATCACCCCACTTTGCAGCTACCTCCTTAATCAGACCGTGAACTCCCCAAGGGCAAGGGCAATGGCTGTGATGTGCTCCTTTCAGTGTCCTGTCTCCTGGCGCACAGTAGGCTGTATATCCTGATTCACTTAGTGGGCCATTTGCCCAAGGAGACAGAACAGATTAGCCCTGTGGCCTTTGATCTTCCCCTTCCATTCCTTACACCCTGAGGTGGTAAATTGACCTCTGGAGACCTATGGAAGGCTCTGAGCCCCAAGATCCTCCCTCCCCTGCCCCTCACTAATCTTGATGAGAGAACCCCAGCACTGGTGTTGATTTCCTTGTAGATGCCTATCAGTCATAAGCTGGGACTCTCTCCGAGCTAATGAGGAATCACAATGCTGCCTTGTTATTTCTTAGCTAATTAGTACACAGGCTCCTGTTGGGGATGGGAGGTGGGGAAAGATCAGCGGAGATATTGAGAGAAAGCAAGAGAATTGAGGGGGACTGGGTGTGGGTGGAGATCCACAGGAAGTGGGGGCAGCGTCAGGCGCTGGCTTCTCCTTCCCCTGACGGCCCCCAAGGTCAGGCTGGGCCACAGGGTGTACCTACCCTGAGCCGAGTGACTATCAGACGCCACCCCACCCTGTGCTGTTGGTGAGAGTCTGACTTGTGGACCCAATCCCCTGGTGGGAAAGGCAGAGGCCAGCTGGGCAGTTCCACAGCACAGGGTGGCAGGAGGGCTGCTGGCTGTAAGCAGGAAGGTCATCAAGGCCAGGCGGGAGGACCAGGCCAGGTGGAGGACTCAGGAGCCAGAGCAGAGGCAGGGCTCTGGCTGCAGCACTGGCCTAGGCCATTTGTTCTGCTTCTAAAGAGGGAGCTGGTTGCCTGCCTGGCCCTCTGTGAGAATAATGGAACAGTCTCATCGAGTGACATATTACAGAGGGATTCATTCCTCCAGAAGGAATGGGCCCTGCTAGGAAGGGGGAAGGTATGCTGGGCAGGCAGGGGACAATGCTCTCTGGCTACTTTACAAGCCAGTTTCCTCTTTTATTCAACAACCAGAGGCCTGGTGCATGAAAATTCATGCACTGGGGTGGGGGTCCATTAGCCCAGCCTGCCCCCTCTCACAGTCTGGGAGCCCTCAGGGGCTGGAGGTGACCTGGTGATCAGGGGAAGGCAATACCCCCATCATACCTCTGCTGCTGCCACTGCCAGCAGCGAAAACCACAGCCAGCCCCGGTTACCTGAGCCTTGGGGGGCCCTGGGCAGCTGGGCAGCTGCCACCTGAGGCTTGCCTGTACCTCGTGCTAGCCCTAGGTGGCTGGAGGGCTGAGGGTGGGTCCAGCCACACCATGTGCCTGCCACCCCCTGTGGGACCCCTGAGGGGACTGAGTGTCACCATCTTATGACTATGGGCACCACCAGCTGTGTGACAGTGTGACGGTCAATTTGCATATTCCCTCTTTATTAGAAGAAAAATGTATTTGGTGCCCACTAAATTCTGGTACCATGGGCTGTGCTTCAGGAACAAATGCCCAAGTGGGGAGATCAGAGAGACCCCCATGAGTCTCCCAGGTGTGGCCCACTCTGGAGAGACCTGTAGTTTGGGGTTGGGACATCGAGGACACTTTTACATTACAGGTCCGGGAAGGCAACCCAGCTCAGCTGGTCAGACAGGGGTGGCAGTGTGTGTCTCTGGGCCTCAGCTCCTCCATCTGTAAATAGTGATTGGATAGGATGATGTGCATAACAAAGGCCTGGCACATAGCAGGTGCCCCGGATGTGCAGGATTGCAGGATACAGAATTAGGTCCAATGAATCATTTGAGGCTGAGTCAGGAAACAATGGGGAAGATCAGGTTTTAAGGAGGAAACAATAAAGGACTAAGAAGCCCTCCTCCTCAAAGACAGGAGGAGGTAAGACAGTTCTGGAAGGTCCTTCGGGTTGGAGGACACGGGGTAGGGGCACTGGTTGACTCCAAGCTGGGGGCCAAGCAAGTCGAAAGAGCCATCTTTCCGGCCAGATGGCAGTGCCCTCGATGCTGAGAGCATGCCTCCTCCATTATACAGGCCCTCTTCAGGGAAGAGGTTGTGCCTCCCTCCTTCACGTGGTGTCAGCAGCACAGACTCTGGAGCCAACTGCTTCTGTTTGAATCCTTTCTTTGCCACTTCTTAGCTATGTGGCCTTGGGCAAGTTCCTTCGCCTCTTTGAGCCTCAGTTTCCAGATCCATAAAATGGGTATAATAATGGCACCCACGCCATAAAATGCCTGCATGAAAAGCCCACACTAGGTGTTTAGTAAGTGTTCACTAATGCATTAGTCATCAATGACTGCATAAAGAAACCCCAAGGCTTCATAGCTTAAAACAATAACATTTAGTGTGTCCAATGAATTGGGGTGAGGCCCTGGCTAGTGTGGCTCAATTGGCTGGGCATCATCCTATGCACTGAAAGTAGCTGGCTTGATCCCAGATCAGGGCACATGCCCGGGTTTCGGGCTCAGTCCCCTGTAGGAAGCGTGCAGGAGGCAGGCAATTGATGTTTCACACTCACATTGATGTTTCTCTCTCTCTCCCTCTCCCTTTCTCTCTCTCACTAAAAATCAATTTTAAAAATCTTTAAAAAGAAAGAATTGGGATCAGGATTCCCGGCCTGGCTTGGCTGAGTCCTCTGGCTCAGGCTGTCTCCCAGGTTGCCATGGGCCAAGCCTGCAGCCGTGTCAAACTCAGCTGGAAGGGGATCCCAGGACCTCTCCCAAGCTCACTCCTGCAGTGGCCGGAAGGCCCTGTCCCTCAGGGGCTGTTGGACTGAGACCTCAGCCCCCCACGAGCTGTCATTGCTGCTGTCCTTCCTTAGGTCCACACAGGTGGACCTCTCCACAGAGCAGCTCACGGTCTGGCAGCTGGCTTCATTGAAGCGAGCAGGGGAGGGCCAGAGTGCATGCCAGTGCCACGGGCGTCTCAGCCTCTTGGAATCTCATCTCAGAAGTGATGTCCCATCGCGTTTGCCTAATCTGTTCACTAGAAGCCAGTCACTAGGTCCGGCCACACTCCAGGTGAGGTCGCACAGGTTCGAACCCCAATCCCCATGGGGGCCGTGTAAGAAATTGCCTCCCCCCGAAACCGGTTTGGCTCAGTGGGTAGAGCGCTGGCCTGCGGACTGAAAGGTCCCGGGTTCGATTCCGGTCAAGGGCATCTACCTTGGTTGCGGGCACATCCCCAGTAGGGGTTGTACAAGAGGCAGCTGGTCGATGATTCTCTCTCATCGATGTTTCTCTAACTCTCTATCCCTCTCTCTTCCTCTCTGTAAAAAAATCAATAAAAATATATTAAAAAATAGAATAAAATAAAATAAAAAAGAAAGAAATTGCCTCCCACACCTAGATTGAGGGCTGCCTCTAGGAAAGGGCTGGGAGAGAGGGGGGCTTCGTCTTCCTTTACTGCTGCATCCCCAGCACCCAGAACAATGCCTGCAGGACACCTGGCCCGGGTCAGACAGGGCCCTGGGGCAGGGGCTGGATGGGAAGGGCCTCCTCTGCCCTCTCTCTTTCTCTGAACGCCCAGATAAGGTTTCTCAGCCCAGAGTCCAGAATAATCCCCTCGTAGAGCCTCTCCCCTGAGAGCAGCCTCTGGCTGCATCTGGAGCTCTCCTCTGACCTCCCGCTCCTGAGGAAGGCAAATTCCACCCAGAAGGAGATGTGTGAAAATTGCATTTGCTGGCAGGGTCAGGGCTTCATCCCAGCTGTCACCTGCCTTTGAAACAGAGGCTTCTCCAAATGATGCCTCTCACTCTGGGCCCTCCCCACTGCAATCTGAGCCGGCCAGCCTCCCCCGGTCCCTTCCCAGCCGTTTCTGCGGCCACCACCCTGGCCCGGGCCACCTCCATCTCTTTCTTGGCCCCTGCAGCCTCTTGACTGGTGCCATCTCTCCACCAGGACCCTCCTTTCCATTTCTCTCTCAGCAGCCAGGGAGTCTTTCACAAACACAAATCAGATCGCATCCTTCTGCCCAGAGCTTTCCAATGGCTTCCTGTCACTCTGGAAAGAAAACCCAACTCCGTGGGGGGGGGGGGGGGGCGGGCACTGCTACTTCTCCAAGCTCAGTTCCTAAAACTCGCCCCAGGCTCTGTCTGCCGGTTCCTGGAACACCAAGCTCTTCCTCCCTCAAGGCTTTTCTCTGTTCTTCCCTCTGCTCTCCTCTCCGCAGTGCAGGCTCCCTCTGATCCTTCTTCCCCAGTTTAATTGCCACCTCTTCGGGGAAGCCTTCCCTGATTGCACTGTGCTCTCATTATCACTGTTCACATCATCTGGTACGGACTGCACCCGCTAATCATTTTGGTTTAGTTGTTACCTCGTTATTGTCTGTCTTGCCCACGACAGTCAAACCCAGGGCTGGGCAGATGCACCATTGCTCACAGCTTTATCCCACGGTGCCACATGAGATGGGACAAATAAAGTCCCCCCTTTGGAGGATTGCAGCGGCCGTCCCAACCTCCCTTTAGGCCACCAGGCTCCCCTTCTCCGGTCCACGCTGCATGCAGCTGCAGAGGCATCGAGGTGAAAGCACAGCACTGAGCATGCCTCTCTCATCTCTGGAGCCCTGGCCACCCAACAAGGTCAAGGACAATGGGCTCAGGTCCAAAGCTGGGGCCAGCCAGTCATTTCCCAGCGTCCCCGCCCATGTCCTCTGTGCTCCGCACCAGAACCCTGGTTCTTTTCCTGGACATGCACTGACCTCTCCTACCTCTGCACTTAGGCTGGCTCCCCCTCCTCCCCCCCCCCCCCCATACACCTAGCAAGCCTTTTTCTCCTCAGGAAGCAGATGTGCGCGTCCAGCTTAGCTCGGGTGACCTCCCCCAGGACATCAACCCTGGCCACCGCTGTTGGTCAAGAGGAAAGAACTTGGAATTTGGATTCATGTCACTCTTCTGCCATTTGCTCATGTGTGACCTTGGGCAAGTCGCCTCGTGTGTCTGAACTTGACCCGTGAGAACAGTCCCGGCTGTCAGAGTTGCTGCGTGGAAGCATGGGAAGAGAGAGCCAGGCCCATGAGGCTATGAAATCGATGTGAGGCCTTTTCCTGCTTCCTGGAGACGCCTGTTCCCCCTCATGCTTAATTCCCCCTGCAATACCCCTGGGGGGCGGGGCTTGCCTTCTTCTGCCCCTCGGATCTGTGACCCACTCCTGGTCAGGACCAAACCCTCTCCGTTCCCTTGCCCTGCCGACCAAGACATTGCCTTGTAGGGTCCACAGAAAGTTCATGAAATGTCCTTGACCTTTCTATCGCTCTGGATAGTCTTCCTTTATAGAAAACAGCGACTTGATCCAGTGCGATGCCCATTCATTCATTCATTCATTCACTGAGCTTCCATCATGCCAACAGGAGAGCCAAGCCTCATGCCCCAGTGGGACCTGCTTTCTAGGATTTAGGAATGACTACCATTCACTTGGTCAGTAAACATCCGCCTGTTACTGCTGTGTGTGTGTGCTGGTCAAGTTAACATCTCTGGTCTTCCAGCAGTTATTAGCTGTTTCCATGGGCTCCAGGTCCCTTTTCCTGCAGCTCCATGTTTTCTGGGCATTGCTCCTCCACTGTCCACTCTGTGCCTGCTGTGAGGCCATGAGACACAGGACCCACACACGCAGAGAGCCGTGATATCCACCACGGCCCGCAGCCGCTGGTGAGGGTGTCTCCCGTGTGTGTCTCAGCCTCTGACAGGGCTTGCCACCTTCACAGGTAGCCGGGGGCCTTGTGACCCATAGGGCCTCCTTTCTTAAAGGGGAACGACCATGCGATCTAACACAGCGTTTTTCAGATGTTGCCTGGTGTGCCGTAGGTGCAGACAAGACAAGAATTTTATAATTTTTCACTGTTTTGTTTACTTAATATTTCATAATAAAGTAATTATAAAATACTTTCTTTGTGTTTATTTGATTCCCATTCAAGAGAATTACTTTATATATAGTCAATATAGGCACAGAGTTAAATTTTTTAACATTTTCTAATGGTGGTGTGCCTCGTGATTTTTTTCATGAAACAAGTGTGCCTTTGCCCAAAAAAGGTTGAAAAACACTGCCCTAGAGTAACAAATGAAATGAAGCCTGGCCAACCGGATAAACCTCTCTACTTCCGCACGAACGAATTAAGAACTTTAGAAGCCATGTTCAGGTTCCTAAACAAATCCTCCCCCAACCTCACGGATGACTGTTGGTTATGTCTAAACCCTGAACCCCCTTATTATTCGGGGATTGCTGTTAACATCTCTCTTGGAGACACCCCATAGGACATAAGTAACATCTCCATGGATGCTGTGGAGAGTCTCTGCCAGTGGGGTTGTAACTTACCCTCGGGGATCGACAAGGACAAGGGCCGTGCTTGATGCCTGTTAATTACCCTCTGAAGGACTCTTTCTACGCATGGTCCTGCGCCTCCACGTCCTGCTACCGGAGGAGGAGGAGCCATCTCGGGGAGGAGCAGCCCTGCTGGTAGCCCCTGAAGGAACTTGGTGGACCTGTACCAATGGAATAACCCCTTGTGCCTTTCCCCCATTTCTCATAGACAAGGAATCGCCAGGCCTTTGCATCTTAGCACACATGCTTCCACAGATCTACTACTTATCTGGGGAAAGGGGCCGAGAACACTTAGGCCTCGCCCCTCACCGAGTTAAGAGGGCCCCAGTCCTTATTCCCCTTTTACTGGGAATTGGAATTGCAGGATCAACGGCTTAAAGGAAAGGGAGGAAGCCAGGGCAAACCAAGGAAACTGGTATGAAAACCTCTTTACGTGGTCCCCTTGGCTAACAACTCTTATTAGCGTCTTGGCCAGCCCTCTTCTTATTCTCTTACTAGCCCTGACTTGGCCCGGATTCGAATCTGTAATAAATTCTTGCTTGCTTAATCAAATTGGTTTCGGTGGTCCATCTCTTGGGGACTCGCTCCATAACACCCACAGGGGCTGCCCCCTTATGGGTTGCACCCCCACTAGATCTCCAAGGTACAGTGAGGGGTTGGGGACATTTCCGCATTAGCTGCTGAGCCCCTTACCCAGGGCCCTGGGAGTCAGAGAGCCCTTTCGGGAAAGGGAGACAGCAGGCACCAGCCCCTGGACCCCGAACCTCAGGTGACTGAGCCCCTGGGAAGAGCAGCCGGCTTCCCTTCCTGGTCCTCATACGCTGCGATGTGAGCTCCAGAGATGAGAGGCCAGAGCACAGCATCCTTGACCTTCGACCTTAGCCACCAGAGAGCTGTAATTGCTCTACAATCCACCACCTGAACATGTCCCCACCAAAGCTGGGCCCGTCTCTGTTGGACTCCGGGGCCTGGCGGATGAAAATTGTCCTCTCCGCGCCAGCCCTGTGTGATAAAAGCCAGACCCCGGTTTCAGAGGTGGCAGCGGCCTCACGCACTTCCTTTAGGACCACGAGCTAGCTGTGCAGCCAGCCTGACAGTGTGCGGCCGCTTTGAGGGCCACACCATGGGACAGGACGACACATCTGGCCCGAGTGCCCGGAGACTCTCATTTCCCGCAGCCACCAGGGAAGGGTTAGCACTGGCCCGCGCTCGGCGGCCCCCACTCTCCCTCCCCCTTCACCTGCTGGACATCACTCAACAGGACTCCCACCTCCTCGAAGCTGCTCTGTCCAGTGGGATAACACCTGTACAGCTCCCAGCCCAGGGGCAGGAAGTCAACCCGCATTGTTTGCCCGCCTCCCCTCTAGGACGGGCCAGGAAGTGCAGTGGTCGGCAAACTCATTAGTCAACAGAATCAAATATCAACAGCAGGACGATTAAAATTTCTTTTGAGAGCCACATTTTTTAAACTTAAACTTCTTCTAACACCACGTGTTCAACATAGACTCGCCCAGGCCGTAGTATTTTGTGGAAGAGCCACACTCAAGGGGCCAAAGAGCCTTGTTTGGCTCAGAGCTGCAGTTTGCCGACCACAGACTTAGAGCATCCATGGCCGAGATGACCAGTGGTCTTGTCTTTCCCTCACCTGCTCCCAGGGAATGGCTGGGGAGGAACGACGATCAGCCTCTCACGGTGGTATGTTACAGTTCTCAGAGCCCATTGCAAATTCTTCATCGAATCTGTTCTTTCGAAAAGCATTGGGAGGCTGACAGGTGAGGCATGATTAACCCTGTTTTATAGACGGAGGTGCCGAGACCCAGAGGAGAAAAGAACCCCACCCAAGGCCACACCGCTGGCAGGTGGCAGAGTTTAGGTGGGAACCCAGATTTTGTGTGTGTGTGTGGTGTGTGTATGTGTCTCTGTGTGTGTGGTGTGTGTGTGTGTATGTGACTCTGTGTGTGTCTCTGTGTGTGTGTGTATGTGTCTGTGTGTGTTTGTGTGTCTCTGTGTGTGTGTGTGTATGTGTCTCTGTGTGTGTGTGTGTGTGTGTGTGTGTGTGTGTTTAATTTAGTTCCAGAAAGTTTGCCAAGGCACCACCCTGCTCTTGGGAGCTCCTGGGGGAAGACCCCACGCTGAATGGAACGGGGCCAGAGACCCTGGCGGGGTGGCACCCAGCAAAGCGGCTCCCTGGGTGAACTAATTGTCATGCTCCCTCACACTCACACTGAGCCTGCCTTCCAGAGAGACCCAAAAGTGCCTCTGAGCTCCGCGTGCATATTTATATGCCTGCGTGCACGATAAAAATAAACCCACTTCACCCACCGCCGAAACGCAGCCACGCGGGGTGTGAAATATGGGGCTTATCGAACCGCCGGGAGGAAAGGCTCTCCGGAGCGGCTCCCGTCCCTGTGACATTGCACGGGGGCAGCCGGGAGGAGGTGGAGTTTAATTACCTCCATAAGTAAGTGCGGACTTGGACGCAGAAGCCAGGAGCGCAGCTGGTCCCCAGGTGCCCAGGATGCCCAGGACGGAGAGCTGGTCCTGCCAGGGGAGACCTTAAACCTCACTCCCTGAGAGCCAGCCCATAGGTACTGGGGACTCCCGCCCGCTGCTCTCCTAAACCCAACAACCCACCAGGTACCACTCCCTCTTTTAAAGGGCCATGAGCTCACTGTGAAAGGAAGGAGTTGGAAGGCTGCAGTGATCTAACATGTCTTAGAGCAAGGACTAGGATGAGCATCTTTGCTGGGTCCATTTAAGGCAGCCTGGTTAGGAAAGGTATTGTTCTGGAGAAGTGGAGCATCTTTGCTGGCCATTCAAACCTTGCAGTGGTCCCTGGACTTTGTTCTGTTGGCTGATTCTAGATTCAAATTCTGGATTGACCCCTCCAATCTTCTCTCCCTCTCTCCTGCCCTCCCTTCCTCTCTTCTCCGCTTCCTCCATCTCACCGTGCTTCGCCCATCTTATCACCTCCCTAAAACAGTGCTTCGTCCATCTCACCACCATACTCTCAGTTTCCTGGGTAAGCACAGAAAAGGCATATAACATGGACTTCCTGAATTAGTGACAGCTAAAGGGGAGCCTAGGGCATGAGCAGAGGCTAACCAGCTTAATGGGTGTGCACAGCGCAGGGAAAAGGAGGTGGGAGTGAGGCGGGTGGGAGGGTAGAAGGTAAGGTGTTTTAGGCAGAGGGAACCGCATGTATAAAGACCTAGAGTCAAGAGAACTTAGAGAGCTGAGGGGAGGATTGGCGGGGTGGTGTTTATTCACAGGTGAGGGTCAAGGACTTGTGCAGAGGAGAAGACCAATGTACCCATTAGGACCATTTATTTAGGGGCCATTAGGGTTTGGAGCCCTGGCACCTGTGCCATGTAAGGCTGTCAAACCTCTCCATGGCTGGGCACCTTCCCTGGAATCTTACAAAGCTTTAATGACTCTTGTGTATTTCCCAAGGCCTGCCGAGTCCCTTTCAAGGGATGGATAACTTACAGGGTGGAGGGGTTGTCCCTTTGTGCCTCCGAATGTCCTTCGATTCAAGGGAGAGAGGAGGCAATTACCAGCTGCCTCTTTGCTGGGTCACCCTCTTCACAGGGTAAATGGAAAGAAAAACAGGAGGCTGGGCTGGGCAGGAGGGAGGGGAAGCAGAAGGCAGGGAGGCAGGGAGGAAGAGGGAGTTGCAGTTGAGGGGTCAGCAGGATTGCTTCCTTTCCACCAGTGGTTAAGCATAGAAGTTCCAATGATGATCAAGTTCCCTCTGGGGGCTCAGAAGGGACCCATCCATTCAGAGAGATCGACCGTCACGAATCACAGAATCTCAGGATGGACATACATGTCCAGGTCATTGCGTTCACTGCAGGTTTTAAGGGTAGTTTTTCTTGCTGTTTTGCCAACCTCAGCATCCGTTGCTTCTCTTGGTTCACAAAGACCCTGCCTAACCTCACCGCTGCACCTCCCTGCACACGCCTGGCCCCAGCCTGCCCGGGCACCTGCTGCTCCCGGGCGCCTGCAGTCTCGGCTGCGTGCATTCCTGCAAGGCATTGCACATACATGGTGCCCCCAAAGTTCTTCTCTACCCCTTAGGCATCCGTCAGAGCTCTGGGTCTCACTTTCTCCAGAAAGCCAGTCCCCCCAAGTCCTAGCTTAGCACCAGGGACAGGGTTTTCACTTGCTCAGTGGCACAGGAAGGGAGAGATAAGGAGACGAACATGGTGGTGGATGCATGCCCAGGTGACTTCATCATTCAGGGGTATGGGGGATCTAGCCCAACCCTTTGCCTCTTACACATGGAAACTCTGAAACCCAGAAAAACAAATTGGCTCCCTGGACTATAAATCAAACAGGGATTTTCTCAAATGTTTCAGGACCTAAAAACTCAAGACAGAAAGCATGCGGATGGAGAGAGGAGGCAATTACCAGCTTTCATGGGATGGTGATTGCAATTAACCAGAGCCCTCCAGTTACAAATCTCTTTACGCTCCCAATTGGACAACTAGTCTGGCTCGCTGGACCTTTCCTCCTTGCTTCCTGGCCTCTCTGAGCCACGGGTCCCAGGCCTGAGCAGCATGGCATTGGAGGTGCCGAGGGGCAAAGTGAAATAGACCTAGCCCTCCCAGAGCTCACATTACGATCTGGGAAGACAAGACATAAAGGCGAATCGGTTGCAGGGAATATGACGTCGCAGTGTAGGGCAGACAATGTGCACCTTAAGCAGTGAGAACCCAGGGAGCTGACTGCCTGGCTTTGGGCCTCACTTCCCTCATCTATAGTATCATGGACCCATCACCCAATTGCGGCTCACTCGGGAGCTTTAGGACACACGTTTTGGGACAGCATGCCTCGTCGTTGTGAATATACAAAAGCTTCACAAATCAGTGAAACAGGAAACAGATTCATTTTCCAGAATATAGACACTCACACTGGGAAGGTTGTAAAAATGGAACAAATCACACATTAGATGGCGCCACCTGTTGTCTACAGATGGTACTGCAGGGAAAGAGGAGGCTCCAAGGCTGGCCTGGGAAGATCCAGGGTCTGACTTGACAATGGTGGAGGCAAGAGCCCAAAGCCAGAAGTAGACTGACTAATGCCGTAAAATGCAATGGACGTATGTAAGTGCATTTCTGATCCCATTGGCATTGACCTTTTACACTGGTTCATGGTGACGGCCACCGACTTTGAGTCCCTTGAGATCCTGACCCCGGAGTTGATCCACCCCTCTCCACTGCAGAGTGCAGGAAGCTGAGGATGAAGAGAAGGACCCACCGCATGGGGTAGCTACATCATTGTATGGCTGCCTCAGTGGGTGATGTTTGTTACAGCTAATGCTCACTGCTATAGCAAACATCACCCACTGAGGCAATGTTCTCCTTTACGCCATTGAAAGCATTGCCTTACTTAATCAGCACAACCATTTGATGAGATTGGTACATCCCCCCTCCCCAATCCCCATTTCATAGGTGAGGAAATCAAATGCAGAGGGAGATGAAATAGTTTTATCAAATTTTTACAGCAAGTCCTTCTTCCCCCCATCCCTCCCTTTCTCCCTTCCTTCCATCCAATAGTCCTTTTCTGGAGTGTCGAAGCTGAGACGTTGGTCTAGGCAGACAACGTTAGCGCCCATGCTTTCAGACACTGTGCTCGACTTCCTCTGTTGGCACTTTCTAACCATGGCTAATACCTGTTAGTTCAGGTCTCTTATACTTACTAAATTCAATGATACAGAAAAAAGCACAAATCTTGTTGATGTTTTCCAATCTCGACTCACTCATCCACTCCTCCATTGTGTGCTCCTCCACCATCAAACTTTTCTCTAATCCATTTGTCTACACACCCACCCAGCATCACCCACTCATCCATCCACCCACTCTTCTTTCCATCTGTCCTTCCACCCACTCACCACCCACCCATCCATTCATCCATGTATTCATCCAATAACTCTCACATCATCTATTCATTCATTCATTCATTCATTCATCTAGTTATATTTTCACTGGGTCCCTCCAACCATTTTCTTTCCATTCACCCATCTTCCATCCATCCATCCATCCATCCATCCATCCATCCATCCATCCAACCATTTTCTTGAGCACCTACCACCTTCCAGGCACAAGTAATGCAGAGATGAGTTGGCTGTGGTCTTTATCCTCATTCTAGAGGCCCAGTGCATGAAATTCGTGCACTCTGGGGGGAGAGGGGGGTCCCTCACCCTAGCCTGCACCCCTCTCACAGCCCAGGACCCCCAGAGGTTCTTAATGCTGCCACAAAGGCAGGAAAGGCTCCTGCTACCGCTGCTCCACTCACCAGCCACGAGCACAGCTTCTGGCTGAGTAGCACTCCCCCTGTGGAAGGACACTGACCCCCAGAGGGCAGCTCCTGCACTGAGTGTCTACCCCCTGGTGGTCAGTGTGCATCACAGCGACCGGTTGTTCAGCCATTTGGTTGATTTGCATATTAGCCTTTTATTATATAGGATAGCTCAGACTCAGAAATACATAAAAGTAAAGTGACCTTCAGCAAGGGGCTTTGCCTTAATGGCCTTCTGCTTCTTTGTATATTTGGGGAAGTTTGAAACAGAACCTACCTCATAGAGTCATACATGGAAATTAAGGAATTAATACAAGCAAAGCACTTAGAACAGAGCCTGGTCCATAGTAAATGCTCAATAAACACCAGCAATTGGCAGTAGTTGTTATTGTTGTGATTACTACTGTTACTATGGCCATCCAGGAAGAGATCAGACCTGTCCAGGGCAGAAGCACCTCCCACCCATCTTGTGGTCCACAGAACTCTTGCTCATGAGATGCTAGCAGGTATTTATGCAAAGAGGTTCTGCAGCCAAGTCAGTTTGGGTTTTAGTAAACAAAACTGGGAAACTGTAGCATTTCTCATAGCCTTTAACATGCTTACGTGAACCGTAAATCTCCAGGAAGTGGGATATGGCCTAACACGCAGCATTTCTCAAATGGACTTAACCAGGGAACCCTCTTTCAAGGAATGCTCATTACAAACCTGCAAAGAAAATGGTTGGAGGGACCCAGTGTGTGAAATGTTGTTCTCCAGTGTCAATCTCCTCTGCCAAGCTTGCCCAGCCCCCAGGCCTCAGCTTCCTGACCCTGACTCCTTCATATGGTCCAGTGCCTTTCTCTGTGTCTGTGATGCTGAGGCCCAGTCAGCCTCTCATAGCTCCAGATCCCGCCCCCCCCCACCCCCACCCCGGGAAAACCCGCTGGGGTGTTTCTGTGGAAAGATGAGCCAGGGCTGGAGTTTGAGAGCCCAGATGGGATTGAGGTCCATTAAGGACACGTTTGGACTTAATTCCAAGTGACCGACTCCGTATCGATTTGGGTCACTGGTGTTAAGGCATCACTTTCGCTTGTGTTTAATTTAAACAAATAGTAAAAGACTCCATCCTGTCTGGTATGTGATCTGGTGGATGTTTAATTCCCAGCACGGAGAGGCAGAGGGCAAGGTAGCAAGGAGCCAGAGGACTGCGTGAGTAAGTGTATGTATATAAGAGGCGGGGAGGAATGGGGGGGGGGGTAAGGAAGGGAGGGGGGGGTGATGGTGAAAAGAGAATGAGAACATTCTCATGAATAGATCTTTGAGGCAGACCCAGAATCCAGCATTCCTCTACCTCAGCTACTTGGCACAATTCTTTTCATTTCTCTGAGGCTTGGTTTACTTATCTGTAAATTCGGCATAAATAAAGCTGCCACAGAGGGCTCTTATGATGATTAAATGAGATCAGAGAGGTGGATCACACTGAGCTCAGGAAAGTTTTAAAAATCCCATTTCTCAGAGAAATATTGGCTTCGTGAGCCTGTGTATGTGTGCGCACACACATGTCATGTGTGAATGTGTGTACTTTAGCCAGGATGAACAATCAAGAGCTCCCGCTCTGGACTCTTCCTGGGTAGAAATCTGGTTCTGTTGCTGTGTGGCACTAGGCACGTTGCTTAGCCTCTCTGTGCTTTAGTTTTCTCATCTGTAAAATAAGAATAATGGTAGTCCAGCCTCACAGGCTACTGTGAATGCTCAGTGAGTGCCCAGCAAAGGAGAAGCACTTTCATAAATGCTTGCTACTCTCAGCACCATTATCAAACCTCCCCCAAGCCTGGGAGCCCACACCTTTGGAAACGAGGCTGTGATCAATAATAATAATATAACATATCCCGCCCCTCTCCTGGGAACAAACAAACTAGAGGTCACAGAGGACCCCTTTGACCTCTGGGAGTGTATCTTAGGGTCAGGAGGAAAGAGATTTGTTTTGTGCTGTAGCGCCCTCTGTTGGGAGAGCCTCGCTCAGCACCATGGACAGAGGGAGGCTGAGGACAGACCCTCCCACTTTGGCCCCTGGGAGGTCCAGGGCACCTCCCTGCTCAGCCATGGCACAAGGAGGAGGCATGTGCCATCCTGACTCACGGGTCTGAGTGCCAGGACTGCCAGTGGAGATCATGCTGCTGGCGGCCCATCCATTAGGAGACAGGAGCCAAGGGGCGTTCAGCAAATTAAAAGCCTGTGGCTGCCCTGGGTGACTTTCCTCTTGGCTAAATCACCTGTGCCCTCTGCTAACCGGGCTCTTGGTGCTTCATGTATGCCTGTCTCTGGGGCAGAAGAAAGGTCTCAGAAGCCGTGTTTTATAAAACAGGAGCTGGATGCACGGGGTCCCCCAAGAGAGGGTGTACGAAGGTGGTGGTATTACTGAGCACGCAACCCAGGGGGAGGGCGTCAGTTCTCTGAGAAGGTTCCTGCTACAGGAGGCCCGCCAACACCTGCCAAGTGGCAGCCTCGCACAAGAGCTGAGAATGCAGTGCCCTGCCTTCATCCATCCACCCATCCAACAAGGATTTCTCAATGGCCTACTGTGTGCCAGGACCTGGCTAAGAGGAGCAATAATTCTCATACAGGTTGAGATTACAAGAGCGTGGGAATGATTCGGAAGTCCTGGGGCTGAAGGGCCTACTTTACTCCTCTCCTGGTGCAATCCTTGGCCCTAAGAGCACCCCACCCACACCCCTTGGCTGACGGGCCTCCTTCCCTCCGTGTTAGCCCCTTGCTAGATGTCGCTCAGAGCTACCACAATGGAGGCATCTCTAGCCTCTTCCTGCTGCTCTCTGGGGATGTTTTCCCAGAGGGACCCATGGGTGAGCAGGGAGCTGGAATCCCACCCGAGCCCTGGCTCCCTCTCTAATGGCTGGACTGCAGTGAGCACAGACAGGAGCCCTCACCTGTTCAGGGTTCAGCTGATGAACTCAGGCCAACCTGCCAACACGAGGGTCCTGACACTGCTCCCCAGGCAGGAACGGCCTTCCGCAGAGAGCTTGGCACCCAGGATGGAGGTGGGTTCTGGTGGCATTTTCCTTGGCCAGAGCTGAGGTTGGGGAGGAGGCAATCAGAGACTTGGCATCATTGGATCAGCCCAAAGGAGGGAGGGTGTGGAGAGGTGACTTAAGCTGGCTCCCAGCAACTTGGGAAAGGAGAGACCTGGGAGGGGGTGGGTGAGCGGGAGGGAAGGACAGCCAGCCAAAGTGAAAAGAAAGGACCCAAGACTCTGGTATTCAAGCCAGAACCAGCCCCATCAGCCTGGCAGCCAATTAGTCTGATTCAAAAAAAAAATAAAAAATCCTCGTAGGGACAAACTGTAATCAAACACCTATTTATAAGGGTTTATTATGATCATTATTATTATTTTACTGAGAGGATCATTCTAAAGCCTGTCAGGTGAACATTTGCTTCCAGGTCTTCATAAATGCAAATCGCACCTTCTCGGGGCTGGGGCCCTGGCGGGTAGAGGGGGGGGAGGGGCTGCAGCAGGGCTGCCTGGGGGAGCCTGTGGTGAGGCTGGGAGAGGGCGGAGGGAGGAGGCAGGTCCCTGCCAGGGGGCATCTATGCACAGGCCTCCCCATCAGGAGGCTTAGCAGCCACCCACTGCTCACTGCCTTCCCTCAAAGGGCTGCAGGTGCAGCTGGCTGTGTACCCATTGGCCAGCTGGGTAAGTAGTGTAGAAGTCCATGAGGCAAGGGGACGGAGCTGGGGGAGCTGGGAATTCTCTGTGGAGTGCTGTAGAGAGCACGCTGGGTCCGGAACTGGAGACCTGCATTCTGAGCTCAGGCCTGGCCTGGCATGCTGACCTGGCTGTGCCCCAGCTGGCCTTCTCCAGGGATGACATGCGCTGAGTTGCCCCATCCAACCTCGCCCCCAGCTCACCCTGAGGGCTCTCCCTCCTAGGAGACCCGAAGGCCCACAGCCAGGCCCCAAGCTCCATGGTGTGTGTGTGTGTGTGTGTGTGTGTGTGTGTGTGTGTGTTGGTGGGAGGTAAAGGCTAAGATACAAGCCCCACGGTCCACTCCTCAGGCTGGAGTGAAAGGCGGCAT
This sequence comes from Pipistrellus kuhlii, assembly GCF_014108245.1. Classification (NCBI taxonomy): domain Eukaryota; kingdom Metazoa; phylum Chordata; class Mammalia; order Chiroptera; family Vespertilionidae; genus Pipistrellus; species Pipistrellus kuhlii. The sequence continues at coordinate 186,491,090 of NW_023425515.1, read as the reverse complement.
CAGATCTGCCAACAAAGTGAAAACCTAGCCTCGGCCAAGAGGACACAGCCGGTTCCTTACCCATTCCCGGCTGGATCCAAGCCTGTGGATGTTCCAGGAAGAAGGGACAAAACACCCCATTTCCCCGTTCCTGGGGGAGGGCACCCCTGATTTGGAAAGTTTCAGAACACTTGTGCCCCTGGTCCTTTCCACTCAAGGCATTACTACCAGTAAGGGGCAAGGCCAGGTCTGGGGCCACACCCTGCCTGTTCTGCCCGCTGTGGAGGCATCCCTCCTAGGAGGCCCTGAGGCTGCCTCCCCATCAGTGTGTGTGTGTGTGGGGGGGGGCAGTGCGGGGAGCAGGGGAATCCCAGGGATGGAACTAGGTGGAGTGGGGTCAGCTGGAGCTTGGCTTCTGGAGGGCAGGAGCCTAGGTCAGCTGGGCGATGGTTGTGAAGACAAGGGTTTCCAGGGAGGTGTGAGGGGGAGGGTGTCCTCGGAGGTAGGGGTGGGGGAGATGACAGGGAGGAAAGAAAGAAGGAGGGTGGGGGGAGGGAGGGAACTCTCCTTCTCCCTGCAATAAATCGGCTTAGCGGAGAAAACCGAACAGCCCAGAAAGGATTAAAGAAAAGTCTGTATAATACAGCGGAGAGCGCGGCGAGGGGAGGGAGGGCGGGAGGGGAGGGCGAGGGGCGGGGAGAGAGGGGAGGGACGGAGGGAGGGCGCTGGGAGGGGGGCGCTCGCGCAGCCGGGAGAGGCGAGTGCGAGGCAGCGAGAGCGCAATTTGGCTCCAAACTCCAGCGCCGCCGCGGACCCGGATCCCGGCGCTGGCGGTGCCGCTCGCAGCCGCGGAGCCGGGAGCCGGCAGCTGCGCGCCCGGAGGACGCCCGGAGCCCGGAGCCCGGAGCCCGGAGCCCGAGGATCGCGGCGCCCGGCGGAGCCCGAGCCAGTCCAGCCCGGCGCCCGGGCAGCCGGGCCGCGGCGGCATGGGGGCGCCCCCGCGGCGCCCCGCGCTGTCCCCCGCCGTCTCGGCCGGCGGCCCGAGGCAGGAGCGCGCCTGAGCCCATGGCGAGGGGACCTGCCTCCGCCTTCGTCGCCGCCGCCGCCCCGCCAGCGCCGCCCGCCCCCGGGCACCATGCGAGCCGCCCCGAGCCTCCGCGGCTGCGGCTGCCTGCTGCTCGCCGCGACCCTCCACCTGGCGCGCGGTGAGTGCGGGCCCGCGGGGCCGGGCAGCGGCCGGGGGCTGGGGCCGCCGCCGGGGAGGGGCGCGGGCGGGGGTGCTCCGCGAGGCTCGGGTCCGAGCGCGGGTCCTGGCGTGGGGATCTGCGGAGCTGGTCGGCTCGGCGAGGGAGGCGGGGAGACTGTCTCCCGGGGGAGAGCGCTCTGGGCTCGGTCTGTGCCAGTGTGTGTGTGTGTGTGTGTGTGTGTGTGTGTGTGTGTGCATGTGTGTGCGTGTCTCTGTGTGCGTGTGAGTGTGTGTGTGCGCGCGAGATCGTGCCTTTGTTGCGCCCGGGTGTGAGGGTGCCCGGGTGTGAGGGTGCCCGGGTGTGAGGGTGCCTGGGTATGAGGGTGCCGGGGTGTGAGGGTGCCGGGTAGAAGCTGCGTGTGAAGAGGGTGCGGGAGCGCGTTGAGAGATGCGAATGTGTGTGCGGGTGCGGGCATGAGCGTGTCTGGAGGGGTGCAGAGTGTCTGTGTCAGTTACGCGGGGAAGGTGTGTGTGTGTGTGTGTGTGTGTGTGTGTGTGAGAGAGAGAGAGAGAGAGAGAGAGAGAGAGAGAGAGAGAGAGCCAGAGTGCTTGGGGCTCAGGGGGTGTCAGCCCCTCCGTGAGGGTGTGAAGTGTGTGAGCTCGTGCGGCTGTCTGTGTGAGCGTGGTGAAGGGTGGGTGCGTGTGCGAGGTGTGGCATTCCACGCGTGCCCCAAGCGTGCGGGCCCCTGGAGGGGTGTGTGACAGCAGAGGACTGTTTCTGGGCGGCGGCGTGCGTGCACAGCAGGTGGGGATGTGACCCTTGGGCAGAGCCTGGAGGTGCTGCGAGGGGAGGGGGGTCGTGTTGTGGACCCAGCGTGTGGTTGGGGGGCAGGTGTGGGCGCGTGGGGGTGCGGAGGCTGAGCGGTGGCATGTGTGTGTCCCGCATGGACTGGTCCCAGCTGGAAGGAGGAAGCCTAGCGGGCTCCCCAGAGCTAGCCATCCGAGGTCCGAGGCTCCGCAGCCCCCGGTCCTCCACTGCCTGGGTGCCTCCTGCTCTGGCTTACAAGCTGCGGGAGTGGAACCTGCGACTCAGGCACCTTTGGGTCCGGGAGCCAGGCATGGGCCAGCCGCCCAGCTGGAGGGAGGCGGGACCAGGGAGGAGCCCTCGAGGGTCAGAGTCCTGGTCCTGGATCCTCCCTAAGCCTCTGTCAAACCTGGGTGCCCCAAACCAGCCCCTCTGGAGTCACAGCCTGGCTCCGTCGTGGAGGGGGCAAAGGGCCGGGGGTGCCAAGAAGTAGCCATTGTGGCCATGGCCAGTAGGGCTCAGCCCCTGACTCAATGGGGTGATGGAGGTGGGGGAGCCTACTGCCCTCTGTGCACGCCTTGCCCTAAGGGTGGTGCCTAAGAGGCTCCTGGAGTGCTTGCCAGGGAGGGGCGCCCCTAAACCCCACCCCCTCTTCTCCGTGGTCCTTGGAGGGCGCGGGTCTGCAGAGGGGAGCCTGATGGTGGCCCTGCCGGCCGGAGGGGGAGAGGCAGGTGTGACCCAGGGGAAGGCAGACCCCCCACTTTGTCCCCCATCCTGGGAGCTCAAAGTGGATTAAATTCTATCCCCAACCTCGGATGCCCCTAGAGGGAGAGGTTGGATGGAGGGGAGGGGTGGGGGTAGGGGTTGCCCCGTTCCTGCGCTTCCTCCACGGAGAAGGCGCGGGGCTTTGTTGAGAGGCACCGGAGCCCTCACCTGGCCACTGCAGGGAGCAGGGCTTGGGGTTGGAGGCAGGAAGTGAGCACCCTCCCCCCCCACACCCCCTCAACCCCAATGCTCAGAACAGAGAGACCCGGCAGGAGAGGGGGGTGACGGCGAGCGATGGGAAAAGCTTTGGTGGGAAACCTGCTCCATCAGGACCCCACCCTGCGAGCTCCGGGGAACCGCGAACAGCGTTTTCTGGCTCCAGAGCTGCGGGCCTCCTGCAGCCCCCTGCCCGCCTCCAGAGCAGGCTGCGGGAGGCGGGCCCAGGACCCGGGGTGAGTGCCTCTGGGCTTGGGGAGCCTGAGCTTGGGGAGCCGGCTGGCCTCTCAGCTCTGCTGCTCAGGGTGAAGGAGAGGCGCAGACCCGGATCGCGCACCGGGAACTTTGCGAGCCTGGGGAGCGGACCAGGGTCCCAGCTGGCAGGGGAGCAGCCTGTTCTCCGCAGAGGAGACAATTCTGCGCGTGGGTGGGGTCTCTCCTTCCCGCCTCCAAGTCAGTGCCCGAGAGGGGGCGGGGATACAGTAGGGTCCGCAAGAGATGCAAGAGGCCGGCTTGCCGGAGGAGGGCGCGCTTCCTGGACCAAGAGCCAAGCGCCTGGCACTAGTCTCTGCAGGCCCACCTGCCCAGGCTGCCTCTGGGGCAAGGAGCATAGAATCTGGAGCAAGAATCATAAACTTGCTTGCTCAGTGGGGGACGGGGCGGTCATACCAGAGGGGGTCTCGGCCAATGTGCCTGGCCTGTTCTGCCCCTGTGGGTTGCAAAGCAAAGGGGTTCCTCTTCAGAGAGGTGGGTTAGAAAAGAGTCCAGGAGTCCTCTCACAGGCTGGCTGGCTGGGTGGCGGGAAATGCCTGCCACTGCCCGCCCCCCCCCCCCCAGCCCCCCTGCTCTCCATCACCCAGGGCGCCTGAATGGCAGTTTTCAACCGGGCACTTCTGGGAAGGAAGCTCTGCTCTTGGGCCTGCGCAGTGGCCCCGGTGGGGGTGGGGGTGGGGGTGGGGGTGGGGGCCCCAGGGGGTGGGGCCCCAGGAGTTGGAAGTGGGGTCTGGAGAATGGCTCTTGGACCTGCCACATGGGGCTCTGGGAAATTCTTCAGGAAGAGTAGGGGTGGGCAGGCCCAGTTAGGGGGAGCCAGAGGCCCTGCCAGTCCTCTCTGCACCATCACGCATCAGCAGGTGGGTTGGAGGGGGGTGGCTAGCTTGGCTGGGCTGAGGCAGCCGCAGCATTGAGACTGCAGGGCTGTGCTGCTGGAGCTGGCGTGAGGATTTTATATCTTTATCCTCCCTCTCCACCCCCACCCCATGCCCTGACCCGTTGGGGCTGGGCACCGCAGGCTCCTTCTGAGCCCTCGGCAGCTCTGTTAAAGGGCCTGCTGTGGGCAGGCTGCTTCTCTCCTGCTCCCCCAGAATGTCCCGACCCCCAGGCAGCACCTCCACTCGCTTCCCACCCCAGATGCAAACTGGAGCTTTGCCTGAGAGGTTGCATTGGGTTTTCTCTTTTATGTGCAGAGACTGTTAGGGCTGGTAGCGACCTCGGAGATCACTTCAGTGGTTCTGAAAGGTCTGTTGTTTTCTAAGCAGGAGAAGCTTGTTGAAGCAGCAGCTGATCTTCCTCCTCCCCAACCCTAACGCCTTAGGCCAGAGGATAGGCTCCAGAGGAGAGAGCCCCTGCCAGTGCGGTGCTGAGACCCCGTATGTAACAACCCTTCCACAGCAAGCCTCCAGCAAGCTCAGAGCGCGCCTGTCTCATGTCGGAGCTGGGGTTTTGCGTTTCCAATAACCACGATTATGTGGATCAGCTGCCACGTGTCCAGCACGTGCTGGCTGCTTCACAGCCCTCACGTACGCTGTGCGATGGGTTTAAGCTCCTCTTTTCACAGATCGGGAAAGCAAGGCTCAGCGTTTTAAGATTTGTTCATGGCAGGAGCACTGGCTCCTTCTGGCTCCCAGCTGGTCTAGCCCCAGACTCCCTCTTTCCTTCCCATGACCCCTCTCTCGGGCTGCAGAGAGTCCCGGGGTGCAGGGCCACGCTAGGGACCAGTGATGCCTTAGAAGGGCCTGGCTGCCTGACTTTCCAGAGTCTTTGTCTCATACACATGTAACTGCTGCTACAGTTCAGGGCGGGGTGCTGGGGGACGGAGGTGGAGGGGTTTGAGCAGCTTGCTTGGGCTTCTGAATAAGCAGTCTGTGACAGGCCAAACAAAGAGGAGGCTGGTTAGTCCTGTTAACGGCTTTCCTGGCATCCATGCAGGTGTCTGACCTGGCCTACCACCCTGCCCACCTCTGCTCCATCCTCAGGCCCCTTGAAATTCAGTTATTCCTGTGCCCACAAACGTCTAGTGTGTGCCGATTGTGCGCGAGGCACTGTGCTCATCATGGGGAACACAGCCCTGAACTCGGTGGGAGGGTTTTCTGCTAACAGCTTAGTGCAGTGGTCGGCAAATTTCGGCTCTCGAGCCACATGCTGCTCTTTGGCCCCTTGAGTGTGGTTCTTCCACAAAATACCACAGCCTGGGCAAGAGGCTATGTTGAAGTAGTGGCATGAGAAGAAGTTTAAGTTTAAAAAATTTGGCTCTCAAAAGAAATTTCAGTCGTCATGCTGTTGATAGTTGGCTTCGTTGACTAATGAGTTTGCTGACTGCTGGCTTAGCGGAAGATTGATTCTTCACTTAGCGGGAACGAGGGCTTGGAGCTTGGACCCTAGCTGAGCTCTCACTGTATGTCATGCATTGTGCGTTGCCGTTCTCATCCCCTTGAATGCTTACAACCACCCTGAGAGGTAAAATTAGCCTCATTTTGCAGATGAGTAAACTGAGGCTCAGAGAGGTTCAGTGACCTTCCCAAGGCCACCCAGTCAGTACATGGCAAGCAGAGATTTCGGCATGGGATTCTTCCCTTCTGTGCCATGCTGTCTCCTAGGGAGACCGGCCTGCAGTCAGTCCCCTCCCCGCTCCAGCCACATGGACGGTTGCAATGGATCCAATTCCCTCCCTGGGTGTTTTTCTCCGGCCCAAATCCCCATTGAGAGGATTGCCAGTGTGTTTGTCTGCACAGATGGGAGAGCGGGTGTCCCCGAAAGTCCTCATCATCATCTAGACAATGAGTGGGCATCTGCTGTGGGCGGGGCGCTTCTGAAAAGAGGAAGGCCTGAGACAGGGGTCCTCACCCCAGTGCGGGGAGAGGTTGGGCATGTTCCTGGAAAGAGGCACGGCGGTCCGGATCGAAGTGCTTTGATGCCTGCTTAGGGGCCAAGTGAATTGATGCCCCTCCAGCAGGTTCTGGGTGGAGGGGGGGGGTGAGGGGAGAGGGATTAATTGGGGTGTGAAGAGGATGCTTCAGAGGGGAGGGAGACATTTAGGCCTTGAAGTAAAGGGAGGATGTTCCTAAGCCCAGGGCTGAGGGGGTGGGAGAAGCAGGGTGGGGGGCGGGGATGCCAGGAAGAGAAACCTGTGTGAGCAAAGAGCTAGAGGCAGGTCTCCTAGAGTCTCCGTGAGGACTGGGACAAAGAAGAGCGAGGTTGCTGACAGCTACCATGTATTATGCACCTAGAGATGCTCTTTAGGCATTAAATGCCCCCAACAGCCCACGAGGCAGGATTATTAGCCACATTTTGCTGATGAGGACAAGAGACCCAGGATCTTCCTCCTCACCAACCCCCAACTCCCACATCTTCCTTCCTTTTTTTTCTTCCTTAAATAATGAATGAGGCTTGGGATCTTTTTAAAGAGGAAGATCTGGGAGTTTCAAACCCAGGTCTAAGGCAACCCGACACTGCTGGTCCTGGAGGACAGGAGGAACTAGTTATTTTTCCTCATTTGCAAGGGGGTTGCAGCTGCCTCCACCATTTGTGAGGGGGATGCAAAGCTTTCCGTTTTGAGTGATAGATGGTGGTGGTGTGGAAACACATGACATCACTTCCTAAGAGGTGTCTGTCTTCAGGACGAGGTGCTTGGGGACGAACCAGAGAGATGAGATCCTGGAACCCATCGTTACACATACAAGGGGGGTGCAGTGGCTGAAGGGGCCCACAAACAGCAAAATCCACTGTCCGAGGCCCCATGGATGCAGCCAATGGATGCTGTGTGCACGGAGCTGGAGGTGTGCAGAGTAGCTCCCCACAGGGGTGGAAACGGACATTGCCACACCCGGAAAAGAATCTGGTCTTGGGCTTGGCCCCAGGCCATTCCTGCATCTCATCTCCTGGCAAAATGCCAGATTTGCTTTGGGGGATTATGCAAGCACCACTCCCAATTGCACCCCACTTTTGTAGAGGGCACCATCAAGTAACACGCCCCCAAGACGAGCCCATCCAGTCACACTCACCCTGGAACCTGAATTGTAAGCATAGCGTCAGGAAGACTGAGACTCACTGGCGCATTTCCCTGGCCAGTGGAGGCCCCCAATAAACTGGGCTTTGCTGGTTTCCCAAGAAATAATGGCGGGCCCTACCTGGCAGGGAGCTGACAGGGTGGAACAAGTCGTGGCATGCAGAGCTCTTGGCTCTGATGAGGGGACCAGCATTAACCATGGTTCTGCCAGGGCTGTCCAGCTCATGTGGCAAGAGTCCTCCCAAGGCCACCCGCTTCAGCTTGTCCTGCTCCATTGGTTCCCTTTCTTTGGCTTGAGTTGTCAAGAGTGATTTCTGCAACTTGCAAGAAAGACCCCACTGGACAGCCTCCCTAAGGCCTGATGGGCCTCAGAGTCGTTGATTAGCTGCTCTGGGATCCCAGGCTGGGGTGATGGATTCCATCGTCTGCTTCCTGCCTTTCCCTGGAGACCTGCGGCATTGCTGTCCCGCATGCTCCCCCTCCCCCCCTCCCCAGTGCAGCTCCAGATCCAATGGAAATTTTCCCAGTGAAATTCGGGGATGGAGCCAGCCTCACTGTGGACCTCCCACATCCCACCTTAGTAAACTAAAAGCTCCCTGAAGACAGGGACACTATCCAGGTCTGCCACCGAATCTTCTCCATGAGACACATGGTAAGTGCGCAATAGAGGTTGTTTGGTGCATACACCACCTCTGGCCGTTAGACACATGTATCTTGATTTAGAGAGGGCTGGGTCCATGGCTTTCTACAGAAAAGTGTGTGCAAAGGCTTATCTATGGCACGTGGAGTTGAGACTGGTCTTACAGGTGAACTTCCTGTCAGCCAAGTTCTGCTTCTGTCTTTCTTGGGGATGCTCAAATAATCAAAGTGGTGGAGATGCTGACTCTGGACACCCCAACTCTCTGCCCACTGATAGCAATCGAGAGCTGACAACCTGCTGGCAGACCCATTGGTCCACGTCGTCCTTGTATCAGACGGAAGGCAGCTACTCTTGAGCCTATTGAACACCCAGGGAAACTGAGGCTTGGAGAGATGAGAAATGTAGGAAGTGGCTGGACTGAACCCGGATTTGGTGGCTGTGAGCCCAGCCTTCCTTCCCTCCCCCACTCATTGCACTGCCTCATTCGGTCCTCAGGGGTCTGGAGTGAGGCAGGCCAGCTCCCCATGAGCTCACAGGCCAGAAACTTCAGCTGTGAGCTGGGTGCTGCGGTTGTTACTGTGCTGATGTGACCTCCTCCCTCCTCCACTGCCATCCGACTGGGTGTTAACATCCCCCATCCATAGCCTTGGACACTTATGTCCATGGTCACACAGCATGGAGACCAGAGCCCTCCTCTCTCCAGCCCACAGACTAGGCCTGCCTGGGAGGTTCCTGGTCTTCTCATCACCTCCTCCTCTCCTCCCCTCCTACCCTCCTCTCCTTTTCCCCCACTTCTGCTCCTTATTGGCACAGAGAGCAGACACAGCCTCTGACCCCCAGTAACCTCTCTCCAAGCCTCTGCTCGCCCACTTCCCACCCTCCAGTACACCCCGGGCCCCAGTGACTCTGGTGTCCCCTAAGTGTGCTGGCAGCGGCACCTTGGGCAACTGCTAAAACCACCTGCTCTGCGGCTGGAGGTGGTTGTGCGTTGGTCTTGCTGTTGAGCAGAGAGCTCTTGAGGGTCAGATCCTGGCATGGGTTCTGGTTCTGAACAGATCTTCAAGATGTGTTTATTGAATGAATGAATGAATGAATGAGGTCTTCCTGAGCCTGGCCCTGCACAGTAACCACTGGAGGTCCTTCCCAGTGTGAGAAGGTGTTCATTGTCCATCACTCACGCTGGCATCACAGCTGGCACCTGAGGGATGGGCCAACAATAGATAGAAGGTGATGGGAACACCAGAGGGCTTCCTCTTCCTCCTGAGTTCCCCTTGCTGGGGAGGGAGCTGCCCTTGATTGGTGATGGGGCGGGGGATGGGGAGAAAGGAGGGAAAATGCATGCACTAAACCTCTATTCATGCCAAGCCCCACCTGAGCATAAGGTGTTCATGAGAAACTGGGAATGAGGTTGGCATTGTTGGCAGAGGCCCGAGCGCCTGGTGAGGAGGGGTCTGGATTGGAGCCCGGGGCTTTGGGGAGCAGTTGAAGAGAGAGGAGAGACCGTCCCAGAGTAGTGCTCCAGGAAGATTAATTTGGCTTTTCTGGGCCACCTGAAGCTGGAAACTCATTGGAACCGCCACTGGGTTGTAAATGATGGCTCTGGGGTTCCCAAAGAGATGCAGCCTCAAGGAAGAGAAGCCGTCATCTGGAGACTGCAAGGAGGGGAAGCCAGTCCCCTGCCCAAGCCCCATCAAGGTCGCAGGGCCCGGCTTGGGAGAGGGCTGCTCCAGGTGGAACTTGTACCTCTGGTCTGAGGCAGAGTGATGGGAGGAGGGCGCCTCTGGGGAGGAGCTTCTAGATCTCCAGGGGGCATGGCTTTGGAGTCGGACCAGGGTTCAGATCCCATCTCCACCACTTGTCCAGCATGTGAGCTCAGCTGACCTCTTCATCACTTTCAGCTTCCATTGCTCTCATTGAACACATGGCTGTCTTGGTGGAAGGTCTGGGGGTGCTGCTGGGAGGGCGAGTCACGTGACCCAAAGAGTTTGTGAGCACGGTGTCTAGTCCTTAGTTGGTGTGTGAAAAGTAGCTGCCGCAGCGATAATAATGGTTGTCCACACCCCAGCACAAGCTGGTGAGAAGAAGTGTTCACAAACCCCAGTGCCCGGGAGGAGGGTGTGTGCTATAGATTTTCTGTGTGGAGCGTGACCCAGCCCCAGGTTTGGAATCACAGAGCAGCGGGGCCAGCAGGGAGCTGAGAGATACCTGCCTTTCTCTCCTTGCCCCCATTTGAAAGCTGAGGAAACTGAGGCAGGAGGGAGGAGTGACTCTTGTGTGGGCACATACCCTGGGCCTTCTCCCTCCCAGTCCTGAGGCCCATCCTCAGCCTTGCTCTCCCCCATCAGCGTTTCCCAGACTCGGGTGGGGATCCTGGCGGCACTCCCGTGGGGAGCGACCCCGGCCTCATAAATCATTGGAGCAGCTTGGGAGTCGCCGGGGAGAGGAGCAGCTGAGCCGTGGGTTTTGTTCCTGTGCCAAGCAGTTCCCTTTGCCCTTTTGTTTCACTGGCGCTCCTCCGGTGGGGCTGTTTGTCACCAACGCCTGGCGCCTCCTTTATCTCCCCAGCGCTGCCTCTTCCTCCCCTCTCCCTCAGGCTGCCCAGAGGAAGGCGTCCATCATGGCGGCCCTGGCTGGGCTGGGCTGGCCTGGGCGGGGGCTCAGAGTGAAGACCGAGGCTGGTGCGGACAGAGGGTGGGTGGCGTCCGCATTTAGGCCTGGCGCTCATGCCCCAGTGCCAGCTTTTGTCCAGGGAGTATTCAGGCTGTATAGTAGCCCAAGGCCAGGCTCCTGGTGCCACAGAAGCAGGTGGTCAGTGGCTAACTGTCCCTGGGCACCTAGTGTCCCAGACGGGGGAGGAGAGAGCGAGGTGGAGGACTGAAGGCGACCACAAGCACAAAGACGCCTTTGTTCACTTGGGCCGCGGGCAGAGTGGAAGGGAAGAAGCCTCCTCGGATGGGGAATTCCTCGGCCTGTGGCTGCCCGAAGGGGCAGTCGTAGGAGAAAGGCAAACCTCATGGGGAAGAGTTAGTTCCCAGGACAATCTGAGTTGCAGAGCGAGCAGGTTCTTGTTGGCAGGACGCAGTGCCATTCATTTATTCATTCATTCGTTCGTTCCCTGACTCATTCATTGGTGCAGCAAAAAATTAATGGAATGCTTCCCAGGGGCCCGGCACTGTGTTGTTCTAGAAACTCAGAGAATGAACAGGCAAGTTCTCACCCTGCTGGGGCTTACAGTCTAGGGCTGTGCTGTTCAGTACGTGGCCATGGGTGCTGACTGACGTTTACATGAAAACTAAGCAAAGCAGCTCAGCTTTCACTGAACTGAGTCTAACACGATGTAGATCTTCAGCCACATCATCCACATTCCAGGTGCTCCGTGGGCTTGTGGCCAGTGGCTCCTGCACTGGGTGGCACAGGTATAGACAGGACATTCCCACCACTGCAGGAAGTTCTGTTGAACTTGAACTTGGGGCCCAAGGCAATGATCCTTGCCAGAAGCCAGTTCCAGCATGTCATAACTGCAAGAGTTCCATCAAAAGGTTCATGGAACTTGGGGACTCCACTAGGGCAGAGTCACATAAGGTATCACCTGTTGGAATGGCTAAAGGCATTTCCCCAAACCTGAAAAGGATGCATTAATTTGATTGTTTGCTGTCAGACAGCTCAGGGCATCTTCATCTACATGTGATTGCCTCCTACTGGCCAAATACCTGAACAGCTGTAGGCTATTCCCCAATCTGACAATGGACTCTGTAAATGAAACCCTGCTCTTTGAAGTGTATATCTCCACCTTGCCTTAGGACAATTTGTGTTAATAAAAAGCAAGGGGTCCTGAGACAAGGAGAACTTAGTTTCTTTAGCTAGGCTCCTCTAACCCCCAATGCCTTTCAAAATTATCTTTCGTCCCTAGACTCTTACCTCAGTTACACACAGTCTTTCTCCAGATTGCTGAGCCTTTCTTAATGCTGGAACAAGAACCCTGGCAGATCCTCTATAGGTGGAGCCTGCCCATTAGCAACCCACCAGAGTGAATCTCAGGAAGGGAGTTTCTCGCTTGTCCTGTCCTTGTAGTTGTGCCCAGGAGAAAGCCTGGGTTGATTCTCTCATTTCCTTAACACCCTCTACCACTTGCTGATCACTTTCCAAAAAAATTAAAAAATAAAAAATAATCCAAAGCAAACCCTATCAGTCTAGGGCACCCAGGCTTCAGCCAGCCAGTGGCAGCAAGACTTAATAAGTGTTTTGGTTTTGTGGCAATTCTTTTTCAGCTGTCCTTTGTTTAAGGCATTGGGGGCAGTGATTTAAATTCTCTCTTTATAAAACGGCTTATGTAAGTAAAAAATGAGTTGCATTAAAGAGAAATGTTAAGTGCACTGCGGCGCAGGTAGCTGGTGGAGGCGGCCAGTCTGTGACCGTGGCGGCTGTGAATGTTGGCCGTTGGGAAACCCCACTTCAGAGGGACCCACTTGGGCTTTGGAGGCCGGGTTCAAGGGTGAGCACGGCTGTTGGCGAGCTCTGTGGCTTCGTGAACTCTTTTACCCCCCTGCCTACCAGCCAGGTGCCAGAAGGAAACACGGGGCTTAGCTGTGGAGTCTGAGGTAGCTTATTGCAGGGGCTGTTTGCGTGGGTCTAGGCACATGTGTCAAACACAAGGCCCGCGGGCCAAATCCGTCCCGCCAGGCCTTGCAATGTGGCCCGCACCTCGCTGTCATCACTGCACTCCGCTGAGTTCCCATCACAATGACAGTTTATGACTGTTCAGTAAACCATTCGGCCCACGATTTAGGCTGGATTTTAGATTTTGGCCCCTTCTCTGATTGAGTTCGACACCCCTAGCTAGGGGATGGTGCAGCCCCATGGGGTTAGAGACAGAGGGAGCTGTTAACACCCCTAGACTGAGAAGAGGGCAGTGCAGGGGGGCTGCCTGACATGACTGTGGGTCTGGGGACAGGGATGCAGCCAACTTGGGGTCACCTGGCAGGGAACTGGAGGGAGAAATGCCTCAACTTCAGCCTTTTCCTGTTGATGAGTCTTTTGCTGGTGTCGCTCATTGACCAAACCCAGTTGGATGCCCCTACAGGTTGGCCTGCCAGGCACAGAGCTGGTGGAGAGGGGGGAGGAGAGTGAGCTGGGGGAGCAAAGAGCAGAGCGCTCGCATCATCCCGCTAAGCCTCAGTTGCCCCATCTGTAAAATGGGGATTGTGTTCCTAACTCCCCAATAGAGTGGGGGTGATGGTGAAACGAGGCCGTGCACGGTGCTGCATTGGCTATTCATGTTCATAACCACACCAGTCAATTTCCACGCCCAGCCCTGAGTGGGTGCTAGGTCTTCCTGAGCCAAAAAGTAGCAAATGAGTATGGGGCTGGCTCTCCAGGGGCCCATGCAATTGGGAGAGCCGTGCCGTTTGCAGAGAGGAAACGCCTGCCCTCGCCCCTGCTGGCATTGACCTTTGCGATGCCTCGTCTCTGCTCTAGACTCTTCAATGCCCCTCCCCCTCCCCTGTCCCCTGGGCCACCTCACTGATTGATGAGTCTACCCCAAGGCGCACCTATGCGTCATTCCCCAGTCTATTTTCCATCCTGTTGCCCACGGAGAGGTTCTCTCTCCTTAGACCCCGTTAGTCATCTCTCCTGCCCTCCCCTGAGCCCTCATCACATGCATCCTGGCCCACATCCGTCATGAACGAGCTCCACGTCTCGTCCTTCCGCAGGGAGAGGCAGGTTGGGAAAGCGAGGGCACAGTGAGTTAAGTTTGCCCCTGGGACCACCCGGTCTTTGTCCTTTACTTGAAGCCAGAATTACCACTGCCACTTTTATTTACTTATTTTATGTCTTAAATATATTTCTATTGATTTCAGAGAGCAAGGGAGAGGGAGAGAGTGAGAGAAACATCGATGATGAAAGAGAACCATGGATCGGCTGCCTCTTGCATGTCCCACACTGGAGGTCAAGCCTGTAACCTGGGCATGTGCCCTGACGGGGAATCCAACCTTGACCTCCTAGTTCATAGGTCGACGCTCAATCACCACCGAGCCAGGCCGGGCTGCAATTTCAGCAAGATCTCGGCAGGGTGTCACTGGAGTTCAGGGAGTTGCTGCCTTTAAAGGAGGAAATGGTTTCTTGGGGGAACGTCCATCAGCAGCGCCCTTAGCTCGCAGCTCCCCGTCGGCTGAGGCGACCTGCCTTGCGCCCCTCTGTCCCGTTGGCTCTTTGCCATCCACCGTGGCCGTTCAAATGGTCTTTGATGAGCGCTCATTTTGCGGGTTGAAATCCGTGAGACATACATCCCGGGCTTTGCTGAAATTTCCATGACAAATCCCCATGGCAGTGGCATCCCCGCTTCATTCTCCAGGCAAGACAGTGTGCCCCTGCCCTCGCCAGCATGCCATCTGGTGGCACTGCTGTCTTCTACTCGCCCTGCCCCATGCAGCTTGGTCTCTGTCCTGCCCAGTGGCAGCAGGACCCTTGGTGGGGGAGGGAGGGGCGTCGATTGCTCTCTGGGGGTAAATATTCCTTAGGAAAAACTCCAGGAAAAGTCTCCTTGGTTCTCAGTTTCCAGGGCAACATTCAAGTTGGCCAGGGCAACATTCCTTAGTTCGGTCCCCTTCCATCTACCACAGCTCCCAACCTGACTCATTTCCCCGTTGAATTTGGGACCATGTCCACAGGCTGGTCCTCCCTCCGTGCTGGCTGCCTGGCCTCCATCGGAGTACAGGGCTGCCGCCTCTGGCTTCAGGGGCAACTCCCCAGTCTCTATTCCTTGGGGGGGAGGGGGATGGTGCTGCCCTCAGGTTGGCCAGCTCTGAGCCATGCCCTGGTCCGAGCCTGAGCACACTGCAGAGATCACCAAACTTCAGCCACGCCTTCACGACTTTTGTCATATCCACACCCGCTCTGTGCTATTATTTACATCACCATTTTCCCCAAATCAAATTGAAATGGATTCCCTTTCTTTCTGTTGGTTTTTGTGCAAAGGCATAATGTATAGGTTTGTTACCCTGAGTTTATTTTTCCTTAATTCGTATTAGGATAAACATGTGGCTATTTGGATTTCCTTTTTAACAAATGAAGCCTGTTTTATTATTTCGGGTGTTAATGATGAAAAATCCCAGCACAGCTGTCGCATTGAAGCGGTGAAGCGGCGTGTTCTGTTTCTGGCTCGGGAAACAGATGAACCCGGCGGCTGTGAATGGCGTGACGATGGAGCGCAGTGTGAAGACCTGTCGATGAGAGAGCGACTGGCTGAACGTTAGTGATTATGACACAAATGCGTATTCTTCTTTCTCCCTCGACCGTTAGGCGCCCCACCCATTTGGCGTTTCTGTGCAGGAAGCATTGGTCCTCTCTTCTGTTTCCCACCTTCTCCTCCTCTGCTGGGCCCGTGGCTTCTCTCTCGATCAAGGCCATTGGGTGTCCAGCCTCCGGAGCTCCCTGGGAGCACTGGACGTAGGAAACAGTCACACCTGAACGGAGGAGCATGGCGGAACGGCGTACGGTCACCATGCATCATACACATTTGTGACGCAGGCAGATGAGGAGAAGGTCCTCTTCCTCGGTATAGTTGTTTCCTTGGTTACCATAGTCTCGGCTGATGCAAAGGTGCTTTGCACCATCCAATCTTTGGATCCGGAGCTGTTTTGATAGGAACTCTCCTTTGAATTCTTTCCTCTCCCCTTTCACCCTGAGCCACACCCTTTCTTGTGTTCTGGAGCTCATTGTGTCTTTCCCAGTGCCCAGCTGAATAGTCAGTGACTTTTTCCCTTCTTCTTCTCTTGCTGTATTTTCAACAGCATCATGTTCGCTTCTGCAGAGCGTCCCACACCACCTGGGACGATATTGAAAATTCTAAAATTGAAATATCTGCCAAATCTTTGTGCAGAGGCAGAAGAAGAGATTACTAATCTGCCTGAGGTATTGGGGAAAGTTATATATCACTAGAAGGGGTCATACATGACTGGGTCTTGAAGGATTGCGTAGGCATTTGTGAGCTGAAAAGTGGTAACAATAGCAAACATTTATTGCACGTTTGCTGTGTGTACACAGGCACTGTGATAGCTCCTGCTTGTATTAACGACTCATTACACCATCTTCACAAACCTCCACGGGGCGTGTACTTCTAGTATCCTCATTTTATGGCAGAAGAAACGGAAGCACAGAGAGGTTAAGCCACTTATTCAGGGTCACACAGCTCGTAAGTGGCTGTGCTGAGTTTTGAATCCAGGAGGTCTCACATTTTAACTGTTTTTTCTGTGTCAGAGATCCCTCCCAGCTTGACCTTTCATGATTCTGGGGCTCTGTGGATTTTCTGTCTTAATTCTGGGTGGTTTTCAGGGACTCAGATGCTCCAGCAACAGCCAGAGTGGACCGTGGGCTCTAGGGCTGAGTCGCTGTAGAAGACTGCAGTCCTGGCCCCTCCCTGCTCAGTTCTGCTCTGCTGCCTCTAGACGCATCATTATTATTATTCCTTTCCAACATGCTGCTAAGAACTTCCTGCAGAGAGCACGCAACGCCAGCTCTTTAAAATTTAAAACGCTTTACTTAAACAATGTTCGTTCCCTTGGAAAGGAGACAGAAGAGGCATATGTGACGGGTATATTTAGTGCAGTGTGGGTCTTAGCAGATGCGTGTGGGTTCCGTGGGTGTGGAGGTTACCAGGAGGGGATGCAGCTGGTCTCCCCTCCCTCTCATCCCCCAGAAAGTGTGGCCCCAGAGGAAGCCTATTGTGCAGCGTTTAGGAAGAGGAGGATGGGTGCTGTGTGAGGGGAACCCCTGGGGAAACATAGAACTGGACAAAAAGCCCCATCCCCTGCCATGCAGGACCTCAGCACTGACACTGTGCTTTACTGCCCCAGGACCTTTGCACATGCCACTCCTTCTGCTGGAAGCTGCTTCTTTCTTTGGACTAAGCCCTGTTCATTATGCAGGTCTCACCTAAGACATTACTTGACTCATTCATTAAACCAGTATTTCCCCACATCTACTAGACTCACAGCACCATGGACACGGAAGCTATTTGTGACTCATCTTTATGTCCCCTGAGCCTGGCACAGGTCCTGGTGCAGAGCAAGCATCGGCAAGTGTTTATGAAACTAAAATAAAAGCTCATGCAGATGCTGCGGTATCTGGAGGAAGGATACAGTTGCCTGCCAGGAGCTTATAGACTCCTTAGGGAGTCATACCAAAGATGGTGTGAATGCTGAGTGAGCTGACAGGCCTGACAGAGCCACGCCCTTTCAGGGAAGGAAGGGAGAGTTCTGTCCTTCCTTCTTTTGACTATCCATCATCCATTCATCCATCCATCCTCCATCCATCCATCATCCATCCATCAACCCATCCATTCATCTATCATCAATCCATCCATTCATCTATCCATCATCCATTCATCCATCCATCACCAATCCATCCATCATTCATCCATCCAATACATTGGACACCTACAATACTAGGTCCCAGGTAATGTGGGAGCCATGGGGATACAGTGGTGAGTAGAAAAAATAAAGGTAAAACCTGCCTTCCTGGAGCTTACCTCTGAGACTGTGTGACTAGATAGATAGCACACAGAAGTATCCTATATAATAAAAGCCTAATATGTAAATTGTCTCTTTGGACGGGTGATTGACCAGGTGTTCGACCAGGAGACCAGGAGTATGATGTGTGCTGACCACCAGAGGGTGGCATGGAACATGGCAGGTGTTGGTGACATAGCGCTGGCAGTGGGCAGCAGTGGAGGCACTGCTGGCGCTGATGGGGCCCCATGAGAGCAGGACCACAGTGGGATTGTGGAGCAGGTGAGCGGTGGCATCAGGCCAAGGCAGGTGCAAGCAGGGGCCCCTGATTGCCCCACAGATGATGACCAGTGGTGACAGCGGGAGTGAAGTCACCGCCTGGCTCCCAAGTGCTGAGGGAGAAAGGGTAAATATCAATATTAAAATATTTCTTCTAATAATTTCCCTTTCACTGTGCACAAATCTGTGCACCGGGCCATTAGTATAATATAAGGCTGGAAGTGATAACTGCTACGGAGGAGAATAAGGCCTCACAATAGCAGAGGCACGGTCTACAAAGCTTAGGGAGGGGTCCTGTTTATTGAATGTCTGTGTTCCAGCCCTGGCAGGCCCTGGGCTACAAACAATCAAGAAGCATAATCACTGACTATGTACGTGTTAGGATGGAGAAGGCCAGGGCGTTTGGTGGTGACCAGGAGAGACGCACAATCCTGAGACATGAGGTGGGCCATGGAGGATGACAAGGTCTAGGCAGGATTTGGCCCATGGTTCTCAAACTGTGCCCCTTTGGACCCCAATTTCCCATGGAGGTACCCCACAAACACACATACCACTTTGAGAGGCCAGGATATGGGTCAACGTGATGGGTGAGGGGATACTTGTCCCCAATTAAGCCAAGAGCCCTTCTTGCCTAATTTAAACACCATCTTCTACTCAAGCTCTACTTTGAACGCAGAGTCCTGCAGCCACGGAGGGAAATGGAAAGTGAGTGGACTGGGTGAGGAGACGTCTCCACCGTCAGGGCTGGAGGAAGTTCTGGAGCTTTTCTGGCTAGGTTCAGCCCCCCTCTCATTCTATCTGTGGGGAAGCCGAGGCACAGCGGGGCTGGTGACCTGTCCCAGGCCACCAGCAGGAGGGGACCATATCTGGGGCAAACCTCTGATTTCCCCCTGGTTCGAACTGGAGTGGAGACCTGTGAGGAAGTGCACCCTGACCTTGGGCAGGAGGCTTGGGGCTGCTGTCCCGAACCGTGTCCCGCTCCACCCCCAGCCCAGCCTCAGGGCACCCCTCTGATCCCCTCTCCTTATCAGCCCTCCTGGCCACCCCACCCTCCTGGGAGCCTGGGATTAGAGAAAATACTTTATGATGCCATGCTTCGTTATGTTTTATTAAAAGCGCCCATGCCAGCTTCCATGGTCACATCTGCCAGGCTCCATCCTGGGGCTCCCTCTCCCACTCCCTCTCCACCCCCAACCTCTGACTGCCAAGCAGACAGGCAGCTGCCACTCCACCGCCACCCCTTCCCTCCCAGACCAGGGCCCCGGCCAGGCTGTCAGGGGTCCGTGCGATAAAGGGAACCTGCAGGTAAGGACAGATTGGAGACTCAGGATGATGCTCCTGTGTGCTCACACATCCCTACCCCCACTTGGTCCTACAGCCCCCCCTGGAGGGGCCCGGTTCAGAGAGGTGGAGAGCAAGTCCAAAGGTGCACAGCGCATTAGATGGACCCAGTCCTGCAGGCTTGGCCCTCCCCATGCACCCATGCAAATCCAAGATCAGGCTGATGGCCCTCCTCAGCTTGTCATGCTATATCTGCCGGTGACCACAGGGCATGCCTTGCTCTCCGCAGGCTCTTTGTTTCCATCCGGGAGCCAGGAGGAAAGCCCCTACATCCAGCTAGTTCTGGTGGAGAAATGCACCCCTTCCCCCCCATTTTATTCCTGATGGGAGGTTCTGTACCCTATCAGGGGCCAGGTAGAGCCCTTAGCATGTGGCTCACCTAGATCTGAAAGCTCTGAACCTCAGGTTCTCATCTGTAAAATGGGAGTAACACTATCATGTTGAAGACATCACCTAAGACCGTGGTCGGCAAACTGCAGCTCGAGAGCCACATGCGGCTCTTTGGCCCCTTGAGTATGGCTCTTCCACAAAGTACCACGGCCTGGGCGAGTCTGTTTTGAAGAAGTGGGATTAGAAGAAGTTGAAGTTTAAAAAATTTGGCTCTCAAAAGAAATTTCAATCGTTGTGCTGTTGACATGTGGCTCTGCTGACTAGTGAGCTTGCCGACCACTGCCCTAAGGCAGCTGATACCTGGTGGTGGAAGTTCAATACCTGGTGGCGATGTTTTCTAATGAGCTCCTCCATGAAAGGAGAGAGGGTGTTTAATCAGATCCTCACTTGAGGGAAGAAGGAAGTGATCATCTTGCTTATTATCATCATTTGCTGACACTAATAGAGAACTTGTTATTTGTTCATCAGATACTTATTGATCTCCTATTATGTGCCCAAGAAGAGGTGCCAACAAGACTGTTAAGAGCCTTGATCCCCCTGCAGCTGACATTCTGGTGGACGAGGCAGAAATTAACCAGTTCATTAATAACCTCGCATTAGATGGTGCCACAGTGGGAGGACAATGAAGCAGGGCTCTGGGGGAGCGAGGGGCTTGGGGGCAGAGCAGCCTCTCTAGATCGATTGGGTAGTCCAGGAAGGCGTCTTGGAGGAGGTGTCTTTGCCTTGAAAAGGGAGAAGAAGAGAAGCAGGAAAAGGCTGGCTCAGCTCCATCACTGGCATCTCCTGGCCAGGCTGCATGTTTATAGCTGGCCCCTTCTCCTGCTGGGGACCCTGGACCCTGCTCATAACTGTGGAGGGGTTACCAGCACGCCCCTGACACCAGTTCTATGAGCTCAGCTGGCCCAGGACAGTACTCTCCTCGGGGAAGCAGGGGGCCTGTTCTCATGGGATCCTTAGGTAGTGAGTCCCGCGCCTCTCTCTCTCCATTTTGCAGACAAGCAGCCTGGGACTCAGAAATGGAAGCTTGCAGAATTGGACAAGGAGCTGGGGTTTGAACCGAGGTCCGTCTGCTCTGCTCCTTCTGAATTGGCTGTCACCTCTTGCTTGCTCGCCTGGTATATCTGTGTGTCCAACAAGAGGATGGGGAGAGGGCCACAGCCCACCCCCACCTCCTCTGGTTCCCCCTGGAAGCCTCGGGGTGCCCCTGGGCTGGGGCTGGCGCGAGTGGGGCGAGTGGGCTGGGTGGCAGGGCGCCCACGGAGTATCGATGGCCCTCAGAGCTGGCAGGCGCTGGGAGGCAGAAAGGTATTAATTAGCAGTTATTCCCCAGCAGTGAGGAGATGGATAGAGATTAAGGTGGCGGCCCGCGCATCCGTTTTGTAGCAGCCGAGAAGCAACAGTAAATCAGTGCCCTGAATCGATGCTGTAAGAGGGAGATATGTTTTAATCTTATTAGTGGGGTAGCGTTCAGGGAGCGAGGCGGGAGAATCCCTCACTCCCCGGGCCTGGGTCAGGAGCGGGGGAGAGAGATGGGCAGGGGCCTGGGCCACGGGGAGAGCATCAGGATGGGGGATCTTAGCCGCTGTTGGGAAAAGGGAGGCGGGAGGAGGGGGATGATGGGGTGAGAGGGAGATGACTGAGTGGGAGGTCGGGAAAGGGGGACCCTCCAGTCTCCCCAGGGATCTTCGCCTGTGTGCCCCTCTGGTCCCTCCTTATGATGGGGGGTGGGGGCAGGAAAAAGGGGGTTTTGGCTTGCACATTGGTTCAACTGCTGGGCCTGGACGGGTTCTGGCCTGGCATCGCCTCGCCTCTGCCCGCAGTGACAGCTGGGAGGTGGTGGTGGTGGAGTGGGAGTCGGGCTGGCTGTGTGGTTTGAAGACAAGGACAGAGTGAGTTGGTGACTGATAGCCGTCTGGCCTGTGCCCCCGCAGCAGGTGGTGGGTCGCACCTTGATCAGCATGGCCTTGAGGTCTCCTAACAGCGTCCTGACAGGTGCCTGGTCCCTGAGTCCAGAGGGGAGCAGGGGCAGGCGGCGAAGGGGCCTGCTTGAGTGCTGTGACCCATCTCTGAATGGCAGAAGCCCGCGTCCTTTCCGCCCCAGCGCCGGGCCACCTCCCACAAAAGCCTTGGGGAAATGCAGGAGAGCCGGCCTTGCAGTGTGACAAGGGCTTAGCAAGGGGTCGCCTCCTCCCTGCCCTTTCCACCTCTCCCTCCTCAGTTCCACACTCTGCACCAGGACAGGCGGTGCCGGGGGAAGCAGCCTGGTGGTCAGAGGGCAAGGTGGAGGGAACAGCAGGGAGGGTGCAGTAGGAGTACCCCCTTCTGTTCCACCCCGAGGTAGTGCCCGGCTCTCTCTGGGCCCATTTCCCCTACCAGATCCCAGAGAGCTTTTCCAGCTAGAACAGTGGTCGGCAAACCTCAGCTCGCAAGCCACACGCGGCTCTTTGGCCCCTTGAGTATGGCTCTTCCACAAAATACCACGCACCCTAATTAAGTTAATAACAATGTACCTACCTATATAGTTTAAGTTCAAAAAATTTGGCTCTCAAAAGAAATTTAAATCTTTGTACTGGTGATATTGGGCTCTGTTGACTAATGAGTTTGCCGACCATTGAGCTAGAACGTTCTCTGGTTCCGTATTTCTCCCTTCTTCAATGACCCGCTGCCTACTCTGGCACTCAATCCTCTCCATAGCCCCTGTGACGCAAGCATCACTAGCCCCATTTGATAGCCAGATAAACTGAGGGGCTCAACGAGGGAGAGTTACTTGACTGAGGTTCCACAGCTCATGAGCGTCAGAGTCTGGATTCAAACCTGGATCCGTCTGCTCTCCGAAGCTCAGCGCCCTTCAGCACGTGGCACCACCTCCTTGTTCAACGGCCAGGAAATCACGGGGAAAATACTGTTGCCCGAGAAGGAATCGGATTCCAGCTGCCAGTGGAGAGCAGCAGCCGTTCTGGGAGTGGGCAGTGGGGTTGCTTGCCACCCACCTGCCTCTCGGGTCTGTCCGTGTTTGGCTGCCCCTTGTCAGCCAGCCTGTTTGAGGGCTGAGCCAGCCTCCCCGTGTGTGGCTCTGATAGCCTGCATGGGGGACCAGGGGACCGGAGCACCCTGAGGCACTAATGGAGATGTCTTGGAGGTCTGCCTGAGCTGCCAGGACTGGGCCAGGCCTGTGAAGGGAGCCGGCTGCCTCCCGGGGGTGAAACCCGTGTCTCCGGAATCTCACTTCCTTTCAGCCCTGGGGAAGGGATGGAGGTTCCGACGGGTTGCGAAAAGCCCTTCTGGAAAGATAACAACTGCCAGAGGAAGAGGGACCAGCCTGGGGCCCTTTTGTCCCTGCTTGGGGATAGGGGGGACCCCAGGGTCAGATGATGATTATTATTATTATTGTTGTTGTTGTTGTTGGTTTTCTATCCCATGTATAACAGAAACCACACTGGAGGCCCGAGGACAATGGCCCAGCCTCCGCTCCTGCAGCCAGAGGCAGATGAGGACACCGGGCCTCTCTGTCCCAGGGGGTGGTTCCCTATCTGTACCCCCAGCGAGGAGCCTGCTGCCATGTGAAGTGAACGGATGTGGGAGTCAGATATAAGTCCTAGCACCACCGCTTTCCAGCTGTGTTTCCCTGGGCAAGTTAACTTACCTCTCTGAGCCATGGTTTTCTCGTCCACAAATGAGAGCAACAATTAGTTACCCCAGGTGGTTGTTAGAAGAGTCAAATGACATGGATCCATCCCTTTGTGTATTTTATTACAGTGGGGAGAGCATGGGTTTGCAGAACGATGGAATATAGATGTAATGAGATTAGAGAGGGCAGCATGGCTGCTGTAACAAACCTACCCTGCGATTTAACGGACACAGCTCCGTGGTTTATTTTTAGCTTCCCTGGCAGGCATCTTTGCAGGTGGGAGCCTTTGCTCCATGTGGAGACTCAGGCATCCAGGCTCCTTTCATTGATGGCCCTGCTATCTCTTAGGGCAGTGGGCGGCAAACTCATTAGTCAACAGAGCCAAATATCAACAGGACAATGATTAAAATTTCTTTTGAGAGACACATTTTTTAAACTTAAACTTCTTCTAATGCCACTTCTTCAAAATAGACTCGCCCAGGCCGTGGTATTTTGTGGAAGACCCACACTCAAGGGGCCAAAGAGCCGCAAATGGCTCATGAGCCGCAGTTTGCCGACCACTGTCTTAGGGGCTCCAGGGTCCTTCTTTCCAGCCAGTGGAAGAGAAAAGAGAAAGCGGGAAGCATTTGGGAAATGCCATCCATGGGGGAGGCAGAGGGGAAGGGTAGCAATTGCCTCTTAGAGACAACCCCATTGCATGCGGCAGGGTGGAGGTGGGGGGTGTATTTTTTGTGCTGGCAATTTTTTTTTTTTTTTTTTTTGTATCCAGATGATGTCTCTGCTTCAGTAAGTGTCATATCTACTTGCCTGCCTCACCCACTCTATGAAATCAATAAGGATAGTGTCCTCCTTTGTTTTATTTGCCCTGTCTTATTAATTTCTGTAATTTTATAACCTAACACTATTCTGGGCACAGATTATGTATTTATTGAATATTTGGATTGATGGATGGGTAAAGGATGGATGGATGATAGATGAATGAAGGGTAGATTTATAGATGGATAGATGGGTGGTTAGGTGGGAGTGGAAGATGGATGGATGAATAAAAGATGGATGGATGATAGATGGATGGATGGAGGATGGATGGATGGATGAATGAATGGATAGATAGATGGTTAGATATGAATGAATGATGGTTGGGTAAAAGATGTATAGATGGGTGGGTGATGGATGGATGGATATATAGGTAGATAGATAATGGATGGTTGGTGCATGAAGGATAGATGGATAGGTACAAGATGAATGGATAATGGATATATGGGGGAGAGACATAGAAAGGGAGTGATAAGGGATGGATGAATTATGAATAGATGGATGAAAGGATGGATGGACAGGTAGAAGATGGAAGGACAATGGATGGATGGAAGGAGGGTGGAAAGAAGGGATGGAGGTCAGATGGAAGGTGGATGGGTAGATAGATAATAAATGGATGATGGATGGGTGGAAGATGGATGGATGATGGGTGGATGGATGGGTGGGTGGATGGATGATGCATGGATGGAGAATTTATGGAAAATGGATGGGTAGATAGTGGATGGAGGATGGATGAATGATAGATGAATGAATGGGAGGACAATGGATAGGTGGATAGGTGGTAGATGGATAGGTGGATGGATAAAATGAACGTGAATGAAACCACAATGACCTATGACTCAGGGAACCCATACATTTATGGTCAGTCAGGTGGACATTCTGGCCTCAGTGGCTGTTAGATTCCCACCACTGAGCATGGTACCTGGCAAATGGCAGGCTTTCCACGTTTGTTGAATGGAATGCTAAGAGATCCTTTGGGAAGGTCGGTATCTGAACCTGGGCTGAGCCCTGGCAGCCCAGCCTTCGGTAGAAGGATGCCCGAGAGTCCCTGGCTATGTATCAACTCCCAGACCTGGGAATGACGGCAGACTCTTGCCCCATCAGTAGATTCTGGGCTGAGGCAACCTCTAGGGGCCGTCGAGGAAGGAGATGTCGCAGATCTCTCCGGCGCAGCCTTAAAAAGTCCCCTGCCCTCACCTGAGTGCCCCGGAGGGACCCCTGTGTTTCCCTGCTTTCTCCTCTGTGGAGGTCTGGGCCGTGGGGCAGACAGGCGGGCTCTGTGGGAGAGGGGGAGATGTTTGAGACAGGGTTAAGTGCATCCCTCTCTTCTTGCCAGACCAGTGAGAATTTGGCTTTAATGTTCTAACCTAAATAGAGTTATATTTGTTCTCATTTCCACTAGATGTAAAACTCCTTTTTGGAGCAATTAAGGAAAGGCATAAATCAGTCCATTTTTAAAAGCTCAGGCTGACTTTTTGGCTGGCTAAAATTAGTGTCTCCATCAAGGAGGAGGAGGAGGGGGAGGGGAGAAGAGGCTGAACTTGGCCTTAAGACATCCATTCAGTGAGGCTGAGAGTGAAGCCAGGCCTCTGCCCAGATGGGCCCCTAGGTCAGGGGAGCAAGGGCCCCCAGCCCCACCTGGGCTCTGCTGACCAGAACACCTTTTCTAGTCTTACCCTGATATGGTGGAGGAAGAATGGGCCTGTGGAGTGACTGAGCTTGAAGTCCAGCTTCACCACACAGCTGCTGTGTGGCCTTAGGCAAGTAACTTCACTTCTCTAAGCCCCTGATGTCTATGTCAGAAGAATGCCACCCTTTTACATTCAGACCTCGACCACCTGGCCAGCCACAGCACCGGCTTTGGACTCACACAGTTCAGAATACAGAAGAGGCCCTTTGCCCATGACACTGGCCTTGGCCTACAATTACACTTATTAGCATCTTCGTGATTTAACCAACTCCTCCATTGAGCTGGAAGCCCCGAGGGCCTTGTCTGCTTCTTCACTGCTGACACATCCTCCGTGCACAAACCATGTTTATTTCTTGATCGGACACATTTATGACAGCCGCGCTCACCAGTCCCTTTCCATATGGAGCCTCAGTTTTCTAACTGTAAAATGGGAATGAGAATCTTTTCTCTGCAGGCGAGAATCAAGTGTGATCAATCCGTTTTGGGGAGATCTTTATCAAGCTCTCACTATGGGCTGGGATTCGGGGACTTAGCAGTGAGCAGTGTAGGTGTGGCCTGTACCTTCCAGGAGCTACACACCAGTGGGAGGCAGTCTGATCTAGCACCTTGGAGAGCGCCCTGCCAAGGAATGGTTGAGTGATGAATGCGTGAGCAAGTGAATACATGAATGGAAAGCCATGGCCCATCTGTGACTTCCCTTAACTCTCACCAGCATGGTTCCCACTTTGCATTGCCTGAGGGGGTTCACTTTGGTGCTGACAGTTTAGAGACTTGGTTCAACTCTGGCTGTGTTGCCCCGCTGGGTCCCTTGCCTTCTCTGGGCCTTTTTTCCACCCCCAACTGTATGAGGGGTTGGGGTTGTCATCTCAGACTTCCTTCCAGCGGGGAGGGATGTTCTGCCTCTTGTAGACAGGACCTCGGGAGCTCCAGAGACAGAAACCCTGCCGCCACGCTGTTCCTCCTGCCCTGGTTCTCCGTTCGTTCCAGCTCGGACGCCAGCTCAATTCTCGGGGCGAAGGTTAATTACTCGCCGGCGCTATCTGCTCATCTCTCAGACCTCTTATCTGGGGCATAAGCATTTAGGCAAACACATTAGGCCAAACAGGCCAGGCTCATGGGACCCGGAGCCTTTTGACAAACATCTCCGGGCTCCTCTGGACCCTGGCGGGGGTATTCGGACGTTGCCCTCTACTCGCCAGTGACCCCAGCCTCCAAAGGCGCATTCGGCCCAGGCCTTTAGGATCCACCTGCAGGTCCTGAATATTCCAGGCACCACCCCTCATCCGCTTCGGGTCCTCTCTCCCAGGGACCCTGGCTGCCAGCTTGAGCTCTGGCCTGGCCGCCTCCCCTCCAGCTTGCTCTGTGAGCAGACGCGCTCCGACAGGGGCCTCCGTCAATCACGGCGAGACAGAGAAATCCTACGCGGAGTCCCACGGCCATGCCTGGGAGATTAGAGGCTTCTCTGCGATTTAGGTTGATCAACAGATTTTTCTGGAGGAAAAGGAGACTGTCACCGAACATATGTTCTCCCCAGACCTGGGCTTCCAGCTCCCACGTGCACCGGCCCACGCACCGCACCGTCCCGCAGCCCGGTGACCTTGTGTATTGAGCTCCCGATGCTGGGGCAGGTGGGGGGAGGGCCCCGAACCTTAAAGAAGCAAAGTGATTGTTTCAGGTCACTGAGGAGTGAATCTGACATGGATTGGGCACCTCAGGGGGCAGACCCGGGCCAGGTGCCAGCCTTCCATGTCTTCCCCTAAGGCTCACATCACCCTAAGAGATGGGTGCCGTTATCATCCCTGATGGGGCAACAGGCTCTGAGGCGGAACCTCACTGACTCGAGGTCCCAGGGCTGGGGAGGAGAGGCGCTGTCCGCCACACCTGCTCCGGGAAACTTCAAAGCGCCCCTCTGCGTACCGCCCCGCAGAGCCACCGAGGGAAGCCACTTGGGGCAGATGGAGATAAAAAGAGAATTCATAACCCTAATACATTTGCATGATTTCTGCCACATACAAAGGGCTTTCAGAGATTTACCATCTGGTGGTTCCACCACAGCCCTCTGAGGTAAGCAGTATTCATGTTTACTGAACAAATATTTACGTAGTACTTCCTGTGCAGGGAGCATCATCAATATTAATGGGTTTCACCTGAATTAAACACTCCATGAGTTGGGCTCTACTAGTTCCCCCCACTTTACAAATGAGGACACAGTAGCACAGAGAGGTGCAGCACCTGACTTGAGGCCACACAGCTCATGAGTGACAGAGCTGGGATTCCAACCCGGAAATGACCCAGCTCCTGGTTCTGATCTCTGGTTCTGCTGATGTCTTGTCCTCCACATTTTAGAGGAGGAGAGTTTATGCTCAGGGCAGGGAGTGGCCTGACCTCCCACAGGCAGTGGGTGAGTGGCAGGGCTGAGCCTGGAGCGGGGCTTGACTTGGGGCCAGGAGTGGAGGGACGCGCCCTCTTCCCCTCCTGGACCCATCAGGTCCCAACATGGAGGGCACTTTCTGTCTCATGGCCAAGGCTGAGGAGGTTGGATCCATTCCAGGGAAGCATTTCTCTGCCCCAGGGCTGGGGCTGGGGCTAGGTGGAGCTGGGGCTGGGGCTGGGGCTGGGCAGGGGCTGAAGAGAAGGCGGCCCTCAGTGACAGGCGGGACGAGGGGATTAACAGGACAAGACTGTCTGTGCCTGAGCCCCACACGCGGGCTGCAGAACCAGCGAGCTTTAAGATCCTTATCTCCAGCTGGACTAAAATAATTCCTCCCGGGACGCATGGCCTCACTTTCTTCTTTGCCTCCACCTTGTCCGGCTGTTTATCACAATCCCTCCTTAGGCAGACTGAGAAAGACGGGAGCAGGAGCCAGGGCCATCGGGCACTCACTCACTTCTCAGCTCTTTAGGGCGGGGCCAGTTCTACTCTTATCATTGCTCTTCCTTGCTTTGGGGGTTCCCATCAGAGTGCCCCTAAGACAAGCTTTGGGTGCAGGGAGCTTATTTGGGAGCCATCCCAGGAAACACCAGCAGGGGAGGGGTCAGGGAGCCAGGAGGAGGAAGGAAGCTGGATCCCACCAGCAGAGGTAGGGAGGACTTGCCTCAGAATTGCCCATATGGGGAAGGAAGCTGGGGTGTTTATCCACCCATCCCCACCCCTCATTGATTGAGCACCTCTTTGGGGCGCTACTATTCTGGCCTGAACATGTGGGCCAAGCATGCCCCCGTGGAGTCTCCTGTTGGGTAGGGAAACGCAGGACACCAGCTCCACATCAACTCTTCACTCCCATTACTGTGTTACCATGGCCACCACCACTGTTAACTGAGCATCTAATCTAATAAAGAGGGAATATGCAAATTGACTGTCACACCGCAACAAAGATGGCGGTGCCCACAGCAAAGGCGGGGGAGTTTCCGTAACACAAGATGGCTGCTGCGCACACACTGGAGGCAGGTTTCCATAACACAAGATGGCTGCGCCCATAGTGGAGGCTGAGTTCCCGTAACAAGCCTTCATGACCAATCAGCAGGGACCTGAGGCTGCATGGCAGTGAGCTGGGGAAGGGGACCTGAGGCTGTGCCCGCTGCAAAGAGGGGCTTGACAGGGGCCCGTAGGCTGTGCCCTCCTCTGGTGGGGCTTGATGGGGGACCTCCCGTTGTGTCCCTCACCCTGGTGCTGGGCCAGGGGACCTTGGGCTGTGACCCTGCCAGGCAGGTCTTGCTGGGGGACCTCAGGCTGTGTCCCCTACCTGGTGCGGCTTGAAGGGGGACCTCTAAGCACACTCCCCGCACTGGCCCAGGCTGGAGGGCCTCAGACCATGCCCTTTACTCGGCACCAGGCCAGGAGACCTGAGACTGTGCTCTTCAACCCAGCAGGGCTTGACGGGGTTGGGACCAGCTGGGTCTAGATCTCGCCCAATGGGGGTGGGCTGGCTGGGTTTGGGTCTTGCACAATTTTGAGGCACACATGGGTGTGTCCCGTGCCCCAGACTCCTGTGCCCCAGACTCTGACAGGAGGAAGATTTTCATATACATTTTACTATATGAAATTTTCATTTACATTTTTCTTTCATCTCTGACATTTTTATTATGGAGAAAGGGCAAATAGCAATACTAAAATATTTCTTCTAATTCCCTTTTAATGTGCATGAATTTTATGCACCAGGCCACTGGTTTAATATAAGCCAGGTCTTCCCTGTGTTATCTCACCCACATCCCCTCTCAAGGGATACGATGGCCCTCTTCCTACTGATGAGGAGACGGAGGCACAGAAAGGGCCGTGCACAGGGTCTGTGGGAGAGCTGGGGTTCAGACCCGGCACTCAGTCACCGAGCACGCACAGGCACGGACCGTGTGCCCGGGCCTCACAAGGACTCTGAGACCGACATCCGGAATCACTGAGCTGGCACTTCTCCTAGTACAGGCCCTCCAGGGTACAGAGACTATATTTTCCGGATTCTGCAGGATGGTCCCAGTTGCAAGTATTTTTACCCTTTTCAATAAAGACAATTTGTGACATATATAACCAAATTCACGCTAATGTTCCGGCCCTTGTCAGCCTTTCCGGGTGAATAAATGTACTCTCCCCTGCCCACGGCTGTGTCTAACAAGGCTTTCTAGATCGGGCTGGGAGAACGTGGTCCTCGAACCGAGGGAGGGGCCCATTCAGGCTCAGGAACCCCATTCAGGCTCAGAACCCAGGGCTCTCTCTCGGAGGCACTGCCTGGGCCACATTGGGGATGAGATCAATGGGGGTCCCCCTTCGCAGAACATCTCGGGGTTCCCTGGGATGCACCCCGACTCTCCTCCCAGCAGTCTTGGCCTCCCTCAATTCTTGCCCCACCCCTTCCTCTCCATCTTCATCTTTTACCCCCACCCCCATCTCCCTCTCACCCTTCTCTTAGGAGGGGACCCCATTGGGCAGTGGGCAGTGTGGCTCCAGGGTTACCATCACAGGCTCTGGAGAGATTCCTGGGATTGAGCCCCACAGTGTTATCTGGATGCTCTGGGCCTCAGTTTCCTCATCTGTGAGATGGGGTTAATATGCTAACAGATACTGTCAGTGCTCATTCAACAGCCTCTTGGAGCCACCTGCTCACTGTGAAAGCAGCGACCCTCAGGCTGCTTTGAGTCAA
Source organism: Pipistrellus kuhlii (assembly GCF_014108245.1). Classification (NCBI taxonomy): domain Eukaryota; kingdom Metazoa; phylum Chordata; class Mammalia; order Chiroptera; family Vespertilionidae; genus Pipistrellus; species Pipistrellus kuhlii. The sequence goes on along the minus strand of NW_023425515.1, from coordinate 186,460,438 downwards.
AGCCCTGGCGTGTCCCTCTCTGCCATACTGTCAGAGCTGGGATGGTCTGATGTCTCACACTCGTCTGATGACCTGATGGCCCTTCTCCCCACCACCTCCCATGACAAGATGCAGGAAATCTTCGCAGGCCCCTGGGCTCTCCCGGTCTCACCACAGAGAGCCCGGAACAGGTCCCCTGCCCTCCGGAAGGGGGCATCGGGCCCGATCTGGGATGTCAGCATTCACCCAGCCAGACTTCAGCTGAGTGGGAGCCGGGCTCTGAGCCCAGCAGCTCAGACCTTGGGCACTGCAGCCCATCCGGGTGGCTTGGCCAGGCAGTGGGCTATGCTAATTGCTCTGTGGACAGTGGGCCTTGTTTGCATATATGCAGATCGGGAGCTTATTAGCTCTTCTCCAAGATGGGTAAGTTCAGGCCTCGGCCTGCCCCCCTGCACCGCCTGGTGTAAAGGCTCCGCTAGCCAATGGGCCAAATGCCGCTGCAGATGGAGGACTCGGCAGGCAGGGAAGGTCCGTGGCCTTGACAGCTGAAGAGTCCAGTCAGGACCTGAGTGTTTTTATGGGGAAGGGAGACAATGGGCTGGTATTTCTCCGCCTCTCCTGGTCACAGGGCCTGCCTTGGGCCTTCTCCTCTCAAAAACTGACCTTGAACTCGTAAACCTGACCTTGGCCCCACACGTGCCTAGTAACAACGAGTGCCCACCGTCCAGCTGCAAAGACTCCCGGAGGCCGGCGGGCATCTGCGGAGGAGGCTCCTGGGCCTGCGTCCTTGAGCCGCGCCAGGCAGCTGCTCAGAGTGCACACACCCCTGAACCTCACCAGCCCTCTGCCAGGCGGAGCTCAGAATACAGAGCTTCAAGACCTCTGTCTGAGGTCCTCTGCCAGGGCTGTCCCCTCCATCACAGCAGGTCCTCGAGCTGGGCGGTTCATGCGCCCCCCCCCCCATGACCACAGCAGTCTCGTCCCTGGTCTCCTGTCCCCAATGACCCCCCTCCCTCCCTCTCCCTCAGCCCAGCCAGTTTTTAAAAATCACAAATATGATCATCCTCCCCTTTGCACAACACTTCTCATGGCTCCCCAGTGTCCAGACGTAACATCCAGACGCCTAACCGGCCTGTCACGTGGGTTTCCAGTCCCTGCTTCCCGGTCCAGCAAGCCCCTCACCCCGACACACACCATGTGTACTTGTAGGGCGGGGACTCAGTCTTGTATCTTCAGAGGCCCCTTTTTCTGGGTCACCGTGAACGAGACATTTGGTGCCTCCGTTTCTCCCTCTGTCACGCTGGAAGGTCACGGAAGACAAAACGAGATGCCAGAGCAGGCGCCGCGGTGGCAGGTCACGGTGGGGAATCGGGGGGCCTGGGAAACAGGCCTTCCTGCTGCTCTAGACGATCCGACTTTAAAAGTCACTTTTTCCCCGTTACGGAAGCAATCCCGAGCGCCGGAGATAATCTGGAGCGTTTAGAAGGCACAAAGCAGCCAACACGGGCGCCAGAGATGGCCGCTGTGAACTCCGCGGTGGCCTTTCTGGGCACGGACACGCGGCATTTGGGGGTAAACAAAGGAAAGTGTGTGCGTTCCTATTTTTTTTTTAAGTTCCCCTGGGGGACATTTTTGTGGGGAGATGACACCTCCTTGTTTTTGTTCCCTGACCCTGTGTGGGTGTCTGGAAGCCGCCCATTACCCTGGTTTGGCCACCAATCTCCTCGATTCATGCTCCTTATAAACCACCCTGGGGGACTTTATGGACCCACAAAGGCATTCAAAGTTAATGGCAAAACCAACCATGTGAAAAGCGCCGTAAACGCCACCTCCCTCCCTCCCCTGCGCCCGGGTGCCCCTGGCCCTCCTGCGCCCATTTCCTGCCGTCCCAGCTGGCACTGGCCCTGGGACAGGGGTCCAGGAGGGTAGCCGGGGATGGAGTCCTAGGGATGACCTTCCCTCCGCTCGGACACGGAGCACACACACGCCCTCGCCGGGACCACACAGGCGATAAACATCGGGACTGTGATGTACGGAGATGTTTGGAGTCCAAACCAGGGGGCGGGGGAGGGGAGGGACTAATAAAATGACATCCCTCCTGTCCGCTCCTCGGGGCAGGGGCCATGGATGGCAGGGTCATCATGGGTGGGGACACTTGCTAACCTGAGGAGGGAGGTTAGATCAGTCCAGCCATTGTCCTTGGGCTCCCCTCCGGATGAGGTGGAGGCTCAGGCAGAGGATGGCACCCAGAACTGGGAAGGCCTTCAGCCACTCCTGCCTTCATCCCTTTCATAGACGCTGCCAGGCTTTGCTCCGTTTCCTGCCCAGGCCCTTCCCAGGCAGAAAGGGACAGGAGGCTGGCTTGGTCTCTGAGGGGAGAAATGGATGGCTTCTGCCAGGGCAGTGAAAAAAGCATGGGCTTGGCACTGAACCGGGCTCTGCTGTGTGACCTTGGACAAATCACTTGCCCCCTCTGATCCCATTGGGACATCCATCTACTAGAGAAAGCAAGGGCAGGATCAAGATTGAGTGCCGTGCTGTGAGGAACCAGGCAGAGAGGGAGTGCGTTATAAATGGCAGAGTCTCCCCACCCTCCATCCGTTTCCTCATTTCTTGCAAACCCCGGGGGAGGATGGACCCTGGCCATGCGTCTCAGAGGGCCCAGTTGGAAGCCCAGGGCCTAGCAGGTTTCATTCAGTTTGGGGACTGTCTCCTTGTCTTTCAGACTGAGTCTGGGGGGTGTATAGAGGGAAGGTGGGGAGGTGGGGCAACTCTGATCTATTCTGGGCCCTTAATGGACTCAGCAGGTGACCTTGGCTGAGTCATTGCACCTCATTGGACTTGAGCCAGTACCCTGTCTCCTGGGCTTTCCAGTTGGGAGGGGTTCTGAAATGTAAGCAATAGGCTCTCTCCCTCTGGCCACACCCACACTCCTTTGGGGCTGAAGTACCTGTTTTTGGTCCAGGCAGATGTGGGCGGAGGTAATCTAGATAACCATTTTCTTCTGCCTCATTGGATGGGTAAGGAAATTGGAACTGGTTTCCAGCCAAGGCCAGAGCCATGGAGGGTCCCACGTGGGACCAGAATCTGATCCAACCTCCCCCTTCCTTCTCAGCCCTCTTTCCTGCCTCTCTATCACAGCACTTTCACATTCGGCATCTTTTCTTAATTGATCCTCTCAGCAAACTCTATACGGAGCCAGATGACACTGCCCTGATTAATAAGCGAGAAAAGCCAGGCTCAGAGAGGTGAGGTGACGTATTCAAGGTCACACCGCCACTTAATGGCAGGGTCAGGAATAAACTGTATGTCCCCCAGCAGATGCCAAAAGAAGAGTCACCCTGGATTCCTCTCTTTCCCTCCCTCTGTATCCAGTTTAAGAACAAGTTCTGGCAGCTCTTCCCCTGACACATTCCAAATCTAGCTGCTTCTCTCTGTTGCCACTGCCGCCCCCAGTCCAGGCCACCATGGGTCTGGGCCTGCCCAGCCTCCCAGCTGGCCTTCGTAGCTGCTGCCCTCACCCGCCTGCACCCAGAGCGATGTTATTAAAATGTAAATCAGATCAGGTGGCTCCCAGGCTTAAAACCCTCCAAGGTTTGCCTTTGTGCTTGAAGTCAAATCCCACTCCTTGCCCTGCCTCCTCACCCTGGCCCTTGGCCGTGGCCACCCTCTCTGACCTCACCGGGTTCCACTAGCTTCCCCACTCTCGTTGCTTCTGGCCTCCTTGCCTTCCTCCCTCCCTGCTAGGATTAGTCTCGTATGTGAGGGACTTTGAACTTGAAGGTTCCTCTGCTTGGATCTTGACACAGCTCCACCTTTCCTTCCTGCTGGGCTCAATTTAAGTAAAAAGGACGAGGAGATGTCTTCCCTGTCATCTATCCAACTGTCCTCTTCCCTCAGTTTCTCTCTCTAGGAACACATCTGAGCCATCCTTCAGGGTCTGTCCATCATTCGTCATCTTGTTGGGTCCTTTGCTTGCTCATCATCTGACGCCCCACTAGGATATACTATCGTTATCGTTGTCATGATTGAGACGCTTGTGCCTCCTGTATACCGAGACTTACTAGGGATTTGTACATGTGACTCATTTAAATGCACAGCTCTGTGAGAGAGGTCCCATTATTATATCCCTCTTACAGATGAGGACACTGGAGCCCAGAGAGGTTAAGTAATTTGCCCAAGGCCACACAGCTGGGGAGTGGGTAAACTGGGGTTTGAACCCAGGCAGTTTAGCTCCAGAGTCCAGGTTCTCAACCACACACCAGACTGTAAGCCGCGCTAGGACAGGGCCCAGGCCTGTCTTGTTCCCCAGTGCAGCCCCGGGGCCTGGAGCGAGGTCAGCCATGGAGCGGGTATACAGTATACGTTTGCCAAGTAAAGGTGTGTGGACTCCGATGAGCAGGAGGTCTCATAGTCTAGCTTATTTCATGCTCAGGAGACATGGGAAAAACGCATAAGAAGTGGAAACAGCAAGCCTGTGTGATGTCAAGAATGAGTGTTTTATCCTTGAGTGAATGGGGCTGATTCTGTTCAAGAACAGTGGCCTGCCCACCCGCCCGCCCCCACACAAACAACTTAATGGTTTACACCCATTAAAAAGCCCGAGCGTAAACCCAGCCCTTGAACTAAGTGTCCAGGGCTCTGCCAGCGTCAGCAAGGCGTGCTCACTAGCGTGTGTCTGGTGATGTTCGGGGACTCGTGACAGGCTAACAGCACAGTGTTCAGGGGCCTGTGTTCTCTAAACTTGAGCCAACAGCCAGGCCAGGTATGTGTCAACCACATGTGCCTGCAGCCATGTACCCGAAACAGGACGAGCAACAGGGCTCAGGACCAGAGCGCTGGATTGGGGGTGGAGGTATACGATAAAAGGAAGAGCTTGGTGTCAGGGGTGGTCCTAAGGCTTCAGGGTGAGGGACAGACTTGAGAGAGCCTTGCAAGATGAGGATGATATGCACAGTGGGCATCCTGGCATGGTTCAGAGGCTCCGACTCATTGCTATGCTAATCATTAGTGTCAATACTATGAATCACAGAGCTAATGTCGCTAATAATAAGGGTGATATATCCTGACTCTGCCGCCGCCCTGGCGGGGTGCCCGGCCAGCCAGACCTGACGCCCCAGCACTGCTCAGCCCATGGGCTCTGGGCCGTAGGCCAGCCCTCACATCCTGGCCTGGGAGTTCTTTGTAACATGGGCAAGTCATGGAAGTGTCTTTCTGAGGGTCCCTCCAGGGTAGGACCCTGGCTTTTAAAATCCATCTCGCCACCCGGGCTTCATCATTTTCCAGCCGTGTGACCTTGGGTGAGTCATTTGCCCCCCTTGGTCCCTCACCTGTAAAATGGGTGCTATAATACCTACAATCAAAGGTAGTCTCGAGAAATCTTAAGGTCATATGAATGAATCACTGAATGGAACACATACTCAAGTTTCATTATACGGCATGTTCATTTATTTGGTAGCAAAATTTAGGCTTTGGAACCTGGTCCATCTGGGGTAGAATCCTCCTGCTGCCATTCTGACCCTGGGCCTCTCTGAGCCTCAGTTTCTTCATCTGGAAAATGGGGATAGTGGCTACCTTATGGGAGGTTGGAAAGGGTAGAGACAGTGCATTTAGAACACCTGGCACCCGATACTTAAGGTGGCTTAAAATTTAAGTTCCTACTGTGTGCCAGTCACGATGCCTGACCCTGAGGGATTCCGTTTTCATTCCAGATGTCTGATGCTGGGTGGCCTGGGCCAGGAACACTGGCCTCCTGGAAGAATAGCTTGCGGGCTGGTGAGGGCAGGTACAAGAACAAACTAGGTTAGGACCAGGCAGTCCACAAACATTTGCCCTTCCCATTAATAAAAATTTAAAATATATTTTTAAAATTTTTTATTGATTTCAGAGATGAAGAGACAGATAGGAACATCAGTGATGAGAGGAAATCATTGATGGGCTGCCTCCTGCAGGTTGGACCGAGCCTACAACCCAGGCACATGCTTTTGACAGGAATTGAACCTGGGATGAACCTCGCGGGAACTGAGATCCCTGAGTTCAGAGTAGTGCCGTGAGGCACCCCTGCAACCTAGCTACCAGCAGAACCACCCCCAAGTTCATTGGGGCAACTGCAACCCCGCCTGGGTCTCACCAAGTGGGGTCAGCAGCCCAGTGCCTCTGGATGGTTCCAAGTGCAGCGTTCGGGTTTGCTAACAGGCAGGAGTGGACCTGAGCTGGCGAGGCAGCCCTGTCCCTAAAGCTCTCTCACATTTGTGACCACTTCATGCCTTTGGGAAGGAAAAGAGGGGCCGTGCCTGGCCCAGTCTGAGCAGAGAAAACAAAGTTTCAGGCAGGTTATGTGACCTGAGTCATGTGGCCAGGTGGTGAGGGATGTGGCTCGGCCCTTCGCACCGGCCATGCCCTTTGGATGTTGTTACGTTATCTCATTGAGTTAGGTTGTGTTCAGATGCCACCTCCCCAGAGAGACCTTCATTGACGACTTGTATTAGTCAGACCATTAACACTAGCTGCTGTAATAAGCAACTCCAAACTTCTACTGATAGCTCACTAAGAGTGAATTTCTTTTTTTCTTTTTTTTTTTAAATATATTTTATTGATTTTTTTACAGCTAGGAAGGGAGAGGGAGAGAGAGTTAGAAGCATCGATGAGAGAGAAACACTGACCAACTGCCTCGTACACACCTTCTACTGGGGATGTGCCCGCAACCAAGGTACATGCCCTTGACCGGAATCGAACTCGGGGCCCTTCAGTCCGCAGGCTGATGCTCTATCCACTGAGCCAAACCAGTTAGGGCTAAGAGTGGGTTTCTTGCTTGGGCAATGTCTAAAGCATCTATCTCTCAATTTACTCAGAGGCTTCTCTGGGCGACTCACCTCCAAACAGTGGTTCAAGGATCCCAGCCTCTTGTGGTGGCCTCCCCACTCCCGCCCGTCTGCATCCTGGGCCTGCGGGAGGTCACATGCACCTGGATCCATCCCCTTACCTTGGTCCCCTGAGGGAAGGACCAGCACAGGAAGCGACCGGGAGTAATCTGTTTCACCCAATGCTGCCACTTTGGGCCCTATGATCTCGGACAGGCGGGCGGTTAGACCCTCTGAGCCTCGCTCCTTCGTCTGAAAATGGAGATGAGAATACCTGCTTTGCAGGGTGGCTGTGGGAATAAGAATCCGGCCTCTGTATACGATGAGCTTGGCACTTCTTAAAGGTCCATCAGACAGAAGCTAGAAGGGAAAGGGGCCAGCTCGCCTGCTCTCTGCAGAGGGAGTTCTGCTGAGCCCTCAGGGGAAGGACAGGGCACAGGGCATATGGTGTCCAGGGTTTCCAAAGAGCTGGGGTACCCCACACCCCAAAGTTAGAGGGACATAGAGGCCATCTTGGGAACTGGCCTGGGCTTAGGGCTGGTGAGCCCTGGTGCAGCCTTGAGTGGGACAGGGACAGGCCAGAGGAGGGAAGCCATGTCCCTGTGTCCCTCCGTCAGTGCTGAAGGCCCAGAAGCCTAGCTGAGCCTCCCCTGAGGCCTGGCCGGTGACCTTGGTGAGCCGCGCTCCCAGCATCCTTCGGTTCGAAGGAAGGGAAGCTAATAACTGCAGTCTGGTGGGGAGGCTGGGCCCTTAATTGATTAATGTTGGTATGTGTTTTGACGGGCCCAGATGCAGTGCTGGTGAAAGGTGAAGCATTAATACACATAATATATAATCATGATGTACCACCGGCCGGCAGCCTGTGTAAATAGTTACTCAGCTGGGAACTAATCTGGGTAAGTGGGCAGCATGCAGGCCCCTCTCAGACCCAGCAGCCAGCTTCCACCCTGTTGGGAGGGGCTGGGCCCTGCTCCAATGGGGGAGGGGGGGGGAGGATTGTAGGGGGTCTTTCCAGGGCCTTCAGGAACCAGAGACCTTGAAGAGGCTGCAGAGGGGGAGGAAGGAAACCAGAGTGAGAGTGCTGTGCACACACCCACCCCACCTCATGCTCCTATTTGCATCTCATCCCCTTTGCAGATGAGGGAAAATAGTTCAGAGAGGGTGAGTAACTTGCTAAAGGATGCACAGCAAATGAGTAGCAGAGCTGGGATTCAAATCCAGGTCCTCCTGGCTCTTAGGCTAAGTGCTATTTCTTGGGAAAGATAAGACCAAGGCCACCCTCCCCTCTTATCCCTTATCAGGAGGGTCCTGAAGGCGGTGTGTAGCATCCTGGGTCCCTCTCTGGAGTGTAACGCAGCCTTTAGAAACCCGGTTTCATAAAGAGAGTCTGGGGGAGACCCCAGCAGCTGTAGTTCCCCTACCAGCCAGCTGCAGCTTTTGTCTCTGTGTCTGTAGAGCTCAGGGAACAGCACGACCAAGAGGGAACATGAACGTGAGGGACAGTGGGTGGGAGGCCAGGAGTGGGGTGGGGGTGGGGGTGGGGAAACCTGGAGTCAAAAAGACATTCAGATTTAAAATAAGTTTCAGCAGCCCTGGCTGCCCACTGTGCTTCCCAGTCCAGAACCCAGACCTGCCAGCCTCCCAGCCTTCTCTGCCCCCAGAGGGCTTTCGGGGGCGGGGAGAGGGGTATTGGCTGGGGGTTAAGCACGTTTCTGGGAGCTTTAATGCTGCCTCACAGTGTGTCCCCAGCCTAGGCTGGAGGGGGACCCCGTCACGGGGACTCACTGAATGGTGATTCCAGCCAAGTCCGGTCTCCACACCCTCCCAGCTCCCTGGACCGCCCGCAGCCCCGACTCCCCAGGGCCTGGCCTCCACCGCCATCTTCGCCGCCTGTCTGTGCTGGCGTCCTGCCCCCGGCCTGGCCCGGCACCGCATTAAGACTCACTATCAGCTGCGCGAGGCGGCCCCTCTTCCTCCGGCTGCGGCCCGCTAATGGGAAGCTAAGTGCCTATTTTGCAGATGAGGAAATTGCAATTAGGAGGGGTTAAGTAACTTTCCCGGGGGTCACATACTGGGTTTGCCTGACTCCGATACTGTGATTTTTCCACTTCATCACATCACCGCTCTGACAGATGGGTCTGGGCAGGGGCTGCTTCCCCCTCAGACGCAGGGCTCCCCTCAGGGAAGGGCTGGGTCCCCTCCAGCAGGGTCTGCGTTAGCTCAGAGCAGGTGCCCTGTCTCTCCCACTGAGCGCGCCGAGGTGGAGGCTGTGTCTCCGCTCATCCGGGACCCTCCAACAGCAGGACCTGTGTCTCCCCATCAGACTGGGATCTCCCTAAGGCTGGGTGCTCCCTGAAGTCCCTCAGTGCCTCTGCCCATGCCCTCCACCCCAGCCCACCCCACCCCACTCTTAGGCTCCCTTGTCTGAGGCACCCCTGGCCCTGGCCGTGTCCTGCACGGGCCTCGCCTTCGGCTGGAGCTGGAAGCTGCCCGTGGCCGCAGAGCCACAGTACACCCCGGGCATTAATTAGTGTTGCCGCTGTTAAGTGCTTTTCCCCATTTATGCAAATCAGTGAGGTAAGAGGCATATAATGAAGTGTTTGTGGTTTAATGCTGTGCAGTAGGAAGGAAGATGAATTTTAATTACTGGCTCCTAATTGGATGGATGGCTTGTTAATACCCTCCTGACAGGATGTCTGAGCCAGGACTGGCCACCCACTCAGGCCCAGGTGTCTGCTGCCCTGCCTGCTCAGAGGGCTGGAGCATCCCTCCGCCGCTGCCTTTGGAATTCCCCTGGAGATTTATAAACTGCCCCCCCACCTCTCTCTCTCTCTCTCTCTCTCTCTCTCTCTCTCTCTCTCTCTCTCTCTCTCTCTCTCCCTTCCTCCCCTCCCCTTTTTGCAGAGCCCAGGGCTCCTGTTCAGATCCCCCCTGTGCTCCCTACTGTGTGACACAGACAGGTCGCCTCGTGTTCACAGGTGATGAGGGGTATAGACGAGAGGCAGCGGGAAATGTGCAGTTAGGGGGTTCCCAGAATAAGGAGGTCCCCGGAGATACACAACTTCAAGAGAGGAGGGGAGGGGAGCCCAGGCAGAGAGCATGGGAGAGAGGAATGTGGGTGTTCAGAAGAGATGGGAGATGGGCGCTACCCAGGGTGAGGGGTGCTGAGGAGGGTCCCTCCACTCACCCTCAGGGCTCTGCCTGGGCAGCCCCGCCTCCCAGAATTGCCCTGCCCCTGGGGCCCCAGGGTTGAGGGTCTCTGCCCCGGGTGGGATGCCTCTGTACACCCCTTCTTCATAGAGGCCTTCATTGCACATTCAGTACACCGCCCCCCAGAGGCAGTCCTGGGCATGGCACCCTCTGCAAAGCCCTGGGCCTCTGGCTCTGTCTGCATCAGGATCTGGCCTCCTGGGACTGGATGGTTGAGATAAGCAAAGGGCTGTCCTCCCTCCTCCCCCCATCAGCACTGCTGTCCTTCACCCAGAGGCCCTCAGGGCCTCCCAACTCCACTGGGATGAAGGGGAAGGACACCCAGCATTTACTGACCTCCTGCTATATGTACCAGGCACCTTGAAACCACCCATGGCCCCGATGAGGAAACTGAGGCAGCTTGTGGGAAGAAGCGGAGGCAGCAGGTGGATGTCAGAGCTGGGGTCAGCCCGGGCCTGTCTGAGCCCACCGTCATGCTGTGACACCTGCTGGAGTCCCGGAAGTGTCCCCAAGCTGCCAAAGCCTCTCACCTTCCTCCCAGTCCGCTTTCCTGGGACCCACCAGCAGGCCAAGGCAGCTGCTTCCCCTGTGAGTGCCCGCTCAGGACAGGAGCTGTCGGAACCCTCAGGAATCCCCTGGCCCAGTGTCCTCCCTGAGTGTGCAAGGAGAGCAAAGCTTGACACAAGCATTAACAAAACAAAACGAAAGCTTTGTTTGAAAGGCAAGCAGATGCCAGACAGATGTGTTCCCAATTCTCACTGCGACCATCGAACCGGGCGGAGGAAGGAGGCTCTGGTCTGTGTTCCTCGGCCCAGTGTGTAGTGAGGGCTTACTGCCAGGGGCGGAGCGACGGGCCCACGGCACAAGGGCTTTGGAGTCAAGCAGATGAAGCGTGCCGGGTTGGAGTCCCAGCTTCCCCTGGGAGGGCTGTGTGACCCTGGGCATGTCACCTGACCTCTCTGAACCTGCAGAAGAGAATCGTCACACCCACTGTGCGGGGTTTGTTAACAGATCTCAGGGATGTTGCACAGGCCCTGGCGTTCAGAGAGCACGCAATGAATGTCCACTCATTCGCCTTGTTCTAGAGGCTCTGGCGAGCTAGTGAAACTTACCGGCATTGTCCCTCCTGAGCAGGCTGATGGGAACTGTGACAGAACTCGAGGTCCTAGAGGAGGAAACTGAGGCACAGACAGAGGAAGTGACTACCCAAGGGTGTACAGAGAAGAAATGGCATAGTTGGGATTTGAACCCCGATTTGACTAAGCCCAGAGAACACATTTTCCCTTTCATTTTCCCCTCCCTTCCCCCCCCTCATCCCCCTCAGACTTGACACACACACACACACACACACACACACACACACGGTGTCGACAAACCTTTGGGAATTGGGCTCCCCCGAGAAGTAAAAGAGGTGCTGTTCAAATTTATCATGAGGGAGGTCGAGCGTCTTTTCCTACATTTATGAGCCATTTGTACTTTCTTTTTGGATGAATATCTATCATATTCGTCGCCCATTTTTTTATATTAGTTTGTTGGTCTTATTGGCTGCTAGGACATTTTATATATTAGGGGTATTACTGGTAATAGGAGACTGTATGAGTTCGCTCAGGCCACCATAACAAAATACTACAGACTGGGTGTCTTAGCGATAGACATTTATTTTCTCACGGGTCTGGAGGCTGGAGTCCAAGACCAAGGTGTCGGCAGCTTTGGCTTCTCCTGAGGCCTCGCTGCTGGGCTTGCCAGGGGCCCCCTGCCTTCTCCCCGCGTCCCCACCTGGTCTTGTGTGTGTGTGTGTGTGTGTGTGTGTGTGTGTGTGTGTGAGTGAGAGAGAGAGAGAGAGCACATTCCTGGTGTCTCTTGAGTGGCCAAATCTCCTCTTCTCCTAAGCACACGAGTCAGATTGGATGAGGGCCCACCTGAAGGGCCACATTCTAACGTAGTCATCTCTTTAAAGACCCGGTCTCCACATACAGTCACATTATGAAGTCCTGGGGGTTAGGACTTCACTATATGAATTTGGTGGGGGGAGACACAAAACTCTGCCCATAACAGAATTCCACATTTCCCCTCCCCCTCCCCCCCGTCATCCTTTCTTTAACCTTACGTGTATATTTTTCTCAGTATGTCATAAGGCTGCCTTAAGTTCCTGAATTGGAATATCTGAGATCTGGTCTGATCCGGAAAACCGAGCGTTCCTCTTCGCCCTGTCACCTAACTTGTCTTCACAGACAGTGTGGTCCAGTGGGAAGGGTGTGGACGACTTGGGAGTCCCTTTGAGTGGCCACAGGACCGAGTCCTGGCACTTCCCCTGGCAGCAGGTGACCTTGGGCAGGTGGCTCCATCACAGTCCCACCCCCCTGAGTGGGGCTGACCCCGGCGAGCTGGCAGGGCTGCCGGGAGGACGAAGTGAGCTGAAGTCTATAAAATGTGGTGCCCCTTGTCTGTCCGGTCACAGGGACTCGGCATTCTGTGGCTGTTGTGAGTTTCCGAATAACGGCCGTTTATCAGGCATCTGGGCACGAGGGGAGTGGGAGCAGAGATGTGTGTGTTCGGATCTTTGCTCACAGGGGCTCACAGTCTGGAGGGGCAGCTGGGATAGATGGGCCCCGCTGTCCAGCTGAAAGGGGAAAGAGAGGCGTCCAAGGATGCACTGGCATGTGTCTGAGGTTGGACAGTGTGGGAGGCTCTGCAGGTAGGAAGGAGGGGCTGAGGGGCATGGCTGGGAGGAGGACCACAATGCTCCGGGGCAGGGAGCAGGAGACTCGAGGCCTCTCTGCGAGGTACCTGGCCAGAACGGCAATGGTGGGAATTGGGAGGGGTGTGGCAGACCCTCCGGGCCAACAGAACCCCCTTCACAGGAGACATGTGGACATACAAGTGCTAGATGGTACTTGGCCGTGACATTGTGAGTGCCCCCTGAGCGAACAGCCATGTGGTCGAGTTCCCCATCAGCACCCGATGAATGGACCACAGGCGTCCAGGCTGAGCACAGGGCACCCCGGGGGAGAGCCCGGGAAGACATGGCCTGAGCAGGTTGGAGAATCACTGAGGACATCCCAGATGGCAGGGATCGGTCCCAGGGAGCACAGTGGATGGAAGTGGCCCCACAAGACCATGGACTTCAGTGCCTGGCGCTTTATCTCATCCAAGTCCTGCTCTGGGCCTGCAGCGTGGAGCAGACCGGCCCCATGGTGCCGAGGAGGAAACGCCCAAAAAGGGGAAAGAGTTTGCCCAGCGTCACTGCGGGAGGGGCAGCTGGGCTTGGCGCCCATCCCTTCGCGCCCCTGTTCTGGGTGGCAAAGGTCTCAGGCTCTATGATGCTAGAGAAAGCAGCCCCCATGTCAGGGTTCACTGACCCCCCACCAACCAGGTGTTTTGCCCAGTCCCCATCTTTCCCACCGCTCCATTTCCGACTCCTTTCTTAGGAATAAAGGACACCTTTCTGTAAACTGTTGCTGGGACCTCCCTTTGAAGCTTCACCCGCGTGCCCTGATGGGAGGAGCATATCCTGAGCCTCACCTTTGCTCCCCACTCCTGCTGATACAGAGGAAGGGCGGGGACCCCCCCCCCCCCCCCCCCCCGAGAGTGCACTCCTCTTCTCTGCAGCCAGAGGGCGGGGGCTCCAGGTGTCACTCTGCATTTTCTCGTTTGGCTGTGGATTCCGGGCCAGGTCTCCTCCCAGAGGTCCCTCATGCCTCTCCCAGCTCCAGGTCTGCCCACCACCTCCTCGTATCTATTGCAGGAACGTGGGCTCTCCTTATAAAGAGCACATTTTGGGGAGGGGCCAGCCAGCTTAGCATCATGGTCCCAAAGTCTCCGATGGGCCGAGGTCGCCTTGCGGTCCAGCGGGCCCCCTGCTGCCCTTGGGCGGGGGGCAGGGTAGAGACGCAGTAAACTTTCTGAACTCCAAGGAGGGGCTCCGCTGCGGCCAGAGCCCACTCCGCGTCCCCCCACGGGCCACGGAGAAGCACCTGGCCATTAACTTACATATAATAATCCTTAACACCGCTATTAAGTCACCTCTCATTCTTTTAAACTACCCAGAAAGGGACTTCAGGGTGATATATGGAGGCTTTTATGGCTGGTCCTGGGCAGCTTAAGGACTTCGCAGCATGCCGAACACACACATTGGTGCATAAATAAGAACCGCTGTGATATCAAAGCATCACTCAGCTCCGCTCGGGGTCCGGGCTTCTCAGCAGCACAGACCCGTCTCTGACCCCGCTTGGCGAGGGGCCCCGAGGATAGAGGGCCTGGCCCTGAGCGGGGACACCGCATCCCCGTGATCTCACCACAGCTGGATGCACCAGGCCTGTGACTCAATGTGCCCGCGGCCTGGCCTTCCTTCTTTCCCTCAGCCTTTTCCTCAGTGACGCTTCCTGTTGCGTGAGGGGCAGGGGAAGGAACAGGGACATCATCGGAATTAACCCATGGCGTGCCAGGCACCCTGCACGCACTACCACATCAGAGCCTTGCCTTTAACTCAGCGCTGAGCTGTTCTGCTCTATGGCAGCTGAGCGCATCCAGCAATCTGCCCAAGGTCGCCCAGCTGGCAAGCGGCAAAGCTGGGATTTGAACCTGTCTCTGTGCCGCCTTGTGTAAGCGTCACCTGTAAGAAACACAAAGCTCTGGGCTGGGCTGGGGGCAGGTGGGCAGCTCTGGGGGGACCCAGGAGCCCCACGGGGGTTATAAACACGGCAACGGGAGAGCGGGGGAGGGGGAGGAGGAGCTTTTCTGTGGGTTTGCAGACAAGGCCCCGGGGGCTCACCAGAGCGGGTGCACTTGTGCGCCAGCAAATGGACAGCGTGAATGAGCGAGGGTGGCTCTGGGGGAACTGCTGTGGACTCGGTGATTCTGTCCCTCAGCAGAGGGCTCAGGACCCGGGATCAGGTCCCCGTGCCAGGCCCCGCACACAGGCGTGTCTGCAGGCACCTTTTTTTTTTTTTTTTTTTATAATATATATTTTATTGATTTTTTACAGAGAGAAAGGGAGAGAGATAGAGAGCTAGAAACGTCTGCCTCTTGCACACCCCCTACCAGGGATGTGCCCGCAACCAACGTACATGCCCCTGACCAGAATCGAACCTGGGACCTCCCAGTCCGCAGACAGATGCTCTACCACTGAGCCAAACCAGTTTCGGCAGCAGGCACCTTTTATGCAGCTGTGGGAGCCTGGTCCATGCTAGGCCTGGAGGAGAGGGAAGAGCAGAGAGCTACGAAATCCCTGTGCCTGGGGAATTCAGTTGTTGCCCTGGGAACAACTGAAGCCAAAGCCCAGACGATATTTCTTCCTTCTTCCTTTTTCCAAGCCTCCTTCCTCCTTCTGACACTGGCTGAGATGCCCACCAGTGTGCTGGGGTCCTCTGCTCTTTACGATTCACAAACACGCCCCAGGGTTCAAGGCCTCAGGGGCATCATCTGCCTCCTTGGCTCCTCCTACTTACCTGAGGGCAGTGGCCCGGGTGGCCCGTTAGTCGCTGCTGGGGCTGGGTCCCACCCAGCTGGGGTGTGGACCTCTTCCTCTTCCTCTTCCTCTTCCTCTTCCTCTTCCTCTCCCTCCCTAGTTCCCCCTGATTAGCAAAGATGGAAGATGAGCTTATTGCGGGAATACGGGTGGGCAGCTTACTAGGTTGGGAGAGTGAGCTCTCAAATCTCAGTCCTGCAAAGGGGGAAAGGGGTATTCAGTGGGGTCCCCATGCTAAAGTGTGGGTGATTCGAACACAAGCAGCCTGAGGGGTGGTAGTGACAGACAAGCCTGAAAACGAGGGGCTGTGAGCCAGCAGGGGAGCAGGGCCTCTGTGAGGGGGGTCAGGGGGGAGCATTGCTCTGCGGGAGATGGGACCAGGTGGCCTCAATAGAGTGGACCTGCTGGGGAGGCAGCGCCCCTAGTGGGTAAGGCACATGCCTTGGGGTCACGTAGCTCTGTGTTCCATCCCAGCCTCTGTCACACCCCAGCTCAGCTCCCCGTGGGCACCCAGCCAGTAGCAGGGGTGATGGTGTCATGGAGAAGCTGCTTGGGGAAGCCCCTGGGGAGGGGAGGGGGGGCTCACAGAGTGGACTTTGGAGGCTCCAGAGGGATTTCGGTCACGTGGGGCATACGGAGGAATTGGGGGGGGTCATAGGCTTTCCAGACTCCTTCTTTTCCAGAACCTTCCCTGGCTTGGTGACAATCTGTCCCTGGTACAAAGAACAGCCCAGAAAGGGAGCACCCACTGCTTCACTTCAAAACGATTTGGTAGGACTTGCCGGGCTCCCTGGATTCAGGGGCTGAGGGCCGGGACCCCGAAGCCCAGGCTCCCCACCGCAGCCTGGAGGGTGTTGCTCTCCTCGCTGCTCTGCACCGGGAAGCACCTGATGGGCCGCGAGTTTCTGGCAAGGGTAGCAGTGCTGCTGGTAAAGCCAGGACAGCTGTGTGTGGAGGCAGCGGCAGCAGAGCAGAGCGGCTGGGAGCCCGTCCTCAGAGAGGGAGCGGTCTAGGTCTGGCTCTGCCACTCACTAGCCATGTCCTGTGTTCCAGTGGCTCTTCCTCCCGAGCCTCAGTCCTCTGCTGTAAAATGGGGATTCATAGGACCTGCTAAAACGAGAGGACTCACCACAGGCACCACAAACACTCGGTAAACACAAGACATTATTATTTCTTGTCACAAATGCTCTTGCTCATCTACCTAACAACCACGTTTGCTCATTTTTCCTTCCCAACAAGAGTTTAATTTTGTTCAGGAACTCACCTTCCTCCATGACTTAGGGGTGTCGAACTCAATCAGAGAAGGGGCCAAAATCTAAAATCCAGCCTAAATCGCGGGCCGAATGGTTTACTGAATAGTCATAAACTGTCATTGTGATGGAAACGCAGCGGAGTGCAGTGATGACAGCGAGGTGCGGGCCACATTGCAAGGCCTGGTGGGACGGATTTGGCCCGCGGGCCTTGTGTTTGACACATGTGCTCCATGTGGACAAGGCAGGGGGCACCTCCTCCAGCTCCCCTGACTGAGTCATTATTGGTCTAAGGCAGTGGTTGGCAAACCATGGCTCTTGAGCCAAATCTCTTTGGCCCCTTGAGTGTGGCTCTTCCACAAAACACCACGGCCTGGGCGAGTCTATTTTGAAGAAGTGGCATTAGAAGAAGTTTAAGTTTAAAAATTGTGGCTCTCCAAAGAAATTTCAATCGTTGTCCTGTTGCTATTTGGCTCTGTTGACTAATGAGTTTGCCAACCACTGGTCTAAGGCTAAGCCAATCTAGGCTTAGTGATTGGAGGAGTTACTGGCACCTAATACAGTTCTGGCCAATGAGAATAAGTCTGCAAGGGGGCTGATGGGAAAAGAGGCACATAGGGATAAATGGTCCCTCTTCCTCCCAGGACAGAGCTGTGCCTGCAGGTGATGGCTGGAATTGCTGCAGCCACCCTGCAGCCAGGAGGAGCACTAACAGGCTGAGAGTGACAGGGGCAGAAAGAGAAATGAGAGTTGGGACCTCCTGGAGGGCCTGGGCTATGGAATTAATCAGCCCTAGAATTCATCTCACTCAGGATTTCTTATGTGAGACCATACATCTTCAACATTGTGTTCAGCCAAGTTGAGATGAGGTATCCTGTTACCTGAGCTGGAAAGTATGGACCCCAATCTGTGTCTTAAATAATTAAAGTTTACTAAGCACCTGGGTGTCCTGGAGCAAGGCACTGATGGGTATGTCATCTCTGTTATCCTAACCTTCTATACAACATACATAACAACACATACAATACTGCAACAGAACTAGAACCCCACCCCCACCCCCCATCTTAGTCTGCCAGGACTCCCATAACATGATAACACAGAGCGGGTGGCTTTAAACAGACATTTATTTTCTTGTAGTCTGGCCTGGAAGATCTTGGTCAGTTTCTGGTGAAGGTTCTCTTCATGGCTTGTAGACAGCCACCTTGCTGTGTGCTCACATGCCCTTTGCTTGGGAGAGAGAGAAAGAGAGAGAGAGAGAGAGAGAGAGAGAGAGAGAGAGAGAGAGAGAGAGAGAGAGAGAGAGAGAGAGAGAGAGAGAGATCTTCTTATAAGGCAACCAGTCCTCTCAGATTAGGATCCTACCCTTATGACCTCATTTTACCAGAGTTCCTTAACTACCCGCTAACAGCCCTATCTCCAGATATAGTCACTTTGGATATTAGGGCTTTGACATAGAATTTGGGGGCGGGGGGACATTCAATCCATAGCACACAAGAATATTTAGGATTATAGAGGTGAAATGACTTGCCTAAAGTTATGTAATTCACAAGGGACAGAGCTGGGATATGAACATAAATTTGTCCCAATTCCAAAGTGCTCTACTAGTCAAATACCTCTGGTGTGTGTGTGTGTGTGTGTGTGTGTGTGTGTGTGTGTTGTGTTCTGATCCACACATCATCCCACTCTGAGATAAAATTATATTTTTTAGATCAGCTTCCGTTGAGGTGTATATAATTTACTTACCAAAAAAGTCACTGATTTTAACCATCCAATGAGAGGAACTGGACAGATGTATGCAGTTGTGTGAAAACCACCACCACCAAGGTGTGGGACAAACCCATCACCCCCAAGGTCCCTTCCTGCCCCTCATCCCCATCCCTGAGCCCAGGCCACCACTGCTCTACTCCCCAGCCACTGTGCTTGGCCTTTTCTAGAATAACTTCATATACACTGAGTGGCCAGATGATTATGATCTCTGAACGCATAATAATCTGGCCACTCGGTGTATTTATATCTCCAATGGGTACCAAAAGTATCCTAGACTTTTGCTGGAGATCAACGGCCTATTTTCCCTGAGTTTTCTATCAGCCAGTGCAAAGGGGAAAACTGATCAGGTGCACGGTTTATAGTATCTTTGATATCAAATAAATGAGGTACTCAAGAGAAGTACACCGAGTGGCCAGTTGATTATGCATTCAGAGATCATCATAATCTGGCCACTCAGAGTACATGGAAGCACAGTCTGTGTCTTCAGAGTCTGGCTTCTCTCACTGAGCATAATGCTTTCCATGTTAGGTGACCTGTGGCTTGGAGTCTCGCTGCCTGCTCCTTTATATTGCTGAGTCATACTCTATCATACGAACACGCTCCCAGAAGCTCGGCCCCGTTTGTCTGTGACTCCTTGAGCCCCATGAGGGCCTGCAGGGGGTGCACGCTGAGGGCAGAGGTGCCTGGGAGGATGGGGTCTGTGCAGCCGGGGCCCTGAATCTGAGGGCCTTCGAGGAAGGAATCCCACGTGTCCTCAAATCCCTTTGCCGGTGTTAAGCATCTTCACAGACGGGCAGTTCTTCTTTTATCTCATCCCAAACCTTCATGCTTCATTACCACCCTCTGCGGCTGATGGAATGGAGGCTGTGAAGTGAGGGGAAGGCATGGGTCTGAAGGCACGGGGAGTGCAGAAAAGGAGACCACAAGCCTGTCCCCATGTCCCTGGTTATACAGAAGCTGGTAAACGGTGGAGCTGGTGCTGTTGGGACCCTCAGATCCCTCGCTCTCTCACTGCAGAGCGCACTTCCGACTCCCTCCTGCCAGTGCCAGCATGTGCCTAAGGCCTCGCTGGGCCTGGCACAGCCCATCTGCCCACCAACACCCCATGGCCTTCTCCCTTCAGTGGGAGGACTCAGAGGCTTACGCTGGTCCCTGGCTCCTGACGTGGCTGGGGGGCCGAGCCCCAGTCACCCACAGTGCTGAGCTGCCCGACAGCATGCTTCCTCTGGCTTCCCCAGAGCCCTGGCAGGGATTCCTGGAATCGCCCCCCAAATAAACTGCTCTCACTTGAATCCTTGTCTTGAGTCTGCTTCTGGAGGGTCCCTCCTGAGGCTCGGGGCGAGGTGCTTTCTGCATTATTATCACCACAGTCCCCTGAGGTGGTTCCATCCCATTCCTGTCACTTCGCAGGTGAGAGGACCAAGGCTCAGAGAGGATGAGTAACTAGTTGGAAGTCACACAGTAAAAGACCAAACTGGGTTCAGCCTCCCTATGCATCCTCTCTCTCTCTCTCTCTCTCTCTCTCTCTCTCTCTCTCTCTCTCTCTCTCTCTCTCTCATCTGTGTGCCCCTCATCTAGAGTTGGAATAAAGCACTCTGTCCTGAGAGTCCAAAAATCAGACTTGTGTCCCACCTGTGCCCCATGTGTGCTGTGCAGCCTCGGGCAAGTGACTTGCCCTTTCTGGGCTCTGTTTCCTCATTACAGTCTGTGGGGACTGGATTGCAGGATGGAAACAGGCCCTTTTAGCTCTGACATTTGGTAAACTCTCAGGTTGAAGAGGTGGTTTTAGAACAAATAGTAGGCCCCGATGTCACCCAGCGGGCAGTGAGTGTGTAGCCTTTTAGTCCCTGTGGCTGGGAGGGAGGGAAAGGAGGAAGAGCCATGGAGGATTCACAGCAAGTTGGCTGTGGAGGGAGAAGGCAGCCGGAGGACATTGGGAGACCGGGGTGGGTGTAGAAGTCCAAGGTTAATGGCCAGGGAGGGGTGTCAGCCTGGAACCACTCCTCCAAGTCGCCTCTTGGCTGGAAGTGTTCTGGGAAGAGCTGGGAGAGGGTTCTCCTGCCCTGTCCCATACACGGGGTCCCCAGAGCAGAGGGTGCCCCCCACCCTCCTTCCCTAGAGGCTCCCTCAGCGGGAGGCCGCCTCCCCAGCACAGAGGAGGGCGGGTGAGGGGAGGGAGGGAGAGCTAATGAGCCAGAGCCATGTTCTGTCCACCTCTGCACTCCAAGAGCAGGCGGTGGGGCGCGGGTGAATTATGCATGCGCCTGTTAATCACACCCTGATTAAAGTGATTGTGCTAATATTAATTCTCCCGGCCCTCTCGGCGGAGAGGCTCAGGGGCCCTGTTGGAGCCAGTGCCCGCTCCCCGCTCCCCGCTGCCTGCTCCCGGCTCCTGATGCCGGATCATGGCTGACAGACGGTGCCTTTGTCGGGTGCTGGCTCCCCACTGATCCCTGAGCACCCCCTGGGCGGGGGCTCACCCTCCTGGCTGTGTGCCCCCTCACCCCATCCTGGGGAGGAGGAAGGACTGGTGACTGGCCTGGACTCAGGCACCTGCAGAGGGAGGTTCAGGGATGCCAGAGGCTTTAGCTATGGACACAGCTCTGAGCCTGGGGAGAACCAGACTCCCTGCTCCTCAGGCCGGGGGCGGGGTCTAGAGGAGGGGGGGTCAGGTGGGCTGGGAGGCGGTCACCTGTGGGCGAGCTACTTTAGAAAGGGCAAAACTCTGCTTGATCAGACAACTGCAGGAGGAGGCCCGGGTTGGGTGGGAGGGGGAGGGGGAGAGACACCTCAGCCACAAATACCTGAGGGGCGGGTGAACACCAGACACCCACTTCCTCCTCCGTAAAAGGGGGACAAAGATACCTGCCGGCCTCCAGTGGGTTGAAGAATTAAGGGACATAATGCGTGCCAAATGGCACCCCATAAGCGCTCAGTATACTGTGGGCTTGGCTGCTGGCTCCATGAGAAATGGGGCAGTGACGCCCACCTCCCAGACCCACTGTCAGGCCGAAGGACACAGGGAACTTGGGGTACCTCCTGGCACATGATGGGAGCTCCTCAGGAATACATTTCCCGAGGAGAAACCCTCTGACCATGGCTGTGGAGAGTTTACGGGTCCTGGACTTGAGCAGTATTCACCCTTCCCATCTCCCACCCCCCAGCCTCCACCTCCACTCTCCCACCCCCAGGCGCTGGAGAGCTTGCCAACTCTTCCTGGGTGAGGCGGGCTGAGGTCCTGGGTCCGGACAGAGAATTGAGAACATGGAGCAACTCCCAAGGAAACAGTGTCTCCAACCATTGGCAGCTACAAAGACAAATAAAACATTGTCAGCGGGGGCCCCCCCACATTGAGGGGCTGGGGGGCTACCTTGGAGCTCTGACTATTATCAATAGCGACAGCAATGCAGCTGCTACCGACAGCCACACCCACGGTGTACCGAGCTTACCTACCGGGTGCTGGCCACTTGACATGCATTGTGTCCTTTAATTTCTCAGCCCGTTTGAGGTTGGTGGTATTTTTATCCCCCTTCTCCCGAGGAGGAAGCTGAGTGGTCCCATTACTTGCTGAGCTTTGTCATTCTCGGTGTTTGTGCTTTGCACCAGGCCTTTATTTATTGCGTCTACTGACATTGCTTCTCCGGGAAGATGTATTGCTTGGTCCAAGAAGCTAGCTCGTAAGTGAACTTGGGGGGTAGACACCCTTCCGTGAACTAAGTAAGGATGGCAGGGGCTCTGGTGGCCTGGAGGGTGAAGAGCCAGCAGTAATCAAGTCAGCGGGCCCTTTCTGATGGGCCCAGGGCCCGGGCCAGGAGGGCAGGGCTCAGGGTTTGCCCTGCCCGGGAAAACCCACACCTACAGGTGACTGGTAAGAACTGTGTGTGTGTGTGTGTGTGTGTGTGTGTGTGTGTGTGTGTGTGTGTGTAAGCACCTGGGCACACACATGGGTGCATACGCATGCATCTGTCTGCACTCACCTCACGTGAGCCAAAACAAACAAATAAACAAACATAAACACAGGCCATTGCCCACTCACAAGCTTTCTCGGGTGAATGTTTTCCCCACTGATTCCTGCCTT
Organism: Pipistrellus kuhlii; assembly: GCF_014108245.1. Taxonomy (NCBI): domain Eukaryota; kingdom Metazoa; phylum Chordata; class Mammalia; order Chiroptera; family Vespertilionidae; genus Pipistrellus; species Pipistrellus kuhlii. Next base: position 186,437,827 of record NW_023425515.1, on the reverse strand, counting down.
GCCCCGACCCCATCTCTCTTCGCAAACACACTTACTGGCGTGGCCTGCACTTGGTTCATCCGCGTGGGTTTGCACAGTACCCGAGCAAAGATCGAAGGCCCTGCCACCTCTCTCGCCGTCACGCTAGCTGGGAATCCCCTCTCTGTGCAGGGAGGAGGCCTGTGTCTTAGAAGGGACTGGGTGGGGGGGAGGGGGGAGGAAGGCGGCAGGTGACTTTTAAAAGAATATTCAGTATGCCCGTGGTCTTCAATGCGTATCCTGTAGCCAGTCAGGCTTCTTGGTGGGTGAAGGAGACAACGAACATCTGAATGTGACCCTCGTGGGGGGGTGGGGGGCTGAAGATGGGGTGTTATCTCAAGTGGCAGAGGTCAGGGTGGAGACCTCCCAGATCAGCGAGCCTGGAATTGCTGGTGGGTGGGGTGAGAAGGCAGCCATGGGGGACGTGTCTCCTTTGTTTTGCAAGCTCTCATTGGCCAGAGCTGGGCTCGCATAGATTTCAGTCAGCTGTCACAAACATGACCTAAACATGGGAAGTTGCTGGGAAGGAGAAGGAAGGAAGAGTGGGAGAGACAGCGGGGAGAGAGAAGGAACCCAGAAGAGAATGGAGGTGGGGATATCTCCTGAATACCAGATCTGCGGCAACCCTCCATCCGTTTCCAGCTGCCCTGCCATAGCCAAGGAGCACACAGCAATGGCCCTTGGCGGTGGATTCAGCTGGATTCCCTCCGTTTGCCCTGAGGACGTGGGACCTCAGGGAGGCCTAGCCCACCAACAGGGAGACTAGGGTTTCAGTCACAAGTGGGGCTTCCTGGGTCCACATCCCTGATCCCCCTTCCTATTGTGTGATATCGGAGAAGTCATCTAACCTCGTGCTGCCTCAGTTTCCTCACCTGTGAAATGGGGATAATACCACGCTGGGGCTGTGTAAGCATTAAACGAGTGAATATCTGTAAAATGCATGAAACAGTGCCAGGCACATGTTAAATTCTGGGCAAGTATTAGCTATTATTCTATTATTATTATGGTGATGATGATCATCATCATCTCTTTCTCCCCAAACCCCCTTCCTGAGGTAAGCCTGGTGTCAGCTCCTCCAGCGGGCCATTAGGGCACCTCCTGCCTCCCGCCCAGGGGTCTGCTGGTGGAGGAGATCTGTCCAGGTTACCCGGGTCCCCTCACCCCTTCTCTCTGAGAGTTTGAGGGCATAAGTTAGATAACCATGACACCTGTTTTAGATTAGCCTTCAGAAGCCTCCGACAGCTGAGAAATTATTTAACAGGGAAGGGATTGAGTACATGAATAAATATTAATATTAAATCGCTGCTTCCCCCGATTTAAGGGGTGGAAGGGGGGCTCACCGAGAAATGAGGGCCCAGCTCTCCGGGCGCTGTCACTGTGGGCCGTTCGCAGGAAGGAGAGTGGGAGTGGGGAGAGGACGCGGCGGGCTGCTGGTCCCGGGCCCTGGTCCCTGGTCTAGCTGGGTGGGGCTCCATCCGTCAGGGGGGCAGGCAGCAGGGGGCAGGGGGCAGGGGCTCAGGGTGGCTGGACAGACAGCCTTCCCAGGTCTAGGAGGGCAGGGGTAGCCTGAGGGCAGCTTCTAAAGCCTCCCCCCACTCCGCAGAGAGGAGCCCCATGGACTCAGGAGCCAGCACTGTTCTCCCTATAAAATCATTACAATGTAGATTTAATGACCACACTGGTCTAAAAACAAACACGATCCAGGCTGGATTCGTGGTTTTATATTCATTATTATTACATTACTAGAAAATTCGTGCACGGGGGTGGAGGGAACAGGGACTGAGGGGGGGGAGACGGGGGGGGTGATCGGTCCCTCAGCCCAGCCTGTGCCCTCTCACAGTCCGGGAGCCCTCAGGGGATGCCCGACTGAGCTACAGCCTCACGTCCCTCTGTGGGAGGTCACTGGGCGATCAGGGGACAGCACAGGCCAGCCAGTAGCCAGCCCTCCCTCCCCCCCATCACGGCCCCTCCACTGCTGCTGGTTGCCTCTACCCCCACTCCCCATGGATGTCCCCTCCCTCTGCCCGCTGGCACTCATGCCTTGGACTGGCCTGGTGCTGCCTGCTGCCGCCTCCCTCCCCCAACACCACCATCAACTAGTCGTTCTGCCTTTGATTGATTTGCATATTGCTCTTTTATTATATAGGATTCCCCCCTCTATTGTAAAAAAAAAAAAAAAAAAATGCCGCGATGAGAACGTTGTCACTGGCCTTGGGCACTGTGTCTGGTGGATGAGTGGGTGCCCCTGGCCAGGGTGGGGCGGATGCTGAACCTGGGGAGGCAGGCATGGGGGGTGTGAGGAGACATCCCCGGGGGAAGGGTCCCCGAGAAGGCAGGACCACGTGAAGGTGGTAAGGAGTTAGAGATTCAGATCCCACCTTTCAGGCCCAGATTACACTTTATGTTCATGCATATTCATAAATTACTACTAATAATAATAGCAATAATTATTATTATGAGGCACTCGCTGTGTTGGCTGCCCTGACTTCCTTGGCATTCAAGAGCCGCAGCCACTGCAGACTCAGGGCCGGGCCTTCCTCTCTCTGCCTGGAACCCCCTTCCCTGTAGCCACAGGCCTGGCTCCTGCCCTCACCTCCTGGGGGTCTCTCCACTAATGTCACAGCTCAGCAGGGTCCTTCCTGACCTTTCCATTAAGGAGCCCCTCCTCCTCCCTTTCTCTCTGTCCCCTTCCCCTGCGTAATTTCTCCAAAGCACTGATGAACCACACGAGTCGAGTCCGGGGGACATAGCTGCCTTCCCTGTTCTAACTCAGCAGGTGCGACCTCACCCCTCTCACCTGCTGCTGACCGCAGGCCCAAGGTCACAGGGAGCCCCGCCTCCCAGCCCTCTGCCCTCCCTCTGTAATGCTGCTTTCTGTTAGCGAGCCTGGCCCCTGTCAACCATTCTAGCAGCCCGGGAGCGCCCGAGAGGCGGCCGGTGGTTCCCTGGCCGAGGCATCGTTCCGCCTTGCTCGAGGTCAGACCCCTGGCTGGCTGAAGAGGCTTCCTCCCCGGAGGTCTGAGGCGCCCTGGGCAGGGGACAGAGTTCTCTACTACACACCCCCTCTCTGAGACTCAGTTTCCCCACTGAGAGTAAAATAAAGGTGCTGCAGCCCTGGCGGGTGTGGCTCGGTTGGCTGAGCATCGTCCTGTGCACAGAATCAAGCCAGCAACCAGGGCATGTGGCACAGCCGGGAATCAAACGGTAACCTCCTGGTTCATGGGTCTACGGCCCAGGGGTCCTCAAACTTTTTAAAGTGGGGGCCAGATCACGGTCCCTCAGAGAGCTGGAGGGCTGGACTATATGAACTACTAATTCCTACTGTAACACCTCGGCTGCGCTCACTGCCCAAAAAACCTGGTGGGCCGGATCAGACTCCTCTGCGGGCCCCATGTGGCCTGCAGGCCGTAGTTTGAAGACCCCTGGTACGCTCATCCCCTGAACCACATCGGAGGGGAGGGGGGGGACAGAGCAAGTTTTGGTTGTGTCTGCCCACAGGTGGAAGGCTCGTCTGTACCTGTATTTCCTGCAGTGGGATGGGTGGTTGGACACACGCATGCTCCCTCACCCAGCTCCCATGTGGCCATCATTTACCCCTTATACGGGATGTGTGTCCTGTCTTACATACAATGCATCTGACCGTCTGATCCTCCATGTTCATTTTAAGACATTAGAACCCATCTCTATACAGCTCCAAAACCTGGATGGTTCTTGTTCTTGGCTACCCTTGAAAAAAGGGATTAAGGTGTCCCCACAGATGGACAGTGTGTGGGACCCACAGGCCCCTCGAGGGCTGCATTGGGGATCTGGGCCTAGCAGAATTTCAGATCACGCCGGTCCGTCCTTCTGTCCATCTCTGGGGTGTGGGTTGGAAAGCTGGAGGCTTATTTCTATGACCTTCTATAAAATATTCCCCTGGCCAAGCTTCGAAATAGTCCCCAATATATAAAAGTCAGCAATCATGGAGAAACATGAAACAAGCATGTTCTGACCCCAGCCCAGGCAGCAGGATCCATGTAGATCTGTAATTCCTGATGACATTTCTCAGGCACGTGAACCGCACGTTGAATAGTCCACGTGGCAGACATGTGGTTACACAGACACTGGGCAGTCTGAGCATGATTCCTCCTTCCTAAACTTAGTGAGACCGCATAACCCGGTGGCTAAAGATACATTTTGGAGTGAGACTTCCCAGGTCAGATCCCAGCCCTATCACTTACCAGCTCTGTGATGACCTTGGGCAAGCAACTTTGTGTCTCTGTGCCTCAGTTTCCCCCTCTGAAGAACGGAGATATGAATAAAACCCATCTCAAAGAGTTTCTGTAAGGGTGAATAAATGGAGATGGCTGAGCATACCCTCAGAGTGCCAGGCACAGAACAAGGGCTCACTAGGCATTTGCTGCTGTTGGAATTGCTGCCGCTTTGCTGCGTCTCCATAGCGGGGCATGTCATTCCCTGCCTCTGAGCCTCAGTGTCTCCATCGGTAAAGTGGGTATGCTGTGATTTGTCCCCCGGGGGCTCTTGTGAGAATCAGGTGAAATAAAGTAGGCGAAAGTGCTTTTTGGGATGACAAAGCATCGCGCCTTTCGGAAGATTACCGGAGAGATGGCTGCGGATCTGTGCTGGCAATGAGGAGAGTGATGAGCTGTGGTATTTAAATGAGGATTCTAAGCCTCCCAAAAGCCTTTATTTTCCCGTCCCCAAACACTTATTGTGTTGGAACATCTTCCTGTTCTCCACCTGGGAGACTGATTCACTCAAAATTGGCTTGGGGAAGGCAAAGCTATTTGAGGAAGGCGGAAGGGAGGGCGCTTGTAAATCTTCCCCCAGCAGAGCTGCTGGATGACTGTGAGTGGGATTGGAGAGTCTCGGGCTTTCTCTCTCTCCCCCTTCTCTTTCTCTCCTCTCTCTCTCTCTCTCTCTCTCTCTCTCTCTCTCTCTCTCTCTCTCTCTCTCTCTCTCTCTCTCTCTCTCCCCCTCTCCCTCTCCCCCCTCTCTCCCCCCTCTCCCTCACCCCCTCTTTCCCTCTCTCCCTCTCTTCTACTCTCTCCATATTTCTTCCTTCCTTCCCTAGAACTATGGAGGAATGAGATGGACACCATCTGTCTCAAAGCCAAGGACCTGAAAGTCACTCCATGCCCCCTCTCCCTCGTGCCCATGGCCCAGCACTCAACATGATCCTTCCAATATGCTACTGGGAGCCGCCCCCTTCCATCCATCTGCCTGCCCCCCCCCGCCCCCGTCCCCGCCCCCGCCCCCCGACCTAAGAGTCCAGCCTCTCTCCCTTGAATGTCCTCGGTAACATCCTAGCTGGATGGATCCCTGCTTCCTTTCTCATCCTCCTGGACTCCATCCTCCAAGGAGCCGCTAGCAGGGTCTTTAAAAAATGATAATCGGCCCTTCCCTAAAGCTTAGGTGGCGTCCTTTTGTTTATACCAAAAATAGCACAAAATCCTCTGAAGTCGGTACTGTTATGATCCCATTTTACAGATGAGCAAGTACAGCCCAGTCCAGTTCATGCACTCGGGACCCAGGTCCCATAGCTCAGAGTGTCAGAGTTGGGATCTTTACCCCAGCAGCCTGGGTTTGTCCACGTCTCCAGCCTCCTCTCAGGCCACTGGTCCTCTCTCTGTCCCTCTGACCAAACAGGCTCATAGAGCCTCAGAGGCTTGCCCTCCCTCTCCTGTTACCTAGAATCACCTAGAACTCACTTCGCACCTCTCACCGTCTCCCTAACCCCACCTAATGTTACCTGGGCGGCTCCTGCTCCTCCAGGTGCCTGGCCCCCTGCACTGGCCAGGGAGGTCTCCCTGCTGGCCTGGGGTCTACACGTCCACAGCCCTCTCCCTTTCTTCAGTGCACGTACCCTACACGATCACCCCCTGTGACTATTTGTTGACGACCAACATCTCCTGTAAGAACAATATCTGCACGGTAAGGGTGGTGCCTCAGTGAGGTTGGCTGCTATAACGAAACGCCACAGACATTTATTCCTCATGGTTCTGGAAGCTTGTCGTTCAAGACAAGGGTTCCAGCTGGAGCAGTTCCTAGTGAGACCCCTCTGAGAGAGAGAGAGAGAGTGAGAGAGAGAACGAGCATTCTGGTATCTCTTTCTCTTCTTATGAGAACACTAATTCCATCCTGGGGGCCCCATGCTCCAACCTCATCCAGACCTAATCACTCCAAAAGGCTCCGCCTCCAAATGCTATCACTGTGGGGGCTTAGGGCTTCCTTATACGAATTGGTGAGGCGTGGGGTGTATACAAGCATTCAGTCTATAACAGGTAATGGATCTCTTGTTCCCCTCTAGATCCCCTCTTGGCACTAAGCAGGCACTCAGACTATTTTGTGGAAGGAAGGAAGGAAGGAAGGAAGGAAGGAAGGAAGGAAGGAAGGAAGGAAGGAAGGAAGGAAAGAAATTACAGTCCTGCTTGGACAGTGATTCTGGAGATCCCTCCAGGATTTGAGACCAACCCTGCAAACCCACATTTGTCCCAAGAGATTTTTGTGATACCAGAGGCTAGAAGAATCATCGTTCAGCGAAGACTCTGCTTTTTATTAGCAGTGACCTAACTGCTGGCAAAGCTCTGGCTTGCTAGGATAATTTCGCTTTCCCTGAAACATAAATTTCTTTAAAAAAAAAAAAAAAGAAGAAGAAGAAGAAGAAGAAGAAGAAGAAGAAGAAGAAGAAGAAGAAGAAGGGGAAAAAGTCATGTTGCCCTGCTCCGATCTCCCAACCATGGACTACTCCCGCCCCCCCTCCCCCTCCTCGGGACTAGATCCCTGCTCTAAAACACCGTCCCGCGGTGAGATCTCCAGCCATGACATACAACCATGAATTTAGATCCCCTCCTTGCAAATACAGTTCCCCGATTAGATCGCCCCCCGTGAAATATGGCCTTTGGGTTGGCACATGCCGGTAAAATATGGCTTTTGATTAGATCACTGCGGGGAAGGCTGAGTCGCTAGCTGGGAGCGGGGCTCTTTACCACAGCCTCACAGAATACAATATAAACATACGGAGAGGGAGAGAAAGCAGGCAAGGTGAATTATTAACATGACATTCTGGAACTCAGACTTCCTTCGACGTTGTCAGGGGGACGGGAGAGGCTGGGACAGACCCGGGCATGGAGCCTCACCTGCCATGTGGGCGTCGCCCTCAGCGGGGTGGCAGTGGTGGTGGTGACAGTGGATGTCCTGGGGCTTTCCATGTGCCGGGCACCGTGCTGAGTGCTTTAGGTGTTAGTTCGGGTTCCCCAAAAGGAAGGTGACATTGTTATGGTTCTCAGTCACAGGGGGAGCTGAGGCACAGAGAAGTGAGGTCACCGGCTCAGGGACACACAATGTCAGAGCTGGGATTTGAACCTGGGTCGGCTGCCCTTGAGACTTTATCCTCAACCACTGCCCTTCGGTTGACTGAACTGATGCAACCCCTGGCTTGACCTGTGGGTGATGTGACCCCCACAGACTTTCTGCTGCTGCAGGGGTCAGGGGGTGGGGACCCCTGCAAGAGTCAGAGATGATGGGTGCTCTCCCCTGGGTGAGGATCAGGACAGAGAACCAGGGGGATCAACTGGGCCCATCCCCGAATTTAACTAGAAGCTTAGGCCAGAGCTGGGCAGGGGCAGAGCCAGGCCTAGAAGCCCAAGTCACCTGCCTTTGAAGCAAGTATATCCCACTTGCTCTATTAACCTCTCTCTCTCTCCTTCTTCCCTCCCTCCCTCTCTCTTCCCCTCTCTCTCTCTCTCTGAAAGGTGTAGAAAACTAAATTGAGATACTATGTTTATTTGGCAAGATGAGCTCACTTGTAATGGGGGCTGACCGGGGGGCCCCAGGCGCTGTCATGGCGGAGCATTTCTTCCGGAGCAGCCCTGAAGCCGCCACCTGACCAACGCCGTGCCCTCCCACTGGCTGCTGGGTGGGGACAGGAGCCCTGCTCTCTTGCCTCAAGTCAGGGCAATTAGGAGGGTCCTCTCAGCTCCAGGAACCGCAGTGGGCCTGGCGGGGACCCCACAGCCAGCTCCCCTCTGCCTGTTTCTCTTTCTGCATTCCTCCCGGGCCGGCCCAGACACCCGGGAAACCCACACAGCTCTGGTCTCCCGGTGGGTTCCTCAGAGCCCGCCCAAGGCAGACTCTCCTCGGTGTCTTCAGATTCCAGTTTCTGGTGCATAAACTGGGGATATGAGCACAGTTACCCCAGGGTGTGTTGTAGGCAAAAGTGTGAAGGTGTGTGTGTGTGTGTGTGTGTGTGTGTGTGTGTGTGTGTGTAATGTGCTCAGCCCAGCTCCTGGAACACAGTATGTATTCAGTAAACATTTATCCAAATCCCTGGTGGGGGATCCCCAGCTAAGAAAGCAATTCGCTTCACCTCCTTTCACCTGCAAAGTGGGGCCAGTGGTGGTGTCTGCCTGCTGGGCCTGAGGGCCCTGGGGCCAGAGCAGGGACTCCTCCCACGCCAGTTCTGACCCCCCCCCCCCTCTCTCCCTCTGCCTGGGTGCTCTGCCAGGGAGGGGGTGGGCAGTTCCTTATCTCTCTGGAGCCAGCCAACTGGCCAGCGCTTATCTGGGATTTGTGAGCTTGTAAAACATGGCGCTATCACATCATCACCCTGGGGCCAGGGTGCTCCCTGCTGGGCTTTATCAGAGGTGAATTTGGCCTGTGATTGAGGGAAAGCCGGGTTATCCTGGGTGGATGGCAGCCAAGTCCAGTGGGGAAGCTGGAGGGTAACGGGCCTGCCTGTCGGGGTTGGTGTGACACCAAAGTGGACAGGCAGTGTGCGTGTCCCCTCTCCATCTCTTCCCTGCAGAGACATTTCAAACTGTGGGATGACCCCGCAAAGCTCCAGGAACCCAGAGGAGAAAATTCTGGGTTAAAAAAATATATATAGTGGCATTAATTAGCCCCAGTGACCCCCTTCAGCTGTCTATTCCTCGTTAAGCACCTACTATGTGCCCAGCACTTAGCTGCCCAGAGCACTGGGCTTGGTCTCAAATGTCTACTTCTCACGGGTTCTAGCTGTGTGACCTCGGGCCAGTCACTTGTCCTCTCTGAGCCACAGGTGTCCAAAGGGAATAATAGTACTCATCTCGCCAGGTTATCATCAGGGCCCTTTGCGGCAGTGACTGCCAGGGAGCTGCCCTATAAACTGTGAAGTCTAGTGCCCAGAGGAAAGACATAATCTAAGGATAAGCTTGCATGTAGACTACACACCAAGAGAGTGGGGTGCGGTAGACCCAGGAGCCAGAGCGGGATTCCATGAGTGGGAGCAGATTGTGCTGGTGAAGACACTAGGGGTGGGGAGGGAGGGGGTCATAGAGAGAGGGCATTCCAGCAAAGGCGGTGGGCAGGGTCACTCGGGCAGGCCCTCCCGGAGCTGGCCGGCAGCCGCCTTGCTGGTCAGGGAGGCCGGGCCCATCTGGCTTTGTTTTCCTCCTGCTGTTTGGATGCTTTTCTGCTGAATTCCCCATTTGTCATTGTTTCTCTGCAATTCTCTTTTGAACTTGGCATCTGTTTGGGCTCCATCGGGGTCCCCGCCTTCTGGGCTCTGATGCTCAGATCTGTTTGCAACCTGGGCACCTGGTCTGAGGGCAGAAGGTGGCTCCGGCGCCCACAGCAGGTCTTGGGGATGGAACCAGGGATGGGCGGGGCGAGGGCAGAAAGCCCTTGTTCACACGCTGGCCCTTCCTGACCCTAAGCATGAGGCACCTGCCTCTGCTGAGAGTCCAGCCAGCAGCTTCCCTTCCTTCCCGGCTTCTCAGGGGGCCACCGTGGGCTCCCCCTTCTCCAGCTGGCCAGGCTGTCTCTGCTGCACCAGGTTTTGAGCAGCAGAAGAGCCTGGCATTCCGACACTCGCTTTGGAGCCAAGGGAGCCTGGGTTTGCCCCTGACTCTGTCACTTAACAGCTGAGCATCCTTCGCTGTCTCTGTGTCTCCGGGAGCCTGTTTCCCACCTCTGAGAAATGGGGAGAGCTCTGCCTGCCTGGGGATCGCCTGAGGGCGCAAAGGCATGAAGCCTGGGATAAGGCAGCGGGAGGAGCAGCGCTCTAGGCCCGGCTGGTGGAGCCTGCGTTCTGGGTCTGCCAGGGCACCTAAGCTAGCGCCTCTTTCCTCATCCACAGGAAGGGAGGAAGAGCAAGACCTGCCTTGCAGAGTGGAGGGGAGCAGTCGGTGAGTTTATGTATCTGTCAGGAGCCTAGAACCGTGCCCGATGCTTCGTCATCATTCATCACCGGCATCCTTCCTGTCCAGGAACATTATTCTGGGGCCAAGGAGAGGGCCCAGGCCATGGCGCAGTCAGGAGCAGGGGACCTTGAGCACCAACCATGTTCAGCATCTGGGCTGATCTCTGTGTGTGGGTGTGTGTGTGTGGGGGGGGGGGGGTAGGGGAGCCGTGCGTGAGATGTGTGTGTGTGGGGGGGGAGGTGCAGGTAGAATCAGAAGACTCGGATTTGAGTCTCTCCCCTTGCTATTGTCTGGATGGACTCCAGCTAGTTACTTCCCTACCAAGTTCAGTTTTTGTTTTCTTTACCTGGAAAATTAAGATCATCTCTCCCCTGAAGCATTCGTGAGAATTAAGCAAGAAAATAAACATTAACATTTTTTTGAAAACCGAAGCACAGCGGACTGATTCCACACATTTGTTTAGCGTTTCTCCACCGAGCTTCTGTGTGGAAAGCACTGCTCTGGCCCTGGGCAGGCCGGACCCAGTCCCCACAGTCCTCTCTCTAGAGGGGGCCCAGGGCAGCACACCCCACCCAGCGGGGAGTGAACTCTCCATGGTGCTGAGATAAGCGCTCAGTGTGGAGGGCTAAAGGCAGTGGCAGGGCCCTGCAGGGAGGCCCGGAGAGGAGGTGACATTCGACAAGATAGCTGAGTGAGAGGGGACAAGCTCACAGATCCATGAGGCCAGGGACTGACGGGCAGAGGGAAGGCAGCACAGAAGGGGGCAGTTCAAGGGATAACGAGGGGAATATGGTGTCTGCAGGGCCTGGAGGCAGGTCAGAGTTCGGGATCCAGTCCAAGGGAGGTAGGAGCCACGGGGGGCTTGGGCAGGGGAGGGACATGGTCTGGTGGGATGTTTGTCTGTTACACTCATGGGGGTATATGCATATTGTTAGCCGCCTGGTGGGGTGACTCAGTTGGTTGGAGGGTTGTCCCATACACCAAAGAGTTGTGGGTTCGATTTCCAGTCAAGGCATATAACTAGGTTGCTGGTTCTTTCCCTAGTTGAGGCACATACAGGAGGCAACCAATCAATGTTTCTCTCTCTTCCCTCTCTTTCCCTTCCTCTTACTAAAGACATCCTCAAGTGAAAATGAATATATTAGTTAACCTATGATGGGTGACAATTTTTCCCATGAGTGTGTGTGTGTGTGTGTGTGTGTGTGCATACACACACATGCAGGGAGGGTGTTTGTGAGTGTTTGGGAAGGGTGTCTGTGAGTATGGGGACACTGCTATGATTTAGAGAACAATCAAGAAGCAGAAAAGAGATACTTACCTGATGGGGAGAGGCCATGATCACAAAGAAGGTTTTCCCAGGGCGAGGCTCACCTATTGCACTCCGGATGTGCTGACCCCTGCGATTTCCCCAAATGTGGGATACTCGACTGTGTACTGTGGTAGTGGGGACTGCGTTCGCGCTCTCCCCTGGAAAGAAAGAAAGAAAGAAAGAAAGAAAGAAAGAAAGAAAGAAAGAAAGAAAAGGAAAGGAAAGGAAAGGAAAGGAAAGGAAAGGAAAGGAAAGGAAAGGAAAGGAAAGGAAAGGAAAGGAGAACCAGAAAAGAATTGGAAGAGTCAGTGTCTGAGGTGCTTTTTGACTCAGAGGCTCTGATTTCATGAAGAAACAGCTCTATGGCTTGTTTCCCAAATCCCCAGACGGGGAGTGAATTCAGGCTAATGGGTGGGATTTAGGGTGAAGCTGGGTGTGGAAGACGCTTGGCGGACTGGTCAGCAGGGGAAGCCGCCGGAGTCCTGCTTCTGTGGAGCCGGAGGTCTCAGAATCCTTGGGGAGGGAAGGGAACGGAGACGGAATTAACAAAAGCAGCCGGAGCTAACGTGTGTGGGCATTTACTGCGTGCGGGCTTCGTGCTCGCTCTCGCCATGAAATCCATCTCTGGGCCTCACATCCGCTGTGCTGGGCTGGTAGGACTTCCCTGATGAATGGCTGCCCAGGTGGCTAAGAACAACAGAAATTCATTCTCCCACACTTTGGCAGGCAGGAGTCTGAGATCAAGGTGTCCGTAGGGCACACTCTCTCCCAGGGCTCCCGGGAAGGCTCCGTCCCTCCTGTCACCGCTTCTGGGGCTGCAGCCAGCCTGGCATTCCTTGGCTTGTGGACACACCGCTCTGTCCTCACTCCTGTTATCAACACATGGTGCTCTCTCGGTGTCTCTGTGTGTCTGTCTGTCTCTCCTCTTATAAGGGCCCCGGCCGTATTGGATTAGGGGCCATACACCCAAAAGCAATATTACATCTTAACCAACTACATCGGCAAAGATTTTACTTCCAAGATCACTTTCTGTGCTGCAGGTGGGTGTGAGGGCCGGGACACAGCCCAGTTATACCGATTCTTTCGAGAGGGTAGGGGTTTCACCCCAATTTCACAGAACCTCCAGAAGGTGACATATCCCACTCAAGGTCACACAGCTGCAAAGCTGGATTTGAACCTTTGTTTTGACGAAGGTTCACTCTCTTGCCAAACCACCCGCTGCCTCCCTAGGGACTGGCATGGGCGCCGGCAAAAGGGCACAAGGCACCCAGGGGTGCTCAGGGCTCCCCTAACGGATCAGCGTGCTGGGGTTTGCATGGTGGGAGAGCAGCTGAAAAGGTGGTGGCATGAGGCTCAGAACAGGCGTGGAGAGAGGCAGAGGGGCCTCTCCTTTCTCTCATTCTTCACCTTCTGGATCCTTCTGAGCCTGCCAAAGACCAGTGCTCCCTCCCAGGTTCCCTCGTCCTGCCCGGGTGTCAGCCCTGCCCCAGCTGCCCAGCATCGCTGCCGGTGTCTCTCTGGAATGAATCTGTCCTCTTTGCACCTTGCATTCCCTGACTCGGAGTCACTGAGACCCGCCGGGCAAGGACTGGGCTGTGTTCTCCTGAGCTCCCGGCGCTAACCAGGGAGCGGCACATTGGGGCACGGCAAGTCCCCTCACTCATCCACAGGGAGTTCTTAGCACGATCACCTGCTGGAAACTGGACACCTGGACCGGCATGCCGGGAGACAGACACGCAGACTGGCCATGGGGGAGGTGCAGGGGATCATGGGAGCCCAGCGAGGATTCTGGTTCAGAGAGGGGAGTGGGAGGGAGGCAGAGAAGGCGTCCCAGAGGAAGCGACTGTGAAGCGTGACAGGGGAGGCGGTGCGGTGACACGGTGATGGGAAAGGAGAGGGAAGGTCAGTGCAGCTGGCAGAGCGGCAGGTGCAGAGCCCTTCGGCAGGAGAGAAGCTCGGAGCTTCCAGAACTGCGGGCAGCTGCTGAGGCCGGGCGGCAGGGGCAGGGTGAGGGCTCCAGAGAGAAGGTGGGCAGGGAGGGAAGGGTTGCTGGAGGAGTCCAGATGAGGAGGTGGGGCATTCTCCCAGGATAGCTCTTCCCTTGAGATGGACAGGAGGCAGGCGGCACTGAGGACTTTGGAGCTGGACACTGACGTGGCAGGAGGCTTTTCCTGGCAGCAGTGAGGGAGGCTGGAGGCAGGGAGGCAGCAAGGAGCCCATCCTGTGATCCAGGAGAAAGAGGCCGGTGTGCTGGATGGATTCAGGGCAGGGAGGGCTCTGAAGAAGGGAGAGACTTGGGTTCAGTAAACGCTCAGTGCGCTGGATTCGGTATTGCTGCAGGGCTTGATTTGACCTCAGCGCAGGGAGGAAGGGTATTATGCACCCCTCCTGGCCCCTGCTGAGCGGAGGAGGGGCCTTCCTGTTGGGTGGGGAGGGGAGTATGGGGTGAGCACAGGGAAGGCAGGAATGCAGTCTCTGGGTGCTATCCCTTAGTGAATGAGCAGGCCTACCCATTTCCTGAGACTGGGTTCTCTCCCTGGCCCACAAGCCCCCACGGGGTTGGCGTGTCTGCAGAATCCAGGTGCATACTGCATGGCCTGGAGCTTAACAACCAATCACTTAGATGCCAGCAAGAGAGCCCAGGTCTGTGTTCACAGCCACAGCTTAGCTCGGGCCTCCGAGGGGTCCTTAAGATGCCACCCCGAAACAATCCGTGCCAGGGCTGACAGCTATTGATGGCTCACTATTCACCAGACCCCACCACAAGCGCTCTATGCTTCATCTCATCTGAGTCGCCTAGCAGCCCCACCAGGTAGGGACTCATTATACCCATTTGACAGATGAATAAACTGAGGCTCCCAGAGGGGAAGTGATTTGCCTAACATCACACCCCTTGGAAGTAGCAGAGCTGGGACTGGGATGCTTGTCTGCAGGACTCCCGAGCCTGGCCTGTGCCCCCTCCCCCCAACCCGGGGAAGAAGCCATTTTCCCAGGAGGCTGCTGGATCTGGAAGATCACCTTCACCCCGAGCTGCAGAGCAGGGTGGGAAAGCCGCCCCCCCCCCCAACCCCCCACCCTGTCCCCCCGCGTGAAGGAAGACTGATGGGCTGGCTTCCTTTCTTTTCCTGGCTTCCCGGTACCAAGTATATATTTTTTCTAATCGGCCCGGCTGCTGATGGTTATCTGGCTTCGCGAGAGAGCGAAAGAGACTTTGTGTCAAATGCTGAAAAATGACTTTTCAGGCAGCCTCTCCGTCTCCTGAAAGGAGGTGACGTGCTCGGAGCATACAAATCACTCAGCGCCCGGGCATCTCGACGCAAGGAAGGAGTGTGTTTAGATTGTTAAAACCGCTCCCGTCCCTTCCCAAGGTCACAGGCAGGCAACCCGGCGTCCTCGGGGCCTGGGGGACAGCGAGGCCGGGAGGGGCGAGGGGATGTGACCCCGGACAGCGAGCCCAGGGGGTTCCGGGTCCCCGAGGGCTCTCCTGGGTGCAGGAGGTGTGAGAGCCCGAGAGGAAGTCTGGCCTGGGCTTCCGGTCTCCCTCAGCCCGCGTATGCTGTGCGACCTTCGAGGAGTTACTTGACGTTTCTGGACCCTGGGAACCCCTCCATGGATAGAGTCCCACAAACTCTGACGTCAGCGATGCCATTCACTCAGCTCAATGTCCTGATAAGTGAGTGTGCCTGACACCGACTGGCACTCAGAGGTCCCCAGGCAGTGGGACTGACTGAGATGCCACTGGGTGGAGGGGGAGAGGGTGGACCTGAATCCAGGCTCTGGGTTGAGCAGCCTGCTTTGGGTTCAAACCTGGTTCTGCTACTCCCGCTGTGTGACCTTGGGTTTGTGGCCCAGCCACTCTGAGCCTCAGTTTCCTCCTCTGTTGACTGGAGAAATCAGCAAGCCCATCTCTTGGGGCCTCTGGTGGAAGTGGCCCGTGTGACTGTCCTCAGCGAGTCGCAGTCCTGTCAGGTGACTGCTCCTTGGCTGCGCTGGCTGGGCAGGTCCCCTCGCCGCCCCAAGCCGTGGTTTCTTCATCTGTAAAGAGAGAATGAGGATTTGAAAGGACAAAGTTCTTAAGTGCGTGGCACACAGTAGGCTCTTCATCACTGATAATGTGGCTCTTTGCAGAAGGATTTTTAAAAATATATTTTATTGATTATTACAGAGAGGAAGGGAGAGGGATAGAAAGTTAGAAACATCCATCAGCTGCCTCCTGCACACCCCCTACTGGGGATGTGCCTGCAACCAAGGTGCATGCCCTTGACCAGAATTTAATCCGGGACCCTTCAGTCTGCAGGCCGATGCTCTATCCACTGAACCAAACCAGTTTCAGCTGCAGGAGGATTTTTTAAAAGACAATTCTGGTTTTTGACTGGAGCTGATGTCTTGCGTACCCTTTGGAAATGTATAACAAAGAAATGTCTAATGGAATGTATCTCAGTACCAACACTCCATTGACTGGAATGCTCCATTTCCTGAGTGGGCATGGGGGTCCCCTGGGGGGTGGTCTGTTTACCTGTGCAGGAGCCTGGTGGAGGTCTGGGCCTCAGCAGGTGACAGGTGCCCCAGTCTCCGACGTGGCAGTTCCTGGGCCCACCTGCGCTCCTTCCCGGAAGGCCGTGGGCGGGGAGCCGGCCCCCACCTGTGCGAAGCAGCCGCCAGAGAGAAAGGCGGGAGATTACGAGCCAGCTCCTGGGCTGCTGGAGGGACATTTGTCACTTGTCGCCCCGTTTTTATCTTCCTGGCTATAAAGCGAGAGAAGCCACCTCGTCAGGCTTTTAAAAGTACAGACGGTCTCCGGATGAGCTTGTGATGTTAGACAAGGCCTGCCAGGAGCTTGCCTCCTGCTAGACCAAACGAATGGTGCTCCCTGGCCAGGGAGAATTCTAAATTTAGGGATTTAGGGAGCGGGCCGGTGTATCAAATGCGAGAGAGAGAGAGAGAGAGAGAGAGAGAGAGAGAGAGAGAGAGAGGAGGAAAGATAGGGCCCCAAGCTCGGCACCAGGCAGAACACAGGCCTGGGCGTCACTGGATGGTGGGTGACCCCAGGTCCCGTCCCCTCCCTTCTGGCCCCACTTAACTCCTGGGGTGTGTGAGGATCTAATGAGATCATGGAGGTAAAAGCTTTACTGCTTAAAAGGATTAGCATATGCTGATGGTGGGAAGCCATTCCCGCTCAGCACAGATGCCCACCCAGAGCAGGGCGTGTGGCCGTGGCGGGCTTCATGGAGTGGGGAGGGTGGTTTGATGAGGCTCTTGGT
The DNA here is from genome assembly GCF_014108245.1 of Pipistrellus kuhlii. Taxonomy (NCBI): domain Eukaryota; kingdom Metazoa; phylum Chordata; class Mammalia; order Chiroptera; family Vespertilionidae; genus Pipistrellus; species Pipistrellus kuhlii. The sequence continues at coordinate 186,421,058 of NW_023425515.1, read as the reverse complement.
TAGTGCCTTTCCCCTCCCCTCTTCCTGGCCTCACTCCCCGGAGGGTCCTGGACTGAGGCTGGGAGGCTGAACCGCAGCTGTGGGGCCAGATGGGGTCATGGCCTGTGCAGGGGGAGCCAAGGAAGGCCCAGCCAGGAGCACCTCAGAGAAGGCAGTTGCAGGATCCCGGCGTGCGTCCCATCCCGTGGGGCTGAGCAGAGAGGGAGCAAGCGTGGGGCACGAGGCAGCGGCATGCAGGCCACAGAGCAGACTGGACAGACTGGCGTGGAGAATGGGCCCGACAGCCGTTTTCTGGGGCCCCGTGGCCTCAGCTCTGGGAGGAAGGAGGCTCAGACCCAATGTGGATGCACCGGGTTTGTAAAAGAGACAAATGAACTAGGACAGGGGTCGGCAAACTCATTAGTGAGCAGAGCCAAATGGCAACAGGACAACGATTGAAATTTCTTTTGAGAGCCAAATTAAGTTTTAAACTTAAACTTCTTCTAACACCACTTCTTCAAAATAGACTCGCCCAGGCCATGGTCTTTTGTGGAAGAGCCACACTCAAGGGGCCAAAGAGCCTCATGTGGCTCGCAAGCCGCAGTTTGCCGACCATAGAACTAGACCATTCTAATGTACGGCTTTGGGAAGCACCCCAAAATATCAAACACATAAATGGGAAGCTGCCCTGGTGGAAGGGTGGGCTGACAGCCTGTACCCCACCTGTGAGGTGCCTCAAGTTCAAATGCTGCCCCTGCCATTTACTGATCTCTCTCAGCCTCTGTTTCATCACCTGTAGAATGGGAGTACCGCTAGGACTTACCTCCCTTGGTGAAAATGAACCATGACATGTGCCTGATCCAGGGTGAAACCGCCGCAAACATCCCCATCCATGGTTGTATTGGACTCCCTCACGCCTGGCCCACCCTCAGAGCCCTCAGCTCTGCTGGGCTCAGCCATTGGAAACATCTCAAAGATGGCCTGTTGCTTCCAGCATCGTCTGCCCTAAAGTCCTCAGCATCCAGCCCCGTGGCTTCATGGGTCTCTGAGTTGGCACTGCCACCTTCGCGTGATGGGGGGTTGGGCCTGGTGCCGCCTTCCCTGCGGCCGTGGTAACAGAGCTGGGCTACAGGGGAGGGGGGTGGTGGTGGGGTGGGGCCTCAGCCCCTTCCCGCGCTCCCCCCCGCCCCCCCCCCCCCCCCCCCCGCACACCCCACGTCTCCCTCCTCCACCCTATCGCACCTACAGCAGTCACAGCCTCACGCTCTATTTAATCGCCTGCATTGTCTGCTCCTCGCGGGGTAATCTCAGCTCGGAACACGTGTTAACAAATGGGCAAAGTTTTATCGGGAGCCGGGCTCCCCTCCCTGCTTCCTCAGATAAGATGCTCCCGCCCGCCGGGCTCACGCGGGGAAGCTGCTCTCCTGGGAACCGATCCCCAGGCAGCGGCTCTGTAGGCAGCAGCATAACTAGCGGGCAAGGTGAGGGGGGCAGTTCCGGGGGCTCCTGGAGCCGGAAGAAGGCCCACTCCTGGCTTATGCTGCTCCCGGGGTGGCTAGGGACTCTTGGGGACTCTTTTAGCTGTGAGGCAGGGGGAAAGCTGAGTTCGAATCCCACCTCTGCTTCCTCCTAGCCATGGGCTCTGCACAGTCACTTCCCTCCTCTGGGTCTGCATCAGCTCGTAAGAAAATAAGGAAAGCCCTGGCCAGTTTGGCTCAGTGGATAGAGCGTCGGTCTACGGACTCAACAGTCCAAGGTTTGATTATGATCAAGGGCATGTACCTGGGTTTCAGGCACATCCCCAGTGGGGGATGTGCAGGAGGCAGCTGATTGATATTTCTCTCTCATCGATGTTTCTCTCTCTCACTTCCTCTTGTAAAAAATCAATAAAAATATATATATTTTAAATATATTTTATTGATTTTTTTACAGAGAAAGGGAAAGGGATGGAAAGCTAGAAACATCAATAAGAGAGAAACATCAATCAGCTGCCTCCTGCACACTCCCTACTGGGCATGTGCCTGCAACCAAGATACATGTCCCTGACCAGAATCGAACCTGGGATCTTTCAGTCTGCAGGCTTACGCTCTATCCACTGAGCCAAACCAATTTCAGCTCAATAAAATATATTTTAAAAATATGGAAAAAGCCATCTGCCTCATCTATAAAGTGCGTCCCATGGGATTATGGACATGCCATTGCCTCCAGTTTGGTGCATAGAGAGCTGTTCCTTTTCCTTCCTCCCTACATTAGTTTCTGGAGCTGCCATAAGAGAGGGGCAGAAAGCCGTAGGCATCGATGCCCTCACAGTTCTGGAGACGAGATGTCCAAAAGCCACGCTCCCTCTGAAGGCCCCTGAGAACCCTGCCTGGCCCTCCTGCTTCCCGTGGCTGCGGCCGTCCTGGCGCCCTCGGCTTGTGGCTGCGTGGCTGGACTCCCGCCTCCGTCGTCACATGGTGTGTTCCCTCGGCACATCTGTATCTGCCCAGATGTCCCTCTGCTTATAAGGACACCAGTCATATTGACTAGGGCCTGTTCTCATCTTAACTCAGTCGCCTCTGCAAAGACCCTATTTCCACATATCTTTTAGTGGGGAGAGACACAGTTCACCCCACAATTCCACCCTTTGGCCAAACCCTCCAACTTGGGCAGTGGCGATCCTTGTTGCCTTTGGATGCAGCCTCTGTCATTAAGCTCACCTTGCCCAGAGGGTCACCTGCCTTACGGGTCCTTTTTTTTTTTTTTTTAACGAAAAAGTGTACTGTTATGGGTCCCCCTTCTCTCCTCTGCCACCCCATCCTATTCTGAGGCAAGGGTAGGTGTGTGAACAGATTATGGTGTCTGAGTAGGGCCACGCCAGATGGGAGATACGGTGTCCCTTCTGCACAGATGGGGAGTAAAATTAGCAAGCTCTTAAGGGATCAATGGAGCTGAGCCCCAAAGGATGTCGAGAGAAGGGCATTCTGGGTGGAGCGAACAGAACAAGCAAAGGGCTAGAAGAAAATGGGTGGGCAGCCCCAGGGGCTGGGTCGGGGACTGAGTGTGTGCTGGGAGAGGAGGGCGCCCCCTGGAGATGAGGCTCGAAGGGGCAGCTGGACTGACAGCTGGAAGAGCCAGACTAAGGACCACATTGGTCCTGGGCACTGGGGAGCCAGTGAAGGTTGTAGAGCAGAGAGCATGGTGGGCTCGGATTTGTGGCGAGGAGGGCTAACCCAGCAGCAAGGACATTCAAAGGCTTTGCAAAGTGAAGGCTTTTCTACCTGGAGACCCGTTATCGTTGGACTTTTCAGGAGCTGGGGAAGTCTGTCCACTGGGAACTTCCCAGCGAGGCCCTCAGCGCAGGTGGGCAGACAGCAGCCACGTGATGCAGCCTTCTGGCCCTCAGTTCCTCTTCGTGTTGCTGCTGGAAAGCAGCTTTGGCCCAGGATGTCAGGGGCTGGGACCTGGCCCCCTGAGCCCCTGATTAGTCCACGAGGAACTGCCCTTCTTCCCTGGCACCCCTCGCCCACCCCACTCCCAAGATTTCAACTTTTACATCCAAGACTAAGCCCTCCAGGTAGACGCTTCCAGAAATCAGCAGGGAGAGGTCCTAGAAGGCCCGGGCATGCATTTCCATGCCCTGCAAGTGGACTCATTTATTTCTGCCCTCTAATCTTGATTAAACCCACCTGCAAATGAGCCAGATATTAAACCCACGACCTTCATCCTCCCTCCCTCCCTGACCCTCGCTCCCTCTTTTCACCCCCAGCGTGGTCCATTCGTCCAGGAGAGCACCCAGCGATGGAAAATTCCATGCCAGGCCCGCTCAGCTCATTCCCTCCACGGAGCACCCCGCCGCAGCCGCAGCCTGACAGTTTCACTTTTAACTCTATTTACATTCCGGAAAGTACATAAGATTTCTATCATGTACTTTCCTAATGTCAATTTCCCCATGATGAGAATAGGCTGTAAACACCCATCTTCTCATAAGCCTATTACGGTTCTCCATACATTCAGAGTAGGTGAGCGATGCCATCGCCAGCTCCCCAGGCTGGGCGGGGCTGGTGGGAACTGGAGCCCACAGGCCAGGGAAGACAGCCCAAGGCGAACACCAGGAGCTGGGACTCATAGATGTCACCTTTATGGTTCCCTGGATGACCAGGCCACGATTGGGTGGCTTCTCTTCCACGCCTCAGTCAGCACCATCTCCATTTATGACTGGCACCATTAAGACCTACTAGACTACTTAGTCAAGGGAATGGACAGACCCCCCAAACGGCATGCATAGAGCCATCCCAAGCCCTCGTCACCCCAGGGTGGTGCCTTTACCTGGCCCCCTGGCGCCACGCTGGGTTGGGCTCTGGGAGAGGGACACCACCCTGACGCTCTGTAGGGTTCTGGGGACCATGAGAAGGGACAGGATGCAGTGTGACAGTGGGATGAAGTCCCTGGGCTTCTGGGTGGTGGGTGGGAGAGCTTTCCCCGGAAGAGATCAGCTGTCAGTCCCCAGAGGGGTTTCCTGATCAATTGCACTTCCCCAGAGACCTGGGCTCCTCCCTGCAGAGCCCCGCTGTTGCAAGGCTCCTGGGCTGGGGAAGGGGAAGGGGGATGGTGGTGGTGGGGACTCTAGGTCCAGCAATGAGCTGGCCTGTGTCTCCTTGACTGCAGGCCTCATCCGTGCAGGGACATGGCTGGCTCTGCCTCCAGCCCTTGGTAAATAGCTGTTGAATGAGTGAATGAATGAATAAATGAATGCTATTTGCATACCTTTCTCCTGGGCTAAAGGAGAAACATTCATTAGAAGGAAAGCAGCAGAGTCTATAGGAGTAGGGGACAGAATCCTGCCTCCAGCCTTTAACCCTTTCTAAGCCTGGGGTGGGCAAACTTTTTCTATAAAGGGCCAAATGGCTTTGCGGGCCCAGAGGTAACAGGGAAGCTATCATGTGGGTGCCATGTATAATGCAATCATTTAAAAATACTAAAAACCACCCTTAGCTGGTGGGCCCTAAGAAACAGGGGACGGGCAGGACTCGCCCCTGGGGCTGCAGTTTGGCGGACGCCGCTCTAAGCCTCGGCTCCTTGACCTGTACGTTGTGACCAGCCCTGGCCTTGTCGGTTTTGGAGAGTCCGTGCGCAGGAATGAGGCTCCGCAGCGTTTAGCTCTGGTGAGAGCACAGTCCTAAAGCAGATGGCATGGAGACCCCGCCAGGGCCCAGGCACTGCTCTCAGGAAAGGATTTGTGAGCTTCCGAGCCGGTGAAGCATTCCGCTGAGGAGGAAGCAGAGGAAGCAGGCTCAGACAGCTGCAGCCACTTGCCCGAGGCAGAGCTGGGGTCTGAACCCAGGCAGCCGGGCTCCAGAGTCAGTGCACTTTCCCGCCAAGTTCAATGCTCTCCTTATCTACCTTGTTGCTGCTCTGAATTCTCATTTCAATGATCCAAAGGCGTTGTGGATGGTCCCCAAAATGACAGCAAGCTCCTCTGCGGGTGAGCCGTCCCTTTGTTGGTCTTATTTGGCCCCCGATTTACTTCCTGAGTGACAAAAGCTGGGTCCGTTGCTTTGCCATCTCTGAGTACAGGCCTGGGGACAGAGGGGAAAGGAACGGGAGGATCCAGGATGGGTGAGCTGGGCTGGAGAGTCATCCAGTTCACAAAGTCACGTGCAGACCTTGGAGCAGGAGAGCTGGATTCTCTTCATGCTGAAAAGAAAGAGCCAGGCAGGGGAGGATCAGGAACTAGAGGGAAAAGGTAAAAGAGTGGAATTCACAGCCAATTCATGGCTGGAGGCAGGGGGAGGGCCAAGCTGGCCTCTCAGGGCTGCCTCCTCCTCCTCCTCCTCCTCCTTGGAGCAGGGGAGTGTGTGTCCAGCAGAGAAACTGCTTCATAGGCATGAGTGTCCTCCTTTCAGTGCAGCTGCTCAAACTCCCTTTTCTTTTCTTTCCTTTTTAAAAAACATTTTTATCTATTTCAGAGAGGAAGGGAGAAGGAGAGAGAAATAGAAACATCAATGATGAGAGATACTCATTGATCAGCTGCCTCCTGCCCTGGGGATCTAGCCCCCAACCTGGACATGTGCCCTGACCAGAAATTGAACCATGACCTCCTGGTTCACAGGTCAACACTCAACCACTGAGCAATACTGGCCGGACATCCCTCACCCCCTTTTCAATTCTGTTTAAAATGGGCTGAGGTTGGAAAAATGGGGTCTGAAAGGATTTGCAAACGCTCCTTCTGTCTATACTCCTCAGCCCCAGGAAGAGGTTTAGAGTATTATGGTATTGGTGGACTGAATGGCTGTGTCTCCCCCACAATCCATGTGTTGAAGTCTTAACCCCCATGTGATGGCATCAGGAGGCAGGGCCTTGGGGGGGGGGGGGGAGGGGTGTGATTAGGTCATGAGGCTGGAAGCTCCTGAATGGGATCGGTGCCTTTGAAAACACCTTGGAGAGCTCCTTCATGCCTGTGGGGACACAGGGAGGGGACATCCATCTATGAAGCAGGAAGCAGGCCCTCTCTGTCACACCCTGATCTTGAACTTCCCGGCCTCCAGAACTGTGAGAAGTCAATTCCTGTTGTGTATAAGCCACTCAGTCTATAGCATTCCACAGTTCAAACGAAGGCAGAAATGAATGGAGTCATTGGCATCTTTAAATCTAACCAGCTTAGAGAGCCAGTTCCAGAAACTGCAGAATCAATTCAGAAAGCCCATCCTTAGGATTCTCTTCTCTTAGAAGAAGCGCCACAGTCTGCCTGAGGCCGGGTTCTCCAGAGAAATAGTGTCCATGGGTCCTGCTGCTGGGAGGCCGGGGGGTCCCAGGATCTGCTGTCTGCAAGCTGGAGGCCCAGGAGAGCTAGGGGTGTGGTTTAACCCACGTCCAAAGACCCAAGGAGCTGATTGGATGGTGACAGCCCCAGTCCGAGGGAGGAAGAGGATGCTAGGAGATGCTCCCCGCTCAGCAGTGGAGCCTTTTGTTCTGTGCAGGCCCTCCATGGATTGGCTGATGCCCACCCGCCTGGGGAGGGTAACCTGAGGGACTGAGTCCATCAGTTCAAATGCTCGTCCCATCCAGGAACAGACACCCCAAAAATAATGTTCAACCTGGGCCCCCTGTGCCACATTCCAGTTGACACATAGAATTAACCCCACCACCGGACAGGAGGGAATGTGCCTTGACATGTCAAATGAAACTAGTGTCACAGAGTTGTGCTAAGAAGTCGATGAAAAGAAAGAGAAAGGGAGCCCTAGCCGGTTTTGCTCAGTGGTTACAGCGTCAGCCTGCGGACTGAAAGGTCCCAGGTTTGATTCTGGTCAAGGGTTTCAGGCTCAATCCCCAACAGGGGGCGTGCAGGAGGCAGCCTATCAATGATTCTCTCTCATCATTGATGTTTCTCTCTCTCCTCCCTTACTCTCTGAAATCAATAAAAATATATTTTACAAAAAGAAGAAGAAAGAATGGGAGACAGAGAATGAACGAGAATTCCAAAAATACCAACCATGACTTTCTCTGTAGGATGGTTTACAGGAAGGAATTTAGTTTCCTGTACAATTACATGTATCATTTTTTATTTTCTAAAACAAGCAAATATTCATCTTGAAATCCCCAAAGGGAGCAGCCATTGAAGACGAAAATATCGATAAGCGCAGGGCTGTGTCTCTCTTCCAGAACCCATCGGAAAAGTTACTTTCCCCAGGGAAAAACCACCGTGTTTGCTCAGGGGATGTTTGTCAGCCGGGCCTCTTCCTGACTTCCTCTTATCTTGCTGACAAAGAGAAGGATGGCGAAGGGGCCCTGAGCGAGTGGAGCCTGCGGGCCATGACTCAAGCAGCCACCGTGGAGGGAGGCAATCACAGGATCAGCGTGGGGGACAAAATACAACGCCAGGGCTGCTCACCAGGAGTTGCCGGCCGAGCTCCTCGGAAACCCTCCAGTCCCTTCTGAGCTGGGGACAACTGCCGCAAGGTGACCGCTCTGCAGGATCCTAATCAGAATGTGGAATCAGAGTCAGGGGAAACCGTGTGTGCTGGCTGTCCGGCTTAGCGAGAAAGCTACGGAATCCTGCCTACCGCGGGTCTTGCTTGGTCATGTGGTCTGCTCTGACGGCGAATGGTCGTGTTGACGTGTCCTTTGTATTAAAGCTACTATTGATAGATGGCACCTGGTGCTGTGGCTAGTGCCTTGAGGGCACTGCTACAAATGCCAGTGATTCCCGGGTACCATTCCCGGTGCTGGAGACACTACAGGAACAAAACCAAGTCCATTCCTTTGGGGGCATGGGGGCGGGGGGCGTGGGGGGCTAACATTTTAGTCTGGGATGCGGGGTGAGTAAGAGGTTGTATAGCATTGACAGTAAGCAGGTGGATAAATGTAAAATACAGCATCAGGCAGAGAAGTAGTATCGTAAGCAGTAAAGCTGTTTTAAGGAGAGAGGGAGAGAAGCTGGGCGGGAGTTTTAGAGAATTTCAGGTGAGGTGGTCAAGGAAGGCTTCCGTGGTGACATGAGAGTGAGCAGAGATCAAAATGAAATGAGTAGGAAAGCCATATGCATAGCTGGTAGGAAAGTGTTCCAGGAAGAAGACACAGTCCGTGCAAAGGCCCTGGGGTAGGAATGGGCTTGGGTGCTCAGGGAAGAGCAAAGAGGTCAGGGTGTGCTGTCATGTGCTGTTAGAGAGAAATGGAATGAGCCAGAAGGAGTGGTAAAAAGCGAGGTTGGAGTGAGGCCAGGGGCTAGATCATCCCGGCTTTCAGGACCATGAGAAGGTTTTGCCTCTCACTGCCCATTGCAATGGGAGCTACTGAGTTCTGGGAGCAGAGGATTGGCATGATTTGATTGAAGCTTCCGAGGAGCCCCCTAGATGCTGGGATCTCAGGAAACACCTTGTATTCATCTGCTATTGCTGCATAACAAGTTATCACAAACTTAGAAGCTTAAAAAAACACCCATGTTTGTTTAAACTCATAGTTCTTAAGGTCCAAAGCCCCCATAGGCTAGGCTCATGTCTCCACTCTGGGTCTCACAAGGTCAAATTCTCCGGGGGAGAATCCATTTCTAAACTCATTCTGGTTGTGGCAGAATTCATTTCCTTGTGGGTGTAGGACTGAGGATCCGACTTTGCTGGCTGGCTGGCTGTTGACTGGGTAGCTTTCTGCTCCTATAAGCTGCCCATATTTTTTTCTTCAAAGCCAGCAAGAGTACGTGGAGGCCTTCTTGGACCTTGAACCTCTTCCACCTACACAATGTGACTTATGGTTTAGCTCTGCCTGGGCCAACGCTATGTGGGTATGTGCAGGTCTGTAACGTGGACCTTGAAAATATGGAGTTACAGAGTTGACAGCACCAGTCTCCATTGCACTCTTCTGAAGCATTTATTAAGCACTGCTGTAATCCTGAGAGTGTTGTGTATTATGGAAGTATTAAAAAAAATAAACCAAACACAACAGACAATTTCGTCTCACTGGGGAGCTGGGACTAATGATGCAGAGAGCAGGCAGTGGATGCGGTAACATACAAGAGAGCTCAGTGCTAAAGCTGCAACGTGGGGAGGATCTGGCAGGGGTGTGATTCCATGTCCTTGCATCTCCCACCAGACCAATTCCGAGCTCTTTTCACGGCCCAGCAGCTAGCAGGTGCTTCGTAAATATTTGTCTAATAAGAGAACGAGTGAATGAATCCACATGCTTCTGCTTTTCTACCCAGAAAACAGGGTGTTGGCCTCCCCGCAGGCTTGGGGGCAGATCAGAAACAGGAGGATGCGGGCACTTGGCCCAAAGGCAAAGCAGGTTCAAGGTCATGTCATTTATTTGGGGGAGTGTCAGGGCTGGCTTTGACATGTCCCTAGAGAGAGCTGGGGGGAGAGGATTCACATCAAAGGCAAATACATGGCCAGCGTTCCTATGAGGTGCCCAAGCACCCCTGGGAGGAAAGGCCGATGTCCACAGGGCTGGGTGGCCATAATGAAGGCAACTTGCTTTTTTTTCTTTTCTTTTTTTTTCTTTTCTCTAAAATCCAGCAGAGGACCTCCCTGCCCGGAGCTGGCTCAGGACAGGATCCGTTCTGTCCTTGAAGAAAGTCTGTTGTATCTTGGACCTAGGAAAGTTATTTTCATGACAACAGAGGGCTTTATCCATAATATTATATCTCCAGACTAGGAACCCCCCGAATGTCCCTCATGGTAGGATGGATCAGCCCATTGTGATCTTTCTTATCATGGACTCCTTCCCTGGGAATATTTTTTTTTTTAATGCATAAACTACCGATAAATGCAGCACATGGCTGAATGTCAAAAACATCATGCTGAGAAAAAGTGGCCGGGCACCGAAGGGCACATCTTGCATGATTCTATTTATAGGAGGGTCGAGAGGGAGCAAGGCCGAGCAATGATGCAGAGGCCCGCGCAAAGGTGACCCTGGGCGCGGGGGCAGGGACTGGCCAAGGGCGCAAGGGAGCTAACTCCCGGGGGCCTGGGCCTGCGCTGCATTTTTATCTGGGTGGTGGTTATGTGGGTGTGCAGTATGTAAAGTTCCACCGAGGTGTTCACTGGAGACGGGTGTATGATGCTGTTGATCAGACCTATCAAAAGGAGCAGATTTGTCCCGACACTGGTAGCATCCCCCAGGATACATTAGGTGATACATTAGCCATGTGCATCCATTCTCTCCGGCCCTGGGATAGGCTCTGGATTCCCACCTCATGGATCAAAAGGTGGGAGCTTTATTTTCCAAGAGCACAGAGTTGGGAAGAGACAGGGCAAGATTCCAGCTTGGTTCCGTGGCCTGATGCAAGCCCTTTCCTATCAGAAAGGCAGCTGGTCTGGGCTGGGGCTTACCCGATATATGCTTACACATAGTAGGTGCACACAGTAGGTACACCATTATTTCTAAGTTGAACTAGAAATATCCAGTTGTTGGGTTGTCCGCTTTCTAGGCCCTGGTGACAAGCTGGCCCCAGACATGGTCGGTACCACCTTTGCCTAGAGGCAGGCTGCCTCTGCCTTGGGCCCTGGAGGATGGGAATACAGTGCCCCCGGCTCACCCCGCCCCAGCCCACGGCTCCCCACCTGACCCCTCCACTCAGCAAGATGCCTACAGTCTCTCCCCGTGGCCTCCAGCAGGAGGAAGTCAGATGGGGAGCGAATCAGGCCCCAGTAGCCTCCGGGTGACAAGCAGGCACTCTATAACTGAACCACGGTAATCGGCTGATGCTTATCTTGCAGGATGGGTGCGTTTAATAAAGCATTAATATGAAGACCAGATTGCTTTTCCTGCCAAGCAGGCAGAGCGAGATTAGCGAGGAGGGAGCAGCGCCCTTCCCCGGGGAGGAGGGAGCCCGGAAGGCGCTACTTTGTGAGCAGGGCCTCCTTGGCTTTGCAGAACAAATGTGTTCTGCCAGGGGGGACCACAGGAAAACTTCCTCCCAGGACTCGCCTTTCACAAGAGCAGGAAGGATGCTCTCTCGAAGAGAGCTGATCCCCTGTGATGACACGGGGAGGTTTTAGGGGAAGTCGGGTGCGAGGCACAGCTGGGGAAACAGAGGCAGAGTTTTCAACCACCTACACTCCCTGCTCCAGAAGGAGGTCCTGATGCTCGGGGACTCTCTCTGTGTCCTGGGCCTTGGCTCTCTCTGCTGCAGGCTTCTTAACCTTGGCACTGCTGGCTTCCGGGGCTGGGCGCTTCTAGGCTGTCAGGGGCATCCTCCGCATGTAGGATGTTTAGCAGCAACCCTGGTCTGAGTCCAACAGATGCCAGTAGCATCCCCCACCACCAGCTGTGACCACCCAAATATGTCTCCAGGCGTTGCCAAAGGCCCCGGGGGATGGGGGGGTCCTCCCCGGCTGGGGCCACTCTGCCTTTATTGGGCTATTTGGAACGGCTGCTAGAACGCAGATGCAGACTGGGCTGGTCCAGCGAGGCTGGTGCGCTGATAACTGATCTGTGGGCTTGATGAGTCTGGATTCGGAGATTTCCTTCTGCAAAATGAGCCTGTTCATTCCCTGATCCGTCGGGGGGAACACGCTGTCAAGCGAGTTTATTTAAAACGGTTACAGATCCAGAGCGCGAAGCCACGCTTCCTTCAGACCATCCCTTAAATGAGTAGCCGGAGGGAGACAGAGCTGTCACTGAGCAAATTCCCTTTGCAAATGGCCAGGTCCTTCAGTGCCAACCCGAGAAAGCCCAGTCTTGTGTGCATTGCCTTGTGGGGAGGGGAAAATAAAAGACCCCAAAAATTAAGGATTCCTTTATTGTGCCTGGAGCTTCGGAGTTCAGCAATTAATTCTTCCGTGCTAACGGACTGTGTGTTTACGAGGCATTATTATTTCATGGAGGCCCATTTTCAACGGCCATTTTTTTCATTAAGCCGCCTCGTTTTACTGATGAAGGCCAGTTTATAACCTCACTTAGACTGTATTCCTTGAGTCATAACTATTTTTCTTTTAAAATATTTCTTAATGACCTCCCATCCATATTTTAAAAATTTTCCCCAAGTCAGAGAAGCCTTCTCTTTGCTCAGAAGTCTGTCCTTAGGATTCTGGGTCATGTCCAAGGACTCGGGGCTACCAGGCCCTCTGTGCACCACAATTTAACACCCCCCCCCCCCCCCAAGAGGGAACTGAACAGCCTTGGGGGCTGACTTCTCAGCCTGACACGTTGATGCATTTTGTTGCCTATTTATTCATCTGTTCATTCGCTTTTTTCTTTCACCAAGAACCTAGTGAGTGCCTACTATGTGCAATATATTAGTAGAATAACTGCTGTACAAAGCACTCCAAAATGCCAGTGGCTTAACACAACGATATTTTACTTCTCACTCCTATCACTGTCTATCAGAGACCGCGGGAGGGCATCACTTCATACTATCATTCAAGTACCCTTGTTTTTTCTATCTTATGGCTTCGCCCTCTTCCGGGTCTTTAGACTCTCTCCATCCAGGCAGCAGGTGCAGAGAGCGGGTATGGACAAAGGCATTGGAGAAGCTATATTGTTTCCCCTACCACTAAACTGAAAGAAAGGCTGGGAGCCAAGAGGATCCTCGACTTTTTCTGTGGAGCCCTGGGAGGCTCTGAGGGCCCGAGGAGGCCAGGAGTGAGCGTCTTAGAGAAAGAAGTCACTGTGGCTGCTGAAGGAGGAGGATGGGCGGGCATGGATGGAAGCAGAAAGTCCAAGACAAATTCTAATCTCGCAACATCCTTCCTTAACCTCCACTGTCATCTGCTGACTATCCCCTAAACACGCAGGCACCAGGGAGGAGATCAGCACTCACTCCCAGGGCCCCTGCAGCTGGTTCAGGGAGGCGTGGCTCCCTCATGATTGACATAGGCGGAGAGGAGTGAGTGAGCTACCAGGACTAGGGTGACCATGCTGCTTCAGTTTGCCACGCTGGTCTCAGAAAATCCCTTGGTCCTGGGCTGAGCACCTGGGAGCAAAGGAAATGGAGTTCGGGGTGCACACACAGCACAGAGCAGGGCCTGGGACAACCAGGAGGACGCGAGGGTCCAGATGGAGATGTGATTGGCAGGCCCACGCCCGTCTCCTGCAGGAACCTCTGCCCTCCACCCTGCTGTCAACCCAGGACACCCTGCTGCCCACGGAAGCTCTCCCCTTACAGATACCTCAGGGCCACAGCACTGCCTGAGCGAGTCCTCCCTTCGCTGCTGCAGTGTCTCCCACCCATACAATAGGGTGACAATGTCCCCCTTCCCCTCCAGCTCTCCAGGGAACTGGTGGAGCATCGGGTATCTACAAAGGACCATGGAACAGCCCTCTCAAAGCTTGTCATTAATTGTATAACCACATCATTATCAACAATGAGACACAAATTAATAATAAATAAACTAATGGTAAATAACACATATGTCAGGAGTAATACATTAATACAACAAGGCTTTTGAGCACTGATGGCCTTTGACAGAGGAGGATCCGCTTAGCTGTCTGGAGATCGCACAGCGGGTATATTCCAGAAGAGCCTGGGAGACCAGGGCAGGGGAGGGAACCCCAAAAGTGGCAGGCACATCTCCAGGCAATCGCTGCAAAGTGTTTGAGGTCCCTGATGGCCCAGAGCCCAGCTGGCCTGCTGCTGGGGAGGCGAGAACCAAAGTGAGGTGGGGCCTCCCCCTTTAGGAGTCTCCCCTGGCTCAGATGTAGGATGGCAAAGTCACAGCCCAATCATGTCAGAATGGATGCTGTGGCCAATGTTAGGCCAGAGAGCTGAAGAAGTTAGTCACCATGGATTCCTGCATTCGTTCAACATGCCTTCGATGCCAGCTGTGTGGCCAGAGCAGGCTGAATGCTAATAGCAGTTACTGAGCAAGGCTTTTGCCCTCTAGCAGCTCGCAGTCCATGATAGCCAAAAAGGGTGTCCCCAGCAATGGGGTAGGGCCATGGCAGATGCCACGATAGGGACGCTTAGCCCAGGATTGGGCTGCTGGGTGTGGAGTAGGTGTTAGAAGAGGCCTCTAAGATAGACGATGGCTGAGCTACAACTTTAAGGGTTTACCAGAGCTGGGGGTGAGGGTCAGGCGGGTCCAGACAGAAGGATGGCAGGTGCACAGACCCCGCAGCCAGGCGGAGCCAGGCATATTTGGAGAGCTCAGGGCAGCCGAGGCCCAGCATGCAAAAGGCAGAGAGACGGGAGGGGGGCTGAGGAGGAGCAGGCCATGAATGTGAGAGGAAGGGGCCTGGACTTCGTCCCAAAGGCAACGGGAAGACGAAGAAGGGTTTGGACCCGGGCGGGACAGCCGTGCCCTGGACTGCAGCATGATCCCGTTCATCCAGGGCTCCCCGCTCACCAAGCCCTGCCTCTGTCTCGGTATTCATTCATTTATTTATTCATTCACTTATTCACGCAGTGCTCTGGCCGAGTACCTATTGTGTGCCAAACGTTATGCAGGGACCTGGAGATGCACACCAGGTCCCTGACTTTAAAAGCTCCCCGTCCGAGGACGGAGGCACCCAGAGAGAGGCATATGTCATGTTTCAGTGTGATGCGGACAGGCTGTGATGGAGATGTTTACACGGGGCTGTGAGCTCAGAAGAGGGAGCATCAGACTCGTCTAAATCAAGGACCGGGCGACGGTGGCTCTGGACCTGAAAGGACGTCTGGAAATTTCCGCAGGTGAACTCAGAGGAAGAAGGCAGTCCTGGGAGAGGAAGTGGCGCAGGCGAGAGGAGCCTGAGGGTTGGCAGGGCCGGCGGGTGGATTCTGAGGTGGTCCACACACAGCGTGAGACGGGCTGAGGCTGAGAGGCCAAGAGGCAAGGTCACTGGGGCCCAGGCGACCACGTCTGAGTCTGAACTCAATCCTGAGTTAGAAGGCAACTGGCTGGGGAAATGAATGGCATGCACCAGAGAGGGGGTGTCATTGCATTGACGCCTGAGAAATATTGTGGGGACGCCGGTGTGGTGGGCGCGTTGGAGGGACAAGGCTGGAGGCTGGACACCAGCGAGCTGACTAGGCTGGGTCCTAGGGGAGGATTGTCGGGGCCCAAACCCAAGCAGGGTGGATGTGGGACAGGGTCTGTTGGACAGGGTCTCCTGCCTGGCCCCCACAGGGGCCCCTGGATACTCCATGGCGGCACCAACACTGGTCCGAGCAGATGTTGTGGGAGAGGAGGATCGAAGGCATCTGAGGTCAGGGGAGGGGGTGCTTCTGAGAGGGCTTCTGGGGAATGCCACCCACTCTGACTACGGGAAGGTCTGGGGAAGGGGCGGGATTAATTAGTTCCTGCTTTCAGCACACACTCTGACCCAGGTGCAGTCCTGGGCATGCGGGTCACATGGCAAATGGAAACGGTGAATGTGCACTGAATACGCCACTGCAGATGGTCTCAGTGTCCTGCGGGCCAGGGAGGGTGGGTTTGGGGGACTTGGATAGCCTAGGGATCAAGGAAGAGCTTCTTGAGGAAGCGAGAGTCCTTGAAGGATAAGCAAGTGTTGCCCAAGCAGAGTGAGGGCTTGGGTCAGAGGGGACAGCGAGGGAGGAAAAAGAGGACACAGCAGCAGGACTCGGATGGGACCTAGGAGCTGAGAGGGGCCAGCGACGCCAGACAGCTAGACGTGGCTGGCTCAACCCAAGAGGATCCTTGACTTTTTCTGTGGAGCCCGGGAGGTTCTGAGGGCCCGAGAAGGCCAAGGGTGAGCGTCTTAGAGAAAGAAGTCCCTGTGGCTGCTGGAGGAGGAGGGTGGGCGCGCGTGGATGGGAGCAGGAAGTCCCAGTCAGATCCTGATCTCTCAACATCCTTCCTCAGCCTCCCCCATCGTCTGCTGACTACCCCCTGAACACACAGGCGCCAGGGAGGAGGCCCTCACTCACTCCCAGGGCCCCTGCAGCTGTTCCAGGGAGGCGTGGCTCCCTCATGATTGATGTAGGCAGAGAGGAGTGAGTGAGCTACCAGGGCTACCCGTGGCCGTGGCGGGATTAGAATTAGGTGACCATGCTGCTTCAGTTTGCCACGCTGGTCTCAGAGAATCCTTTGGTCCTGGGTACACTGAGACACCTGGTCACTGTGATATAATTTACTTCTCTTTTCCGTGTACTCCCCCCAAGGAAACCCTCACTGACTCCTGCCCACCCACTGGGCCAGGCAGGAGCCCGACCTCCAGAAGCAGCCCCTCGGAGCGGGGAGCGGGGAGGGGCAGCGCTGGGATATTGCAAGTCAGTTTCCGGACAGAGGAGCTATTCGTCATCACCTCGTGGGGAGGGCGCCGGGCCCTAAATATCGCCTGCGATTTTGCTAAATGTGTCTTAACGGGAGCCGTATAACTGCTGTCAGAGATAGAGGGGAGAGCGATGGCAGCCTTCGGGATAATGAACTACTTAGTTAAGACGAAGCCGTGCCACTCCGATGCTGCGCCTCGATACCAGGGGTGGGGGGTGACGCATGGGGGCTGACTGGTGGCAAAGTCAATGCCGGAGTAGACAGCGCCTGTCTGTAGCTGGCGGCTGAGTAACTGGCAGACACATCTCGGGGAAATGGTGATGAGTCGTACCAGAAAGGAAGGTGGCGAGATCCGGGCTCCGTTAACATCAGGCATGGGACTGATGAGAGCAGGAAGGCCCCCACAATCCAGCTCACCCCTCAGTTTATAGATGAGGAAACTGAGGCCCAGAGAGAGGGGCTGCCTGCCCAACATCCCAGAGCTGGTTGGCAGCTGAGACCAGAACTCACGTCCTGCGTGACCTCAGCACGTCGCATGCCTCTCCTCCCAGTGATCGCAGGCGGGGGTGGAATGAGACTGGCTTCAGGGTCGGGCAGATCTGGGTTCAAATCCCGGGTTTGCCGCTTATAGTGCAGCCCTAGAGCAAGGCACTTCGAGGCTCTGAACTGCAATCCCTCCTGCGACAGAGGAGTATCCACAGGGTGGGGTAAGGATGGAGAATGCACACGGGAGAAAGCGCAAAACACAGCTCGTGTCTAATTCTGATTTCAACACTGTTGAGAACGGGACTCGAGTTGCAGAAGGCGAGGCAGATGTGCAAACAGGCAATTACACTCCAGTGTGGCATACACAGCGATCCTAGCGTCGTGGAAAGCGGGCAGGGGCTGTTGCGAGAGCCCGTGAGAAACCCGAGTGAAAGTGCTGGGAAACTGGAAGGTTCCATCCGTGCACCAGGAAGGCGGCTCTAAGCCTTAGAGCCCAGGCCTCCTACTTGCTCTGCAGCCTGGAGCCGCTCCTCAGTCCCCGGTGGGCTGAGAGGAGGAGGATCCTTGGCCAGGAATGGCTCCCCCTGCCCTCCGCCCTCTGTGGCTCTCAGTAGGGGACCTCGGGAGCCAGAGGCACAGTGACTTCCGCCTCAGCTTGGAGAGGTGTTTCCTGACTTTGGTTCCCAAGGACTCCAGCAGGCCCGGGACCAGGGGCTGGCCAGCGGGACTCAGGGTCCTCCTTGAATTCTGCATCGTGGGCATCTCGCTTGCCTCACCCTCATCCCAGCCCTGGCTGTCGTCTCACAAAGATGCCTGGTCAGAGATGGCCTCCAGCGTGCACCAGGGCACGAAAACCTTCTCTGCCAGGGCCCATGTGTGGAGTCACAGCAGGCTGAGCACGCTGCAGCCTCAGGGCCTTTGCACGTGTGTTGGGCTCTGTCTGGAATGCTCTCCCCACTGGGTCCCCAAGTGCTCACGCCTCCTTTATTCTGGCCTCTTCAGACCACCTGGTGCAGAGCAACCCCTTCCCCCATCCCCCACCCCCGGCCCTCTGCCGCTCTGCCCGGATTCACACGGACCCTCCTGGCATGTTTGCGGGTGTCTGTTTGTTTGTTCATTGTCTCCTCTGCTGAAACGGCAGCTCCGTGCAGGCCTGTTCTCACTTCTGTGTCCCCAGTGGCTAGCACAATGCCTGGTAACAAATAGGGTCTCAAAAACTTGTCTTTCACGAATGAAGGCTGGACAGGAAGAAGGAAGGAGAGAAAGGTTTGAAAGTTGTGAAAGGGAAAGAACATGTCTAACTTGGTATAACCCAGTGGTCGGCAAACTCATTAGTCAACAGAGCCAAATGTCAACAGGACAACGATTGAAATTTCTTTTGAGAACCAATTTTTTAAAACTTAAACTTCTTCTAACGCCACTTCTTCAACATAGACTCGTCCAGGCCGTGGTATTTTGTGGCAGAGCCACACTCGAGGGGCCAAAGAGCCGCATGTGGCTCGTGAGCCACAGTTTGCCAACTAGGGGTCTAACCCAACACTTTCCACACTCAGTTGTGGGTCAGAGCATCTCTCTGCTGAAACACCCACTAGCAGTTCCTTCCTCTCTACACACTCTGGGAAACGCTGTCTCACGGGGTCAGAGTCACCGCACTCAGGCGCCCGCTTCGAATCCTCCCTCTGCTGCCCCAGGGAGCCCTGTCTCGGCAATGCAGGGGGCTGTCCTCTGCTCCTGGCCTGGCATGCCCCCGTGAGTTCCCACCTCCTTCCGGTGGGAGGGGCCCTTCTCCGGTCTTGCGCTATTCAGCCACCTGGACTGACTGCTCAGCTAACTCTTAGCTGTAGCATCACAGGTGAGACCCTAGGGGAGGGTAGTTCCCTCCCCGGAAAGGTGAGCTCGGGGCTCAGCCCCAGGATGGGAATCCGGATGGGACCAGGTCCCGGACTCCTGCCGTGGTCTCCCAGCCTTGGGGCTGACTGGTGGCTCCCAGGATTGGGTGTGACGTGTTTGTCGCCCCTTTTCTCACCTCACCCATCGTTAGCAAGTCTGTGCACTCAGCATGGTGGTCATGAAGGAGCAGAGGGTTTGGGTTCGAGTTCCAGCTCTGCCCTAGGGCTGTGTGATCGGGGCAGGTGCCTTGGCCTCTGTTTTCCCAGTGGAACGTGAGAATAATACCCGTACCTCTCTCCTAGGGTGGTCGCGAGGGTCCATCCCCCTGTGGACAGCCTCTTTGTCAGGGTTTGGGGTCCCCGCTGGGCCTGGAGACTTCCCTGATTGCTCAAGCTGGGCAGGTCCCCCCTCCGTCTCATAGTCCTCCACCGTCATCCCACCATCACCCTTTCCCCCCAATGTGAACCTGTGTTCCCGCGGCATTCCTGGAGGGCGGGAGACGCCTGAGCCTCCTGTTTCCCAGATCTGGTCCAGTGCCCTGCAGAACAGGCGGGAGCCAACACTGTGGACGAACGAAGGAAGAGAGGAGAAGGCAGAAGGCCAGCCCCTCTGACCTCCGCTCTCTCTGGCCCACGGCCCTGGGGCACCCTGTGTGAGCTCCATATCTCTCTCCCTCCCCCTGGGCCGTGCCACCTGAAGCCTTGGCCTGGGGAGGCCGAGTCTGACTCCGGCGTCCACATTGATCCTCCCCGGTCGATGTCTGTGTTTTCCCCTGGAGAGTTGTAGCCATTATGCTGCAGGCAGTGGCCAGGCCCCCGGGCTCAATCGGCTCAGGCCGCCTGCACAATTGAAACCCCCGAGCCCATCCTGGCTAGTTTTCTCATTAAGACGATTGGACAGGATCGATCCACGATGTCGATGGCTGGACATCAGCCGGTGGGAGGCCAATCGGAAGAGCCTGGATGATAAACCCAAGAAGGAGGTCCTCCGCTGAGCTGGAGGGATCACCCAGCCTCTTGGATGGGGCTCTGGGAGGCAGGGGGCGTCAGAGGCCTCAAGGCTGGACTCGGTGTGCGGGCAGCTCTGGTCCCCTGGACCTGGTACCAGGTGAGGGCCCCGGGATGCCCGGGACAGCTGTGGGCGAGAAGTACCATCAGGAGCTGGCAGAGGTTTGAAAGTCCTTCCCAGACACTCAGCCCATAGTCACCTTCCACCAGGTCACCATCCCCAGGCCCAGGGTTGGGACTGCCTCTCCCCTTGGGGGGCAGGGTGCATGCAACGCGGGATTTGGGGTCCAGCAGTACCCCGGAGCTCTCCTTCCTTTTCACCAGGAGTAAATTGGGTTGCAAGGCTGGGAATGGAGGGATCTGGCACCTAGGGCAACATATCCTGATGTGGGCTTCTCGGGACCCTGGCTACAGGGGTGCTGATGGTGTTTAGGGAATGGCTATGCGACCTGTAATCAAATAGGTTTGGCAACGCTAGATGAAATGCATTTTAGCGTGCTCACTTCCTGCGCGGCCCAGCAGGCTAACGCACTTCCGAAGCTCTCTAAAAGGGGGTGGGGTGAGTGTTTGACCACAGAAATCATGACGGCCCTCCCTCGGGTGCCAGCAGGCACCGCTTTCACAAAGAATTCATCCCAAGAAGAAGTGTTGGGCCGAAACCGATTTGGCTCAGTGGATAGAGTGTCAGTCTGCAGACTGAAAGGTCCCAGGTTCAATTCCAGTCAAGGGCATGTACATTGGTTTCGGGCACATCCCTGGTGTGAGGTGCGCAGGAGGCAGCTGGTCGATGTTTCTCTCTCATTGATGTTTCTATCTCTCTATCTCTCTCCTCTCCCTTCCTCTCTGTAAAAAATCAATAAAAATATATATTTTTAAAAAAAGAAGAAGAATAAGAAGTGTTGGGATTGGAGGGCTCCACCAGAGCCAGGGAAATTGCTAAAAAGGGGACGCCAACGAGAAGGAAGGAGAAGATGGTGGTTCATTCTGGCTCGGTTACCCATCGCAGAGACTACAGAGAACAGCGCCCCCTACAGAAGTGCTGGCGCTCTCCGCCACCTGCCCCGATCAGCCTGCCCTCCTGATCAGCTCCTGATCAGCTTGTGCCCTCAACTCCTCATTCTCCTTTTGTTCCCCCCATAGGCTACCTGACTGTCAACATTGAGCCTCTCCCACCCGTGGTGGCTGGGGATGCCGTGACCTTGAAGTGCAACTTCAAGACAGATGGCCGCATGCGTGAAATCGTGTGGTACCGGGTAAGTCGCCGCCACTGTCCCCTTCCCTCCCCTGGCCCGTCTGGAGACCCTCCCAGGGGGAGCTATGCCCTCAGCCCTCAGCCAGCCCTGAGCTGCCCTGTGCCCTCTGCCAGGTGGGGATTCTCCACCCACATCCTGCTCCAAGACTGCCTCGCTCTGTCTTTCCTCTGCTCTCAGATCTGTCTCGTTCTGGCCCCTTGGTGCCCATGATGTCGCTGTGCCCGGGAAACCGAACAAGCACCAAGGATGCTGCATGTGGGCCCTGGTGCAGGGGGACACCCAAGGGGTGTTGATGGGTGGCAGTTTGGACAGGAGGCTTTGGGTGCTGTTTTTGGCAGGGGAGAGAGAAGACCAGGACAGCTTCCTGCCTTCTTAAAACCAAACCACAGAGCTGGTCTGCCTTCCAGTCCATCACGTAGAGGACTCGTCCCGGTGGCTGGCACCCTCAGGGAAGGTCCTAGAAGGGGTGTTACTAGAGATGTGCAGATGCCCACAGGCCAGGGCCCTGGTAAGGCAGCCGGAGGACCAGCTTGTGGTCGCGGGCACGAGTGTTGGTCTTTTCAGGCCGGGATGGAGCCCTCCCTGTGTCTGCACGGCATCCCGGACGGGACACATTGCCATCCTCTGGGGAACAGGGTCAGCGGAGGGCTCCCCTTCTATGATCTAACGCAGAGGTTGGCAATTTTTTTTTTTTCAATGAGGCCCAGAGAGTAAATATTTTCCTCTCCGGCGACTATATGGTCCCTGTCACCACGCCTGTGGTGTGAAGATGGCTACCGGCAGCCTGTCGATGGGGTGGGAGGGCATGGCTGGTTCCCATAAGACGTTCCTCGTGGGGGCTGCAACTTGAACTTCACGTCATGTTCACGTGTCGCAGAGTATTCTCCTTCTTTGTCCTTTTCAACCATTGAAAACGATGTTTGAAGACATTCTGGTCTTGAAGGCCACATGAGACAGGCTGCAGGCCGAATTAGCCCCATTGTGCCATAGTTTGCCAGCCCCCGGTGTGAATGGCTTTTCTCGAACCTCTGTAAGCCGCTCCGCCCTCCCCTCCAACGTGACCAAGGATGGCAGTCCAGTGGAGCTGCTGTCCATGGCGAGGATGGAGCTGGAGGAGAGAGTGGGGGCAGGGTGGGGAGTGTGGGTGGGGGAGGGGGTGGGCACCGCTTGGTGATCAGGCATCTGAACCTGGTTCCTTTGTTCCTCCGAGTTCTGTGCACACCCACGACCATGGCGCAGTGCGTGGAGCCTGCTGGCTCATCCCTGGCAGCTGGGGCTCAGAGCCGCTCCCCTCCATTTCCTTCCTGCTCCTGGTCCGGTCTTGCTTTGAAGCATCCTGCCCTTGTGCTTCCTCCGTGCACTCTTTGGTCTGATGCATCGTTGGCTGGTGACGGCTGTTTTGTCGGCTGTGACCCGGGTTCCTTTGAAACAAAATTGTTGTTCTCCGCCTTCCATGGTAGCCCATCCCCCTTAGATTCTTAGATTCACCTCCAGGGCCCTCCACCCAAGCAGAGGGGGGCCCCCCTGGTGTGATGCTGACTTCCGGGGAGCCCCGGCGTGAGAGGAGAGCTCCATCCAAGACAGATCGGCGGGCCTAGGGAGCGCCCAGGCATATGTTAGATAGCGCCATGCGCTGCATCGCTCTGAGGCGTGTTTACATGATACAGGAACTGCTTGGCTGACACGCTGTGAGCATCTCATTAGCACCTGGCAGAAGCCCTGCGATGAATTAGCTCCAGCTCCTCGCTGCTGCTGCTGACGAGGGGGCCCGTCTCTCGCTCAACCATCCGGAGATGGGGTCTGAGTGAGACCTGCCCTGCTGGCAGAGACAACCAGGGACACCCAAGGGGAACCGTTAATGGGGGTGGAGGTGGGGGCGGGGGGAGCGTGGAGACAGGGAAATACCAGCGGGCACCTCACTGCCTGCCCAGCCCTTGGAGCAAGTATCCTCGCTCTTGTTTGAAATCAATGGTCGCAATCGCAGTGGTGAACATCTCTCTGGGGCGGTCCCTGCCAGGGAGGGGGAGATGCTGGTTCCAGGCCCAGGCCCATGGGATAGGAAACCGGGAGCCGGCCTCCACGTGGCTCAAGTCTGTGTCCTCTGAGGCTGGGGGATGGGGCTGGGCAGGAGGAGAATGCCCAGCTTCCAGTGCAGGCAGAGACTTTCCCTTCCCTTCTCCACCCCCAACACGGGGCACCTCGGCCCACCCCATCCCTGCCGCAGCCTCACCTCCCTCCACCCGGGCCTGTGATCACGTAGATTGCTTTAAGAATCTCTTACGGTGTCAGGCCCTGCATATCAGGCCATGGTAGGCTGCACTAATTAATTTATTTCATTTCACAGCCTTTGACGGAGGGCCTCTGGAGGGGAGGGGGGGGAGATGCAGATGTATGCAAATCACATGCAAATTGACTGCTGGATCAAAATGCTTGGGTCCTTTTGATTCTGTCGCTGGATTGAGGTAGCAGCTCAGCTGACTTAGGACTCTCCCTGGGACTGGGACGAGGCAAGCTCCGGGTGCCCTGTCTGTGATGGTAAGGATGGAGGCGGAGGATGGGAGGAAGCTACAGGGAAATGGCTCTCAGCCGCCAGCTCCCTCTGCCTGCTGCCACTCTGCCTTCCCTCACAGATTACCTCTTTTCCCAAGGAGTCGACTGAATGAAGAGATATAAGAGGCTACTAAGATGGGGGCACCAGGAGCCAAGGCTGGGAAGGGCTTCTGGAGGGAGTAGGAGAAGCATCCACAGGAGCCCCAGTCTCCTTCCCCAGCCAGAGCCCCCCCCCCAGCACGCTTCACCCCACCCCCACCCCCACTCTCCCACCCAACCAGGGGCCGCTGAGCCAGTGTTGTTTGTTTTCTGTACATGTGTTTGCCTCCCCAGCTTCCTTTCCTCATCCTCCGTGAATGAGCTTACAGAGCCGGGCTTGGAAGGAAATGAATAGATTACACAGCCCCAGCCAGGGCTGAGTCTCCAATCCCTTCAGAAGGCAAAAGCAGAGCATTGTGGCGAGGCCACCCCTGCCCGCTCAGCCCCGTGGGCATGGGATGGCCCAAAACATGTGTACAAAGCCCAGCAGCCTCTCCTCTAGTCCCGAGGACGTTGTCTTAGGAATGGGGTCGCCCTGGGCTTTCAGAAACTCAGTGAGTGGATCGGATTCTTTGGGCAAAGTGAGGGGGCCGATGAAACTGCCTGGAGCAAAAGGGATTGCCTCCTTGGGGTTAATAAGACCTCTGGCTGAATATTTGGGAAGATCTTGTCTTGTGGGCCATTTGGGAGTTGGATGGGAGGCAAGGAGAATAGGAGGAGGTAGCCAGGGTCCGCACCTCAGATACTTTGCCCCACAACCTGGTCCATGTGTAGAAGATGCCAAAACTGTAGACTAGCCACTAGTCACACATGGCTATTTATTTATTTTTATTATTATTATTTTTTTAAATACATATTTTTTAATATATTTTATTGATTTTGTAAGAGAGGAAGGGAGAGAGACATAGAGCTAGAAACATCGATGAGAGAGAGTCATCGACCAGCTGCCTCTTGCACACCCCCCACTGGAGATATGCCCGCAACCAAGGTACATGCCCTTGACCGGAATCGAACCCAGGACCCTTCAGTCCCCAAGTCGAGGCTCTATCCATTGAGCCAAACCGGTTTCGGCAGCTATTTAAGTTTAAATTAAATTAAATCAGATTACGTTTAGAGTGTTTTTCCTTGGTCAGACTAGCCACATTTCAAGAGCTCACTAGCCACAAGTACTCAGTGGCCCCCATATGGGACAGAGCAGCAGTATGGAGAACATGTCCATCAGCACAGAAAGATCTGGGCAGCTTGCTGTGGATATTTGAAAAAATGTTCCGTGGCCTTTGGTATATACTGTGCTTTCCTATTAAAGAAATAACCGTGGATTTCATTGAGCCCACATCCCAGGAAAAGTCATTCTCAGGGGAATCTCAGAGAAATGAATTGTATTTGTTTTGTAACCTGCCATCATCAGACTGTGGGGCTTGGGGCTGGGTGGGAAGATGGATCATCTTCTCAGAAGACTTCTTTGAAAACAGAGATGTCGAGAGAGTTGTCAGGCCCTGAAAGTTCTGGGTATCTTCATTGTCTATCAGAGCCCTGTTCAACCTAAGGATGCTTCCCAGCCCTTTTCACCATCTCCCGATGCTTTCTCCCCTGTTCATGGGTTCCTCCCTCAGTTTTGAGTCTCCCCAACTCTGTCTTCACAGCTCAGCCACATAACTCTCCTTGTTCCCTAAAACAACACAGTGGCTAATAGAGTAGAGGTGCAATTCCATTTATGGCCAATAGGAGGCTCTCACATAACAACCAAACTACCTTAGCACTCAAGTCAGGACTTGGTTCTAGAAAGTGAATGATAAATAACATCCTTTATGTAATCATTTCTATTCATTTACACCTATAATCAGAGTTTATTTGGGAATGCTGCTAATTCCAATCCAAGTGGCTAGCATTTGAGCCTTTAGTATGTGCCATGCATACATGCTTTCCTTTCATTTTCCTGTTGGCATTGCGAGGTAGGTATTATTGTTAAGCCTATTTTTCAGATGAAGAAATTGAGACCATTCAAAGAGACTATCACAGCTCATGTTGCTGTTCCTGACTTCTGCAGAAAGTTCTAGATATTCCCTACCCCATAATCCTTCTTTGTGGGTCTACATTCCATCATCAAAACACTGGTCTACCCACTGAGCATCTTGAGCATAAGGGCCAGCCGCCTCCTACTAGGTATGCCTAGTAATAGCCTCAGGAAGTCTTTGTTAGGTGAACAAATGGTAGGACTGTAAATATAAATGTATGTACACCAGGTACCCACTTCCGTTTCCGGTGACCATATGTATACAACTGATCGCATCATTCTGCTTGGGGCCTAGTGTGAGTCTGAATACTCAGGGCTGTGTGGAATATGGATAAAAGAAACGTTTCTTATCTGGGAACACTGTCTAAACTCATTTAGTTGGAGGTCCAGCAGGCAATGCAAAGGTCTGTGTAGATCATAGAAACCCATTAATCAGCCATAGAGGATCATGGGAATTTAACTGTTCACAGCAGTTTTTATTATCTCTCCTTTGTTTTATCTCTTTCCTTCACAATTTGTTCCCAAGAGCTGCGCTAGTCCCATATTACGAGGCACAGTGAGGAGAGCCATGGAGAGAGATAGTGAGAAGATCTACCAGCAGTGGCACCCCCACTTTCAGGATCCCCTTTTTCTGGCCTCTTTCATCTTGTGGGGATCGTGGGCCCAGGTGTTTGCTTCCTGGTGTAAATGCCTCCTCTGTGATTCTTCCTGGCTACACAAGTGCCCACGCAGGGGCTCTCTGCTGGGTTCTTTTGAAATGAGAGCTCATGGCTGTTTTGGGCCATTAGAGAAAGGGTGAGGTGGAAGGCTGGGAAGGGGAAGGTAGACAGAGAGGGGTCTTAAGCATCAGAATGCCTGCAGATGAATTCAGGGTGTGTGACTTTGGGCAGCGGCCTGACCTTTCCGCATTACAGAAACCGCCTCTGAAATTGGACACAAACACACACACCCGCCTCATAGACTCAAATGAGGTAATGTCTGCAACAAGCAAGCTTGGTGCTTGGCTCATCATGGCACCAGTTCAATCAGTGGTGTCCGTGGTCCTATCCTGTCTCTTGTAGCTTAAGGGATCCAGAGAGGAAAATTATGAAGCACGAGTGGAAGGTGTTTGGGGAGGATCTCCAAGATCAGGCTCCTTGAATTCTCACCCTACCACCTACATTCCCAAGGCAGGTGGGCAGAGACCATCCTTTGTGCTGGAAGTCTTTGTCTCTATGTGGTTCTGCTGGTGAATTCATTGAATTTCAATTCTTGGAAATATCATTACATAGCTCAGCCTTTCCAATGGATCTTCGCTCTCCCTGAAGGAAGGAGTTATTTCAAAATGGCTTTACTGGCATCACCTCTGTGAATCTTAGTCCTTGACTCGGTCCTTTTGTTGTCGGAAACAAAATAGAAAGTGATTATCATAAAGGGCATTGCAGTCCGCTGGCCTCATAAGAGCAAGAAGGTAGGTACACTCTTGGTGATGCTTGTAGACCGGGGCCCACGTTCTGGAGCACAGAGCTGGACTGCCCCTCTAGCCCCTCTGGCTAGGAGCCCAGCATGGCAGCTACTCAACCTGGCTGCTCCTGGCTGCTCCCCTGGACCCCAGCCTGATCCTGGGCTCACAGATCTTACAGCTCCAAGATCTGGAGAAGGAAGGGAATAAGGAAGACAAGAGATCTCCCTCACAGAGTCAGAGCCACGCATGCACAAGCTGCCTTGTCCCCCTCTACTCCTCCCTCCCAGCCCTTAACCTTCCAAAGGGGCAGACTCCTCTGATGAGCCGTGTTCCATGCCCAATCTTATCACACCGGTCAGATAAGAGGAGAGAGAGAGCCCAGCAAAGGACAGTTGTCCATAAAACCAATATAATAACGCATAAAGGAGAAATGAGAATATGTTTCTAAGTCTAATTCCATTGCAATTCTTTTATTCCATCTTCAGCCATAGCTTGTATCCATTCCAGACCCTTACAGCTCCTTCTTCTGGGGATGGAGTGGTGGGAGAAACCTTCAGCTCCCCCTAGAGGTCAGAGTGTGAAGTGCAGTTATTGCTGCCCCATCCATAGCCTTTATTGGAAGCTTGGTTGTTAATGGGTTGCCCACTCTGGCTGCTTTTTAAAATGTTC
Source organism: Pipistrellus kuhlii (assembly GCF_014108245.1). Classification (NCBI taxonomy): domain Eukaryota; kingdom Metazoa; phylum Chordata; class Mammalia; order Chiroptera; family Vespertilionidae; genus Pipistrellus; species Pipistrellus kuhlii. The sequence goes on along the minus strand of NW_023425515.1, from coordinate 186,393,099 downwards.
AGAGGGACCAGTTATGGAATGAGAATCTCCAGGATGGGAGCCTCGGGGCATTTATACTTTTAACCAGATCTCTCTGGAGATGGTAATGCCCTCTGGCTCAGCCAGGGACCACGTTCTGGTGTTTGGGAAATTGAGAGAGGGAGCTGCTCCTTTCATTCATTCATGCATTCATTCATTCAGCCTTAATTCAGCACATGGTTCCTGAGCCAGATGGCTCCAGGCACTGAGGGCACATCAAGAAACAAGACAACGAGATCCCGAAGTCAGGCAGTCTACCTTGGGGGAGGAGTTATAAAGATAAACAAGAAAATTAAGGTATAGTAACAAGGGCAGCGCATACAGTGAAAAATAGGCTGATGGGATGGAAGGGGATTGGGTGGGCAGGAAAAGACTCATTTAAACTGAGATCTTAACCCTTTGTACGCCATAAGCATCTTAAAGACAACGAGGAACCCGCAATGCCAAGGAGAGGAGATGGAGCATTTCAGGCAGAGGGAGGAGCAAACGCAAAGGACCCATATTAGGCACAAAGAGCAGAAGGAATCCCACCCCGTGGCCTTGGGACTGAAGCCAGTGGGGAGAGGGAGAGGTGAGGCAAGATGGGTGGGCAGGACTGCTCGCGCTCAGGGACCTGGAGTTTTCCTAATGGCAGCTTTGGAGGGATTTAAGCAGGAAAGTGACAGGACCTGGTTTACTTACCGAAAGGTCACTTCTTGGCAGAGATCGGATTGTAGGGGAGGCACGGCTAGAGCAGAGACCACAGTTCAGGCGAGAGGCAGCAGTGGCTTGGGTGAGGACGCGGATGGTGGCGACGATGGGAGAGAGAAACGCTGTGGTGCCTTGCAGGGAGAGTGGAAGGGATGCTCAGGTGTGGAAGGGGTGAAAAGGGAGGATTCGGGGTGACTCCTGGCTTTTAGGCCTGAGCAGCCAGGTGTGCTGCTCAGTGCTATTCACTGAGACTCGGAAGAGAGGAGGAGGAGACCTTGGAAAGGATTCTCTGTGTTAGGGTCCACGAGGCTCTACCCCGTGGAGATGGAGCTGTGGAGGCTACGAATGTAATTCTGGGGAGATGTCAAGATTGGAGATTTCTGCATGGGGGGATCATCAGAGTATGGATGGATCTAAAGCCTGAGTGAGATGACCAAGGGAGGGGGTGAGAGAGAGCACCCAGTGCGAGACCCTGGGCACCCACAATTCACAGAAAAGTAGCCCAGCCAGGAGACTGAGAAGCAGCAGCCAGCGTGAAGAAACCTAGGAGGCGGTGCCCAGGCCCCAGGGGAGAACAGTCAGCCCCGCCCAGTGCTGCAGCGAGCTGAGCTAGGATACCCACGGAGAAATAACCATGATTTTGGCAACATGGTGCCCCCTGGGGACCTGGACAAGAGTAGCCTCCTTGGAGTTAGGACGGACAGAAGGTGGAGTGAACTGAGGGAAGCACGGCCTTGAGGTTTTGACTATGAAGGGGATCTGACATTGAACTTCTGGTCAAACCTTTGCAGATATTAATAGCATAAAGACACGATTGCTTCTGTCTGGCTCGTCTCCATTTGCATGATCTCTGTAAGCTACCAAGTACGGTATCTATCATAAACATCCCCAGCATTGCCATCCGCCACTGTGGCGGCCTAGCTTCCCCTCCAAGACGGGAGAGTGTTCAGGGACTCTAGAGTGAGCGAGCAGCACATCTGGTGTTTGGCAGAGAGATCTCGGCTCTACCATCCAGGGAGCTCGGTGGCCTCTGGACCGCAGCCGTTCACTCAGCCTCCCTGAGGCCCTGCTGGGCGCTGAGCACGGTACCCAGGGCTGGAGAAGTCCAGATCAGAGGGCTCCCCTCCCCTGCAGGCGGAGGTTCCGGTCCAGCCAGGTGCCACTCAGAGGTAAAGATCCATTTCCTCATCAGGCCAACGGGCTTGATCGACTTCCCCTAAGCATCTCACAGGGATTTGTGTCAAACAAAGGATGCGCCTGGCAGACAAGCCGCTCCATCACCGCGGGCGCCGGGGAGGTAGCCTCGCCTGCATTACTTCACCCTCTTTCCCGCCGGCCTGGTCTTACTCATCCTCTCCTCTGAGGAGGCCCCTGACCTGGCTCACCCAGACGGAATGAAGAGATCCCCCTGCTGTCTTCTCCCCCCAGCGCCGCATACGTCCTTCGATTAGAGAGCCATCACCTGGATTCCCTTATCCATCTTGTTTTTATGTCTGTGGCTGACTTTTATTTATCTGCTTCTGCAGTGAGTGCCGGCCACGGAACCGGCAAGCCTCAGCCAGGGTCCTTACATGGGCCTCTGGATGCCTAAGATGAAGGTGGATAGGCTTCTGGGGGTGCTTGAAACCCAGGAAATGAGTCCAATATGTTGTGTGCATTGGGGGGGGGGAGGGAGGAGTGCGGTAATGAAGATTCTCCAAAGTGCCTGTGAGCCCCTGAGAAGTTCAAGAGCGGTTGCAGCAGATGCCCAGGTGCCTGTGAGTGTGCGGGCATCATCATCTCCACCTGTGGGTCATCACAGTCCATGCTCAGGATGCACTAGGAGAGCAAGGGCTGCAGCACCAGCAGAGAGCCTGGGGGCCTGAGCTCTCCAGGGAGCTGGGGAGGTGGTGCGGCCGTCAGCCTAAGGTGGGGAGAGCAGTGGGTGTGGGGGAACAGTCAGACTCCGTCCAGGTGCCTTAGGATGGTCAGCAGAGATGTGGCCGGGCCAGGAAAAGGAGATAAGGTGGGAAGAAAGGAAAGGCTTGCTCTTGCAGTCCACCATCGCTCTTCCGTGGGGTGGAGGGTGGGGGTGGGGCATTCTGACCAGTGAAACCCATCCTCTTTGGGGAACTGACCTCAGGTGTCTGCTTACTGGCGATGACACCATTTCTCTTTTCTGTGGGCCTGAGGAGAACCCTCGGCTCCCTAATTGTTGAGTTGAAGTGCCAGCAGTTGTCATGGCCACCTGGGTAGCCAGAGGTTATACTGGGCCACAGGTGGACTCCGCCAGGAATAAGCGGTCCCATTGGCTAGTAGACTTGCCGCTCAAGAAGGTAAAGGACTTATCTCATCCGGGGAGTTGGTTCTCACTTGCCAAGTGCACAGAGAAAGAGCAGGGATCTTGGGCCCAATGTCGCGCTATGTGTCCTTGAGCAAATCACTGCCCCTCTCTGAGCCTCAGGATCTTCATCCATTCAATAAAAGGGTGATGTGAGATGGTCTCTATAGAATGTGCTGTCTCTTTCCCACCTTGCAGCCCACCTCCCTTCTTCCTTTCCCTCCCCGCCCCCCTCTCCCAGGACCCCGGGCTGGGGGAAGAGGCTGGTGCTTCCCTGACAGGGCATTCCCTGGGGGGAGCTTGGACAGCTCATCGGGATGGAGGTGCTTGGATGGCTACGGGGGCCTCTGAGCCAGTGGACTCGGAGCTATATTAAGCCCAGGGAGTGATTTCCAGACGGCTGCCTGCCTTCACCCTGCCGGGTTTAAGTGACAAGGGGCTGACTTAACTTGTCAGAGGAGGATTTAAGGTGAACTTCCACTCCAGCACGCCGGCGAAATAAAATAACAAGCCTGCAATGAGGGATGTCTCCCCGAAGACCAGCTCGGAATCCTCCTCCCTCCCAGGTCCTTCCTCCTCCTCCTGTTTCTACCTTCGGTGTGTGCATCCTCATAGGGAGCCTGGCCGTGCCCCCTGTCCAGGACACTCGGCGATGCCCACGGGGCAGGCACCGTCTCCCTGCTGCAGACGGGCACGGCCTGGTGCTTTTCTAAAGAACACACATCTGGTCGTACCACGACCACACCACCCTTTACAAGAGCTCCCATCACTTTAGGACCAAGTTCAAGGTCACTGGCCCAGCAGACAAGATCCCTCTTGATGTCTTCGATCTGGTGTTTTTACCACGTTCCCAAATGGCTCACCATGCAAATGGCCTATTTGCAGCTCCCAGAACTGCCAACTCTCTTTCCTGCCTCCACTCAGATGCAGGTGCTGCTACCCCTGCCTGCCACGCCCCTGCCCCCTCCACCTGTTGAACTCTGACTTGCCCTCCAAGGTCAGCTGCGGTGTCACCCCCAGAGACCTTTCCCCTCCTTTTCCCCTTCCACCTCCTCCATCAGCCACTTCCATAACCCAGGCTGACTTAGATCCTCAGAATATTCTCAGAACGCTCAGGACTCTACCCCGGCCTTCACACACTGGGCTCGTGTGTCCACGAATGCAGCAGCTATTTCTTGGGCACCACCTACTACGTGCTAACCACTGGGAATAGAGCACTGAATAAGAAAGACCTGGTCTTGCTTTTATGGAGCTTGTAGTTAGGCAGGGGAACAAGTATGGCATGAAAGGTTGTTAAATAAATGCTTCCTTAAATTTTTGGATGGGTGTCTGCTGGCCAAGAGCTCATGACAGGGCAATTGATTGTAATGGTGGAATGTCTCTCCCAGAATGCAAGCCTCCTGTTGGTAAGGACCAGGTGTCCTGTTAGTCTTTTTTTTTTTTTTTTTTTTTTTTTTTTTTAATATATATCTTATTGGATTTTTAACAGAGAAGAATGGAGAGGGAGAGGAATAGAGAATTAGAAACATCAATGAGAGAGAAACATAGATTCTGCTGCCTCCTACACACTCCCCACTAGGAATGTGCCCATAACCACGGTATATGCCCTTGATCAGAATCGAACCTGGGACCATTCAGTCCACAGACCAATGCTCTATCCACTGACCCAAACCAGTTAGGGCATCCTGTTAGTCTTTGTGTCTGAATACATAACTTAGAGAATGAATGAATGAATGAAGGTTGAATGAATATTTTATGTGGTTGTGAGGTAAACCCTTAATTGACGAGGTAAAGAATTTTGTCACAATTAGAGCTTTTCAACAATGGATGGGATGTCATGGGGACTGCTGAGGGTGTCTACGCCACTGTCACAAATGCAATAGAAAAGACCTGTGGCTTCTGAGCCTCAGTGAGCCCAGGGCAGGGTGACTGTCCATGTCAGTTCTGAAATTCTGTGCTGCAGCTCGCCCAGCTGCCCAGCTGACATCATGGCAAGGTAGGAATGGAGCATCGAGCCATCCAGGCTAGCCCCACATCAAGCGTGGGCACTAGGACCCAAAAAGGGGCCTGCAAACTGAGCACCATTTTCTAATTTTAGAGCCAGGGAAACCGAGCTTTGGAGGGAGGTGGGTTTAAGCTCCTTGCTGTAAATTCTGCTTCCAGAGAGTGGTCAGGTCATGCTTTCAACCCTGCTGTCCGACTCCAGTGTTCTAGTGTGAGGCTCCTTTGAAGGCCCTCAGAGGATACTGAGAAGTGGAAGGGATTTCCCCTGAGTGACAGGCCACCCCAGGGCCGTAGCCTGTCTCTTCCTCATATCATTGTTAATGCCATCCTTGTAGTGTGGGTCAGGGGCTGGGTCAGGATGTGACACATCACCTCCCAGAATGCCCACAGAGACCATCTGATACTGGTACTCTTGCCCATTTTAGAGTTGGGCACCCTGAGGCTCAGAGAGGTGACGTAACTGAACCCCAGCCTCACCGACAGTGATGTGGAGCCGGATTTGTACGTCAGCCCCTCTGACTCCCCCTCAGCCCGATAGGGGCTCCTAGGTCCCCCTTTGGCAGCTCCGCAGCCTCTGCCACGGGGAAGAGGGAGGAGGCCGCCAGGGTGGGCTGTCCTCATTGTCACACGGCCAGGGCCCCCTGTCGGCACCAACGGTGTCCAGACCCACAGAGGCTGTCACATCAGAGGGAGGCCAGAGGGAAAACAGCGCCACCGCAGAGAAGACATGGGCGGCAGGGCTCACCCACCCCAGGAACACACAGTGCAGAGCAGACCACGCCACATACACAACACACACACACACACACACACACACACACACACACACACACACCAGCTGCCCAAGCCCCACATCCCTTTGGTGAGCCTTGCCCAATGTTCAGCGAAACCTTTTTCCAACCGTGGCCCATGGCCCTCAGGAGTCTGTTAATGAGGGAGACAGGTGGCCTGGATGCGTGGAAAGCCTGCATGGGAGACTATTCTTTAAGAAATGCAGTTTTGTTAAATTATTATTATTATTTTGCATGGCGGTGGAGTAACGCAAATGAGTCTAAACATGTGTTGTCAAGTAGTGGTCCTTAGGGGACCTGCTTTAACGGTTATAATAATCATTTTAATTGGCACATTAATTATACGTGAGCAGGTGCTTCCAAAATAATTGAAGGTGTTGGAAAGCTGTTTATTTCTTTAAGTGGTTTAACCATTCCCCTTTCACCCTGTTTACTCGATGAATATGAAACCGCTCGGGCCGCTCTTTGGAGAGAGAGAAGCACAGCCTGCCTGAGTCCGTGGGCTCGGACGTGGCGAGGGCTCCGGGTCATGCCCTCACTCCTTCGTGCACAGAGCTGGCTCCTGTAGGGACAGGGAAGGGATCGCTGGTTTGAATGGGTTGTTGCAGGGATGCTGGGGGGCCTTCCTTCCTCTGCAGCTGGAGGGGGACCAGCTGGAGCTGGAGGGGAGTCCCTCAGGAGACCCTCAAAGAAATCCAACTGTGCTGCTGGACTGGTTGGGTCTTGCCAAAGGATGCTGCCTTCTCTGTGGAGTCATCTTTCACCAAAGAGTTGTCAGGAGCCTGCTATGTCCCAGGCAGGGTGCTGGGGGCTGCGGTAGAGGTTCCTCCCTAGTGGAGGAAAGGAAACGGGTGATAGTCTCATGTTGTCTTCTGTGCAGACTTCTGACTGACAACTTGTCCATTCTAGTAGGCTTTTAGATTTTCAACCTTTTTGTTTTTGTGTGTCATGCAATGATAGCAGTATCTGCTATCAAATAATGATAACTGTTCTCATCTAATACCTGAGCATCTCAGAATGTATAAAAGCTCATGTTGCAAGGGATCAGATCACTTGGATTCAAATTCTAGCTTTGCCACTTGGGAGCTGTGTGGCTTTGGGCAAGTTACTTAACCTCTCTGTACCCCAGTTTTCTGATCTTACATAAGAACTTCGAGCAGTGCCTGGCACAGTTAAGTGCTGTTATTACTTACTGAACTTGTTATAAATTCTTGCCTTATTCCACTGTCTGAAACTTCTGGAACACTTATAAAATGTTTCCTTGTCTTATTTCTTTTTGTCTAGGATTGCTTTTATTTAAACATTGCCTGTGCTATTTATTCCCAGTTTCAGATAAGTCCTTTTTTTATGTAAAGGAAGTTTACTTCTATTCCAATTTCACCTACAGTTTTTATAAAGAAAAATTAATTAAATGCTTTTTAAGAATCTATTGAAGTAATCATATGGTTTTTCTCCTTTAATTTACTAAAGTAATGAATTATGTTCATGATTTTCCTAATATTGATCCTCCAATGGGATTTTATAATTTCTTTAAGCAAACATATTGTGCCCCCAATAAAAGGAACTCTCGAGTACTTATTTTTTATTATTATAAATGGAATCTTTTTCATTGGATTTTTCTGTGGGTCTCTGGGTTGTAAGAATGCAATGCGATTGATTTTTTTGGTGGCTTTATCTTGCATCCTACAAATTAGATGAATTCATTCAATATGCACGCTGTGGCTCTCCTCGTATTGTCTGGGCATTCAGTCTTCCTCAGAGAACGTCTTCTTTCTTCCATCCACTGTTTGGATAGGCATTGCAGGGGCAGGAATAATTAATGAACAAGTGTGTGCTGAGGACCTACTATGTGCCAGGCGCTGAGCTAGGTTCTGCTTCCCGAGTACTCTCATGGCTGTTTGGATAAGGTGACCAGACATCTCGCTTTTGGTGGGACAAATTATTAAAAATCAGGACCGTCCCGCCAAAAGCGGGACATCTGGTTACCTTATGTTTGGAGGATGAGGCAGTTGGGGTATCCTCCTCGGCTGATATACCGAGAACAGAAAAAGGGGAAGCAATCCCTGCAGGCCCCAAAGCCACTTAGATTCTGAGCGGGGGATTCAAACACCATTAACCCTGGGGCCAGGCCACCTCCCGCTGATGGGTCTTCCCTCTCCGGGGCAGGAGCAATGAACCTTGACCCCCACGGGGAAGCCAGGAGCAAAGGTGCGTCCTGAGATGCACCGGTCACTTGTCGAGGTGAAAGTGAAGCCAAGTGCCCTGACACGAGCAGCTGACCTTGACCTGTCCAGCTCTCTGTCCCCCATTTTGCCCTTGAATCTGTTGCTTGCTTGGACTAAAACGGAGCTAATGCTTCAGTGCTGGTTTTGGGGGATTTTTTCAAGCAGCATCTCCGCTCTGAAGGGCTCGAGGTAGTCTTGCCAGGTGCCACGGTCCCAGTTCTCCCCGGAGCCTGTGGATGATGCTCTCCCGCTCCCTGGCTGTTGGCATCTCGGTGCCCATGGACCCCCCTTGCTGCCCGGCGTGCCTCTGGCTGCCGTGGGCCCCACACCTCCCTGCCCGTCATCTGGCTCTGGCTTCTGCGCTAATTACTCTGGCTCCTCATTGTGCAGACAGCCCCTTCCCGCTTCCCAGCATCTCACACCCCGAGGAGCATGTACCTTGTTATCTCCCTTCACCTAACACCAGTCAGCTTAATTATCCCGCCGAGCTTAGGACTCCGCGCTAGCTCCGGGCTCCTTCCCGCAACTGCCCTCTGCGGGCTGGTACCCTCAGGCTTCCACGGGCCTCCTGCAAAGATGGCAGCAGTGGTCTGGCTGCAGGTTCCCTGCAGCGATGAGCGCCTGGGTGCTTGGCAGAGAGGGAAGGGGGACTGACTTAGCCGGTGCCCTAATCTCCATGTCCCAGGCTCCTGACGCCTTTCGCTAATTCACACCACACGGCTGTGTGGGTTTGCGGCAGCCGGCCTGTCTAGCGTGTCCCTGTGGCCCCGGAGAGCTGCCCTGCCCACAGACACCCAGGCCTCCTGGGGGCCCGGGCGGCCCTGGCTCTGTCCCCCACCCCGCTCTCAGAGACTGCGGGAGACTCGTCAGCAGCTGTGGCTGAGTTTGGAAGCTGCTGGGGACTCGAGGAGGAGAGAGGGAAGCCTCCCTGGCCATTCAGCTGCACCAGGCACTGTGAGCAGCTTCGTCGAATATGCAGGGAAACTGAGGCTCGGTTATGTGACGGCACCTCCCGAAAGTGCAGGGCTGGAGTCCCAAGCCGGTCCTCTGACTTGAGCCCCGCTCAGGCTGTGTTCTTACTCTCTTGAGATAAGTCAGTGGCTGGGAATCTTCCAGTTCCCAGAGGCTGTGGCTGTGGGGACCCCAGGATGGAGCTGGCCCTGGCCAGGCTTCCAGACCCAGGGCTGTGCCCGGTCCCCTTCCTCCACAGGGCCATCCACACCCAGCCTGGGACCCGCCGCCATAGTCTCACCTCCTGCCTGTCTGTCATCCGGTGGTGGCAGGGAATGAGAGTGCCGTCTTTTGATTGAGTTGCTAGAGTGCTTGGCAGGGAGGGGCACGGAGGTGAGAGCAAGAACAAGGGCCCTGCGGGGGCTCCGGCGCTCCAGCCCGAGAGCCTGTGAGTCCTGGCAGGTCCCAGCCTCCCAAAGCCTCTGTTCTCTCATCTGGCAAATGAGGCAAACAGCATCCTCCTGGGGGCGTTGTGGGGTAGAATGAGCACATTCTGGCCACAGCATAGCCATAACAGTAACAATACACGCTCATACTGAGCACTGACCATAGGCCAGACACCAGGCAAGCGCTTCACATAGACTGGCTCTTGAACTCATGACAATCTGTGGGTAGCTACTGTCGTTGTTCCCATTTTATAGATGGGGAGACTGGGGCACAAACAGGTAGTCACGTGGTTAAGAGCATACAGTTGGTAAGCTGAAGATTCCAACCCCGGAAGTTGAGCTGCTGGGTCTCCTCTCCTGTTTTAGTAAATGCTTCAAAAGGTTAGCTCCTGCCCATGCCTTCCCTGTCCTTTCCTCACCCTTCCCCATCTTCTTGGGCAAATAGAGCCATAAGCTGAAAGGAGGGAACACTCCAATGAAAAAGGCCCAGGAATAGAAGTGGCCGCACAACATGGAGGATTGCTCCGGGGGAGAGGTGCAGGCGAGGAGGGATTATAGATGCCCTGGGAGTGAAGGCGGCCTGTCCTCCCTCCTTTGTCCCTTCCCGCCCTGCTCGCTGCACTGGGTCTGTGCAGGCCCTGGGGGCCCAGCAATGCGGGCTGTTGGGCTTTGGAGGGAGACCCTGCAACTCACCTCAAGCTGCTGGGATTAACCCCTCGGTACTTCTCCAGGCTTCACGCTGCCTGCGGGCTTTCGGCAGAAGGTCGAAGGCCGGTTTCTGTGGTGCTGGCCCAGCTCTGCGGTGTGACTTCTCGCAGGCCTTGGCGGGAGAGCAGTGCTGTGATTTTCCATTAGGGCCTGGCGGCGTGCTGGGAGGCTTTCTGGGGCAGGGGCAGGGGCTGCAGAACACCTCCAGTGCAGGCAGGCAGCTCCTCGCGGGGCCTGGAGAGATGCATTCAGTCTGCTGGCTTTCGCCGGCCATGGTCCCCGGGACACAGGTACGGGTCAGACGTGGTTGGAAGAAGCTCCGTGGCGTGCTCTCCCGTGTCAGGTGCCCTGAGTGAAATTGTTCGTCTATCTGCCATCCCCACGTCATTCATTTACTTAACCGGTATTTCCTGGACAGCTCCGGGGTGCCAGGCTCTGTGCCAGATGCTGAGGATACAGCAAGAGCAGAACAGACAGGTCCTCTCTGCTCCCAGGGAGCAGACATACTGCTGGGCATGCCAAGGGCATGGAGCAGCACCTGGCAAACGATGGGGAGGGTCCATGGCATGGACCCCAGCCCAGACTGGGTGGTCAGGGTCGGCTTCCCAAGGAGGGAAAGTGTGAGCTAAGGTTTGGAGGGTGAAGGGAGCATGCCTGGTCTGGGCAGACCTTCTAAAGCGAGAGAAAGTGTGGCGCCCCAGAAACTAAAGTGGTGTCTGTTGGGACCGAGACAGGGAGAGGAGAAGCAGCAGAAGGCAGTGGACGCTGAGTGGGACCTCGAGCCATTATCCATCTTGATAAAAAGCTCAAACATGACCCTGAGAGCAAAGGGAAACCCCATTTTTATGTAGAGAAGCAGGGGGCACAGTCTGTCTTGTCCTTGGCTACTGTGAGGTCCATGAACCAAGACTGGGTAGTGGTTAGGGAGGCCAAGGACAGATGGAGACTCTAAGATGGAGGCTGCTGCAGCCCAGGTGGCCAAGACAGGGAGCTGGCAGTGGGGAATGGAGTGCAGGGGATGGGTTTGTGGCCAGGGGCCTACTAGACGCCCGACAGAGGGATTAAAATAGAGGGAGGGCCGAAATCGGTTTGGCTCAGTGGATAGAGCGTCGGCCTGCGGACTGAAAGGTCCCGGGTTCGATTCCGGTCAAGGGCATGTACCTTGGTTGTGGGCACATCCCCAGTAGGGGGTGTGCAAGAGTATCTGATAGATGTTTCTCTCTCATCCATGTTTCTAACTCTCTATTCCTCTCTCTTCCTCTCTGTGAAAAATCAATAAAATATATTTTTAAAAAATAGAGGGAGGGTGGGGAATATGAAGAAGTCTTAGAAAGGAGGTGGCCTGGGGTGTGGGTGCCTTTACCAGTTCACCGGATGGAGAAGGGAGGGAACGTGGAAAAGTGTGCCAGGCAGGGGTGGCCGTGGTGCCAAGCAGCATGGGTATTCGGGCAGCTTCTCCGAGCTTGGAGAACTTAGCTGGCATAGTTAGGTTGCCACCCAAAACCCAAGCCCAGTTTTATGCTAGTGGCATCCCTCCATATTTTGTACCCCGAAATCCCCCTGGTTACTGGTCCAGAGGAGGGGTTGGGCAGTTGGCATGGTGATGGAACCCACTGGTGCGGGAGCTGGACCATCAGAATCCACCCAGGTCCTGGCTCCCAACCACGCTCACTGGCATACATGTGTGTCCTCAGGCTGCTTTCCTGAGGAAGCCTGGGCACATCTCTGCTGGTCCGTGAGACAGCCTACTCTCCTCCTCTCACTGTGGAGGGACATGCAGATGGGGCTGCACTCTTTCCTGGCACCCACATGTCCTTACATGGGCTTCTGTTGTCTGCCTCGGATCATGTTTACAGGGGGAAGGGGAGAGATCACCAACTCCCTTGTGTGGTGGGGGTGGGTCAGATCCACGTCTCTAGCTCCTGCCCATTGGCCTCTCAGGAGGCGCAAGGGCCCCCTTCCTCTCTCGTGGTCCTGCCCAGGGAACCTCTAGGCTGGATCCTGCCATCCAGCATGGGCTCTCAGAGGTAGTTCAATAAAGAGAATGTTAAGCCTTTTAATACTTAGCAGGGGATCTTTTCTTTGCCAAAGCACCAATTAAAGGGACAGGCCAGCTCAAGTTGACTTTATTACTAGCATCTTATCTGGAAGAGGAGACACGAGGGAGGTGCAGGCAAGGAAGGCCCTGAGACAGCCATCTCAGCTTCCTCTGACAGGGACGATCGTCTGCAGTAACGAGAGGCCTCCTGCCTTGAAGGCTCCAAGGAGAGGCCAAAGGACTCCTTGACGCTGCTCCTGCCCTTAGGAACTCACAAAACAGTGGAGAGAAATGAGACAGTGGGGCGGGATTGGTCAAAAAAGGCTTCTTGACAGGGACAGACTTTAAACTGGGCTTTGAAAGGGAGGTCAAGTTAGGGGAGAAAGGAGGGGCCATCTTAGGTGAGAAGCTCTGCAGGAGCAAAGACAGGATTAATGGGGAGTAACCAGTAATGTTGGGGAGTATTTCTATGTCCCAGGAACTGTGCTAGGCACTGTATAACTTATCTCTAATCCTTCAAACAACTCTATAAGGAAAAGGGGATATAGAAACTGAGTTGTAGGTACTTTAGTCCAGTTCATGATTCTAGTAAGTACTAGAGTGTGGACTAGAACCCAGGCCAGTGACTCCAGTGTGTCCACTTTGAAGTCTTGGGCTGAAACATATGGGAAGAGGTGTGGAGGGGTTGGGAGTATAGGGTTGTGAAGTTGGTAGAGTTTATAGGTCCCCATCTTCTTCTTTCTGAGCCTCCCAAGGACATGTTGCTCTGTCTACTCACTCACCAGCTCTGCACCTAATACCAAAACTGACCTGGTCTACGTCCCATTCCCTCTTCTCAGCTGTCTTCTTTCCTTCTATTCTAGCAGGTGCCTTTGAAAGCTGTTACTCCCAAGGGTTGGCTTTCTCAGGTTGTGGCTGGTAGTCTTGGAATTCCATACCAACCACCAAATAGACTAATGTCTGCACTACTCCTGGACAAAGACTACTCAGGCTGGTGGCTCTGTCCCATTTCTGGAATCTTCCAAAGAGGCTTTGTCCATGCCTAGAATCCATTAGAGCATAATGATCATTCAGGTGTTCATTCATTCTTTCAACTATCCATCTATGCATCTATTCATCCATCCATCCATATACTAATCAATTATCCATCCATCCATCCATCCGTCCATCCATCCATCTATTCATCCATCCATCTATCCATCCACTCATCCATCCATATCCATCCATCCACCCACCATCCATCCACTCAGCATTTATTTTGAGATGGTAGCCTTGTTCTCCTTACACTGGGCCTTCAAAACCTCTATAGGCTTGGAGTTTCTGGGAAATGGAGAGGTTAGTTCATCCAGCCCATCTGCCTCATGCTTTGTCAAGTAATAGGTATTCTGAATACACAAAGTGAAATTCACTGACTCCAGGGAAAATGACAGGCCTGGCCATGCCCAGACTCCAGGCCGTTCAGTCTCCAGCTTGTTCTACTGGAGGGAAGTGGATGGAGAAGTGTACAGAGTAAGAAACTGAGCCTGCCTTGGGCACATGGCAACCAGGAGCCATCTCTGAGGATGGTGGTCCATGGTGCTGCCAGCAGCCTGTTTCGTTGAGGACCAGCCTCACTCAGACACCATGTGCTCCTCGCATATTTCTCCAGGGCGGGGGAACCTTCTGGTCTGACTTTCTGAATCTGCAATCTGCCCCACCTCGTGGTTTGGGTTTGCCTTTATGTGGGAAAGCATCAAGCCTCTGATGCCGCACCTTCCTCCCAGCATTGGGCCAGATTTCCAGGAAAGAGGAGGGACTGTTCCAGCAACAAATAATTCAATAAAGATTCTCTCTGTCCACCAACTTTGTTCCTTCTGCCTTCATCTCTGACCATCAAGGAAATGGAAGCCAGATCCCCCTTCCTACTACCTGGCCAGGTGCCAGCCAGAATACCCTCTCCAGCCAGCGTCTTTGTTCATATCATGCCAGGAACTGGCTCTCCCTCTCCATAGCTCACCCATCTCCGTGGCTTCCCCTTTTCCTCTCAGACGCAACCCTCTTGGTAATATTGGATTAGCCCACTTTCTCAAAAGCTCATTTTTATTTGCATAATCCTCTGCTCTTCGTGTGACTGGGCCCCTCGGCGATAAGCCGATGGATGGGGGCAAGTCAAACAAATTACACTCTTTACACTTAACAGCAGAAGAAGCTATTTTTTTAAAGAAGACACATATTTTATTTTCATCTCCATATTCTCTTTGACCAATAGTGCCATCCCCGTTTGGGGTGCGTTCGCCTGTGTTTCCGGATCTTTCCCATGAAGCCACAGCAGACAGGATGGGAATTAGACCGGAGGAAGAACTTCCTGATTGTGTTAGTGGAGAGAATGTGCGTGAAAGCTCTTTGCAATCACAATGCATTACACTTTGTATAGGAAGCACATTTCCATATGTCATCTCATATTTCCCCATGACACACCACAGGAGCCACCTCAGGCATTTTTCCCAGGACAGTTGAGGCGAATGGGACTCAGAGAGGTTTCATGTGGTGTCGTTGATGGGACTGGAACTAGAGCTCCTGGTTCCAGTTTCTCCGACGCCCAACTCACTGACCTCAATCCCAATCAATAAACACCAGCTACTTACTGTGTGGCAGAGGCGCCACGCCCCGGCCAGTGAGCCTTTTGTTGAGTGGCCTACTGTGCGGCAGGTCCGCACATGACAGCCTGCGGGAATGTGGCACAGACCCCTACAGAAAAGGGGTAGGAAAATAAACCAGAGGAGGGCATGTCTTTCCCCCACAGGCCTCTTCTCTCTGCCCAGATTTTTACAAATCAAGTCATCATCCATGTTAACTGGAAAGGACAGAGCAGGAGGCTGGAAAAGACCAATGGGATTGGGACCATGAAGTCCATCCCTCAGCCACCTTCATTCCATCTTCACTTCCCTGGAACTGCTTGCTTTCAGCCATGCCTCGGGGTAGGGTATTCTCTTTTGACAGTTCCTATAAAGAAGCAAAAGGGCAGGAGTGTGGGGGAGCAGGTCCAGGGTATGTGGGGGTGTGTGTGTGTGTGTGTCTTTAGGGTGGGGAGCTGTACACATGTTCATTGGCTGAAGAGAAGGAGCCAGTGCATAGGAAGAACTTGGGGTGACATGGGGGGAAGGAATTGAAGGTCAAGGCCTCGGCAGCTGTAGGCAGGGGTGCGCTCAGCACTCCAGAGGAGGGGCTCACTGGGGAAGGAGTAGGAGTCTCCCACGGTAAGGCAGGATGGCGCTCTGGGCAATGTAGAGACTCTGGCGACAGACACCCCTGGGTCCAAACACCAGCCCCATCCCTGGCTAGAAGGGCAGCCTTGGTCCCTTTATCTCAGCCTCAGTTTCCTCCCTTCTCAAATGGACGTGGGCCTTCCACCTGATGGATGTGGTGGTGGGGGGTTTAAGAGGAGCCTCTAATATGGCTCGTGGCATTTGGGATGCTCTTCACAAATGTCAGCTGCTCTCCTCTCTGGGCAGGTGAGTGAGGAGAGGATGAGAGAAGGTGCAGAAAGGGTAGGAAGGAGGGACATTGAAGGTGTCCGGGAGAGCCAAACCCCAGTGTCCTTTCTTAAATGACTCTCTGTCCATGTCAACGGAAGTTCCAAGTGGCTGGTCCTGGGGCCCAGGGACAATCAAGAACCAAGAGGCTGAGAGGGACCTTATAACATTCATACAGTGGCCACAGGAAACCACCCTGGTCTTGGCTAGCATGGCCTCGTCAACGTAGAGTGACGGGGATTGCCTGCATGAGGGAAGGTGTGGGGACTAGGGATCAGCAGGTGGAGCCAAGGTGAAAAGATGGGGGCATCTCTTTGCCTTCAGGCCAGAGGCATGCTAACGTGGACTCATAGTTCTCATGTGCTGATCCGCCCAGGGGTGAGCCTGTCGGAGCTCCAGGCTGGGTAACCTGGGCAAGCTGACCTCAGCCCTTGGCCTCCTTCCACACAGGAAGCAGCTGGCCACGGTGCCTACTCGAGGAGATCATGTCATAATTAACCGGCACGATATTCATGGAGCATTTAAAGGGGGTGGGGACACCGAGCCCATGGGCCATGTAAGGCCCAGGAATCATTTGGTCTGGCCCTGCCAAGGCATTAGGGTGAGTGAATTAAATATTTGACCAAATACAGTAGGCTCATGTTTAAGTTGATGGTTTTGTATGGACCGAGAATGATGTTATAAATATACGACTGTCCCTGACAGGCAGTAAAAGGCTCTCCACCCTGACTTAGAATACAGGCTGCGCTTTCCTCATCTTCCTTCTGGCTCCGTTTGTAAAGGTTCCCCTGAAGCCAGCCTGAGGAAGGAGAGGGGAGGGTCCGGGGATCTGCCTGTCCCACCCCTTCTCCATTAGACATCAAACAGGGCAGGGAACCGGTGTGGGCTCCAGCTCTCAGCTGCCATGGGACCTTGGGGCTCCGGTGTCGGTCTGTGATGTAGATTTACCAGGTTCTTTCTGAGATCCCCTCCTGCTCCGACACCTTCTGACTCTTCGTGAGGTCAGAGTCCCTCAGAGCCATCCCCTTCCCCAGCCAAGCGGGCTTGGCAGACGCCAGGGCAGCCTTCTCAAACCATGCAGCCACGGCCGCAGCCAAGGCGAGGCTTTGCTGAGCGGCTGGGATGTGTGTCCACGCTGCATGCCCTCTCCTTCCCCCGATAACTCTCACATTCACTGCATGTTGAGAACTCCCGTGGAAGAGACAGGAGCGTTTTCGCCTCTCCCCTCTCTCCTGTAACCAGCGAAAGCCACCCAGCCGGGCCCGGTCACCTGACACGGTGCATGTAATTTCTAAGTGGGAGCAGCAACTCATCAAATGGAGCGGCTCGCAATTGCCTGGGATAGAACTATTTTCTTTTCAATCTTCCCTGGAAAGTGACAGATAATAACCAGCCTGGAGATGGTAATATTATTAGGGCCAAAAATAAAATAAAGCCCCTTCACGGCTCCCTCTGACAGAGGGAGGCCGAGTCTTCTTCCATTCATTTAAATCAAGTGATTGTTTTCCTTGCTTATTACCTTCGATTCCCGGGAAGAGGCATCACCTGCCTCCCCCGGGGCCAGGGGAGCGTCCCGCTCTGCCCTCTCCTATAGCCCCCAGGGGGGACTCTTATCTCCGATGCGTCTCCCCCATCACCAACCTCCTGGGGAAACGCAGCAGCAGGAAGCCCTTTCCGCGAGCTGCTTTCCTACCCAGCAAACAGCATCTTCATTAAATGGGTTCCTCCACGTAAGGACACAGGAGGAGGCCTGGTGGAGAGTACGTGCCCAACTTACGTTAACCCTATTGCCCATTGTTATGGTGAAGAATATCGAATATGGGCATTTGAACACCGTGATTCTTGTCATGCCAAGACAATGTGTGCCCTCTAGCAAGTCATTGTGCATGAGCCCCCGTTTCTCCAGCTGTGAGTGGGGGTGAGGGGTGTGGACACAGTGAGATCAGAGCGGGGACCCGTATGCTGCCACTGTTTCCCGGGAGGACATCGTGATAGGAAGCCCCTGGGAAAGGGTCAGTGGTCCCCAAGGCCCCGTCATTCCCTTATTCCACACAGACACGGAAACAGACCAGCTGGCAGGTGCAGGTACAGCTTCTACCATCAAGTTTAAGCTAAGCCTCTCTCTCCCTAGCACTTTATTCCAGATGGTTCTCTGAATGCAATTTACCTCTTTTATGCTCCTGCTTCTTTTTACCTGTTGTGGGGACTTGGGTACTCCTGTAACCTTGGCAACCCTCTCTTTCTCCTTCTCAACAGAAAGGAAAAGGCTGTGGCCGCTTTCTAAGGTCCTGGTGGTCATTCAAGTTGACCCATGAGCAGAGCCCACCGCATGGTGGACATCCCATCCATGGCAGCGGTTGTAGAGGTCATTGTGCATCCGGCCATCACTCTTACTCTTTTCACTGGCCCACAACCCCTACCTGCAGCCCAGAAACCCAAAGGGATCTGAAAATTGAAAGGAATTTTTTTTATATAATTTATTTGCTGGCCACACTGGACCTGACTTGAACTGACTTGGAGGCAAAACCCAGCCTGGGCCAATGGGAGGTTATTTATGGTCTGTATTGATCTCACTGAGTGTTACTATCCAGACGTTTCACTGCAGAATTATCGATGTGGGTGATTGCGGAGTGATTCCTCAGCCCCTGGTGGGTCTGCAG
The DNA here is from genome assembly GCF_014108245.1 of Pipistrellus kuhlii. NCBI lineage: Eukaryota > Metazoa > Chordata > Mammalia > Chiroptera > Vespertilionidae > Pipistrellus > Pipistrellus kuhlii. The sequence continues at coordinate 186,374,736 of NW_023425515.1, read as the reverse complement.
CACACTGAGCGAGCGCCACACCACCTTCCCGAGGAGAGCGAGGCCATCGGGCTGCAGATTCGGGTATGGACGGCGGTGGGACCGTCCCTGTGAGGTTCTCACCTCTGTCTTCCGTGTGCCTCCTGCAAGACTCCGCTCTTGGAAAATCGTTGTCTACCCAGCTACCCTCTCACTCACATATGCTTGTAAATTCATCCCAAATCCACTTACCCAGGCGCTTCTTCTTGCCATGTCACACACACACACACACAGTCACATGCACATGTGCATACACATGTACACTCACACATGCACACATGCACATACACACACGTGCATCCCCTCCACCCTTGCTCAGCCCCTTCTTCAGGTGCTTGCTGACTCTTCCTTTTAATAAGCCGCCTCATCACCCGTTTCCAGACCGATGTCTGTGCCCACCAGGCAGCTGGAAGGAAGGCTTCCACCCTGCCTGATGTCCATAGTCTGCCTTTCCCCCATGCAGCGCTGCTGGCTGCATTCTCTGCTCCTCGCACTGAGTTTTGGCACCAGGATCACACAGCCAGGGGTCTCCTCCCAGGCAAGCCGGCTCCTTTCTAAAGTGCAGGATGGAGGGCTCTGTCCAAGGTCCTGGATCTTCCCCTACAATTTCTTCTGCAGGTTTTTCTTCTGAGCCACAGAGATGAAGAGCTTGGAGGTGCCCCGGAGGAAAGAGTTGTCAGTGGTTTCATGAAACAGTGATGGAGCCAGGAGTGGCAGCGGGTGGGAGGTGGTTGTTTTTTTAATCAGACTGTGCAGAGGTGGGAATGACCAAGGAATTTATCCTCGCAGGCTCTGGTCAGTCATCAAACAGCAATAATATTTTTTAACAACCACTTGCTGTGTGTTCTAAGCACTTTTACATGAGCTATCTCATTTAATCTTCACAACATCTTCTAAGATGACTTCTACTGTTACCCCACTTAACAGATAAAGAGCCTCAACCGGTTTGGCTCAGTGGATAAAGTGTCAGCCTGTGGACTCAGGGGTCCTGGGGTTCAATTCCAGTCAAGGGCATGTACCTTGGTCATGGGCAAAACACCAGTGGAGAGTATGCAGGAGGCAGCTGATCGATGTCTCTCTCTCATCAATATTTCTAACTCTCCATCCCTCTCCCTTCTTCTCTGTAAAAAAGTCAATAAAATATATATTTTTAAAGACGTGCTCAGGTCACACTTCTAGTATATGGTGGAGCCAGAAGCTGATTTCAGGCAATTGGATTCTACTTAACCAAATTCTTAACCAAACATGTATCAGTTACCTATTGCCACAGTAATGCTGTGTAACAAACGATCACAAAGTCTCCATGGTTACAGCAATAAGCACTTTTTGCTTGCATATTGGAAGGGATGAACTAGTGATTCTGTTTTCTTAGCTGTGCTTGCCTGCCTGGGGGTGGCTGACTGTTGGCTGGCCTAGATATTATTCTTCCCCTAATGAGAATGAGTTGTCTAATAGGTGAGATGGGCATCCATATAATTAGAAAGCACGTGCCACTGTAAACTGATTCAGAAAGATGCAGGCAAGACCCAATCCGGGAGACTCAACCTGGGTGGGCATCCTGGAGGAGGTGTGTCTTGGCCATAGTTAGGAAGGCAAAGGAAGCTCCCTGCCAGGCAAGAATTAGAAGGTGGGGTCACAGAACACAGGGGGAGAGGATGTGGGAGCTGGTTTTCCAACTCCTTGGCCCTTTGTGGGGACTAAGCAGCCGCGGTGGAGAAAGGAAAGCCTTGGGCTCAAAGGGATTTGGAGAAGGAGGCCCCGGCCCCTTTGGAAGCTCGGAGAAAGGAGGAACGCATTGAGGAAAAGAGAGGGAAGGGTAAAGCAAGCCCTGGCTGAAACCTGTTGCTTTTCTGAGACCCTGAGCTCCCAAAGGGCGAGGCTCTGTTCCTTGGGCCAGGACTGGCTCCGCCATAGAGACAGAGCCGCTCACTCTCCAGCCTGCATTCCCAAACAGACGCAACTGCAGCCCACACGCCCAGTCAGGCCACCACCTGTTTCTGCAAATGAGTTTATTCAAACACAGCAGAGCTTACTCATTTACTCATTGTCTGCACCCATCAACAGTAGGTCTGAGTACTTGCAGCAGGAACCACGTGACCCAGAAAGCTTTAAATAGTTACTCTCAGCTCTTTACTGGAAACCTTTGCCGACCCTGCTCTAGAGGGTGAGCCGCGGAACGGCGGGGCCTCTGTGACAGTCATGCCATCTCCCAGCACCCAGAGCCTCACAGGGCAGGTGCCTCCTTGGTGCAGGAAGGGCCCTGCCTCTCCTCCTTCCCTCCATTTGTTCTCTCCGGGCGGATCATTTCAGCGACTAAACAGAAGTTGAAGAGGCCAGCATGAGCAGCCTTACTCCTCCTGCTCATTGTCAGCAGAGCCGGCACTAGGACCCTGATCCCCGTACTCCATATGCCCTCCAGTCCCCCTCCAGTCCCAGCCCCACAGTCACCTAAGCAGTCCGCTCTGAGGTCCAGCTTTGGTGCTCTGTAGGGGGTTCCTCTGTGGTGTAAGGACTTAGGGGCCTTGGGCAGGGCCTTAGGGACTTTTGTGCCCCTGGGGAGTGAAGCTGGAGGAGAAATGGCCCAAAGACAGGTGCCCAAGCTTCCTGGCGATGTGGCCAGAGGAGCACTCAGCCTCACGGGAGGGAGCCCATGGTGTGGCTGAGCTTTGCCTCCCTGCCCTCCAGCCCTGCTTCGGGCGGCCTCTCACGTGCCTTGGGAGTGGAGGAAGGTACTGTTTTGAGGGCCAACCTGCCGACAAAAACCAATTCGTTCCTCCCGGGACTCTAAGCAGGTGGAAGGACGAGCACCCAACCTGTGTCTGGCCTCCATCCTGGGGGCTCCGTGGACAACTGTCCCAGAGGTTTATCCAGGGGGACGGTCAGCGTCACACACGTGCCATGCAAGGCAGAGGTCCTCCTCAGCCCGGTGGACAGCGGCCTGGGCAGGTGGGCACACTCACAGGTTCCCTCCGTCTCCACGGTAGCTCCAGGGTCTTCTGTGCAGTGAACCCTCCGTCTGTGTCAGTTCAGGGCCATATCTTTTTTCTGCGCTGGTGGCCTGTTCTCGGGGCCACCTGCTCAGACCTCTTAGTGCAGAAGCCATGGGCTGTAGATGAACTGTCAGGGTGAGAGGGGAGCTGCTCTTTAAGGCACTGGAAGGCAGGGGAGCAGGGTCAGGCCGAACGGGGGTGCCTGCAGCTCTGATGGGCTCTGATATCATTTGTGGGGGAGGGAAGGTGCGTGATTCTGATGGGACTCGGGGTGACAGACCTGGGGCGTGCCTGGGACAAGTGTGACACCCTGAGGGGCTGCTTGGGCCTTTGCCTGAGATTTTGGGTGACTCTCAGTTCCTTCCTAGTGGGTGAAGAAGGACCCAGGCCGCCCTGCTCCTGTGTCGCGGGAGGGGATGCCATCTTGGGGAGTGCTTCCTGCAGGAGGAGGAGTGTCAGCATCCCTGAGGGAATGCCAAGTTCACTGGAAGAGTTATCTTTGGGCTTCCCTCAGCCCAGGAGCGGCCTGACAGCAGGTCCCCAGCCTGGAAGCTTCCCAGAGCCCCACGGCCACCCCTCCCTGTGGGGCTCAGTCTCACAGTCAGACGGGGCGCTCCATTAGCGTCCAACTGCGTCTCCTCCTCAGACTGGCGATGGCCCCAGACAAGGGAACAGGGATGTGTTAGCAGCCCAGCAGCCCCCATCACTCCAGCGGCAGGGGCACACCTTCCTTGCTCCCCACTCGTGATTCTAGGCCTACACCTCCGGGGGCACCACAGGGCCCACTGAGAAGAGCAGAGGCTTCCAGCCATGGAGTGAGCACCTAGGACTTGCAAAGCGGCCTCAGGCAGCCCCTCCCCGCTGCAGCCCCTCCCCACATGGAACCTAAAAGGCTCGCCAGTGTTTTGGAAACAGATGTGCAGCTCTGGATGCCCACCCTGCACCTTCCGGAGACACCTGTTCCCAGCACCGGCCCCTGTTCTCCGCCGCCACCCTCTCTCCTCCTTGCTGGCTTGGCGCCGAGGCTGAGCCGGCGGCATCTCTGTGCTCCCGCTGGCTCCTGGCAGCCTCCTTTCCCACCTCTGTGTGCGCACAGGTGGCTGAGTTACCAGCCCCGCAGGGAACCCGAATGAGGAGACTCCAAACCCCGTCTGTCCCCTCACCCCCCGGAGCTCAGGGAAGTGTCTCCTTTGAAGACCTCAATTGAAACAAGAGAAAACAATTCCGAGCGAGTGAGCGATCCATCTCACTCTCCTGGCTCGGTCCCTCAGAACTAACTGTTCGCTTCCCCGGACCAGGCAGTCTAGCAAGAATGGGCAGAGGACTGAGCGGGCAGGAGGGACTCCTGGGGAGTCCTGGGAGTGGTGCTGGAGGGGGCCTTCGGTACCCTAACTCAGACAGAGGCATAGCAGCTCAAGCTGGCCATCCTTGGGGATCCAGAGAGGCAGAGGCCTAAACCGCTCTTCCTCAGGCTCCTCAGGGCCCTCCACGGGCTGGAGGGGGGCCAGGTTTCTGGCCACGATCAGGGAAGTAACGATGTTCGACGTTCGCTGCCCTGGAAACAGGCCAGGCTCAGAGGCAACGGGCTTCCTGCCCTCCACGCAGACCTCAGCCCCAGAGGAGGTGATCCTTAGGCCCCTTTATATCAGTGTCTATCAAAGATTAAAAAAAAAAAAAACTGCCCAAATCAGAGCCATTGAAACTGTCCATCACTCTTCCCCACTCCCGGGTCATGTATGTAATTTGATGCACTGGTAGCATTTCTGCAAATTACACATCATTCTCCCCACCAAAGCCACACCTTTGACTGCTGTCATGTTCACCTGGCCGTGCAAGTCATTTTCAGGCCTCGCTGAGCGGACCGGTGAGGTGTGGAGGGAGGCAGGGGTGGGGTCGACTCTGGACAGCAGGCCCCAGAGCTGAGAGAGACCACTCCCCTTTCCAGCTCACAGAGTTCACAACAAAGGAGGGTGGGCTTCTGGGGACTCTCTACCAAGAAGCATCCACCTGTGGCTTGCATGCCTCTGGTGATGGGGAGCTCACCACCCCCTGCAGACACACTGTTCCATCGCTGAGTACCTCTGACAGTTGAAAAGTGCTCTGTTGATACTGATGGAATCTGCCACCCCATACCTTCAACCTATTAACTCTCTCTCGTTTCACGGGTGGCATCGAATTAGGGTGACTTACTCGTCTGAGTTTGCCCAGGACTGAGCTAGTGGGGAAGACCAACTTCTGGGTCTGCCGGCAGCGGGCCAGGTATCGAACCCCGAAGTCCTGCAGTCTGGCAGCCCCCTCAGTCCCCAGCAAATCTGGACCGTTGTTCACCCTCCAGAGCAAAGGCCTGGGTCCACTTTTCCTCCTTTGCTGGCCACCTTTCTGAGGTTCAAAGGTAGGCTGAGGGCCCCCAACACCCCAGCAGACAGTGGCCAACCTGTCACAATGGCTGGCCGGGTCTCCAGTTGATGCGGCGTGGTGAAACGACCAGGCTCAGTCCTGGTTCAAACCTACCTGGGTCATCTCTGAGCTGAGGGGCCTGCCGCTCTCCACCTCGCTCAGTCCACTGCTGCCTTTCGGATCACGTTTTTCTTCCCTCATGTAACCAGCTCGATTCCTTCTCAGTGACTTTCCATTGCTCTGACCTCCGTGTGGCATCAGCCTCCCCAGAGCCATTCGGGTTCCAGAGGTTGCCTCTGGTCCTTCCCCGAATCTCCGGGCCCATTTCCAGCTCCCACCCCCTGGTTTGTTTGCTGCAGAGCAATGATCGCCCCTCAAGGTCACCTTGCTGTTGGATTTTCTAAGTTACGTGTGAGTGAGTGGTCTCTCGGCGCAATGAGTGGTTGGCACGAAGTTGTAGCTATTGACTGCGTCTTCATCTCATCTTTGCCGAAGCCTTGGGCAGCAGGCAGCAGTATGCCCATTTGCAGGGGGGAAGACTGAGGCCCACAGAGTTCCTGAGGGATCTCAGTCTCTCGGTGAGCCTGTGGCTGAGCTGGGATTTGGATCCAAGGTCCACTTCCTTCTCTCTTTCTCTTAGTAATCGCCCTGCCAGGGAAGTCATGGCTCTCTGGGGACAAGGAAACAAAGCACAGCCAGATCTATAATGAAAAGCAAATGGGATTTTTGTTGTGGTTGTTGTAATAACACCAAGTGTCATTCAAAGCCAGGTAAAGATTTTTTTTTTTTTAATAGGCTGGGTGATTTTTATTGGACAGTTTCCTTGTAATAGGACCAACACCAGCCTCTTCCATCTTCTCTCCCCCAGAGGAATGAAACCAGTCCTGCTGACCCCGTGGGAAGTGAGAACACTTACACACTCTTTGGGGGGCCTGTGATACCAGCTGCTCGTGCTACCTTCGTGGCTGTACTGGGAAACCAGTGTGTCCGTCTGACTCCAGGATGTGGCTGAAATGAGCTTGGCCTGGGCATTAGAATCTCAGCTGTCGCCAGCTGTGTGTCTTAGGACAAGTTGCTCAACCTCTCTGGTAAAGGCATTTGCTAGGTCCACCTCAGAAATGATTCAGGGGCTCAAAGGGCCCAGTGGAAGGAAAGACTTGTCATTATATGGCCGTGCATCTGGGCATTAGTCCGCTCAGGTCTGCTCATTCCATCCCCACGTTACTGTGCTGGGCTTGGGGATGGACAGCACTGAACAGAATGGTCCCAGCCCTGCTCTTCCATACTGTGTACCTGGTGCTCCCCTAGCACTTACCACAAGGCTCCATGGAGGCTGCCACCGCGCCTTCTTGCTCACCACGGTAGCCCGGTGCTGAGCACAGAACTTGCCTCTCAGCGGGCTCCGTAGATAAATATGTGCAGCTGCTTGTGTAGGCAAGGGCAGAGGGGAGCAGCTGAGCTCTCTCTCTCTCTCTCTCTGGAGATGTTAGGAAACGCTTTTGAGCTGAGTCATAAAGGATTCGACTCAGGAGAGCAGGGGCTTACAATCCAGAGCGGGAGGCCCAATCTGGCCCTCCATCTGTTTTTGCAAATAAAGTTTTATTAGAACACAGCCATGTTCATTCATTTGTTTGTAGATTGTCTATGGTTGCTCTCACACTCATAGCAGGGCTGATTGGTTGTGAGAGAGTCTGTAGAGCCTGCAGATGCTGAAATATTTATTATCAGAAAGTGTGCGGAATCCTGATCGAGACAAAGGAATCAGACCAAGGGAAGGCCCAGGGGCATCTCGCCTGCTTGGCAATACCTATTTGTGTGGGGGAAGCTGTGGGCTCCTTCCTTCAAAAATGATTACAGATTTCAAATTTCGAGATGGCAATGGCATAGCATTTAGCCAAGTGTGGGGCCCTCTAAGCACAGGACCCCCATGTGACCACTAAGGCACGCCGCTGGTGGAGCAGCCTGGTGGGAGCCAAGTTTTTTCCCAGAAAACTGCCCTGGGAACTAAGTGGTGGGGAGAAAACGCCACCTGGGCTCTGTGCCAGGGCTCAGCATCTCCAAGCCCCATGCCAAACTTCCCGGGCGGACCAGTCTCAGGTCCTCCTCCCCAGGCCAGGGGAGGATCGGCCTTCCTTTCTCATCTCCCCTGCACCCCCATTTCACAGGGCCTGGCTCTCATGAAGAAGCAGCGATGGGCCTGGCTCTCTCGCCCTTCAGGTACATCTTCTGATCAGACGTGAGGCAGCCCTGGGAAGAAGCGTGGAGGGTGAATGGGAACCTCTCTGACGATGCCAGAGGGCATTCTGGGGGAAGGGACCTCGCTTCGCTCAGCCATGGGACATGCACACAAGGAACAGCCTCTAATGGAACCTCCTAAGCTGGGTGACCACTCAAACTTAGCCCCTCGGATTCCTAGAGTCCATGCCATCCGTCCCTATGGGAATATCTCTTAATGCCCCAGACCCAGTTCGTGCTTCTCCACCCTTCTTTGTACCCAGAGGCTGCACTCCCTGGGTGGCATCATTGGGCTTCCTTGCCCTCCGGCTTCCAGTTGTATTTGTCTGGTGCCTAGGAGGCACCTGCAGATGATGGGAGGGCAGGTGGAATTGAGGTCAGGATCTTTGTTCTCCAGCTCCTCTCTGCTGGGTTTCTATGTGCCTCTGCCCAAGCTCTTGTTGGGTGGCATTCTCCTTTGTCTGCTTCCCTTTCTCTCTCTCTCTCTCTCTCTCTCTCTCTCTCTCTCTCTCTCTCTCTCTCTCTCTTACAGGTAAACTCCCAGCCCCTTGTCCCTTCCCCTCTGCTCCTTGGAAAAGTATCAGCCCCACCCATGCCATGCTCACACTTGTGTAAGGAACCCTAATGTCGAGGTCTCTTCCTTTGCCTTTATGCGTGGGTCGTGTTTCTGGATGGGCCCTGCCTGACACAGCCAGCTCCCCGCACCCAGATGTGGCTTTAGTCAAACAGAGGCTCTCACAGTCGGATAGACACGTCAAGGTCCTCCCCGTGTGTGCAGGTGCTGACACTGCACTCTTTCTCCGAAGAGGTTGCACATCCAGCTCTAGTTACCCCTGTGTGCCGCCCTCCCTCCAAATGCAGCGCTTAAAACAACAGCCACTTTATTACTTCGCACGATTATGTGGCCAGGAATTCAAGCAGGGCTCAGCTGGCTGATTCTCGTGCTTCAAACGGGGTCAGCTGGGGTCAGTGGGCCTGATTCGGTCGGCAGCTGGTCAGATCTGCAGGAGTCAAGGCAGCTCCATGCGTGTGCAGGCAGGGCTGCAAGGCTGGGCCCGCCAGGAGCCACTCTTTCTCCCCGTGGCCGCTCCAGCACCATGGTCAGCAACAGGCAGTGGACGCCCCCACCTCCTAAGAACTTGGACTGGAAACTGGTACAAGTTCGCCACTAACGCGTATTCCATTGGTCAGAGCGGTCACAGAAAATGTCCCCGGTTTCAAAGGGGAGGAGGGAGCATGCCCCCCCACTCCGCCCCAATCTCTGAGTGGAGTTTGTCAGAGAATGTGGTTCCATCTTTGGCCCATCACACACTCCTTCCTCCAGTGAGCAGCCCCCTCTTCATTTCCTTAGAGTTGCGCTCACAAAACTGCTGTCTGAGACCAAGTTCGCAGGTTGGGCTCCCTCGATACACACTGGGTTTTGTTTTGTCATTAAATGACTTTGGGCCTGCACAGCCTCTCCACCTCAACAGTGATCCCACCACTTCCCCCTGTCTGCCAGGGGCCGACATCCAGCTCCTGCCTGGCTCCTGGGGCCCCTGAGTTCACGGTCCTGAATTAGGGGGCCCGGGGACAAGTTTAGTCTGATGGTCTCGTGCACTGGACACAGAAACCCACATTCGAGATTTGTGCATCCTATTGTAGGGAAATTTCACCTAAAAAAAAAAAGACTTGTGTGTAAGCATTGACGTCCAATCAATGATGTGCATGTTGAAGCATCTAGGATAAGGTGACCAGACATCCTGCTTTTGGTGGGACAGTCCCGATTTTTAACAATTTGACGCGGTCTGGTCACCTTAATCTAGGAGTGCCATGTTGTGCCAATGTGCGGCTCACTTTGGAATTCATTCAGAAAATACAGGTGGGCGGGTGGGCGGGCAGAGAGGTGGATAGAGGGAGGGGCATGAGATAAAACGGACATGGTCACACTATAGATGCCAAGTAGTAAGGCTACAGGTGTTTGCTCTTAAAATTCTTTACACCTCTCCGTACATCTGAAAATGCTGACAATCAAGTGTTGGGGAATAAAACTCGATGCTGCAGGGCCACGCCAGGGCCGTGGGGTGACCTGGGTGAGGTCACATAGCCTGCCGCAAACACCGAGGCTCATTTCCAGGAACGTGAAAGTGGGATAGTGTCCGCCCAGCTGGATATGGACCGTGGGCAGTTGGTAAACCCCTTCGCCTCTTTGGGATGCTGGCCCCATCTGCAAAACGCAGAGAGCACCGGCCCGATTCAACGGGAAGCCAGGGGCACGGAGCAACCCGAGCTCCATGAGGATCTGGCCGAAAGCAAATTGGTCCTTTCCAAGCAAGCCAGACCCTCTGCTCCCTGGGATGTCAGCTTCAGCGTGGGCTCGGGGCCGGGCCTGCTCTGGCCACCGAGTCAGCCATGGCCCCACCTGCTCCATCCATCACACTATTTTAATTGTCTGCAGGACAGGGTTCCCACTCTGGTGCACTTCTTCGATCTTCCTTCATGTGATTTATCATCTGTCTCCTCCCACTAGAACGTAGACCCCAGGAGAAGAGGGATTTTGCCTTCTTTGCAGCTTTATCCCCTGCTCCTGTTATAACAGTCTCTGGCCCGTGGAGGGACATGGTGACGCTTTGTTGAAGGAACAAATAGATGAACAGGGTCGGGTAAGCTCCAGGGCAACCCCTCAAATGCAGAACTCTGGCCCCCGGAATGTGCCTGTGGCTAGCACCACCTGCACGAGAGAGTAGGGAGTGAGTTTAGGGATCAGCCAGCCTCATCCCATTTAACAGATGTAGAAACTGAGGCCCAGAGGGAAAATGCAAATTTCCCAGCATCCACTGCCAGTTAGTGGCTGAGGGGAGATGGGGCCCGGGCCTCCTGGCTCCAGCGCAGAGCTGTGTTCCTCCAGCTCAGGGCTGCTGCGTTCTCGGCAAAGTGCTCATCCCCAGGGGCGGCCGCAGATGGACAGACTCAGGCTCCACAGGGCTGGGCTGCCCGCGAGGCTGTGAGCTAATTTCAGGGGGCAGGATGTGCCAGCCTAGCAGTGTCCGCAGGTGGGCGGGCTGGCACGGGCCACCGATGGGCCATGTCCATGGGTCTGCTGGAGGCCCATCCTGCTGACACAGGCCCAATTGTCTGCACAGCCTGCGGAGTGCGGACGACTCGGCAGATTGGCACAGCGAGGTCCCTCCCCGCGGACTGGCAGCCCCTCCTGGCTGCATCGGTCAGCCAGACTGGCACAAGCTGGGCATCTGTTCCCATGACGAGCCCTTGCTGGACACAACCTGTTCACACAGGTGTGCTCACTGGCAGGCAGTCTAGGAGGTGCAGTGGGACCAAGCGCTGAGTATGGCCACGCAGGGCGTCATGGGAGGTGGCACGGGCAGGGGATTGGGGCCAGGGCCTTGCACACAGAGACTCAGACCCCAGGGCTCAGCCAGGCCCCATCCCCCCCACACACCTGCTCAGCAGGCTCGCAGGATCCAAAGTCCCTGTGAAGCTCTGATGGAGGGGCTGGGAAATGGACTCTTCCCTCATTCCCAAGTCCAGACCCGTTTGTCCTTAGACCATTATCTACTCGGCAACCAGGGAGCTCTTCCTGACCTGAGTGGGAGCTGCCACTCCTCTGCTCTCGAAGCATTCGGTGGCTGCCCTCTCTCTCCCACAGAATGATAGCAATAATAATATCACTATGTAACAGCCACTGTGCTAAGCATCTTACAGGTAATACAAATCTGACACGATTATAGAGCGTTTCCTGGTTCTTTTCTGAGCACTTTACATGGAAAACTACCCCCATCCTTCAGCCGCTTATGAGGTGGTCCTCTTATAGATGGGTAAACTAAGGCAGGAGCTGTGAAGTGACTTGCCCAAGGTCTTGAATTAGATCTGACGCCCTCGGAGTTTGACACCATCAAGTGTGAAGCATGACCCTTCACACCGGGCCTGCTCCCATGGCCAGGCTCCGAGTCCCCGCATCCCGCACAGCGACCCAGGGGACCCATCCTGAATCCCCGGTCACGTTACCCAAACCTCGGCTCTGCCTTGCCACTCTGTAGGCCCGGAGGACCCTCCTGCCTCCCCTTGCCTGCCCTGCAGACCTTTTTCCGTCCTCCAGGGAACAGCGCAGTGGACCCTGGCAGGACTCACCGAAATGGAACCTCTAGGTGGGCTTCCAGAGGAATCAACATTGTCACACCTACTCCCAACTGCCCAGGTGTGCGCGGAAGGGGGCATGTCTGGCATCCACCCAGGCCCAGCCTGTCTCCCGGCTGCCCGCCTGTAGCCCCGCAGCCCAGGGCGGTCCCAGAGCATCCACGCCAGAACCTGGCAGTGTGCGGGGGAAGGAGGCTGGGAGCTGACTGTGGCTTTGCATTTGACCAAGGGGTGCCTGTCTGGGGCAGCCGATGCCAAGGGGGCAGGGTGACATGATGTTGTCTCCCACACTGGCATTTCTCAGAAAATCACCCCCACACACAGGCACCCCAGCTGACATCCCCTCCCCCTCGCCTGGAGCAGGGGACAGGAGTACAGACAGAGCCTACACTATGGGTGCAAGCATCATACATACACATAGGTGCACACACACCTGGAATCCACACACTGACACACAACCCTCCACATGCACACATATAGTATCTTACATCCCCCCAACCCTCATCTAGACATTGAGAACAGCAACAAGCATTCTCACCATTCCTTTGCTTCGTGCACACACACACACACACACACACACACCCTCATGTGAGCCCGGAAGCACACAGGCTTGTATATTCCTCCCTGCTAACACACATACGTATTCACACCCTTAATGCCGGCCGCTCCTGGGACCTGTGCTCACACCGGTTGCGCAAACACCTCCTCACACGTGCACAAGCACCTGCACACATGTGTGGAACCCACAAAGCCAGCAGCCGCTCTCCCGCCTTCCATTCTCTCCAGCCCCTGGGGCCCCGGCCCTCCCCGCACCCCATCCCTGAGCTGCTGTCTACCATCATGCGGTAACCAGATGAGACAAGGCAATTTATGACACCAGCTGTCTCTGTCAAAACCGGATCTCACACACACAGGGGAAGCCAATTACCCGAGCCCAGCCCTGCCAGAAGGTGGGACTCACAAGGGAGACACAGCAGAGGTGGCATCCGGCCACCGGGAGAGGTGGGGGGCTCCGGGCTTGAGGATTCCCCCCTCTCTCTTTCCTTGGAAATGTGGCTTCTCCCAGCCCCAGGCCCCAGGGGAGTCTGCCTTACCCTCTCTGGCTGCTCCTCTGACCCAGCTCCCAGACCCAGGGTGGAGAACAGGTGGTCAGGGGGTCTGGGGGAAGAGTGGTCCAGGGTCACCATGGCAACAAGGAAGACAGGAACCCTGGGCCTGCCCCTCCCCCTACCCAGCGGGCCATGGAGAAGCCGCATCACTGTCTCCCACTTCCTATTTACCCTCATTCCTCTCCACCCTCATTCCCCTTCATGCACTGCACCCCTGCCCAGGCTTCCCTCGGCATAGAATCCCCGCTCCCTTCCTTAACCCCCACCCAACGCTGACTAGTAATCCAACTCTACTGCCTGAGCCACTTCCAGTCCAGACCTCCGAATCAGACCCCGGTTCAAACGTCTGCTCCTCCACGTACCCGCTCAGCAGCCAGTGTGCGCATCTGTAAAAAAGATGCCCATTTCTGTAAAAATGTGGGCCGAGGGCCCCTAATTGGCAGAACTCTGCCCTGGGAATCAGAGGTTCAGCATGGGCGTCGGGTTCCAGCGGAGGGGTTGGGACTGCAGAATTCAAGGGAGGTGATGGTGCTTCCTGCCTCATTCCTGGGCCCGCGGCTATGCTCCCGGAGAAGCTCTGCTTCTGAAAGGAGCTCGACCCGCAACCAGAAGCTCCAAGGCACGACTGGCTGGAGCCCGGGCCCTGGGGTTGACCTGGTCTGAGTAAGCCCTCCACGGGCGAGAGGTAAGCAGGTGCCATCTGCTCCCCGGGCTGTGGCGGGAGTGTCCTCCCCATCACAGCTGAGGGGCTGGACCAGGACAGGCTCGCGATGGCCGTGTCTTCATCCTCCATCTCACTTGTGCACCCCACAAGCTTCCATTCAGGACATACTACGTGCAAGTCCGAGTTCTAGGCTCACGGGGTTGGGTGAGGAGGGGAAGGGACTTCTGCTGGCGTGGCAGAAGGTTCTGGAGAAGCTTTCCATCAGGAACACAACACTAGGAACAGAGCAGTGAATTCACGTTTTCCACGATGTGTTCATGTATATTTGTCCCTTATAGTATTCCAAACAACTGGGGCATGGGTTCCCTCATGTAAGAGGTGGGGAAACTGAGGCACCGAGACAATCAAAGACTTGCCTGAGAACCCAGGGCCAGGACGTGGCGGCACCCTCAGCAGAACGGAGTCTCCTACTGCTTGCTGCAGTGTCCAGCCCACATTGGTCACTTATGTCATCTCATTAGCTGCCCCTTTCCCCCCAACGACAACCCTATAGGACCTGCCCGTGCTGGGCCTTGAACCTGGGTCTGCCGGCCCGGGGAGCCCAGGCCACCACCCATTTTCCCACGTCTCATCCATTCATTAACCCCCCCTTGGCAGACCCTCCCTCTCCCTGCCCAACCCCGGAGACCTCAGCTGCTCCATCTCCAGGACGGCCCTTCCTGCCGGCGGGAGAGGCGCTGGGCTAATGTAGGCAGGCAATTTAAACAGCGCCGGCAAAATACACCAGCACTTTCCACTCTGCCACTATTCCGCTCTCCAGCCGCAGCGGAATTGGTCCCTAAGTGGGATATCAAGTTTATTACAGCTATTTCCAATCTGTAATTGGTTTTGTGGAACACAACGGAAAGGAGGTTGGGGGGTGGGAGAGGTGATTCCACACCCCCCCCTTTTTTTCTTTCTTTCTTTTTTTTTTTTCCTCTTCGGATGATGGCACCCAGGGATGTTGTTGGTGAGGAGGCTGGCGTTGGAGACATTTGTTTTTCAAATGAAATACCCCCGGCTGGCCGGCGGGCTCTCGCGGGAGAGGGAGAGCCAAGTCTGTCCACATGCTTTGGTGGCAACACTTGAAAATCAACCTCTCCTGGCTGAAGGCAGATTTGCTGGGGGAGGCGGGGCAGCGGGGACTCTGGATGGGATCCCATGGGGGCCCCTGGGGGCAGCTGGGGGAGCCCTCATGGGCCAGCCCAGAGCGTGAGTAGCTGTGCTTTCTAGGGCCAGCTGTTCTAGAATGAAAACGTTGTGGGAATGCAAGTGGAAAGGGCCCTCTGAGGTCACTCTGCCCCAAACATCCCACCTTGGGCATTTAGGGAAACTGAGGCCCAGAGAGGCGGGCAGTGCAGAGAGAGCCCGTGGGACTTAGAAGCCAGGTCTCCGCCTTCTCACTCTCTTCCACAGGGGAGTGGTTCCTTCCATACTACAGGACTCAGATGCTCATGGGGGGCGGGGAGGAGAAAAGCCACCCGTGTTTCAACACCTACTACGCGCCTGCTGCCTTCATCGGAGTCTGTCCACCCTAACCGACCTTCCTACTTTGGACCGAAATAACATAGCTGTCCCTCCTTATTCACGAGGGACATGTTCCGAAACCCCCCCCACCCCCAGTGGAGGCCTGAAACGGTGACGAGTACTGAACCCTACGCATGCTGTTTTTCTGTAGACACACACACACACACACACACGATAAAACCTAATTTATAAATTAGGCACAGTAAGAGACTAACGAGAAAAACAAATAATAAAATGGGGCAATTAGACCAATATGCTGTAATAAGTTATGTGAATGTTCTTTCTCTCTCTCAAAATACCTCATTCTACTCGATGCATAATGCGGGCGTGCCGGACAAAGGGGTGATTCAGGGCCCAGCTGGGACGGAGTGAGCGGGGCGGGGAGAGATTCCGTCGTGCCGCACAGAACACCCGTGCCATCCAAAACGTAGGGCTTGCTTATTTCTGGAATCTCCCATTTATAATGTTCAGGCCATGGTTGACCGTGAGTAACTGAAACCATGGGAAACAGAACCGCAGCAAAGGGGGGACTACTGTCCCCATTCATTCCTAGCGGCCGTTCCCCTGGTAGGTACGTGAGTGTGTGTTTGCCTGCAATGCCAGGCCCATAACAAGCACACCACACCTGCTCATCTCCACTGCCCAAGACCCGTTTCACACACGCAGGTATTTACCCCTCAGGCCGACAACGAAGCCCAGACACGGCCCCGGAGAAAAAGATGTAAATAAAACCACAGGAAAAAATAGGTGAGTCCTTGAAACTCCCCAGCCCCTTGGCCCGAAGCAGGGATTTATGGCTCAGATAATCCCCCGGTGCTTTATCTGGGGCGCAGCGTGGGCAGGTGTGTGCGCGTGCGGCGTGCCAGTGTATTTTCCTAGTAATAAAACCCTCAGTCTGGAGGATAAATTCGAGCAGACAGTTTTACCGACAGTTTTTTTTTCTCCTTTGTATAATAATAATAATTTTAAAAGAGGAGTGAAATTTGAGATTGAGACGATAAGGGCTGCCAGATTTTAGGAGCAGATAGAAGGGAGGCGAGGCTGTGAGTCAACCTCCACTATCATGGAGGAGAAAATCCTCAGACCTCCCCTTCTGACCATCTGAGTGCCCCCAACCCCCTCCCCACCCCCTTACAGAGCCGCGCTGGAGCAGAGGAGGGGTGGGAGGCGGTGGGCCCACCACAGCCTCTCTCAGCCCAGTGGGTGGGGTGTGGACTCGGCTCTAGGAGCCAGAGCTTTGCTGAGCCCAGTGTGGGACCTCGGCTGAATCACTTTGCCTCTCTCAGCCTCAGTTTCTTCGTCTGCAAAATGGGAACATGACTGTCCAATCCACTCACTTTTCCAGAGGCATTGTGGGGCCACAGGAAGCGGTGGGCCTAGAGCAGGTTTCTTGCCCTTGGCACTGCTGACGTTGTGGGCCAGGTCGTTTTTGGGGGGGTTGCTCTGTACCCCCCCATGATGGTTATAGCGTCCTGGGCTCTACCGTAGATGCCAGTTACTCCCCTCCCCAGTTGTGACAACCAACACCGGATCCAGACCCTGCCAAAGGCCCCCAGCTAAGACCCGGGTTTAAGGGTTCCTTGCTGCTCTTCTTCCCTTTTCTCCTTGTCCCCTACTTGGGAAGCTGGCCCAGATGCAGAAGAGGCAGGGAGAGGGTGAGAGGCCGTGGTGCCAGCTTCCCCTACATGGGCAGAGAGGCCTCCTTATTCTTTCTGTTTGTTGGTTGGTTAATCCTCCCCCCAGGATATTTCCCCCCTAGGTTTTCAGAGAGAGGGTGGAAGGAAGGGGAAGAGACACATCAATTGGTTGTCTCCTGCATGTGACCCGACCCAGGCTGGAATCGAGCCTGCAACCCTGGACCAGGACTCTTCAGTCCGCAGGCCGATGCTCTATCCACTGAGCCAAACCAGCTATGGCAGGGGCCTCCTTATTCCCGAAGAGCTTGCATTCTGGGGAGCAGGACCCAAAGTTAGGTGGCCGTGCCTGGAGCACAGCTGGTGCTCAGTAAGTGCCGGCTGGACGGCAGTGCGTCTGTCCAAAGCAGCGCCTCCTGGGCTAGACCACTGTGGCTCAAGTCACCTTGGGCCCAGATGTGCCCAGAGGAGCCCGGCCGCACCCAGGCCCACCCTCCCAGCCAAAGCAGGTTGGAGGCAGAGGCTTCCAACGTCCCCCACCCCAGCCCCTCGGAGAACCCCGGCCCCGGCCACCGCCCTCCCAGCCCCTCTCCCCCTGCCTCCACATGCAGAGCCGCAGAGCCGCACACAGCTAATTCCACTTCTCCGGGCCCAGGCATGAGGCCTCCGCCACAGGCTGTTAGCCCGGAGCCCAGCTGAGTGGCGAGAGGCTGCAAGCTTTCAGTCTATAATAGAGTTGCTGAGACAAGCGGAAAACTGCAGCCGAGTAAACAGATAAATAATTGAAACAGTGACAACACACACCTTGCTGCTTTGTGGAGTAACACTTTCATTAGTGGCAGACTGGGCAGCCCGGGGAGGCGGCGGGGACGTGGAGGGCGGCAGCTGGGAGCCGGGGACTCCGGGATCTCTCTGTGACTCAGCGGTGAGCAGCTGGGCACCTGGGCAGCTTCGTCCTCTGGTTCTGGCTTCACTATCTCCTCCTGGTCCCCTGGCTTCTCCGGGCTCCGTGCTCCCAGGGGAAATGGCTGGAGGCCTCCCGGCCTGTCCCATGGGCGGCCAGGGGAGAGTGGGTCGGCCATACTGTCCCCTTCCCTCCACCCCCATGCCAGTGGACTGGGTTCTCAGCCTTCTCCCCAGCCCTCTGGCTCCAACCTGCCCCTGGAATCAGTCCTCACCCTACAGGAAGGCCAGGGGGCGAATCTGAAATCCTGTGGCCCCGTTGCCCCCACTCCCACCCCCTCCCCAGGAAGCTGGGCTCCTTTGCCTCCATGATCGGGCACACGGTTCTCTCCCCAGGCCTCCTCACTCCAGGACCTGGCCCCCCAACGGCCTGCTATCACTGTCACTTCCTGCCCCAGGACCTTTGCTCCTGCTGTCCCCTCTGCCTGGAAGCACTCCCACCATTTGCCAGGCTGTGTCCTGCTCTCCCTTCAGAAGATAACTTAAATCTCTTGCTCCAAGGAGCCCTCTCTGACGACCCTATCCCCAGGACGGGGGCTGCCCCTCCTCTGGGCTCCCCTGCCATTCTAGGCCCACCCCGGGCAGGATTCATCAGAAAGTATTGCAATGTAGCTTGTCAGTGTCCCCCATGAGATCTTTGCTCCAGTGGCTGCCCCTGCCACCCAGTTCCCCCTTCTCCTTCTAGCCAGCCTATCCCCCCCCCCCCACACACACACACCCCATTCTGTCTCTTCTCAGGTGGGGATGGCGTTGGGATCAAGCCATGACTCTGTGGGTGACGCTGCAGAATGCATTCACAGCTCAGTGTGCAGCTCTGTGGGCAGGGCTGACCAGGGGCCGCGGAAGTGGAGCCCCTGGCGCAGTGGAAAGGAAAGAGGGCGAGAGAAGGGCCAGCTCTGCTCCTTCTCAGCTTCAGGACCTCAGGAAGCTGCTGCCCTGCAGAGCCTCAGTCTGCACATCCATAAAATGGGGGTGTCCTGGGAGCTTCCAGTGGCAGCTGCGACCAGAACCCAGAGGCTTCTCCAGGGGCAACAGGGCGGTGGGCTTCCTGGCTTCTGCATATCCCTAGGGCCCGGAGTCCCCACCCATACCCCCGCTGCCTGGAGGAAAGGGTGACCACACTGGCTGCACGCTCACTTGTGGCTGGCTCTGTGCTCCGTTGCAGGTAATGGATGGCGGCACCATCAAGCAGAAGATCTTTACCTTTGACGCCATGTTCTCCACCAACTACTCGCACATGGAAAACTACCGCAAGAGGGAGGACCTGGTGTACCAGTCCACCGTGAGGTGAGGGGCAGGGCTCGGGGACGGGGAGGGCCACCTCTCCCCCTTTTCCATCCATCGCACGAGGTTCTTGGGGGGCCTCAGGATCGTCCTCCAGGGCTTGGAAGGCAGTCAGACTCTGCTCAGGAGTGGGACCCATTTCTGGAGGGAAGGAGCAAGAAGGGGTCAAGTCTGAGCTCTGCCACACGGAGCAGACCCCTGACAGCCAGCCCCTCCCAAGTCCTGTAAGGTGGACTTTCTAAGCCCTGGTTCCAAGAGAGGACGCTGAGGTCCAGAGAGGGTGAGCGATGTGCCTAACGTCACACAGCCGGGAGTGCCAGAGTTGCCGTGGGAACTGGCTCTGAAGCCCAGGGGCCCCAAACGTGACAAGGAGAACAGACCCTACACAGCAGGCCAGGTCAGAAGCAGAGGAAGGATGGGATGGGAAGACTTAATTCTTCTCCCCCTTTTCCAGAAGCCTTTAGGGAGCCAGTTCCATGCCAGGCCCTGCCACGTGCTCTCACCCACTCCCTAAAAGGCCCCGGCCCCCTTTTATTCCTCTGACCCTCACAGCACTGGGCCCTCTTCCCAGAGTGCCTGTCCCTGGGGTCACCTGGCAACTCCTCACCCGCCTTCAGAACCCAGCCCAGGCTCCTCTGTGGACGCTTTACTAGACTCCCTGCACCCCGGCAGAGCTGATCCCCCCAAAGCCTGTGGCTGCCACCCCTCCAGTCCCTGCCCCCACAAGAAGGTGACCTCACAACGTGAACGAACAGTAGCTTCACACAGGTGCTGAATGCGCACAACTTCACACAGACACACACACACACACACACACACACACACACACACGCAAAAGCATGCTCTTTCACACACACACACACACACATGTGCATGCTTTTTCACACACAGGTACATGCTCTTTCCCATACATACACAGGTGCATGCTCTTTCACACACACACATACACACACACACACACACACACACACGTCCATGCTCTTTCACACACACATGTGCATGCTCTTTCACACACATGTACATGCTCTTTCTCATACATACACAGGTGCGTGCTCTTTCACACACACACACACAACATGTGCGTGCTCTTTCACACAGCCACCTGCTTTGCCTGGTGCAGGAAGCCCAATCTCAGTCTGACTGGGCTACACTGGGCACGCGGGGAGATGCTGCAGCGCACACAGTGGGTGCACTGTGCTTCCTGGGGGCCTCTTACGTTCCCACTCAGTGCCTGATGCCTGACCCTCACTCTTCACCCCGGGCTGCTTTTCCTTTCTGTGACCAAGAGGTGCCCTTCACCCCTTAGCATTGTACCCTCAGTTCCCCGCACAGGCCTGACACACAGTAGGTGCACAACGAAATTTGCAAATCCACTGGATGGTCCTGGGCTTGCTCCTTGGCCCCTTGGGCCTCAGTTTCCCCATGTGTAAAATGGGGAAATGGGATGAGAGGATTGTAAAGGGTACCTCCAGTCAGCATGAGGATTCCCTGGCCATGCTTGTAAGACCGGGAGGTAGGTGTACACCTGGAGGGCCTTGCTGGGTCCCCTCCTCTCTGGCTTCCTGCGGGGAGGCAGACCCCGCCTCTTGCTGGGGAATCTGGTGAGAATGTGGGTGCACAGGGCCTCTGAGGGGCCTGGGGCACGTGACCACACAGGTGCCCTCACTCGTATATTTATGAATTCTCCTGCACCCGCTTCCAAAGAGGATTTGGGTCGCCTTAAAATATTAAAGCGCACCCAAGACCAGCTCGTGGCAATCAAGATAAAAACGGAGGCAGACCTCATTCTGGAGGAGAAAATAACTATTCTGGGACCCACAGATGATTTTACATCAAGTGAACGTTTAAAAATCATCCCCAAGCTTCCCAGAGCCCGCCCTGCCACCCCGCCCCTGGGGGGCCATGGTCTCTGAGACCCCCAGCCCCACCCCAGGACCCCAGCCTAGCCATCATGCCTGGTGCCCCACCCCTGCCGCAGGAATGGTCTCCAGGGTGACCAGGATGCCTGGGCAGCAGAGCCCCGCCCTCCTCGTGCTCACTCTCTGGCCTGGGCTCCAGTGGGTGGTCTCTCAGGTCTCAGTCAGACAGGGGTGGGGGGAGGGGAGGACAGTGAGGCCTGGGCATAAAGGAGAAAGGAGCACCCTCTGGAGTCTAATCCGATTCCACCAGCCCCAGGGGCGTCCTCGCTGGAAGAGGCAGCTTCTTGAGGCTGCAGGGCCCCATTAGGGCCGGCAGTGGGGCGCGGGGACTCCACATTTACATATAAATGAAGATATTTACAAATTAATGCATATCAACTAGAGAGAGTCCCAGCTCCACAGCTGTCTCAGCCACTTCCTCTTCGGCTGGGGAGAGGGGGGTAGAAGGCTGGGAAGAGGAGCCGGAATTGGCAGAAAGCCCTTGTTTCCTGGGCAGCGGAGAGGAGAGGCTGCCCGGGGACTCCCCAGCTTCCCTCCGCTGGTGGGGTTCCGGGGGGATGGGCGTCCCGGGGCAGCGTGCAGGTGTGGCACACCTTGGTCAGACAGGTCACTGTCAAAGGCCTTTCTAATTCTGAGCCTCAGAACCCAGCACCCCCTGTTTGAAACTGGCAGTGACCTATTCCTTCGAAGCATTTGTAATTGGGCACCTCTAGGAGCCCGGCGTGATGAGAGGTGCCAGGATCCAGAGGTGCGAGAAAGACAGGGAGGCAGGCAGTGATCTAGGAAAGCCAGACATAAATAATACATCCAAGTTCCACCAAGGATGACCTGCAGGATGCACCTATATGGGCACCTTCCCTTTCTGCTCGCTCCCACCCCCTCCCAGCTGCCCGGGACATCCTCACAAACAAGGCAGCTCACTCGAGATCCCTCAGAATCCTAGTCTCGGGGTCTGCTGCTCGGGGGGCCTCCGAAGTGGGAAGGTACGATGTGGGTGACAGTCCAACCAGCTGGCCACCTGCACACCAGCTGGCTGTGGTCCACACCCACCCTCTCACGCCCTGTCTCCACCTCCGTTCACCTGTTACACCTGGCCGGCTCAGGTACAAGCAGACTGGTGGACCTCACCATGGGGATGATTATGTGGTCAAATTCTCTGGTTCCTGCAGAATGCAGCTGTCCCCTGATGGCAGTCAAGGCCTCCCTAGAGGTCAGGGTGAATCCCTATGAACCTTCAACAACCCCTGTACCCTCCTCCCCCAACTCAATCCCCCCACAGACGCTGTGCTTTCCATTTCCCAAAGCCCTTTGCAGGCCCTCGTTCCATTCTCTCTGCCCAGTGTGTCATGAGTAGCACTGGGCAGTCTCACTGGCTCTCATTGGGCAGTAGGAAAATCTAAATTCTAGGAGTTAAGTGTTCTCCTGCCCCTTGCACTCCTTGTCCCACCTTTATTTTACCAAGGCTCTACTCATCCTTTTAGATTCAGCTTAAATGGCACCTCCTCCAGGAAGCCAGTCCTGATTGCCCACACTGGGTCAGATGCCTCAGTGCATTTCCCCTTCATACACGTACTGCCCAGACACCAGGTATTCAGATTCTGCCTCCCAACTAGACCAGAAATCCCATGAGGACAAGGATTGGGTCTGGTGTCTTCACCACAATTCCCCAGTCCTCCTCCCCTCTCCCTCCTCCCCCGGCCCCCCACTGCCACACACACACACACACACACACACACACATACACACACACACACATGTTGTGAATGATTTGTAGGCTGGATGAGTTAGTGGTGGAAGCTGTGGTGCTGGATGAATTGGGAAGGAGAAAGTCAGGCCTCTGAGCCTTCCCCCAACATTTGCATCATTCATTCATTCATTCATTCATTCATTCATCACAGGGCATTGAGCCATGGCTGTATGTCAGAGGTGGTGCTGGAAATAAAATAGTGAACAAGACGTAATCAGACCTGCTCTCGTGAGGTTTACGATGTAGCAGGTGAGTGAGTAGAGGCAGACTACAGAAATATGTTTCAAATAATAAAAAAAATATTTACAGTTGGTGATGAGCATGTGGAAGGCCGTGAGGCCGTGTCATGGAGCACGGAGAATAATGGGGAGGAGGCCTCCAGGCTTCTCCTAGGGGAGACATCTAAACAACAAAACTCCGTGGGCTAAAGAGAAGCCATCCAGACAGGGCTGGGGGTGGAAGGGCGTTCCGGGGGAAGGCACAGGGAGTGCAAAGGTCCTGGGGGAGAAGGAGCTGGCCGGATCTAGGTGCCGCATGGCCAGAGCTCGGGAGTACTTGACCTTTATTCTCCGCACCCTGGAAGCCGCTGTGATGTGTGCTTAGTAGAGCTCACCCTGGTTGCTGAGTGGAAGGTAGGTTGGAGGTGCGAGGGTAGGATAGGACAAAGCTCTCCTCCTAGGAGCCTGGGGGGCGGGGGGAGGAAGCAGGCATCTTCATAGGCCTTGGGACTCAGTTTCCAACTCTGAGTGGAGCTGGGAAGGGGAACTGGGAGCCCACCGGGGCTGGCAGGGCCAGGAGGCAAACCAGAGAGGAGGCCAGAGAACCAGCTCCCCCCGGGGTCTGACTTCCATGCCTGTCCCCCAGAGCGGGCTGCGCTGGGGAGCAGCTGTGTGGGGCGGGGCCTAGGGAGTTCCTGGAGAATGTGGGAGCACGGTGATGCCTCCTCATTCTCACTGATCAGGGGAGGGAGACGTGGGAAAAATCAAGTAAATGAAAAAGGAGCCTTGAGGATCGAAGATATGGAAAGAAACGCCGCTTCCTTTATTGCTTTGAGATGCAGCCGTTCACGTATTCACCCACCGGCGCCTATTGAGCATTCGCGGCATCGGAGGCCCAGGGCTGGGGCTCAGAGCCGGAGGCACAGCACCCTGCGGGGTGGCAACGCAGCCCTCGCCTCCATCCACACAGCCTACCCCCTCTCCCACCCCTTGTCCCACCCACCCTTCAAAGGTGGCGGGCCCTGTATCTTTTCCGTCTTAGAAACCCCGGAACCCACTCGACATTTCGAGAGGAACGATAAATATTTGTGGAATGAGAGGAGAGAAAGGGGAGATAAAACAGGGAGATAAATAGCTAACAATTCCAGTAATAAAGTGATAGCTGTCATAGGCAAGATTCAGATGCAAGCAGTGATGAGTCAGAGATGGAGAGGCTGGGGAAATCACGGGGAAGGCGGCATTTGAAGTGGCCCTGGACGCAGAAGTAGGTCTGAGACAAAGAGCTGGAGCTGGGAGTCTAGCAGGGGAGCGGGGAGATGGGGAGCTGTGTGCGTGCGTGAAGGGCTGGGGGCGGGGCGGCTGGCGTCCTGCAGGCAGACAGAGGTCCCTCAGCAGATGCCCTCTGGAATCCGTTCAAAGGGAAAAAAACACAGTTGGCTTTTTAAACAGACACATTTACTGTCTGGTCCAAAGAGCTGAGAGGTTTGTTTCCCTTTGAAAAGTTAAATGTCCCTTCCGAGCCCCATCCATTAGGGAGCCCGGCGAAGGCTTTCTTCGCGATGGGCACAAAGACATGCGGGCTGACCCTCATTGGTTTCAAAGCCTGAATCCCACAGCTCGCTGCTCCCTCTTCCTATTGTCCGGAACCATGCGTCTCTTCCCTCCAAGATACGCATAATGCGTGCTACTCACACATGAAATCGCCGTTCATTTCCCCAGGCGTGGGGACGCTCGGCACACACATACGGGAATACCTACTGTGCGCCCAGCTCGCGCTAGGCCCTGGGAACACAGGACACACTCAAGCCCCGTGCACACGGAAATGGCTGTGGAGATTGGGCCACATTCCTAATCCACTGGAAGCCCAGTTCTCCTTCCCCCACCCAGAAAGCGCTGGAGCCGGAGAGAGATTGTGAGGGAAACCGTGAGCCCCTTTCAGCACGTTATTCATAATAGATCGTGCCTCTCAGTAGCCTCAGATTTGAGTGCCCCAGGTCTTCCATCTCAACACTAGATGTGAGGCTTTAAGAGCGAGGGCTGCAGTTCCCGTCCCCGCCACCAGGGGGATTGTCAGTCCCGTTCTCCCCTCCACAAGGACAGGCTGCAGGGGGGTTAGTTACCTGAACAGCCAACCCTGCTCCTGCGGAGTTTGCATCTCTACAGCGCAGGCCAGTCCCCGGCCACCTGCATCAGGATCACCTTGGAAGCTGCTGGAAAAGACCAATTCCGGATGGGATTGGATTCAAGTGGTCTGGAGCAGGGCCTGGAAATAGTCCTTTAAAACGTCTTCCAGGTGAAGACGTTGGCAGCGAGATCTGGAAAGCTCCGCTCACACAACACCTTCCATCTGCTCCGATGTGCAGATCTGGGCCAAGGAACGCAGCAGGAAGCTGCGAGGCACAGATAATTCTGGTTGCTGCTGGCAGCCCATGATGGACCATTGTCCTGAGCCGATCCTGCCCCCCAGGGCCAGACCCATTTGGGTTGAAGGTAACAGAATAGTTGGACCAGCCAGTGACCTCCCACTCTAGAGTGACTTCCCAGGTACTGACCAGTCCCCCCAGTCTGGGCCACCCCCCATGCCCAGCGGCCACCAGTTAATCAGAAAATGACACAGCTGAGTGCCAGGCCCTGTGCTGAGCTTCTCAGGAAGTGAGGCCATGGCTGGAGGCAGGGGCCAGGGAGCAAGGTGCCCTTTTTGCACCTTTCCTGGCCAAGGCAGTGCCCCCAAAGTGTGCCCTCCTCCCTGAGTGTGCCCTTCTGAGTGTGCCCTCCCTGAGTGTGCCCTGAGTGTGCCCTTCTCCCTGAGTGTGTCCTTCTCCCTGATGTGCCCTTCTCCCTGAGTGTGCCCTTCTGAGTGTGCCCTCCTCCCTGAGTGTTCCCTGAGTGTGCCCTTCTCCCTGAGTGTGTCCTTCTCCCTGAGTGTGTCCTCCTCCCTAAGTGTGTCCTTCTCCCTGAGTGTGTCCTCCCTGAGTGTGCCCTTCTGAGTGTGCCCTCCCTGAGTGTGTCCTTCTCCCTGACTGTGCCTTCTCCCTGAGTGTGCCCTCCTCCCTGACGTGCCCTTCTCTCTGAGTGTGTCCTCCTCCCTGAGTGTGCCCTTCTGAGTGTGCCCTCATCCCTGAGTGTGCCCTCCTCCCTGAGTGTGCCCTCCTCCCTGAGTGTGCCCTTCTCCCTGAGTGTGCCCTTCTCCCTGAGTGTGCCCTTCTGAGTGTGCCCTCCTCCCTGAGTGTTCCCTGAGTGTGCCCTCCTCCCTGAGTGTGCCCTTCTCCCTGAGTGTGTCCTTCTCCCTGAGTGTGTCCTTCTCCCTGAGTGTGCCCTCCTCCCTGACTGTGCCCTTCTCCCTGAGTGTGCCCTTCTCCCTGAGTGTGTCCTTCTCCCTGAGTGTGCCCTCCTCCCTGAGTGTGCCCTCCTCCCTGACTGTGCCCTCCTCCCTGACTGTGCCCTCCTCCCTGAGTGTGTCCTTCTCCCTGAGTGTGCCCTCCTCCCTGACTGTGCCCTCCTCCCTGACTGTGCCCTCCTCCCTGACTGTGCCCTCCTCCCTGAGTGTGCCCTTCTCCCTGAGTGTATCCTTCTCCCTGAGTGTGCCCTTCTCCCTGAGTGTGTCCTTCTCCCTGAGTGTGCCCTCCTCCCTGACTGTGCCCTTCTCCCTGAGTGTGCCTTCTCCCTGAACCAAAGTCTCGCTGAACCCAACCCTGGGCCTCCCACCACAAGTACCTGCTGAAGGAATGCAGTCACGGGCCCGCTCTGTCAGGCCTGCAGGTGGTGCTCTGCAGAGGCCACCAGATCTGCTCTCAGTCTTCCTCCCTGGGCCTTGTCTCCCAGGCCCAGACCCTCCCTCCTTCATCTCTAGGTCCTAGTGCCTGGCACAGGGCCTGAGAGGGAAGTCCAGGGCCTCAGTGCAGGTTTGTTGAATCGATAGGCTGACAGGTTATCCAAATGGGGAATTACCATTTCAAACAGTCAGCAGAACACTCTCCCATCCATCATCTGCTTTAACCCTCACAGCATCCAGGGGAGGAGGGTCTCACACTCATCAAATCCTGCTTGTTGTACAGCTGACGCCACGGAAGGACACAGCTGCAGTCGCTTGCCAGGGCCTGGAGGGTTGCACACGGGAAAGCCTGGGTTCGACCACCCTGGCTGTTAGAGCCGCACTGGGTCCCTGGATCAGTGGGGCATTCATTCAGCAGTCACTGAGCGCCCACCCCGTGCCAGGACCTGTGCCAGGACTGGACATTTGGTGCCTTAGTGAGGGCATGTGACGGTGGGTGTGTTTCCACCCCTGTATGCACATATGTACACACGGGCACATGCATACACACACACACACACACACACACACACACACACACACACTGGACACCTGGCCTGAAATGCTTGGTGCCTCTAGATAGGAAGCTGCCAGAGTCCGCCATCACCTTAAAAACTGCCACCGCCTGGCAGCCCAGGCCCCTGGGTGCTCTGGCCGAGCGACCAAGCAATGCCCAATCCTGGCTCTCGAAGTGGGGCTCTCGGAGCCTCCCCCCCCCACCCCCAGCTGGCAGCACCCATTCCTCTGAAGTGCTGAGAAGTCCTGTTACCCAACCAGCCTCTGCTGCTCTGCCCAGGTTCCCATGGAGCAGGGCACCCTCTGAATCCCTGACTCTCCACACACACCCCTCATCCATGTCTCCGCTTCCCACTTTCCTCCTCCAATGGCTGCTCAGCACAGCTCCCCAAGTGTCTCCCCCCGCCCCCCTGAGGGTCAGTCCAGCTCCGGGGGCACCCTCTTCTCACACTGAGTACTTTCTCCCCCTGGGCCTTCCCAGCGAGTGGGCGGAGCCCGTGCTGACTGAATGGGGCGTCTCCTTTGGGTGGCAGTTTGCCTTTTACCAGGGAGCTTCTGGAGACAGTGTCTTCGTCCAGAATCACTGGTTGCCTTTACCCACTGGCAAGAATGCTGTCCCCACTGAGGCCATGAGCGCCCCCTGGACAGAGCCCAGTGTCACCCACACAGCCGGCCCTCGGCACTTTCTGCCTCCCTGCCTCCCACGTCCCTCTTCCCCACCAGTCAGAGTCCATTCTTCTCCTTTGTTCCTTGTCTTTCTGTTTTCTGCTGCTTCTGTGGTGGTCTTTCCTTAGACCACATGTGTCAAACACAAGGCCCGCGGGCCAAATCCGTCCCGCCAGGCCTTGCAATGTGGCCCGCAACGCGCTGTCATCACTGCACTCCGCTGCGTTTCCATCACAATGACAGTTTATGACTGTTCAGTAAACCATTCGGCCCGCGATTTAGGCTGGATTTTAGATTTTGGCCCCTTCTCTGATTGAGTTCGACACCCCTACCTTAGACAATGCTCTTCTGTCCTTTATTTCTCCCGCTCTGGGCCTCACACGGCCTCCGTGGGGCTATCTCTTCCCCCACACAGCCTGGCATCTCGTGGCTCGGAGCCCCTCTGTGGCCCAGAACCTCCCAGCAGCTCAGACTCTGGATATCAAGGCCCCAGTAGCATTAAGGGGGTCCCTATTCCACATGGGGCGGTGGGGAGAGTAGCGGTGCTTCTCTGTGGCTGGGTCTTGGGTTAGTAGTGGAACCTTTGAAGCAGGGGACTAGCTGTTGAGTCACCAAGCAGTCTCCTCCAGCCACCTGCCAGGTCTCTGTTTGCCCCAGGCTTCCCTCCTCTTTCTCTCCTGGGGAGGGAAGTGCTTGCACAGCTGTCTGCTGCCCTCTGGTGATGCATTGGGCTATTGCAACTGCCTGTGGCCGCTCCCCACCCATTACCAAGAACGATGGGTCTTGTCCCTCAAAAGTAGGGACCTCCTTTCTTCATCTCCAGGGCCTCCGGGCCCAGCCAGGGTCTCAGCGGAGATTTGTTAAATTAATGAGCTGACAGCTTATCCAAATGTGGAATTATTATTTCAAACGTTCAGCAAAACTCTTTCCCATCCATCATTTGCTTAAACCCTAATGACAATTTTATGAAGTGCAGATCGCAGGCCTTATTAGCGGGCCTCCACTCAGCCTGGAGAGAAGCGACTGGCCCAGGAGCGTGAGGTTCCCGATGGGGCAGGACTCTCTCCCCCTGGGCCTTCCCAGCGAGTGGGCGGAGCCCGTGCTGACTGAATGGGGTAACCCCTTTTCTCCTCTGGGTGGCAGTTTGCCTTTTACCAGGGACCTTCTGGAGACAGTGTCTTCACCCAGAATCACCCCCAGGAATTGCAAGCCCCGGGCCTGGCTGTAATGTGGGGGGATGGGGGAGGCAGGTGGTTCTGATGCATGCTTCATGTACCGAGTCGTGTTCCGGCCACCTCAGGCAAGGACTTGCCCTGACCACTCACTTGCTGTTGAAAGTGTGTTTCTCTGTTAGCTGTAGACATCAAGCAGCTGGGGTGCCTGGGGCAAGGGCAGGAGAGGCTGGGGGGGCGGTTAATGGGGGGTTGGAAGGGAGAGATGTAGTAATTTCAACAACAGAGATTCTTAAAAGGCACAGGGGTAAACAAGGGCGGTAGGGTCCTTGCCCCATGGAGGTGGCCCACTGGGCGCTGTGGCAGCCCAGGGGGAGTCAGGGAGGGGCTCTCTGCAGCCTGGATGGCGAGATGACGCAGCCACCAAAGACCAGGGAGAGCGTTCCGGAAGAGGAGAGAGCAGAGCCTGAGAGGAGGGGAATGGATGTATGAACCAGGAGCAGGGGAGCCCAGAGCGGAGGGGCTGGGAGTGGAGGAGGCCTGCGG
Source organism: Pipistrellus kuhlii (assembly GCF_014108245.1). NCBI lineage: Eukaryota > Metazoa > Chordata > Mammalia > Chiroptera > Vespertilionidae > Pipistrellus > Pipistrellus kuhlii. The sequence continues at coordinate 186,345,147 of NW_023425515.1, read as the reverse complement.
GGGGTGCAGGGGAGTGGGGTGCCGTAGGCACAGGCAGGGTCTCATGCAATGAACTTGGCCAGCATAAGACTCACCTTGTCAAAACGGATTCGGATGCAATGGGTCTGCGATGGGGCCTGATCACGTCCCAGGTGGGGCCAGGGCTGGTGTCCGGGCCTCATGGAAACACGGAGGGAGCATCACATACTCCCCGCCCACCCGCCCGCCAAGCCCAGCTCGGGAATGAGAACCCTCCAGGGGACCCCACTCTGCAGGCCAGGCTGAGACCCCCTGAAGCAGAGCATTCTGGGTCATCAGGGAATGTCTGAATCGTGTTCTAGGAGTGGGAGGAGCCATCACAGGTGGATTCGTTTGTTTGCATGTTGTTAATAAGACCCACCTGAGCTACTGGGGAGGCTGGGAAGCGGAGGGAAGGAGAGGGGTGGGGTGGTGAGGGGAGGGGAGGAGAGGGGAGGGATGATGGGCAGTGGGTGGGGGTGGGAGACTTTGAAAACAGCTGGCCTGGCCAGACTCAGGAATGGACTGGAAGTGGCTCAGCATGGGGGGTGGGGTTTGGGGTGGGAGGACTCAGAAAGAGACAAATTGACAGTGACCTCTAGGGCGAGGGTCATGGCATGTAGGTGGAGGGGCGTTCCTTTCTGAAAAGGAGAGACCCATGAGGACCAGCTAGGGGTGGGGTGTAGAATTCTCAAGTTCTGTTTGGACTAAGTTAAGGCACGTCTCTTAGATACCAGAGCAGAGACTTGAGTAGGTTGACGGAAGCACAGGGTGAGGGAGAGGGTGTGGTCACAGATACACATGTGGGAGCCAGGTTAGGTCACTGTCCCCTCCCAGACAGGAAGCGCATCCAGCAGCCTGAAGGCCTCCCCGAGGCCACGCCCCTCAACCCTCAGATGAGAACCCCAAAGCCCAGAGACTGGGGGGTGACTTCCCCAAGGTCACACAGCATGTCGCTATGGAAACACGTCGCTATGGAACTAAAACTCAACCTCAGACTCCCAGGTGGGGTGGCTTCCACTCCGCTGAGCCCAGAGCAGATCCCCCCCATCCTACCCCCGGCCCCAAGCACAGTTCCAGGGCCAGAGTTGCTGAGATGGCAAATAATTTATATCTCTGCAGCCAGAAAACACCAGCCCTTGGAAATGCTCTGCACACGCGCACGCGCACGCACATTATCCCTCTCCTTCTAAGTGAAAAATCAGTAGCCGGCTGTCAGCTTTATTACTAATTACGCAACTACTTTATTGCTGGCATTAAGAAAAAAACTGAAGGCTAAAAATGTCCGGGAAAGACTTAATTTAGTAAACAGTTCAGAACAAAGTATTTGCCGCGGTGGTATTTCTTCACATTAGAATTCGCTCCGGGTGATTCAAACCTCCTCGTTGACTATATTATGCAGCTTAATAAAGTTCCCAGGTTCACGGAGAATCCTCTTCGCCCTGGAAGGTAATTGTGTTTCGGGAGGTGAGGGTGAGGTGGGGTTGAGGTAGAATGCGGGTTGTGGGAGGAGGGTCCTGGAAAACACAGTGGGGAGAGGGCAGGAGAGTGAGTGCCCTGCTGAGCTCTCAGTGGATGATGGACAGACAGGTGGAAGGAGGGACAGAGGGATTGAGGGAGGGATGGATAAATGGAGGAGACGCTCCCAGCCGAATCACCGGATGGTTACACAGCTTAGTCAAGGAAAGGGAGTCGCCTAAATGTCCCGACCCGCGGGACAACAACGGGGGGCACGCAGGAACCACCTAAGAGAATGAATCAAACAAGGAACGCGGAAAGAATGGAGGCAAGACAAGGTTCTGATCAAGCCTCAGTTTTATTCTCTGAAATGGCTGTATTTATACAGCAGAGACAAAGGGGGGCAGGGCCGCTTATGCAGGGGGGTCTTTGGTATGGCAACACAGGATTGACTAATTGCCAGAGGCGGTGTGACATTCCAAGGTGCAACATTCCAAGGCTGGGCTATCTAGGGGGGAGGATCAGGAAGGGTAAGAGGCAGGAAGACAGGAGATGCTAAACCCCAGGTTAATCTTATCTTCTGGCCAAGCCCTCAGGGCACCGCATAACTTCTGCTAGAAGGAACTTAATTCTATTTCCTTAAGACTGAGTTGCTTGCCTCAACTCTGCAGGCTCCCAACACCTAAACTTGCCATTGATAGAAAGGAGAGAAGGTCGGTACCACTGGCTTTTTGTGCAAAAGGGCACCTGCCACTTCTGTGCGCACATCACACAGGCGGCTGAGACGGTGAAGCATCTGCAAGACGTGAGGCCGAGAGGCAACTAGGGAAGGTGGGCGACTTGCTGAAGGTCACACAGCTCAGTAGCCATGGAAAACCTGGACCCCAGGCTTCCTGGTATCCCCTTTCCTCCCAGATCCCCATGCTGCGTCTTCTCTGGGCACATCCAGGTTCCTCCTATGCCCAGCAGCCAGGTGAGCATTCTTGGTGACGTTACACTGTGCCACCTGCTGTCTGAGAGAATCCCCGCTTCCCATCAGGCCTGCCAGGCCTCTTCTGTCTCAGTCTCCGTCTGCCCTCTCCCTCACCAGCCTCGGGTCCCCCTGGCCCTGTTGCCAGCTTGTTCCTGCCTCAGGACCTTTGCTCCTGCTGTTCCTCTGCTGGGGGCCCTCTTCTTCCATCCCAGGTCCCCACGCAAGTGTGACCTCCACAGAGGCCTCCTGAGGCCTGGCCTGGAGGCGTCCCCACGCCCACCCCGGGCACGCGTCACCCTTCACTCCACTGGCTTGTTAACATCCAGTATGATGCTCTCATTTGTGCATCTGAACGTTTCCCTGTTTCTTCTCAAAGGTTGCCCTGAGGACGAGGACTTGGTCCCGCTGGCCCTCTCCTGTTCCCCCAGCGTCCAGAGCCAGTAGCCAGTCAGTATTTCTCACGTGGATAAGTGAGCTCACCGTCAGAGGGCCGGGTTCTCACACCACTTCCCGGGACTGAGCCAAGAGCCCTGGGTCTCAGGATGGACTCTAGTCCCAAAACTGCCTCGAAGCTTCAGTGAGACTCGGACAGACACCCACTTCCCTGAGCCTCAGTTTCCCTTTTTCCCTGTGCACTAACGGGAGGGGCCCAGGTGATGGACAGCCGTCCCAGTTCCACCCCTCTCCACCCCTTTCTCGCCACACTATTAAGGGGGACAGGCCAGGGACCCGGCCCCCGGGTGCCAGGCTGCTGCACAGTCAGTGCTGGGCCTGGAGGCAGATGCCCGGAGTCCGGGACAAGCGAGGACCTGTCCTGAGTGCCATCGCGTCTGTGTGAGGCGCCTCGGGGGAGCGGCTGGCTCTCGCTTCGGCAATTTCCTCGTGAGCTGGGCTGACACTCCTAATTATTGTTTGGAAAGGTTTGGGGAGGTCCAGTTAATGGATTACATATTTCCTTTCCCGACAGGGCACTTGTTCAGTCGTGTTTTTCGTTTGTCCCCTGAGAGGTTAATGTTCCCGTGCGTGTCGAGTGCTTTGTGCGGACCATGGGACTAGAGCGCTTCAGAATTTCCCCCCCGCCCCCCAGCTCACCCCCCCCCCGGGGGCTTCTGAGCACTTTAATTGAACTTCCCCCGACCTTTGAGGGTGATGAGAGAGCCAGGGCCCTGGGATCTGAGGCCTGATAACCATGCCAACACCTACTGTGTGTTAACAAGCTCCTACTGTGTGCCCTGCCCGCTGTAAGCACTTTACTCGGACAGTGGTGGGCAAACTGCAGCTCACGAGCCACATGCGGCTCTTTGGCCCCTTGAGTGTGGCTCTTCCACAAAATACCACGTGCGGAACACACGTACAGTGCAATTGAAACTTCGTGGCCCATGCGCAGAAGTCAGTTTTCGGCTCTCAAAAGAAATTTCAATCATTCTATTTGGCTCCATTGACTAATAGTTTGCTGACCACTGGACTCATAAATCCTCCAGATGCAGATGCTGTTACTATCCTCATTGGTAGGGGGAAGTGAAGCTCAGAGAGGTTAAGTGACTTGGCCGAGGTCAGAGGCGGGACACAGGCTCACAGCCGCTGCTCTGTGAGTGTTCTGGGAACTTGGGGTGCTGGGATGCGGGATGCAGGAGCCCCAGCACCTTGGCGCCGGTGCAGCAGGTGGGCAGTGAGGGCTTTTCTCTGCCAGATGCTATTCGTGGTGACGCCGGGCAGGACTTGGAGCCCGGGCTATTTCCTTGGTGAAAAATGAAGGCTGATTTCAGCTCCCTAAGCTGCAGTGAGGATTGTAGTCATGCTTATTTTCAAAACCCCTTATGTCTAGCTCACCGTGGTGTTAAGTGATAACAATAGCTGAACCCCCTGGCCGGCTGGCTGGGTGTCCTTCCCTGCACCGAAGGTGGTGGGTTCAATTTGTGGTGAGGGCATATCCCTAGGTTTCTGGTTCGATCCCCAGTGGGGGTGCATATGAGAGACAACTGGTCAGTGTTTCCCTCATACATTGATGTTTCTCTCTCCCTCTCTCTCCCTTTCCCCCTCTCCTCCCATCTCTCTAAAATCAGTAAAACACATTGAGAATTTTAAAAAGAATAGCAGACTCACAGGTGCTTGGTTATAATATACTTCCAATGTGCAGGCCTCTTCCATGTATTCTTCTGTATGAGACACATGTTATACCATAATGTCAAATGATGACAGTAATAATAACAATAATGGAGGGTAGAGGTGGTTGGCTCACAGGAGGCTGTCCTCCCTCGCCCCACAAGGTCACCTGCCCCCATGGTCTCAGCTCCTCTCGTCACCTTTCCCTGGTGTGACCACCCGCTGGAGGGAGGGGCCAGGTGTGAACCCCCCCCTCATACCTAGGGAGGAGACAACCACTATCAGTCCCTTACTGCAGATGGAGAATGAGGGCCTGGGAGGGTCAGTGTCTTGCCCCAGTGGGACTTTGGGCAGGTCCCTAGCCTCTCTGAGCCGCATACCTCACTTCCTGGACCTACTCCGGTGGCCATTCCATCCGCTGTGCTAGCTTATAGTTGGAAGCCTGCCTCCTTTTTGCCTCTGCAACGTGCCCACAGAGGAGGTGAGTGATGAGGTCTGGGCTCAAGAGCAGCGGGTGGAGGTGCTGAGGTCTGACAGAGTGCATACAGGGTGCCCTGGGAGGGATGGAGCTGATGAGAACAGAGCGGGCCCAGCATGCGAGGTGATAAGGAGAGGCAGGCAAGGAGGGTGCCGCCTGGGCTGCGTCTCTGCACCATTAGCTGTCCCTGCTCTGTTCCTCCCTGCTTGCCCAGGCGGTGATGCCAGCCTGCGATGCCAGCCTGTGAGATGGGGGCGGGGAGGGCCATGAGGAGGCCTTGCCAGCTGCTCTAGCTGCTGATGGGACGAGGGGGCCCCTGGTCTCATTATCAATCTCTTTAGATGCCACTAAACGCCCCCATGCTGCCCATGGCTGCACGCCTCTCATCCTCTGTGCCACATGCCCACCCCCAGCCCCAGAGGCCACAGAAGCTGCTCCCACTGCCTGGCCAACTGTTTCCTGTGGCATCAGGGTACAGCAGGCGGACAGGAAAGTGCTTAGACTAAAAGTCCGGCTCAGAGAATCGGGACACACGCACACACCCCGGGGCCCACCTACAGTGCAGCTCTCCCCTGTGGCTCCCGCTAGAAATGAGTCTCCTGTCTCCTGCCCGGGCCCTTCTCTGGCACCCGGGAGGCCGCCCGAGGCTGCCGATGGCTGTTAGTGGAACGGGTGGGTGAACGGACTGACCCAGCAGACCGGCTTGCGCGGGGCCAGGGATGGTTCTTGGGAGATTAAATGAGATCACGCTTAGTTAGGTTTCAGCGCGGCGGGTGCTAACTCTATCAGTGTTAGCTCTTGTATTAATTTCTTATTGCTTCTGCCGCAAAGCACCATAAACCTGGGGGCTTAAAACAATATAAATGTAATAGCTCAGAGTGCTGGAGGCCAGCAGTCTGACATGGGCTCCCTGGGCTGAAACCAGGTGTGGGCAGGGCTGACCTGCTTCCGGAGGCTTCCATGGGGGGTGGGGGGGAGCAGACACCTGTTTCTCGGCTTTTTTCTTTTTTTTAAAGAGAGGAAGGGAGAGGGTTAGAGAGTTAGAAACATCAATCAGCTGCCTCCTGCCGGCCCCCCACTGGGGATGTGCCCGCAACCAAAGTACATGCCTCTGACCAGAATCAAACCCAGGACCTTTCAGTCTGCAGGCCGACGCTCTATCCACTGAGCCAAACCGGTTTCGGCTATTTCTCGGCCTTTTGAAACATCTGGAGGTGCTCACATGCCTTGGCTTGGGGCTCCTTACAGCAATGGCATCACTCACCCTCTGCTTCGGCCACCACATCGCTTTCTCTGACTCTGCCCCTCCGCCTCCCTCTCTGAGGACCCTGTGATTTCACGGGGCCACCTGGATGGTCCAGGGTCATCTCCATGCCCCAGGATCCGTACTCACATCCACCAATTCCTTTTGCCATATGCAAGGTCCCACTCCCTTCTTCCCGCTGTATCTCCAGATCGCTCTTCAAGGGTCTGGCGCACAGTAGTGCTCAGGAATTCCACGTGAGCACCTTGAAGGCAAAAGCCCCTGTTATCGATCCCTGTGCCCCAGCTCTCTGGGGCTGGGCTTGGCAGGCTGGGGTGACAAAGGCCTTTGTTGAACTGAGCAGACTCACTAGGTGCTGTGTGGGACCAGGAAGGAGACCACCTGGGCAGAGGAGGGAGGACCAGGGGAAACCGGTGAAAGAGAGGAAGGCGGGGCCAGCTCAGGGAGGGATTGGGCTCCTGGTGAAAAGGTGTTTTATTTGATACCGGCTCAGTGTCATGGAATTGGACCTTGGTGATGAATAATAAAGCTGAAACAAGGAACGCCGAGCAGGAGGTAGCAGATAGGAGTCGCCCTGGAACTTGGCTCCTGGCCACTCAATCCCGCCTGTGTCACTAACTGGGGTTGGGACCCTAGGCAAGTCACTGCCCCTCTGTGCCTCAGTTTCCCCATCTCTAATGGGATGCTAATAATAGCACCTACTTGGTGGAGTGCTCGTGAGGCTTCAACGCGTTGGCAGAGCTCCTAGAACTGGCACAGTGGTGATTGGGTGCTAAGCCCCTCCCGGGGATGGTGGATCCGGCCACAACCACCAGCACCGCGTACTGAGTGCCTGTGAGCAGCCAGACAGGGTGCTGGGTTGGGGAGACGCGGGGAGCAGCTGGGCCCAGGCCCTTTTCTTAAGGGCTCTCAGTGACCCGCTGGGGGCGGATTATTATTGCTCCCATTTTATGGGTAAGACAACCGAGATCTAGACCTGTTAAGTGCTGGAGGGCGCATGCCCAGGAAGCAAAGGAGTTGCTGTTTAAAACCAGGCGGCGTCTGGTCCTCTGCCTGTCGCCTCTCTGACTCAGGCCCCAGGCCCAGGCCCACATCTTCCTGGAAACCTTGGAAACGGCTTGGAAGCCGGGCCTTCTCGGGAGCGCTTGAACACTTGGCTCCGATCAGATCGGGCCCCTGTTGTGACATAACTTTCCCCATTCACCATGAAGCTAATAAACTAATAAATTAGCCGGGATGAAAATATCATCGGGCAGGACCGCGCACTAACGCGTTGCCGTAATGACTCTCTCGGCTGGGGCCGATTCCTCACATTTTGCCTTGGCCAAGTTTCCCAGGCTCACCGTGTCCCTAATAAGGCATAACTCACTCCATAAACATTAAATTGACTTATTTATCCTAAATGGCAGCGGAACTGAAAACCACCTTCATAAACCTATTCTCCTGCCCCTGCTTCCCGGGGAGCAGAGCCCCGCGATGATTTTTTTTTAAACCAAGACAATGTCTAGTCTGTTCACCCGGCCTCCCGCGGCCTGGCCTGGCTGGTGCTCCGACCAGGGCTCCAGCGAGGAAGAGCTGGCTCGTTCTCCGAGGCTGGCGGAGGTCACCCTCTCTGGATAACCATGATTCATGCCTAATTAATGGAAATAATGGCGCTAACGCCTGTGAGCGTGTGTGCCTGGGGCCCAGGGCTGGGCTCTCCGAGGCGGCCTTCTGTGTATGCTATCGATTAGCTTAATCCTCGTGATAAGCCGGCAAGGCCTTCCTTGACGACTCCGCTTTTCAGAGGAGACCACACAGAGAATGACTGGGAGCTGGGCTGGGACCCAGGCAGGTGGTCTGAGGCCGAAGTCTTGGGCCTCACCGCGGTACTCCTACCGCTTGGCAGACTAGCCCCCATGATGCCCCAGGGTGGGGGCGCAGCTAGGAATTCCGGCTGCGATGAGACGCAATGCTTGAGTTGTGGGAGGCGCTCACAACCTGGTGTGTATATGTGGGGGAGGGGGGACCATGGAGATCTGGGCACCTGGACAGTGGTTCAGGGGCTCAAAGGGTCCTGCTCCTGCTCAGTGTAACTGTGCATATGAACCCCTTGGCCTTCCCTCCCAGACTCACAGGTGGGTGAACCGTCGCTCCTTCCTCTTTCTCACCTTCCTGATACTCACCGCATCGCTTTACATTGGCAATTAGAAGGAACGGCTGGTGGGAGGATTCGGCTGTAAGTGAGCGTCCTCTAAAATGCTCCAGTCAGCCAAGCCACGGCTCACTCTGCCTTGTCTCCACTGATAAGGGGTGTGTGTGTGTGTGTGTGTGTGTGTGTGTGTGGTCTGTTTGGTTAAACAGGACTGTTGGACTGTTTCTGTTTTGAACTTGGTGAGAATCCAAGATGCTCATTCCAGGAGCTTGAACTCAACGGGGCTCAGAGTGGGGACTGGCCCTTACAGGTGCTGCCACCCCAACTCCTCCATGGAAGGATCGACTTTGAGTGCAGGTGGCCTCATCTCTGCCCCTCCCCCACTCAGTCCTCCTGTAAGTCCTTCCTCTCGTGGGGCCTCACTCACAGACCAGGCACTCCCAGGTCAGAGCTGGCCAGTAAAGAGTTCTGTATAACTGACATAGAATGTTTTTCAATTGAAAATGTTTTCCATTAAATTTAATGACAAGTTTTGAAAATCAGGAGATTTTACATACAAATCTTTATTTATTTATTCATTTATTTCTTTATTTATTTGCTTTAAAAAAAAACACACACACAACTGAATATGTGACTTTTCTACTAGTTATTCCCAAATTATAGCAATCTACTGCTATAAGTAGTGACTGGACTCCAACCGGGGAATGGCCTCTCCATTCCCCACAGCCCACACCACTCACTACTGTCTATGTTAGGGGTGTCGAACTCAATCAGAGAAGGGGCCAAAATCTAAAATCCAGCCTAAATCGCGGGCCGAATGGTTTACTGAACAGTCAAACTGTCATTGTGATGGAAACACAGCGGAGTGCAGTGATGACAGCGCGTTGCGGGCCACATTGCAAGGCCTGGCGGGACGGATTTGGCCCGTGGGCCTTGTGTTTGACACATGTGGTCTATGTTATATCAGTCAGAATTAGTTTGGGCTGTGTGAAAAAAAAATTAAAAATAAAAATAAAAATAAATGTGTCTTAAACTAGATAAAAGTTTATTCTTCTTTCTCCTAAAATATCCATGTAGCATGTTGGGTATTCCTTGGTGTCAGGGACTCAGGCTCCTTCCCTCTTGATGTCCAATAAGCACAGCCTTCATTCCCAAGTTTACCTCAAAATCTAATAAGGCTGCTCCAGCTCCAGCCATTAGGACTACACTCCAGCCAGAAGGAAGGGGGGAGGGAAAGAAGAGAGACTCACCTCCTTTCTTAAAGACCATTTAGGAAGTTGTACATAATATCTCTACTTACATCCCATTGGCCAGAACACAGTCACATGGCCATCCTGCTGCAAGGATGACTGGGAAATGTAGTCTTTAATTCAGGCAGGCATGTGTCCAGTTGGCCAGGGGTTCTATGACTTTGCAGACAGAATAGCTATTGAATTATTTAACTTCCTTACACAGACAGTAAAGCCATGAGGAGGAGAACTTGTCTTTGACTTCGTCTCTGAGCTTCTGTTACTTTATTATTGGCAATTTGCATACTGTTGTTCACCTCATAAAGTTCTTAGGAATTCACAAAAAGATGATGGATGTCCACATGCATAGCTAACTGGGTGGCACTTAATGTCAGTTCAGTGATTGTTGGCTCCATCCATTCCTCCCCCAGATGTCCACTCCTCTCCTTGCATCTTTTCTAAATGTCCCCTCCTCTGACCACCCTGCAATTTAAAATATAACCGTCCCGCACCCTCCCTCCCCCCAACCCATCACTCTCTATCCCTAGCCTGTCTTAATTTATTTTTAAATTTGTTTTGTTTATGATCTGTCTTCCTCAGCCCATAAACAAGAACATTAGCTCCATGAGGACAGTGATTTTTGTCTGTACTGCTCACAGCTGTGTCCCCACCAACCAGGACAGACCCTGGCACAGAGTAGGTACTCAGTAAAAACACACGGAATAAATGAATGAATGAATGAATGAATGAATGAATGAATGAACGAACGAACGAACGAACAGATAGATATTCCTTGAGTGTCATCCACATGCCAGGCTCTGTGCTAGGTGTGAGAGGCAGGGCAGAGAATGAGATATCTTCCAGTTTCCACGTCCCCGTGGCATTGAGCCCAAAGCCGAACGCCCGGAGATAAATACCTATTACCTTGGATGGGATCTCGGTGCCAGCAGGAGTCCAGGCGTTTTAATTTTGTTTTGACAAAGAGGCTGATGGGAGAGGCTGGCTGGCTGGCTCCTCTGCCTCGCATCTGCTCGCAGTCCCCGGCGCCCTGGCCTGACCTTCCCTGCTCTCAGCCGAAGGAGCTCAGGACAGTAAAGCGTAATTGGCCTGCCCTACTTTTTAAGAGAGCCCAGATTGAAGGATTGGGGTTTTTTTTTGGTAGACTGACCTGTTTAAGAGCCTTAAGAGGGAGCTGGGAGTTTCAATTTTCCACTGCCAAAGCTGGGCCATTTTTAGCTCGGCTTTGATGAAACAGCCGGAACCAGGTTCGGCCCTGGGTCACCCATCAGCTGACCTGGTTGGGAAAGGCCTCCTGGGGGGCCCAGGCCCAGCTGCAGGCTGTGGGGTGTGTTAGGGCTTTAATCCCAGCCTGGTGATTGGTCCTTCCCTGTCACGGGGCCATCCCAAAAGAGGGCGTGATCTCTGGCCACTCTCCATGTTCCTGCCTCTCGATGGGCTGCTGGAGCCAGCCAGCCATGGGCTCCCCACCCCAGCTCTGCACACATCAGCTGCAGGGCCCCAGACAGATGGCTGGGCCTCTCTGGTCCACGAGGTTCGTCATTTTGATCTCACTGGGTGGTGGCAGTGTCAGTGGTACTAGGTGATAGAATGCCAGCTCAGACATTGAGGCTATGTCCCCCGATTCTCTCCCTGCACAAAGCTGGGCTGACAGCACACTTGAGGGCCGGGCTGGCTCCAGCAGAGGAGGCTTCTCCAAACTGGAACACTCAGGCCCGCCACTGCCAGCTCTTCTAAAGGTCAACAGCCACCACTTCCAGCCTCTTTTCTGACCCCTTTGTCAAACTGTGATGGAAGGGCTTGGCCCCAGGCTGGTCTGGTCTCCCACGAGAGGTACCCAGGTGATAGATTTGCGATGGCGTGGGTGCTTGCGTCAGGGAACAGGTGGTCATTGCAGTGGGAGAGATCTGCTCTCAGGCACCAGGGGCACAGCCAGGCCTGGCACCCAGGGCCTCATGTCACGTCAGCTGGCAGGAGGCCCAGAGTGGAGATCGTGGCCGACCTCAGAGCACCCGCTCCTCCTGCTTCCCCTTTATCACTCTTCTTACTCCGCGGGACTTGGTTTCCATCCTGCCCCTGACCGGCGACCTTGCAGAAGCCCGGGTCACTCCCACCTCCAAAGGCAATGAGCATGGGGTTCAGGGCATCCACTGTGGGGCCGGCAGCCAGAGTGCAAACCCCAGCTCTGGCATCCTCTGGCTGAGGGACTGTCGAGTTCTAAACCACATCCGGTGCCTCAGTTTCCTCATCTGTGAAATTGGGGTGATGGCAGGAATACCTACCTCGTGGGATTATTATAAAGACTGAGTTTAAAGAAGGGGACACTGAGGCTCAGGCACTAAAATAACTTGTCCCAGGTCACTCAACCATAGCTCTAGCTGAGAGTGTCCGATACACAGAAAGCTGTTTATAATTATTAACTAGTGGCCTGGTGCACAGATTCGTGCACATTGAAAGGAAATTAATTAGAAGAAACATTTTAATATCGCTATTCACCCTTTCTCTCTAATAGAAGCATCAACCAAATTCATGATTGACAATGACAGATTGAAACACGCGTGCAATTGGTGCCAGCGAGAGCTTTATACGTATTGCATGTGTGTGAGGCAATGTTTGTTTTTAAATTGCCAGTGTACGTCCTAGGTATAGGCCGGTGGGTCAGTCGGATGGTTGTATGGGCGGATGGTCGGTCACTTAGCCTTTTACACATACAGATTATCATTATCATTATTTCAGATGGCTTCATGGAGTTTGAAAGAGATCAGAGTTCATGGTGCCTCACACAGGTCTGGCATGAAGTAGGTGCTCAGTAAACCACTGACATGCAGAGGGGAAGGAAGCATACACACTGTACCCTAGAATCCCTTGGTCCAGGGGCCTGACGCTGGCCTTGAGCAAGACCAGAGTGATCAGCGGTGCCAGGAAATGCAGGAACCCCGGGACAGCCACCTGCCATGCCTCCCCCCTCCTGCTGGAGGCAGGCTTGGCTCCCAGGGGCTGGGGGCCTTCGTAATGCCAACTCCCACTCACTGCCCCATAGAGAGGCAAAGACAGAGAGATTCCTGTTAAAGAGCAAAGCAACCACGAGGGACAGAAAGGGGGCAGCGGGCAAAGCCATGTGCCCTCAGCATTACGGCCTCGCTTCTGGTTGGCACCCTGCCACGCCTCCTGGCCTGAGTTTCCCTCAGCCGCTGCCTGGTGTCTAGTCGCCCACCACCCATTCTGTCTCGGATCACAGGCCCTCATCCCTCCCTTTGCTTGCTGGGCCTGGGATAGCGTGAGGTAGAGGCAGCATCCTGAACCCCTGGCCCCTCCCACTCATTCCTGCCTCCCAACCAAACCCTGAGTTGAGGAGACTGACTGTGAGGGGCTAAATGGATCAATCAGGATGTGGAAGAGAAAGTGGTTTCCATGGCAGCGGTAAAAGATGGAGAAGAGAGGCCTGGGGAGGACCGGGAGGAAGAGAAGAGAGGAAGGGGTCAGAATGGGAGGGGCAGGGGAGGGGGAGGCAGGGAGCCAGAGAGAAGGGGAGTGGGGTCAACAGAGAGAGACGGAGGATGGGATAGGAGTGGGATTCAGGGCCTGAGGCTCAGGTGGGAAGGGCGGATGGCACAGTGAAGGGGCATCCAGGAGGCCAGAGCGGTAGGGCCAGGGACCCTAAATCTGTCACCACCCAGGGTCTGGGTGCTAACTGCCTGGGCTGAGTGACTGAGGACCTCCAGGTGAGGCTGTGTTTTCTCTGGGAAGTCATCGCGGGGGACAGAAATCTGACTTCTGAGAGGTGTTTTCTCACGTTGGAAACAGGTTACCGCACTTGCCCCTGGGGCAAGCGTGACTGCCACCTCTGAGGCAGCCCTCTGGTGGGAGTGAGGGGGCCTCCACAGGGACCTCCCTGGAGCCTCAGAAAAGGTTCCTGACAGCCATGGTGCAGAAGCCCAGGCCCAGAGCCACAGATGACCCCCTGAGCCCCCGTCCTCAGAGACTGGGTGGGCTGGATGAGTGCCCACACCTTCCAGTTCAGCCAGAAGGTCCATTGGGCATGAAATGCTAGAATGCAGGAGAGTGGAGAGCTGGGTGGGGGTGGGGGAGGGCGGGCGGGAGAGAGGCAAGCCCCGTCCTTTGGAAAAGTGAGAGGGACAGAACGGGGCTCACCTGTGTTTCACCCTCCCCTGTGCCTGTAAGGAGGGGCCAGCCAGAGACCGCAGCTGTGGGCCCTGATGATAATGTCTACACTCAGGGGTGGCACTGCCAATCCCGAGTCTGGGCTGGGCAGGGCCTGAGATGGCACAAGGATCCCTGGGCAGGGGAGGGATGGCTAAAGGGAGGGGAGCTGGGGGGGGGGGCAGGAAGGGTCTGGCATGTTCTGCAATTTCTCCCTCTTTTGCCACCCGTCTTCCTTACCCCTCCCTCCCAGCCCTCAATGTGATTGGAAGCCACCGGTGTTTTACACCCACTGAGCAGTTTCATGATGGGAACCGTTTTCAGGTTGAAAGGGGGATAAAAATGACGCTAATGGCTTCTTAAAGGCCCTGAGAAAGGATGCCAGGCAGTTTCTGGAAAGAACGGTGAAACCACCGAGGGAGGAAGGCACTAAAACTCCGGGTGCTGAGGGAGGCTTCTTTTTTTTTTTTTTTTTTTTAATATATTTTTTTGATTTTTTACAGAGAGGAAGGGAGAGGGATAGAGAGCTAGAAACGTCAATGAGAGAGAAACATCGACCAGCTGCCTCCTGCACACCCCCTACCGGGGATGTGCCTGCAACCAACGTACATGCCCCTGACCGGAATCGAACCTGGGACCCTTCAGTCCGCAGACCAAACCGGTTTCGGCAAGGGAGGGCTTCTTAAATAAGCAGGTTTTATGGCTGCCCAGGCCCCCCTGCCCGGACCTCCCCTCCCTCCCCCCCTCCCTGGGCCCCCTGCCCTCCCAAATAGAGACATCCTGTCTACCTCTCATTGTGCTGCTCAGAGTTCTCACAGTTTTTTATTCTTTTATGTATTTATTCTTTTTATTGATTTCAGAGAGAGGGTGAGAAAGAGAGAGAGAGATCCATGATGAGAGAGTATCATTGATCCGCAGCCTCCCACATATCCCCACACTGGGGATCAAGCCTGAAACCCGGGCATGTGCTCTGACCAGGAATCGAACCAGGACCTGGTTTATAGGTCGAAGCTCAACCACTGAGTCATGCCAGCCAGGCAAGCCTGCCACCGTTAGACTAGCTGGACCTTGACTGGCTCCCCAGCTGGGTATGTGTATGTGTGTGTGTGTGTGTGTGTGTGTGTGTGTGTGGCTGGAAGATGGTGGGGCCCCAGTTGTGGGCTCCCAGGCCCATGGAGCGGGTCCGGCCTGCCCTTCTGCTTGGCCCTTGGAAAAAGCTGGACCCAAACTCCCCAGCTTAGTGGGGGGGAAAGAGCACCAGATATCCCTGGCTTGTTGCATGTTAGGTTTGAGGCATAGGAAATTGACCACTAAGATATGTTAAAGTAAAGTTTATTCCCCAGTAATGAGCGGGACTCATTACGGAGGTAGAGAAATCAGAATTAAAGGAGTGGGAGAGGAGAAAGACCCCGCCAGGCTGCCTCCATAGATGGACATGGAGAGAAGCAACACATGGCTGGTCCGGGGAGTCTCTATTAGGGGAGGAACAGGAAAGGGTTGGACCCAGGGTGGAACAGGAAGGGTGGGCTCCAGGGCACTTTGGCACGTGCTGATTGGTGGTTCAATGTCTTAGGGATGTCTCTGTGGCAGTTGTCAGTAATGTCATAACTCCGCCCACCAGTTGGGGGGAGGGAGGATCCCACATTGTGGCTCCACTTTATTAAGTCTTCCAGCTCAGAGCAGCCACAGTTGCAGTTCAGTGAGCACACGCTATGTGCCCCCTCCCCCTGTGAAGGGCTCTGTAACACCATCACCGGCCCTCAAACCACCTGCCAGGGAGGGGGCGTGTCCTTGGCCCATTTCCCAGAGCCCTCTCGGGGTCACCTGGCCCCGTTTATCCTGGATGGGCCCTGACTGCTGTCTGGCCTGTGGCCAGTCACGCCTGTCTCTTTAGCTTTCTCATTTGTTAAATGTAAGGGAACAGCCATTCCGATCTGCCTGGAGCTGAGGAGTCCCTGAGACATGGAACTTTCCGAGCCCAAGCCAGGCAAGTCCTGGATAAACCAGGTTAGGCTGGGAGGTTGGTATTAAGGTAATACCGATTTTTAACAGTTTGTCCAGCGTCCTGAGGCCTTTTTAAAAAAAGTCCCGATTTTTAGAAAATGCCTCCTAAAGAGGGTGGATTATAAACGTTTGGTCCTGACCTTTTAAAACGCCACGGGACAAATTGTTAAAAATTGGGACTGTCCCGCCAAAAACAGGACTTCTGGTCACCTTATATTAAGGAGAACTGGCCTGCTCTATACACCCTGTGCCCGTAAAACGGTCCTTAGCTCAGGGGGAGTCTCCTTTCTCCGCCAGCATCTCCGCCTGGTACAGTCCCCCTGGCTCCACTCCTCTGGGGAAGCTCCTGGGAGGGTCTGGGTGGGGCGGGGCTCAGTCTGCTCCTGGAGAGGACTGGCCTGGCCATAAGGAGCAAGGGTCTCGGTTCTGTCGCTGTGCCGGTGGGGTTGAACAGGTGGCTCTTCCTCGAGAATATGGTGACGAGGGGTAGCTCAGGTCTTACGGTTTCAGGTGACTTTAGCCCAGTTCACTCCAAGTAGTAGGAGACCTTTTGCCCTTCATCTAAGTCAGTGGTGGGCAAACTCATCAGTCCACAGAGCCAAATATCAACGGTACAACGACTGAAAGTTCTTTGGAGAGCCACATTTTTTAAACTTAAACTTCTTCTGACGCCACTTCTTCAACATAGACTCGCCCAGGCCGTGGTATTTTGTGGAAGAGCCACACTCAAGGGGCCAAAGAGCCGCATGTGACCACTGATCTAAGTCAGGGGTACTCTGTCTGGCGAGTCAGAGCATAGACCCACCTCCGGAGGCCAGGAAAGATGGAGGATGCATCTTCAATTTCAGAAGCTGGAGGACAGGTGCAGGGTGGGGCCCGGGGGGCAGGATCAGCATGAGTTCGGTGCTGAGGGAGAAGGGAGAAGCGGGGTTAGTGTGCGGCCGGCTTTGTGGCAGCCCCTGGTGGCTCAGAGGGCTCCTTCAAAGCTGCAGAATCTGTTCTCAGATACTCTCCATTGCACCGCTCTCACCAGGGACATAGGAGGAGTCACACCAAGCTCTAGAATAGGGGTGTCGAACTCAATCAGAGAAGGGGCCAAAATCTAAAATCCAGCCTAAATCGCGGGCCGAATGGTTTACTGAACAGTCATAAACTGTCATTGTGATGGAAACGCAGCGGAGTGCAGTGATGACAGCGCGGTGCGGGCCACATTGCAAGGCCTGGCGGGACGGATTTGGCCCGCGGGCCTTGTGTTTGACACATGTGCTCTAGAAGAAGCCAGTGGGAGGGCACCGCCCAGTGTGTCTGGTGGGGAAGAGGGAGGTCGAGCAGATGGTGGGACTCATGGGGAAGGGAGAAGGGCTGAGGCCTGAGACAGAGCGGGCCACTGGGAGCTTGCTAGGAACTCTCGGGCCCACCCAGCCCTGCCAGCGTCTGCCTTTGAACCAGATCCCCAACGATTTCCTATCAATGGGTCAGAGAATGGGTGCTCTGGTTGGAGCCATGCTTCGCTCCCCAGTTGCCTCAGATTCAAGTTTGAGCCATGCTTTGCTCACCCGTTCCCTCCCAGGGTCTCCTACAGAGGAACCCATCCCAAGATAAGTCTAGGCCTAGACAAGGCCCTTTCTCGCCTGCCCCCACCTGTTTTCCCTGGCCTGCCAGTGGCCACCAATGCCACCCCAGTACCTGGTCCACTCCTGAGGGGTCCATGCCACTGCTCAGGGCCCGTGAAGGGAAAGCAGGACACAGAGAGGGCAGCTGGGGTGGCCGAGCAGGCGCCCCTGGGCCAGAGGGCAGAACATGCGGCTCCCAGCCAGGCTCTGCGAACTGTATGGGTAGGAGGAGGAGCAGGAACCTCAACATCCCCCTCCCCCCACCCTTTATCCAGAGAGCAGAGATCCTATTTCAAGTGTCTCAGCAGCAAACATCCCAACAGCACCCATCCCTGACCTTACAGCCACTTTTGTGAGCTTTGCCCTGTGGCACGCTGTACGTGTGGCCCCAGCATCCAGGGGCGTGACCCTGAACTTGGAGGGGGAGCAGGTGTGTCTGAGGGGGGGGAGCAACAGGGGCCCGGCCTGGGGGGATGTGCAGACAATCGGGGAAGCATGGCAAACAGTAAAACTTCATTATTTCCCACTTGAGAGCTCTCCAGCGGGGCCTAGGGGGAGCAGGCGCTGAGCTAATAAGATTGCAGGGGGTGTGTTTAACCTACTTGCAAGAGAGAACTGTTTCCTGGCCCCTGAGAAGCTCCGTTCCCAGGCAAACAATGGTTACACAAATGAACAGGCTCTCTGGTCTCTTCATTAAAGCGGTGCCTCAAAGGACCCATCGCTACCTGAATCTCCTTCATTAGCCCAGAATGAGATGCTATGTATATAAATGGAGATGTCTGAATCACAGAATGCCTCCTAAAGAGGGTGGATTATAAAAGTTTGGTCCCCACAAGCCTTCTGATTCCACTGCTTTATTTCACAGGAGAGGTGAGGCCACACACCCTTCTTTCCCTCCGTCCCTCCGTCCCTCCCTCCCTCGGTCCCTCCCTCCCTCCCTCCCTCCCTTACTCCTTTTTGGGTCAGAACCAGATCTGGGAAGGTCTTGAAATCAGACTGAGTTTAGGCTTAACTCTCCAGCACGTGGATATCAGGGGAAGGGAAAGTTGAAGCTGGAAAAGGACCGGGCCAGCCTCACTGTCAGGCTGGTGGCAGGGTGGAGGAGGACAGAGGGAGAGCAAACAGCAGTGGGAACCTCAGGCAGAGCAGGGGCGGTGGAGTGGAGGGAAGGCGATGTCCCACAGCCCGCCCCCTCCTCTGAGAGAGGGTGGGAAGGAAGAGGGTCTAAGTCCCTGCCCTCGGCTGTCAGGCGCACGCTTCTCTCGGAGCCGCGATTTTCAGCGGGTGCGCCGAGAGAATGTTTAAAACGTGCGCAATCTGACTATTCCGTCAGGGGCGCTGACCTCTTTTCTCTTAGACTGTCAAATTAAAAATAATGACAGCAGCCTCCACAACAGCCATCGGTGTGGATGAATCCAAAGTACACCGATTTCTTTTGTCAGGTCGGAAAAAAAAAAAAAAAAAAAAAAAAATATATATATATATATATATATATATATATATATATATATATATATATATATATATACACACACACAGTATATATATATGCCACAGAATGTTAGTAATTGGTTTACGTGTGCCATGAGATTAAAAACAAAAAAGGTTGAAAATCACTGACTTAGAGAAATCCCGTAGTCCCCCCCCCTCTTACCAAGTCTTCTTATCCCTACTGCACCCACAATCCCAACAGGACTTGTTATTTGGGGTTAAAGCTCACTGCAAAGTAGGGGGGAGGGGTGGCAGCACTTGACTGAGAAGGAATGGGTGGGTGGGAGGCCGAGCCCTGTGTGTGAAAGACAAAAACTCATAAAAGGCTGCCCGCACACAATCCCTTCAGCAGCAGCTGGACAGCGTCTTACAAAGTTAAGCCCACGCCCGGCCTCCCACTCCTCGGTATTTCCGAGGACAATGAGCCGTGTGTCCACACCAAGGCCGTCCCCACAGACTCGGAGCACTGCTCTTTGTCTCCCCCACACAGCGGGGGTGGCCCTCACCTCCACCTGCAGGGGGCCAGGGAGAGAGGCGTGGGTGGCTGCACACACAGGATGCTGCTCAGCCATGAGAGGGCCCAGCTATTATGGATCATGGCAACGACATGAACGAATCTCCCAGTGGTGATGAAAAGTGAACGAAACCAAATGGAAGCATACCCATTCCATGAGTCATTGATAGGAAATCCTAGGACACGTGATCTATGGGGAGGTTCGGGTGGGAGGGATTATAAAAGGACACAGGGAAACTTTGGGGAGGTGTTATGTTCATGATCTTGACAATGGCAGTGGTTTTAATGGTGTATACATAATGGAAACGCTACACGTGTGCACACTTTATGCACAGTGTATTATCAATGATACCTCAAGAAAGCAATAAAGCCTAAACCAATTTGGCTCAGTGGATAGAGCATTGGCCTGTGGACTAAAAGGTCCCAGGTTTGATTACGGTCAAGGGCATGTACCTTGGTTGTGGGCACATCCTCGCTCAATGCAGGAGCTGCCCCCTGGTGGTCAGTGCACTCCCACGGGTGGAGCGCCACTCAGTCAGAAGCCAGGCTCATAGCTGGCAAGCACATCATCGGTGGCAGAAGCTTCTCCCAAATCCCAGCAGTCGGACATCCCCCAAGGGCTCTCAGACTGTGAGAGGGTGCAGGCTGTACTGAGGGACCCCCCGTGCACAGATTTCATGCACTGGGCCTCTAGTAGGAACATAAAGCCCGTCCTGTTTCTCCCCGTGGGAGGAAGCAGATGGCTCTCCTTACCTGAGGGGCAGTGAGGCTCAGAATAGAAATGTGCTCAAGAGCAGTGGAGGCCAACTCTGGAAGCAGTGGCTGGTACAGGAGGGTGGCAGGTACAGGAGGGTGCCAGGAGCAGTGTGGGAGAGGGGCTCCTAAGACAGTGCATGGATCGGGGTTCTACCAGGCTTGGTTTTGAGTCATGACACTCCCTACTCACTCTGTGACCTCAGTCATGTTACCTCTGTTCTGGGTGCCTCAGTTTCCTCATCTATACAGTAAGCACAATAATATTATTATCACTACAGAGTGCCTATTAGAGCATGACTTCTGTGCCGTGTCTTATAATAGGGTGGTGTCAAGGATCCAGTGAGACAGGGTAACGTGCTTGCTATACAAAGCCTCTCATTATAAGTATGAGCATTCCCCCAAAAGCTGCCATCCCACAAGGCGAGTATTATAATACCCGTTTATCAGATGGAGAAACCAAAGCTCAGAGAAACCAAAGGACTTCTCCAACTATACACAGCTAGTTGGGTCCAGGGCCCAGGGTGCCTAACAGCCTAACCAGGCTCAGACTGCTCCCACTGCCCTCATTCACACAGTGGGTGGCTGAACACCTACCAGGCTCACAGACAAAAGGCTAATACGCTTCCCTCGGAGAGAGACAGATGGGTTCACAATAAAATGAGATGCAGCCCGAGGAGGTGGAGAGGAACTCTGTTGGCACAGAGGTGGGCAGTCAGGGGAGCCTGCCTGGCGGAGGTGGCATCTGAATGTAGAGCTTACAATACAGACCACGTATGCGATTCTAGCCCATTGACTCTCATGCCACACCAGCTCTGAGCTAGGTCCTTGAATCATTCCACAGAATCTTCTCAACTTTCAGGGATGAGGTGGGGTCACAGATAGGCTTTGAAAGGTGGCTAGAAGCGTGCCATGTAGACAGCAAGGAAAGGTGGTCCAAGCAGAGGTAACCGCCTGGGCAAAGGCACGGAGGCAGGAATCAAATACTCGGTCGCTATGCGTCCACCTCCACCAAGGCTTAGCACGAGACGTGGCACCTCGTAGGCATACACACTTGTGCCAGAGGCGGGCAGCCCACAGCCCTGACCCCGGGCCTGGCAGAAGCCCCCGTGACCAGCCCTTGTGTGGCCTCAGCTGAGCCACAGGGGCCACGAAGAGAGCCAATGGGGCCCCCGCTATCTCTGAGCCCAGCTTTTCAAAACCACAATTACTCGCCCTTCAGAGCCGCTGTCAGAGTTGGTAAACTCGAGCCACTAACCTGCATTACACTGATCTCGCCAGAAACCTTTGCCGTTATTAATAGTTTATTGATCGCAGCCCATTGCTGAAGAGAGTAGGCCTCCTCCCCGGCCCCCTCGGGGCCCTGCTATCTGCGAAGGCCTTCTCTTCCGCATGCAGATCAATGCCACTCACGTCTGGGAAAAAGAGGTCTCTGGGCCGCTTAATCCACTTTGGAAGGAAAACGCTGAAGGCACAAGCTCAGATGAGGCACCGAGGCGGATTGGTTCAAATCAAAGCAGTGGCTTGGTGGCGGCTAGATCTGGAGATAAGAACTAGGATCTGCCTGAGGTGGGGAGGGGATGGCCCTCTTTTCTGCATCGGGGCAGGGGGGAGGGGGGGAGGGAGGGTTCTCCTTGCTCACACTACAGCCACCACCCATCCATGTAACAAATATTGATCGAGGACCTACCATGACGGTGAGCACTGTGCAAGGCCCGGATACACTGGTAAACCAGATCCTGCCTTCATGGAGCTTACTGAGCGTGGCCAGAAGGGGAGGACATTCGAGAGTCACAACATATCCAATTAAGTTACAATTTAGACAAATACCACTAAGGAGAGGGATGAGGACACCTGCTGTATCAGTTAGCTATTGCTGCATAACAAGCAGTCCCAAACTTGGATATAGTTTAAAACAACAACCATGTATTATTGCTCATGAGGCGAGGGGTTGGCGAGGCACATTCCTGAATGTGGCCTTGACTGGAAGGGTTGGGCCAATGAAGCCTCTATCTAGGTGTCCTCATCTTCCTTCAGAGGTTTGTTCTCAGGGCAGAGAAAGGGAGAAAGTGGGGGGCAGGGTGATCTTTTGAGACTTAGGTTTAGATTTTGTATGTCATCATTTCCACCACATACTGTTGGTCAAAACAAGTCTCAGGGCCAAGCAGGGGAAAGAGACTCCACCCCTAGACAGGGGGACTGCAATGACATGTGACAAGAGACAGGGATAAGGGAGGCTCCCATCCTGGTCACCAATGCCATCTGTCTGTCCGCCTTCCCTGTCCAGGAAGTCACTAAGCTAAGAACTGACTGCTCCTTTGTAACTTGAAGGCTGTGTCCAGGGGGAGAAAATGCCATCTTCTCTGGAAAGGAGAATGCTGCCAGCAAACACGCTGAATCCAAAAGGGAACGTGGCTCAAGTAACCTGTGGGTGTCACCTCAGAGGGACCCTGCTGGGATTCTGGGGCAGAAAAAGGAAAAGCTGGTGGCATCCAGGAAAAGTCTGGAGCTGAGTGAGCAGGGGCACGCAAACGTGGTTCTGACAATGGCATCGTGGTCGTGTGAGGTGCCAACGGAGGAGAAATGGGCGAGGGTGTGGGGAGTTCTCTAGTTTCTGTGCCATTTTTCTGTAACCCTACAATAATTCCAAATTAAAAGTGTAGGTGTTAGTAAAGGAGCTTGGCGCCCAGGGGTGATGGGAGGAACACCCCTGCAGCTGATGAAGGGGAGGAAGGCAGAGGTGTGGCTGGAGACCGCGTGTGCAGCCCATCTTGGCCAAGGTCAGGATCCTGGTCTTTACCCTGGAGCAGAGAGAAGCCTTTGAAGGGGGTCGGGTAGGGCAGCGCCATGAATGCCATTTGCATTTGAGACACGCTGGGTGCTGCCTGGAGAACGGGTCGGGAGGGCAATGGGCAGGGGCAGAAAGCCGGTATCTGCCCACCCCCCTGTCCCGGGGAGCAGCGGCATGCAGGGCAGGTGAGGGGAGGTAGATAGCTCAGGATCTGTTTAGGAGGCGGAACCTCAGGGTGTGGTCCTGGACTGTACCTGGGGAGAGAGAAATGAAGGATGGAGCCCAAGGTGAGACTCAGACCCTGCATGGGGCTAGGGAACCAGTAGAGCAACCATCGGAGGCAGGAGAGCATCTGTGTGAGATGCTGCCTTCCCCCCCCCCCCCCCCCCCCCCGGTCCCCTGAGCTGTCTTCTCTACCATCTGGGTCGTGTCACCCATACGTGTCACTCAAACATATTGCTTATGTTACTGTCGCCGGAGCGTGTCATCAGTGTAGCGATTGCCTAAACATGTCACCTGTGTCACTAGCACATAAACACATCTGCATAGATCACCTATGTGACGGCTACCCGAACAGCCCCACCGGAGTGCCAGCCGTGTCATTACCATCTGATTACATCACCTGGGTGGCTTCCAGCCACACGGGTCCCCTGAGCCCGAGCCGGGTTCTTCGCAGGCACTGGAGCATGTCCCCTGAACACCTGTCCCCACACAGGCACTTGGGCAGGCAGCCTCGATCCCTGACACCTATGAGTGTCACCTAAACATGTCATCTGAGGTGACTGTCACTGTCCACAGTGCCCCGTGGGGAGGCCTTTTTTTCCAGTCTAGCTGAGTTGCAAACAAAGAAAACATTTCCAGGAGGGGAGAGAGCTCCCTGCTGTTTCTGAGATCCCCGAAGGGAGGGAGGAAGAGGGAGGCAGCATCCCCCCACAAAGTTTCCCTGATGAAAAGCTCCCTGTGCTTTAAGTCTTTCATGACAGTCGGTGGACCAGATGTCAACCTCTGTGTATTCTATGTAAATGAAGGTGTTTGTTTATGCTAATGTGGGCTGGGTGGTGGGAGGACGGGGAGCTACAGAGGGGCTGGATCCGCTCAGAGAGACAGCAGCCATGGAAATCCAGGCTGGGGCCCAGGTGTGGGGTGGCGACGGGGAGTGGAGGGGGGGGCAGTGAATCACAGGAAATGGAGCTGGAAGACAAAAACATGGGGTACAGCAGAAACAGAGGAGGAAGGCGTAAATCTGAGGTTAGATTGCTCAGCAGAAGCAGATGGGCGAGAGAGAGGCTTAGCGGGAACCATGGAAAATATGTCCACAATGGGTGGGAGCGAAGAACTGGACCGGGGGGCCTCTCCCTCTTGGGGTGGCAGGGCTGGGATGGACACCCCAGCCTGTGCTCTTAGCCACTGCCCGCCCCCACCCTCCCCAGAGGGTGTCTCCCACAGGACTGTGGGGCCAGTTTGGTGGGAAGGGCCTGCTCTCCGCTTGGCATTTACTATGCATTTGTACATATGAGCTTCTTACCCCACTTTCCTGCTGCAGCAGAGAACCTCTGTTGGTGTCCCTCGTTAGAACACCATAATTGTTGGGGTTCTTTTCCCCAGCCTTACAAAGGGTTCAGCATTCTGGAGAAAGGGGCTTCGCATAGATGATTAAGGAGTTCAAGGACAAAAGATATTTTTGAAAGGCATTGGGGGATCAGAGGAGCTTCAGCTAAAGGGAACTGAAGACTTTCCCTTGACCAAGAACCTGTGCTTTTATTCTCACAATTTATCCTAAGGCAAGGTGGAAATATACACATCAAAGGGTAAGGTATCAAAGGGTACAGAGCTTTGTCAGATTGGGGAATAGCCTGCAGCTGTTCAGGTGTTTGGCCAACAGGAGGCAATAAAATGCCCTGAGCTATCTGGCAGAAAGCTGTTTTCCTATTCACGTTTGGGGGAAGTGCCATTTAGCCATTTCCAACAGGTAAACGACATATGTGGCTCACCCTTGTTGAGCCTCCCAAGTCCCATCAACCTTTTGATGGAACTCTTGTAATTACTACATGCTGGAATTTGTTCTTGGCAAACCTCTAAGAGCCAATCACGTGTCCCCACTGCTAAGCTGTGGCCAGAATAGACTCCCTGTTGGCTGCGTGACTGGACCCAGATAAGGCTGGAATTGGCTGGAGGACACACAGAGGTCCTGATGCAGCTACTACATGGCCTCTGACTGCAGGCCCTCAGGATGCAGGGATGGGAGGGGACAGGGCCTCTCCACGCAATGCCACTTTCGTGCCCACAGAGGTCTGGCCGGGACCGCATCTAGGTTAATCCTCACTGAGGTCCCAGGAAGAATCAGCCCCATACTTTAGATAAGAGAACAGAGGCTCAGAGGCTTAGCAGGAGACGGCAGGACTCACACAAGGTCACAGGGGCAGGAATTGAACTTGGCTCTCTGGACCCCGTCAGGGATCTCCCGTGCAAGAGTGGAGAAAGAGCCGCCCTGTCAGCATTTTCCACAGAGAGAGAACCATGCAGCAACTCATTCTTAGCATGGTCTGACCTGCACACCCCCTGAGGAAGGATCTAGAACAAGGATCATCAAACTACAGCCCATGGGCCAAATCCAGCTGTTGTTTTTTTAACAGCCTGTGAACTAGAATGTATTTTACTCTTTGTTTTTTTTCAATGATGGGAAATAGTAAAAACGGAAGATTTCAGGGCACAAGAAAGTATTTGAAATTCAAATGGCAATGGGAATAAATAAAGTTTTATTGGAACACAGCCCCCTCACTGATTCGCCCAGGCCCTGTCTGTAGCTACTTTTACTCTAAGCGACCTACATAGGTTGAGAACCGCTAGCAGGGTCGCCTAAGACCATCGGAAAACACAGATATTTACATTATGATTCATAACAGTAGCAAAATCACAGTTAGGAAGTAGCAACGAAAATAATTTTATGGTTGGGAGCAATGATCAGCTGCCTTGTCTCCTCGTCCTCAGACAGGAATTTTACTGCATTTCTTCTCAGATCCCAGACCTGGGCATAAAGTGGCAGTAAGGCAGCGTTCAAATTCCCCTCTTAGCTCGTGTTAGCCATTTTGTCCCCTTTAGAGCCTCAGTTTCCACATTTAGGAAACGGGAATTATGATCTGTACGTGCAGGCAGCCACGGAGGGGATGCCCTAGGCCGCAGTTCTGAGCCTGCACCACACACCAGGTGCCTCCTGGCCCGAGGCATCCCCAGGCCCCCTCGAGGTGGGCACCATTGCTGCCCAGTTCATGAAGCTGAAAGGAGCACAGACTTAATTTGGCTGCATACACCCTCCCCTCCGCCCTCTGAAGCTCTGAGCATGGGCCGCATACGGTTGGCATTCCATGAATGTGGCTCCTCCTCTCAGCCCAGCAGGAGCATTTGCTCAGCGAAGGCTGAACCATGGGGCTTGGGGGTGGCACCCTTTCAGCCCCGAGTCATGGGCCCTCACCCTGCTGCTCTCCTCCCCCAGGCTCCCCGAGGTCCGCGTCTCAGACAACGGTCCCTACGAGTGCCACGTGGGCATCTACGACCGCGCCACGAGGGAGAAGGTGGTCCTTGCATCAGGCAACATCTTCCTCAACGTCATGGGTGAGTGCAGGGCCTCGGCCCCGGCATCCCAGTGAGGAGCTGTGTGTGTGTGAGAGCACACATGTGAACATATGTGTGTGCATGTGAGTGCCTGGGTGCTCCTGCTCCCGTGCATGTGCACCGAGGAGCTGTCTCGGGCACCACCTGCTAAAATGCCTGTTGTGCTGGCAGCGGGCCCTCTCCTTTCCCACCCTCCACCTTGAGGTGTGACCGGTGTGTCCTTGCCACTGAGGACTTCCTCTCTGGACCCCCTTCTTCTACCAGCCCGGGTCCTCAGGGGCCGGCACCTTGGAGGGGCTCTGACACGCTGATGGGCACACATGAGGAAGTGAGGGAGCAGGCAGCCTCCCGCAGGGCAGCGAGCTGTCGCATACTCCGGGTCTCAGTTAGATGGGCGGGATGCAGGACGAATGGATCCTCATGGACCACCCAGACTCAGGCTCTGTGAGCCAGTGAGGACTCGGAGGGAGGGAGAGACAGGGCGCTGCGGGTCAGCTGCGAGAGCACCGTTCCAGAGCGGAAGCCGAGAGCCACACTCATAGAAGCACCCGTGGGGAAGCGCAGGGGATGGCGCTCCTCGGGGAGGACAACCAGGAGCCTCCAGGGGGTCTGAGACGTTGGCCCAGCGGGACGCACGCACACCTGCTGCAGGAAGAATGATTCTGACGCAGCCGCGTGCCCCTCCCCAGGCCTCCCGATCCTTTGCACATTGAGAGACAAAGTAGAAAGCACACTGGACTGGGTGTCGGGGCTCCTGGGTTCTGGGGTTGGCTCTGTGCCTCCATTTCTAATTTGCAAAGTGGGGATGCTAATGCTCAGGCCTGTCCCTGCCTCTGGCTGCCTGTGTCCACCCTGGTTTCCCCATTTGTAAAAACAAGGGCCTTGCTCCCAGTGGTGGCGAAGCCCCTTGAGTACAGATGTCCATGCCAGGAACTCTAGGGCTGGACACGGTCTCAGTTCCGGGCTCCAGTGCTCCCCCATTTTCTTATCAAATGGCATTTATCAGGGAAACAAAGCTTGCGGGATGCGGCAATCAATGGAAGCATAAAGGCACCGTGGGGAGCCGTAGCTTCTGGGGAAATTGAAAACCTCCAAAGGCCAGACCTCCAGGAGGACATTGATTCCCACGGAGGCTGCATGTGGAGCACTCACCTCCAGCAAGGCAGTCCGGGCCACTGGCTGGGAAAGGAAGGGCGGGCTGGGAGGGGGCAGTGAGG
The DNA here is from genome assembly GCF_014108245.1 of Pipistrellus kuhlii. Classification (NCBI taxonomy): domain Eukaryota; kingdom Metazoa; phylum Chordata; class Mammalia; order Chiroptera; family Vespertilionidae; genus Pipistrellus; species Pipistrellus kuhlii. Next base: position 186,317,340 of record NW_023425515.1, on the reverse strand, counting down.
GGGGAGGGGGTGCAGCATGAGGAGGTTTCTGTAGGGTACCTCCTGTTACCCAGCAGCCATGCCAGCTGCCAGGCAGGCACTGTACTGTGCCCACTGAGTAGACCCAGGCTCAGAGAATGGAGGGGCTTGGCCAGGGGGGAGAGCTAACTGAGATAATCCACAGAACAGGCCAGTTTCCAGCGCCCAGTCAACAGTGTCTCTTACGGTCTCTGCCAATCATAACCATGTCAGCAAAAGGCAGGCACGATTAGGAGAAAAGTTGTGCCTCCCTCGTCTCCACCTCCATGGCTCCTTCAAATATATGTCCAGGCAGGTTTCAGACCTTAAAAGCTCCTTATTGTTGTGGCCTGTCTGTGGCATTGTGTATCTCTCTCTCTCCCTCTCTCTCTCTCTCTCTCTCTCTCTTTCTCTCTCTCTCTCTCTCTCTCTCACACACACACACACACACACACACACACACGCAGACCCTGCCTCCCGGCCAGTGGGATCTCCTTCGTGCCCCAGGAGATCCTAAGGACCATGGCAGCCAACTATGGTGCAAGATGGCCCCGCCCCTGGCTGATTTGGGGGTCTAAGGGAAGCTCCCCGGGACAGTGGGGAGACAGGGAGCCAGGCACACAGCCCAGGGCCCCCCGTGCATCATCAGCTCCGAGCAGTTCTGCTGCAGAGCCCGGCTCCCGTCTGCCCTCGCCCGTGTGCAGCCAGCGTAGACTAACGCGCCGTTTCCAGAGGCCTCTGGGTAGAGATCAAAATTCGAGAGCGGCTGTAATTTCACGCCTGTAACAGCCCCGCTAGGTGGTGGGGAAAGACATTTGGGAGCCCCATGGGGGACGCCGAGGGTTCGTGCCGCACGCCGTCATTAAAATGTTTTTATCCGAGCAGCAGATAAATCGTAAGCCAATTTCAGAGCTGCACGCTGGGTCCCGGGCCCGCATTACACACGGTCACCGGAGCGTGGCCAGGGCTCTTCTCGGGGTGCAGGGGAGCATGTTCATTGCAATGTTACAATCAATGAAACGTGGCGAGGCCCAGACACCCCCACCCGGTGCCACCAGGAGACCGACACCCGGGGCTTCTCGGCCACCATTGCCAGGCGGAGCTGTCACCACCGAGGGGGCTCTTCCCGCCCATAGCTCACAACCAGGGCCACGTTCTGTGTGCCCAACTCTGGGTGCACAATGCCAACCCACAGTTACCCTTGTGACCTCCACGAAAGCCCTCCGAGGCAGGCACTGTCACCCCCGTTTTACAGATGATGGAGCAGAGGCTCTGAAGGTTCCAGGGGCTCACCCACGTGAGGGACAGTCCCCCAGGTCTGCCGAGGTCAGAGCAACTCCGAACCCCCCAGGGAACCATCCCTACCTCTGGCCACTCAAATGCCAGAAGACGATGGGCGGGGGGAGGTGGGGTGCAGAGGGGAGAGAGGGGACCTCGCCCCGGTAAGACCGAGGCCTCCCTGGGCGCACTTGGCTTTCCAAAGCTCAGACCGTCGGGCGGGGCTCCTTTCCTTCCGGGGCCTGTAGGAGTCTGGGAGTTACACAGCTGCATGGCTTTGTCTGGAAGGACATCCAGCAGGGACCCAGGACCCATCTCTACTCCACCCCTCTGACAGGAGCGCCGGCCTCAGAGGCCAGCAGCCCCGAGTCCCCATCTAGGTGGGTTTCCACTTGGGACAAGGACGGGCTGGCATTGAACTTTCTTTCCAGGAAGGACGGTACCAGCATGTCTTTCCTGTGAAAACATGTTAGAACAGGCCCCTCTGAACATGGCTACATCGGCAGAGACGCTGGTTCCAGGTCAGCTCCCGCCGATAGGCACTGGGGTTAGGGCTTCCACAGCTCTTTTCTGGGGGAAACCATTCAGCCAAACCGAGAGCTGGGCCAGGAGGGGGCCGAGCAGGAGGCGCCGCTGTCTGGCTCTGAATCCCACACTTTCTGCTTCCAGCCACCCTCCCTGCCGCCCTCCACTGAGCATTTACTAATCCGCCAGGCACTGTGCTGAGCTCCTCGTAAGTTAACAGTTAACGCAATGAGCCAGCACAGCAGCTCCATGAGGCGGGCACACCACTCCCTCTTTGCCAGATAAGGAAGCCCAGAGACTCTGCCTCCTGCCTAGGCTGCCCTGGCGGTGCTGGTGGTGGAGCAGGGGTAGTGTCTCAACCACAGGTCATCTCTGTTCTACCGGAAGTCGCAAAGGGTCGACAGGCTTCAGGAAAACGCCCCAGCTCAGGGTTCCTGCCTCTCTTGTGCAGGCTTCCCGGTGAGGTTGGCAGATGAAGGTAGGATTTTGGAACCTGCGGCTGCAAGGGCGCCAAAGCACACCATATGCTTTCCAGACCCGGGGCTGGGGGACACGGCACCCACCCCGGGAAACAGTTGTTAATGAACTCTGCACCGCTGGGATTTTTCCAGTGTGTTTTACTGGATTTTCTTTTTATTGATTTCAGAAAGGAAGGAGAGGGATAGAAACATCTATACTAATAAAAGGGTAATATGCTAATTAGACTGGGAGACCTTCTGGACAAAGCCATGGTGGCGGGGCCAAGGCAGAGGCAGTTAAGGGCAAGCAGGATAGGAGGGGTGGGCAATTGGGGGTGATCAGGCCAGTGGGGTGAGGGAGCAGTTGGGGGCAAGCAGGCTGACGGGGGAGGAGCTGGGGGTGAGCAGGCCAGCAGGGGGTGGTAGTTGGAGGAGAGAAGGCCAGCAGGCAGAGTGATTAGGGGTGATCAAGCAGGCAGGCAGGCAGGTGAGCGGTTAGGAGCCAGCGGTCCCGGATTGTGAGAGGGATGTCTGACTGCCAGGTTAGGCCCAATCCCACAGGTAGTAGGACATCTCCCGAGGTGTCCAAGATTGGAGAGGGTGCAGGCCGAACTGAGGGACACCTCCACCCCACCTTGTGGACAAATTTTGTGCACCAGGCCACTAGTCAATAATAAGAGAGAATCATTGATTGGTTGCCTTCTGCATGCCCCTATTGGCAATTGAGCCTGCAGCCTGGGCATGGGCCCTTGACCGGAATCAAACCCAGGGCCCTTCAGTCCACAGGCTAACACTCTATCCATTGAGCCAAACCAGCTAAGGGCCTTTTTTTTCTTACTGGATTTTTATTAAGTACATCTGGTACTTTTACCCCATGTTTTCTTTTTTAAATACATTGTTTTACTGAGATAGAATTCACAGTCCAGTGGTTTTTAGCATACTCAGAGTGGTGCAATCACGTTTAGAAGATTTTCATTGCCCCCAAAGAAACCCTGTACCCATCAGCCACTGCCCTCCATCCCATATCCCCTCTCCCCAGTCTTAGGCAAACGCTAACCTACTCCCTGCCTCTGTGGATTTGCCTGGACATTGCCTGTTAATGGGGTTACACAATGTGCGTTCTTTCTTTTTTTTTTTTTTTTTAATATATTTTATTGATTTTGTACAGAGAGGAAGGGAGAGAGATAGAGAGCTAGAAACATTGATGAGAGAGAGTCATCGATCAGCTGCCTCTTGCACACCCCCTACTGGGGATGTGCCCGCAACCAAGGTACATGCCCTTGACTGGAATCGAACCCAGGTCCCTTCAGTCCCCAAGCCGATGCTCTATCCATTGAGCCAAACTGGTTTCAGCCAATGTGCGCTCTTTTGTGACTCCCATCGCTTAGCATCATGTCCTGAGGTGCGTCCATACCGGGTGGGTATCAGACGTCATTCCTGTCTGAGGCTGAGGAATAGTCCATGTGTGTCAGACGACCTTTCATTTATCCACTCACCCACCGATGGCCAGAGGGCTGTTTCCACTCTGGGGCTATTGTGAATAGCTGTGCTCTGAGCCTTCATGTTCAAGATTTTGCGTCAACATATATTTTTAATTTCCTTGCAAAACGGTATTTCAATTCGCATTTCCCCCGATGGCTAATGATGTGGAGCAGCTTTTCATGTGCTTCTTGGCCATTTGGATATCTGCTTTGGAGAAATATCTCCGGACCCTTTGCTCATTTTTGGTGCAGTTATTTGTCTCTTTATCATTAAGCTGCAAGAGTTTTTTATTCCAGATATAAGCGCCTCTTCAGATATATAATTTGCATATATTTCACCCCATCTTGAGTTAGCATCTCCCTTTCTTGATGGTGTCCTTTAAAGGGAAATTGGTTTTGCCGAAACCGGTTTGGCTCAGTGGATAGACATCAGTCTGTGGACTGGAGGGTCCCAAGTTCAATTCCGGTCAAGGGCATGTACATTGGTTGCGGGCACATTCCCATTAAGGGGGTGTGCAGGAGGCAGCTGGTCGACGTTTCTCTCTCATCGATGTTCCTAGCTCTCTGTCCCTCTTTCTCTCCCTTCTGCTCTGTAAAAAATAAATAAAATATATTTAAAAATGAATAAATAAAGGGAAAGCAGTTTTCAGTTTGATGAAGTCCAGTTTACATATTTCTTCTTTGGTTGCTTGTGCGTTGGACGGTCTAAGGAGGCTACCAGCGGTTTTTGTAGTCTGCGCGCTCGTGTTTAGGCGGGTGGCCTACCTCGAGATGGGTTCTGTGCGCGGCGGAGAGAGGAGCTGGCCGCCGTGGCCTGCAGGTGGGTATCCGATTGTCCCAGCACCAGTTCGGGAACAGGCTCTTGGTTCCCTGATGAAATAAATGTCTTGGCATCCTTGCTGAGATGCAATGGACTGTGAATGTGAGTGCTTATTTCCGGACTTTCTGTTCTGTTCCCTTGATCGGTATGTTCATCTTTATGCACTTCTGCTGCTTTCTGAAGCCATCTGGCCTCCTCTGGTCTGGCCCAGGCACTCCCCTGCTGGGCACCTGTGGTCCAGGAGTCTCCCTGCAGCAGTCCCTCCAGGTCCCCCTGCAAGAAGCTCGCCCTGGGGCTGGTGAGCGCTCCCAGAGGGAGATTACAGGCTGCTGGGGGGGAGCGGGGAAAGAGAAGAGTGGGGGCGAGGGGGGGCAGGTTGAGTCCACTTTCATGAGGCCAAGCCAAAACCTAGGATTTCCAGAGACCTGAAGCCCTGCTTTCTAGGACCAGATTCTTGACTTCAAGCCTCTGGACTCCCAGCCCAGTGCTCCTCTCTAGAGAAAGGAGCACTTTCCCAGAGCCAATGAAGGGAGGGCTGAGGACCTCTCTTGACTGGGGAAGCAGAGATGTCTATGGCTCCTCGTGGGATGGGGAGCTCTGCGGGCTGAGGGTAGACCCTGTGTCTTCCAAGGCCTGGTGGTGCACCCACACGCCTGAGCGAAGCGGAAGAGACACAACTCTGAGTCTCTGAAGGGTACTAGGGAGAATGGGGGCTTCCGTTTGCAGGCCGCCCTTCCAAGGACCCTCCTGAGCGCAGGACAGCTTGGGGTGCACGTCTCCCAGGCAGAAGCAGCGGTGGCAGGTGCACATGGCCATCCATGGGGCAGGCTGGGTCCTGGAGGGAGGCGGCTTGGATGAGAATCCCTGGGGGACTACAGGCAGGGTTGCTGGGAGGCAGGATGGAGAGCCCCCACCAGCCGCCTTCAGAGCCCAGGACGCCTGCTGGGAGGGAAATGATCAGCTCCCTCCCCTGGCTGGGAGCCTCAGCACTGGAGCCTCCTGCTGGGCTCCAACTCATTATGTGAGCTGGCCCCAGGCCACTAGAGTGGCCACAGACTCCAGAGAGCCCGTCAGGAGGAGGAATGGGCGGGTTAGGATCCAGGAGCCCAGGGCACTGAGGGGCAGAGGGTGCAAGAGCCACCCCCCATCCCAGGAGCCCCTGGGTCCCGAGGACCAGGCCCCCTTCCCCCACCCCCACCCCAGTAACAGGCTGGGCAAGCCTTCCTTTCAGCCCCTTCCCTCCCCGTCCTCCTGTCCTCCTTCCCACCCACCTGGGTGCTGGCAGCAGGCGCCCCGGCTCTCCCACGCTGGCAGGTGGGCTGTCGTGGCCACGTGAAGAATTGTCCCTCTGCCCGGGACGGTTGGCTGGACACAGCACTTCCTTGGAGAGCTGAGGACTGGTTCAGGGTCTGAACCTTGCATTCGGCTGTGAATTTCAAACCCCGTTTGCAACGACTCGTAATAAAAGCGGCAAATGTTTACTGCACATTGACTATCCACCAGGCACAGTTCTATTTTGCACCTGTCAACACATTTAATTGTCGTAACAGCCCTCTAAGGTAGGGCCTGCTGCCACCTTCCCTGTTTACAAGTGTGAAAACAGGGATGTTAACAAATGTGCCTGAGGGCACAGGTCAGTGTGACAACCCAGGCAGGCGGGCTCCAGGGCTGCTGGACATGACCATTGAGCACGCTGGCAGGTTGTGTAAGCCCCTTGAGCCTCAGTTTCTCTATTTGACTGTAGCCCCCTCCACCCCCTGTTGGGGCACCAGAGGGGAAGGCCTGTGTCCCCAGCTCTCCGTGAGCCCACAAAGAGAGTAGCTGTTCTTCCTTCCTGCCCATTCTGCCCTGCCCTTCACCCTGCCAAGGCCGGCCGGCCTCAGAATGGCTGCCAATCTGCAGGGAGGGCCATCTGTCCAGGGGAGACCTCTGAGCCAGGCGGACCCCTCTGTCCTCCCACCCTGGCCCCGGAGCAGCAGCCCTGAGTCCCACCCCACCTCCTCCACAGTCTCGCTGTGCCTCTTCCCCTCCAAGCCTCAGTTTCCCCATCTGGAAACTGTGGGGAATGAAGGTTCGTGCTTCCTAGATCTGTTGTAGAAGAGATGGTGCAGAGAAAGGCGCTGGGCGGGGCGGGCAGTTAGAGGGAGCCAGGAGCCAGCTGGGGCCCCGGGCAATAGAGCTGGAACATGCCAGGTGTTTCCAGACAGAAGCTAGAGGACATGGGGACCAATGAAAAGATGGGAGCAGATGGGGATGACATGGCCGGAACTGGCAGACCATCCCCCGAGAAGGTGCCAATGGAACTGTGAGCTCACTCAGCAGATGACTACTGAAGATGGGACACTGGGTACGGTCCCAAGGATCTCTTCAGGCTTCTCCTCAACAACCAGGGCTCCTGAGGGGGCAGCTAGCTGGGCAGAAGGGGCATGAGACAGATGGCTGGGCTGGGCTGCCAGAAGGGGGCTGCACTCCCATGACTGAGGCCGGAGTGGCCAGGGTCTTCCCAATTGGACATAAAAGCATCTTCAGAGACTAGGCAGAGCCGTGTTGAGTGCCTGGGCCCGGCCTGGCCAGGGACCTGGGGGCGGACTGCCCTCTCTGCCCGCCTGCCTGCCCACAGGTCCCCAGCGAGCAGAGGTCACCGGCTGAGAGCCAGTTCAGAGAGGGGCCAGACAGATGGGTTGGGCGCTCAGAGGAATACTTTGGAGCTTACTGGGTCAGCTATCAAGGACAGCCACTTCCCAGCGTCAGCCCCAAAGGCCCGAGCCTGCTAACTGCCTCCTGGACAGCTTCTAGAGTCCTCCTCCCCTTCCTCTCTGAACACAGCCCTGCAAAGTAGGAATGCCCTTGACCGATGCCACTGTGTCCTCAGCAACAGGCCCACTGGTCCTCCCTGTGCTGCCTCACCAGCAGTGGGCAAACTCCAGACGGCTCAGCGAGGCCAGGGAGCAGGCCTGGCACCTCACAGCAGTGGGCAGGCCGGGATTTGAACCCTCAATTCTCCCACTGCACGAGGCTGCCAGGAAAAGGGAGGGACCCTGTCCCTCTCCAGGTGGGGGGCAATGTGGCACCCAGATGGACAGTAACCAGAGACAGGGACCCCTCAACAGCTGGGAATATGTGGGCTGCACCATCAACTGCTCCTCCCAGCACGATCGGCATGATCAGTAGCCCCATTTTACAGAAAAGAAAACTGAGTCTGCTAACAAAGAGAAGCCTGGAGTATGAGCCTGAATGTTCTCTGGTTGCCACACTCCCTCCGTGGGAACCTGAGGCCCTGAGTTGGGGGTGCAGATGAGACTTCCATAGCACATGTGCACGTGGGCGTGATTTGGAATTTCTCTGACTCAAAATTGGCTGGAGGGAGCGGGCCACTCATATAAGCAACAGGCACTGTTCCTGGGGCCACGGAGCGGACCAGCCCCTCTCTGAGGAAGACCATCTGATCACACTTACAAGTTCTTGATTCAATCGATATTTAGCAGCACCTACTGTGTGCCGGCTATGGGGAAAGGACTGAGAGAGATTCCTTTTAATATGGGACAGCCAGGACACATGATGTTAGTGGTGCGTTTTGCAGTTACAGGGTGCCAAACATGGCTCCAAGCATTTTAAATATATTCATTTAACCCTCACTCCTCTAGGAGGTACATATTTCTATTTTTACTAGTGAGAAGACTGAGGCCCAGAGAGGTTGAGTCACTTGCCCTGGTCACACAGCCAGTGAGGGGCTGAGCTGGTTCTTAAACCCAGACTGGCTGGCTAAAGGGCCCCTCCACAGCCTCTGGTGGAGCGGCCCATCGTGCCCTGCTGAGCCGAGCTGCAGAGATGCATCTGCTCCCCGGAATTGTCTAGGCAGGTGTCGGCAGCCCCCGGGGCTCTCGCCAGCTCCTGGACCTTCTGTGTCCCACAGACCAGGACTTGCCTCCTGTTTGGGTAGCTGCCTCCCTCCACCTCCTTCCCACCCCTGCGGGAGCCAGTCTCCTGGCCCCACCAGAGCAGGCCTGCAGGTGCCTCGTTAAGCCTTGACAAGTGTTAGGTCAGTGCTGTGCTTTATCCTCTCCGCTGCTGGGAGCTGGATTTAGTGTCTCCAGCAGAAGGTGAGCCTCCCTCCCCAGGACGGGCCCTTAATTGCAAGTGATATGTGGCTGTTGAGACGTCAGTGCCTCGGGCTCTGCGATTTCAGGAGCAGGCGTGAGGCTGAGGTTACAGGTGTGAACTGAGCTGTGTCAGGAACAGGCAGCAGGGAGGGCGACCGTGTAAGGCAATGAGCCGGCCCCTGGCAGTGTCTGTGGCCCGTAGACACTCCCAGGGGGAAGCAAGGAATCCCACTGCCTCACGTGCAAAAGGGGAAACAGACCAAGAGCACACTCCGAGTTGGCTTGGCCCAGGAGGCAGCAGTCCTGTCTCTGCTGCCAGCAGTCATGCACCCCTGGACTCAGTTTCCCTGTCTGTGCCTGAGGAGGCAGCACTGTGTCACTCCCTAAGAATGATAATCTTAATAACAAAAAGCTGGTTCTGATCAGGCACTCATCATGCGTCAGGCACGGTACTAAGTTCTTGGGGAGCCTTCCCGTGTTTAATTTTCACAACAGCCGGTGGGAGAGTGAACGTGGTTGTGCCCATTTCACAGAGGAGGACACTGAGGCTCAGAGAGGTGAAGCCACTTGGCCAAGATCCCGTGGTTAGTGAGTGACTGAATGGAGAGCCTCAGCTGCTCTCTCTGAATTCAGTGCTCGGAGATGTAAGACCAGTGTCTGTCCTGGAGGAGTCCCCAGAAGATGGGGAAATGGAGAGGGGCCCAAGTTTCCAGAGTCCAGGGGAGGAAAACCAGGTGCTGAGTTGATGTTTGTAGGGGTCATGGGGCGGGGGAGGGTGTGTGGATTTGCTCAGTGAGTGTCCTCCTCTGCACCCTGGGAGCAGGGAGGGAGTGAGGGGTGGAGAGATTGCTTCATCACCCTCTGGACATACTGGTGGTCACTCTGGGGAGGGTTCCGTGGTGCTGGACTGGGGGGTTCCTGGTCTTCTCCAGTTCTCAAGTCCACTGCTCTGTTTGGGGAGGGCCGGAGGGTTCAAGGTGAGAGAGGAGGGAGACCTCCTGACCAGCTGTGAGACCGCGGGGAGGGCCCAGCTCTCCCTGCCGGGAGCCTCAGGAGTTGGGGGTCACTATTCTGATCGGCCTGGGGAGTTGGCTGGGAGGGTGTGCCTCCCGCTGCCCTGAGCCAGGGCCAATCAGCAGCGTGAACCAGTGTCTCTGGCGTGAGGAACTCCTCCCCCAGAAGCCCTTTCTCCACGGCTCCTCCCCCCCACCCTCTCCTCGCCCCTGGAAATTGCTTTATGAGAAGCAAGAGGCAAGAAAGATTTACAATCTTAAAATGCTGACAGGACAGGAAACACTCTGGCCGCAGAGGCCTCTGGGAAATCTGCTGCTGGAAGGGAGGCTCTGAGGGGGGAGGGGGGAAGCAGGGGTTAGGGCTCTGCTATGAGGTTGGCAGGGGTGGCCCCTGCCATGGACTTCAGTCCCCATGATTGCCCTACGTGAGACTCTAGGGGCGAGGCCCAAGGTTCACACCGCCTGTGAATGGCGAGGCCATGACCTTGGGGCCACGTGTCCCAGGCCCTGAGTGGGGAAGGTCAGGGGTAAGTCCTACTCTGAGCCCAGAACACCAAGGCCTGGTGTTTAGGGGGTCACCATTCTGCTGGAAGGGACAGAAGTTTTCCAGGGTTGAGGGGTGGGGAGGGGAAAGGATGAGGTCCAGCCAGAGCCTTCAAGCTTTCTGGAGGGTTGGGCAGAGTACGTAGAGCAGCCCTGAACTTGAACTTGAACTTGAGCAGGGAGCCCTTGAACTGGGTGCCACTGCCACTTGCCAGGTCTTGAAGATGCCTCTCCACTTGCTAGGGCCGCCCAGGCTTCCAGGAGCTTCTTTCATCAAACTACAAGCACAGCACCTGGTAAAATCACTCATGTGTGTAACATGTCCCTCTGGGATCCATTGAAAACATCCCCCAAATAGCCAACCTTGCTGCTATTTAAAACGGATTCATGTCACACTCCATAGATTTCATCTCTGTGGAAATGGCACCCATCTGGGCCTGAACACATGTGCTCTATTGCCACATAAATGACAATGGCCAGCGAGGAAGGGTTGAAGCGGCCTCAGGCGGTGGCCGCAGACAGGTAGCCTCTAGCCAGCAATCCCCAGGTGCAGGGTACATGCAGATGGGACTGCCTAGGAGACCAATCAGAAAACTGGGAACATTGACAAATAGCCAATGAAGGCAGGAGCAGAAAGCTGCCCTGCTGTGAGGGCGGGGCTTCAGGGATTTGAAGTCCTTTGACCCAATCAGTGCAGAGAGTCTCTGGAGAGCTCTGCTTATGCCCCCTTTAGTGAGGCCTGGAGTATCAGAGAGATCTGCCTTCCCTGAGCCTTCCCCTCCCACCGGCAATAATTCCCACTCCTGTTCAATGAGCACCTACTATGGGCCACGTCCTCATTCACATAACTCCAGGGAGGCTTGCTAGCTCTAATATGGCGAAGAGCAGATGGCATCTTTCCGAAGTCAAGGTGGTGGTTCACATGCTGAACTTGCATTAGAACCTCCTGGAAAGCCTGTTCAAACCCAGGTGGCTGGACCCCACCCTACCTCCCCCCGAGGCTGCAGTTTCTGGTTCAGCAGGTCTGGAATGAGGCTCAAGAATCTGCATTCCTAACAAGCTCCAGAGGAAGGCTGATGCGGCTGGTCCAGGACCACACTTTGAGAACCACCAGATCAGTCACCAAAATAGCTCTAGGACAGCGATCCAGATCCTCACAGAACCTGCGGCCTGGTCTCCCCAAGAGTGTGTGTGTGTGTATGTGTGTGTGTGTGTGTGTGTGTGTGTGCACGCACGCGTATTTCTTCAGCAGTAACCTCACTAGAGTCCCGCTTTGCCCAGCCTTACTGACTCCCTGCCTAGCACAGCATGCTCCCCCCACCCCCAGCACACGCCCTGCTCCCCCTGAGCAGTCAGCCAGAGCCCGGTTGGGTTGTTAATTTTATCTTTCACCGCCGCCAAAGCACAACAGCTGGCAGGGGAGGGGCGAGGCAGGTGAGTGGGTGCTTGCAGCCAGCTCCCCGTGGAGTGGGAGGCAATGGATGGATCATGCCCGCAGCCACTGGGCTCCCTCGTGACGGCCCCCCTCCACTCAGAAAGGCTCCCATCTAGCACGGAGGGCCCTGGGCAGCCGCCACCCACCCTGGCAATGGCCTAGACCCCAGGTCCCCGCCCGCCATTGCATCAGCACGAGGCTACCCACCGCTTTCAGCTGGAGGGGGCGGCGGGCCCGCTCAGCAGCTGCCACGTAAAAGGGCCCGTGGCAGCCATATAAGCACAGACGCTGCGTTTATCTCTCTTGTCACTGATGGCGGCTCCGTTTGGGGGCTTTTCGTCAGGTTTTTTTCCCCTTGGCTGCTGTTATTACTCAGTTCGATATTTAATTTTCCCATAAACCAAAGAGTTGTGCTTTTTCTCTCTCTTTCTTGCCGGAGTCACACCCCCCACTGTGGGATCTGCCTCCTCCAGCTCCTGCCAGGAGATGGGAGAGATGGAGGCCTGGGCTAGCGGTTGCAGTCCTTCCATAATAGGCAGGAATTGGAGGGCAGGACACCTGGACCCCTCCCCTCAGTGCCTTCACTTATTCACGTGACAAACAAAATATGTAATGAGTAAATTCTAGTGCGTCAGGCCTTGGGATTCGGCCGTAGACAAAAAGAGTTCCCGCCCTCATGGTCTTACATCCTAGTGCGGGATATCGGAGAAAAAGACTAGTGTGCACACCAGTGCATGAAGTAACTATACATTCTCTATGGCGGCCAAGTGCTGCTATAGACGATAACGGGGACCCTGGCTTGAATTGTGGGGTGACACTTGAAAGGTGAACTGGACCTAGCCATGCAGAAGGCTGAACGAAGGCCTTCAGGCAGAGGAAGCAACAGATGCAAAGGCCCTGGGGTTGGAACCATCTTAGGGTGTTCTGGGGCCGTCAAAGAATCTCATTGTGTCTGGAGCATGGTGGTGTGGGGAAGATCAAGACAAGGCTAGATATGGAGCCCACAGCACACAGGGTCTTGTGGGATTCCGTCCACACACAGGCTGCACACTTGCCTGTGCTGGGAAAATGGAAGGAGAAGGGAAACAAACAGGAACTGAAATAGAATTCATGTGTGGTGTGCCTGCACCGGCTCTGAGGTTACTGGGGAAGGACAAAGCCCCAACCTTCAGGACCCAGGACAGATAGCCCCTGTGAGTATGACAAGAGTAGGATGCTCCCAGAACCCGGAGGATAAGCCCTGCATGAGTCTGGCAAAGTCCTGGAAGACTGCCTGGAGGAGGCCTCGCCCACATGCCAGCTCTAAAGGATGGGGCAGAGTTGCTAGCAGAAGGATGGGCAGGGCACAGCGGAGGTGAACAAGGCGAGGCAGGAACCTTGGCAGCTCAGTGTGGCTAGAGCAGGGAAGCCTTCCTGGACAAGGTGCCCTTTTGAGCAGCATGTTAAAGATGGAGAGAGAGACCGGGAGAGCGATACTGGGCTGTGGGGCCGGCAACAAAAAAGCAGGAAGAAAGGAACACAGGGGAACATGGAGGCACATTTATATTCATGGACACTTATATTAAGAGGGTGGTTTTCTTTTTTCCTCTTTGAAATATGGGGTAATGACTAGGAGCTGATTGAAAAGAAAGGCAGTCAATAGAGCAGGCATGCTGAGAGGAAAGAATGGATTTTTGCAAATAATATAATTTTGAACTTGTCTTCTCTTTTCCTGCCCCTCCTCCAAACCTAATTGATTACCACCCCATGATAAATGGCGCTCGGAGCAGAAGTGCGCTGAGCACCGCCTTAAAGTGGTACCCAAGGAACAGGACGGATCATCCGTTCCTCCAGACAATGGCCGTTCCAGGGAGGGGCCTACACTCCCCCCAACGTGCCTCTCCGCCGAGGGGTGCGTGTGGGCCATCAAAGCGGAGACATAAATAATCTCTTTGTGTTTGCGTAGCACTTCACTCTCCTTACTTCCGTTCATTTTCTCATTTGCTTCTCCTCTCAAACATTCCCGGAGATGGAAGGTGGGCAGGGTATGTCTTACTGAACCCACTTTGTAGTTGAGAAGACTGACACCCGGGGAAGGGCTCGGTTGATCTGCTCAAATTCTCAGTGGGAGGTTGGTAGCAAAGCCTGGGCTGGGTCCTTAGAGCCAGGCCCCCAGCGGGTGTGGGGATGGGGTGGATCTCATGGTGGGAGGAGAATTGAACTCTAGTGGATACAGTTACACACAGGCACGGGGCAAGCCGCTCGTCCCAGGAGTACTAGGGTCTACGCGAGACCGGGTTTACGTTTCCCAAATTGCAAAGGCCACGGGCCGCTGCAGAGCAGAGTGCCATCGCATTATCCCCGGAGTGAGTTATGATGACCCGCACAAATTTCCGCTTTCAGGAGAATGGCAGGCGATATGTCAGCGTTAATTTCATAAACCTGGTCTCCCAACCATTACCTCACTCTGTCTGTCTGAACCATGGAGTCTGAGACATCCACGACGTCTCCCCTGGTGGCCAAGGAACAGACACGCAGAGGCGAGCTGCGGCACGTGGCTGGGTCGGTGGGATGCCAAGCCTGTTAACCTTTCCTGAGACAAGATTAAATCAAAGACACTTCTAGCGGCCGTCCTCCTTGCTTAAGACGAGGACAAAAATAAACTGAGAAGGCCGCCGGCTTGACTCAGAGTCAGTGGATTCAGGGGAGTTTATGGCAGTGGCTTCTGTTTGACCATGATGGTGGTGGACTAATAGAATCGGGGGGTAGGGGTGGAGGTGGGCTCTTCCTACTGCCCAGGACTGGGGTGTACAGTGCGAGGATGTACCCAGGTATGGCAGGTAAATCCTGAATGTGCCCAGGCTCTTTATCCTTCCCCACCCCAAGCCACATATGCCAGCTCGGTGTCTCCTGACTGAGGAGGGTCATCTCAGGGGCACAGGGCCCACCCAGGAGAGGCTTGTTCTAGCACAGACATCCCCGAAGATACAGTCTCAGACTCACAGGAATGAAACACTCACAGTGGGGGTGTTGGACTCTGTCACAGAATTGCTAGGGAGACATTAGCGAGCAGGGGGTCTTGGTTGGTGACTCTTTGCCATTCTACGCTGCCCAGAGCGCCAGGCAGCTCTGCTTTGTGCCGCTCATTCCAGAGCCCGGCTTGGAACTCGGGATTATTCTTGTCCAAGAAGTGGCCGGTGCCTGCAGCTGGCATCTGCCTTCGCCTGGACACAGCTCTGGGGCCATGGGACCTCTCCCAGGATGGGTATGTGAGGGGCTGCTCTTTCTGACCTTGGTCAGAGATTGTAACAGGGGTGGGATGGAGATGAGGATGGAGGTGAGGATGGAGATGGTTGGGTTGGGTTTGGGATTGGGGTTGGGGAAGGGATGGAGACAGAAATAAGGATTGAGTTTGGGTTGAGGATAGAGATGGAGGTAGAGATGGGGATGGGGAAGGGAATAGAAATGGAGATAGGACTAGAAAGGGGAAGGGGATGGAGGTAGAGAAGGAAATAGAGAGGAGATGGAATGGGGGTGAGGATGGAGGTGGAGAAGGAGATAGAGAAGAGATAGGATGGAGGTGAGGATGGAGGTGGAGAAGGAGATAGAGAGGAGATGGGATGGAGGTGAGGAAGAAGGTGGAAAAGAAAATAGAGAGGAGATGGAGGTGAGGATGTCAGTGAGGATGGAGGTGGAAAGGAAATAGAGAGGAGATTGGATGCAGGTGAGGATGGAGGTGGAGAAGGAAATAGAGAGGAGATTGGATGCAGGTGAGGATGGAGGTGGAGAAGGAAATAGAGAGGAGATGAGATGGAGGTGAGGATGGAGATGAGGATGAAGTTGGGGATGGGATATAGCTGGGAAGACTAAGAGTGAAGGAAGGCTGCAGACGACAATCCTACAAAGCAGAGGGTTGAGGGGGAAAGAATGCTGTTCGTAATCAAAGGGGAAGACAGGAGGGAGGGGAGAGGCTGATAGTGACGTGGGGGAGCACCCACAAGCAGTCGGGGTCCCCAGGTGTCAGCAGCCCCCTGACTGCCGACCCTCAGAGCCCTGCCCGGCGAGATGCAGAGCGACATGTTTCAGGCCACAAGGCCTGAGGAAGGCGTTGCTGGGAGCAGTGTGGGGAGCCCGGGCTGTCCGTGCTGATATTCGCAGCTCTGCTGTGTCATCGTCCATACAACTGAAATCTGTTATTGTCTTATGAGCTTGATTAACTGTACATATTGCTAACACCTGCTCAGAAATATAACGAGGGATGGGAACATGGCTCCCAATCAGGTTCTGTGTGGGTGGTGTGTGTGACTAGGGTGCAGATCTCCAGAATGGGGATGTGTGTGCACACAGATGTGTGTGTGTGTGTGTGTGTGTGTGTGTGTGTGTGTGTTGGGGGAGGGGGCACACCAGTGCTGTGCAAAAAACCCTGGCCTGCATTTGTAATACCAGAGGCCAGTCCAGGCTTTGCCATGGGCTTACACTGTGACCAGGCAGATGGCCCCTCTCTCTGACCTCAGTTTGCTGACCTGTAAATGGGAGGTCTGACCTAGGGCTACACAATAGAAGTATACACCGAGTGGCCAGATTATCATGATTTCTGAAGGCATAATAATCTGTCCACTCAATATATATATATATATATATATATATATATATATATATATATATGAGGCCCAGTGCATGAATTATGCATGAGTGGGGTCCAACCAGCCTGGCTAGGGGGCAGGGACATGGGAAGTTGGCCAGTCTGCCTTCTAGTCTAACTCTTGATTGAGGGGACAATTTGCATATTAGCCTTTTATTATATAGGATATACACTGAGTGTCCAGATTATTATGCATTCAGAGATCATCATAATCTGGCCACTCAGTGTAGTGCCAGCCACATATGTGATTGTACGTTTTCCAATAACCACGCTGAGAAAACCTGTGAAAGTGAAATTATTTTTAGTAATATATTTACTAAGTTCAACATAGCCCAGGTGTCATTTCAACAGGTACCCAGTATAAAATATTCATAATGTATTTAACATTCTTTTAAGACCATCTTCAAAATTCCATGCGTGTTTTACCCCTACAGCCCGAATGAACTTGAAAAGGTCACAGATGCATGCTCAGAGCCACACGGGGTTGGTGGTGACCATATGGGACGGGACCAGGCCAGGGCATTCTCTGATCTCCTCATCGAACTGTGGGTGCCCCAAAGCGGGGGATCAGGTTTGTTCTCCCAGCGGTAGCAAGGAGCCCCTGAGAAAGAATGTCCGTAAATAATATTGCTAATAAACGCAGCTGGCATGGATCCGGTGCACAGTGAAAACACTCTCAGGCCCTCCTTCATTGAATCCTCGCAGGTGCCCTATAATTGCCTTCTGTATGTAAGGAAATCAAGGTTCAGAGAGGTTAGGTAACATGCCAGGGTCATGGAGCCGGGGAGTGGTCCCCTGGTCTTTGAACTCTGGGTGGTGGGGTTTAGAGCCCACACTCTTAACCATCACCCCAGACTACCTCCCTGCATTACAACTAACATGCATTAACATTGCTGACCTGCCTGCCAGGCTTCCTGTGTGCCAGACAGGCTTCCTGTGTCAGCATCATCTCAGGTACTCCTCAAGCCATCCCATGAGGAAGGTTCTAGGTGCCTGATTCCCGTTTGCTCAATGAAAGCGAGGGAGAACGAATGAGTGATTTTGAAGGTGCCCGCTGCCTAGCTCTGAGCCTCTAAGAATCCTGGGGGATGTACTTACGCCTCACATACGCCAGCAGGAGCATGCCAGAGCTCTGTGCCAGACTCTACTTGGCATGGTCCCTTAATCTTTGGGGCAAACGAGGTAAGCAGAGCCACCCTCAGGAGCAGTTCTCAAGAGATCCAGCTTTCAGGCATCCCTGGCAGTGGAGAGGTGCCAGGTGGATGTGTGTTCCCGGCGGCTCGCATGCGTACTTGGGGCTCGGGTGCCCGTGGGTCTGCGCTCCTTCCTTCTTTCCGAAGGCCTGGTGGCACAGCTTCACATCCGCATTCAGGCCCTGGAGCGGGGGCCCGTGGGTTCAAATCCTGAGACCGTGAACCCAGGCAAGTTGCTGCACCACTCACATTTTCTCATCTGAAAATGGGAATACATACCCTCACCTCCTAGACCCCTGGTCGGCAAACTGCGGCTCGAGAGCCACATGCGGCTCTTTGGCCCCTTGAGTGTGGCTCTTCCACAAAAGACCACGGCCTGGACGAGTCTATGTTGAAGAAGTTTAAATTTTAAAAATTTGGCTCTCACAAGAAATTCCAATCGTTGTACTGTTGATATTTGGCTCTGTTGACGAATGAGTTTGCTGACCGCTGGCCCAGACTAATGGTGAGGATTAAGTGAATGAATGCGGGCAAGGGCTTGGAAGGGCTTCTGGCTCATCAGCGTGAGCCGCCGCTGGCGCTTGCTGCGGGATCCAGGTTTGCTGGGTAGTTTTGGAAACATTAGATTGCGGAATCTGCTACTTCTGGGTAATTGAAGTGTTCGGATGCGTTCTTCCCCCTCGGAGTTTCCTACCCACTTACCATCTGCTTCCTCCCATCTTACACTTAATTACAATTCTCCGCCTATTGTTCTCCCATTGTCTCCCGCTTCTCCGCGTCCCCCGCTGACAGCACGAGGCGGCTGCCCGGATGAATGAACGGGCATACCTGGCTTCGTTTCCCAGGGCCTTAAAATAGAGCTGCCGGGCGGCTGTCGCCCCCGCCAGCCGGTGTGCTCCTCGTCCTGGTGTCTGCTTCATCGCTGGGCGCCTGCCGAGAGCACCTGGCACCCTGCCCTGCACCTAGTAGGTGTCGGGAAATGTTTGTCGAATTTAATTAAACTTAACTGGGGTGAAAACCCCCTGCCGGAAGGAAAGGCCCGCACCTCTTCATTTCCTCGGCTCCCCCCCTGCTCAGGACCGAGGCTGGATGAGCCAGAACCGAGTGGCTTTTCCCAGCGAAGTCCTGAGAGTGTGGCTTTGGGGCTGATTACAAGGGGTTGGGGAAGTAACAGGAGGAATCTCAGGATAGGTTACCCTGCCACGTGCTAAGTAAGCCCTGTTTTATCGATTCGCTGGTTCTTCAAATATGGCTGCTGAGGATGATTCCCATTTCATAAACTGGGGAACTGAGGCACACAGGTGTCTTTTGTTTTGTTTTTAATATATTAATATATTTTTATTGATTTCAGAGAGGAAGGGAGAGGGGGAGAGAGATAGAAACATCAATGATGAGAAAACCATTGATCGACTGCCTCCTGCACAACCCCCTCTGGGGATCAAGCCCACAACCTGGGCATGTGCCCTGACCAGGAATTGAACTGTGACCTCCAGGGTCATAAGTCCATGTTCAACCATGAAGCCACGCCGAGAGCGCCTGAGGCTCGCTTGCCCAAGGACATGGAGGGGACACTAGCTTGGCTGGGACTTGGACCCAGGTGTACCCAATGGCTCCATATGCATTCGTCCCCACCCCCACAGCTCCCGGAGCCCTGGCTTTGGCACAGCGGCCGGGGGCAGCTGGTGAGGAGAGCTGGAGGGAAGTAGGACAAAGCACAACCGGCCAGCCCAGAGTAAAGCCTCCTGGCTCCCAGTGCCTGTCAGAGCCAGCCCTTTCTTCCCACTGCCCTCACCGTGGGAGAAGCTCCCTCTCCGGTCTAAATTCTGCTTCTGGTCTCTTCACAATGCAACGCAGATCACGTCGCTGCTCTTGTCTAAAACCTTCCGTGGCTCCCACTGCCCTCAGAACCAAGAAGAGCAGCTGGGGCCCAGGGAGCTGCCCTAAACCCCTCTCCGGCGGCTGGGGCAGGGAAGGAGCACACAGCAAGGAAGCCCTGCTCTGCAGCTGTGGCTGGGCTCCAGGGGGCAGAGGTGCCCCCTGTGGCCCTTTTAAGCTAGCCGCCATTTAACCACCGGCTCCCAGAACTCCTGACAGTGCCACAGCGGGCTCTCCTGCGGCTGCGGGAACCTGAGCCAAGGAGGGTGACCGGCCACCAGCCCCCTGGTCGGTGCCCAGCACCTGCCCCCAGTCCCGGCACGTTCCCCTGGCTCCTTGAGCTGCCATCACAGCGGCCTGCTTCCCATCCCTCCTGATGCCCCCACCACCATCACCACCACCACCAACAACCTGCCCCAGGCTTTTGCGCATGCTGTTCCCTCCCGCTGTCATGCTTGTCCCACACATGTGGCTGCCTCAGGGCCCAGCGCAGCGTCAGTCCCTCGGGCTGGGACAGTGCCCCTTTACGCTCCGTTCACCTCCCGGGGCCTGGGGCACTTGCCTTCACTAGGTGCCCTCTTGATTCGGGCTCTGATCCGGGCTGTGAGCCCCGTGGGCAGGGCCTCTCTGTATCCCAGCAGGGACAACCTTCTCACTGGGGTTGGTGACAGTGGCACCCTCTGGTCGGGCACCACATGCCCCCAGCCCTGCCCAGCACTCTGCATGGGGCCTGGCCCATCTGAGGTGAGTGGTGGATTCTTCCGGAACCTCCCAGCTAAGCCTTTTTCTTTTGTGCTTCTTTCCTGGTAGCTCCTCCTACCTCCATCGAAGTGGTGGCTGCAGACACGCCAGCCCCCTTCAACCGCTACCAGGCCCAGAACTTCACGCTGGTCTGCATCGTGTCCGGAGGGAAGCCGGCGCCCATGGTGAGTGCCCCTGGGGCCGCCCTCCCCGAGCCGGTTCAGCTGTGTCATGCCCGGGAGAGGGCTGAAAAGTGACTCTGCCGCATCCGCCCTGGTCTGACCCTGCCCACTCACTCCGCCGACCGCCTCTCCTGCTCCCAGCCTCTCAGCATGGGGAACCCCACTTTTGCTGGACCCTGGGATCCTTGAACTACACAGTGGGAGCAGTTTTTAGGGGATCCCAGCATCGTGCTCACCCCAGTTATTGAGCAGGATGCAGACGCATGAGGCCCAGAGAGGGGAAGGGACATCTCAGAGTCCCCCATGGTGTTTGTGTCAGAGCTGGGATTCCGGCTCATGTCCTCCCGCCTCAGGTCCAGTGTGGAGGGAGGAGGGAGGAGGAAGGAGGAGACAGGGAGGGAGGAAGAACGGAGGAGGGAAGGAGGAAGGAGAGAAGGTAGGAGAGGGAGTCCCTGTGTGGGCCAGCCTCCTCCTGCAGCCACCCTGACTGAGCTGAGGGCTCGGTCCAGCACCAGAGCTGTTGGCACGCTGATGCACCAGAGATGGAGGGAGCCACCGCTGAGAGCTGGCTCCAGCCGGCCTGCACACGCGCTGAGTGACCCTGAGCAGGAGGAGCTCCCGTCCGCTGCTCATTCCTGCAAGGAGCTTTAGAGGCTGGACACTGTGCACATTTTTCAGCTTTTTAAGAAGCAGTAGGACCGTTTGCTCTGAATGAAATACACGAAAGCTCCGTGTATACATTTAACAGTGAAGTGGGGGGAGGAGGGGACACACGGCCTGTACCGGTCCCTGAAGCAGCCTGGCCCTTAGGGCTCCATGCATCCACCCTGAACCCGTGGGCTGTGTGACCCCAATGCCCTCCAGTGTGGATGCAGTGGAGGCCTCCAGGTTTTGACCCTGAGAGTTTCTTACATCACTGGGGTCAGTGAGGGGTAGTAGGAAGGGTTAGAGTTCAAGGTGGGAGGCTAGGCATCCCAGACCCTGACTGTCTCACAGGCATCGTCCAGTGGGATAACCGAGGGCTCAGGCCAGCCTCACCCAGCTGCCCAGGAGAGGGCAGTAAACAGGTACCTGCTGGCTCAGGCGGGACGGTAGGCAGGTGCACAGAGGCCCAGGTGGGGCAGTACGCAGGTGCACAGAGGCCCAGTCAGGGCAGTAGGCAGGTGCACACAGGCCCAGGCGGGGCAGTAGGCAGGTGCACACAGGCCCAGGTGGGGCAGTGGGGAGGTGCACACAGGCCCAGGCGGGGCAGTAGGCAGGTGCACACAGGCCCAGGTGGGGCAGTGGGGAGGTGCACACAGGCCCAGGTGGGGCAGTGGGGAGGTGCACACAGGCCCAGGTGGGGCAGTAGGCAGGTGCACACAGGCCCAGGTGGGGCAGTGGGCAGGTGCACACAGGCCCAGGTGGGGCAGTGGGGAGGTGCACACAGGCCCAGGTGGGGCAGTGGGCAGGTGCACACAGGCCCAGGTAGGGCAGTGGGGAGGTGCACAGAGGCCCAGGTAGGGCAGTGGGCAGGTGCACGCAGGCCCAGGTGGGGCAGTGGGCAGGTGCACACAGGCCCAGGTGGGGCAGTGGGCAGGTGAACGCAGGCCCAGTCGGGGCAGTAGGCAGCTGCACACAGGCCCAGGTGAGGCAGTAAGTAGGTGCACACAGGCCCAAGTGGGGCAGTAGGCAGGTGCACAGAGGCCCAGGCAGGGCGGTAGGCAGGTGCACGCAGGCCCAGGCGGGGCAGTAAACAGGTACATGCTGGCTCAGGTGGGACGGTAGGCAGGTGCACACAGGCCCAAGTGGAGCAGTAGGCAGGTGCACAGAGGCCCAGGTGGGGCGGTGGGGAGGTGCACACAGGCCCAGGTAGGGCAGTGGGCAGGTGCACACAGGCCCAGGCGGGGCAGGCAGTAAATAGGTGGGCAGAGATGAGCCTTTGGTGAGCTCTCCACTCAAACCTGTGCAACCACCGAAACTGGTTTGGCTCAGTGGATAGAGCGTCAGCCTGCGGACTGAAAGGTCCCAGGTTCAATTCTGGTCAAGGGCATGTACCTTGGTTGAGGCAGCTGATCGATGATTCTCTCTCATTGATGTTTCTAACGCTCTTTCCCTCTCTTCCTCTCTTAAAAAAAAAAATCGATAAAATATATTTAAAAAACAAAAACAAAAACAAAAACTGTGCTCCCGAGGGGACTTTCAAAGCCAGCACTGGCGGGAGCAGGACATGGCCCCACATTTCCCCTGTGGAGCCCATACAGAGGCCTGGCTCCCTAAAATCAAGCAAGTGGGTCTTTTTCTCCAAAGAAAAACTCATTTTTCTGAAGGGCCGAAAGGAAGTTTCCTCGCAGCACTGCGGCTGCCGGAGCACCCCTCCCCCCGCCTGCCGGCTCCTGCCATTTAAGACCCAGCACTAAAACATCCCGATAGAGAGAGTAAAAAACAGATATACACATATTCCTCAGCCTACCTTTGCCTGG
Source organism: Pipistrellus kuhlii (assembly GCF_014108245.1). Taxonomy (NCBI): domain Eukaryota; kingdom Metazoa; phylum Chordata; class Mammalia; order Chiroptera; family Vespertilionidae; genus Pipistrellus; species Pipistrellus kuhlii. The sequence goes on along the minus strand of NW_023425515.1, from coordinate 186,294,616 downwards.
AAGGTCAGGATTTGAAAGAATCCTTTGATATAAATAACAAATGTGCTTCTGAAGCTCTTTTCAAAAAAAGAAAGGGAGGAAAAACCCAAATCAGCCCATTATGTGCACAGGAGATTCTTCCTTGGCGCTATAAACTCTGACAGATTCTCTGCGCTGCACATTCCACTTCCTCCCCCGCCTCTCCCTCCTCCCCCTCCTCCTGTCTCTCCTCAGGCATCCCTCTCCTCCCCTCCCCCTCCTCTTTCCCTCCTCCCCTCCTCCTCTTCCCCCCTCACCTGCATCAGCATCCTGAAAGCTGCTTCCTTCCCTCCGCTCTCTCCCTGTCTCCCATCTATTTATTTATCTGATTTATTAAAAATACACCCAATCCCTGCGGGCCTCCGGGCACCTGTACCAAAATAAAAAGACGGCAAATTAAATTAAATGCTGCCTCTCTAAACTGGAATTCCTCGAGAGCAGAGAGAACGGGAAGATGGCCCCTTTCGCCTCCTCCTCCCCTCTCCCCCCCTCGCCCCCCCCCCCCGCGCTGAGCTCCCTCCCCTCATCCCCCCCACATGCACACCTGCTGTCTGTCTTCTCTCCAAAACCTGCAGAGGGACCACACGCACAGGCATCCTTTCCTCATTCTTCCCTCGTCTCCTTTCATCTCAGCACCCTCCGCCTGCTCTCCCATCTTCTTGTTCTCCCCAGGTGGGCACAGACCACCCCTTGGTGGCTGCCCGGCTGCCCAGGGCCCTTCTGTCCGCTGTTTCCAGGCACCCCACACCCCATGGAGTAGGGAAACTGTGGCTGGGGAAGTGCTAGGGATGGGCACAGCCTCTGCCCCCTGGACCAGCCGGCTCCATTTCGGGTGCTGGAGGGAAAGTAACAAGGAGGCCCATTAGAAGGCTACCAGGCAGAGGAGGCTCCAGAAGGACCGACCGGCCTCTTGCGGCCACACCTTCTGAGAGCCCAGTGGGAGGCCGAAGTCATTGGCACAAAACCTTTTCCTTGGAATTTCAGGTTTATTTCAAAAGAGATGGGGAACCGATTGAAGCAGTGACGCTGGCAGAGCCACCGGCAGCCAGCTCCGGGCCCCTCCGGAACAGCAGGCCCTTCCGCAGCCTCCTGCACCGAGACCTGGACGACACCAAGGTGCAGAGGTCGCTGTCCCTGCTGGACACTGAGAACCGGGGCGGGCGTCCCTTCACGGAGCGCCCCTCCCTCGGCCTGACCCCGGACCCCAGCGTCCTCCTCCAGCCGACCACCGAGAACGTCCCGGAGACGGTGGTGAGCCGAGAGTTCCCCCGCTGGGTCCACAGCTCCGAGCCCGTCTACTTCCTGCGCCACAGCCACAGCCCGGGCAGCGACGGCACCGTGGAGGTGCGTGCCCTGCTCACCTGGACGCTCAACCCGCAGATCGACAACGAAGCCCTCTTCAGCTGTGAGGTCAAGCACCCCGCGCTGTCCATGCCCATGCAGGCAGAGGTCACGCTGGGTGAGTACGGTGTGGGGTGCAGGCCCCCTGCAGAGCTGGGGGTGGGAAGCCTTGGAGCAAGGCCTGGGCTGCTGGCCATCATGGAGTCAGGGAGGAGGTCAAAGTCTGTGTCCGCAAGGAGCTTTGCTGAGCTGGAGAGGAGAGCATGGGAGATCCAGCGAGGCCAGCGGAGGTCATGGGAGTGCTGCCCCAGCAGGACAGCGAGAGCAGACAGAGGACCCAGGGTGGCCCTGCCTGCCCTATGGGGGCAGCGCTTCCCACCCCCGACAGACCTACAGAGTGTGAATAAAGAAGGCGGAAAGTGACTTGAGCCTCCTAAGCTAGTGGAGCCAAATATTAGTCCACAGAGCCAAATATCAACAGGACAACGATTGAAATTTCTTTGGAGAGCCACATTTTTTAAACTTAAACTTCTTCTAACACCGTTTCTTCAAAATAGACTCGCGCAGGCTTGATATTTTGTGGAAGAGCCACACTCAAGGGGCCAAAGAGCTGCATGTAGCTCTCGAGCCGCAATTTGCTGACCACGGCCCTGAGCTTGCATCTCCTTGGTACAATCTCGAAAGGTCACGAAGTTCAATGAGCTCATGCGCACAAGGCATGAGCACAGTGCCTGGTGCTTCATGTGGCTCGACAGATCTCGGCCCTCAGACCTTCACCTCCTGATTTTCCTAACATCCCGGGCTGCGGGGAGGGGGGGAGAGGATGTCAGATGGTGTGACTGGGCCAAGGCTCACAGAAAGGAATAGAACTTGCTCTCCGCCTCCCGGGCCAGGACCCCCCTCGCTCCTGTGGATACAGAAACCAACAGTAGGCCTTACCCCCCACTTCCGGCCTCGAAGCAGGCCCAGCTCTTCCCAATGAGGCTCCGGCCGCCCCCTGGGGCGCCTGGGATGTCTTTGCTTGTGATTTAATTAACAGTCCTTTGGTCTCCTCCTCAGAGAATGAGGTTGGCAGGGCCTGGGAGACCACCCGCATCGCCCGCTGCTCTGATTTCGCTCGGAGCCTCTGAGTGGGAAGGAGAGGCTAGGCGAGCAGGCAAGGGCAGAGCAGGGAGGTCCCAGGCCAGCCCGGACCCGGGAAAGAGCTTTCTCCTCCAACTCCTCTGTGAGGTGTTCGCAGAGAATGGCCCAGGCCGGGCACTCCGGTCAGAACACTATGGCCCAGGAGGCTGCCGAATCTGTCCCCAGCTCCCACCCTCCTGACCCCCTGACCCTCTGCCTCAGCACCACCCCCTGGCTGTTCCCTCCACGTGGAACCCTCCTCAGGACCTTCCAGTTCTTGTCTGTGTACTTGTTTGCAACTAAATGGCAAGCTCGAGTCAGCAGGCCCTTGGTTTGTTCACCGCTGTGCCTAGCCCTGCCCACAGCCTGGCACAGGGTTGGCTCAATAATTACTTGTTGAAAGGATGAGTGAGTGAGTGAGTGAGTGAGTGTCTGTGGGGCAGAGTCCTGGCCTGAAAATGAGGGAATGTGGAAAGCTGGCTCCGTTGTGACCCATTTGTTACCCATGGGCCTTGGCTTCCCCATCTGAACCCTGAGGGGATGGACCCCGTGATCCCAGTGGCTTGTCCACCCTGATGTTACCTGTCCTCAGGACAGCAGTGCCCTGGGCACCTGTCTCCCATGCCCAGAGTGCAGAGAGAGGGGCAGGGAGGACCAAGATCCCCCCACCTTGTCCACTGGGGCAGACCGTGTTCTATGAACTGTTGGCTCTCCAGCTCCCAGCCAGGTTGGACTCATCGCAGGAGCTTGGGGAATGTGTGTGAATGAACGCAGGCAGAATGAATGAATGAATGAATGATGAACATCCTGAAACTGGACTAGAATTGGACTGGCACCTTCTCCTCCATTTCCCTGCCCCTGCTTTCCTTGCTCAGTCTCTTCCCCCACCACATACACACACACACACACACACACACACACACACACACACCCCTCTGACCTGGCCTTCCTCTCCCTACAGTTGCCCCTAAAGGACCCAAAATCGTGATGACGCCCAGCAGAGCCCGGGTCGGGGACACAGTGAGGATTCTGGTCCACGGATTCCAGGTCGGCCTCTCTCTGGGCCCCTGTGGAGTGTGGGAGATGGGAGCGGCCCCAGCTCAGGCCCTGGGCTCCCTGGCAGCAGCTCTGAGACCCTCCCCTCCACCTCCAGCCCAGCCGGTGGGCCTCAGTCTGCTGCTCTGTCTGCTAATTCGATGAGAAGGGGCAAGAGGTTCCTGTGTCTTTGCTTACCCACCCAGAGCCCAGGGTAGACATACCTCATGGACCTGACCTTCTTTCCAGCCCTAAGTCCTCCTCTGCCTGGTGTTGCGGGAAGCCCCTCCGAACCCACTAATAAGCCTGTGTCCCCAGGCATGGCCGGGCCGTAGCCCTGACCTCTTGCTGCTCTGGCAGAATGGCTTCTCCTGTGACCAGACCTTCCCCTGCTCTGGCCAACAGAACGAGGTCTTCCCGGAGCCCCTGTTCACATGGACGCGGGTCGGGAGCCGCCTCCTGGACGGCAGCACTGAGTTCGACGGGAGGGAGCTGGTGCTGGAGCGGGTTCCCGCTGAGCTCAATGGCTCCATGTACCGCTGCACAGCCCAGAACCCACTGGGCTCCACCGACACGCACACCCGGCTCATCGTGTTCGGTACGCTGCCCCCGACTGGGGCTCTGGGTGGGGGGGGGGACCACCCAGGGCTCTGGCGGACACTGCCCCGAGGAGGAGGGGACAGCAAGGGCCTGAACCCCACAGGGCGGCACTGGGGTTCGGCCGTTACCCTAGGTCCACCACTTCGCAGCTGGACAACCTTGGACAAAGGACATAACCTCCCTCAGTTTCTCCATCTGTACAATGGGCTGCCACCTCCAGCCCACAGGGGTGTGTCTGCACCAAGACAGCACGTGAAACCACACGGGAGGTGTGGGCTAGAGGGGCGCTCCTTGACTGCGCTCCGAAGACATCCGCTCGCTAGTTCTCTCTCTGTTCCTTCCCACAGAAAACCCAAATATCCCAAGAGGAGCGGAGGGCTCCAATGGTAAGTCTCCTCTCAGAGCTCCTTGCTGGGAAGTGGGATTTTCAAGGCTGGAAGCTCTGGTCCCCAAACCTCCCATTGCCTACCCCAGCCCGCCCCCCCCCCCCCCCCAGCCTTGGCAGGAGACTGGTCAGAGTGTCAGGAGTGGGCCCTGAGGCAGTAAAGGGGACTTGGCACCCAAAGTAGCAGCAGGGATTTCCAGCGACAACGTGTGTCCCCAGCACCACCCACAGCAAGCGACTCCAGTTTTTTTAAAATCCTCATCCGAGGGTATTTTTCCCGTTGATTCTCTAAATAGAGAGGAAGGGAGGCAGGGGACGGGGGGAGATACATTGCCATGAGCGAGTCACATCGATTGTTTGCCTCCTGCTCATGCCCCAACCAGAGCCAGGGATGGAACCTGCAACTGAGGTATATGCCCTTGGCCAGGAATCGAACCAGTGACCCTTCAGACCACTGGCTGACACTCTAACCATTGAGCAACTGCCCAGGGCAGCGACTCCAGTGTTTTTAACTGAGAGCTCAACTTCCTGATCCCAAGGACACATGCCCAGCATTGACAAAGGGGCTGTGTCTGGGACATGGGACCACTCCTTAGGGGAGTTGGGACCACAGACGGTAGGCTTTGCTGGGGCCCTTCAGACTGCCCTCCCCATGACTCCCCCAATCTGGGCACCACCCCAAGGGACCCAGGCACTGCTCCCAGACCTCCAGCTCTCCTGTCCCCACACTGGGCCCATATCACAATTCAGAATGGGGCCCCCAATCCTGGTCCCCACTGGAGGCCCTGATGGCCACCAGGGAGCCTGGCCTCAGCCCAGGGCAGTGAGGGGGTCACCTCAGGTGGGACAGGTGGCCAAGCTGGGATCGGATGCAGAAGTCCAGACTCTGCTGGGCCTTGTGAGTCTCTGCCGCTCCCAGGCTCCCTCAGTAGGCGCCACGGTGAGTCTACTGGCTCTGACCTGCTCCCTGCGCCCGGCACAGGTTCCGCCTCTGGCCCTGCTGGTGTCCGGCTCATCCTGGTGCTCGCCCTGACAGTGCTCCTGGAGCTGACGTGAAGGCCCAGCCACTCCGCCCGGCACTGACACCTCTGCGATCGCTTTTCATTTCTTTTCTAAACTATTTCCAGTCTTGTTCTTAGTCTCTTTCTGTCTGTGTCTTGGCTTCTTCGGTCGGTTTAATTAAAACAAACAGAACGGTTTTCCCCACCTGGGTCAGTGGCTCTGCGTTCTTCGTTTGTTCTATCACGGCAACTGGGTGCCTCCTGGCCTCCAACATTGGGACAGGCACTGGGGTGGAGGGAGGCGACGAAGGAGACGGAGCATGCTCCTCCCGGGATGAGGGGTGGAGAGACAGCTCAGGCTCATGCATATCCTAACAGCCAGGAGTGGGGAGTAGCCAGAGACGTTCAGGAAATTAAAGGTTCCTCGGGGCCAAGTGTAATGGTCAGCTATTGCCACAATAATGCTGCCTAACAAACCAACCCACATCTCAGTGGCCTGCAACAACGAGCATGTATGGTTATGTTCCTATTCAGGATGAAGTGGTAAAGCTGATCCAGTCTGGGCTCAGTGGGCACCTCTGCTTCAGGTGACAGGTAGAATATTCTAAATTCCTGTGGTTCTGAAATTCCTGGCTAGCCTCCAGGCTGTGGCTTGAGCTCCAGTCTCCTCCAAGGGTGTTTGCTCTGGGGCTCAAGCTAAAGGTGAGGTGACTCTCTGATGTTTGGCCATTCAATGGTAGATCACCAAAGCTGGAGAAATAAACCAAACTATGCAGCCACCATGAAAGCATCTGCCTGTCATGTCCATGACCTTTAGCCAAAGCAAGTCAGATGGCCAATGCCAATGTCAGTCAATCAAGGTCACATGTAAGTCAGGGGCAGAGGTTCCAGAACTTTCTAATCAATCACTAGAAGAGTCCCCATGCCACTCAGTGATTAGCTCTGGGGGCAAGAATGCGACATTGGCAGGGCTGGGTTGGCCTCTCGGAGCTGTGGCTGAGACTTGAGCATCACCATGGAGAACCTGTGGCACCCTGTACTACTGTCTGGAAGGGAGAGGCTAGCCTGCAGGAACACATCGACCCCAGAGTCTCACTACATTCTCACAAGGAAAAGTTATCTGTGGCTATGGAAAGCCCAAGGCAGATTGGACAGTCCTCTTTCACCTTGTGGCTACACCAGCTGGAACATGTGGCTTCTAGAATCTTCTCCAGGGCAGAGGAAAAGGGGGCTACAGGGTCAGTGCAGTGTGCAGAATAACAGTTCCCCAAAAAGATGTCCATGTCTTAATCCCCAGAATCTGTGAGCATGTTACGTCATGTGGCAAATTCGATGTTGCTGATATGATTCATTCCGGGGTTTTGAGATGGGGAGATTGCTCTGGGCCATCCTATTGAGCCCAGTGTCACCACAGGAGCCATATAAGAGGGCAAAGATAAGGCACTAGAAGAAAACAACAGATTGACAGTGGTGATCAAGGAGGGGGCTGTGAGCTAGGGCAGGCAGGCCGCCTCTGGAAGCTGACTGAGGCAGGGAAATGAGTCTCCCCTGGAGCCCCCAGGAGGAGCTGGCCCTGCCAACACTTTGCACCATAGATTCTTTCCAGACTTCTCACCTCCAGGACTCCAAGGAAGTAAACTTGCATTGTTTTTAGTCACTGAGCTTGTGGTAATTCCTTACAGCAGCAATAGGAAATTCAGAAAATGGCATAGGATATTTTTAAGCGCCAAGCCTAGTGGCGACATAGATCACCTCTGCCTGCATCCCATGATCAGAGTAGTCACATGGCCCCAACCTAGCTGCAAAGGAGGCTGGGAAATGCAGTCTTCCTGTGTACAGGGTGAGCACAGTGCATTGGGTCTGCCATGAAGAGGCACAGGCCAGAGGAGCCAGAGGAGGGGGATTGGCTGGGAGGAAGGCCCTCACCTGCCTCTGCTGCCTCAGAGTGCCCCGGGCCTCTCCCCTCCCAGCCAGGAGACACATGATCTCACGGAGCCTCTGTGCCTCTCCCAGTCCACACAGATGTCCTGGGGATTGGGTGCCCTGCCTACAAAACCTCCAAGCCCCCGACACGCCAGGCTGGAATGAAGCAGTGGCTCTGTCCTCTTGTTGCCATCCCTGCCCCTTTGCCTCTGCCCAAGTCAGGACCTGGATGACCCATTCAGAACTTCCACCTTGACACCCAAATCTCTGACTCCGTGACGTTCCCCTGGAATTCCAGACTCAGATGTCCAACTTCCTACTGTTTTCCCCTCTCCCATTGCATTTCCAGCTTCATGTGGCTGAAACCCAACTTGTGATTTTTCCCTTGCAAAGCATGGTGTTTCCCCTTTTCAGGAAATGGTACCACCGTCAACCCAGCTGACCAGGTCCAACATTTAGCTGCTCTCTTCTATTTATCTCCTTCCTTCACCCCTCCACAGCCTAGCACGTGGCAGGTGCTCAACAACCATTTAGTAAATGAATGAGTAGGTGAGTGGGCACCTCCCAAGAACATGCTAAGGGCCAGGCTCTGTGCTGGGCACCCAGGCTGCAGGTGTGAGCAGACAGTGCTCTCCACCTGGAAGGAGCTCGCAGCCCAGTGCGGGGAGAACATTTATCCAACCAACCAAGGAACCGCAAACAGCCGCGGGTGCTCAGCACAGCCCCTCCCCCATGCTCGAGAGATTCATTCCTCTGAGGTCAGGATGCAACGAGAGGATCAGAGAACACGTGACATATGAGCAGAACTTTGAAAGAAAAACAGAATCTGACCAGGCAGAAGATGGAGGAGAATATTCTAGACAGAGAGAACACGGGCAAAGGCCTATAGACTAGACAATTCAGAACATTTTTAGGGGAAAGACAAGTTGTTATATCAGTGCTTCTGACAGCCCATAAATTTACTCAACAAATATTTATTAACTGCTCACCCTGGCCCGAGCCTGCAGGGTGATGGATGCTGCGCATTAAGTGGGAGCGCTGTCACATGGCTCTTGTATCGGTTATCTATTGCTGCAGCGGTGCTGCATAATGAACATCCCCCAAACGGAGTCGCTTAACACAACAGCTGTTTATTATTCCTCGTTAGGCTGTGGTCAGCGGCCGGTCTGGGCCAGGTTTGGCCTATGGAGGCTGGCCCTCCCCCCTCATCCCACCCCGTTGCATCTAAGTCAGCTGCTGAGCCAGCTGGGGTGTGGCTGGTCCAGGCAGCCTTTGCTGAGATGGGTCAGGCCAGCCCCATACGGACTCTCATCCTCCGGCAGAGGAGCCTGTGAGACAGAGGAGCCAGGGAGAGCTGGAGCACACACTCCCTCGTGGCCTCGGGGAACTTGCCCTCTGTCACTTCCGCTCCATTGTTTGGGCCAGCCGCAGGTCATAAGCTCAGCCCCGGTTCAAAGGGTGAAGAAATAAATGGCACTTTTTGATGAGAATAGCTTGCAAAGTTGCATTGCATCATGGGTGGGTACAGCAGGAGGCAGAATGAGGGCCATTTTTTGCAGTCTTCAGCAGGCCCCATTCTGAACTTGATGTCCTAGAATCTTTGATTTCCCACCCTCCATGTTCACACACTCTCATTGAAACGGAGAAGCCCAAATGGCTCTTCACAGCAACTTCTCTCCTAAACATATAACAAATAAACGATCCATTCATTCGGTGAATATTTGCCTCTCCACATTTCGCAAGCTGATAGCAACACTGAAGCCGATGATTCTCCAGCCTTGAAGACTCTCAGCCTGTGCATCAGTATAAACACCCATGCCAGATCGGTACGCAGCAACCACAGAGTACTGCTGGCCTACTTCCTTCTTCTCCTTCTCAACCTACTTCCTTCTTCCCCTGCTCTGTCTCCCACGAGCCTCCTGCCCTCTCCGCCGCCTGCCGGCAATCCCACCTAAGCCTCTTTCACACAATGGTTTTGACTGTTTTCTGGAAGGAATAAAAAAGGATTTGTTCCCTCTCTTTGCCTTAATAGAGGGAAGCCCATGTAGGCATGAAATTGAAATTGCTTTGCCCTATTAACATCATAGTCATTGGGCTCCACTGACCCCGAAGGTGCATTAATATCTCAGCAGCAAGTGGATAAACCACATACAGCGGCGAGGAACACACCCAGAGAAAGCCAGCTAAGTACCACAGTGGATGAGGGGCTGAATTTGAGGAGTCTGTGTCCTGAGCAGGCTGGAGAGAATGCTTCATTCAACCTGGGATGGAAGGGGAGGGGCAGGGAGGGCGGCGAGAATGACTAAAACAGAGCCCAGCCTGAGAAGGGAGATGGATGCTTCATTTATTTATCCACTGGCTCGCTCACTCATCTGAGGAACCCTGAGCACACCTGGCCTGGCTCTATGCCAGGCAGGGAGGCCAAGAGACAGGCTGGGCAGAATCTGCCATGAAGAGCCCCAGATCCTTCTGGAATGACAGACAGGGAGAGAGAATGGGAACCCTATGCAACAAACATGGAAGGAAAAGTGAGAGAGCACAGTGCGGTCAAGGATGGGTGAAGGGTTGTTCTACTTCAGGGGGAGGTCAAGGGAGGCTCCCAGGAGGTGGTGACGTGCAGCCGGGACCTGAAGGCTAGAAGGGGCCTCAGAGTCCACGCTGCTACCTTCACAGTTTGGCTCCCGATCGGTTCAGACGCCTCAGCTGTCTCTCAGGCACCAGCCCAAATGCTGCCGTCACGGGAGAGAGAGGACCCCGCGTTCTGGTCCAGTTGGCATTGTCCCCTGGGGCCCCTCCTGGCTCAAAGGCAGATCAGCCCGAAGCATGGCAGCTGGTCTGGGCCTGACACCCAGTCCTGGTCCCCTGGGAGCTCCCACTCTGCCCATTGCTCTTCCCAGCACTATCCCTGTCTACCGTGGGTTGACACCCCACCTCCATGGTGCTCTGGCTTTGCAGAGGCCCCTCGAGCTGGCCAGTGACCCCTTGGGCCACTATGCCAGGTGCCACTGACTCTGGTGCTCAGGCGACAGGGCAGATGCAGAGAACCGCTCTCCGCAGCACATGGGCCCGGTGCCAGCCCCCTCTGTCAGTGGAGCTCTTAGCAGTCTCATGCACGGCAGCTCCGTGATGGACCGCCCTCGTCTGGCCCGGGCTTTTGAGCTGTGAACAGATCATGGGAAGAGGGGGAGGCAGGTGGATTCCTTCCAGGGCTGCCCCTTCTGGGGAGGAGGGGAGGAAGGGAGGAGGTGGCTCTGCTGGGGGTCCTAAGGCCTGTGCACCTGCAAGAGAAGCAAAGCCGGGGTCACCATCTTCTCCTCAATCTTGGGGTGACACAGCATCCCCAAGGGGAGTCATGTGGCTCTTCTGCCCCACTCACCTCCATGAACGGAGACATCCGCCCCTCCTACTTCTACTCTGGCCGAGCTATTAGCCAAGCAGGGGAGCATCTGGGGGCCCGGTTACACCACGGGCACCAGAGATGCCAGCAGCCAGCTCCGCCCAGGGCCACAATGACCTTGTCTGTGGGGAGACATGGAGCGGTGATTCCTGGCTTCTACAGGTGGGTCCGGAGCCTCAGGGTCAAGGGCCCAGCCCTGCCGACCAGAAAAGCCCTCATCTTTATGAAATGCACGCGTGTACACGGAGCTGAGAAAACAAACCCAAAACAAGGCCCTGGGCTCCGCCTCTAAGGGGAGCTGACAGCCTCGGGCAGGCCCCAACCTGGATGCACACTTGTCTGTTTCCAGGGCAGAGGCGGGTGCCAGGGCAGAGGCCAGGGTCAGGAAGGTGAAAGGGAGATGCAGGGAGAGGGAGGGGTCCTGAGGGCAGAGGTGAGTCAGGGGAGCAGAGAGGGGAAGAGGCTGGAAGGAGCACAGAGGGGGACTAAGGAGGATAACTGGCCTGGAGAGACTAAGGGAGGGAAGGGTATTGGGGAGGGAGCGAGGGAGGGGGAAAGGGGCCCCCAGCCAAGGAGAGCTGCTTGCGGACTAGGATCAGGCTCATCCTGGGACCAGACATCTGGGAGGCAGGAGGCTCCTCGGAGGTATTTGAAGACAGGGGATAGAGGGGACAGAGAAAGGGTCACTGAGGAGAGAGATTCTGGAGGAGAACTTTCCAGGCCATACAGAGAGGTGGGGGAAGAAGGGGAGACAATCTAGACACAGAAACAAAGAGGGTGAGAGGCAGAGAGACAGCGAGGGGAAAGGAGAGAGAGACACGAATGGAGCAGGAGAGACAGGCCTGCAGCCAGGGGGAGGTGGAGGCAACCAGGCCGGAGCGGGCCTTCTGAAAGGCACTTAGGCTGTTATGTCCGTGATTGCGCCCTCGGCCCCCTGTGGGCACGGCGGGCCTGAGTGACGGGTGGAAGGAAATAGATGTGCAAAATACATGCACTTTTCTGAAATGGGCCCAATCATCAGTGGCAGGCCTGAATGTCAGCACACACAGCAGAGCCCCGGGCTGCCAGCTGCAGCAGACCTTGTGACAGAGCTTCCTGGCAGCTGTCTGGCCTGCCTCCCCCTGCTCTTCTCCCCTCCCCGCCTCCCCTGCCCCAGGCAGCCGCCCGCCCAGCCCCAGGCCGCCATTCCCTCCGGCCTCTCATTCCTCTGATCCCGGAGGGGCACAGACAAAAAGCACTTTGGAGGAGGCCTTTTCTAAACTGGAGTCCCCACCCCACCTTCTCAAACTCAGCCTCCCCCCTGGGACCTTCCCTCTGACTGCAGGGGACAGTCCCTCCCCAAGTCCCTTAACTCAGGCTGTCAGGGGGGCCAGCAGTGCGGCCAAGGCCAAGCACACAGGCCGGCCTGGCTCTGAATCCAGCTCGGCCACTCACTGTCTTTGCGACTCGGGCCTCTCTGTGCCTCTGCTCCCTCGCCTGTAACACGGGCAGGCCGGTGCCCATGGTGCTCACCGGAGAATCACATGAATGAATAGATGGGCAGCTAGGAGGACTGGCCCCCGGGACACTGTGTGTGTTCAGTGTTGGCTGCCATCGGGCTCCCTGTGCCACAGGGAGGCAGCTTCGGTGGGAGCACGAGAACCACAGAAGATGCTTGGAATCCAAGTGGGCAGAGTTCCAGAGCCTCCTCCCTCGGTGTGCTCCCAGCATCCCCCGGGAACTTGCTGGACCTGCAGAACCTTCGGCCCCACCCCGACCCACTAGATCAGAATCTGTATCGTGCCCTGACTGGTTTGGCTCAGTGGATAGAGCATCGGCCTGCAGACTCAAGGGTCCCAGGTTTGATTCCAGTCAAGGGCATGTACCTTAGTTGTGGGCACATCCCCAGTAGAAGGTGTGCAGGAGGCAGCTGATTATTTCTCTCTCGTTGATGTTTCTAGCTTTCTCTCTCTCTCCCTTTCTCCCTGTAAAAAAATCAATAAAATACATTAAGAAGAAGAGGAGGAAGAAAAAGAGGAAGAAGAAGAAGAGGAGGAGGAGGAGGAAGAAGGGGAAGAAGGGGAAGAAGAAGAAGAAGAAGAAGAAGAAGAAGAAGAAGAAGAAGAAGAAGAAGAAGAAGAAGAAGAAGAGGAAGAAGAAGAACCACCTGCATTGTAACAGGGTCCCAGGTCATTGGGGACCTGCTCGTGGCATAAGGAGGCCAGTTAGTGGCTCACATAACTAGTTCTGGGGGGAGTTTCTGTGAAGGGCAGTGGCCCTGGCTGGAGAGGAAGGCCCTCGGTGACGTACCGCACATGGTGCTGGATCAGTTAGCCCTTAAAACAGCCCTGCACCCCAAGTTCCAAATGAGGAGAGAAATCTCAGAGGGGCTGCGTACCTTTCCCAGGGACGAGCCCTCCGTGTGAGGCATTGCCAGGGCAGGAGCAGTCTGACCACCTGGAGCAGCTCTGGCAGTGGGGCTGGAGGGGCGCAGGCTTGGAGGAGGCCAGTCCCCCCAGGAATGGAGGCTGTGAGACATGAGGGAGGGGGCACCGTGACACAAGCAGGGGACCTTGGCCTGCACAGGCAGAGCCTCAGGAAAGAACCCAGAGGACGGTAAGCTTGATGCTGGACCAGCTGACCTTAGAGGAGGGGGGAAGTGCCAGGGGTGGTGCCCCACAGGTCTGGGGTGCAAAAGAGATGCTGATTGGGGACTGTCTGCCTCGAGAACAGCCAGCACTCGTGAAGCACCGACCGCTTGCCAGGCACTGCATCCATCTCACCGGCTCTGGGAGTGGATGTTCCTTACATTATCGATGTACCTGGGGAGATTCAGAGAGGTCAGTCATTTGTTTACAATCACACAGCTTCCAGGCACAGCTCTGGGATCTGGGTAAAGAGCTCACAATCTTTCCCTTGTTCCAAAACCACAGGCAATCGGTGCTTGAAGCGAGTTCCCCCAAAAGCAGGCCTTGAGGGGGACAGGGAGTGGCCCAACAGGAAGGGCAGAAGGAAAAAGGGAGGCCAGCCCTGCAGACCCCCTGTGGGCTGCAGGAGGTCCACCGTCCCCCCAAGCGCCAAAGAGCAGGCTCCTTCCTTCTTCCAGCTGAGTCAGGAAGGGCTGCCGCGTCTCGGTCAGTACGCCTCTGGGAGAGCAGAGGCCGGGCAGCTGCCCAGGCTACAGCAGGTTGGTGGCAATGTGATGACCAGAAGACAGGAGGGCTGACCCACCCCTTTTTCTAGAAAAACACTCAGTTGTCTGCCTGGTCGAGAAAATCCCCTTGGAGCCACGGAATCTGCACTGGGAAAGGATTCCAATACAGATTCGGGGGGAGGAGCCTCTGTAGTGGGGAGGGCCTCCCCAGGGATAGGGTCGGGCCCACGCCCTGCGTAGGGGCTGAGGCCTGAACTGGGTGCCACCTCCTGGGCTGGGAGCAGTCTACCAGAGGAGGTACCCGCCGCATCACCACTTCTGCCTTCAGGCGCTCTGAACTCTGGGTTCTAACAATGCAAAGGCTTTGGCAAGGGGCTCTGGCCAAGGTCCTGAAGAGTCCAGGTTTTATTTATTATTTTTTAAAATACATTTTATTGATTTTTTACAGAGAGAAAGGGATAGGGAGAGAGAGTTAGAAACATCAATCAATGAGAGAGAAACATCGATCAGCTGCCTCCTGCACACCTTCTACTGGGGATGTGCCCGCAACCAAAATACATGGCCTTGACTGGAATCGAACCTGGGACCGTTCAGTCCGTAGGCTGATGCTATATCCACTGAGCCAAACCGGTTAGGGCAAGAGTCCAGGTTTTAAATAGCAGCTAACCTTGCTATGAGCCTGCCTGCTTCCACGTGCTCTTTTTTCTCAGTTTTCCCTAAAATATATATGTGTGAGATTGAGTGAGTGTGTGTGAGTGAGTGTGTGTGTGTGTGTGTGTGTGTGTGTGTGTGAGAGAGAGAGAGAGAGAGAGAGTGAGTATGTGTGTGTGTGTGTGTGTTAGGTTGTTCCTGGGGGACTATTAACTAAGAATAATTTATCCAAGAAATTTGTTATGTTAGAATTACCAATTAGATATGATTATAACTTACCCTGGCTAACACTGCACTACTGCTGGAAATCTGAATCCCATTAAAATCTAATTAGCATATATTAAGTCGAAGGCGGCTTTACTGCAGTGCGCCAGCAGGTTTGAGCCGCGCCGGGCACACGGAGTTGCCGCCCACTCCAGCACGCGGGCCACGTTGTTGACAGGGCCCAGGTGTGCGCCAGGCAGCCTCCGGGCGGCGTTCCTCTCCCTAAACGGGGACCAGATGGCCCATGCCTCTGGAGAGGGGCAGCTTCAAAAGTGGACATGATGTTCGAGGCTCTGTCCCTAGATGGGCGGCCAGGATCCACGGGAAGGTGTTGTGGCTCACACCATCTGGGTGCTCTGAGCTAAGAGGACAGGGACTCATTCTGGCACCTCGGTGACTGAATGCCAGCACCACAAAATGCATCCCTCCCCTGGCTTGAGGGCATGGCGGGTCCAGATGTGAGGGCGTGGCTGCTATGGCGTCATACCTGGCAAACGCCTGGCACAACAACTGCAAATGTTTACTGAGCTCTTACTGTAGGACTACAGGCCTTGTTTTCTTATGATTTTTCTTTTTAATATATTTTTATTGATTTCAGAGAGAAAGGGAGAGGGAGGGGGAGAGAAACATCAATGAAAGAGAATCATTGATCGGCTGCCTTCTGCACGTCCCACCCACACTGAGGATCAAGCCCAGACCCCGGGCATGTGCTCTGACCAGAAATTGAACTGTGACCTCCTGGTTCATACGTTGATGCTCAACCACTGAGCCATGCCAGCTGGGCATGTTCTTATTCTTATATCCCCATGGAAACTCCAAGACACAAGTTCTAGATTTATGCCCATTCTATATACGATGAACCTGAGGCTTGCAGAGGTTAAGGCACTTTCTCAACGTCCCATAGCCACTAAGTGGCAGAATCGGTATTTGAGCCCTGATGGCTTTTCAGAAAAGTTGTCTCTTCTACAATCTGTTTGGGGATGAATGAGGTTGTTAGTCCAGGTCCAGGTCAAGCCTCACCACTACCTTCCTCTGGCAGCAGGGGGCGGAGGTGAGCCAAGAGGGAACTCTGGGCCATGCAGGCTGTGTCAATGGGTGTCACCTACAAGGTCCTAGGGAATAATACTCCAGGTGGGGCTGCAGAGATACAAGCTGGACACAAGCATCCCAATCAGTGGTTCTAAGGATTTTTTTTAGGGAGGAAAAAATCCTTCTCTCAGGTACAAAGCATATGGAATGCAGTAGGTTAGATGGTTGTGTAGCACATTTTTTCTCCCGCCACCACCTCCCAGGTGATGCGGACTTCCCCTTCCCCGCCACGTTGATGTTGGGTGGGGCCAGGGCACTTGCTTTGGCGGATGGGCTGTTAGTGAACCCACCATGATTGGGCCCTTCAAGTGCACTTGTTGTGAGCTTGCTCCCCACTGGCGCTTCTGCCGACCACGGGGACAGGCCTGCGTGCCAGGATCAAAGAAGATGAGAGATGCTTGGGTCAAGGCCAGCCTAGGCTAGCTGGACCATAATTAAGAAATACACGCTCTCCCCCTGTCCGGTTTGGCTCAGTGGATAGAGTGTCAGCCTTTGGACTGAAGGGTCCCAGGTTCGATTTCGGTCAAGGGCACATGCCCAGGTCGCAGGATCCATCCCCAGTGGAGGACGTGCAGGAGGCAGCCAAGCCATGGTCCTCTCTCATCATTGATGTTTCTATCTCTCTCTCTCTCCCTTCCTCTCTGAAAGCTATATATATATATATATATATATATATATATATATATATATATATAAATAAAATAAAAAGGGAGAAAAGAAATACATGCTTTCAAATGCCACTGAGGACCCTCCAAAGGCTTAACAGGGCAGCTCTCCTCCCCAAGCCCCCACTCACAAGAGGGGTGCAGGAAACGTTTGAGCAGCCCTCGCTCCCCCAGCCTCGGGGCTGAGCTGAAATTGCCAATAAAGGAACAGCTTACACCTCCCTAGGCTCAGTTTGCACCAGGCCTGGTACAGGCAGGGAGGCCGCGATCTGGGCGGAGACAGACGCATGTCCTGGTCGTCTGTGGCCACCAGCCAGCAGGTTTCCAAACAGAAGATGATGGAGGAGAAGGCGCCGTGTCATTGGCTGGGGCTGCCGTCACAGAGTCCACGCACCGGGGCTCAGACCACCAAAATCCCCGTCCTCACTGCTCTGCAGGCAGGGGGCAGTGTCCACACCGCTGGTTCTTCCGAGGCCTCCTCCCTGGCTGGTGGTGGCCATTTCTTCCTGTGTCCTCACTCAGTTTTCCCTCCATACACATCTGATGATCTCATTTTTTTCCTCATTTTTTTAATTAAGGTATATGTGTACATGCCTTACCAATCCCCCACCCACCCCCCGCCACTCCCATACATGCCCTCCCTCCCAAGAGTTTGGCGTCCATTGGTTATGCTTACAAGTCCTTCGGTTGATCTCTTATCTCCCCCATATCTCCCTACCCTCCCTGCTGTAATTTGACAGTCTGTTTGTTTCTTTACTGTCTCTGTATCTATCTTTTTGTTCATCAGTTTATAATGTTTCTTATTATCCATAAATGAGTGAAGAAAAAACAAACAAACTATGGTACATCTACATGATGGAATACTATGCTGCCATAAAAAAAAGAAGGAATTCTTATCTTTGCATCGATCTGGATGGAATTGAAGAACATTATGCTGAGTGAAATAAGCCAGTCAATGAAAGAAAAACACCACATGACCTCACTCATATATGATGATCTCATTTTAACTTAACTGCCTCTTTAAGGACTTGCTTCAAATACAGGCGCATTCCAGGGCACCGGGAGGTGGGGGTGGGGCCTGGAGCATGTGAATCTTGAGGGGACACAGCACAGCCCACGGCAGTGTTCCTCAGAGGGGGGGACCAGAGGTCTTGAAGGATCTTCTTCGGGACAGGTGTGTGTGGGGGGGGGGGGGGCCACGACATTTGGTCCCATGATCCCAAAGGGTTGTGCCCTTGACAAACTCTGCCTACACAGCAGTGAGCATGAGCCAGCGACCACAGCACACCACACACGGAGGGGCTGGGCAGGAGGGTGAGCAGGAGATGCTAGAAGGCAGGAGCCAATCATGTGATTCCCTGTGCACTACGCTCAACAATGGGCCTCGAATCTCTGCTGTAGGAAGCCAGACCTCATTCCAGCTAGTTACCCTAGGAGGAGGGGGAGCGTCGACCGAAGGGGGTGCTGTCATTCTCCCTCTCCATCTGGGACAGGGTGCAGAATTGGGATCATTTTGTGCAGATCCTCTGGGCCACGTGCCCTTTCTAGTTTAGTCAGTAATGTCACACCAATGTCACCATGCTGGAGGTGTCAGAGGTCAGGGAGAGAAGCTGGGTAAAAGGGACTGGGAACTCTGCACTACTTTTGCAACTCATTGTGTCTTAAATCATTTCAAAATAACTTTTTTAATGCTATTTTAAAATATATATTTAAAAAACAAAACAAAACAAAACAAAAAAACAATGAAAGCGAGACATTTTATCTTAAGGTTCTGTACCATTTTCAGCCCCGGAAGAGTTGCAATGAATTTTAAATTAAAAAATGAATAAAAAAGATTTATGCACTTTTCTGCGTGTATGTTATACTTCAATTAAAGGTGGGGAGAGAGAAAAAAAAAAGCATCTGTCAGTCTCTGAGCTTCTGCAAAGAGAGGAGGGAAGCAGCAGAATACAGATCTCGCCTGGAGTTCTAGGTCCTCTCATTCATTATTCGGAGGGGACGGGGCGAGGAGCACTGTCGCCATTTGCAAGTGAGAAAACTGAGGAAGAGGCAGTGGACCCGCCCAGGGACACACAGCTCCTCAGCCCGGTGCCGTATGCTCAGAGGCCCCGCACCGGTCCCTGGCCACACTTGGGCCAGTTGGAAGGACACTCCTCCCACCTCTGCTGCCTCAGCCTGCCCTCCCCAGCCTCAGGTGGGTGGGGGGCACTGCGGCTCCCCAATCGCCCCCCTGCCTCCCGCCCCACTCAGTCTCACAGGTGAGACTGCTGACATGAGGTTTCCCAAGAAATTTCCACCCACCTGCCAAGCGCCCGCTGGGTTGACTCCGGGCCATTATCAGCACCTTTCATTGCTCTGCTGAGTTCGCAGCTCCCCTTCCCAGCGTCCCCCGGGGCCCCGGAGCACATGCCAAGCCAATCCGCTCCCCCAGCATGTGTGTGCACCCTCAGCACCAAAGTCCCCAAGACACTTGGCGCTTGGATAAAATGAACTCATTTGTCCAGCCAGCCCACCAGGGAGGACGGCCGTTCGTGGCCACGGGCACTGAAATTAACCTGGTTTATCAGAGTCGCCGAGTTCCAGCTCACGCAGCAATTTCAGGGACTTCCAGGGTCTGGGAAGAAGAGCAGCGGGAGGAGCTGGAGCTGATGACTGTGAGTCAGCCTCCAAGATCGTCTCCGAAGGTGGACTGAGACCGGAGGGAGAGAGATTGTCTCCGGAGGTGGACGGAGGCCTGGGAGAGCCCGTGTGTCTGTGCTTGGGCCTTAGCTTCTCTGGATCCTCTTGGCTGGCCACCCCCAAGGGTAGCCAGGGAGTGTTCTGCAGGATACTGCCTAAAAGAGGTCCTTGAGTACATGAGCTTCAGACAATGTCCTCCCTGCAGGACTTCTCAGTGCCCTTACGGCACGAATGTGCCCCAGAGTCTCCAAGAGGGCCCATCGAAGACAGCATGTCTGATTCTCCTTTGGAATCTCCTTTGGAATGTCCCTCAGAAAACGCCAGTCCGAGGCCTTCAGCACGCGTGTCTCGAGGGCAGTTCTGCAACAAGAAAAGAACCTGCAGAGCCGGTCAGGTGATAGGCAGGGGGATGCCTGTTCCCATTTTGCAGATGGGGGAAACTGAGGCCCAGGGAGGGGGAAGACCCTTGCCAGGTGAGCAGGCAAATCAGTGACAGAGCCAGCCCTAAATCAGTAAAGGTCAGGCGGCTGGAAATCACTCCATTTCCTGGGGTCCACGGTGGGCAGATTGGCATTGACACTCCTGACCAGGCCTGGAAGGAGGAACCGGCAGAGACACATAATTTTACATGTGCCTGTGACATTTACAAAGCTCTTTCAAAACATTCTTTATTCTCTTTTTTTAAATTGTTATTACCCTTTTTATAATTTTTAAAGGAGGAGGCAGCTAGGTCTGGACGGGGCGGTGTGATTTGGCCAAGGTCTCAGGTCCCATGGATGGCAGAGCAGGGACCTCGCCCCTGGAGTCCCACGATCCTGAGTCCTGGCCAGCTTTCCACGCCGGACACCAGCCCCTGCCCGAAAGGCAGGACACAGCCTTGCTCAGTCCAGTGCCCACTGCGTGTGGAGGCTTGGGCTCTGGTGAAAGGTCCTCCCGGGGGAGAGGGGGCGCTAAAAGGGCGATTTGGGGTTCCCATCCTTGAGACACCGCTAACTGGTTGGATGATGGGCACCACTGAGGCAAGTGTGGCCCAGGGAGTTTGCTCCTCTGGAAACTGCCCAAGGCCACCTGTGGAGAGGGGGCGTGTGGGGGGAGGGAGGAGGGCCAGAAAACGCTGGAGGTGTTTCTGAGACATCACATCACCAATTTCCCACTCTGCCCTGGGCCTGAAGCTGTCTCCCTGGCTGCCTCACCCCTGCAGCGCTTCAGGTGAAGAGGGAAGATCACCTCCCCTCATCCACCCTGGACGCTGTCACGAAGAGGCTCAGAGGAGAGTGGGGTGGGAGGGAAGAGGGGTCCAACTGGCTGCCCAGGAAACAGGTCTGATGAGAGGGAAGTGGGGGTCTGAGATGGTGCTTCCTCCTCAAGCCCCTCAGACCCCTGGAGGAGGCCCCGTGCCTGCGGGCCGGGCCGGAGGGGCGGGGCCATGGATGGTCATTGGAAGGTCATCCCTGGCAAAGTGACCATCATTGTGGAGGTGCCCATGGCCGCTGATAGGAAGACATAGCCTCTTGTGACGGTGTGTCACTGTCGCCTTTTGCTCAGATGGCAGTTGACCTCTGTGCATGCCAACACTCTTCCCCGCCCCCTAACCCAGTGGTCAGCAAACTCATTAGTCTGCAGAGCCAAATACCAACAGGACAACAATTGAAATTTCTTTTGAAAAGAAAGAGACAAATTTTTAAAACTTAAACTTCTTCTAACACCACTTCTTCAAAATAGACTCGCCCAGGCTGTGGTCTTTTGTGGAAGAGCCACGCTCAAGGGGCCAAAGAGCCACATGTGGCTCGTGAGCCGCAGTTTGCAGACCACGGCCCTAACCCAATGAGCAAGGTGGTCTTGTCCGTGAGCCTGGGCGAGTACACATTGGCTCTGCCACCTTGTTTCACCCAGAGCCACCTGATCCTATCGCCACCCAGGTCATTGCTACCACATCTCAAAGCCGGAGGGTGGATCTACCCTCCACCTTTTAGCGGAGATATGGGTGTGCAAAGGGTATGGGTATGGGGAGGCCTGAGCAGTGGGATTAAGTCACCGTCTCCCACTGGTGGGGGTGCTCTGTGGGTGGGGGAACAGAGGAGTCAGTCCGGGATGCCCATTAGGGGATTGAAGGTCCCACAGGGATGGGTCCCGGTGGTCCTTCCTGCTCGGGGCCATTACGGCATCATTCATTCATTCAATCATTCACTTATTCACTGGACAACGCTGAAGGCATTCACGTTGAACAGGTGACTTGCTGTGTGCCCCCTTGTTCTCGGCACTCTGGTGACAATGTGAGTGAAAGGAGTCAAGGTCCAACCCTTAGGACCAGGAGCCTCTGCTTCTCTCTCTGGCTCCTCCGCCACCTGCTCCGTGGCCTTGGGAAGGTCACGTCCTCTCCGGGCATCGCAGCCCCCGTCACAGTACCGTCCTCTGTGGACCCTCTTAGCGTTGTCAACAGACCTCACCGCACGCGCTCTGTGAAGCTCCGTGGACCGGTTTGATCCGGTTTGATTGCCTCCTGCCTCGGCGAGTGAAGCTCTAACGGACAGGAAACGCAGCTCCTCAGAAGCGCCCTCCAGAGAGAGGGGGTGGGCAAACCCCTAATAACGAACCCCAGGATCTCCTCTGCCGCAAAGCGGGTCCCTGGATAATGGTGATGGCTGTCATTTCAAACAACGTTTGGGGCCACACAGTTCCCGTGTGGCCCAGAGACCGGGCGGCTTCCTTCATCTTCCCTTTTATTGAAAGAGCCGCTGCTCTGAACATTTCAAAGATCTCCGCAGAACTTTTCCGATTTAATTTAAATAAAGTGAAAGGAAAAGACGGCCTCCTCCTAGCCGGCTTTGCAAATGAGAGAGTTGGAAATGGGACGTCAGCCAGGCAGCGCAGGGCAGCCTAATCGCTCCAACGCTCGTTTAATCAGGGCCCAAATGGGGGTCCCTCCCATCCACGGAGGGGAAGGGGGGTCCCCTCTCCCTCCCTGTGCGGTCCAGGCCACCTCGCCACCCAGGACGGGGTCACGTCCACAGCAGACTTCTCACGAGTGCCCAGGGGCTCAGCCCTACTTGGGTTAAGCCTCTGCTTGGGTCACATGTGCTAATGTCCCTGAGCCAAAGCAAGTTACATGGCCTGGCCCAGCGTCCGTGTGGGAAGGGCCCTGCCAGGGCGCGGCCTGGGAAGGGAGGCCCATGGGGGAGCTATTCATTGGCAATCTCCCCGGTGTTGGGTGGGCCAGCTCCCCAGCCCCCAGTGGGACAGTTCTTAGCTGGGTGTCGGCTCTCTGAGAGCCGCCACGGGACGTGGGTCCAGCTGCCCACAGCTGTAGCCCACTCACGACTGCACACCTGATCACGGACTTTTCTCTTTCCCGGCTCCCTTTTCCCACTCGCCCCCTGCGCTTCCTGAAATCCCCGCCCAAATAACGTCCCTGCACCCATGTCCTGGTGCAGGGTCGACTTTGAGGAAACCCACATGGGGTCCATGGCAGAGCCAGGCGTTGGAATCCGAAGCACGTGTTCAATTCTGCTCACGTGGCCCCTGGGAGGGACTGGGGTGGGGACGAAGGACAAGAGGAGATGGGAACACGGCAGCTAGGGCCCTGGGGAGCCACTGCAGGCTGCATGCAGAGCGGGGCATGATCAGCAGGCACTCCAGCCCCTCGATGCCTCTGCCTGGCCTCCAGGGACAGACCAGGCTGGGTGAGGGACAGGCCCTGGCCCGCCCAACAGGGGCAGGAAGACAAGACCCCGCAAGGGCCTGCAGATAGGGAAGACCCTCAGGTTCATAATGTGCTGGCCTGACACCACTCCTGCCCCCCCCCCCCTTTCCTGAGTTGTACTGATTATGCAAATCTCCCATCCCAAGCAAAGCAGGCTGGGAGTAAGGCAGCTCGACGGGATAAGATGGGCAAACGACAGATTACAGCCACCCACTCTGGTAAACATGAGTTTAATTGCTTTTTCGGGGGGCAGAGGAGGAGGGGGACAGGCACCGAAACAAAACAAATTCCCAATCTGCCGTGTCAGGGCCGCCACTCTGATGGCGGGTAACAGTAAATACTGTTAATCAGGGCGCAAATCAGGGTCCTCTGATTGGGGGTGCTGGAGACCTGAGGGGTGCCCTGGAAAGGCGGGGGAGGGGGGCACTCTGCCCTTCTGGTCTGTCTGGTCAAGGCCAGGACGCTCTGTCCCACTGTGGTGGGGGAGCTGATTGTTGGGGCTCTCCCCGGGAGCTTTCGCAGCTAGGGGGAAATGCTGCCTACCATTTATGGGGTGCCCACTGTGTGCCAGGCACTGGACTGCCTGAATGGGTCACTTAATCTTCACAGCAACCCTATGTATGACGGGAGGATCCTCCCTGGTTACAGTGAGAGAATGGAAATGCGCATTCCGTTTGCTGGAGACACAGGGAAAATGGTTTTTTCCTCCATCCGGAGCCGGAGAACCAACTTACTCAATAAGCCCCCAGTTTATTGAGCCCTTGCTCTGTGTCGGCTGCTCCAGATCCTACTATTATGCACGTGGGCATAGCTCTCCTCCTCGTTTCAAAGAAGAAGGAACTGGGTTTAGAGAAACCCATAACTGTGGCAAGTTCATGTCATTAATCAAGGGAAAGGCTAGGGTTCAAATCCAGGTCTTTCTGATGCCAAGGACGGTGTCTGTAACTACTAAGCTGGACAACGTCCCTGAATTCTATTGCACACGTTCAAGCCATAGCTCCGACTTGTTGGATAGTTCTTCTGCGCCCACTGCTCCTTCTCGTGTCTTCAGTCCCGGAGAGGCCTTCAACCAGAGGATGGCGACCATAATGGCAACATCAGCAACTTCATCTGCTGGGCATTTACCTTACTCCATATGAGCTGGGCCATCGGTGTATCTACTAACATATATATGTGTGTGTGTGTGTGTATATATATATATATATATATATATATATATATATATATATAATTTCATATATATCATCTCACTAGGCTCCATACTATATGTTCTAGTTAGGAGTGGTCCCGCCCAGAACAATTGTGTGACCTACCTGCCCACGGCAGGGGGAGAGGGGGGGGGGGGGGGGGGGGGGCGAGGCGTTTCTAATTCATATCACAGTCACACTTGTCAGTGAAGGGGGAAGGCTGCAGAGGTGACCTCTGCTTTTGAGCAATCCCGGATGTCATCCCGGCAGGGGTGGCGGGTATCTCCTACTCAGGTCCCTGGAGAACAAGTGACAGTCAGCCCCGTCTCCAAGCAGCACTGGCCCAGGAGGTGAGGGAAGAGCCCCCTGCCCAAACACCCCTCATTTGATCATTGTCTCTGCTGTGGATTTAAGAGGCACCAAGCCCCAGGGCTCCAGGGGGTTCATCTAACCAGGAGGCCTCTGTGGCTGGGAAATGAAGATTTACAGACTTCCATTTAAATGCAAATGCAGCGTTGTCGCCCCTGGAACCAGAGATCAGGATCCTAACGGTATTAAAGTCACGGTGGTCCCGTTTCTCCTGCTCAGCTGGGCCATCTCTGGGCCCCCGTTTAATCCTTTGGGTGCTGCAGGCACCTGCTGGAGCCAGGCCTGGGAGGACTGGGGACAGGGGTCCAGGTAATGGACTCTGAGTCAGTACCCTGCCTCCCTTCAGCTGCAGCGGCCCCCATTACCTGGGTTGGCATGCAGGTGTTAACCTCCAGCGTGGCTGCAAGACCTTGTCAAGCTCGCGCACGGCTGGGAAATCCAGGAGCCAGGACTGAGCCTTCCCATGGAAAGCCACCTGAGTCCTCAGAACAAAAGGGCAGGGGCCAGGAAATCACCCTTGAGTTGAAAGCAAGTAAAAACCTATCACATCAATCAAGCTAATCGCAACGGGGCCATTTTATTGAGCATCTACTATGTGCCAGGCAGAGAGCATGCCATTTCATCCTCTCAGGGTCCTAGGAGGTACGCTTTGGGATCCCCATTGTTGAAGGGCAAACTGAGACCCCGGGAGGTAAGAAGGCTGCAGAGGTCACTCAAGGAGACTGTGCCTGCGTCTGGATTTGAACCCAGGTTTGTCTGACTCCCAAAGTTAAGCTCTTGACCATCACTCCGGACCCTGCCATCCAGCCAGCTCCTGTGTGGCCTCTGGTAAGTAATGTTCTCTCTGCTGCTGCTGCTTTTAGGTCTAACGTGGACATAGTAACCTCTTCCACCTCCGAGTGTCTTAGATCTGGGGATTAAGCGAGTGAATATAAAGCCCCCAAACTGGGAACAGTGTCTGGTGCACAGAAAGAACTTCATACATGCAGCATTGGCAACTATTACTATTCATCACACTTAGAAAGTGGGGGTGCCTCGAGAGAGGTACAGACTAGATATGGGGGGTGAGGGGGGTTCTAGGGGACCCGGATTTGATCCAGGTGTGAAATCAGGGTCAGCTCCTGGCAATAGGCAGCCCTTGCCCTGGGTCTCAGGGGTGGGCAGGAGGGCAGGTCAGGAGAGGGAACAACTGAGCGTCTAAGGCAGAGTCAGGAACTGGGCAGGTGTCCTGCCAGGCTGACCCGGCGGGCACCCACAGGAGAAGTTGCAGGAGGGGGCAAAGGTCATCTGTGGCCGCTGGAGGGCCCGGAAGCAGGGACTGTATTTTGCCCGTGATGGAAAGCAATGGATTTGACAGCATTTGGCAGCAGTGTGGCGGGTGGGGAAGGGGGAGCTGGGACCTATGGTCAGGAGAGAGACCATGTAGGAGCCGGATGCTGTGCCGAGTTGGGCTTCATAGGGACCTCACTCCCTCCTCGGAGCACTCGTGTTGGTCTTTATTACTATTACTCTGTTCCAGGGAGCCAGCTGTGGCTCAGAGACCTTAAGGACCATTCCCAAGGTCACCGGGCAGGAGTGGGGGTGGAGGAAGGTGGAGCTGGCCCCACCCCCAGCACTGCTGCTCTCTGATGCTCACACCTCCCATCTGGGTGTCTGGTGTGCAGCGGATGCTCAGGTGACCAACTCATTCTGGTTAGCTCAGACCCTCCGGCTTTAAAACAAAGTCTTGTGTCCCTGGAAACTCTCCTCTTCGGCAAGCCAGGACCATTGGTGACCTAGCAATGACGGATAAATGGGACAAAGGGACGGTTTTGGGTTTTTTGTGTTTTGTTTTTTTTTTGGGGGGGGGGGGGTGCTGGGAAAGGGATGGATAAAGTTTTTGACATGCAGAGCTGGGTCCTCAGGGAGCAGGCCTGGCCACTGCTTCAGCACAAGGTCAGGGCAGAGGCCCAGATTTGGGGCCCACTTACCGAGAACTGGGGAGCCCCTGGAACCTAGAGGGAGGGGTCCCCAAGGAGGGCTCTTCCTTCTCAGGCTAGAGAGGGCACAGAGAACCCTGGACCTGGTTCTAGCCATCAGCTGACAGCTGAGTGGGGTCCAGGAAGACCCTCCCCTCGCTGCTGTCTTAGCTATTGGCCCTCACAGCGCTGGCTCAGGGCTCCCGTGTTTCTGGAATCTGTCCGGTTGGCCAGAGGTCACAGTCCCTTCTTGGCACCAAGAGGGGAGAGAAGGCAAGCGGTTCGGTCCCGTTTCTTCTCCTATCTCTCCACTTCCAGCCCACGCCATCTCTGTGTGCTCTTGACCTTTGGCCTCAGAGACTGACCACAAAGGGTGCCAGGACTCAGGGCCAGCTGTGCACAGGGGCAGCACATCCCCAGGGGACGCCTGCGGGGTTGATGGAGGAGGAAATACCAAATTCCTCTTCGGCCCCCACGTATAGAGACACTACAGGGGCGGCGACGGGGGAGGCCCATCCACCCCCCTCCCCGGGCCTGAGGTCTGGGAGACCCCAAACTGGGTCTAGCTCTGAACGCCAGCTACAGGCTCTGTGACCTTGCGTGAGCTGCTTTTCCTCCGTGGGCCTTAGTTTACTCACCTATCAAATGGAGCCCAAAGCTTCGCATGGGACTTTAGCTGTGGACTTTTCTTGACAATGTCAAGAAAGACAGGAAGGAGGAAGGGGAAGGGGAAGGGGGGAACAGGGAGAAGCATCTAGGTGAGCTGTTCCAAGGAGAAGTCATGCTGATGGAAGAGGCAGGGGAGGGCATATTGAATCAGGGTGGCAGAGGTGGGCTCATCCATCAGTCCTTATGCCCTCCTCCCCCTGCCCGCCCCTCCCGCCTGGCCCGCCCCGCCCAGCCTGGAGGATAATTACAAGGACACCAATTAAGAGGCCCAGCCCCCGGGCTTTCTTGTTTGAAGCCCTCCTGGTGAATTATGCAGGAGGCTGCGGGAGAGGCAGGCGCTGGGATCACTTCATTATTGATGAGCGATGATGGGGCCTCTGCTGACAGCACGCCTCGGAGAGATGATTAGCTCGTAAAAAATTAATCGCCGTTCTTGGGGAGGACACAGATTAAAGCCCCGAGGAGCGGTGTTATCAATGCGCCCTAATTTCAGGGGACTTTGAAAAGGGGTTAGTGTACCTGGGAGGAGACAATTAAACTCAATTAGGATCACAAGTGCCCACCTGTCACTGCCGCCCGTGATGTGGGCATGGAGGGAAGGGCTGCAGGTGGCCGCTGTGGGGCGGGGCGGGGAGGGGCGGGGCGGCTCTGGGAGCCTGGCCTAGCCCTGCAGCTCTCTCTCTCCCCAGGTGATCTCATGCTCACCCGTGGCCCCAGCACCACCTGGACTCCGATGACTCACACATTAATGCCTCCATCTGGACCTCTCCCCAGACTGCTTTCTCGGGACCTCCTGGGGGATGGCTCAGAGTCACCTCCAACTCAAAGTGACCTCCCAGGTGCCCGTGCTCCCCACCTGTATCCCTGGTCCTGCCCCAAGATTCTGCCTTAGTGAATGGGAGAGCATCACCCTCAGCCACATCCATCACCAAGACCTGCTGAGGTAAGTCCTGGGCACCCACGTCCTCGCCTCCCTGAGCCCGCCCTGGTCCAGACCGGTTCCTCTATCACCGGGGTGACGTCAGTCGCCTCCTCACAGGCAGCAGGTACTTCCGGGCTCCGGCCTCACCTCATGGGCCCTCCTCGATTCCACCTGAGGTTGGAATGGGCACTTCCAATGCGGCTTGATTCGCTGAATTCTGACTTGGAGAATCAAGCCTGTGCTTCTCCGGTGGCCCTGAGGCTGTCTGATGTGGGGGTACCAGAGCTCTCGTTCAACACTGAAGTTTGGGAAGGCCGACCCCCTGATGCATGAGGTCCCAGCCTCCCCTGGGGGGTGGGTAGGCCGTCCTGGGGGGTCTGTGCTCGATTCCCCCGGGGTGCCAGCAGGATGGAGTCCCGTTGCCTAGAGCAGTGTTTCCCAACCTTCTCTCATGATGAGAATCACCTGGTGGAGTTGTTAAAACACAGATTCCTGAATCCCAACTAAGAAGTGCTAAACTAGAATTTTTGGGAACATATAGGTAAAATTGTATACTTAACTAGTGCTCTAAGACAGATTTTATATACAGAGCACTAAGTTAGGTATGCAATTTTACCTATATGTTCCCAAAAATTCTAGTTTAGCACTTCTTAGTTGGGATTCAGGAATCTGTGTTTTAACAACTCCACCAGGTGATTCTCATCATGAGAGAAGGTTGGGAAACACTGGCCTAGAGCAGATCCCAGTAATTCAAACCCATTCTCTGTTTATCACACGTGCTCCCCATAAACTACCAGCCCCCAAGTCCTCGTCTCTGTGCTACTTTTGATTGACTCCAGGCTAAGACGTGGCTTCCCTCCGGACCCCTTAGCACTATTCTCCCCAACTCATTAGTGGTCTTCACTGACTCTCTGATCACATCCTCCTCCTGCCCAAAACCCGCCAAGATCTCCCGGTGCTCTCAGGGTAAGCCCACCCGTGGCCTCCAGAGTGGGATCCCTCAACTCCTCCAGCCCTGTCCCCCCCAACCCTGTCCCCTCCAAGCCTGTGCCCTGTCCCCTGTCACCCTCCAACCCTGTGCCCTGTCCCCTCCAGCCCTGAGCCCTGTCCCCTCCAGCCCTGTCCCCTGTCATGCACCTGCCCTCTGGACCCTCATGTCCACCTTGACGGTCCCACCCTAGGGTGACATGGGGCCCCCACGGTGCCTCCGTGTCCCAGCCTCCTTTGCTCTGCACTCATGTTCACCCTTCCTGTCTTGCCCAGTGCCATGTCTGCCAGAAGTTGTCCTGACCCTCTTGATGAGGTTAGGCCTCTTCTCATGAATTCTCATAGCGCCAGGCCCCTCTCCTCTCACTGCTAATCAGAGTGCAATTTCGCAAATTTCACATGTCTGTGAGGGAAGCGTTTGATTAAAGTCTGCCTGGGGAGCGTCATGAAGACAGACTTGTGTCTGGTAACCTCAGGGTCAGCACAGGGACATTTTAGAAGAGAGGGATGGAGGGAGGGAGAAAGGGAGGGAGGAAGGGAGAGAAAGAGAGAGAAGGGAGGAAGGGCAGAAAGGGGGAAGGTGTGCACTTGAGCTAATTACAATGTTCCTCTACTCCAGACTCTGCTCCCTGTACAAGCTGAGAGAAATCACAGCGCTTTAGGTCTCCACTAAACCCCAACTTCTCCCAAACATTAGCCCCTCCCCCTGCCCCACAAACCCCCGAGCCCCCAGCTAGCGCGCCTCCGTGTGGCCTCTGTGGTGAGTGCCCGTTAGGACGTGAGCTCTGTGGCCCAGTGCGGCTCATGCACGCAGCCATCGTGGGAATGTTCGCTGAATAAATGAAGGACTTTCACGCGGGCCCCTGGCTCTGCCTCGCTTGCCCCTGAAATCTGCCCGCTTGGTGTCAGGTGCTTTGTGCATTGTTCTGGACATTCCCAAAGATCCTTCCTTCCTATTTTACAAAGGAGGGAAGTTGGGAGTCAGAGAGGTAAAGCCCAAGGTCGCACAGCCTAGCCTGAGCATAGCAGAATGTGACTTTCAAACCCAGGCTTTTCCCACGGGGCCCACTGCCCAGTGTCCCTGCTCCCCATCACCTCCGGTGTCCAAATCCTCCGCACTCCTGGAGGTCCATGGCAAATGCCACCTCTTCCGGGAAGCCTTCCACGATCACCATGCCCCTGGCTATCACAAGTGTTTCCTATTCTGAAAGGCCACTGGAGCCTTTGCTAATTGGTTTTGATTTGGGCTGTATTTTAAGAGCTTTATTGAGGTACTGGAGGCCCGATGCACAGAATTCGTGCAAGAGTAGGCCTTTATGGCCCCAGCTGCCTCATGCCTCCCCCCCCCCCCCACCCCCCACTGGTCCTTCTGGAAGGTCCTCCGGGAGGTCGTTCTGCTGTCCAGACTAATTAGCGTGTTAGCTCTTTATTATATGGGATAATTTACACTCCATAAAATCATCCTGCTCTAAGTGAGTGATTCAACAATCAAGCCTGTATTTTTACACTCTGACCTGACATATATTGATTTCTAGCCGTGGTCATTATTCACACACAACTCTCAGCTCCCTGCGGAGGGCAGGACCAGGGCATCCTCAGCTCTGGAGCTCCCGTAGCAGGGCCTGCACCCCATGGTGCTGGCCCAGGTGAGTGAGTTTGCTTCTTTACTCCCCCTCCCCGTTCCTGCACTCCCACCCCATCTCCGGGGCAAGAGGAGGCTGATTCCCCGGGTACAAGGTGAGAACCAGCCATCTGCATTTTCAGCAAGTTCCCCAGGCAGGCAGTGCTCTCTCCCTTTCATAGCTGGGGAAACTGAGGCTGGGAAGGGAGAAGGAGCTGTCCCACAGAGCTCATAACAGGAACCCACGATGCCTGCTGCGGGTCCCTGTCAGGACCTGGGTCTCCAGCAGGAGATTCGGGGTGAGAATGGGGCCCACTGAACCCTAGCAGCAGGAGGCCCCGGCCAGGGCCTGAGCTCCCTGTCCTCTCGTAGTCAGGGAGGCCCGAGCAAATGACTGAGTGCACCCCCAAGAGCAGCCGCCAGAGCAGCTTCATTGGCTGGAGCTGGAGTGACGCCATCACCTGGTAGAGAAGGGCTAATGACGCTGGGTTTTAATGACAGGAAATTGGTAGCGACAAGGGTGCAGATCTGAGGGTGCTCCCGGAATGGAGCGCATTTGCCAGGAAACATTCCCAGAGCATCTCTGCCTCAGGGCTGGGGACGGGGGGGAATGGGGAGAACAATACCAAACATGGCTACCCATCAGGGAGCATCAGGAAAGACCATTGGGCACTGGGGTCGTCAGACTAGAGGAAGCAGACAGACCCAGCACCCAACACCTGGCCTGCCCCCCTCTGCGCAGACCAGGGCGTCTGCCAACAACTACACTGGCGATCATCGCCATGGCGGTTCCCTGGGCATGTACTCGCTGCCGGGACCTGCCCCGCATGCTTTCCATACATTCACTAATTCATTCAGTCCTCACAACAGCTCTGGGAGGGCAGGACTAGTGGCTGCGATAAAACTTGACCCCACATTCTTTGACGTTCACGTTCACCCCACCAAGAGGCATGGTCCACGTCCCCGCTCCCCCTTGGGTCTGGGCGGGCTTGTAACCACAGCTGGCCCGTGAGCAGCACGGGTTTGAACAGCAAGGGTCTGCTCCGATGAGGATGTTTTCAATTGACCTAAACAGTTCCAACCCACGTTGTCCAAGGACCATCGAGTATGTGGCGGGCCCCTGGTAACGTGTGGCTTTTCGAACGCACAGTAGCTAGGTGCCCCTAACTAGGTGTCCAAGGGTGCTTTGTATGTCAACCAATGGGATGCAGTGGAAAGTGATGCTGTGTGACTTTCAAGACTGGATCAGCAAAGAAGCAGCACTTTCTGCCTTGCTGGTGAGAACACTCACTCTTGGAACCCTAACTCTCCATGGGTGACTAACTATACTGAGGCCATCATGCTGCAAGGAAGCTCAGGCTACACGGAGAATTAACCATCACTCTGCTACACCCACCAGCCAATCAGGAGGGAATATGCAAATTAGGACAAAGATGGCGGCCACGCAGCTGCTCCAGTAGCCAAGCAGGGCAGGATGCCTGCTATGAGAGGGAGGGCAAAGGGCAAGGGATCTACGGGAGCAGATCTACTGGAGAAGCCCCCTGGGGGTGCTGCAGCCCGCAGTCCCAGAGAGTCCAACCCACTCCCCTCCTCACCTCTTCCCAGCTCAGAGCTCAGAGACAAACTGTCCCCTTCCAGCTCCATGCAAATTCCTGCCCTAAGGAATCCAGAGCATCATATAAGAGTGGGTGCTCCATGCCTTAGAGTTTGGGGATGCTTCGTACACAGCAGATCATCAGAAGTTATTACCCCTCCATTTCTTAGTTGAGGAAACTGAGGTGTAACAGGTAAGTGATAGAAATAAGATGAAGCCAAAAGCAGTCTGGTCCCAAACTGGTGCCAACAGTCTGGTGCCAAAAACCCTCAAAAACTGAAGCCGGTTATAATTACAATGGCTCTTGTTTGTGTTCCTTCCCTGGCCCAACCTCAGAGCTATCTTTACTCCAAAACCTCACATTAGCAGCGGGAGATCATTAAAGTAATTGCTTTCTTTACCGAAGTCTCTCGTGGTCTATTCAAGATGACCCAAAAGTTAGTCCCCAGCCTTATCAGCAGCCCTGTTCCTCTCCCATCCACCCCTCTCAGCCCTCAGAGAAGTTCTCTCCCCCACAGCTGTGGCTTTCTCAGCAACAGCCCCACTGCAGCCCCCCTCCCCCCCTCACCTCCCAGCAGGACAGAACTTCTGCGCGTCAGGAGCGGGGTGCAGGGGGCTCCAGGCCAACAGTTGTGGGGTTCTCTGCGTGATCCGGGGAAGTGGGCATAGCCTGGCAACACTCCCATCTCCTGCTTGAGTCATTTTTGTCTGGAACCATTGTAGAAAGCCCCCTGCCTTTTCAGACCATTTCAGGAGCTCTGATTAATATCAGGAGTTTCCCCAAAACCAACCCCCACCCCCACCCTACCCCACCCCCTTCCGGGGGAGGAGGAAGAAGTCCCAATAGTCCAGGAAATAACTGGCTTTCAAGAGCTGACATCTCCACCTGGATGTTCCCTTAGGCACATCCGGTTCAAAGTCCAACACTGAAGCCCCTCCCACCTCCCACCTGCCTCACCCATCTCCCTCCCACCCCACCTCGCCCAGGTCCTGTTCTAGCCAGTCAGCAAGGCCAGCTGCTGAGAGTCATTCCGGGCCTCGCTTCCTCACTGCCCACATCCAAGCAACAGCCCTGTGGCTCCTCTCACTACGTTCTCTCGTGTCCTCCCCATGCCCTGGGCCCCTACCTCAGATCAGCTCACCTTCCCTCCGTGCCCGAGGCCTGAACCTGGGCATCTTCCCTTTCCTCCTCCATCACAACTCCCGTTGGTTCTACGCCTTGAAACTCTCTCTTCCAGCCTCTTCGCCTCATTGTCTGGGCCTGAGCTCTCTGGCTGATCTCCCAGTCCCTGGTCTCTCCTCTCTCTCTCCTCATCCTCCATGGAGTAAACAAGCAGAGGGTCTGCCCCATCTGTCCGTTCACTGGCATCTTCCTGGCTCCTGTAAGTAAGTAATAGAGCTGTGACTTCACCCAGCTCTGGTCCCCACTCCGAGTCCACTGTCTCAGCAGCCCCATCACGACGAGGTCTCGGTCCCCATTCCTGGAGCCCCTAGCTCTACATGCCCCGTCTATACATGCAGAAATGCCTCGGCCCCGGTGCCACCCTGACGCCCGGAGCCCTCTCTGCTACCTGGCCAAGGCTTCTCCTTTTCGGGAGGCAGGTATGCACCCCGGGTGGCCCAACTCCAACCGCCCAGCCCACGGGCAGAACCAAAGGCAGAGATCCAGCCTCACACCTGCCTCCCAGGAAGGCCCCCGCGTCCCCTCTCCCCGGCTGAGCGGTAACCCCCGCTGGCACAGACACTTGCTGACAGAGCATGTTGGATGCATTGTCTGTCTTTTTCTTTCTCCAAAGAGCATGTGCTGGGGCTCTCGTGTGCCAGGCGCTGGGCTGCGTGTTCCCTCTTTCATCTCCCGTCCCCAGCGTTTGTTCGCGGGCCAGGTGGACACAGTTATCCTCATTTACTGATGAGAATTGGGAGGGTCTGGAAGGTTCTACATCAATAAGAAAATGAGGGACATACATAGCAATCGTCTAACAAAGAACTAGGGCCAGTGTTTCCCAAACTTCTCTCATGATGAGAATCACCTGGTGGAGTTGTTAAACTACAGATTCCTGAGTCCCAACTAAGAAATGCTAAACTAGAATTTTTGGGAACATACAGGTAAAATTGTATACTTAACTAGTGCTCTAAACTAGAATTTTTGGGAACATACAGGTAAAATTGTATACTTAACTAGTGCTCTAAACTAGAATTTTTGGGAACATATAGGTAAAATGTATATTTAACTACTGCTAGTTAAGTATACAATTTTACCTATATGTTCCCAAAAATTCTAGTTTAGCACTTCTTAGTTGGGATTCAGGAATCTGTATTTTAACAACTCCACCAGGTGATTCTCATCATGAGAGAAGTTTGGGAAACAAAGAACTAGGCCACAGTGCAGCGCGGGGAGAGACACTTCACAGGTGATTTGGTTTTTAAACTCCGGAAACCGAGAGCCCTGGGTCCCAGTCCCTGCCCCACACTGCCCGGCCCTGCAGCCTGGGGCCTTGGTTTCCCCGTCTGTAAAACCGGGATCGTAATGGCACCTGCCTCGCATGGACCGGTGCCTGCTACGCCGTCAATGGCAGCTTTAAAAGGGGCATGTAATTGGCACCCAAGTAAATGCTCAGTAACTGGGAGTCGTCAGACAAAGTCAGGGAGGATCTGCCATTTGCTTCAGCTCCCAAGCTATGGGGGACGACTAATGCGGTCGCTGTGACAAGGGTCCAGGGGGAAGTGGCACCCTCTGTCACTGTTGGTAGACACGGAAATGGGCACCAGCTTTATGGAGGAGACAAATTTGACAACGTATGTCGAGTGCCATGTTAATCTAGATTGTTTGCTTTGTGTGCAGCCCGTTACCCGCAGCCTCGGCCTCCTTTCCTCGCAGTTGTGACTCCAGCGCCTCGGGAAGTGTAGGCATGGCCTGGATGCCCAGCCTGCGTTAAAGAAGGAAGGAATGAGTGGATGAGTGGATGAGTGAATGAATGGATTAGTGGATGAATGGATGAACAGGCCAAATGGACTCTGGATTTCTGCTCCTAAGAATCAGTGCCAAGCCAAGTGGGAAAAGTTATAGGTGCAAAATACTTAATGAGCATTGTTTCTAGTAGGGGAAAAAAACAACAACAACAACAACAAAAAAAGGGAAACAGCTTCATGTCTATTGATCAAAGATAGATGAAATAGATAACGGTGTGGCCAAAAAGCACGACGCTGCCATGAAACAGGATGACACATGTGGGTGCTCACCGATACTGGAGAGTGAAAGAAGCAAATGGCAAAACAGAGTGCTTACTCTGTGTGTGTGTGTGTGTGTTTGTCTGTGTGTGTGTGTGTGCACAGGCAAAACAGAAAGTCTGGACTGGTCCCTTTTTCTGGGTGACAGGGCTCCAGAAAATTGTTTTCCTTTCCTCTATTTTGCTTGGATTTTTAAAATTGAGAAAATATACACTTTGCAAACAGATAAAGTTTTTTAAAAATATATTTTATTGATTTTTTTTACAGAGAGGAAGAGAGAGTTAGAAACATCGATGGGAGAGAAACACAGATCAGCTGCCTCCTGCACACCCCCCACTGGGGACGCAACCAAGCTTCATGCCCCTAACCGGACCCTTCAGTCCACATGCTGATGCTCTACCCACTGAGCAAACCGGATAGAGTTAATACACTTAAAAGAGGTATTGTGGAAAGGAAGAGGAAGAGAACCCAGAGGGGAGAGGCTACGTGCCAATGCCAGGCCGCCAGCCCTGTGCGTCTGCATGAAGGGCTGGACCTGCGCCCGAGTCCCGGCCCGCCCTTTCCGCCTGCCGCCTGTCTCCCTCCCTCCCTCCTTTCCGAGGGTGGGGGTGAGCTCTGATCCTGAGGTGGTTCCTGCTGTGGGAAAGGCCAGGGCACCACCCACTGAGCTTGACTCCACCTACCTTGTCTTCCTATTTAGAGGCCAACGGCCGCACCCACGGTCACCAGCACGGTGGATGACTGAGGGAGGGGAACCGACCACGTCCATTGTTGCCACGGCAACAATAACTGTAAAGTCTAACTGCGATAACCATCAGGTTGGTTAATATGCGTTGGCTGCCTGGGGGCCTCACTGAACTCTCACCAGCGCCCAGTCAGGCGGTGCAGGCATGG
Source organism: Pipistrellus kuhlii (assembly GCF_014108245.1). NCBI lineage: Eukaryota > Metazoa > Chordata > Mammalia > Chiroptera > Vespertilionidae > Pipistrellus > Pipistrellus kuhlii. The sequence goes on along the minus strand of NW_023425515.1, from coordinate 186,258,184 downwards.
ATGCCGGCTCAGCTGTAATCACCAGCGTGGCTAAGGACTGTGTGGGTGTTAAATGCCGAGTTGTAACGTGGTCATTACAGCGACCTGTCTGCTTGACACTGTCATTATACCCACGTTACAGATGAGGAAACTGCCACCCAGAGAGGGTTGGTGACTTGCTCAAGGTCCCAGAGCTAACAAGGGGCAGAGATAAAAATTGGACCTGGGTGACATGGTCCAGACTCCTGAGCCATGGCCCCGAGCTGCCCTGGGTCTCGGGTTCGGAAGCACAGGCTGATAGCCAGCATCACGCTGTGAGAGGGCTGCCGAGCTGCGACCAGCCAGAAGCAGCAGCATGAGACCGCTTGGTGCCTCGGTTTCCCCGTGGGGCCGCTGCTTGCCTCCATCCCCTCTGAGCCGAACTCAGCTTAATTCCTGCTTGGAGACTGCCAAGTGCCTTGCTTGACAGGTGCTTCCAGAGCACAGACATGTCTCTTCTGCCTTCTCAACCTCTCCAGACAAGCAAGCGCTGCCCGGCTCAGAGAGTGCATTAGCCACGCAGAGAGTGCATTAGCCACGTTGTTCTCCTTTGTTCGGTTTATTGTTTGCGTGATGCTTTGGCATCTGGGGACCTTGCTGGCGGGAGAGAGAGGTCCTCCCAAGGCAGGCTGGTTCCTAGAGGGAGACAACAGCTGCCCTTCTTCCAGGGCGCCTTTCACCTGCAGCCCAGCCAACCCAGGGCCCCACCCCTGCCGCCTGGGGGGGGGAGGGGGGGAGACCGAAGCCAGGCGCCCAGGGGCGTGGCCTGCACTCCAGAGCCCTGGGGTTATTCAAAGCAGCTAGTCCTAAACCTGCTTAGCCTGCTCTTCCAGCCTCACTCCTTCCCGCAAAACCACAACACAGGTTCCCTCTGTGTCCAAGTCCCCTGGCCCTTTCTGCACCAGCTGACCCTGCAGGGTGCGCCCCTCCTCCTCCTCCTCCGGGGAGATGTCACTGCCATCTCTCCATGGCCTGGTCTGCTGGCCTCACCGTGCCTAAATAATAATCAAACCTACACTTAAAATCACCAACAGTCTTAGGGAACGGATGGCGTAGTCAGCGGGCACCGACAATGTCAGGGGTTGCTCAGGAGGGGCGCCCGAGATGCCTGCTGGCCTCACCCTAGTCCCAGCCCTGCCCATCAAACGGACTCACCAAGGTTTTCAACCTCCCCCAACCCCACCCCCAACATTGGTCTGGGGTCCTCATCTTAACCCACCCTCAGAGGAAGACATGGGCTCCTGGGACAGCCTCTTAGCACACACGGGAAGCTGGGGCCAGGCTTGCTCTGTGTGTGTGTGTTTGGGGGTTGAGGGGTCAGGGTGTCGCAGACCAATATGGACCCCCCTCGGAGCTGTCAGAACTCCACCCACCACAGGGACACAGGGATGGTGCGGGCAGCCTCCAGGGAATTTGCTTCCTGCGCTTCCCCCATTCAAGGTAGGGAAGGCAGCGCTGCTGGCTGAGGTGCATGACCCTGATAGGACAGCCACCTCCTCCAAAGCCCAGTCTCACAGTGTCAAGGCCAAAGTGTCCCAGCTCAGTTCAGCAACGGAAAAGCCATTTTTAAGCAATTCAGGCTCTTTGTGGGTCTCCAGTGCCGGGACGGCAGCCCACAGCAGCAAGGGATAAAGTTCATAGGTCAGTAGTGTATGGGCCTCCCACCCTTGAGACTGGAGCCCCTTTTTTTAATTCTTTAATTTTTTTGTTTGTTTGTTTGTTTGTTTGTTTAAAGTGGGAGCCATTTCTTCCAGCCCTGTCCCCGTCACCTCCCCGGTTTTGCACAAGCCATGCTCTCTGCTTAAAGCGCCACTTCCCTGCTTTTCCTCCCTCTCTCCCCAGCCTTAACTTCTTTTGCATCCCCCGCTTCCTAGTTTGTGACCCTGGCAAGCTGCCTCCACCTGCTTTGATTTTCTTGTCTGAGAATCAAAGGTAACACTCAAGTTTTTGTAGAAGTGAGAAAATTCACATGCAGAGCCTTAGGGCACTTACTGAGCATGCCCAGATCCCCGAGAGCCAGACTTTGAGCCCACGTCAGGGCCTGGACACCGCCATTCTCAGGCCCACAGTGCAGCAGCATTAGGACATATAGTAAAGGCTTATAGGAAATTTGCTATATGATTATTATTATCTATGTCATCCTCGAGGTCTGAGTGTACACATTACTTCCTCCAGGAAGCCCTCCCTGACTACCTCTGCCCAGAGCAGTCACTGTCCTGTGCCCCCACGCATCATGTTTAGGGTGAAAAGCCATCTGGTGTAACAACATGTAAGTAACTGTGTACTTGTCCCTGACAACAGAGGTGACAATCTCTCTCCTGTTTACTCTTGTATCTTCAGCGCCTTACACACAGCCTGCCACATTGTCACAAATAAATAGGCACTTGTGAGAAAGGGAGTGAATAAACAACAGCAAAAGCACTAGCTCTTCCCACCCCTGAGTCCCTGGGCTGTCAGAGGATTCCCCGCGGGGTGGGGAGGGTTGTCTTCTGCTCTGAGAGCTTCTTTCTTTCCCACCATGGTCCTCCCTCTGCAGCCGCCCCCGCTCCCCCCCCCCCCACACAACTCTCTCACCCCCCTAACCCCCCCCCCCCACGCCCACCTCCTAGTGCACAGCAGCCTGGAGTTCAGCCGGAATTCATGGCCTGATTAGCACCATCTCCTCTCTCCAGCCTGCCTTTCAGAGCAGAGGCCTTGTCCCCCCCAATCAGCCCTTCCCTGCCTGCCGCACCTGGAGCCCCATCAGAGGACTTGGCTGTCCCTCCCACAGCTCAAACCCACCGGGCACATTTTGGCTGCCAATGGGCACATTTTGGCTGCCGACCTTTCCTCACCGCCAGGCCCAGCCCCCACCCCAGCCCTTCCAGAACCGCATGCACCGTCTACGGGGATGCAGTTAATCCACGTGGGCAGGTGGGAATCCAGGCAAAGATAATCCAAAGCCGGCGGAGGATCCACAAGTCATTTCTCTTTGGCTTTGACGTGCATTCGATGAGCTGATTCTTTCTTCCTGCCATGGCTTTCACTCCTTAATCTTCTTTTACTGCAGCTAATAATGAAATGAGACTGCCTGCCCTGCGCACACTGAGGGGGAGGGCGGGCAAGGAGGGGAAGGAGACTCCAGGACGCATCTAAAAACAACAATAACCCAGTTCACTCCTCATGTCCCTGGAGGAACTCCTCAGAACCCCAGAATTCCTAGCACCTCCCAAGGAATGGGAGCTCCCAGCCACACCTCTCATCCTTTCTCCCCGGCCCATGGGAACAATCCCTCCTTCTGGGTAGAAAGTGTGGATTCGGAGGCAAAAGTTCACCCATTTTAGCTGGCTTCTCTGGAAAAGGGCACTTCACCTCTCTGAGCCTCAATGTTTCTGAAAACGGGGTGTTAGTACCTGGTCTGCTTACCTCCTCAGGTGGTTGTGGGGAAACCACAGATGGCGGTGGTGATATGAAATCACCTGTGGGCATCGTCTTAGTCACCCCACCGCCATAATGGTAGTGACTGTTAGTTGAGCATTTACTATATACCAGCCCCATTTGTAGAGCTTTCCATACACTAACTCACTGACTCCTTAAGCAACCTCCCGAAGCAAGCATTATTACTCTCCTCCTCCTGTTACATTGTAAATCAGCAAGTGTTTATCAATAAGCCAAATTAATTTGGGGTCTTTTATTACACTAGCGCTACTGCGCTCAGAGTAGAATATCTCTGTCAAATTCTGGGCCCCAACATGGTGGAAATCTTCTCTATTTATACTTTTTTCAGCTCTTTGTCTTCCAAATTTGGAACAAGACTTCTGGACCTTCTGAGAGAAGTCCTGTGTGCTAGGACAGGGCTGTGAGACCGTATCTCAAAGCCTGGCCTGGCACCAGCACTGACAACTCTGTCTAGGGCATAGTTTATGGCCTCTCTGGAATGGGAGTGGTCTTATTTTTCCCTATTATTTAAGCAAGCAAGTGTTTACAGAAGTCAAAAAAGCAGGGTTAAAATTTCAAACAGCAGTTTTTATACGAGATGGAGGTTACTATACTTTACTCCTTCATGCAGACATGGAACCTTCGAACACGTATGAGCATACCCAGGCCCCCCAGAGCCAGAATGTAAGCCCATGTCAGGGCCTGGACACAGCCATTCTCGGGCCCACAATGCAGCAGGAACACTGGGATAAAAAAAGTAGGACAAGGAGCCATCCGCTAGCAAGAAGCCAGCCCTGCATTAGGAAATGGAAACAGCTGGAACGCTCAGGCCGGCCAGTGAGGTCCAGAATGAACCCAGGGACCCCGGTGCCCAGGCCTGGACCGGAGCAGGAGCCGTGCTGACTGTGGGTGGACACTGGGATCTCTGTCTCCCCTCAGTTCTCCCTCCATCTGGCTTGGACCTTCTTCAGTCATTGAACAAACCTCCATTAGAGTCAGGCTTTGTTCCAGGCCCTAAGGTAAGCGCTGGCACTGCCAGCCTCCCCTGAAAACCACCTGCGTCCTCCCCGTCACTGCACCCAGGAAACCCCCACGTAGGCAACCAATACTCCCAAAGGGGCCTGTGGGGTTTCCCTGACCCAGGCCCCAATTTGGGCAAAGCTGGAGGAACAGGGGGCAGGCATCGTGACCCTCGGTGGGTAACAGTTGCTGCCACTCTGTGGTGTCCTCCTGGAAAGGAGCTCACAGCAGGTGAGGGGGCGAGACTGACCGGCAGGGCGTAGCCAGGAAGCCCTCCTGGAATGCAGAGGGTTCCCAGCACAGAAGCAGGAGAGAAAGCCTATCTCCCTGGGACCCCTAGAAGCGCTTTTCAAAGTCATTCTCTTTGTTGTTGTTGATCCTCACCGGAGGATAATTCTTCCACTGATTCTTACGGAGAGTGGGAGGGAGGGAGGGAGACAGAGACGGAGAACATGGATGTGAAAGAGATACAGCCATTGGTTGCCTCCTGCACACACCCCAACCGGGGCCAGGGATTGAGCCTGCAACCAAGACATGGGCCCGTGACCGGAATCGAACCTGTGATCCTTCAGTCCTCAGGCCCAGGCTCAACCCACAAAGTCATTCTTGGCAAATACAGAACAGGACCTCTTTTTCCAGCAGACGGGTCTCCTCTCCTGAGAACTCCTTGTTCCTCTTCAACTCCCCTGTCAGGCAAGATAGCGGACAGTTTGGGGCGAGAAAGTCAGAGGAGCGTTTAAGATTTGAATACGCCACCTGCTCATTAGCTGTGTGACACTGAGCCACCTGCTCATTAGCTGTGTGACACTGAGTCCGCGTAGGGCCTCGGTTTCCTCCTCTGTGAGATGAGTCAGCAATGGTATCCTTCTCTCATGGCTGTTCCCTTGGACGATATCGCTAAAAGATCATTCATTCATTCATTCATTCAATGAAAGTGCTCATCCTCACAGGGTAACACCTAGGTAGTCAGTAGATGATGTCCTAGGTACTGGAAGTACAATAATTTACAAAATAGGGAAGTTCTCCGCTCTGTGGAACTTGCACTCATTTTACTCTTACTCCCTGAGATTGGCTGGGGTCTCAGAATCCTTCTTAACACAGTTTTCAAAGCAGCCGCTAACTAATCAGATTAGCAAGAGAGATGGACTCTGTCGGTGGGGTTCTCCAGAGAAACAGAACCAGTGAGACATAGAGATGTCTAGATAGCTAGAGATATACGGGTTTATTTTGAGGAACTGGCTTGTGCAATTGTGGGGCCAGCGAGGGTGAGATTTGTAGGGGGAGCCGGCAGGCTGGGCACTCAGGCGGGGGGCGGGGAGGTGGAGGGGGCATGTTATAATCGTGAGGCAGAATTGCTTCTCCAAGAAATTTCAGGTTCTGCTGTTAAAGCTTCAGCTGATTGAATGAAGGCAATCTCTTGTACTTCAAGATAACTGCTTGTAGCCGGTAATCACGTCTATGAAATATCTTCACAGTCATTCGTGGACTCCTGTTTGACCCAATAGCCGGCACCATGGCCCGGCCTGGTAGACTCATCAAATTAACCATCACAGACCCTGTAACCCGCTGGGAGGAATAATCCCTAAGCAAACACTCAGAGCCGGCAGCCCGGGACCCAGAGCTTTGATTCTGTGTCGTTCTCGGCAGAGCACATTCAGCTGGCAGTGGATTAAGCAATCAAAGAGTTCGCGTGAGTCTGTCTCTACAGAGAAGTTAGGAAAGAGTATTTCTGAGAAGACAATTTAGACAATCACCTGCAGAAGAACCCTCTGGGGATGTTTTGTTACAACAATCTGTTATTGATTATCAGCCAAGAAATCTTGCTTCTTGTTTAACCCAGAACTTGGGAATGTGCAGCCCCTGGGGTTTTCAGATGGCTCTGTCTCGGGGCCAAAACCATTTCTTTCTCCCTAATGCCTGCCCTTTCTGTATTGGCCTGTGGCTTATGCCTCCTTGAGTCACTGAGGGAGGAAGAGGGAAAAGCAGGAGCATCTGCCCTGGGCCAGGCCCCGTGCTGGGAGGTGCATTAGTCAGGAATTGTGTAGGTTATGCTGCAGTGACAAATATAACCCTGAAATCAGAGGGACTCGACCTAACAAAGGTTTATTTCTCTCTGATGTTATACGCAGGTAGCAGGTAGCTACTCTTTAGAACTGCACAGAGAGGCAGGTGGATGGAGGTGCCACCACTGTATGATGCTGCTGTCCCAACATGTGGCTTCCAAAGTCTCCGTGGTAGGGTAAGTGACAGTATGGAGAATTCACATGTACTTTTAAATGCCTTGGCCTGGAGGCCCTGACCGGTTTGGCTCAGTGGATAGAGTGTAGGCCTATGGACTGAAGGGTCCCAGGTTCAATTCTGGTCAGGGGCATGTACCTTGGATGCAGGCACATCGGGGTGTGTAGGAGGCAGCTGATTGATGTTTCTAGTTGTCTAACCCTCTCCCTTTCTCTCTATAAAAAATCAAACAGATATATATATATGAATGCCTTGGCCTGGAAATAACAAGCTGTATATCTCCTCACACTCAATTGGCTAGAATTACTCACATGACCCTACCTAGCTGCAAGGGATGCTGGGAAATGTAGTCTCTTTATACCCAGGAAGGCTAAGCAACTAGATCAAGAGCATTATTCCTCTCTATCACAGTCTATTTTAACCTATTATTATTATTATTATTATTATTATTATTACCATGCTTAACCCTCACAGCAATACTTGGCAAGAGAGATGCCTATTCTACACATTAGGAGGTTGAGGCCCTCTCCTCTGAGCCATGTGCAGGAACTGCAGAGTAGGGATTTTCAAGGGTCTTCTATAATTTCCTGGTTTTCATCTGTGTTCTGGACTAGCTGTTCTCAATCTGGGTACTGTGACATACAAGGAGGGTTCCCCAAACTATGTCTCTTCACAAAGGGTAGGGGTAGGGTATAAAAAATTGGAAATTATTTGCTTTGTGAACAAATATATAAATTAGAGTAAGTTCAAGGTTAATCCAGAATGGCAACAGTCTCTAAGAGGGTGCCAACAGGAGGGGCTTTAGAGTAAAGGCGAACACCCATGATTTGCCCGCTCCCAAACAAAAGGCTGGGAACCACTGCTTTTAGCAGCTGAGTTTTCTAGTCTACTGTCCCCTAAGGAGCAGAGCGGCAGGGTTTTTATGCCACCATCTGAGGGGAGAGGCAGCAGTCCGCTCATTGGACAGAACCCCGGTCCTCTGGGCCACACAAGGGAGAGAGCAGCTTGGGGCACAGAGGAGGCTGGACCAGGGGTCGGGCTGATGTGAGAGTCCTGGCTCCCTCGGCACCAAGAGGGGCTCCAGCCCACAAACCTCCAAAGCCTGGGTTTCCCCACCATGAAGCAGAGAGAGCCATGCCCACCGCCCAAGATTTCTAAGAGGCTGAACGGGAAAAGGCCAGGAAGCTCCTGGCATGCGCTGGGCTGTCGCCTCCACCTCCCCCTTCCCTGCTTGACGGATGGGGAGCGGGAGACAGATGTGTCAGTGTGTCTCATTACAGACCCAGAGGGAGCTGCAGCTCCCACCTTCACCTGTCAGGCGGCGTTTAAAACGCTGTAGTGAGAAATAAAATGGAAACGAGTTAAATACCCAAGTACGGGAGGCTGGTTAAACAAACTCATTCAGATTGATGAAGACTGTGCCGCCAAATGTTTGCAAGGAACTTGAAGTAGCACAGGGAGCATTTATGAGACAATTTTGAGGAGGAAAAAAATAGGGCACAATATGGTATGTGCAAGATGGCATCGACTATGCAAGCACAAGGAGGTCTGTGGCCGAGGAAAAGGTCTAGCCGGGTGGAATCCACCCAAATGCCAAATGGGTCTTTTCTTTTCTTTAAATTGTGTTTCGTCTCATGTTTATTTTATGTTGCCATTTTAATTTTTCTTGCCTTGAGTGTCATATTTTAAAATACCACAAATGATAGTGAATATGGAATTCCAGCAGTGCCGGTATGTCAGGGACCTGGCTTTTGGATGTTGGATCCAAGCAGGACATGCCAGGCATGGGGTGGGAAGCAGCAAGCACCTCCAGGGCAAGCAGAGCTGAACTTGACCTTTCTAGTTGTATGACCTGGGGCCAGTCACTTAAATTCTCAGAGCTCCTCCAGCCCCTAGTACCTACAGAAGCCCCCTAGCAAAATCATTGACTACTGCTTTTCCTTCTCTACACTCCGTGGGTATTTCTGGGGTGTGGGGGCACCCCACCACCAAGATCCAGACGCTGGCGACTGCTGAGGAGGCCCTAGCACAGGACGGATGGGCAGGATTTCCCTCACCATCTCTACCTCAACCAACGTGGACCCAGTCCCTGCATCCTGAGCGATTCCCCCAAGGCTCTTGAGCTCCTGAAATTTGATTGCAACTCTCTTTGCAAGTCACGGAGTGTGGTCTCAGCTTCGTCTTCAAAGGGAAGCTGACTTAAGGAGCAGCTGCTTCCTCTGCTGGAAGCCTTTGAAGTGCAGGTCCCAGCAAGCAGGGGAGTGGAGGAGATGACCTTGGAAGATCGCTTCTCACCCTCGGGGCTTAGATTCTCTTCTGCTCCTCTGGGAGCCGAAGTGGGCTGGGCTGGATCAGTGAGAACTCCTGCCACAGCCCAGGGTGCCCACACCTCTCCTTTGCTTCTCCACCTCCTGGCTGTCCTCTGAGGCTCCACGCCCCCAGCACCTCCTCTGAAGCGTCCCCTACCCTCACCGCTCTTCTTCAGACGGGCTGGTGCCCTCTCCCTCAGTTCTATTCTATATCCTCAGGAGTGTAAGTGCCTTGCAAACGACTATTGACTGTCACCCTCTTGACCCAGAGACCCTGGAGGGTGTAGACTGGGTTTTGTTCTCCTTGGCGGGAGGGCGAGGGCTGGGGAGATGATTGCTGAATTAGTTCATTGAATTAGTGAATCACATCCTCCCCCCACCCCCCAATAGGATCTCACCAGTGGGGCTGAGGCTCCCCTAGCAGGGGCCAGGATGTATAACAAGAACCAATCTCTGTGTGAGGCACCTGCTAAGCCTTTCCCTTCCCCCTTTGCAGTCCCCAAAGCACCTTAGGAGGTGGGTGTTGTTGCTCCCACTTTACAGATGAGGACACTGAGGCTGGGAGAGCTTATGTGACTCGCAAAGCAAGTGGCAGAGTGGGGACCCAGACTGCGGCGGTGGCCCCGAGATTGGGGCCCGCCACCCTCCTCTCTGTCACCTCCCTGTGAGAACGCTGGAGACACTACCCACGAATTTAACTACTTCCCTTTGAAGGCGTGCTACAGGCTGCAAGCACATCTATTTTTAACAGCTTTATTGAAGTATAATAGACACATTACAAAGCTCGCCCATTTTAAGTGTAGAATTCGGTGATTTCTAGTAAATTTTATAGAGTTGTTCGACGATCACCACGATCTAATCTTAGAACATTTCTATCATTCTAAAAAGAAAATGCATGCCCATTAGCAGTCACTATCCTTCCCACACCCAGCCCTAGGCAGCCACTCACCTGCTTCCTGTGCCTATAGATTTGCTTTTTGGGACATTTCATATAAATGGAATCCTACAACGTGAAGCCTTTTGTAGCTGGCTTTTCACTTAGTGTGTTTGAGGTCCCTCCGCGCTGTGGTATGCATGAGTACTATGCTCCTTTTTATTGATAAGTAGGATGTCATCCTATGGCTATCCCCACATTCCGCTTATCCATTAACCACTTGATGGACATTTGGGCTGTTTCCCCAGGTTGGGGCCATTATGACTAATGATGTGACCATGAATCTTTGAGTGACCCACATAGAGATCTTTGTGTGAAAGTCTTGCTTTTTGTTTCTCATGAGATTTCTAGGTTATACAGTAAAGTGATGCTTCACTGTCTAAGGAACTGCCAAACCTTGTTCCATTCCCAGCAGGAGTGGTGGGGAGAGGGTGGGCTGGACTCCAGTTCCTCCACATCCTCACCAACACTTGCGAGTGTCTATTTTTTCGTTACTAAAGCCAACGCCCTGGGCATGAAGTGGTTTCTCACGTGGTTTTAATTTGCCTTTAATAACTCATGATGTTGGGCATCTTTTCATGTGCTTATTGGCCATTGGTGTATCTTCTTTGGTGAAATGTAAATTAAAACCCGTTTTGCCTGTTCTAATTGGGTTCTTTGTCTTTTGTTGGGTTGTGAGAGTCACTTTGGTTCTACTAACGTCACATTCTCGTGTATTAATTGCTTTGGGGAGAAGAAGAGGGAAGCTCATTTGGTAGGAAACCAGTCCTGAGTTTAAATCTCAGCTCTGCCACTTTCCAAAGGATCTGACATGTGAACACCAGGTATAATAATGCACATAGTAGGGACTCATCTTCTGTTTACTCACAGATACTTGTTGAACCCAGCTCTGTCCTGAGCCCTGTGGCTGGGACCAGGGGTCAAGCAGGAGTTGAGGCAAACAGGCCAGTCCTGCCCTCATGAAGCTCATATTCTAGAGAGGAAGCAGACAATAAATAACAAAACCAATATATAAGATAATGTCAGGGAGTGATAAGTGAAATATAAAGCAAGGTGAGGGGACAAGGTGTGGACAGAGGCTGGAGGGATGTGTTGTTTGACGATCATTCTTGGATAAGGTGGCTATTAGTTAAATACAGGTTTGTCTGCATGCACAAACCAAGGCTCAAACAAAAGGAAAGTTTTGTCTGTCTCACTCATCACCTGGTTTGGTGGCTCCGTTCTTCAGGGTCAGCCAGGCACCCAGACGCCTTCCACATTGTGGCTCTGTGTTCGGGCCACAGCCCTCCCTCCTCTGTACCATCTACAACAGCTGCCCATCCTGTCCAGGAATGACACAGGCTGCATGATCTCGTTTCACAAATATCACTCAGGCGAGAGCATGGACTCTGGTGAAGGTGAAAGGGGGTCAGCGTGGGGTATATTTTGGAGGGAGAATTGACGAGTTGACAGGATTTGTGGAGATGGGTTAGGTGTGGAATATGCAGATACAAGAGGAATCCGGACGACTTATTTTTCTGACCAAACATTTATACTCACTGAGGTCTGACTGTGACCAACCAACAGTGATAACACGACAGACCATAGCCCTCTCGACTCCAAACCTACTCACACGCATTCCCATTTTGTAGAACAAAGCCCATATGATGAGCCAGGCCCTCTGTCCATCTCATAACGGAGACATGGCTCCCTCGTGTTTTAGATGAAAAGACTATGCCAGCGCCTGGGAGGCGATGCCCAAAGTGGCACAGCCTGTGAGAGGTGGATGCAGGATTGGGGGCTGATTCTAAGGCTAAAACTCTTACTTATTAAACCAAGCTCCATGGGGCCCATGTCCCCTGCCAGGCTGGGCAGGCGCTGATTAAATCACCGTGCTGCTGCCTGCTCTGGCTCAGGTCTTCCCACGTCCCTCCAGCCTCTGTCTACACACACATACACATGCATGCACACACATGCAACACAGACACATGCACACATGCAGATATATACACGTGCATACAGATGTGCATGCATAGTCACACACACATGCATGCACACAAGCACACACACATACACACCATCCCAGCCTCTTCCCTCTGCTGCTTCTTCATCTCACATTATGTGTGAGCACAGCATGGGGTTGGCATGTCAGGCTGAAATAACCACAACTCTCCCGTCTTCAGAGGCACCGGGACTGTCCATCAGCACTGCCTTCCGCACAGTGAGCGCTCCTCCCCCAGCCCTGAGCGGGGGCTGCAGGGTTCCCACGCCTCGTTGGGTGCCTTGCCACTGGAGATGGACAATAAACGTGGTTAGGGATGTGTGTGAATCCTTCTCAGGCTCCCACGTTTGCCTGGCGGGTCTCTCTGCTGGGGAAGGGCCCTAGAACCAGAAGTCCCAAGTTCAAATCCCAGCTCAGCCACTTTCTAGCTGTCTACCATTGGGCAAAAAGGGTAATACCATAAGCCTCCATTTCTGCATCTGCAGGCTGCTGGCTGAAGGAACACCCAGTACAAAGGGTTCTTGAGAGAATTAAATGTTTGGATTGGTGCCTGGCACGTACCGTGGGAGCGCTAGATCATATCACGGTTACACTGATGAACGCTTTCTAAGGCTGATCCTGACAAAACCTCCCCCAGCCTCTATGCAAGCCAGAAGGGGGGTGGGGGGGGGGCACTGAGGGCGGGGGACTCCCAGTTTGTGCTCATGTCTGCCCGTCGCCATCATTCTGCTATGAAGCTTACCGTGACCTATTTAAAGTGTGTTTTGCTTAGGTCCTCTGCTTGAAGCATAGATCCTGTTTCTTTCTCCTGCCCAGCCATTCTGGCTCTTTGTCTACATAAGTTAGACTCCTGCCTCAGGACCTTTGCACATCCCTCCAAGTCAGAAACTCTGTGTCCAAGAGTAAGAGGTCTCAAGTGGTCGAACTAAGATTCGAACCCAGACCCTCTGGCCCCAGAGACTGAACACTAAGCAACTATGCTCATGGCTCCCTCTTCTCTTCTCCTCTCTAGGGAGAATAAATAGCTGAGGAAGGCCTGTTTCCTCCCAGTGGCTGGCAGCATTCCTGGGAGAAGCTTTTGTTTTTTTATTTTTATTTATTTATTTATTTTTAAATATATTTTATTGATTTTTTTACAGAGAGGAGGAGAGAGGGATAGAGAGCTAGAAACATCGATGAGAGAGAAACATCGACCAGCTGCCTCTTGCACACCCCCTACCAGGGATGTGCCCGCAACCAAGGTACATGCCCTTGACCGGAATCGAACCTGGGACCTTTCAGTCCACAGGCTGTCGCTCTACCACTGAGCCAAACCGGCTTCGGCTCTTGTTTTTTATTGTTGTTGTTGTTGCTGCTGTTGAGAGTGACACAGATGAGAAGCCTATCCTTAGGCAAGGATTTGGAGCCCAAAGGGCAGGAGGGGTGCTCACTGGGTTGCAGGTCACATTCTATCCTCCTGGGGGCGCCAAGTCCACCAGCACCTGCACTGGGTTATCTGCAGGCCCAGCCAGGGAGGGCAGAGGCCTGGAGGTGGATTTCAGAGTCTAATCAGCCTGAGGGCAATCTGCCTTTTCTGCTGGATGGGGAGGAGGGGGGCGGGGGGGGGGGGGGCGCGGGGAGACGGCATTGCTGAGATCAGGGCTCAGGGAGCGAAATGGGAACAGGCATCGCCAGCTGTCTCTGCTCTCCTAGAAGTGAGCCTGGGGTAAAGGGACAGAGCAAACCAGGAGAAACAAAACATGAGCAGCCCAGCCTGGCCCTCCCTTGACCCTCAGACCCTACACGACCTCCTTCTGCCTTCTGTGCCAGGCCTGGGGAGGCGGGGCTGGGGGGGGTGGCTGGGGGGGAGGAGGAGCTGATCACAGAGAGGCTAGGGCCATGCTAGGGCCCAGCTCCTTCCAGCGTTGCTGCTCCTCTGCACTTTCTCTGCTAGTTTCTCACCGCTGCTGTCCCAGTTTCCAAAGACAAAGCGGCTCTAAACGACACAGACATAGGGTCTCATGTCCTGGAGATCCGGGTCTGACCGGGGTCTCAGGGGCTAAGGCCCGGTGTCAGCAGGGCTGTCTTCATTTGCGCAGGCACCAGGAGAAAACCGCGTCTTTCCACTTTTCTAGATTTTCCAGGCCGCCCACATTCCTTGGCTGGCGGCCCCATCCTCAGCCACATTCCTTCAACGGCCCCAGTGGCCAGTCGGTCTTTCTCCCATCTCTTCAGTCCGGCACTGACCCCTGCCTCCCTCGTCCACTTGGAAGGACCCCTATGCTCACCTTGAGCCCACCCTGGGCCCGCCCTGATCGTCTGGGGTCATCCCTACTCTGAGGGCAGCTGGACAGCCTTTATTCCCTTTTGCTCTGTGGCCTAATGGTCACAAGTTCCAGGGTTAAGATGTGGACATCATTGGGGGAGTCACTGCTCAGCTATCAAAGCACTCACCCCCAGATCCTCACTATTTTTGGGGGGGGCTCCTCCTGTGGATGAAATCCTGGGAGAGCTGGGCCACATCTGACTTCCGGGGCCTGGGGCACTTTGCCTTCTCTCATGAAAAAGGATTTAAAAGTATGTTGTTTGACTTCCTTGGGTGGATAGCATCCATTTTTGTTTCGGTTTTAAAAAGAAGTGAAATCATTTCATGGGCCCCTCCAAGTGCCCTGGGCTCTCCTGTGACCCCTGTGCCTGATGGACAAGTAGACCCTGGGGACCAACAAAGGGACCACCCAGGTCTCACAGCAGCAAGAGGCAGAGCCAGGGGCCCCGGACGCCGGACTCTGGCACAGTGCTCAGACCGCCATCACCCTGCCGCTCTCTTACCATCCAACCACTCTCCGCAGAATCAGGCTCAGAGCTGTAGGGACACTACAGGTTATTTGGACTCAGGTTCTTGTTTTGTAGATGGAGGTCCATGTGCCCAGAGAGGGGGTGCAGCATTCTCAGGGACACACAGCAGGTTGGTGCTGCAGCCTGGATGAGGACCCGGTGTCCTGATTGTCCACCTGGGACTCTTTCCCACCCACTTCTTTCATGTGTCAATGCCTCTAACCTGAGAAAGAGCCCAGCTCTTCCACACCCTGCGCACACACACACACACACACACACACACACACACCCCTCCTTTCCCCTCATGCATACAATGTCAATATAAACCTTGGCCACCACTGCATTGACTGTCCTTTGTGTTAGGATCTACACAATGCACTCATTTCACAGATGGGAAAACTGAGGCTGGCACAGGAAGTACCAGACCCAGAGCCATTCAGCAACTGCCAGAGGAGCCAGCATGCCAGTCCAGTCCTCTGACTCACGCTCCTGCGCCTCTGCCCGCTCGCTGCCTCTTACCCACCCGTATCCTCCATAGCTGGTCACAGACATCAGGCGCCAGCCCCCCCGAGCGGCCTCCCTTCGTCCTCACCGGGCCCTGGAGGTAAGGAAGGATGTGGGCCTGGAAGGTTCTGAAAGAGCAGTTTCCAAACCCTCAGTGTCCAGACACGGTGGGGTGGCACGGTGCAGCCTCCAGCTCAGAGTCAGAGCAGGAAAAACCAGTTCTCGGAGGCCACCTGGGCCGCTCAAGGCCACCTTCCTGCCCCACCAGTGGTCGGCAAACTCATTCGTCCACAGAGCCAAATGTCAACAGGACAACGATTGAAATCTCTTTGGAGAGCCACATTTTTTAAACTTAAACTTCTTCTAACGCCACTTCTTCAACATAGACTCGCCCAGGCCTTGGTATTCTGTGGAAGAGCCACACTCAAGGGGCCAAAGAGCCGCATGTGGCTCTCGAGCTGGAGTTTGCTGACCACTGTCCTGACTTTAACTCTGCAGCAGGGAAGGCAGGGGTCGGTGCCCAGGTGAGGGGCACTGGGGTGATCCTGGGGTCAGGCTCCAAGCTACAGCATGGCAAAACGTTACGCTGTTCATTGTTCTAATCATGTGATAAGACTTCATGGCAGTACATGGAGGAGCGGATGCTTGAGCCGGACCCTCAAGGCAAAAGGAACCGTCGGGCTGGCAAAGGACAAGCACAGCGGTGGGCCATTTCCTCCAGAATCTTGAGGCCTGGCAGAGTCAAGAAATAGCTGTGTGCTCCTGGGCAAGGGACTCCTGTTCTTTGGGCCTCAGTTTCCCCACCCGTGAGTTGAAACTTTGTCCCAGAGCTCCAAGACCCTGGAAGAATGCTCTGCTAGTGGGGACGTGCAGAGGGCAGCGGGTGGAGAATTCAAGATTCTGTCGGCCTCAGGGCCCCCTGTGATCCTGCACTTTGCCCGATGGTTTTGGTTCTCATCCCGTGAGCTGGCGAAGGCTGAATGCTGCTTATTTTGTCCTCCATCCTCACAGGTGTTGTGTTTCCATCTTCATCGCTGTCTGTGAGCCCAGGGCAGGGGGAAGGGGGATGGAGGGGTGGGGGCAGGGCACACACAAAGGAATCTTACGTCTCTCAGGGCAGAGCCTTGATGGTCGCTGCGTCCAGGCAGCCGGCTCGCTTTCCCAGTGATCTGAACTGAGAGCGGCCTCTCCAGCTCACACTCCAGTCCTCTTGTTTCCATGGCACCCCATGACCCCCCCACCCCGTCATGTGTCACTGTGATCGGGTCTGATGCGGTCCTGACCCCATGAGTTTCTGGAGGGCTGGGGTGGGTCTCACAGGGCGCCACGCCTGGGCTGAGCCTGCTAGCTGAGTGAGCTGAGCCTCTCTGGACCTCAGTGTTCCCATCTGCAAAATGGGAGCAATCCCTTCTACCATGGACCTTACACAGGCCAGGAAATTACGCTGGCGTTGGCAGCCCGCAAACCCTGAACTCTCAGTGGTCTTACCAGTTTGTTGTCACAGTCTTATGTGGCGGGGGTCCCTCATCCATCTGGGACATGTGGCCTCTGGGGTCACCACGATGTGGGGATTGAGGGAGCAGGCCACACACTGCCCCTTCACCGCCTCCTCCCAAGTGCCACTCAGTCACTTCTGCCTGCCCTTCCTAGGGCACACATGCACATGTGTGCACACACAGGCACACACGCACGCACACGTGTGCGCTGCAGGGGGTCTGGGAAGTGCCGTTTCCCTGGGTGCCCAGAAGAGAAAACTGAACCAGGATTTAGTTGAACCACAGCCTGTCCCTGCCACAGGGTTGTCATGGGGATTAAATGACAAAGAATGTGGAGTTCCTATCCTCATTGCTGGCAGATAGTAGGTGCTCAAGGAAGCTGCTCGTTCTCCATTGTCTCCCCATCCCCAGAACCAGCCTGGGTCAGTCTCCTGGCAGAGGCCGCAGGTGCTCGATGCAGGTCTCGGGCCCCCAGCCAGGCTTCCCGGGCTGCTCTCCCTTCAGCCTCCCTTTCCTCCTCCCTCCTTCCTTCCATCTCCTCCTTCCCTCCTCTCTCCTCCCTCTTCAGGCTCCCTGCAGCCTACCTGGGGCTGCTTTCTCCACCTTCCGCACCTGCGCACCTGTCTCTCTTCAGAGCATTGATTTGCCCTCAGCCAGAGCGGCTCTAATGGGCCGGCAAGGCGGGCTGCGCTGAGTTAGCTCCACGAGAGGCTCAGGGCTGTGGAACGCAAGCCTGCCCTGCCTTTCCGGAGCCGAACAGCTCTGGCTCCGGGAGAAACAAGAGTCAGGTGGGGCCTCTCCCAGCAAGGCCCTTGCTCACTCCCTCACACAGCCCCTCCCTGCTGGTCTGGGGAGCAGCTGGGAGCCGCAGCCACGCCCATTCTCCACTGTGGGGGGGGGGGGGGGTCTCCCCCTGGTAGTCTCCTGAAAAGAGAACAAGATGAGGGGACCCAAAGGCAGGATGGTCCTCACCTCACCTTAGCGCATCCGGTCACCATGACAACTTACACAGAAGCAGGTTTTATTGGCCCCGTTTTATAAATAAAGGAAATTGGGGGGAGGAAATAAAAGAAGAAATTGAGGCTCAGAAGTCACAAAGCAGCATTTTCTAAACTTAACTGCCAGGAAACCTTTTTTGCACGGAGCAAGCCAGGCACACGCTGTCCCCCTCAGCGGGGCCTCTTTCTTACCCCATGGCCAATGGGACACATAACTTCCAGAAGCTCGGCGAGTGCCCTCCCCTAGCTGAGGGGTTCTTCACCAGGACCCCAAGGGCCTGGGCCTTCTGGAATTTGCCTGTGAAACAGGATGTGTGTGCATTTTTCTAGATAGAAAGGGTTTCATAACTCCCAGTCGGTCCTCCGAGGAGCCCGGGACCCAGCATGCGTGAAGAACCCCTCCCCTGCTTGCGTCCTTGTAGAGAAGGCGCAGTTTTCATCTGGGGTTTTTGCAAAAGCGAACAACCGGGCAGAAACGTGACGAGAGCTGCGTGAGCGGGAGAAACAGCCCGTGCAGCGGCGGGGACGAGGGGACAGTAAACCGACGAGCTTGGCTGGAGCAGAACGAGAGTTTGGAACAGTGACAAATGGGGCCGGGGTGTGGAAGGGACCTTGGAGAACAGGCTGGCAGAGGCCAAGGGGAGCCCAGCACTCGCTGGAGCCGGCAGGGGGGCTCAGGAACGGCTTTAAGGAAGAGGAGGGGAGAGGTGAGCCTCCTGGATGGGGCCCAGTGGAACCTGGAGCTGGATGGGGGGAGCGTGCGGCCCCTGGGAGCGCTCTCAGGGCTGGCGGCTGCAGGCGGAGGAGACGGCCAGCTGCGAGTAAGGTCTTTAGACCTTGAGGTGCCCGGTTTGAGCTTCGGGCCTGCCATTTCCTGGCTGGGAGGCTTTGGGAGAATCATTGAACCCTCCTAGTTTCTTCCTCTTAAAGCAGGGATCCCCGTGCCCGCTTGGTAAAGTTGTGAAGATTCCCTTAAGGGAGAAACTGCTCTGAGGCTCTTCACCCAGCGCAGTGGTCGGCAAACTCATTAATCAGCAGAGCCAACTATCAACAGTACAATGATTGACATTTCTTTTGGGAGCCAAATTTTTTAAACTTAAACTTCTTCTAACGCCACTTCTTCAAAATAGACTGGCCCAGGCCGTGGTCTTTCGTGGAAGAGCCATACTCAAGGGGCCAAAGAGCCACATGTGGCTCGCGAGCCGTGGTTTGCCGACCACTGACCCAGTGCATGGCACACGGCCAGCCCTCGGCAATGATGGCTTCTCTCACCACTCACCAATTCATTCCGTAAACACTCATCCGCTCCCGTTAGGTACCCGCACTGAGGGCTCTCCAAGGCATCCCAATGTGCTTTCTGACAACAGCCCCCTCGGTGGCTGGCATCTCGCCTATTGGAGAGATAAGGAAGCAGAGGCGCAATGGCTATTTTCATAACCAGAATCAGCCGGGAGGTTGTTGTGGGCAGTCAGATGCCCGAGGGTCAGAGACAAACGCGTGACCTCTCTCTGGCCCAGGGTGAGAGAACATGCATGCTCTTGACAGTGTTCAAGGTCACACAGCTGGTTGATTCTTGGGTGGGTGGGGCAGCCAGGCTATAGGGCTTCAGGTAGGCATCTGCTTGCCATGAGGATTCTGCTCTGTTGAGGCTGGGAGATCCTGCATGCTAACTAACTTCTGGGTGGCACTTCTTTAAGTAGCAAGGGTTTTTAGAGAATGGCTTAGGAGTAAAACAGAGTGGGCCTCAGTTTCCCCATCTGTAGAATGGGTCTTACCTCCCCTGCAGGGCTGTTGTGGAGATTTATGGAGATGGTGCCTGCAGCCTCAGCAGAGCACAGGGTCTGACACAGAGTGGGCAGCCAGCGAACATCAGCTGCTGCTATTACTCTTATTATTATTATTATTATTATTACCATTATTGTTGGCTCTGAGCCCTCTGTGAGAGCTGTCTCCCTACACGCAGGCAGAGGGTGATGCCACATACTCAAACCCCAGGATTCTCCCTTTGCTTCAACTCATTCCACCCCAGAAGCAAGAAATCAGGATGCACTCTGCCATCTCAAACGGCACCCACGAATCGTTTCACATTCAATTTCCCCATCAAATTCACAGGCACGTATCGCATGCCATTATTCCATTTCTTAATGGCCTGTGCGGTGAAAATTGTAAGTAGGACATTTCTTCATGCCCTTGGCATTTCCAACTCTTTACAACTCCTTTTCCAGGCCAGACACCCCCCCCCCCGCCCCCCTGCTCCCCTTTGCTGGCTGCAGGATGCCTCGCCCTCTCCAAATTCCTCCCTACGCCTGCCCCAGGCCACTGCTCCTCCCAGCAGGGAAGGGACCAGCAGTGACCTGTCTCCATGGAGAGCCGTGCTGGCCCCTTTGTGCTCCCACAGAGGCAGCAGGGTGGGCAGCAGGTGCAGAGTCCAAGGTCAAAGAAGAGACTTGTTTGGAGCCTCACCTGCGTGCCACTCACCAGCAGTGAGACCTCCAGCGAGGTCACCTCGCCTCTGGGGGGCCTCATCAATAAAATGGGGTGATAATGCCGACCTCAGGGACGGCAGAATCAGAAGTGCCCAGTCATGGACTGTGCCCACAATGGCCATGGCAGCTATCCGTGGAGCTCGTGTGAATGGGAGCCTTGTTCGGGTGCCCTGCAGGTGTCATTCACCACCTGGTTTGACACACCTTTGCGGGCTCTGAAAACAGACTGAGGTGGTGTCCTCAGTCCCGAGCCAGCGTCACCCTAGAGGAGCAGGCTGGGGGGGCCTGGGGGGAGGCAGAGCCGGGGTGGGAATATTCTGCATCTGACCTCCTGGCCAGGTGTGGCAGAGCTGGAGCTGAGTGGTGCAGAGTTAGAGGATGTGCTCTTCCAAGCACTGACTTGTAGTTCATACATTGTGGGGAGGACAGAGAGGGCAGGGGGATGGCAGCCGGGCTGGAGGGCTGGGACAGAATGCAAATTGTTCAGCATTTTAAGCACCCATGTGGACATGGCGTGCACCCAGCTGGGGATGCAGCCTCGGGCACTGCCCAACATGTCACCACCACCAAATACTCACTAACTATCCTGCAGACCAGTAGGATTTTAACCTTGACCTCTTCCCCTACCCCTGGACCCAGTGAGACCCCCTGGCTCCTAGTCCCAGCTAGACAGACTCTTTCCCACTCTAGACCTCAGTCTCCCTATTGGTCAAACTACGACCTGTTTATTGAAGTGTTGACTGAAAGGTCCACACTCCCTTATACATGTGAGTGTGTGTGCGCGTGCGCATGTGTGTGTGCACGCATGCTCATAAATGCATATACATGTGTGTATGTGAGTGCACACGTGTGCATGCGGGTGTATGCATGTGTGTATGTGCATGTGGGATCGTGTGTGCTGCCCTTTCTGACATCTCCAACCCCTCTCTGCACTTCTCCAGGAGCCCAGGCCAAGTGTCTGCCCACCACTCACAGCCTCACTGCCCCACCCGCATGATGGGCCTTTGGCAAAGGCAGCCGGGGCAGAGAAACCCTGGGGAGGCTCCGGCCGATGGAGTCGGAGCCAATCACTGGGAGATGGGCTGTTTATCTGCGTGGCACGCGGTTGTCTCTGCCTGTTTTATCCACCCCCTGAGTCAACCGAGGAGTTTTCCATTTATCCTGCCCGCACGGGAGGCCAGATCGGAGGCACGCACGCACGTTCGCAGAAGCCCAATATAGACTTCCAATTATCTTTTAATTTCGCTCCTGTCTTCATTTGTTCATTTCACTTTTTCCACACGGACTGAAAAAATAAGCTTGAGTTTATGGAGTCTGAAGTCAGCCAGTGGGAGTGCTGGATTCCGCTGTCAGAGAAAAGGGACCTCAAGGTGGAGGCGAAAGCTCACTCCAGTGGCCCTGCCTTGCAGGGGCCCCAAGTCCCTGCTCCTGTGTCTTCTGACTCTGTAGTAGCTATGTCCTCTTATTCTCTGTATTCTTTTTTATAATATTTATGGTTGAAAGCGTTACAGATGTCCCCTCTTATTCCCCATGGACCCCTTTTAGCCCACCCCCGCTCCCACTCCAGGCCTTCACCACCCTTATTGTCTGTTCCATGGGTTATGCATATGTATATATATATATATATATATATATATATATATATATATATGTTCTTTAGTTGATCTCTTCCCATCCACCCACCCCCACCTACCTTCCCTCTGAGATTCCACAGTCTGTACCATGCTTCTATGTCCATGGATCTATTTTGCTCATCAGTTTATTTCATTCTTTACATTCCACATATGAGTGAGATTCTACGATACCTGTCTTTCTCTGAGTGGCTTATTTCTCTTAGCACAATACTCTCCAGTTCCCTCCATGCTGTCTCAAAGGATAAGAGACCCTTCTTTTTCACTGCTGCATCGTATCCTACGGTACAGATTTTTCATCCACTCATCTACGGATGGGTACAAGAGCTTAGCTATTGTAAATTGCACTGCTAAGCTCTGACACCCAGGCCTGCTCACCTTAAATGGGGAGGGACTTCCCCGCCCACGTTAGCTAGTTCCTAGATAGCCAATGACTCACCTAGGACACCTCTCCCCTGCAGATGAACCAATCCAAAGCCATTACCCCAACCACCACCTTTCCCGGGTTCTCACAAGGCTCTTACTCACCAGGGCCAACATTCCCTGCCCTTATCACCCCCAGACCAGGCATGGAACAACTACAGGTAGCCCAGAGGCCCCGAAATGACCCCTGCTTTCCAGCGTGGCCCTGTCTGACGGGGCCTGTTGGAAAAGGGGGAACTCCTCATGGGAACTGGGAGTAACAAACTATCTTTTCAACAGCACTCACCTCCTCACGTGCTGGCCCCACCGAACTTGAATAACCATAAAACCTGCATTTTAACACCATCCCGGGTGGCTGTGTTCTCAGAGCCGCCCTGGAGGGCGGACAGCGGGAAGCCTGGCTTAATGAAGGCTCCTCCGTGCTCAGCTGTGTCACGGGTGTCACTTCTGCCCTCGGACGAGGGAAGGCCCCAGGAAGCGCCACGCCAGCAGGAGCACCGTCACACTTCACCACCTCACTCAGCATCTTCCGCGCCCAGACTCAGCAGTCTCCACGGGCACAGCGGCCACCTGTGCTTCTTTTTATATAGAGATACTGCTTCTTATTGGTTTCAGAGAGGAAGGGAGAAGAGCGAGACGGGAACGCCAATGATGAGAATCACTGATCGGCTGCCTCCTGCAGGGGATCGAGCCCGCAGCCAGGCATGTGCCCTGACTGGGAATAGAGCCATGACCTCCTGGCACATAGGTCAAGGCTCAACCGCTGAGCCACGCTGGCTGGGCCACGCATGTTTCTTTAACCTATGTCACTGCACCCCAGCACAGGGCCTGGTACATGATTTGCAAGCATCCGGTAAATATGGGTTCAAGCAATCCTTCAGTCCATGCCCCTGCTTCCTTTATCAATAGTCAGTGCTAAGCGCCTCTTTCTAGAACCCTTCCCTGGCCTCGTTCATTTTCCCTTTGTGATGGATTGTGGCTTGATCATAACTTGGGGGCGTGTGCCATCTCTCTGATCAGGACATCAGTCCCCTGGGGCTGAGCCCGAGTCTATGGTCCCCCACGGTCCCTCCCTCCCCTTACCCTCCCCCACCCCTGCCTTTCTCTGATGCCCCAGGGGCTCGGTCTGGCCACACACCATGCCCAAGAGCAGGTTCCAGCTGGAAGGGGTGATCGCCTGACTCAATCAGTTTACCCTGGAGCTGGAGCCGTAGGGAGAGCACTCCGGGGCACAGTGGAGCCTTCATTGGGTAGAAAAGCCCACATCAAGGGGGCCCAGACCCTGCTCGTCAGGTGGCATCTGAGAGGCCACCACACGCCGGGGGTGTGCCACAAGTCTTCCCCTCCCCACGGTAGGAGAGTCCCACACTGTCCTCACCCCACATCAGCCCCAAAGCCCTGGCTCCACCTCTGCACACATCCTTTTCACTGCCATTCACACCGGGCCCTCTCCTTCCCAGGGAAGACCCACGGGCCATGCAGCTGCAGAGGCCCGGCTATACATCAAGACCTGCCATTCACCACTAATGTGACATTGACACGTCCCTCTGCGCCCCAGTTTCCTCACCTGTTGACAATACCCCCTCTCCAAATTCCTGGGAAGCGAAATGACTTATGCGAAGTGTCCAGGACTTCATCCCACTCCCCTTACTTCCCCCATCCCCACCCCCACCCCCACCCCGCTGTTCCCTGGGCCTCACCTTGGCGATCTAGAGAGGAATTGCTCACACCCACACCCTCATTCTCCCCCCCACCCCCCTGCCACCAGGACGAGGAGGAATTTTCAGCAAGTGGATAGAAACGCTGACCTGGTCTACATCCCCTGACCCACTGAAACCTCCGGAGAGGATTGTTGAAAAGTGGGGATTTCCTGGGAGCCACTCCAATCCTCCTGAATCAGTAAGGGATGGAGGGTGGGGTGGGCTTGGACACTGAATTGCTAACACACACCCTCCGTGTCAGTGCCTGCGGAAGTCAGAATCACTGCCCTGGCCACAATGGGAAGACCTGCTGCTCATCATCGGCGGCGGGGAAGTAGTGGGGAGAGAGACATGCTGGGTGAACCCAGGTCTGCAAAACTCTGGGGTCTGGAAACAGAGAAGGAAGTCTCTGTGGACAAGCAACGTGACATAAGCGTGGCGCTGCCCTAAGGGCGGGGTGACAAGTGTACTTTCTTAAACAAACGCTGAACAGGAGAGGAGCCTCATCAGGCGCGCCCACCTCCGGCCACGGCGCCGGTAAGACACGACGGGCTGTTGTCCCTAGTGCACCTGGCCCCACACCGGCCTCGGGGACCTGGAATCCAGCCCCTGGGAACAGAGTGCACTTTGATTAAGGTGACCAGACGTCCTGATTTCCAACAATTTGTCTCGCGTCCCGAGGCGTTTTTAAAAAAGTCCCGATTTTTTTTTTTTTTTTTTTTTTTTTAAGAATCAGGACTTTTTTAAAACTCTGCGGGAAGCGGGACAAATTGTTAAGAATCGGGACTGTCCTGCCAAAAGCGGGACATCTGGTCACCTTAACTGACCCACGATAGAGGCTACAAGAGGAGCAAAGAACAAGATGCCCAACGAAGGAGAAGATGATGGAGGCAGAGGGATTCACCGGGAAGAAGGCAGGGGAGGCAGTCTCTGAGCCGGCTCCTCAGGCCTGCAGGGATGTGCACCAGCAGGGAAGGTCGGGCAGAGCCCCAGCCCAGCGCAGACACCTGAGGCAGCCAACAGGAAATAAACTTGGGGGCGGGGACGAGGCTGGAGTGTGAGGGGCTGTGGCCACAGGCATGACTCAGGATTTTCTCCTCGTCAAGGCTTCAGAGACAAACTCCTTGCAGAGAGGGGATTATTCTCATTTTTAAATTCGGCGCCATCGTTTAGAAATCACGGCGGATGGCATCACTGCCTAGAGTGAACATCTCTGAACAGGGGGGCCTGGCAGTGCTGGGCCTGCCCGCCTGGCACCCTCATGGGGTGAATCCTCCGCTTACCTGCCTGGCCCCTGTGGGGGGCACGGGTCTGAGATCCCCACCCTGGCCTTTGGGGACTCAGATAGGACCTCGGTCTACAGAGGGACACGGATTTGTGCTACGGAGGGTCCAGCTGGTGCTGATGAATAGAGTGACAAGGACACGGGTGAGGAGGAGGGCGGGAAGAGAGGAAAAGAATGGCTGACAGCCGAAACCAGGTTGGCTCAGTGGATAGAGCGTCGGTCTGCGGACTGAAGGGTCTCGGGTTCAATTCCGGTCAATGGCATGTATATTGGTTGTGGGCATATCCCCAGTGGGGGATGTGCAAGAGGCAGCTGATCGATGATTCTCTCTCATCGATGTTTCTAACTCTATCCCTCTCTCTTTCTCTCCGCAAAAAATCAATAAAATATATTTTTTTTAAAAAGAAAAAAAGAATGGCTGATCGTGACTGAGCTTCTCCGAGGCTTCTCATACCTTAACCCATTTTTGCTCTCACCACGACCTGATGAGGCTAGTATGCTGTCACCCCCATTTTTCAGATGAAGACATTGGGGCCCAGAGAGGTGAGGTCAGCTGGTAAGTGGCAGAGCCGGGGGGTCTGGACTTGGACCCCTAGCCCCCGGCGAGGTGGTGCAGGTGCGTCTCCCTCGGCCTCTCGTCCTGGGAGGCCGTCCAGTTTGGAGGGTGCGGCTGTGCCCCACGCCGGCCCCTGGCCCGGGCATGAATGCCATGTGCTTTCCCCGAGCTTTCTCAGGAGGGCAGCGGCATGGAGAGCCGGGTCAGGTGGCTTGGCAGCAGTCCCAGGCTCAGCCTGCCCTGCTGATCCCTGCAGACCCCACCCCCCTATGGGAACCAAAGGGCCCCCAGCAGGAGAAAGCGACCCAGGTGGGTCTCCGGCCACACCTGCCCAGGCTCCACCTGCCCCACGCCCGCCACACCCAGCCCTCCTGGCACAGCAGCTGATTTGCAAAAGAGAAAATAAAGCAGTGGCCAAACCCATGCGTCTCCTAGCATCGGGTGATATTTGGTCAAGAGCTTCCTCCCTCTTCAAGAGCCGGACGCTCCTGACATCCGCCAGCTGCTGCGGGCTCAGGTGGCTGATCACAAGCTCAGCCCCGGGGCAGACCCCACCCCCGGGGCAGGCACTGCCGGATCCCAGGAGGCCGGCGCCGGGATCGGCCGGCCAGCCCGGCTCAGGGGCCGCCCTTTGCCAGCTCAAAGTCACCTTTGCTCCAACTCCTCAGCTGGCCAGAGCTGGCCCAGAGCCCCCTCCGCTCAGCTCCGCGGGAACCGGGAGCCGGGCCCCATTGGGCAATTATTAATCAGATTCTTGACATTCCTCCGCCCCAGGTTGGCTCTTGGCTCGGGAAGCATGTTCCCTGAAGGAGGAGGCGGAGCCGAGGCCCAAGACTGGCATTTGGACATGCAGCTGACGGGCAAGGTGGTGCTGTCCGCGGCCGCCCTGCTCCTGCTGACCGCAGCCTACAGGCTGTACAAGTCGAGGCCCGCCCGAGCCCCACTGTGGGGCAGGAGCGCCAAGGCCAAGGCCGAGGAGGAGGCAGAGGACTCCGGGCTGCCTGAACCTCGGGGGGCTGCTCCTGGGGCCCCCCGCCGGGGCCTGCGATGCCGAAGCGGAAGCAAGGGGCCTGGAGCACCGCTGGGCGGCAGCTGGGAGGATCCCGGGGGCTCCCGGGTCCTGGGAACCCCTTCCAGCGACTCGGAAGCTGGAGAGACGTGGAAGCCCGAGAGGAGAGGAGCTGGTGAGGACGAGGGTGGGCGGTGCCTGGAGCTCGGCCTGGCACCTCCTCGCGGCAGCGGCCGGGACACCGGAACAGCTGCTGGCCAGAAGCTCAAGCAGCCCCACGACCCCCCTGTGGGCAGTGAACCCAAAAGCGCCCCCGCTGTCCTGGCTGCGGTGGGCGGCAGCTGTGTCGGGGGTGGGCCCGCTTCGTGGCGGGACGGCGGGCTCCCTGAGCAGCCGGGGGCTGGGGAGCAGGCATTCCCCCTCCAGCCCTGGATGGCCGGCTCAGAAGGCAAGACCGACATGAGCCAGAGTGGGGTCCTGGCCCGCATGCTGGGGGCCTGCTGGGAAGAGGCAGCGGCCCTGCGGGCTGCCTCCAACATGGGCCTGGCCCTGCACCAGCAGGAGGGCTCCTACACCTTCTCCTCGGTGGCCCGGGTTCGAGTCGAGGAGAGTTTCCTGCAGGAGAAGGTGGTGGGGATGCGGCCCCGGCTGCAGGGCAAGGTGTACGAGTACTACGTGCAGTCTACCTCCCAGGCCACCTCCCGAGGCCGGCCGGCCCCCAGCACCGCGGCCCTGGAGGAGGCACCACCTCCCGTGCCAGGCCCCCTGGGAACAGGGACAGTCCCCAGAGGCCTTGACGACGACAGAGAAGGTGGAGCCAGTCTCGCTGCCTCCCCCCAGCCTGTGCTGCCTGCCGCAGGAGGCCTCAGCAGGAAGGAGAGTCTCCTCCAGATCGTGGACAACCCCGAGCTTCAGCTGCAGCTCCACGGGTTTGGGACCCCCCCTCCATCCTGCACGGACCAGACCCCTCCACCCAGCACCCCCATATCTGGGGAGACTCCAGAGTCCAGCGCAGCCGGAAGCAGCGGGGACCTCCACCTGCAGCTCGTGGCCGGGACCAATTTCTTCCACGTCCCCCTCAGCCCCGGGTCAGCCCCCGACGTCCGCCTGGACCTGGGCAATTGCTACGAGGTGCTGACCTTGGCCAAGAGGCAGAACCTGGAGGCCCTGAAGGAGGCCGCCTACAAGGTGATGAGCGACAACTACCTCCAGGTGCTGCGCAGCCCGGACATCTACGGGCGCCTGAGCGGGGCCGAGCGGGAGCTGGTCCTCCGGCGGCGGCTGCGGGGCCGCCAGCGCCTGGTGGTGGCCGACGTGTGCCCCCAGGAGGCCGCCGGCCGCCTCTGTTGCTATGACGACGAGCAGGACGCCTGGCACCCGCTGGCCCCCCTGCCCCCGGAGGCTGTGTCCCGCGGCTGCGCCATCTGCAGCCTCTTCAACTACGTGTTTGTGGTGTCTGGGTGCCAGGGGGCCGGGGGCCGGCCCTCCAGCCGGGTCTTCTGCTACAACCCCCTGACGGGGATCTGGAGCGAGGTGTGCCCCCTGAACCAGGCCCGGCCGCACTGCCGCCTGGTGGCCCTGGACGGCTGCCTGTACGCCATCGGGGGCGAGTGCCTGAACACCGTGGAGCGCTACGACCCCCGCGTGGACCGCTGGGCCTTCACCCCGCCGCTCCCCAACGACACCTTCGCCCTGGCGCACACGGCCACGGCCTGCGCCGGCGACATCTTCGTCACCGGCGGCACCCTGCGCTACCTGCTGCTCCGCTTCTCGGCCCCCGAGCAGCGCTGGCAGGTGGGCCCCACGGGGGGCGGCAAGGACCGCACGGCCGAGATGGTGGCCGTGGGCGGCTTCCTCTACCGCTTCGACCTCAACCGCAGCCTGGGCATCAGCGTGCACCGCTGCAGCGCCAGCGCCCGCCTCTGGTACGAGTGCGCCACGTACCGGACCCCTTACCCGGACGCCTTCCAGTGTGCCGCCGTGGGCAGCCTGGTCTACTGCGTGGGCCGCCGGCGCACCCTCCTCTTCCTGGCCGACAGCGTCTCGCCCAGGTTCGTGCCCAAGGAGCTGTGCAGCTTCCCCTCCCCGCGGGGCACCCTGCTGCCCACCGTCCTCACCTTGCCCAGCCCCCAGGTGCCACAGACCAGGGTCTAGCTAGCTGCCCCTCTGCTGGGCTCCTCCTGCAAAGCGGGGGGCAAAGAGCACCCCCTGCCCACCGCTCCTCCGTGGGCCGTTTCTGGGAGACCAGGCAGCCAGGAGTTAAGCTACAGACGGTGAATGCCAGTCCGATGTCCGTCGGTGGCTGGGCTCTGAGATGCTTTGGTGCCAGCGGGCTGCAGAGGGCAAGGGTGAAATAGAGGGCAGCCATATCTCCCGGGATAGCTTCAATCAAGTCTGAATTGGGGCGGGGGACGGGGGGGTGTTTCCCAGGACCCTAGCACACTTTAGGGGCAAAGCCTTATCACAACTATGATTCAGGTGCCAGTTGACCCTCAGGTGCCCCTCAAGCTGACCCCGGGCCTCGTTACCGCCTAGAGCAGCTGTGCTCCTCTCTCTAGAGCTGGGCTCAGGAATGAGAATGAGCAGGGCCATGGTGGCAGGAGGGGATCGCTCTGGGGGCCCTCAGCGACCCCCTGGGGGCATGACGGTCAGGTCCAGTGACAGAAGGGGAGGCCAGGACTGTTCGTTCCTGTGCTGGAGGCACCTGTCTGACAGGAGCTCACATTGCAGTGGAGGAGAATGGGCAGTTCTGGAAAAGATACATAAATAGAACCCATGTCGGATACGAGCCACCGAGCCAGCTAAGCAGGCGAGCGGGATAGTGTGAGCAGGCCTTCCTGATCAGACACACTGAGCAGAGACCTGAGTGGAAGCTTGGGGGCGGCTCAGGGCCCGGGAAGCCTGGCCGTGCACACAGAGCCTTTTTCACGTGGGCAGGAGAGGCGGGTCCTCCTCCAGGGAGCTCCATCTGGGGGTTGGGGGGGAATGGGGTGAACTGGCCGGAGCCCAGCTCTTCTGCTGCAGCCTTTCACCTAACAAACAGAATCCTGTCCCACCGACATTTCTAAGAGAGGTTCCTTGCTTGGATAACAGGTGCATTCCCAGGAGAGAAGCCATGTTGGCACATTTGGAGAGGAGAATCCAAATAATTGCCAGGACATCACCGCCACGGCTGGGTGTGTGGCTTGGTGTCAGGAGGCCCACGTGACGCCCCGGGTTCTAGGGTTTCCACCTGACCTTGGTGACTAGCCGGCCTGCCCACCTGGGGCCCTCAGCCTCAGGGTGGCCTGTTTGTCAAATAACTCTTGTCCCTGGGCCATCTGCTTTTTCCCAATAAGAGTTCTTTCTCCTTCCGGGGAAAATAAAGAAGAATCTTAAATCTGGGTTGCTTTTTACATCAGGCCAACCGTGCCATTATAGAGAAATTGGAAAAAGAGAGGAAAGTATGAAAAACATCTCCCCAATTAACCCCTGCTGTGACACGGCCTCTCCAGCCTGTCTCTCCTGCGTGTGATTTCGGTCGGCCGGGCTTGATTCTGGCCTAGGTGTGATTATGCTGAATTTACAATTCCGTTCTGCTTCCTTTTTTTTCCCACCTCGCTTTGGAGAATAAGCATTTTCCCGTGTTATTACAAACCCTCGGTAAACATCATTTCAATCACTGCACAACATTCCACCCGGTGGCTGCACCACACGGTTTATTTAAGATCCCCCCACACTACACACACCCCCTGTTGGGCTTGTAGATATATTTTTTTTTTTTTTTCCTGTTTGGTTTCTTTTTCTATCATAAATAAAACGTCCCTTGTTTTCCTGTTCCTCTCTGTCTGGGGCCTTCATCAATATTTACAAGAGAAGCCCAGCCTAGGTCGTGTCCAGAATAGCAGGGTTGTTTGTGAAAGCAAAGCTGGGGCCTGGGCCCCGCTTGGACCACAGGGCACAGGGCTGCCCTTGGCTATGCCCAGCCTGAAATGAGAGCTGTCTGGAAAGGCCATCCCAGGTGCCCCACCCTGAGTTGTTCCTGGAGCTGTAAGACGGAGCCCCTGATCTGCACATGCAGGCGCTGGACGAGATGCTTCCTGCATAGCGTCTCTCTGATCCTCTCAACCATCCCATTTTACAGGTGAGAAAACTGAGGCTCAGAGAGTTCAAAAGAACTTGCCCTTCGTGGCAAAGTTCAAAGACCCTCAATTGCCTTAAAAGCACCCTGGAACGGGGCCTACTCCCAACATGGTGTCTTCCCATTCCCCTCTCAGGGGGCACGGGAGCCCAGTTGGCATCAGCTGTCATATGGGCTGTCCCCAGTCCCTTCTCCACCCACACCAGCCAGTCACACTCTGTCCTTGAACTTGGAACTCAAACCTTTCTTAAATTCTGACCCTCATTCTCTGCACCTGTAAAATGGGTTCACCACGGCCAGCCCATCATCGTGGATGTTAAAAGAACTAAGAGAATGTGTGTAAAGCACCCAGCCCAGGGACTGCTCCAAAATCGGTCTGGTGTCTTCCGCAGGGGCTGCCCGAGCCAGCCTCGTGGAGGCCAGTGCCTGACATTTAAGCTGCAGGGGCCCCTTTAGGTCCAGCGAGGTCTAGGGTGTGCTCGAGTTATTGATATTTTAGGTCACCTAGGTTTGGAGACCCTGTGCTTCTGTGCCCCTCGTCGGGGTGGGTGGTGAAAAAAGGACTGGCTGCTGACTTGAGCTTCCCAGGCTCAGCGCATGAAGCACTTTCCCAGGCCGTCTGACCAGAGCAGCTTCCCACGGAGCTGCCTAGAGCCCCGATGCCCAAGCCTTGGGAAGGTGTGGGGTGGAGGGGCTCCTTTACAGACTGGGAGGAAGAGCCACTCAGAGCCACTGGAAGATACTGCCATACTTAGAGCCCTGACAGGTGCCCAGCACTTCCCAGCCTTCTCCATCCTTCCCTGGGAGGGCCTTGTGCCCCAGGTAGTTCAGAAGTCCCTGAAGCTTTGCTGGGAGCCGCCTTCTAGGCATCCAGGGGCCACCACAGAGGAGATGAAACACAAAGGAAGGAGGTGCCTCCAGGGAGGGGGATGTGGGGAAGGCAGCCGGGAGCCGGAAGAAAGGACAGCCCGCAGGGAGTGCCTGCAAACAGCTCCCAGCCTCCGGGGTTTTGAAAAGAGGGATGTGGGTTCAAATAAAACAAGAAGGTAAAAGCAATCAAGTCTGCGTTGCCTTTGTGTGTGCAGGGGGAGGAGGTGGAGACACGGATCTTATACCAATAATAGGAACTCCTGTGGGCCTGCACCGGGCTCTGCAAATACCTCCCTCCATCCTCACCTCCACCCGCCACCTAGTCCGCAGGGACCAAGACGAGACACCCACAAACATTCAAACTCACTGTTTCATATCTACTATTACATCTACCGTTTTATTATTAAGAACCAGAAGGGCTGAAACTGGTTTGGCTCAGTGGTAGAGCGTTGGTCTGTGGACTGAAAGGTCCCAGGTTCGATTCCAGTCAAGGGCATGTACATTGGTTGTGGGCACATCCCAGGTAGAGGTTGTGCAAGAGGCAGCTGGTCGATGTTTCTCTCTCATCGACGTTTCTAGCTCTGTATCTCTCTTCCTTCCTCTCTGTAAAAAAATCAATAAAATATATTAAAATAAAAAAGAAAGAAAGAAAGAACCGGAAGGGAGAAATGTCATTGTTGTCAGTACATGCGATGAGCATGTTACGCCCAGACTTCGTGATCCCCAAGGACCACCAGGGAGCCGAGTCCAATGCAATAAACAAAAGAGCCTGTTCCATGCTAGCATGGGCTCCTCCCACTCACGCCGGCAGCATGGCGGAAGAGAGCGAATTTCTCCCAGTCCAGGGGTTTTACTCCAGTCAGTGGCGATGTCACTGCCTCAGCCAACCCTGATTGGTTGGGTGAGGGCTAGGGATAACTCCGCCCTGCGGGGCGGAGCTGGGAGCTCATCCTTGCCCTGCCCTGCCCTTTCAAGCACTCCCAGTGCTAACCGGAGCTCTACTTACGTGATGGCATTTTATTTTCAAAACAGCCAGAGTAGATGGCAAAACTGGCCAAATTCTCTCCAGCCCATCAACTTCCCCACCCCTTCAACTAGGCAGTTCAACTTGCTTTAAAGAGCTAGGCCTCGGGGTTCACTCCCTTGTGGCTCTTAAAAACCCTGCCACTGCCCCCAGCCTGCTGGCCTCCCATATGGGCAACATGTGGCTCAAATGCTCGTCAAATTACCCAACACTTGTCTTCATGCAGAATTTCAAATCTGTCACAGTCCCATTTCACAGAGGAAATAACAGGCTCAGAGACAGCTCACAGCGTCTCATCTGTAGAGAGCACCTGGGAAAGGCCCCTGAGCAGATTGTCATCTCAATCCGGTGGTGGCAGTGGAGCCACGCCCTGGAATCATACCTTGCCAGAGGCAGGTGTGTTGTCAGCCTGACCTTCAGCTCAGGCGCCAGGGTGTGGGTTTCAGTATCTAAATCCAGCCAAGCACCAGGAACAAACATGATTACCCAGGCCTCCTGCCCTTTACAGACTGGGAGGAAGAGCCACTCAGAGTGACCATCACAAAGAAGCCAAGAGTATGCACTTAATCTCCTTTGACTTGGGCTTGAGTAAAACTTCCTGGTATTATGCTTTATAAACTAAATGTGCTGAATCAGTTCTGGGTCACTGTCTCTCCATCAGAGGACAGCTGACCCACCCGGCCCCAGCATTTTCCTTCTATCTCTGTCTCTTTCTTTCATTTTCTACTCAGAAACCAGACCGCTCTTTAGGCGCGCTGGGCCATTAAAGGAGAGAAATATTTATACTCATCCTTGGTGATGTGGCCTCAGCCCCTCCTCACTGACCCCCACTCCTGAATAGGGCGCCCCACACTGCGCCCTCAGCTCTCACTCCGCAGTCTCCGCCTGTAGGTCTGCTGTCCCTAGCGAGTTCCTGTGGGTGCCAGGGCTGTCTTTGTCTGCCTGTGCCCCAGGTGCCAGCACAGAACGGCCCCATGCAGGGCTCAGCGGAAGCCACTGCTGAGCTGTGTTCTGTTAGGAAGGTCCCGTGGGTGGGCATTTGGCACTGCCCAGCTGGGCTGCTTTCCTGTGTCCAAGAAGGACTGTTTCATACCTTCTGCCCTTCCTCCAACACCCCCTCCCACACGGGCACACAACATCGAGGCACAGAGCCCCTCATGAAGCTAACCAAGAGTCCTTCCTGCTGCCCACTCGAGGGGCAGGCTGGCACATCCTGGGAAGGGCACAGCCCCGGAGGAGCCCGACCGGCAGATGTACACATCCCCCGGCTCCCTGCACCCTGGGTGTGCAACTCGGCTCTGCACTGGCCCCTGGATGATACTCCTTTAACAAAGTCCCTGCTTGCCCCGCCCACGGTCCCCCACACCCCTCTCCCTCCCTTTGGGAGATGCCCTCTAAGACTCTTTAGGACTTCACACCAGGGACAGCCCTGCTCTGGCACCCACAGCACCCTGTTTTGGGTGACTCCCAACGGTATTCAAATGGGCCCAGGCCTCTCCGCGGTGGAAGAGGAGCCGAGTTCCCAGGATTGCTGATAAGGAGAAGCCTCACCTCCACTTTCGAAGGTTAAAAACGCGACACAAACACAATGCATCTTTATTTGTCCTGAGTGCCAACGCGCTGCGTGCGATGCCTTTGTGTTCCGGGAAGCAGTTCATTTTATCCTCGGAAGATTTGTGTTTGTGTCTCCTGCGAGCGTGTTCTGACTCTCGCATTCAGCAATCTGTACCTGGTGGGAAATATGAGGGCGGGCGTCACCTGGTCTCAATTTAAATCATAATAAATCCTGAGTAAACTAAAGAAAAGAAAAGAAAAGAAAAAGAAAAAGCCTCTCGTTACAGAAGGCTTTCCCATCTGATCTGGAGGAGTCGAAACTTCGGGGTTGTACCTGGGACATTGAAACCCACGCCTGGTAGCTTTCAGCTACCCAGTCTCACGTCCCAGGCCTGGCATGGGACGGGGGGAGAGGGGGCAGTGGAGATGGGGCATTGGGGATGGGAAAAGCGGTGACAAATGGGGAAATATCAACTTCAAGAAAACCCCGGGAAATGATGTCTTCCGTACAAATCGTCTTTTCTCTTTGAAACATATTTTTACCATGGCAAAATACACATAACACAACATTTACCGTCGTAACCACTTTAAAGGGTACAGTTCAGCGGTATTGAGTACACTCGCCACGCTGTGTGTGTTTTATCTGATTACAAAAGACATAAACATTTATTGTCAAATATACAATTGGAAAAATACAGAGGAGCCCAGAGCAGACAGTAGAAATCACCCCATTCGGAAACAATGGGTTATTGTGTTGACGTCTTTATTTCCAGTCCCCTGTTTGCCATCCGTGATTTGTTCAATAAAAAATGGGGTCTTGCTCTGAACTTGCCGTGTAACCGATCCTTCCTTCCAGCAAGGATATTATGACACTTTTGAATTTAAAAAGACATCCCTGGGTTTGTTTTTTATTGTGGTAAAACATGCGCAGCATGAAATGTACTGTTTTAACTATTTTTTTAAAATATGCTTTTATTGATTTCAGAGAGAAGGGAGAGGAAGAGAGAGATAGAAACATCAATGATGAGAGAGAATCATTGATCAGCTGCTTCTTACACGCCCCATACTGGTATCCAGCCCTGACTGGGAATCGAACTGTGACCTCCTGGTTCATAGGCTAACATTCAACCACTGAGCCACACTGGCAGGGCTGTGTTAACCATTGAAAGGGTGTGGCTCCGTAGCAGTCAGTGCGTTCATTATTGTACAACCACCACCACCATCCGTCTCCCGAACTTGCTTGCTGTCCCAAACAGAAACCCATGCCCAACACACACCCACTCCCCATGCCCTCTGCCAGCCCCCACCAGCCCCTGATGAGTGAAAGTTTTCTTCAACTTCGGCAAACAAGTAGAAGGAAGTTCTCTGCTCCATCCGCACAGATAATTGGGAATGTGCCTTAAGCACAAAGACACATCAGTTTGCATTCATTTCAGAAAGATCCGCAAACAATGCAGAACCCAGCTCGATGGGATGCTTTGGGGCAAGAGAATCAATAGCTTCTTTCTCAGAGACGCTGCCATTCCTTCCTCATCGCCATGGGGAACGACAAAAGGAAAAAACAGGCTCTCTGTTCTCCGGGAGCCTCCTCCATCATCACGCCAAACTAATTACTCCTGGCGCTTTAACAGAAATACAGTTTGGAAAAGGCAGGGGTATAAAGCATGTTAATGACTGTGTTGTATGGTGGGTCCTAATTATGAAATTACGAGCACTTGCAGCAATGTGGAAGCGAGTCCCTGCAATGCCATGGCAATAACCTCTGGGGGTGTGCACGCACCCAGGGCAGCGGCTGGAGGGAAGGAGCCTTCAGGTGCCAGGCAGTCCCCAGGCGCTGAGCATGCAGAGCACAGGGGAGGGGGAGGGGGCCCTGAAAGACCGGGGCTTGGCCAGTGAAAGGACAGGTTCCCCTTCCTGCAGGCAGGGAGCGGGGACAAGGCTAGCAGGCCAGCACAATTGGACAGACCCGAGTCCTGCCCTTCCTTCATCCATGTCTATAAAGTCCTGCTTCCCGAAAGGTGCCGGGGCTGTGCTTGTGAACGGGTTGGGCACATGGCCCTGGGCAGCCAGGCGTTCGCAGGGGAACAGCTACCTAAAACGCTGGCAGATCGGCATAAACGCAGTGCAGGACACAAAGGCAGTGTGAGGGAGAGGGCCGGGGACCTGCTTCATAGTCCTCACTGTGCCTTCTTGGAGGAAGTGACATCTAAGCTGTGATATGAAAAACGAGAAGGATTTGGCTTGAAGGGAGAAAGGAAGAGCATTCTGGGAGGAGGGAACATGAGAGCCAGTGTCCCGTGTCTTACCAACCCCAGAGGCCAGTGTGGCGGAGAGGTGGGGTGAGGCCAGCGCCAGCCAGGCCACACAGGGCAAGGCTAATGTCACATGTTCAATTGTCAGCCAGGCTGAGAAGTTTGGTTTTATCCTCAGCCCGAGGAGAAGCCCTTAAAGGCATTTTTTGGTTTCTTTGTTAATAAACTTTTTAACAAGCACAGAAAAGTTGCAAGGATCCTGTAGGGAGATCCCGTACACCCCACCCACAGCTTCCACTGCTGTTAACATATTAACACTAGAGGGGATTGGTGCATGGGTGGGGTCCCTCAGCCTGGCCTGCACTCTCTCGCAATCGGGACCCCTTAGGGTAGGGGTGTCGAACTCAATCAGAGAAGGGGCCAAAATCTAAAATCCAGCCTAAATCGCGGGCCAAATGGTTTACTGAACAGTCATAAACTGTCATTGTGATGGAAACGCAGCGGAGTGCAGTGATGACAGCGAGGTGCAGGCCACATTGCAAGGCCTGGCGGGACGGATTTGGCCCGCGGGCCTTGTGTTCGACACATGTGCCTTAGGGGATGTAGTAGTGCACAAAGCTGAGCAGCACTCCAGTTGTGGGAGCACACTGACTACCAGGGGACAGCTCCTGCGTTAAGCATCTGTCTCAGTCATAGCAACTGGTCGGCCAGTCATTCAGCCTTTCGGTCGCTTAGACTTTAATACACAAAAGATGAAACAGAGGGGCAGGGGGGCAGGCCGGAGACCGGGATGCCAGGACACAGGCTTTATTGAAGAGAAGAGCACCACTGCCAGCTGCTTTCCAGAGGAGAAAGAGAGGAAAGAGGTGTACAGGCACCTTTTAAGGGCAGGAAAGAGAAGGGATGGGGCTTAGGGCACTCAGCACACGCTGATTGGTGGTTTCATGGAAGGCCTATGATTAGGGACCTAGGGACTTAGGAATTGGGGGCTTAGGGTATTTGGCAGGTGCTGATTGGTGGTTCAGTGCTTAGGAACGTCTGGCTGCAGGTGGAGTTTACATCACTCTCCGTCCATCAGTTGGAGGAAGGGAGGATCTATCTATCTATCTATCTATCTATCTATCTATCTATCTATCTATCTATAGTTGAGACACCTGTCACTAAGGAATCAACACTGATACATTTTCATGAATAAAAGTCCAAACTTGATTCTGATTTCCTAAAATTTTTACCCAGCGTGCTTTTTCTGTCCTAGGATTCCACTCAGACACTGCTTTCCTCTCCTCTCCTCTCCTCTCCTCTGTCCTGAGGCTCCTCCTGGTGGCGCCAGCTTCCAGACTTCCCCAGTTTTGATGGCCGTGACCGTTACAAGGAGTCCGGGTCAGGGACTCTGCAGACTGTCCCTCAGTTTGATTTTTCCGGCTGCCTTTCTCATGGGTTATAGGTTACTCTACTGGGATTATGGAAGGAAGATCGTGGAGGCACAGGGCCATTTGCATCCTGTCCTGTGACTTTGCATTGTTGACCTTGACCTTGATCCCCTGGCTGAGGTGGCCTTGGTCAGGCTTCTCTGCTGTGAAGTTCCTCTTGGTCCCTCTTTTCATTTTCTTTCCTTTAGAAGGAGTCACCGGTCAGCCCACAGTTAGGGAGCAGGAACTAGGATTTACCTCCTCAATGGGGGACTAGCTCCATGCTAACTTGGAATTCTTCAATACCACAGAGTTACCTCTTCCCCGTTTGTTTCCTTATTCCATGATCTATTTACTGTTGTTGTCTTTGTTAATCCTCACCTGAGGTAATTTTGTCCATTGATTTTTTTTTTAGAGGGAGTGGAGCCTGGGAGGGAAGGAGACAGAGAAACATTGATGTGAGAGAGACACATCAATTGCTTGCCTCCTGCACGTGCCCAGGGCCGGAGATCAAACCTGCAACCCACCATACCCTGGACTGAAATCGAACCTGAGACCCTTTGGTGTGCGGGCCATTCAACTATCAATTTTTTTTTTTCCAGCACAGACCCATAGATGTTTGCTGTGTATTTGTTTATTCTGTTGCCCACATTATTCCAGCTCTGGCTGCTAAGAGTCCCTGTGTCCCTTTGACACACCCCATCCTTTTGTTTCCGGAGCATTTCCACTTGTATTTCTCTGCCCAGGCCTGGACCCCACAGTTCCTCCAAAGAGGCCCCTGATTAGAGAATGGCGTTAGAAACCCAGATTGGAAACTGGGCCTTGGGAGGTGTGCAAGCACAAGGGTGGCGTTACCTCTATTTCCGTTCTAAATGCGTCCCTCTGGCTGCTGTGGAGGGAACGCACTAGTGGTGGCCAGAGAGGAAATGGGGATTCCCGTGGGAGCGTGCTGTGGGCGTGAAGGTGAGCCGTGTGGGGACCACCTGGAGCCCCCTCCCCCAGATGATGTGAAGGTTACTTTAAAGACAGTGGATACTAACAGATGCAGAGAGAAGCCTTCTCGGAGCTTCCTTTATCTCACTAAAAGCAGAAACTTCTGGGAGTGAAACTCTCGTAAATAAATTTCCGTTTCCGTGGGAGTTTTATGGCCAAGCAGAAGATGGAAGAGACCACTCGCACCTGCATAAACAAACATTACCACAAATTCTCTCACCTCCTGCCTGTTCCCCCAGAAACCCATTTGTTCCTCCCGTAAAAGCCTCTTCTCTCCCCCTTCTCTTCCCAAACTTCAGCCGTTCAGAAAGAGGCTTCTTTTTTAAGTTCCCACATGAATACTTTCTGTGGGTGTTTTGTTGTGTGTGGGTTTTTTTTCCTTCCTCTTCGCCTATCTTTTGTCAGATTAACGTCCTTGCTCCGGGGCACGGAGCCTAAACCGTCCCCCAACCCCCACCCAGACAGACAATGGTTTGAACCAGGACACAGGTCACCTAGGTACGGACCCTGGCAATGGCAATATACCCACCAGATTGTCCCTCTGCCCAGCTCTCCTCAGACCCCCACCCCCTCCCTCTACTCCCAACCCCTCCAGTATAACTCCTTTCTCTTTGATAGATCCCCCCTTCCTCCAGTTGATGGACAGACATAAAGCCCACCTGTGGCCAGACATTCCTGATCTCTGAACCACCAATCAGCACCTGCCAAATACCCTAAGCCCCTTCCTAAGTCCCCCTAATCACCAATCAGCGCATGCTGAGTGCCCTAAGCCCCACCCCCTATCCTTAAAGGTGCTTGTACCCCGACCCTCTCTGTGGAAGCAGCCAGCAGGGGTACTCTTCACTCCAATAAAGCCTGTGTGTGTCCTGCCATCCCAGTCTCCAGCTACCTTCTCTATTTAATCTATCACTCTTCGCTCTCCTGATTGACTTCTGTGGCTTGCAACCAGGAACCCTACCCTGTAGAGTTTAACAACATCACCCTTGACCTCTGCCATGGACTCCAAAAGGCAGGGTCTGGTCCTGGTTCATTGCATGGTCCCCGGCTCTCACCCAGAGCCCGGCACTGGGGCCAGGCTGCAGAGATGCTAGTTGAGCTGGATTTGTGCTAGTCCACGAGCAAGAGCAGTTGGCTGCACCACAGAGCGCCATCCACGGGGCAACAGGGGGCACCTTGGTAACCCACTTAAGAAAATAAACTGTTTGCAAGTTCTCTCCCCACATTCATTTGCACGCAAACAATCAGTGTGCTAATTAAAACGGAGTCTTATCTGTTCATTAAAGTCGGCTCAGCACGACCTCCAGTTGGCAAGCTTTTGTTGGCAGGAAAGTTGAAGGTTCTCCGGTGGCAGCGAAGGAGCCATTTTCCTTTCTCATCAACTGTTCAATAACTCGAGTGAAGAGTGACGAGTGATGGTTGAACTTGGCTGACCCTCCCTTCAACAGGCTCCCATCAGCAAGGTTGGCAGACATGTGCCAATCAACACCCACATCCCAACTCACGGGAGCGAGCAAGCGTTGGTAATCCCTCTACAGGCCTGGCTGGGCTGGAGTGGGCCTTGCTCCCCAACAAGGAAGCGTCTGTCTGTTGCTCAAATTAATAGTATAAACAATTTTTCAGAAGGGAAGGTTTAAGAGGACGCACTGTTTTTTAAGCAATTAGCGCCGTTTGCACACAAAGAGCGGGCTAATTGCAGAAAAGCCTTCTTTCCGCTTTGAAGAGGGATCCAGCAGGACCAGTCCTTGGCAACACTTTGCCAACCGTTTCTTAGTATAGTTAGCATCACCACATGTTCTTGAAAGGAATAATGAAGCAATTCGCTGAGAGCGCTCCCCTGCATTCAGATGCGGAAGCAATTCTCTGTAATTCTCACTAGGCCTTAATGTCGGCTCCTATGAAATGGGGGTGCTGCTGCTCTCCGAGGGTTGTTTGGAGGAGTTAATGAGTGTGTTTATGACCATATACGGCAGCTAAATTCACTCTGGCCTTCCCCCAAATTTGGTCAAATGAGGAGACAGATTCTGGGCTCAGCTGCTGATGGGGACTACCAGGCCCCCTGCTGACTCTGGTTCAGCAGCCACTGCAGGCACAGCGTGAGGTCAGGCTCAGCCTGTGATGTGGGTTCTGTTACCAACTAGCTGGGCAACTTGGGGTCAAATCTCTTTCCTGCCATCAAATGAGCTGAATAAATTAGGTTTTTGGTTTTAAACTTAAAAAAAAAAAATCATAGCCGAAACCGGTTTGGCCCGGTAGATAGAGCATCGGTCTACGAACTGGAGGGTCCCGGGTTTGATTCTGGTCAAGGGCATGTATAATACATTGGTTGCGGGCACATTCCCGGGTGGGGGTGTGCAGGAGGTAGCTGGTCGATGTCTCTCTCTCATCAACATTTCTGCCACTCTATCCCTCTCCCTTCCTCTCTGTGGAAAATCAATAAAATATATATATTTTTAAGAATCATAAGGGTCTTTGCTTGCTTTTATTTTGTCTGGGAGAAAAGGCATGTTCCCTACCCTCTTAGGGGAGTGGCTGGGGGGCTGCAAATTAAACTAACAAAAAAATGACATTCACCAAAGAAAAGGCACTGAATGGCCAGTCCACCCCAGTCATCAGGCTGCATGCGTTATTGCTCATGTGCCCCAGAACTGTCGTCGGGTGAGATCTCAGCAGGACCTTCTGTCTCAGGGTGGTTTTTATACAATCAGACAGACACAATCGAGGCTGCTCGTGGGCACCAAGCACATTAATTTGTTCCCACATGGACTCTGCGACAGGAGACACGTTCTCCGATCGAGTAAAGGAAGGAAACAGTCAGTCTGGCTGACTGACTGTTGACTGTTTTCTGCAAGTAACTCGCAAACAAGGCGAGGGAAAATCTATGTTTGAACTGACTCCTATATCTCGCAGCCAGCTGGGCTGCTGGCCATATTTTCTGGGCTAGAAATAAAAAAGGACTCTTTTTCCTCCTGCCTGCGGGAAACTGCGCCTTCAGGCCTGTGTATTTCATAAGGATCACGATTGGATCCCACGCGTTGTTGGTTTGGAGGAGTCTCGGTCTCATTCCAAATCTTTTTCTCAGCACTGCGAACATTATTGTCTGTATGCTGGCAAATGGGAGAGTTAGTTTATGTTTCCTGCTGAGATGACCATTCCACAAGACAAGTGCTCCTGGCCACTGGCTGGTCTGGGTCTGTGATATGTCTTCCTGCCTGTTCCCCCCAGAGAAGCTGACAATCAGGAGGGTACATGAGCCAGCTAATGTGGCTCGGTTGGTTGAGCATTGTCCCTTGCACCAAGAGGTTGCTGTTGGATTCCCAGCCAGAGCACAGGCCCTGGATTTCTGCTCAATCCCCAGTAGGGGGCGTGCAGGAGGTAACCAAAAAGATGTTTCTCTCATTGATGTTTCTAGCTCTTTCCCTGTCCCTTCCTCTACCTTTAAGAAAAAAAAAAAAAAAAATTAAAAAAAGAAAAAGAAGAAGAAGAAGAAGGTGGTAAAAGATGTGGGGCACTGGTGAATTCACAATTCCAGGCCAGAAAAAAAAAGTGAATGTTTGCAATTGGTTTCTCCTGTGGCCATTGGTGCAAGGATGGTACAAATTCAGCTCCACCCCTACTGCCTAAGAGCCTGCGATGGCTGGGGCTGGGTGGGTGGTGTGTGGTGGGTGAGGTATGGGAATCTACCCTAATAAAAGAGTAAGATGCAAAATTGACCTTCATGACACCCACCAGCCAATGAGGAATGAGTATGCAAATTAACCCTACAAAGATGGTGGGTTAATTTGCATATGCAGGTGCAGTGCAGCCAGGGTAGTGCAGGGCTTGCATCATTGCCATGGTGATGACACAAGCATTCCACATCACCCCAGCCTCTCTGGGCCTCTGGGCCGCATTGGGAAGGTGGAAAGGCAGCTCTGGGCCAGAGCAAAGTCAGAAAGGCAGCTCTGAGCTTGGAGTGAAGGCTGTGCCAGCAGCCATGGGAAGGATTCCAATTCTTGCACAAATCTTTGTGCATCAGGCATCTAGTAATAAATAAAATACATGACTTTCCTTCAAAACTTACCTCTGGAGACCACAGGGTGCCTGTAAGATCTTCAAGGCTGAGACCGCCAACAAATTCACCCCCTGTCCCTCCCTGGCAACCAGAGGGCCACCATATGAAAACACAGGTAGCATAGAGGAAAGAGGACACATCATTTTGGGGTCTGCAAT
The DNA here is from genome assembly GCF_014108245.1 of Pipistrellus kuhlii. Lineage (NCBI taxonomy): Eukaryota > Metazoa > Chordata > Mammalia > Chiroptera > Vespertilionidae > Pipistrellus > Pipistrellus kuhlii. Next base: position 186,214,934 of record NW_023425515.1, on the reverse strand, counting down.
GTCATCCACACCCCCCATCTCCTCCTCTACCACTTTTTTATTGCCCCGGAGTAACCAGCACATCACCCACAACCCCTAGGGGCCCAGCAGGCAGGCATCCGGAAGGTCAATGTTAATGAAAGATGCTATCTGGAAAACAAATGCCAGCCAAGCTGACACAATTAGCTATATTTGTGGTCCTTGAGGTTTGGCAAGGGAGGATGGGGTGGGAGGAGAATTGGGGAGGGGGACATGCTCTTCCAAAGCTTCTGGAACAAAGAGAGCAATTTGGATGGCCTCCAGTGAGTGACAGCAATTTTCCAAGCGGCTCTCTAATTAGTGCTTGCCCAACTTCCGAGAGATGGCTGCACATAGCAAATAATCGGGACGCTTGGCTTCCCCTTAGCTCCAGCTCATGGACTTGCAGGATGTTGACAGCTTCAGATTCAGCTGTTAGTGCCGCTATTCCAGTGCCAGAGGGTGTTTCCCCCTACCCACCCCCCAAAAAGTGCCATTGGCATCACAGCTTAATAATGGTTGACATCCCAAATACCCCGGAGCCACTTAAGAGAGTCATTCCTTCTCTGAAGTAGATGGGGAAATGAGAAACAGTGGTGACAAATATCCTTTCTTACCTGGTTTTTAACTTCTCAGTGAGCCACGTTTACTTCTGCATGATTGTGAGCAAGGAGATTAACCTGAATTAGCTTAGATATCCTCACCTATAAAAGAGGGTTAACAACACACATATCCTGAAGGATTGTGGTGCGAATCCATGGCAAGGGTGTAGCTCAGTAGATGCTCAAGAAACGTTATCTAATGATAGTGACAGTAACAATGACAATGCTGCTGCTGCTGCTGCTGCTGCTGCTGCTGATGATGATAATGAAGGTGATGATGAAGAAGAAGATGAGGTTGGTAATAGTGATGATGATAATAAAGATGAGGCTGGTGAAGATGATGATGGTGATAGTGATGATGATGATAATAAAGATGATGATAGCTGAAACCGGTTTGGCTCAGTAGATGGAGCGTCAGCCTGCAGACTGAAGGGTCCCAGATTCGATTTCGGTCAGGGGCATGTACCTTGGTTGTGGGCACATCTCCAGTGTGGGTTGTGCAGGAGGCAGCTAATTGATGTTTCTCTCTCATAAATGTTTCTAACTTTCTACCCCTCTCTCTTCCTCTCTGTAAAAAAAACAATAAAATATTTTTTAAAAGATGATGGTGATGATGATGATAATAAGATAATGATGGTGAAGATGATGATAGGGATGAAGTGATGAAAATAAAGATAATGGTGGTGCAGATGATGATGGTGATAGCGATGATGATGAAGATGGTGATATTGATAATGAATTTACTTCCCCTCCGTGATTTGTTTTCCCGGACCTGGGAGTACTCCACAATATAACAATAAAGAGGGACTATTGGCTGATGAGCTCATGCACTGGTGTTCATTGTACAATGAGGCATAATAACGATAATTACCATGTGTAGAGAAGACATTCTTAAAGTACTTTCACGTGTGTTACCTTATTTGCCCCATTCCACTGCTCTACCAGGAAGTTGCCATTTTATCTGAAGTTAAAGGATAAAGCAAACTGAGACTCAAAAGGTTAAGAATCTTGCCTAAGCACCCATAATTGTAAATAACATAACTGGATCTTGAACTTGAGCCACGAGACCACAAATCTGATGTCCTTCCTGTGGCACAAATACTGCCTGCCAAGCATTTCAGGGAGTGTGGGGAGAAGCGGAAGGCATCGACTGAAGTGGTTCCAGCACATGGAACTTACCAAAAAGGAACTTGAGACACAGAGACACAGTGACCACCTACATCCAACACCCACTTCTTCAAGCTACAGGAGAGACGACGGATGTTGACATGAGCTCAGTGGAAAGCCAGAATTCCAACACACATTTAATGAACTTGTTTTTGTTATCCTTGCTGCCTACCAAGCTACTCTGAAATTTAGTGGCTCCAAATAACAGCCACTTAATTTTATCTTGCAATTCTGGAAGCTGAGAGGACGTAGGTAGCTCTGCTGCTCCACGCGATGTTCACTGGCTGCAGTCATCTGGAGGGAAGCTAACTGGAGACGTCAAAAATGGCTCCCTCCGTGCCTGGCTGAGAGCTCGGTGTGGGAGCCTCCGTTCTCCTCCGCCTGGTGTCTCCATGTGGCTTGGACTTCTCACAGCTGGGCACCTGTGTTCTGAAAGAGAGGATCTCAAGGGTGAATATTACAAAGAGAGCAAAAAGAAACGCCCAGCATTCTTAAAGCTTGGGCTCAGAAGTCCTGGGACATTCTGTGTACCGCAGTCTAAGGATCAGAGCAGTCACAGGGTCAGCCCACATTTAAAAAGCTAGGAAATAGAGCTCCATCTCCAGATGTGAGAAGAGGCATGTGCCTGGGGAGGGGAGGAATTGGTCATGGCCATTTTTGAGAGAGAAGCTGAATTGTGTCCTTTTCAAGCATGGATTACACTGAACTTGGCTTTACATAGTATCATCTTGTTAGAGTAATAAAAACAATAATAGCTACAACATAGTAAGTGGATGCTATGTGAATGGAGGTGACTTACATTTCTGTTCTCACCACAGGGAGGGATTATAGAGATTAAGGATTTGTCCACGGCATCGCACCCAGATGCAAGGAAAAGGGACATCTCTGCCTGGGTGTCCTTTCTAGAAGACAGACAATTTTCCCCAGCACCTCCCTGACTTCCCCAGCAGATTTTCTCTCAGTCTTTCTTGGCCAAGATGGAATTGAACATCCAATCCTAAGCAAGTCACAAGTGAGGGGACTGGTGTTATCACTAACTACTAGTCCTGTGTACGAATCCGTGTGCCAGTAGCTCTCTGTGGGGCCTAGCCACTCCAGGCCCACTGCCCAGAGTCTCTCCACGGCCCAGAAGTCCATCCACGGCTAGGAGAGAAATGCTTGTCTCGTCGCCAAGACGATGACGAAGCAAGCATTCCACCAGGCCACTCACACTGCCCGCTCTCAGCAGCTGCCCCTCAGGACTGGGGGACTCCAGGAGGCTGAGAGAACTAGGCGCTGCCATCTTGTGGCTATGGGCATCACCATCTTTGTGATGGAGTGATGGTTAATTTGCCTATTACCCTTGTATTGGCTAGGATGCTTACTAGACAACTCCCCCATCCTCTAAGATCCACCTCTCCCTCTTCTCTGATAATATCCCTCTATGGGGGCATTAGAAATGGGATGCACCCAAACTGTTTGTGTGAAGCCAGAAATAACCCTAACACCAAAGCTTGACCAGGATGGTAAAATGAATTTTTTAACTAATCTCACACTTATGATCATGAATGCAAAAATTCTAAATAAAATGCTGGCGAAGGGAATCTAGCCATATATTTAAAATAGCAATACACCGTGACTAAGTAGGCTTTGTCTCCAGAATGTGAAGACAGTACCAGTAGCTGGCCTTCGTCAAGGGTTCACTACGTGTCAGACACTATTTTCACTTCCTTTTTAATACTTAGAACCCAGGAGAATATACTCTTATGTCCTCAATTTTGAAAATGAGGTAATTGAAATACAGAGACGTTAAATAACTTGTCCTTGAACTCAGCTGGGTACTTCCACATTAGAAAACCTATCAAGTAATTTATCTCAGCAACCGTTTAAGAAGAAGAGTCGCTTTATCATCCCAACAGATGCAGAAAATCATCTAAAAATTTTTTAACTTGTTTGTGATATTTAAAACAAACAAACAAACAAACAAACACAAAACTGTAGTTCTGACCTCTGAAAATCCAGTCCTCCATAAAAGCAATAGAAATACTGGCAAAAAAAAAATAATGATCCACAATCAACTTTTTTAGAACTGTAAAGTAACCAAAGTCTAATAATAACCCAAGGAGCATTTATTCAAGAAAAAGAGCTGAATCTTGAAAAGATCAGTGAAGTTCATGGCATTTAAACTTTCTCTATTCCCATTCTTTAATTTCAAGCTCCATGTCCTTGAAAATCAGCAGCCACAGACTAATCGTCGCCACGAAGACCAGTCACTGGAAGGGCCAGACTGGGTTTGGAGCTCCTCAAAAAGCTCCATCCTAAGAGAAGGGTCACTGTTTGACTTGTCTTGAAGACCCTTGTTTGCAAGCCTTACCATTCTTTGACCTGACTCAGAGCCTGCTCAGTGGATAAAGCCCTAAACCAGAGCATTTATATATTTTTATTTTTATTTTTAACAATTTAGTGGCAATTTTTGTTTGTTGTTGTTTTATGTTAATCCTCACCTTGGGATATTTTCCCATTGACTTTTAGAGAGAGTGTAAGGGAGGGGGAGAGACAGACAGAGAGAGAAACTTCATGCGAGAGAGACACATCGATTAATTGCCTCCCACACGCACCATGACCAGGGCTGGGGATCTAGTCTGCAAGCGAGGTGCCTGTCCTTGCCTGGGGATCCTCCAGTCCATGAGCCAATACTCTATCCACTGAGCCAAACCAGCTTGGGCATCAATTTTAGTTTTTAACATCACAGCTGCCTGAGGTGGTGACACCAATTGAAGCAAATAAATACCTGGCCAGAAATCGTAAAAGGGAAAACTGAGAACCTAGAATACCGTACACACATATGACTGTGCACATGCCCAGAAGGGACCAGAGAAGGTCCTAATCTCTCACCTCTGGATGACCTTGAGACCCCGAATAAGCAGAAATTGAAAGCTAAAGCAGAGTTGTAAAGTGCTGGAGCATGAAGGCACACAGAGTCCCTCAGCAAAGGATAGAAGATTTATTGGGTCAAGGCATTTAAGATCATCTATGTCTAATCATTAACTGACCACTAAGCTAAGCAAGCAGAGATTTCAGTGACTACACATGACAGGGAACAGATTTCACATAATCAGTCCAGAAAAGCCACTAAATAAACAAACAAACAAACAAACAAACGAAATGAGAGGATGGGAGCAGCAACAAGGATAAATTCTGGGAAGGAGGAGAAATCTTATTTCCAGAGTTGCTATTTTAAATGTCCGGAATTCAATAAAAAATTCAAGACACACAAAGAAATAGGGAAGTATAGACCATATAAGGGGGGAGTGGGATGGATGTAGGGGGAGATAAGCAATAGAAACTATCCCTAAGGATATCTAGAAGTACGAGACATATATACTGAAACCTAGGAAGCATTGTTGAAATGAATTAATGAAGTCTCAAATCAATAGAAAGATGTATCAAGTTCATGGATTAGGAGATCTAATATAGTTAAGATGTCAATACTCCCCAAATTGACCTGCAATTAATATCCCTATGAAATTTTCAGCTGCTTTTTTACAGAAATCAACAAACTGGTCCTAACATTTATATGGCAATACGAGGAATTTTTAAATAGCCAAAACAATCATGATAAAGAAGAACAAAGTTGGGAGACCTACACATTCCAATGTCTACATTTACTATGAGGCTACAGTAATCAAGACAGTGTGGCACTGGCATAAGAAAGACATCTAGATCAATGGAATAGAATGGAAACTCCAGAAATAAACATCTATAGTTAAATTCTTTTCTATGAGGATGCCATGACAATTCAATGTGGACAAATAGTCTTTCCAACAAATGGTACTGGGATAACTGGGTATCCACATGCAAAATAATGAATTTGGACTTACACATATGCAAACTTGAGGCCTAAATATAAAAGCTAAAACTACGCAATTCTCAGGAGTAACAGGTATAAAACTTTATGACCTTGGATTAGGCAATGGTTTCTTAGATATTACAGCTAATGCCCAAGAAAAAATAAATAAGACTTCATAAAAAGTAAAGTTCATATGCATTGAAGGATACCAAGAAAGTGAAAAGATAACCCACAGAATAGGAGTAATACTTGCAAATCATATATCTAAGAAGAGACTTACATCCAGGCTATAAGAAATTATACTACTCAACAATAAAAAGACAGGTGAATGGATAAACAAAATGCAATGTATCCATACAATGCAATATTTTTCAGCAATAGAAAAGAAAGAAGTGATGATACATGCTATGACATGGGTGAAACTTGAAAACATTATGCTAAGACAAAAAAGCTATCACAAAAGACTATACACATACTATGATTCCATCCAAAAAAACTGTCCAGAATAGGCAACTCCACAGATCTAGAAGGTAGATTAGTGGTTGGAGAGAAGGGATGAATGGGGTTTCTTTGGGGAGTAATGACAATGTGCTAAGATTAGATAATGGTGATGGTTGTACAACTCTGTAAATATAATAAAATAAAAACCCTGAATAGTAGTCTTTAAAATGGTGGATTTTACATATGGTGAATTTTATCTCACTAAAGCTGTTATTTTAAAAATAATAAACTAGAAATAGAGGAAACTTCTTAACTTGATAAAAATGTGTCTACCTACATTTCATGATGTTTAGCCTAAAGTAAAAATATTATAATTCAAGTAAAAAATAAAATAAGCATGCCTGCTATAAATTTTTATACAGCATTGTACTAGAGACTCTAGCTAACAATATAGAACAGGAAAATAATCAGGTAAGGAATAGAAAGGAAGAAGAAAGGAGGGAGGAGGGGTAAGGGAGGAAGAAAAGGAGGGAGGCCAGAAGGAATTATTAGTGGATGGTATAATTGTTTGGGGTTGTTTGTTTTGTGTTTTGTGTGTGTGTGTGTGTGTGTGTGTTGTTGTTGTTGCTGTGTTGTTGTTGTTTTTTGTCAATCCTTACTGAAGGATATTTTTCCATTGATTTTTAGAGAGAGTGGAAGGGAGGAGAGATAGAAAGAGAGAAACATCAATGTGAGAGAGACACATCGATTGGTTGCCTCCAAAACGGGTAGGGGATCAGGCCAGCAATGGAGGTACATGGCCTTGACCAGACTCGAACCCGGAACCTTCAGTCCACAGGCCAACGCTCTAGCCACTGAGCAAAACCAGCTAGGGCATGGTATAATTATTTACATAGAAAATCCAAGATAATCTACAGCCCATTAGAACTAGCAAGATCGTCAGCAGAAATTCCTAGATTCAAAATTCAACAATATCTCGATATGCCTGCAATAATAAATTAGAAAATATAACTGGAAGAAAGTTCCGAGTCATAAAAGTAAGAAAAACTATGCTGCTAGAGAATAAATCTAGCAAAAGATGCAAGAGACCTTTACGGAGAAAATTGTAAAAAGTTACTGAAGGACGTCAGAGAAGACCTGAGAAGATGGAGAGATATAACAGGTTCATGCTCGGCAAGGTTCAGTATTACACAGATGTCAGTTCGCCCCAAGATTCATCTATAAATTCATTGTGATTCCGATCCAGATCCCAACGGAGCTTTTCAAAGAGCTGACAAACTGAGTCCCACATTAATCTGATGCAGTTAAGGGCAAAGAAGAGGCAGGATAAAAGAACGTGGGGAAGAAACCTTCCCAAGTAGATGTAAAGACTCACTATAAAGCCACCGGACGTTGGAATACGGGGAGAGGCATGCAAGACAGACAGATCCATAGTGGAACAGACCGGAGAGCTCAGAGGCCGTCAGGCATTGGTGAGGGCTTGGTCTAAGTCACAGGAGCCGTGAGCCTCAGCAGGGGGAATGGTGATTATAAAACAAATGGTGTCACAATCGGTACCTCCATGGGGACATTCCTAATCAGATCCCCACCTATGACTACCCCTAAAAATAAATTCCAGAGGCATCTAACACAAAACTTTAAAACTGGGATGAGGAAGTGTAGTTGAATAGCTTCATGATATGGTGTTAGGGAAAGAGTTCCTAAACAAATAGCAAAAGATATAAACATAATAGGGAAAAAATAAATTTGGCTGCATCACATACTCACGTTATTGTATTATACGCTGAAACCATCACGAAACAAGTTCCACGTGCAAGCCACACACTTGGAGATCGCACTGACTGTGTAGAAATAGTATTCAGAATACACAATGCTCCTATACCTCGGAAGAAAATGACAAGCAACCTGATAAACACTGAATAAAAGAAAATAGGAAAGAAAGAAAGAAAGAAATGTAAAAGAAAGCTCAAATGGCTTACAAATACATGTTAGATATATTTTATATATTTAGTAGTCAGATAGCAACTTCAATACTAATCTGAGAAATAACATCCTATATAATAAAAGCATAATGTGCAAATCGACCAAATGGCCAGCAGTGGGAAAACCATCCACACGACCATCCAGATGACCTTCCGGATGACCACGCTATGACACCCACTGGTGCCAGGCCAGCCAAGGTGGGTGCAATGCCATCACCCCATGATCGCCACACAGAGGGAGGCCCAGGCCACGGATCAGTGGGCTAGGTGGGCTGCAGTGGATGGGTGGGGCCTTCCTCTGGGAGGGAAGCCCAGGTCCCAGGTGCCAGAGGGAAACTGGTGCTGGCAGCCTACTCTTGCACAAATTTCATGCATGGGGCCTCTAGTTTAAAACAATAAAGTTAAATTCCATTGTATACAGATCGTATCAGCCTCCCCACACCTCAATGGAACCCCACCCTCCTTGTCTAGCAGGCTCTCTCATGCTGATGGGTGGTGATGTCATGTGCCTATTCTCTGGCCTATCACATCCACTGCTAGGTATACATATATGTCAAAAAATCTGCTGAAACCGATTTGGCTCAATAGATAGAGCGTCAGCCTGCAGAATTAAGGGTCCCAGGTTCAATTCCGGTCAAGAAGAGAGAGATAGAAACATCAACAATGAGAGAGAATCATTGATGGGCTGCCTCCTACACACCCCTTAGTTTGACAACCTTGGTTGTGGACAAATCCCCAGTAGAGGATGTGCAAGAGGCAGCTGATTGATGACACTCTCTCTCATCGATGTTTCTAACTCTCTACCTCTCTTCATTCCTCTCTGTAAAAAATCAATAAAATATATTTTTTAAATTGCAAAAAGAAAAAAAAAAAAAACCCATGCCAGCATTGATAGCAATTGAAAAGAAAAGGAAGCATCAATGGCCCTCAAAAGGGGAGCATTTCTATACACACGATGGACTATTAGCAGGAATGAGAGAGACCAGGGAGTGTCGGAAGACAGCTGGCCCCAGAGGTATGGGGTGAATAAAGCAAACTACAGGTTAAATACTATCAGTCCTTTACACAAAATGTGTAGGGTCTATAGGTACAAGCGCATGTAGTGAAAAGGTAAACTCAGGAACAGAAAGGAGTCAAGCAGATCCATGGTCACGAGTGGGTCTGAGGAAGGAGAATGGGGACTCGGAAGGGGACGAAGCTCTGTTAGGTACTTTTAAACTTTCTTCTTTTACAAAAGGATGTAACTCAAGTGGGACAAATGTTAACATTCATTAATCTGGAATCTCTGCCTCCCGTCCCTTCTGCCTTCCTCCCTCCCTTCCTTCTGTCTTTTCTTTCTAGTCATAAATAAGCGATATTTGCCTCTCCTTCCTGGAGGTGGAGGAGGAGCATGAAGAGCTAAAATGAATCCATATTTTTTGAATTTTTATTTTATATATATATATATGATATATATATATGATACATGTATATATATGATATATATACATATATATATATATATTGGATTAAAGATAATTAAACTCCAAAAAGCCTTCAGTGAGGAGGCCCTGTATGACTGGGGTTTTGATGACTGAGTGGACGTTGCCCTCTGTGGACTGGGAAGAAAGGTGGAGGACAGACACGTGCCAGTCAAGGAGAGAGGCGTGTGTGACGAAGCTCAGAAACAGCAGCATATTTGGGAGTGAGAAGCAAAATGGGCGGGGAGGTACGGAAGGGAAGCGGGAGATGCCTCCAGGGCTACGTCTTGGTGCTCCGGTGAGCCAGGCTAAGGACCCAGACCTAATCTCGTGGGCACTGGGGACCAATAAAGTGTCTGGCTATGCAGGGCCCCTGGGCTTCTGCCGACGGAGAACAAGCACCATCCACTGGGAACAGGCTAGGGTGGGGCTGCTGTTCCAGTGGAGGGACCCTCTCTCTCAGCGCCTTCCCCCTGGAAACGCCAGGTTGAAAAACCATGTCAGCGGGAGAGACAACAGCCACCTGGTGCCGAGTAGCCCTCCTGGTGCAGTATGCAGGAATTGCCCGGAACATGCCAGCTGGGCAGTGAGGAGACCTCAGTGTCTGGTGGGGTGGTGGTGATGGTGGGGGCACGTACTGCCGGCCCTCGACCAAGGCGGGAAGTGACAGCAGTCCCACAGGAAGCTGAGTTTGGGTGCAGACACCCACCGGGAAGAGGGGTGGGGGTGGGGGCTCAGTCCTCCCCGGCTCACTGCCCAGCCAGCCTGTGGCCCATTCTGCTCATCACACTGCAAGCAGTGAAGGGGTGTGGCCAGACTTGGGTTTTTATTTTATTATTCATTTATTTGTTTCTTTATTTATTTTTAATAGATTTTCATTGATTTAGAGAGGAAGAGAGAGGGAGAGAAAGATAGAAACATCAACGATGAGAGAGAATCATCGATGGGCTGCCTCCTACACAGCCCCCACTGGGGATGGAGCCTGCAGCCCGGGCCTGTGCCTTGTCCAGGAATTGAACCGTGACCTCCTGGTTCAGAGGTCAGGTGGACGCTCAACCACTGAGCCATACCGAGCTGGGCTTGGTGTTTTAAAGCCTGGCATCCAGTAAAAGATGAATTGGGGGTGGGAGCAGGACCACACCATGGCTTTCACGGGCCCTCAGCATTCCTGCCTTCATAGGCCTCTTTCTTCGTTAAATAAATAAATAAATAAGTAAGTAAATAAATAATTTTAAAATTCTATGTTATCACTATGCTGTTGGTATAAAGGCCAATATATTAACAATGTTTATTAAAACATTGTTTTTTACCTAAAAGTGTATTTTTTCTTCTGACTTTTAAATCATGTATCTTCACGTGCCTCCTCAAAATACTGTGAGCCCTGGGCCCTGGGCCTGCTGTGCCTCACAGCAAAGTCAGCCCTGGAGACCAGGCACAGGGAGGCCATGCAGGAGGCATCACAGCAGGCACCGGGATGGGTACTGCGGCCGTTGCCGTGGCAACAGGAGAGCTGGGGAGCCAGGACTGGAGTGAACACAGACAGTCCTGGTGGGAGGACAAGAATGGAGGGGCATGGGGAGGAGCCTCTCTCCTCTCTCCTCCCACACGCCGTGCAATATAAATGAAGACAGAGAAGGACACTCCTTGCAGCCTAAATGGAGCTGGTTCCTCATCTGCCCACTGGCACCAACCCGCTGGGAACCGGGCATCAGAGCCATTAGCGGTTAGGAACTTGCTCCGTTCCAAGCCCGTGGCTGCCACATGAGTTCCCGGGAGAGCCCCCCATGCCCGTGTGGGGACCCAGGCACCCCGGAACTCCAGAGCCAGGCAGGAGCCAGTCCCCAGGAAGGATGCTCCTTAGAGCCCCATCCGTCAGTAGAAGGGCTGCCCGACTGGCATCGGTGCCTTGCACAGAGCCCACGCCGCAAGCACAGAGGGTACAGTCCAGGCTGCTGTCAGTAGGTCGCTTCCTCGCTGAGCTGAGCCAGCAGCTGAGGAAAAAGAGATATGGATCCCAATTAAGTGCTGCCTCAAGCTGCGGTGTGATGCCAGGGGTCTCTCCAGCTCCCTCTACACACATACACGTGTGTGCGTGAGCACACACTCACGGATGCATCCCTTTCTCTTATTCTTTCTTAGAAAGCTGCATCAGCATCCACTGTCCCACGTTCTATCCCAAAACCCCGGGTTCAGCTCCCCGGCAGCAGAAAGGACTCGGGGACAGGGGCTTCCTGTGTCCCCAATTCCACAGGCTGACTGAACACCCCCACATCCTGGTGTGACTTCTTTTCCATCCCCTCACCCCCCCCTTTTATTAAATATATTTTTTATTGATTTTTTACAGGGAGGAAGAGAGAGGGATAGAGAGTCAGAAACATCGATGAGAGAGAATCATCGATCAGCTGCCTCTTGCACACCCCTTACTGGGGATGTGCCCGCAACCAAGGTACATGCCCCCAACCGGAATCGAACCTGGGACCTTTCAGTCCGCAGGCCGACGCTCTATCCACTGAGCCAAACTGGTTTCAGCCCCACCCCCATCCCCCCCTTTTTTTAAAATCCTCTCTTGAGGATGCTTTTCTATTGATTTTTAGAGGGAGTAGAAGAGAGAGGGAAAGACAGAGAGCTATCGATGTGAGAGAAACACATCAATTGGTTGCCTCCTGCACGTGCCCTGACCAGGGCCCGGGCCAGGGAGGAGCCTGCAACCGAGGAGCATGTCCTTGACCGGAATCGAACCCGGGGCCCTTCAGTCCAAAGGCCAACACCATATCCACTGAGCCAAACCAGCTGGGCCGTGGTGGGACTTCCTTAAATCTCTCCTGCTGCCCCACCACCACCACTGGAGACCAGGCACTTTGCGGGGGGCAGGGAGGGCACTGGGATCCTGCATTCTTTTTTGTTTTATTGCTTTGTTATTCCTCACCTGAGGATATCTTTTCCATCGTTTTTCAGAGAGAGTGGAAAGGAGGGAGAGAGGGGGGGGGGAGAGAGAGAGAGAGAGAGAGAGAGAGAGAGAGAGAGAGAGAGAGAGAAACATCAATGTGAGAGAGACACGTTGACTGGTTGCCTCCTGTACTTGTCCCGACCACAGCCGGAAATCAAACCTGCAACCCAGGTGTGTGCCCTACACCAAGCTTCGAATCCATGACCCTTCAGTGCAGAGTCTGGTGCTCTAACCACTGAGCCACCGGCCAGGGCACAGGCACAGCATTCCTATCATGTCCCCAGGTGAGTGCCGCAGTGGGTTCTGGGCCCACATGTTGAGAATTGCCGCCTTTACTCATCTTCCCATTTCCTCTCGCTCTGATTCTGCCCTTCCTGGCTGACCCTCCAATCCCCTCACCCCTGATGTTTCTTACAGGTCTTTCCAATTTTCGCACACACACACACACACACACACACACACACACAGCACCTGTTAAAGGCGGCGCCTGGGGTGCAGGAGGCTGGGCCTTTCCTGGATGGGTCCTCCCTTGCCGAGGGGGAGGCTCCCTCCCCTCACAGATCCCCCCTCCATCTCACTGGCCAGAACACGCAGGGAGGTCCACGGTCCAAGGACAGAGGCAGTGACCGCCGTGGGGCCAGCAGCCGAGACGGCGCGCCGCAGCCTCATTCAGAAATAAACGCCTCCTGCATCCGGGAGCATCGGACACGTCCAAGCTACTGGCCTGTGTGACCATTGATGCACGCCTGTTCCCCACACTATTCTCAGTGTCTAACACGGCACAGCCCCATCTGTCCTTTCCCCGGTGCCGTTGCGGATCGCACGCTCTAGCGGGCACTGAGCTGCACAGCCCAGCACAGAGAGCTCGGGCTGTGGGCCAGACCATGGTCTCGAACCCCACCGTGGCCAGCTGTGCGGCTGCAAGCCCCTGCGTCTCTCTCAGCCCCTTGTGGGTCCTTGCAGAGCAGTGAGGAGACTTCAGAAGCTGATGCATGAAAGGCGCGGACACATCGTCACTCAGTGAGAACTGATGATAGTGGCGTGAAGAAGGCAATGAGTGGGATGGGGTCGGGGGTGGTGAGTGTGTCTGCGTGTTTGTCGGCAGCTCTCCCACGTGCTAGCGCAGCCAGCGGCTCAGATCTCACTACTGAGGAGGACGGACCAAAGGAGGAAGGACCCCTCAGAGCCCGCCTCTTTCCTGAGGCCACCGTCAAAAACTGAAGGATGTTAAAAACATACACGATGACAACAGCTACCATTTATCTGATGGCTACTATGCACCTGAGCTTTACAAATATTAACGCTTTAATCCTTATAGAAATCAGAGCAGATAGGCATTAACCCATTTTCCAGCTGAAGAAACTGAGGCACAGGGAGGTTACAGACTTGGACCCCAGCCCTTTGCTCTGGAGCCTGAGCTCTCCCTGCTGGGCCTCCCTGCCTCCCTAGGATGGATAAAAAGCATCTTTCCTGCTCATGGTCTTCGTATGGCACAGCCATTGGCTCCCCTGGAAGGTATCCGGGTGGAACTGGATTTGGGAATATCCCCACCAAGAGGAGTAGCAGGCAAAGCATGGTCACAGCCCCAGCTCCTCCCCCTAGCCCCTCTCCCAGCCCCTCAGAGGTGGGGAACAGTCCATTCTGCATCTCCAGGCGGCTGTGGGCAGAATGGCATTGGCCTGCATGATGCCAGGGGTACCCTTCGCACTTGCCAGTCTTGCTTCATTATTGTTGTTGCATCCTGCCTCCCCAGGCCATGGTGCAGGACCCTCTGTCTCTTCCCAGCACCTTGCTACACAGGCCATGGCCTGGATACCAGACACATGCAGAGATGGACCAGACTCAACCTCTCAGCCCCAGAGGGGTCAGGGTCTAGAGCAGTGGTTCTCCACCTTTCTAATGCCGCGACCCTTTAATACAGGTCCTCATGTTGTGGTGACCCTCAACCATAAAATTGTTTTTGTTGCTACTTCATAACTGCAATTATGCTACAGTTAATGAATCGTAAATATCTGTGTTTTCCGATGGTCTTAGGTGATCCTACTAGAGGTTCTCAACCTGTGGGTCGCGATCCGCTCCTGTAGAGCCACAACATGAGGAACCCCATTAAAGGAACCCCATTAAAGGAACCCCATTAAAGGAACCCCATTAAAGGAACCCCATTAAAGGGTCGATGCATTAGAAAGGTTGAGAACCCATGGCCTAGAGGCAGATGCAGAAACAGCCAGACAGGACCAATGCTTGCCAGACCGCCTGCAGAGGGGGGCTCTGACCCAGCCTTGGGGATGGCATGGTCAGGGAGATGCCGAGTGCTGGCCGGTGGACAGAGACCAGCCGGGTGAAGCACTCAGGAGGGATGACGACAATAGCAGCAAACACTTTTCCACACACTTTAGCGAAGTTATTTCACCGGGACCCAAAATAACCCAACACCCGTCCTCCCCATTTCACAGAGAGGAAACTGAGGCACAGAGGCCAAAATCTTGCCTGAGATCAGAGCGATCGTGGCTGGTGGAGCCAGCATCTGGTTCCTGCTTGCTGGCTCTCCACCACGACACCATGCAGAACGGTGCTCCCCACGGCAGGCGGCACGGTGCTCCCCACGGCAGGCGGCACGTGCAGAGGGCCGAGTGCCCGATGGCGAGACCCACCGGGGAGAGCCGATCTTGGAGAGGCCGGAGGGGCCAGCAGAGGGAGCGTTTGTCCATGGAGACAACCCTCTGGCGGGCCCATCATGCAGCTGGAGTGAAAGGGCGGTCCAGCTCTCTCCACATCCTGGATGATTGACAGCTGGGTCCATAGATCCCATCCCCAAACGCCTACCCCTCACCCTAACCCCAGCCTTAACCCCAGCCCCCGCCTCACTTTCTCCCACTAATTGGGAGAGTAGAGACCATCTGACCCACCAGGCAGGATTCTAGGTGAATCTCAGAGTCCTAGGATCTCTCGCTCCTCACCCTCCGCTCAGCCCCCTGCCTGGCCTGGTGTCCAGAAGGCATGGGCCTGAATCATGGATGCCCTTCACTGGGACATTTTAATGTCTGTCCTCAGATCACATCTGGCGGGTTTTGCTCCGCACTGGACCCAACGCCAGACTCGCTCCGCAGATAAATGAAGGAACCACTGTGCCTCTCGCAGGAGGATGAGCCATAAAATTCTCCACACGGCAGCCTCCCCTTCGATGCCGGCGAACTACAGAAACAGCCTATTTTCAAATCAATCCGCACACGTTTGTTCTATTGACTTGGTTGATTTGTTTACATATACACCCTGTCTTACTGCAAGCACACACACACACACAAATGAAGGCTGGAGGCAATTTTCAAAATACATGTAACCAGATATACTAAATCGATGTGGAGTCAGGACAAACCAAAGCCAAGCATAGGAAATAAACTATAACAAGGAGTTTTATTCAGGGATAAAATGTCATGCTCTGTTCGGTTTGCTTCCCTCGTTTGCTTCCTGGGTTTGAGCTTCCGAGTGGCCAAAGCAAGAAAGAAAAGTATATTTATTAACCAGAGTCCCAGGGCTCATGAAGGAAAAGCAAAACAGTTGCTTAAAGAAGGAGGAGGAGCCCTAACCGGTTTGGCTCAGTGGATAGAGCGCCGGCCTTCAGACTGAAGGGTCCTAGGTTCGATTCTGATCAAGGGCATGTACCTTGGTTGCAGGCACATGCTCAGTTTGGGGCGGGGGGGGGGGTGCAGAAGGCAGCTGATCAATGTTTCTCTCTCATCGATGTTTCTCATAGATGTTTCTAACTCTCTACCCCTCTTTTTTCCTCTGTAAAAAAATCAATAAAATATATATATATTTTAAAATGATGGGGAGAAGGAAACGGAGGACAAGGAGCAGCAGTAGCAGCAACCATTGCATAGTGTTTCTGGTCCTGGGATGCATTTATCAAGCATGCGTTGGATTTGGCCAAGGTTTTGTGGGGTTCAGACTCCATCTCATATGGACTAAGCATCACCCCCACACGATGCTCACAGCTGGATAAAGACAGTCTAAAGGTTGTGTCCTGATGCTGCCTGAGAAGGCTGGTTCAGGCTGGCCCTGCCCAGGCCACCCTTCCCTGGTGGGCAGGACCAGTAGCGGCGATGGGCAGACATCCTGCTCCTGGGAACCCTGCAAACCCAGCTTTTGAGTACCTCTTTCCCCTTGAGTGTCAGTTGGGTTGCACTTGAGTCCAATTAGATCAAAACAAAGTCAAGTTTAGTTGAGTCTCCACTATCAGCCGGTGATCCTCCCAGTTCTCCACCACACAAACACACTTCCCCTCACAGCAGGGCTGGTTGTCTCTGAGCATGGATGGACAAGAAACGGTCCCACAGCCCAGACAGACCACCTCCCTGACCAGTGATGTGTCTCCTCCTGAGATCCTGGAAGTTCTCTCTCTTAAGATCAGAAGGAAAAGCTACGCCCATCTGAGGCCGCCCAAGTGCCAGGCCTGGTGCAAAACTTCCCTCTTGCCTAACCCTCCTTCTCTGAGGTTTGCACCTCCAGCCCCAACATCTTGAGCCCAGACACTTCCAGAAGCTACTAATCCTTCAGTGTCTCCAAGACACCTCCATGTTTCCAGGCTGGCTCACAGTGGTCCCCTCCATCTCCTCATCCAGTCCTCTTCCCATGTTTCTTGTCTCAGGAATGACACCACCATCCACCTGCCTAGGCAGCTGTCCCTCTCTCCAGTCTCATGCCCCTTAGGAATCCAACCCCAAGTACCGTCAACTTTATGTCCTCAATAGCTCCTCTGCACCCCATCTTCACCCCCCTGCCTCCACTGGCCACCTCCTCCTGCACGAACCGCTTCAAGAATGTCCCATCTCCCATCTCAGCGTCTCACGTGTGGTTCCTCTAGCACAGCCTCCGCTCGGCAGCCGGAGCAGTCTTGTCAAGACACAGCACACATCAGGCCATGCCAATCCCATTCGAAAGGCTGCTTCCCCTGGCTCTTGAGAGGGAGACCACAGTCCTCCGGGCAGAGAACAAACCTACCCCTGCCCACCTACCACCTCTCCAGCTGCCTTTGGAGTCCCACCCCTGCCCAGCTCTTCTCCACCCTCACAGGCCACCGTCCTATCCCTCCACGTGGATAGCTGCCTCTGTGTCCAGGCCCACCCTGCCTCTGGCCCCTCCTTCTCTTCCCGCCGCTCCCACGGTGGAGCTGTGAAGAGGAACAGTCCTGGGGCCACACAAAAGACCAAACCAGCCAAAACCGGTGTGGCTCAATGGATAGAGCGTCGGTCTGTGGACTGAAGGGTCCCAGGTTCAATTTCAATTAAGGGCATGTACCTTGGTTGCAGGCACATCCCCAGTAGGGGGTGTGCAGGAGGCAGCTGATTGATGTTTCTCTCTCATCGATGTTTCTAACTTTCTATCCCTCTTCCTTCCTCTCTGTAAAAATCAATAAAATATTATATATATACATATATATAATATATATATATTATATATATATATATATATATATATATATATATATATATATATATATATATAAAAAGACCAAGCCAAAGTGGACATCACCTTGCCAGTCTGGCTTACTAGGAGCCGCTAAAGGGGAGGACCGTATAGCGGCCTCACCTCATACCAGCCACATGCTACTGTCGCATGAACATCCTGGCAAGCCCCACGGTCTCCTTCGCAAGAGACATGGCCCTCTTCCCATCTCGCTGTCAGGAAACTGAAGCTCAGGGACACAAAGAACTCTGCTAGAGGTGACCCGGCTCGGCCGCGGCCAAGTGGAGACTCAACTAGATCAGCTGATGGTGAATCTAGTGCGGTCCCCAAACCTCCCCCTCCCCCACCTCCTCATCCCCTTTCCTAGCCCAGGAGAGACCCTGCCTCTCCTCCACGGCCTGTCTCCACCTCTCTCCTGCCTCAGCTCCACCTCCAGCCCCATCTGAGTCTCCACGTGTCCAACCAAAACACAGGGAGGCCACCCAGACTGGCCCACGCGCTCTCCGCACACACGCGTGCACGTTCACCGCAAGGAGAGATGGGGAGCTGCTTTGAAAGCGAAAGTGTTGTTTTTGGGATTATTACTGTAAATACTCTGCTCTCAGCTCTCGGTTTCCCCCGCTAATGGGAGGGAGCGGTGGTGCAGATAATTAAAAACGTGTTTATATTTGGCTCTCGAATGTCTTTTCATCCTCGTGTCTGGGTATGTGCGGGGCTGGCGCTCTGGGAATTCAGTGTGACTTCATAATCCTGCTGCAAAAAATAGAGGGGGGAAAAAAGAATCGCAGACGCCTGCCTTGAGGGAAACCAGACAGCCCCCCCACCCCCCACCCCCATGCCCAGCCCGGCGTGCTCCCTGTCTCTGCTACAGATGGAGAAGGTCACCTCCAGCGCGGATGAAAAGCAGCCAGCCTGGCAGAGCCGCGCCAGCGATGATGTTGGTTGTTCGACACCACTAAGTGTGGGGACGGTGTGTTACCCAGCAATAGGTAACTGATACAGCCCTGTGCCAGGTTGCTAGGAGGTCCGTGACTCCCCAAGATTTCTGTGAATTCCTGGTTGCTTTGGGGTCACACCTCCAATCCCACCATCTGGACCCCATTGTTCCCCCCACACTGTTCCCTTACAGACCTGAAAGCCCCATCACCCTCCCTACCCCACCCCCCATCCCCCACCCCTACCCCCCACCATACCCTCCAAACAACTTACACTGAAGGCCTGGAGGAGGTGTGTGTGGGGAGGGGTCATATCACATGACCTCAGACAATTACACGAATGCTAGGCATGTATCTGTGCTCTTAAAACAAATATGTGGTCCCCTCCTTCCCCCTCCCCCTGCCACCAACGTCTTTCTTGGCTTCCTCTGCTGCCAGCTTGCCTCCCCTCGCCCTCTCCCTGTTCTCCTCTCCGAATTCCCATGCAGATCATGGGCGGCTGGCTTCGCTATCTGCCATTTCCAGACGCTGCGTGCTCTCTGAATCCTATCTTCCGCCCTCAGAAGATTGTCAGAGTATTTTCCCAAACAAAGATCACTCCTCCTCAGGGAGACGGCAGTGCCAGGCGTAAGCTATTGGTGGCACTTCTCAGTTCTGCTGTGTTCGTATTCGTGTGGGGGGACACGTCTGGTCACCCATCCGACAGCCATTCTCTCTTCCCCTCACCTCCTGAGTGCGGGTTCTATTCCCGGCAGTTAATCCCCAGCCTGCTTCCCAGCCAGGAGTGACCAGGTGACACCATTGTGGCCCTTGCGATGACAACAGAAGCCCACAGGGGGTTCAGGGGAAGGGTGAGCATTCCCTGATGCAGCACTGCCCCCTTCTCCTGCTTCTCCCTGCCCGGGATGCGGACATGATGTCCGGTCGGCAGCAGCCAAGAGGAGGAGAGCAGAAGGACAGAACCAGGGGGCACGTGGGACGAAGGTGAAGATGAAGGGCACCTGGACTGCTTGGTTCTGGGCTCCACATTCGCTGGTCGGAATAACCCCCTCTTGGGTTTTCTGTCTCTTGCCTCTGAATGCAATCCTCCCCAATTCCATAGGTAATTCCATTTTGATTTCAAACACTTTCCCTTTAAGTGCTGCCTGCTGCTCCCGGTAAAAGGATGTGGGCCACAGACTAGATATTAAACACACTTGGTAATGATGTCAATTAAAAGTGCTCAAGTCCTATCACCTGCCACGATGGAGGATTGCCTATAATTGGGAAAGAACAGCTGGGGACCGCAATCTCATCTCAAAATAGTCCTCGCTGGGCCCTCCTGCGGTCAGAGGCGCTGCTCCACTCAGGTCAGTCTCCGCTCTGACCTGCCCGCCACGGAGGGGACTCGGCTCAGCAATGGGACAGGTGCTCCAGGAACAAACACAGGGTTCGAGGAACGGGCCGAGAGCAGGCTGAGAGCTCTGAGCAGGCTCTTGGCTTGGGGCCACCCAGAAAAGGGGGTTCATCTAGGACCTTGGCAGACAGGCCGCAACGGGACGGACCCTGGTCCTCACACCCAGCTTCTGTCCCAGCTCAGGCACCGAGCAGGCGGGTAACCTGGGGGGGGGGGGGGGGGGGAGGTCCACAGTATTTCTTCCACAAACCTCAGCTTTCTTGTTTGTGGAGTGATATTATTATAATCACTCCGGCTTACACAGCCAGGAGCATTGCCTAAGACAATGACCGCGTGCTTGCTCACAGTAAGTGCTTAATAAATGCTCGCTTCAGGCGGTGATGACCCCCAAGGAAGCCGAAGCAGTGCTAGGAGCGCTGAGGAGGCAGAAGCTACATGCATGGCGGCCGCTTGGCAGAGGGAGCCCTGCCCGGGCTCTGGGGCAGGGTCGGCGGCAGCAGGGATGGAGCTGGGTGTGTGTGTCAGCAAGTGGCAGCCTCTGGTCCCAGACACGCCCTGGCCACGGCCCTGGCCCCTCCAACAGCCCTCGTGGGGGTGGTGCTGACCCTGCCTCGCCAGCCCCAGGCCCTTCCCTGCCCCTGGGGGGCAGAGGCCCACACTGGCCTTGCGTACCCGCCGGGCTCCCGCTGTGCTGTGATGTATGGGCCTCATGTTCCGGAATTATTTCTGGCTCTGTGCTTTGTTTCTTGCACCGTCCCTGGGAGGCCTCATTACCTTGCTGCAAGCGTGGCCGCCATGTCATCACGTCTCCCCTGCTGACTTGGCGGGCAGGGCCCTGGGAGGATGCGGACGGTGCTCTCTCAGAGCTGCACCCTCCCTGGGAGCCGGGAGCCTGGAGTTTCTGATGAGCACACGGTCAAGGCCACAATTCCTGGCCCAGCTCTCAAGACCCCCGGGGGCTGGCAGCAGCCTGCTTCTGTCTCCCGCTACGTCTCTTGTCCCCGGGAGACCTCCCGCTCCTGGCACAGAGAGGCCTGCTTCCCTCCCCGGGGCCTCGGGGAAGGGGGAGGCAGGCCTGCCACTGTCTCCGGAGCTGGGAGGCAGCTCACAGGGTATGGGGGAGCCCTGGGGAAAGGGGGGCTCACCAGGACGGAGCTTCTCTCGGAAAGGGGCAGTTTCTCCCGGCTCTGGTGGCTGCCGCAGTCCTGGGGGTTCTTTGGCTTGTAGCTGCATCACCCCACTGTCTACCCCCTCCCCTTGGGGTCTTCCCTGTGTGTGTGTCTCTGTGTCTGCGTCTCCACAGGACTTCCTTACAAAGACGCCAGCCCCTGGAGGAGGGTCTTTCCTAACCCCGTGTGACTACATCAGCAAAGACACCTCCACCGGAAGTCACATCCTGAGGTTGCAGGTGCTCATGGGTTTTGGGGAGACATGGCTCTACCAAATCCAGTAATATCAGCTCCCCGTTTCATAGAAGAGGAAACTGAGGCCCAGAGAGAACCGGGCTCAAGGTCATACAGCCACACAAGCGGCAGGTCCAGGATCCACGCTCAGGCCTGCTGAGCCCAGACCCTACCCCAGCCAGCCCACCGCCAGCTCCTCTGAGGACTGAGGTCATGGCTGTCGCTTACCATACCCGTCCCTGCGTTTCACCCTGAACCCCCTTCCAGGGCTGGGCATTATACCCATCTTACAGGTGAGGAAATCAAGGCCTGGGAGGCTACGTGACTTGCCCAAGGCCACGCAGCAAGTTAGGGAAAGAGGCAAAATTAGAACTCACCCCCACGTGCTTAGCCCCTCCCTTAAAACACCTCTCTTTGTCCCTCCGCTTTGTGACAGCTGACACCTGGAGCCACAGATACCATTCCTGTAACTCCGAGACCTTTTCCCAAAGTCAGAGATGTCCCGCCCCCCCGAGGAATCCTACTCTCACCGAAGGGGATCCCCACCCTCAGGGCCTGTGTGTGGGAAATGCAGGAACATACGCACACATAGACACACATGCACACATTCACACATGCACACACACACACACACATGCACACAGCACGAACACGCTCACACACAGGGACCCACACGCTCCTCCCAGAGCCAATTAGCCAGCCCGGCGGCCACGGAGGAGCCCACAGGGGGTGGACTTATTGATCTGCCCGGTGTGAGTGTCGCGTGTCAAGCAGGAGAGCGGAGTCCTTGAAGCCAGCTCTCCTCTTCTGAATGCGGCAGGGACTCCGGGGGTGGGGAGCAGGCTGTGTTTACTGTGACTGGTAATTGAAAGGCAGCGGCCGCCATCCCACCTTGTCCCCGCCGATACCTAATTGCTGGACCAAAAACTGCCGGAGAGCTGGGCCGGGCCGGGGGGAGCGGGAGAAGTTAATACAGCCCGGAATCGATCGCGAAAGCTTTCACAGTGTCAGGCACAATAAATGGAGCCGAACGCGCGGGAGCTGCGGAAGATTAGCCTGCGGGCTGACTGGGTTTGAAAGCTTAAAGCTGGTGTGCGCAGACACAAGGAGGGATTCCCAGCCGCCCCTCCTGTCGGCGTGGTTGCTGCTGGAGAGCGGAGGCCCGGTGCCAGCTCGGGCCGCACAGGCTTGCCTGAGAATGGTTCAGACGGGCCCTCATTTGCTCTCCCACTCCCACCCCCAGGAAAGGACTCAGGGAAGCCCACAGTCACCCATGGCCTTGGACCAGTCATGTCAGTTCACTGAGCTACTGTGTGCTCATCTGAAGATCGTGCACCTGCTCCCGGGGGGAAGTGTGTGTGATGGGGAGGAACACTGCACAGGGGTTTCCTTTGCTGAGAATGTAAGCCAACAAGCGCAGGTTTCTTCATTCTGTGTCACTGATGTACTGGAACAGTGCCTGGCACACAGTACGTGCTCAAGAAATGCGTGCTGAATAACAATGATGAAAAACAATCCTATATAATAAAAGGCTAATATGTAAATTGACGGAACAGCGGAACGACCGGTCACGATGACGCACACTGACCACCAGGGGGCAGATGCTCAATGCAGGAGCTGTCCCCTGGTGGTCAGTGTGCTCCCACAGGGGGAGCACCACTCAGCCAGAAGCTGGGATCATGGCTGGCTAGCTCCCCTTACTTGGGATCGAGCCCACAACCAGGCATGTGCCCTGACCTGAATCCAACTGTGACCTTCTGGTTTCTAGGGGGACAATCAACCAACGAGCAGTGGCGGGTGCTCTGCGAGTCTGTCTGCACCCCCCTCCTTTTCCAGGATCCCGGCTTCCCAAGCAGCCAGCCATCATGGCGGGGGGAGGAGGAGGGAGGGGCCCAAAGGCAATAGTGACATCCACATCCCTCCCCACTTGTTGGCTAGAAGCCAACCCCAAGGGGGCCAGACATGGCGTCCTGCACATGCCCAGAAGAAGGGGGAGCTGGGTGTTTGGGGCCTGCACCAGTGAGCTTGCAGCCCAGGGCTCTGGGAGCTGGGGAGCTGAGTGCTACCCAAGTGTCCCCTATCCAATCCCCATGGCTACAACTAAAGCAGCACACTGGGCCCAGCTGGCAGGCAAGGGCATCGTGGCTCAGAGACGTGATGCGTCGTGGCCAAAACCACACAGCAGTGGGAGTGGAGCCTGAGTGTGAACCCGGGTCTCACCCTTTGGGGGGCCAGCGAACAGGCCCAGCCTTCCTCGGCAGCCCCAAGCACAGGGCCGGTTTCCTCTGCATCCCGCCGCTGTTTCCTGAAGCCGCTGCCGGTTCCAGCCTCAGTCTCAGGGAATAGACGGTGAGATCGAATTTGATCTTAAGGCCTGTCAAGGCGCGTGTGTGGTGAGAAGACAAGTGCCATCCGCTTCCCAGGTGTTTTTATTGGAAAAGAAAGGTGTGAAGTCCGGAGTCACGCTGGCTCCGTCCGTGGGAGGAAGCGAGCTGCCCGGTAACATGACGGCCCCCCGCCAGCTCCTGGTGTTAATTGCATCGCGTCCAGTCCCCCGCGGAGAGACACGGATGCCATTAGCGTGGAGCCTCGGCCCCCGGGTGCCTGTCTGTCATCACATTTGTCCGGTGGAATTAACACCGCCCCACAACCACCACGCCTCACAGAGTGGACCCCCGGGAAAGGTACACGTGTGTCCCGGCCGGCGTGGCTCAGGGATGGAGTGTCGGCCTATGAACCAGAGGTCACGGTTCAATTCCCGGCCACGGACACATGCCTGAGTTGCAGGCTCGATGCCCAGTGTGGGGCCTGCAGAAGGCAGCCCATCAGTAATTCTCTCTCATCATTGAGGTTTCAATCTCCTCCCTTCCTCTCTGAAATCAATAAAAATATATTTTTTTCTAAAATATGATCTTGTGGTTCTTTCCATGTGTCAGGCACTACACTCGACGTTATCTATGTCACCCTGGTTACCTGCATGGAGGCCTGTCACCTCTCCTTTCTCACCTGTATCCCTCGTGCCTGGCAGAGGGTGGGGCGTGCACTGGGCGCTCCATACATGTCCGGGAAGACGTGAATGAGGATGTCACGTCTCCCAGCTTTCTGGATTCACCTGTCCTTTAATATTCAAATGATGTGGCTCCAGGGACAAGCCAGGGAGTCCTCTCACTCCGAGTCCTCCTGCTGGGAAAGTGTCAGTTCCACACAAGTGTCCCCTCCTGCGGTCCCTCCCTCCCTGCCTCTCCTCTGCCAGCCGTGCACACAGAGTCCTGGCCTTGGTTCCTCCCGGTGCCCCTGGGATGAGACGTGTGTGAACCCAAAGTCTGCTGAAGCTTTGGGGGTGACCATGGAGAGACATCATTCCCTGAGAATGGAAAATAAGGTGCCTCTGCTGTGAGTCCTTCCTACCAGAGCGGTCCCTCTGATGGAAGCCGCCACTGACCAGCCCTCCTCCCCTGGCCCCCTCCTTAACCCCTGCATGCACCCTCTCCCTCTGCCCGCCCCCTCCACCTCAACCTCACAGCAGCCCGAGGCTCCCCCACCCTTGCTCACTGGCCTCCAACCCCACAATGACCATCAGAGGAGTGCTGCGATCCTTGGAGGGATGCTGTGATCCTTGCCATTTTTTTTTTTCTAGAGAAAGGGAGGGACTCCATTTATTAACACTAGTGGACTCTGGGAATAATTTCCAAATCAGAGTCCTTGCCATTTTAAAGATGAGGAAACGGCGACCCAGAGGAGTGAGGTGACTGGTCCAAGGTCAGCAGGCGCGTAGGTGGAGGACGGACAGAGGCAGCTCTGTGTGAGCCTGAGTCCACGCTGGTGCCATCCCTCACACGCCCACATGGGTGCCCGTCACCGTGCACATCCACACCCTGGTTACCTGCATGGAGACCTGTCACCTCTGCCTGACTGAACATCCAGGAGACTGCAAGGAGGAGAAGACATCTCTCAGGCAAACAACCCCCTGGGGCCAAAAGGAGGGATGCACTTGGGTTTGGGGAGGTGGGAGGGAGCGAAGGCCAGAGGACAAGGCTTTCCGGGGCACCTGCCAGGAGCCGGCACTGGCTGAGCTCTTAGCAACCCTTTGACCATCATCTTATGAAACCAAAGCCCAGGAAAGGTCACAGCTGTAAAGGGCCAAGCTGGGACTTGAACCAAAGTCTGTTGGACTCTGTGTCTCCAGAGGCACCCAGCCCAGGGGCAGACAGGCAATCAGATCTTACTGTGGCACCGTCAGTGACAGACTCTCCTAATAGCCCTGTTCTCACACCACGCACCGCGGAGGGAGGGCGGGGCCCAGACAGCGCCAGGCAACTGGTCTACCCGACCCGCTTCCATTCCTGCACGGAGCCCACGTGGAACCGTTGCCCTGTGTGCCCTCCCCACCCATCTGTCCCAACAGACAGCTCCTACCCAGGCCCACAGGGAGTCGCACCTGCATGAAAAGCCCAGCACCGGGTCCCCTGGACAGGACCCAGTCTTTGGAGTGAGCCCAGGGTGGAATCCCGGTTCCGAAACAACAGCCTAAGAGAGCAGACGAGTGACTGCCAGAGAGACCTCGAAGGCGATGCTCCGGATTCATAAAATCATACAAGTGTGAAGAGGGGTTAACACTCCTGCACGTATGCACACATGCACACATGCACATACACATGCCCACACACGGGCACACACACAGAATTGGCTCCTGTCTAGTCTTCTTTCTCCACTCTGGTAACGTTATCCCCATTTTGCAGTCAAAGTCGATGTCCAGAACTTTGCCCTAGCACACGGCAAAGGGGTGACTACCACCTGTCCCTATCCCAGCGGCCTTTGGGGGGGCTGGAGGAGCCTGGACTCACAGACGCCTCAGGGTCCCCCCGAGGAAGGAGGGTGAAGCCCAGGGGGCAGCTTCCATCTCCAAACGCCTCTGCTTTTGTCTGTAGGTGTGTTGAGACCACGCGCAAGGTTTTATGTGAAGAAATGGTTCGCTGCGGAGGAACGGCTGCTCCGGGAGAGGCAAGGCGGCCTTTGCGGGCCGAGGAGGTCAGGGAAGTGGGTACTCCAGAAAACCAGCCGCCCACAGTGTGTGCCTCCTTCACCTGCAAAGCACCTCCTCCTCCCCAAGGACCTTGTCTCCTACTCACCGCTCCAGCCCCACACGCTCTCCGCGGGCGACCCTGCCCTGATGTCTCAGAGAATATGGATTCAAACACCCTCATCTTCCACCACCCCCTCTTCCTCCTGCCCCCAGATGCTAACTCTCTCATCCCCCCTCCCCTTCTTCCTCCTGCCCCCAGATTCTCTCTCATCTTCCACCCCTCTTCCTCCTGCCCCCCACATTCAAACTCGCATCTTCCCCCCTCCCCATCTGCCTCCTGCCCCCCAGATTCTAATTCTCTCATCTTCCCCCCACCCCCTCTTCCTCCTGCCCCCCAGATTCAAACTCTCTTATCTTCCCCCTCACCCTCTTCCTCCTGCCCCCCAGATTAACATTTGGGCTCTGGCAGGAGCTGGGCTCCACTTTCTCTTTAGATGATTTCATTCACACCCGTGGCTGTAGATGCCACCTGCTTCCTGATGACCCCAATTTTCACCTCTGCTCCCACCTCTCTTCTGAACCACACGCTCTGCCATCACCACTGCCCCTTCTGCCCTGGGTGTGTGGGCGCCTCAGGCAGGGGCAGCTCCGAGCTCTGGAACCTGTCCCACGGGAGCGCCTCCGTGTCCCCTCAGACTCCCCTTCTGGGGGCTGGCTTTTCCTGCCACCCAGGGCTCTGTCCAGAAACATGGGGTCCTGCTTGATGCCCTCATGTCCCGCCCAACTCCTCAGCTGGCCCTGCCGTCTCCACCTCCGAAAGCATTCTAGAATCATCCACTCAACCGCTGATGGCCCCACTCAAGTCCAAACCACCACCAACAGTGGACACTCAGATACTGAAAGACCCACCCCCAGCTGCTCTCCCTACTTCTCCTCTTGCCCCCCCAATCCATTCTCCACAGAGCAGTCAGAGCTATGAAGACACCATCTAGCCATGTTCTTCCCATGTTAGAAGCTCCCAACCCCATATCATAGCATCTGAGGCTCCCATTTGCTGTCTACGCAGGGACTCCCTTCAGCCAGGTGTTCTCTTGCCCCAGGGCCTTTGCACATGCTCACTTCCTGCCCCAGCTCCAGTTTCACCAGCTCATGGCTACTTATCGGGGGCAAGGAAAGGGGTTCTCAGCTTCAGTTCAATGACCCTGTCTTACTTCTCCAAGGCTTCTCTCCCCCGTGAGGGAACCCAAGCAATGCCTGCCTTCTTCCCCGGACGGACTGAGAGAGCTCCATCCGTCTTCTCCTCAAGATGCTCCCCAGCACTTAGTACATTGTAGGTGTCGAATAAATCCTCGATGGATGAATAAATGAGTTAGACCAGTGGTCGGCAAACTACGGCTCACAAGCCACGGTTTGCCGCTCTGTTGACTAATGCGTTTGCCAACTACTGCCTTAGGGAAAAACACTTAAAAATCATTTTAATAATGTGCTAATGTCTTTAACCTGAAGTCAAAACTTCTGGGTAAGGATAATGCCTTATAGCAGTGGTCGGCACAGTTTGCCACAGTTTGCCGACCACTGAGTTAGACCAGCGCTCAGGGCTCCCTAGGGGCTGGCTTGGGGCAATCAATAATACATGCCCCGTGAAGACCAAGGCAGAAATGACCTAGTGAAACTGAGGCTCAGAGATGAGCAGCGACGTGCTCAGAGACACAGCTGACATACGCTGGGCCGAGCCTCAGACCCAGATCCAGCCCCAGGCCCCGGGCACTCCACTGGGCAGCTGGGGCACACGGCATCCTAGCACCTCCTCCTACGTGACTTTGATAACTGGCTCCAATTAGACTGGCATCATACGTAGTGATAGATCCACAATTGGTTATAGATTTAATTAAGCAAACCATGTCCCCAGCCATCTATTGTGTAATTGGCCGCAGAAGACACATTTCCCTGTGCCGAGGGTTACCACGTCATTTGGCAGGTCAGCAGTTCTGCCTAAAGTCACAGGCAGCGGCCTGACCGTGAATATTAACTCATCCTCCCAGCACCGCGCCAGGCAGCGGCATTCCTCAGCACTTCCCGGGGGCAGGAGCGGGACAGAAGGGGAAACTGAGGCCCCAAGGGGGAGGTGACTTGCTCTGGGCTACCCAGCCAGCAGGTGCTGGGCTGGAATTAGAGGTCAGTCCAGGCCATCCGACCTCACATCCCTCACCTCCCCTACTGTCCCCCACTGCCCCCCATTGCATGTGACTGACTGCTTTGTTGGTTTGTTTAAAATATAGTGGGACCACTGAAACTGGTTTGGCTCAGTGGTAGAGTGTTGGTCTGCGGACTGAAAGGTCCCAGGTTCGAGTCCAGTCAAGGGCATGTACATTGGTTGTGGGCACATCCCCGGTAGGTGTGCAAGAGGCAGCTGGTCAATGTTTCTCTCTCATCGACATTTCTAGCTCTCTATCTCTCTCCCTTCCTCTCTGTAAAAAATCAATAAAATATATTACTATATACATACATATATATATATATATATATATATATGTATGTATATAGTGAGACCTCGTTTCTCGAATGTCTCCCATCTCGAACAATGCACTTCTCAGCCTGACAGCCCTGTAGGACCAGTGCTGATACCTGTAGGACCAGTCGTGCATCTCTCAGGGCCGTGGTCAGCAAACTGCGGCTCGCGCCACATACAGCTCTTTGGCCCCTTGAGTGTGGCTCTTCCACAAAATACCAGGGCCTGGGAGAGTCTATTTTGAAGAAGTGGTGTTAGAAGAAGGTTAAGTTTAAAAAATTTGGCTCTCAAAAGAAATGTCAATCATACTGTTGATATTTGGCTCTGTTGACTAATGAGTTTGCCGACCACTGTCTCAGGGGGCAAACGAAGGAGAATGTAAGTCCGTTTTCCACTGTTAACAGCTCAGGGCCTTGTGCTGTGAATATCTTCGTGGTTTTCTTGCTTCGGTTGCTGCTTATAATTATTGTTACGTTTTCATTTCCTTTCCTTTTTGTTAAACTTTCACGCACATTTCATGTCTTTGTTGTTTTTAAAGTGTTTATTGATGGGTTAAACAGTACAATAGACATGTGCTGTACAGAGGAAAAGTTAAAACATTTCGGGGTCTGGAACGGATTAATTCCATGTACATGATTTCTAACGGGAGGGAATGATTCCATTTAGGAACAGCCTTCCAGATTTAATTAAGTTTGAGAAACAAGGTTCCACTGTGTGTGTGAGTGTATGTGTGTTTGTGTGAGTGAGTGTGTGTGGGGGAGTGTGTGTATGTGTGTGTGTGAGTGTGTGTGTGTGTATGTGTGTGAGTGAATGTGTGTGTGTGAGTGTGTGTGAGTGTGTGTGTGAGTGTGTGTGTGTTTGTGTGAGTGTGTGTGTGAGTGTGTGTGAGTGTGTGTGTGTGAGTGTGTGTGAGTGTGTGTGTTGAGTGTGTGTGTGTGTGAGAGTTAGTGTGTTATGTGAGTGAGTGTGTGAGTGTGTGTGTGTGAGTGTGTGTGTGTGTGTGTGTGTGTGTGTGTGTGGTTTCTCTGAAACTTACCACTTCCCTCCTTCTGGTTCTAGAATATAAGCTTCTGTTTTTATGTAGCAAGATGCTGGCATCCACTCGCAGGGTGCTGGGAGCGGCTGCTGCGTCTGCCCCGGGGCCGGGACCACGTTCATCCTGGCATCGGAGGTGCCCTTCACCGGCCTGAACCAAAGGAGGCCAATCCTCCCGGGCGCCTCCCGCATAGAGCTGTTACTTTCGGAGCCGTCGTCGTGTGCATTATTAATAGCCGCCGTGTGAAATATTTATGGTGAGTGATGTGATGATATTTGAGATTTGCTTTAAATTAATAAGGGATGGAGCCAGGGAGCACAGGAGGCAAGGGTGGGCGGGCCTGGGCAGGGTTGGTGGTTGTGGGGCTCAGGGCCGAGTACATGGCAGTGCCTTAGACAAGCTTGCTGTTCTTTTTCGTGGAAGTTCCGAGTTCTTTATCATTTTAATTAGGTATTCCCCCCCAAATAATACTAATCACAAAAGGTGAAAATGGAGGTGACCGTGGTCACCTGTCAATCATGTGCTCTGTGCCGGTACAGTGCCCGGCTCTTTGCGTGGCATCCCGCCCAGTCCCGCGCTGCACCTGTGACCAGCATTTATGTCACACCCAGGAGGCAGCTGCTCAGAGACAGAACTAGAGGCGTGAACCAGACCTGTCTGGGCAGCGTACGGGTCTCCACGCCCACGCCACATCACGCACCATGGAGATGCTGGCAGTGCCCGGGACATCCTGGCCTGAGTTTGGGAGAGGCCTGGGGGCTGGCACCTATGGAGACCCACATAGTCTTCCTCCTCCAGGGAGAGTGATGTGATGTTAGCTCACGCAGGAGGGGTAAAGGTGGAGAAAGCTGCCTGGGCCGGCAATGAATTGCGGCTCCGCATGAGCATCGTTATCACAGCTCGTCTGACGAGGAAGGCATGAAGGTTGTTTGGTTCCCATGACACCTAGCTTCCCATGAACAGCTCTGGGCCGGCAGAAGGGGTTTCTTCTTTTTAAATTTTTTTTTAATATATTTTATTGATATTTTACAGAGAGGAAGGGAGAAGGGTAGAGTTAGAAACATCGATGAAAAAGAAACATCGATCAGCTGCCTCCTGCACACCCCCCACTGGGGATGTGCTCTCAATCAAGGTACATGCCCCCGACCGGAATCGAACCCGTGACCCTTCAGTCTGCAAGCTGATGCTCTATCCGCTGAGCCAAAATGGTTAGGGCAGATGGGGTTTCTTTGAGGGACTTGGGAGAGTTCTTAGACCCACAGCAGCCTCTTTACCTGGGCACAGGCTGTCTGGGGACAGGGGGTCACCGCCCAGGGGTATCTACAAGCTGGGGATGAGAAAGGTGAGCGAAGACATCAAGATAGAAAGATGGGGAGGAGGAGGAGGAAGAGGAGGGGCAGGAGGAGGAGGAGGAGGACGGGGAGGAGGAAAAGGAGGAGGGAAAAGGGGTTCTTTCTGGTGTGAGATGTGTCTGGTAGTAGCTGGAAGAGACACTGACTCTTTCCTGGGGTTCATTCCAAGGAGGGAGTGTGGAGGCCCAGCTCTGCCCTTAGGGCACCCAATCTGATGGAAGAGGCCCCCCCACCAGCCGCCTTCTTGCCCCCTGCCCTCCCCCCCTGTGTCCCAGGAGACTTCCCGTGAGGAGCCTCTGACAAAGAACCGCCAGAATGAATATCTCCTTTCAGAAAGCGCGGCTGGGGAGCGAAGCAGAAGTGGAAGGTGGTGGCTGGCTGCCGACTTCGACAGAAGTTTCTTTGGAAGGGGTGACTGGGGTTCCTGTTTAAATTCCCAGGGGACCCACGGGAGCGGAAATAAAAGGAGCCCCAGCCAAGCCCGGCGTGAGGCTGGCCAGCCGCGTCTCCGGAACATCTGGGCTCTGTCCTAATGACTGAACGGAAACACGGCCCTCCGACGCCCAGACGGAGACACAGAGAGGAGGGAGGATGATGAGCCCTGTGGCTGGGCAGTGGCTTTTCTCCCGTCTTCATTCTGGGCGTTAGCACGTGGTTGAGTCCCACTGCCAGCCTTCTTCCCCTTCTCAGATAACAGCCATCTGCTGAGTGGCTTTTCCCAGGCAGGTGCCTCTGGGCAGGAGGGATGCTGCAGTGAGCAGGACAGTGGACCCCCTGCCCTCATCCAGGTGAAGGTCTGTTGAGGGAGAGAGGCACGTACAAACAGTCACGGACATAAAATGTTTTCCGTGGGTGATGCACGCTGAAAAGAAAAAGAGAATGACAGTGACGGAGGGCGTGAGCAGGGAAAGAGCCCTCAGAGAGAGGGTACCTGAGCTGAACCCAATCCCCGAAGGGCCAACACGAGACCATCCAGGGGAGAGGCGTCCGGGGAGAGGGCCCAGCAGAGGGGAAATCCTGGACCTGGCACGCGCTTGGTGTTTTCAAGGAAGAGAAGGGATGCCGAGGCGGCTGGAGGCACGTCCCTGTGTTGCTAAAAACTTGCCCTAGCTGTTTGGCTCAGTGGATAAAGCATGGATAGATGCTAAGTAATTCAACCCTGAGACGTGGGGATCCAGTGACCAGGAAACCTGAGATGCCGTGGGAAGCTGGGGGGAGACCGTGGCGGCAGCCCCGCAGAGCCTGTCTGCTGACTCCGATAGCGCCTCCAGGACAGGCCTGAGAAGCTGAATCCACTTCCATTGGCCAGCTCCTCATGGTTTGCTCAGGAGACCTCACCCAGAGCCTAGGGGTCTGAACCTAAGACTCTTGTAAGGTCCAGACAACACAAATACGTATGTTTACATACATGAATGATTTATGTTTAGCTGAACCTTATGAAATGGCTGTTATTCTTGTGTGTTGGTCTACCACAAAAAGGCAAGTTCATAGGGTGAGATCTGACAGGTATGCTATAAAGGTATGTGTGTTTGTGTGTGATCTGTGTAACAATGAGGAACTACCTCTAACTCGGTCAGAGAGGAGACAGAGCCCTGAGGTCCAGGGACAATTCTACAGCTTCCATGCTGGGCGACCCCAAGCAAACGGCTTGCCCTCTCTGAGCCTGTTTCCTGGCTGGAAATGTGAGGACACTGAGACCAGCCTCCAGGGGTTGCAGGAAGGGGCAGCCCAGGGCCAACCCCAGTGAGGCCTCCAAGAGCTTGCTTCTCAGGTCCATGCCAGCAACCACCAGCACATGCCCACCGGGGCCGGCCCTGGGCAGCCATGTGGCCCCACCAGGTCTCTGGAGGACTTTGCCTGCAGAAACTGACTCTCACGCGGGGAAGCATCACTTTTCCTCATGCCTGTCCCTCCCCCACCCCTCCCAGTTCAAAAAGCAATGTGCACCAGCTGACAGATGTCCCAGCCCCAGTGCTGGGCCCAGTTACAGAATGACCTTCAGTTATCAGTCAGCACGGCATTGCCCAGCGCTGATTCCCCAAGAGAAGCCACCTTCAGCTCCCCACTCACCCACCCACCTCCAGCGAACTGCCCAGCAAGCCCCTAGGGAGGCCATGTCTGCACTGGGAGGGACTCTGGGTCTCAGTGCTGCTGGGTGTCCTGGGGCAGGTCCACATCCGCTCTGGGCCTGGGTTTCTCTTCGGCACATTTAGTCTAAAAGTGTCAAAAATCAACTGAAAAAATGAGAAAACCCTGCCAGCCACAGAAAGCTGCCCCTGGGTGGACCCAGGCCGGGAGGAGAGATGGCAACCAGACTTTTCTAGAAATCAGCTCTCAGCTCCCACCTCGGTGGCTGGCGTTAAACTCCAGCTCTGGGAGTCCCTCTCTGTGTGGCATTAGGCAAGTTACTGAACCGCTCTTGCTCTCAGTTTCCCCATCAGTAAAACGAGGATGACATCCGCTCCTCCGGGCTCTCATGAGGAATTCTTTTAAAGAACACATAAAAATTATGTTTGCCATTTTTAGAGCCTGGGCTACATGCCAAGCTCTGTGCCATGGACTCTATATATCACCTCATTTCTTTCCACAATAACCCAGCGAATAAGGTACTATTATTCTGCCCATTTTACAGATGGGCAAAATGAGACTCTGGGAGATTCAGTGATTTTTGCTCAGGGCATCCAGCTGGCAAGTGGCCAAGTCATGATTGGAATCCAGATAGCCTGGCACCAGGGGCTATGGGCTCACCCACCATGCCGCATCGGTAATAACAGGATCTAATGCCTGTAAAGTCCGGACGCACTGTAGGGGCTCCATTGGCTAAAAGGACCTTCTGAACTGGGGCATTTCCTCCAGGGCTATGCCTTAGGGCTTTGGATCAATACAGGGAGGAGGAATGAGTTCACCCTCCTCTTCTGATGTAGATCAAAGCTTTGATGAGAGGCAGTCTTGTCCTCTGATCTGCTTACCCTGAGCCGATTACAGCTCAGCACCCTGGCTGTGTCGGGGACCTTCCAGGCTGTGCAGAGACCCAGGGAAGGAACGGGGCAGCCTCTGCTCGGCCACCTGAGCACCCCCTGAGAGGAGAACAAGGGTGGGGGCATACGAGAGACCTGGGATCAAATCTGGGCTCTTCACCGGTCAGCTGTGTGACTTCAGGCCAGTGCACTGACCTCTATGGACCTCTGCTTCAACCCCAGGGACACGAGGGTGTTGATGCTCGCCTTGCAAGTTTTCGCTGCATAAAAGTGCCTGACACTTAGCAGATGCTCAGTAAACAGTAGCTGTCATCGCTTATTCTTTTATTTAGACAAGCCATGTTGCTAAGCCAATTACAGTAAGCCTGCTTCAGACTCAGCAGCTGTTGGCCAGAATCTGGCTGGCTGACTTCAACATACCCAGGAGTCTGAACGCAACCGAAGGCGTTTAGGAGAGTTGGTTGAGTTTCACTGCTAGTGATTTGCAAAGTGTCTGGAGGCTCAAACCCAGTCTGGCTGGTTGTCCAGGGACCAGTCTTAGGTGGAAGGGTGCAGGCGGTATGCCGGAAATCCAGCTGTTTCTTGCAGATCTGCAGAGGCCAGATGTACAATGAATTTAAACTCTTCCTTCCCAGAACAAGGTTCTGTGGCTATAGTTGAAAACCAAGCCTGGCTTAGCCCCAGAGGTGGCCAGAGCGACACTCAGCCTGTATGTGCAGAAAGGGCAGGTCCATGCTAATAGCCTGGGGCCATGCTCCACGCCCCTTCCATTAAAAGAGCCATCAGCCAGCCTGGCTGCTGCTACATTGTGTCTATAGAGTGGCCACGTGTGGGATGGTGCTAAACCCCATCACTGAAATGGACATCACCTTGGATAGGTAGGCAAGGCATCATGGGAAACTGACAGAGAAGTGCCAGCTCTCAGATCTGAGCAGCTCACCTAGATGATCCCAACTTCTGGCCATCAGCGAAAAGCAAGGATGGAGCAGCAGAACTTGAAGAGGAGATGAAGAGAGTGAGAGTGCCAGAAGCCAATTCCAGCATGTCGTAATTACAAGAGTTTCATCAAAAGGTTGATGAAACTTGGGGGCTCAACAAAGGCTGAGTCACATATGTAATCACCTGTTGGAACAGCTGGAAGGCACTTCCCCCAAACCTGAATAGGATGTTTAACTGCCAGACAGCTCAAGACATCTCAATCTACATGTGATTGCCTCCTGTTGGCCAAACACCTGAAACAGCTGTAGACTATTCCCCAATCTGACAATGCTTCTGGTAAACCCTACCCTTTGAAGCATATGCCTCCACCTTGCCTTAGGACAAATTGTGTTAATAAAAAGCAGGGGTCCTGAGACAAGGAGGACTAAGAGCGAAGAACTTGGAACTTTTAGTTCTTTTAGCTGAAGCTCCTCTGACCCCCAATGCCTTTCAAAATTATCTTTCATCTCTGAACTCTTACTTAATCTACACACAGCCTTTCTCCAGATTGCTGAACCCTTCTTAAGTCTGGGACAAGAACCCCAGCACAAGGGGACCAGTGTGTTTGAGGCTCCATGAGGGTCGGGGGACGGAAGTGGCCAATACGGCTGGGAGAGGGGTGAAGCGGGAGGCCTGAGAAACAGTGCAGGCTTTCTTTCCACCTCTCCTGAGTGACCTTGAGGACTCGGTGTGCCCTTCCTGGGCCTTTCCTGCCTAATCTGATGTGACTGAGCACCACACAAGATGGTTTCTCGGCTGCATCCATAGCCCCGGGCTCACTGCCTGGCACACGGAAAGGAAAGCCCCCGAAAGTAATTACTGGATGAAGGTGCCTCTCCCTCCATCCTTTCACAACGTAATTTTCCCAAAGGCAAGTTTCCGGTTAGAGAAGCATTCCACGTTGGCACAGGCTGTTCCCGATGCAAGAAGCAGTCGGTATGTATCTAATTTTAAAAGGCATTGATCCAGCCTGTTAGATCCTAATGAGGCAGAGACAAGGAGAGAAGGCTTCGTTCTTGCATCATCTCTGGAATCGCTCTCCCCACGCAGCCGCCCTGGGCTGACAGCTCCGCAGCCAGCAAGCACCTGGGGCCCAAAGCCAGGACGGCAGACTCTACCCCCTCCAGCCCTGGGCAGGTAACTGGGAGTGGGAGGGGGAGGGGCCCATCGCTGAGGTCCCGGTGAACTGCAGCTGACCTCCCCACCCACAGGGCCGCTCCTGTGCACTCCTGCTAATCATTGCCAGAAGATATATATATTGTAGAGATGAATATCTAGATTTTTGTGTGAAATCAGTGTTGGTAATCAAGTCAACAATTAAAAAGAAAATGTACCGCAGGAGGCAAACAGAACATTCTGCAGGCCGGGTTCAGAACTCTGTGGGCCAATGCATCTCGGACCGCGGACCGCGGACCGCAGACCGGAACCTGTTGGAAGGGATAAGATGGGCCCTGGCCCCGAGGCTCCGGCATTCTGATGGCAGAGACAACCCTGACCTTGGGATCCTGGGTCCAATGGGAGAAGCATCCCGTCGCTGTCCCAGCATTCCATCCGGAATGTGTGAATGAGTTCCGTGTAGACCAGTCCAGGCCACGGGGAGCTACACGACGGACGACCAGCCTGGAGAAACTTGGGGTGAATGTGGGAGACAGCTCTGACAGCTTTCTGCACACTCTTAACGATAAAGCCGCATGGGGGTTGGCAGGGGAGAACATCCAGGTGGGAAGCAGAAAAGGGAGATAGGGCAGACCAGGTGCTGGGAAGGAGCAGGGAGACCTGGCGGCTGAACGGAGGGTGCCCAAGCCACAAGGAGGGGCTCCTGGGGACCGCCCGTTCCCATGGTCCCAATACACAGATGGGGAAATAGAGGTCCGAGGAGGGGAGGAACGTGCCATACAATGAACTGGTGACCCTGGAGAGGAATGAAGTCACAAGAGAGCAGTAAGGGGATGGGAAAGGGCCCCAAAGCCAACATGAGGGGCGGTGTCCATGGAGGAGTCGACGCCCCGCGCCCCTCCAGGTCTGTGAGCTGGAGCCAGGTCGGGGAGTCATCTCCAACCACGGCTGCCCTTTGAGTTCACCTTTAGACTGTGCGGATTAATAGTTCCATCCATCTTCCTCCCAACAGGCTCCAGAGGTCTGGCGGGGACCATCTGTGCGGTCCGGGAGGAGCCAGGGCGCGGTGACAAACGAGGCCGGCTGGGTCTGAGTGGCCCCGTGTCCCGGCCTAGCTGCTCGGATTACTGGGATCCGGCAGAGGCTGTTTCCAGGCATATTAACGAGGTTGAGTTTTGTGTGTCGCGTACCTTTAAAGATGTTTTTCACTGAGGAATAAAATGCATATGGGTGTGGGGCTTAAATGAATAGTTCATTACATTCTCACATAGCTGCATCCCTGTAATCCCCCCTCCCCCTCCCCCATGTGGAGGCACTGGTCCTTCCTAGCCCCCTCGGAGCTCCCCGTGTGTCCCTTTCCATCAAAATCACCTTCCCCAAGGGTAACTCTTCAGACTCCTACCGTCAGCAGTCAGTTTTGTCTGCTCTTGGCTGTCACATAAATGGCGTCATAGAGGGACGCCTGTGGCAGATGGCAATTTGCATTCCTCTTCTCGCCTGTGACACTGACACTCCACCCATAAGGTCAGCGGGTCCTGTGTCCCCGCCCCTTGAATCAGGTTGGACCGCCCTCTGTGACAGCCTCTACCAGCAGAGTATGGTGGCAAGGATGCCATGTGACTTCTGAGCAGATCACAAACGGGCCGCGAACGTTCACCCTGCTCTCTTGTGAGACTTGACCTTGGCCCCTGGCCGCCATGCTGGGAGGAAGCTCAAGCAGCCTGTGGAGAAGCCCGTGTGAGAGACATCCAGGGCCTGGGCTGACCTCCCAGCAGCTGCCACCTGCCGGCCAGGTGAGGGACCCATCTTGAAAGTGGGTCCATCGGTCCCGGTTGAGCCGCCCACTGATGCCTGACTGAGCAGAGACAAACCACCTCCGTGCTCCACCTGTATCTCATAAGAGAAATAAACAATGGTCCCCGTTTTACGCCACTCGGCCTGGAGGAGTGTGTTAGGCAGCAGCGGATCTTTGACATACGGACCGTAACGAGATTTTAAGCAGAACAGTGATGTTCAAACAAGTCTTTTATCCTTGGGTTCAAGGAAAGACTCAACACAAATTGGCGAACGGGGGAAAAAAATATAAAGATAGAAAAATGGAATGTTGGTTTTCACGATGAAAAGGTCCAAAGGGGGTTGCTGGGGCTGCTGTAACAGCGTACCACAGACTTGGGGGCTTAAGCAACAGGAATCTATCGCCTCCCAGTCCTGGAAACCAAAAATCCAAGTTCAAGGTGTCGGCAAGTCAGCTCCTTCCGAGGGCCGAGAGGAAGAGCCTGGTCCTCTCTTCTTGGCTTGTGGACAGCCGTCTTCCTCCCGCGTGTCCATGTCACCTTCCCCCTGTGTCTCCACAGCCCAGCGCCCCCTTTTCACCAGGACATCAATCAGACGGCTTCAAGTAAGCACCGCCCCCCTTCTTCCAGGATGACCCCAACCATGGGCACCTGCCACAAGCCTATTTCCAAATGAGGTCACATCCGGGGGCTCTGGGGGTTAGGACTTCACTATATGAACCGGGGAGGCGGATATGGCCAGAACCATAGGGGTGGCCAGGGGCAGGCCTTCCTGGCGGCCACCCGCCTCTCTCCACCTCTCAGCTCTGCTTGTCCACCTTTGAGTGTCATCCTTAGGCCCCACTGCAGTCTCCTCCCCCCTCATCTCCTCGGTCTGGGCCCTGGAGCCACACAGAGGTCCGTTCCTGCAGCCCAGGAGGACCATTCTGTCATGGGTCAAGCCTGAGTCCCTGCTGGTCCCTGGAGCCGGGTGGGCATTGGGGTTGCCACGCCCAGAAGGAGAGCGATGGGGCCCACGGAAGAGCCAAACCACGAACGCTCACCATGGAGACGGGGATGTTTGGGCTGGAGCCTCGGTTGGATGAGTGGAAACAGAGAGAACAGCCTAATGGCTCCGGCGACCTCCCCGCGGCCAGCAGCACCCTGGCAGGGCTGGATCCTGCCACCCCTTCATCTTGTGGGTCACGGTCCCATTCAAAGAACGGAGTGCTCGAAAGCCAGCCCTGAGGTGATCGGAAGGAAATAATATTTAAAGGCACTTGCTAAAGATACGCCGAAGGCCCTTCCAATGTCAAACAGCTGCGAGCAAACCTTAATGTGACGATCCACGTGTTAATGAATCCCAGACATGCAGATTAAATCCTCCTTAACGCGCACGTGGTTTTAAAATGTATTTCTCTCCGGCGGCTCTGGTTCGAAACGAGGTGAACAGAGCACCTGCGAGGTGGGGCCGCTGATCGGGGCCCTGGACGCTGAGCTGGGAGCTGAAGGCAGGCCCTGGCTCCGGCCCC
The DNA here is from genome assembly GCF_014108245.1 of Pipistrellus kuhlii. NCBI lineage: Eukaryota > Metazoa > Chordata > Mammalia > Chiroptera > Vespertilionidae > Pipistrellus > Pipistrellus kuhlii. The sequence goes on along the minus strand of NW_023425515.1, from coordinate 186,175,016 downwards.
GGGGAGCCTGCGAGCTGGACAAGCGGAGAGACACCTGGAGAGACGCGCTAGCACCCGCACGGACCGGCACAAGCAAGGGGAGGCTGTGCGTGCAGCGTGATGTGCGTGGTTCTGTCACTTCCCAAAAACCAGCCACTTCGGGGTGCCAGGCCACGCCCACCTGGGGGCATGGGGATGCAGTGTGAAGAGGAAAGGACAGCCTCTGCCCACCCCCACAAGCTCACGTCCCCATCAAAGTGGAAGCTGGTACCTTTTGTCACTTCCACAACCTGCACAAAGGGGACAGACAGCAACGAGGGAGGCAGGTTGCTGCTCAGGGCGGTCCCTAGGTCCAGTCGTGCTGGCGGGGAAAGAGCGTTGGGACAGGTGCCGGCAGCAGGAAGCAGGCTGGGATGGGGAGAGAGGAACAGCAAGTCCTAAGGCCCTGGTGTCAGATCAGGCCTGGCCAGTTCAGAACCCACAGCAGGCCAGGAGGGGGTGGGGATGAGCACAGGCAGGCCGGCACAGCGGGGACGGCTCGTGGGTGAGTGTGATCAAACAGCGACGCAGGTGCCCCTGAAACCCAGCGCAGGAAACCCGGTACGAGGCAGGAAGAGAGCTGACACCCCCATCCCTGGGAGTCAAACACACTTCCTTCCAAACATGGAAGGAAGCATGACTGGGCCGCTGGGTGCTAGTTATTCGCTGCTTCCTGATTGGGTCGGGGGCGGGGAAGAAAGAAGGGAGGATGGTCACATGGGTGAGTCATTTCCAGAAAATTCCTCCAGCTGTGTGCACAGGACCAGAGGGCATTCCTTTAGGCAGGTCCGTCCTCCATACTCATCTGCTGAAATAGAAACTTCAATGCACAGGAAAGAGCAAGGAGTTTACTGCAGTCACATGCCAGTCAAAGACAGGCCTTAATGTAGTAGAGTGGTTACTTAGCGGGAGGGAGGGTGATGAGAGAATTGGCAAAAAATAAAAAATAAAAAAAAATGCTTCCTGGAGCCCGAGGACACTGTCCCAGGCCCCGGGGTGACTCACGTGCATGGACCACATTCTCAACAACCTGTGATCTTGGTGACGAGGATAAACCTGAGACTGGTTCTGTCATCCCTACTCAACAAATGTGTTAATTGAGCTCCTGATCGTGAATGAATAAGTGAGTGAGTGAACAAACGAGTGAGTGAATGAATGAGTGAATGAGTGAGTGAGTGAATGAATGAATGAGTGAACAAATGAATGAGTGAATGAATGAGTGAGTGAATGAATAAGTGAGTGAACAAATGAAGGAGTGAATGAGTGAGTGAGTGAATGAATAAGTGAGTGAATGAATAAGTGAGTGAGTGAACAAATGAATGAGTGAATGAGTGAGTGAATGAATGAGTAAGTGAGTGAATGAATAAGTGAGTGAATGAATGAGTGAGCGAATGAGAACAAAGAAGCCCTGACCACTGGCATGCAGGGGGGAAGGTGCTGAGGAAAGCGTCAAGGTCAGAGCTGGGGGTTTCCTCGGCCCCTGCAGGTAGACCCTCCCCCGCCCACCCTTCCAAGCCCACCTCTGGTCCCGGTTGGATCTGGCACCTTCTCTCACTTCCACAGCCTGTGCGTGGCCAGGGGCAGGCACCCAGCAGCCAGCCGCCCGCCCCCTCGGAGCCTGGTGACAACATGACAGATGGGGAGCTCCGCGGAGCCCGAAGCCCGTCCGCCAGAATGACAAAAGGAAGGAGATGATAACTTTCCCTGTCCCCCATCTATTTTTATTTCTCTCTGAACCTTGAAAGACAAGGGTTCCAGCAAGTCGCTCCCCCTCGCTGATAGAGACTTGACGTGCAATGAGTTGCTTATCAGTGTCCCAGCCCTGAGTGATGGGCCAGAGGTGGGAGGTGGGGCTGGGCTGGGCCAGGAAATGACCCTGCCTGACCTTCGGCCCCTCCGAGCGGGGAGAAACTCTCACAGGGGTGCAGAGGAGGCTGAGGGAAGACCCCGCTGTCATTGGTGACTGTCCGGCCCCAGCAGACCCTCCAGGGCTTGGTTCCCACCCCTGTCCTAGAGTGGGGGTCACCCCAGCCCCTCCCCCTCACTGGGAGGGGGGAGGTTGTGTGAACCTGCAGCAGATGTGTGGCCAACCGTCCAATCAGATGCCCTGAGACGGCATTCCTCCTGGGCATCCTCCCGGGATCTCAGCGCCGTCACTGCCTGGGCACCAGGCTCCCCGCTGTGTCGAGGGCAGACACTCCACACTGGGGGTGAGGCCAGGCTGGAGCTACACCCCAGCGGCTCCAGCCTCCGGCATGTGAACCGGGTGGGCCATTTCTCCTCCCCGGGCCTCAGTCTTCTCTTCTGTCCAGTGGGGACAGCGGGTCCCATAGCTGGCTTCCCTGGTGAGAGGCTGACACCTGTCAAACACTTGCCCCAGGGCAGCTGGCACATAACAGGCCAGCAGGTGGGGGTCCCTGTGACCAGGTGGAAGAAAGGATCCTGGGCCGGGGCTGAGCAGGGAAGACCCCTGAGAAAGTGCCTCCTCAAATTTCATTCTGCTTCCCTCTGCCTCAGTCAGACAGACAGTGACCCAGACAGGGACCACTCGCCCTTTGGGGTGAGCTGAAGAATGATGGCAGGGAAGCTCCCATATTTACGGGGTGCCTCCAGGATGCAGGCACGGTGGGTGCAAAGGGTCTTGGGGTTTACTGTGACCCGGGCATCCTCGTGGGAGGAGATGGACCCAGTGGGGCTGCATCCATCAGTGGCTGAGGTCCCTGGCCTGAGAGGGGCAGTGCCCAGGTCTGAGCCAGGTGCCCAGCAGTCCCCAAACCCAGCCTTCACCATCGTGTCCGCCCATCTCCGGCGCCCGTGCTGTCTCAGCTGGTTCTCTCTGGGGGGTGTGCAAAGGGGCCCTGGGTTGAGGGTCCCTCTGCAAACATCGCCATCCCACCTGCCCTACCTCTGCACTACCGAGGTCCCTCCCCTTGTGCCCAAGTTCTCCCTGCCACTTGGACCGGTCACCCCTCCTTCTGGCCCAGGCCGGGAGAGGAGGCGGGGCTAAGGCCTCAGCGACAGGGGCCGAGGCCATGCCTGTCGCCTGGATGCTGCCGGCTAGCCAGGCAGGTGAGTGGACGGGGCTCAGCCTCTGTGGGCTCAGCCAGCTGCTGCCAACCTGATCCGGGGGCAAAGATGGTGAGCTAGTATGGTGGAGGGCCGGGCTCGCCTGTTCACCTGCTTCTTTCCTCCCTGGAGCACCCTGTAATCTGAGGTTTTCTTACTTACAAATTGGTGACTGGTTCATTGTGTTTTCCGCCAGCCTGTGCATTCCTGCCTGGTCATACTGCATCCCTAAGGCGCAAACCTGCAACTGCCCTGAGCGAGAAACTCAGGGACCAGCTGCTGCGTGAGCGCTCACAGCAAGCTCGGCTGCTGTGAAGGAGGTAGGGTCTTCCCATTCGCCCACAAGGGATGGAGGCTCAGGGGAAGAGCATTTGAACCCAGGATCTGGGACTGTATTGTTCTGCCTCTAGGCCAGGCCGCCTCTTGGGGACCCTGCTTGAGAAGAGATGGTGCAATACAAACTGATGTGTGCAAATAGCAATGCAAATATCACTGGGCCTGCATATAGGATGCCCGGCCCGGGGGGCAGCTGTGGGAGATGCTGTAGGAAGTTCTGCTGCAAGCTGGTCCCTCCGGGTGACTGCTGGCGGTGGCGTTGGGAGACCCCCAGGGGTGGCAGTGGCCAGCAGGCCTCGGGTGGCACTCACTCTCCTACAGGTCTCCAGGGCAAGGGGAAGGAAAGAAAGGAGAAGGCTCTGCTTAAACCCGGGCTCTCTGTCCTGCAGGGGGCGCATAGGACTTCCTGGGCCTGGCTGGCTGGCTTGGTCAGGGGCTCAGTCCTCCAGGGCCAGGCAGGACTGCCAGGGGCCTGAGGGAGCTTGTTAAAATCCCATAAAATGACAGAGGGATGCAAGGGAATAGCCCTAGACATAGGGTGAAGCTTGCCTTCTGCGCAACTCAGACACACATCAATCCACCACCTCCCAGCACAAATGAGGAAACTGGGCCCCAGGTGGCCTAGGGAGGGGCAACTTGCCCAAGTCACAGAGAGAGAAAAGACTGGCACTCAGGTGTCCTGAGCCACCTTTGGGGTCCCCCTATGATAGAGGGGAGCAGCAGCCAGCTCTGGATGAGTGGCTGGGAGTGTGCAAAGTCTGGCAAACATGGGTCCCACTGGCCAGACTCACCTTACAGGTACCCAGCACCTGGGGACTCAGCTTCTTCCAGGCCTTTGGCTTTGCTGCCCCCTGGTGGTTACTGGCTGCAGTCTCCAACTGATTTGGCTATTGGTTGGTCCAGGGATGGGACCATGAGAACAATCAGAATATGAGGGACCAGGGAAGGGGGAAGGTGGGAAGAGGGAGGTGAGAGGGCCACAGAAAGAGATAGAGGCTTGGCCTTCTCCTTTCTACACCCCACCACACACACACACAGATGCTGGGAAGAGATCCCGGGAGGGAGGGGAGAAGCCACTCCGTGTTGGGGTCAGGAGCACACAGGACTCCAGCCCACTGTGGTGGATGATAAATGGCAGCGAGTCCTTGGTGCTCCTGCTACCCAGAGGAGGAATCTGCTTCTCTCCCCTTGACCTTGGCCATCGCTGGGTTCATTTTGGCCAATAGAATGCAGCCGAAGTAGCACCGAGTCAACCCCAAAGCTGGGCCTCAGGAGATGAACAGCCTTCGCCTTCACCTTTGCTTCTCAGAACCTCCTTGGGACCCAGCCACCATGTCACCTGGTGAAGAGGCCAGGGGGCAGGAAACCGAGGCATTCCAGCAGACAGCTCAGACGCTGCTGAGCCCTCAGCCGAAATCCAGCACCAGCTGCTGCCTAGGGAGGCAGGCATTTGGGCATTCTAGCCCCCGGCCAACACCCACTATGGCCAACACTGTGTGCGGCAGAACCACCTAACCCAGCCCAGTCAGGCCACGATTGTGAGAGACAGAAATGATGCTGGTTATTTGAAGCCACAGCATTTTGGTTTATCTTCACAGAAACGGACAACCCAAGAGCTTTATCCCTCAGCACTGTGTGGACTGGGCTTGTCCTGGCCTCGTGGAGCCTCCGTTTCTGGCGGAGGAACCCTGCCCGGGATCTGAGGTGGTGTGCGCAGCACCAAGTGCCCAGAGCCCACTGATAACTGACAGGTTTTGAGCATCTCCCTGGAGCCAGGCAGTTCACTCAGCACTTTGCACACATCATCCTATTAAATCTCACGGCAGCCATCTGAGATACTCAATTTTACAGATGGCGAAGCAGGTTTCCCAAACAAACACTCCTAATTCCCAACGAGGGAATTAAGGTATGGAGGAGATAAGTAACTCGCCCAGAGTACTTAGCTGATAAAGAGCCAGAATCCAAATTCGTATAGCAAACACAAAGGAAAAGATAGCTATTAACGTTATCACCAGCACCACTAGCATTATTGTCACCATCACTACCATCATCTCCATCATCATCACCATCACCATCATCATTATAGCCATCATCATCATATCATCATCACCATCTCCTTCATCACCATCATCTCCATCCTCCTCCACATCTTTATCATCACCATCTCCATCATCACCTTCATCATCACCATCCTCCTCCACAGCTTCATTATCAGCATCACCATCATCCTTATGGCCTCATCATCACAATCACCATCTTCATCATCATCTCCATCATCATCATCTCCATCATCATCATCTCCATCATCATCATCATCTCTATCATTACTATCATCATCAACATTATGCTAGTGTCCACAGGAAACTGGCTGAACCTCTCTCAGCCTGGGAACACTGTGGGTTGGACCCTCAGCCAAGAAGATGAGGCGCACAAAGCTATCCTCACTCTCTCTAGCTCACACACACACACACACACATACACACACACATACACATACACACACAAGCCAGCACAGACATGTGAATCTTCACCCAACTTCACTTCACTTCTGGCAAAAACTCCCTGAACCCCTGGGAATAGAAGCCAAGATTTCAGCACCTGGGCTTCCTTCCCCACCTCTGAGCTTCCCAGAGCCCATGGGCCTCGGGAAGGTGCCTCTGGCCCTTTGGCCCCACCTGTCTCCACAGCAGGCCCCGAGCAAAGACTGAGCCACATATGACCAACACATACCGTATTTCCCAGCGGCTGAGGCCAGGGTGGTCCCAGCGGCGGTGGGGGATGTGGCTGGGGCCTGGGTGTGTTTGGAAGGCAGAGCCCTGGGGGGATTCCTGACAGGTTGGATGTAGCTTTATTCCAGCTGTACAGCCCCTCTGAGAGGTGGGCGGATTAGCCCCATTTTACAGTTCAGCCAACTGAGGCTGCCAACTTCGGTTGCTCTCTCCCAGCTGGCTCTGGGCCATGCAACCCAGGGTAGCTCTGCAGCGAGTGATACTGATGGGGCCCAGAAGCCGCCAGAATTGAACTTGGGGGCTGACACCTGCCCGCCCAGCACCCCATAAAGTGAGCTGGAGCATGACTGGATGGCCCATTAATGGCCCAGAGCTCAGAGCAGCCATGTCCTCGCAGTTTATAAGCTCGTAACGAGGCCGTGGTCTCGGCCACACATCCCTGCCTCCTTTAGCTGTGAGTGAATGGGCTTTTCTGGGGCTCAGGCAACAGGCTGCTGGGTGTCTCTGAGTTGGGGCATCCCTGGACCCCCCCCTTCCCCATTCCCTTTAGCCTCCCCCCACTTCCCAGTCCAAGGGCTCAGCCCATGGCCATGCCCCCACTTCCCCTCCCTGCCCCATGGCTCCGACCCCCTCCCTCTCCCCCAGGAAAGTCCCCTGGTGGGTGCAGGAGAGGACCTACAGGGGCCAGGCTCTCCCTGTGATCACCAAGCACCCCCTTAAGGTCAACGTCAAAGCCCCCACTGGACAGACGATAAACCAAAGGGACTTACCCAGGCTCCCGGTGATGCCCTCAGCCCTGCCCTCTGAGCCGCGTGTGGTCCCCAGCCCGAGTGTGTCTGTGCATGGCACCAGATGCCATCCTGCCCTGGCAGGACTGGCACACTTGCTACAGGGACATCCTGCACAGGGGACCGGAATCCTGATGGCACTTGCCACCTGCTTTCCCTCCGGCTTCTCCTCTGCACCAGGCGGTAGCAAGGGCTCCTCATGCAGCCCGAGAGCTCCCTCCGCACCTGGCACAGTTCCCAGCCCCGTCACTCAGTCACTGCGCCCAGCAATGCTATCAGAGGTGCATTTCCCCCTGACAAGTGAGGAAACTGAGGCACAAGGAGGCTGGAGGCTGAGCGGCTTGCCCAAGGTCGCCTGGATGGAAAGGCTTTGAACTCAAGTCTTTCCAGCCGGAACCTACACACTGCAAGCTTCCCTGCTGGCGGGTCTGGCTGCTCTCCCCCACCCCCCACCCTCCCCCTAACCCCTGCTCTGAGCATGGGGTGCCTGCAGCCGGAGAAGAGGTGGCTGGGTCATCCCCACCACCAAGTTTAGGGCCTAGAGAGCCTCTACCCACCGCCAGGCAACCACTAGGGGGGCGGTGGAGCCCCCAACCCTCAGGAGCTCATCACAGGTACCTGGAGGGACTGTGCGAGGGGCTCAGGCATCCAGGCCAGAGGAGGCCCGTCAGCCCACACCTGTGACAGATGGGGCTCTGGCGCCACCTTGTGTCCTCCTGCAGCCCTGCAGCTGGCCCCCCAGCAGGTTTGAACACGGGCTGGGTTTTTGGTATATATATATATTTTTAAATACATTTTTATTGATTTCAGAGAGGAAAGGAGAGGGAAACAGAGATAGGAACACCTATCAATATGATGAGAGATTGATCGGCTGCCTCCTGCACGCCCCCTCCTGGGGATCGAGCCTGCCACCCAGGCAAATGCCCTTGACGGAATGGTCCGGGCTGGGCCCTTTAACCCAGACCTCAGGCCCTGTGACGTCACCTTCGGTTCCTGCCCGCTGTATCCGCATCCCACGTGGACTGCCATTTGGCCCATATGTCATGCTTTACGTTCACTCGGTGACTCTCAGTGGGGGCGCCTCAAGAGGCACTGGGGACCGCGAGAATGTCTAAAACGTGCAGCACCTGGCTGTTTGGTCAGGGGCCCCGACCTCTCTTCCCTCGGATCGTCAAATAAACAAATGACGGCAGCCAACACCGCAGCCGCCGTCTAGTGTGAGTGAACCAACGTTACAACCATTTCTTGTCAGCTCAGCAAAATGGTAATGTATTTCAGTCATTCGTTCACAGGTGCGGTGAGAGGAAAAGGTTGAAGGTCGCTGCACTAGCTCATGTTTTACTTAGCTTCGTCGCGGGCAACCTTGCTGTGAGACCCCAAGCCTGGTGTGCTATGTGCATTTTTTTAAAAAATAAATCCTAAATATGCAATTTCACAACTGGTATCCGTGTGCCTGGGAAACGGCCTCCCCATGCACTGCTCCTTCCGAGCTGACACCACCTTCATGGGCCAGTCCACCCAGCAGCGCCCTCCCCCCCTTCCGGCTGAAGGAGGCAGTCCTGGTCTCCATCCTCACCCAACTCAGAGCCCGGGGCAGACATTAACCAAAGAATCACAAAAGTAAACATAAAATGACCACCCAACAAGGTAATGAAGTTATAAACCTGGCTCGCTATGAGGAAGTAGAAAATACTAGAAAAGCCCACAGTAACGGGATTTGACTGGTTGGGAAGAGTACGAGGGGGGCTTCCTGGAGGCGGTGGTGCTTGCACTAAGATCTAAAGAAAGGACCCAGCCGGTGTGGCTCAGTGCTTGAGCATCGACCTATGAACCAGGAGGTTGAGGTTCGATTCCCGGTCAGGACACATGCCTGGGTTGTGGGCTCAGTCCCCAGTAGGGGGCGTGCAGGAGGCTGCCAATGGATGATTCCTCTCATCATTGATGTTTCAATCTCTTCCTCTCTCTGAAATCAATAAAAACATTTTTTTAAAGATGTAAAGGAAGACAGAAGTTAACTAGGTAAAGAGAGGAGGGAAGAGGAAAAACAAACAAACAAGATCCCTGAGGCAGGAGGGTGCTTTCTCGGGAGCTTAGTCTGTGTCTTGGAACCTGACCTGCTGCCAGGGCCAGGCTGGGCCTCTGGCTGGGCAGCCCCCTGCATTGCCCTCCTTGCCCCCACTGCAGCCTCACTCCCCACCGAGATCCCGGTCCTCCCTGCGGTTCTTGGACCACTTTCTTTCTTGTCCCTGGAGCCCTGCAGGGTTGCTCTGAGGCTCCCCATTTCCAAATGAAGGAAGCGGAAGCTCAGAGCTGACCAGTGGCTTTCCAAGGTCACACCGCTTGGCAAAGCCCGGATTTGCCCCTCCACCCAGGGAGCTGTGCTCTCTGGCTGTGCCAGCCTCTCAATGGCCCCCCCGACTCCTACTCCTGTGGGCCTTCCTCCGGGATATTGGGAGCCGTGCCTGACTTGGCATGAACCTGCTGGCAGATCCGGGCAGGGTCCGGGCCTCTGAACCCTGGTCTCCTCCGTGGTCACATAAGAAGGGACGAGGGTAGCTGAGTCAGAAACCACTGTCAGCGTGCGGATTATTAAATGTGCCAGAGAGGGTACCTTGGAGAATAGAAACCAGTGTATGGAGCGTAATGTGTATCCTTGGGCAGTTTTACTTTAACTTTTATTTCATTTTAATTTCTGAATAGCTCGTACATTCACATGCTTCACAAACCTAAAGACATAAAAATGTACAGAGTGAAGTGCTCCTTCATCTGCCAACTCCTAGTACCCTCCCGAACAGGTACCCACTGCCCAGTCTCCTGTAAGTCTTCCCAACACTTCTCCCGCATATTCACACAAACGAGAATATAGATTCTTGGCCAACCAGCGTGGCTCAGTGGTTGAGCATCAACCTACACACCAGGAAGTCACAGTTGGACTCCCAGTCAGGGCACATGATCGGGTTGTAAGCTCCATCCCCTGTGCAGGAGGCAGCTGATCAATGATTCTCTCTCATCATTGATGTTTCTATCTCTCTCTCTCTCTCTCTCTCTCTCTCTCTCTCCCTCTCCCTACCTCTCTGAAATCAACAAGAATACTTAAAATAAAAGCATATGTAGTTTCTTAGCCATCCCCTTTTGACATGAAATATAAAATACTAAACACAGTCTTCCCCCTTAATTTGTTTTTTATGGTGCTATTCCACTACATGGATGGGCCATAATTGAACCAGCCCCTCATGGCTGGGCCTGGGTGGTGTACCAGTCACTTGTTATTATAAGCAATGCAGTTGATAGACAAATCACCTTGTAGACGGTTGTCATGTCAAGCTTGTATGTGCAAGTATTTCCATAGGATAAATCCCCAAAAGGGAATTGCTGGGTCAGCCAGAAGATGCATTTGAAATGTTGGTGATGATATTGCTGTGTGGGCACCAGGCCTGGGCTTTCTGAGACCTTGCCCCACCAGCCAAGTAGGAGACTGCTGGGTTCTTATTCTGTCATTAAGAAGGGTTCCGCAATCTGGAGAAAGGCTGTGTGTAACTTCAGTAAGAGTCCAGAGACGAAAGATAATTTTGAAAGGCAATGAGGGTCAGAGGAGCCTGACTGAAGAAACTAAGTTCTCCTTGTCTCAGGACCCCTTGCTTTTTATTAGCACAAATTGTCCTAAGGCAAGGTGGAGATATACACTTCAAAGGGTAGGGTTTCCGCACAAAAGCATTGTCAGATTGGGGAACTGCCTACAGCTGTTCAGGTGTTTGGCCAGGAGGAGGCAATAACACGTAGATTAAGATGCCCTGAGCTGTCTGGCAGCAAACAATTTAATGCATCCTTTTCAGGTTTGGGGAAATGCCTTTAGCTATTCCCAACAGGTGATAACATTTGTAACTCAGCCCTTGCTGAGTCCCACCAACCTTCCTATGAAACTCTTGAGTTATGACATGCTGGAACTGGCTTCCGCCAGGAGACCATTCCTCCCACAGACTTGACAGAGGGAGATGTCCTCTCACCTTCAGGGTTCGGCCAGTTTTCTAAGGGACATGGCACCATGGCTATAGCTCTGAGGCACTGATCTTACTAGGAGTGAGCTGAACTGCTCTTCATGTGCTTACGTAGCACAGCAATTCCTTTTCTGCCAGCTGTTCACAGCCTCTGCGAGGTGGGGTTTCATGGCTTCCTCACCCATGACTACAGGTTCTTGGCAGGGAGGATGGCCCTTTGCCTCTGATGTGAATGACAAATCATTTCCCCCAAGTTTGTCATTTGTCTTTTAACTTTGTTCATGATGGGTATCTTTTTTCAGCATGCAAAGTATTTTCTGTTTTTCACTAAGTCAATGTATACATTTTAACATGTTTTTATTGATTTTTAGAGAAAGAGGACGGGAGAGGGAGAGAGATAGAAGCATCAATGATGAGAGAGAATCCTTAATCGGCTACCTCCTGCCCGCCCCTTACTGGGGATGGAGCCCGCAACCTGGGCATGTGCCCTGACCAGGAATCAAACCAGGGACCTCATGATCCATGGGTGGACGCTCAGCCACTGAGCAACACCGGCTGGGCTATCCATCTCTTTTAATGGCTTCTAGATTCGGGGGGCTGTAGTGAGAAAATCCCTACACTTTAAAGTCACCCAGAAACTCCTCCCCGTGTCCTTTGAACATACCCATGGTTTCATTTTCACCTTTAAGTTGTTGGTTCCTTTGGAATTTGTTTGGGGTATAAAGTAGGATCCCAGCATCATTTTTCTGGTGGTGCATATGATGACCGCCAGGTGGCCCTACAGTGGTTCCAGCACCACTTAGTAAATAATTTGACTTTTCTTCCCTGGCTGGGGTGGCAACTTTATCAAATACTGAATTCCTATCCGAATGTAGGCCTCCCTCTGTGGTTTCTGGCCCATTTCGTTGGTCTGCTCCAGAATTTGTGGTCAAAAGCACAGCGTTCGAATGACGGAAGCTTCATGGTGTGGCTGGTCCTCCTGCCTTTCCCTGGCTGCTCTCACTGGTTCACTTTCCGCAGGAACTTTAGGGTCCCCATAGATAGAGCAACGAACACTGTGGGTATTTCTGCCCGAATCAAAGTATCTTTGTCAATTAGCTCAGAGAGAATTAACATTTCATGGGGTTGAGTCTCCTTCCTGAAACATGTAGTATCTTTCTACTTGTCCACATCCGTCTTCTGTCTTTCAGCTGTTCGGTTAGTGAACATCTTTCTTGAAATAGAATGTGTCTACAGAAAAGCCACACATGGTGGAGGGTAGGACTCAATGAATGTTTACAAAGGGAACGCCCCGTGAAATTTCCACCCAGACTGAGAAACAGAAAATGACCAGCACCGCGGCAGCCCCCCAGGACCCCTGTCTCCAAACCCATCCTTCCCAGAGAAGCCCCTCTCCCACCTCTGCCCCCGGGAGTGTTTCCTGATTTGGAACAGCCTGGACGCTTTGGTACCCGGCTTCCTTCACAGAACACCGTGTTGGTGGGACTCATCCCTGCTGTCAGGCCACGCCGTTTCGTGCAAAAGTGGGCTCATTTTTGTTGGACCCTCCGACAAGTAGCATGGCTGGGTCATAGGAGATGTGTATTTGAACTTCGGCAGACGCTGCCAAATGGTTTTCTAAAGTACTAGTACTCATTTCCACTCCACCAGTGGTCTGCTCAGACCTGGTCTTCCCTTCTTCCTGGGCACAGAGTGGAACTACATTTCCCAGACTCCCTTGCAGCTAGACAAGGCCACAGGGTGCCGATCCATTATCAATGGCCTGGGATGGAAGTCTAGGAAGGCCTCCTCCACACTTCCTTCCCTTTCACTCTCTCTGGAACCCACAGTGACCCGGCCTCAACTGAACAAACAGTGGCAATGCCCTGTGGGGGAGCCGAGAAAGGAACTGGAGGTGATATGGCTTCCCACCCACTCACCAAGCAGCTCACCTCACCATGTCCACATAGGAGAGAGCGAGAATCTCAATGTCTTCTTGTTATGAGTGAGACCTTTTACCCTCAAGAATACAGGAATTCGCCGAGACCGGTTTGGCTCAATGGATAGAGCGTCGGCTTGGGGACTGAAGGGACCCGGGTTCGATTCCGGTCAAGGGCATGTACCTTGGTTGCGGGCACATCTCCAGTAGGGGGTGTGCAAGAGGCAGCTGATCGATGACTCTCTCTCATCGATGTTTCTAGCTCTCTATCTCTCTCCCTTCCTCTCTATACAAAATCAATAAAATATATTAAAAAAAAAAAAAAAAAAAAAAAAAAAAAAAAGAATACAGGAATTGGTACCAGAAGTGGGGTACCAGTAGGTCACATTGTCTTACCAGTCAGGCAGTGGGTGAGTTATTAATCGTGTCATGACGATTTTCTATATCTGTTATCTGTCATGTAATAAGGATAGGGTATAGAGGTTTTTCTCTCTTTTCCGCATCCAGCACGAAAAAGAAAACAGGTCAGGTTCCTGATGGAGGAGCTGGGGATTAAAAAGTTAAAGAAAGAAAGAGACCAAGAGGCAGAAATAGATTCATAAAGCTGGGAGCTAGGTGGGAGGCCATTCTCTGTGATGGAGAGGCAACGAGCCGAGAGCCTGGGCAGCACATTTATTTTATATCCTCAAAATCCAGGAAGTAGCACCAAAACTTAGGATCAAAGGAGCTTATTTGCATTCTTAAGTAGGCCCTAGTATTAATGTATTTACATATCTAGACCCGCCCCTGCCGATACCTGGGCTGATATGAAGTCAAGCTGACCAGCCTTCTTGGGGAAGCATGTTGCCAGGGCGTGGCTCTGCCTAGCGCCCTGAGTTCAGCTGGCGATAATTAAAGAAAATGCCCATGTGCCTTCCCAGGCGGCCCTCTACAAAGGGAAGTGTGCTTCTCCTGGGATCTCATGTAATTCTGCTTTATAGAGGCATCCACTGTATTATCTAAGGCATCTATGTCCAGAGCACTTCTTATCTGCACTGTGAGTTACACTCTCATGTGTTCTAAAATGCCTTTCTTTGGCTCATTCAATACTTTCTTAGTGGTAACTCCTCACTGTGTAATATTAAGATTATGCTGTCAGATTTCTATTTGCATTTGCCTAGTATACCTTTGCTGAGCTTTTATTTTCAACCATCTGGAGTTACAGTTTAGGAATGCCTCTCACATAGAGCATAGGGCTGGATTTGGTTTGCAAATTTAATCTGATATTTTCTCCTTTTACTCAGCAAATTAAGCCTATTTACTCGTATTAACATTTCAGTACCTGTGGTCTGACACATCCTTTTATGTAACTTTTTCCTGTTTGTATGGATTTTGGTTGTTGTTATTGTTGCTAATCCTCACCCCAGGGTACGTTTTCCATTGAGGTTTAGAGAGAGTTGAAGGCAGAGGAAGGGGAGGAGAGAGAAAAGCATCCATGTGAGAGAGGACCATGGATTGGTTTCATCAGGCATGCTGAGGGGATAGGAGGGGGGGACCAGGGCCAAGGAACAAACCTGCAATCCCAGGTGCATGCCCAGTGCAGGAGCTGATGTTCAAATACTGAGCCACACCAGCCAGGGCTGCTTCTGTGGATTTTTAAAGTCTTTCACTATGTGGTTTGTTCTCTTTGCTTTTGTATGTGTTTCTTCTACTATACAAGGAGTTTAATGCTTTGATTTAAACTTTATATGCTTTTTGTAATTGCTTCACTAGAGGCCCAGTGCACGGATTCGTGCACATTAAAAGTAAACTAATTAGAAGGTGGCTGGTGGGGCAGGACTGTGTGAGATGGGCTGGACACACCCTAAAGCCAACCTCCCATGGTCCCTCCTGGCCACCTACACCTGGGGCAGTGCAGGGGCTTGAAGGGTGTCTGCAGAGTGAGGGGGGTCCCTCCGGTAGGTGGGGTTCCTCAGCCTGGCCTGCAGGGATTGGGCTGAAACTGGCAGTCCGACATCCCCCAAGGGGTTCTGGAGTGCAAGAGGGCACTCTGCAAAGTTATTATCACTGGACAGCTCCCGTGTTGAGTGTCTGCCCCCTGGTGGTCATTGTGTGTCATAGCTATTGGCCGGACAGTTGCTTAGCCTTAACCTAATAAAAGGGTAATATGCAAATTAACCATCACTTCATCACAAAGATGGCGGCGCCCAGTTCTCTCAGCCCCGCCAAAGTGCCCCAGTCCTGGGGGGACAGCCACTGAGAGTGGGTAGCATGAACAGCCTGGCAGAATGCTTGCTTCTTTGCTGCAGTGACAAGGCAAGTATTCCACGCTCCCCTTGCTGACGGTAAATATGTTGTTGCTGATGTTTTCTGAGCCCCCCGTGTTGTCCCCCCATCGCCTCCTCCTGCATGGGGTGTGGGACCCTTCGCCCCATGTGGCTTTCACCCCCATCCTAGCACCGTGGGCATTGCTGGTGAGCTCGCATTGTCTGAATCACTCCGCTGCCGAAGACGGGGTCTGTGGGGGATTTGCACCGCCCTTTGTATGGAACCCGGTGGGAAAACATACACATCGCCGCCTGCTGCCGCCGCTCCCATCGTCTTTCTGTTGGGTCATTCCAGCAGCTGCCGCCCTGTGGCTGGACTCCAGGAGCCATGCCCCCACTTTCCCCATGTGCCGTCAGTCTCCTGTCCGGTAGGAGACCCCCAAAGGCAGAAGCTGTTTCTCCCATCAGACTGGGGATTATTATTTTTTTTAAATAGACTTTATTGATTTTTTTTACAGAGAGGAAGGGAGAGAAATCGAGAGCTAGAAACATCGATGAGAGAGAAACATCAATCAACTGCCTCTTGCACACCCCCTACTGGGGATGTGCCCCCAACCAAGGTACCTGCCCTTCACCAGAATCGAACCCGGGACCCTGTTGGAGACAGGGTGTAAGCTGACAAGGTCCTTGCATCTGAGGGGGCTAGCAGGGTTGGCCCCCTACCCAAACAGTTTTCCCTGACTCCTTTGGATGGCGATTATCAGTAGAATGAAAGTAATTTATAGTATGAGAGCAACATTTCATGTCTTGCCCAGAAGTCTGTATTTATCTACTGAAGATTTATTGTACTAAGAATTTTTCCTTCGGCTCTATCTCTCCTTTAGAAATTAAGAGGAACAAAGAAATACACTCCTCTTGACAGACCTCCTAACTAGTGTCTTGTGTGTAAGAAGCATTGTGCAGTTAATAAACTTGCTACAGTTCCTCGATGACTTGTAGTCCTCCTGATCCCACTCTTCTGTCTCTCTTTCTTTTCTCAATTCCCACCTCCCTACCTCAGCCCGGTTCAACCTGCCAGGCTGGCCCTGGCAGGACCCTTCAGTCTGCAGGCCAACACTATCCTCTGAGCCAAACCAGTTAGGGTCAGACTGGGAATTTTTAAAGGGCCAGAGCAGTGTCTCCCCATCAGACCGGAAAACTTCCGAAGGTGGAGGCTGTATCTTCTCCGGTGGCCCCACATAAACGGACAAGTGCAGGTATACTGTGAGTCCTGTGAAGAAAGCCAAGTAGGAAAAGGGAAGAAACGTGATGGAGGATACTATCTAGTCCAGGCAGACATCTCTGAGCAAGTGACTTTTAAACAGCGCTGAGTGACGCAAGGGGCAGGCCAGGTGGATGTCTGGGGCAGAGCATTCTGAGAAGAGGGGAATCGCAGGTGGAAAGGCCCTGGGGCAGGCGTGTGCAGCACTGTTTAAGGAAAGGCAGGGGGGCCGGTCAGTGTGCTGGAGGGGAATGAGCAAGGGGCAGGTGAGGTCTGAGAGGTAAGCAAGGGCGGAGGGGGGGGGTCATCATGGGCCACCACACCGTCTTTAACGTCACTCTGAGTGGAATGGAAGTCACTGTAGGGTCTGGGGTGGAGTGGGGCGTAATCTGACTTCCTTTCAAACGGACGGTGCTAAGGCCGGTGGAGAGCAGGCCCGGGGAAGACAGGAAGTAGAAACAGAGTAGGCTCCCAGGAGTGTCTTGCCTTTTATAGGAACAGACACTCAGCATGAGAGCTTTTTGAGGGGGTGGGGAAGTAGAGTTTGTAAAGAGGCTCCTGGGGGCGGATCTCCAGTTCCGCTGAGCCCCGCTTCCGTAAGAGAAATGCACACGATGACCACCAGGTGGCAGCATTGCTCTACTGAGAAGGCGGCGCCGCCAGGCTGGGAATTTCAGTCCCAGGAGAAGGAAGCCGACTATCCTCACTGGTGGGATGAGGGCAGGGAGTGTGGGGACTGTTGCAGGCGCTTCCAAGACATTAGTACCTTTCACATCAATGGCTTCACCTGTCCCTCTCGGCAAGTTCTGTGAGGCCACCCTATGGACCAGGGAGTCCTTTTCCCAGGCGAGAACAGAGGACCAAAGAGGAGTATGGCACACAGAGGTGCCAGTAAAGGTGAATGAATGAATGAATGAATGAATGAATGAATGAATGAATGCCTTGGCCGAATCCCGTGGCCTCCACAAGGTCCCTCCTGCCCTGAGCTTTGCACAGCCCTGGGGAGGGAGCCATTTGCCGCTGCTTCGGGGACTGCTGCGCTCCATGAACCCCCGACTGGAGCTGGCTCCATGTCAAAAGCTCCTGCAGTCAGGTTGGGGTCTGTTCCCCCCGCCGATGGGCAGAGAGAGCAGAATGTGAGGTCAGCCCCCTTCCCCACTCCTGCCTCCCCGCCCACCCGCCCCATCCCTGCCAGATGTGGTGAGAAGAAGCCAGTGGCCACAACACCCCAAAGAACCCCTGGCTGCTTTTGGAGATTCCCGTTCTCTATTAGGGAAAAAGATCCCTTGGGCAGACAGGGAAACTGAGGCCAGAAGAGGCCTCACAACACTGGCATTCTTTCTGCTCCTCCCCCACCCCACCTCACCCCGTGGCATTAGCTTTGCCAGCTCCCATACAGGACAACATTTGGGACACGTTTATACTGAACAACGATGCACTGTTTATCTGAAATTCGAATTTAACTGGGCATACTGCCTTTTTCCCCCCCACTAAATCTGGCCACCCTACATGGGACACCTCCCAACCCCCACATCTTCCATCCTTCAGCGATAAAATAAGTGGGGGTGACAGGGACCCAGACTCTGTGTCTCCCAGCCCAAGCTCTAGTCACTTGGAATCCCAGGCTCAGTGATGAACAAGCATTTGACCAAACACTCCGGCTCCAATTCTTTCCCAAGGGGCGCTGAAGCCCCGCCCCTGGGAATGCCCATCCACTCCCTGGGGTCCCCCCACCCCCACCACCCAGGAGAAGGCAAGAGGCCCCGCCCAGCCCCTGCAGTGCTGGCCTCCTGGATGGGGCAGCCCTGGCTCTAGACACTGTGGAGGCCTGATCTTGAGACGGTGAGCCAGTCCTGCCAGCCCTCTGGGCCTCAGTTTCCACATCTGGGAAATGGGAGCCGGTTCCTCCTTTTGTAGCCCTGGCCCAGAAGACTGCAGCTCCCCGAGGTAGGGCTCTGTGCCTCCCTCCGGCTCAGCCCTCCTCCTCTGGGTCAGATGGAGGGGGGGCAGGAAGGCCCACCCTGCCACGGGGACGCAGTTCTGTCGGTGTGACCCTCTGACGGTCACACCGATCACGCCCCGTGCGTGCCCAGCTGTGCGTGTCCCAGGTCCCCAGCCCCAGTGTAGGGCGGGCCGGCACATCGCAATCCCCGAGAACGCTAATTAAGCACTGCTCTGCGCCCATGTGGCGCGTTCCATGCGGATTATCTGCTCTAATCCCACAGCCGTCTCACACCCTGTGAGCACGTCCATCTCCCATGGCTCTCGATGGGCTGTGTGCCTCTGCCTCCCCCGGGGCAGACGGCCTTGCAGCCCTGTGTGTCCCACCTGCCTGTTCCCGGCTGCATCCCAGGCTGGGCGCCGGCCGGCTCAGGGCAGGCGCTCAGTATCGGGGTGTGGAACCTCCGCAGGAGCCACACGAGGTGGGGGTGCTGTCCCTGCCCCCCTTTCACAGAGGAGACAGGCGGGACTGGTTGCCAACATCACAAAGGGTGTGTGTTTGAACCCGGGCAGCCTGACTCCAGAGCCTACCCTGTTAGTCTCCACCCTGTGCAGTGAGAGCACAAAGGACAATTGATGAATGAATGAATGAATGAATGAACGAATGAATGGATGGATGAATGGATGGATGGATGGATGAATGGATGGATGAATGGGTGAATGGATGGATGAATGGGTGAATGGATGGATGATTGGATGGATGAATGAATGAATGATGAATGGATGGATGGATAGATGGATGGATGGATGGA
Organism: Pipistrellus kuhlii; assembly: GCF_014108245.1. Lineage (NCBI taxonomy): Eukaryota > Metazoa > Chordata > Mammalia > Chiroptera > Vespertilionidae > Pipistrellus > Pipistrellus kuhlii. The sequence goes on along the minus strand of NW_023425515.1, from coordinate 186,155,906 downwards.
TGGATGGATGGTTGGATGAATGGGTGAATGGGTGAATGGATGGGTGGGTGGGTGGGTGGATGGATGGATGGATGGATGGATGGTTGGATGAATGGGTGAATGGGTGAATGGGTGAATGGGTGAATGGATGGATGGGTGGGTGGGTGGGTGGATGGATGGATGGATGGGTGAATGAATGGATCAATGGATGGATAGATGAAGCATGCACAAATGTGTGTGCCACCCTCCTTGCACCCAGTACCTCAAAGGCCTGTGTTTCTCTGACATGTGGGGCAGGCGGAGCAGCCCAGTCAAGTCCGGAAACAAGCACTAAACCTAAGACCTCGACTCTTGACCTGAAGCATCATTGGAGTCCACCCCAGAGACGGGCAGTGGCGGCCCTGAGTCCCACCGCCCTGCTCCCCACGAGGACAGCCCTGGCCCGGGGACAGGGCAGCACTGGGGCCAAGCCCAGCCTTGCTCCGGCGCCGGGTGACCCACTGTGAGTGGAGCTGCCCTCTGCGTCTCGGTTATCGGATGGGAGTGCTGTTCCCAAACCCGCAGCCGGTGTGGAAATCAGGTGGTGAAACAGGGAGACCAGCTCAGCAGGAGAACATGGCTCTGAGCAGCACACCTGGCACAATTAGCACCCAGAGGGGGAACTCAGATGCCTTCCTGTAGGCAACCGGGCATCCCTAGGTCCCCATGGGCACTGCCTGCCCACCTGCCCTCTCCATTCAGACAACACACCCTTCTGGATCCATCCCAGGCTGCCCTCCTTCCTGGAGGCAGCTGGCGTCCTCCTGTCCCCACCCAGCTCCTCCCCTTCCTCCTCCCGCCCCTCGCTCTCCCTGCCCTCTCCCGCCTCCACCCATCAGAAGTTAATTCCTCGGAAACTTTCCTTGGGAGCAATTTCCACTTCTTATTAAGCTGGCCGCGGCCAGCGCAGTGATATCTGGCTCCCCGCAGAAGGGCAGCCGGCTGCCTCTTGCCTGGAATCGCAGAGGTGACGGGGTGGGGGGCGGCTCCTGGGACGGAGATAAGGGCTCTCGGGCCGCTTGGTATGCTGGCCCCGGCCACCAGTGCCACCTGTCTCATTGGGGTGATAAAGACGATTCTCCATGCTGGTCCCTATCTGCTATCGCGCCCAAACATTCAAATGCAGCCCCGTCCGAAGCCCCGCCTCCCTCCCAGGAGCTGCTGCCACCTCGGAAGGAAATGGAACCTGGTGGTTTAAAAGGGAGAAAAAAAGTTAATTGAAGTAGCCAGGTCATTCCCTCCGTAGGACTCTGGGATTTAATGAAAAAAATGGAGCCGGTTTTGAAGCCCGGGCGTGCTTGTGGGGTGAGGGGAGAGAGGGGGTGCTGGGAGGTGTTGGGGTGAGGGGAGAGAGGGTGCTGGGAGGTGTTGGGGAGTGGGGAGAGAGGGGGTGCTGGCTCTCCAGGGTCCTCAGTCTGTCGGAGGGCTCAGGACCAGGGCTCCTGGTCAGACCCACTGGCCAGGTGATGAGATCTTCCCTCCGTGGGGAAATCAGAAACCAGTCATCCTCGGCTCAGGAGGGAGATCCTGACCCAAAAGAGAGACGGGGTTGGGGGGAGGAGCGTGACTTGCCTCCCATCTGAATAGAATTTCAGCGATGACGGAGAAGGCAGCTCCGGGAAGGGCTGGGGCCTCCTCTTTATTGTGATCACTTCTCAGGGCTTCGGGATTGTTTCCTGGACTTGGGGTTTGTCAGCAGAATATTTATTGTGCTTCACGGTGCGTTAGCAACGAGATTGTCTTCTCCTCGCACACGCACCTCGCACCCTGCTCGCTCTCTGCCAGGAGGGATATTAAGCAGGAGCCTTTCTTTTCTGCCAAAGTCAGCAGCTGTGCCAGAGACGCCCCAGCTCCCTCCCGGAACTCCGGCTGCGGTGGCATCACCCACGGGGCCTTGGGGAGGGAGGGAGGGGGGAGGCACCCTGGCTGGGCCTGGCACCCACCTGGGTCCTCACTCATCCCAGCCACCGTTCCCACGGCACCTCCAAGTCCTTCCGGATTCCTCAGATGGTCTGGGAGCCCCTGCCTCTGTGTCTCCCCACCTCCCCCAGCGGGCACCTCACCCAGAATGGCCCGGGCACTAGCCACAAATTACAGCCTAGACAAGCGTGGGTGACAGCCAGCAGGAAAGGGCTGCAGGGGGGAGATGGCCCATCCTCCTCCTTCCTCCTCTCCCCCCCTCAGCCAAGGGACAAAGGGGCCGGCACCCACAGGCTGGCCGCCCACAGCAGCTCCTCATACAGGTTCCGCAGGTCTGCCAGAGGGAGGGAGGCGGAGAAGCATGGCCACAGGCCAGTAATTACGAATTGGTTCAGGGAGGAAAAGGTTGGGAGGGAGTCTTCAGCCTCAGGTGGAAATTCCTGCTTCATCCAGGTCGGCCCAGAGCAGGCTCCAGGCTGGGAGCGGGCATGCACCTCCCCTCATTCACAGGGTGATGGCGAGTGGGCGGCTGCCTCTTTGAGCCTCACTTTCCCCATCTGTCCACCACGGGGTTGGGTGAGATCCCTATCTAGAGGTATTCCTGATGCTGACAATATATATATATATAAAAGGCTAATATGGAAAGTGTCAGGAGTTCTGCTGGCAGACCAGGAGTTCAATCGCTTGCTGTGACGTGCACTGACCACCAGGGGGCGGTGCAGAATGAAGGAAGGCCCTGGCCTGCTAGGGGCCCTACCCATGCATGAATTTCATGCACTGGGCCTCTAGTAATAATGATAATGATAATGACAATAATAACAAGAGTTGACATGTGGTGAGAACAGACTGTTGGCCAGTGCCATGCTGTCATGGATACAGTGGTGCCTCACACAACGAACTTAATTCGTTCCAGTTTGTTATGAGAAAAGTTCGTTATGTGAAACGTGTTTTCCCATAACAATACATGTTAAAAAAAATAATTCGTTCTGTAGCATAAAATATGCTAAGATGACATAAAAAAAGATAAATTTTTTGTTATTATTTTTATTTAGATACATCTAAAAACATAATTTTTAAAAAAAAAACACACATTTTTTTAATTTTAAGACAGACTAAGTAGAGTCTACCGAATCTTGCACATCTTCATCCATTTTCTGCTTTTTGGCCGATGGTTTCATGAAAAACCTGTCCAAAGTCGTTTGTTTTTCTCTTTTCTCCAACATCTGCAGGAAATAACGGACAAGAGTATCGGAGTAAAGATCGTTGATCCTGTTTGCTTCAGCTGAATCCGGATAGTGGGCATTGGTAAACTCCTGAACTGCTTTCCATTTGACCAGGATGTTCTTGATGTCAGCAGTTGGGATTGGTTGATTGTTTGATTGTTGCTCCTCGTTATCAGATGACGCTTCCCTTTGAGCATTGTCCTGTTTCATTTCAACAGAAATCACCTTCCTGCTTTTTTTAGAAGCCATGATATAAAAAAAATATTGAGTTTAACTTAAAAGGACGACTGCTGTGATACGTGCGTGATTTAATTCGTAATGAAGAACGATTGCCGCGATACGTGCTTAAGTTAAGCGCAGTGACTAACGACTGCCTGCAGTGCCTGCGCGGAAGGATGCAATACATCGGCAGCGATCGTGGAAGCTCGGGCGAAGCAGTCGTGGAAGCTCGGGCGACTTCGTTGTGTGAAACGAAGTTCGTTGTATGAATCATGAAATGAAGTTCGTTGTGTGCAGCGTTCGCTATGCGAGGCGTTCTTTATGCGAGGCACCACTGTATTATCTCATTGAGTCCTCCCAACAACACTGTGGGCTGGGTACTATTACTGCTCTCCTGGTAAGGGTGCGGGAGCAGTAGAGGGAGCAGCCAGAGCAGCAGCCCCAGAGCTGCAGTGGCCTTGTCATCAGGCAGTGCCTGTACCATTCTGCCTGACCCAGGCCCCCAGTGACTCTGGCTAAAACCATCCCGGAGATTCTTCAGGTGTAGGATGATCCACTGACCTTCCAACTTTTCCTCACCAGCTAAAAAGACAAAAAGGACTGTGCCCAGGATCTTAGAGACTTCTGGAGTAATCCGAGCCTATGCAGACATCAGCTGGAATATGGACTGATCCAATTCTAACCTCGCTAAAGCTCAGTCTCCTCATCTGTAAAATGGGGATGATAGTGACAAGAAAGGCCAGGATCTACGGACTCCTTTTGATTTTAATGTTTATTGATCAATTTTTAGACAGAGAAAACGAAAGATAGAAACATCGACTTGTTATTCCACTTACTTTTGCATTCGTTGGTTGATTCTTGCCCTGACTGGGGATCGAACCAGAAACCTTGGCATATCGAAATGATGTTCTAACCAACCGAGCTACCCAGCCAGGGCCCAAAGTTGGGTCTTCATTCCAAGAGGTAGAGGCTGTCAAACCCAGTCAGTGGGGACCCTACCTGCCCATCAACGCTGTTATCACACTCACCCTCATCCCTCCTCCTCCAGAAACCCCCAAACCCCAAGTCAATCTCCCTCCGACTGGACCATGTGGGGCAGCAGCTCCATTGGCACGTTGGGCCGATAATTCCGGTAGAAGCTGCATTGCACCCAATGGAATGGTTAGCGGCATCCTCTAGAGCACATGTGTCAAACACAAGGCCCGCGGGCCAAATCCGTCCCGCCAGGCCTTGCAATGTGGCCCGCACCGCGCTGTCATCACTGCACTCCTCTGCGTTTCCATCACAATGACAGTTTATGACTGTTCAGTAAACCATTCGGCCCGCGATTTAGGCTGGATTTTAGATTTTGGCCCCTTCTCTGATTGAGTTCGACACCCCTACTCTAGAGGATGCCGCTAACCATTCCACTGGGTGCAATGCAGCTTCTACCGGAGTCTAGAGGGTAAAAAGCACAGGGACCAAGGTACCCTGGTGCGAACACCCCTTCTCCCACGCAGAGCAACCTCAGTCTCCTCATCTGTAAAATGGGGGTGATAGGGATAAGAAAGAGCATGGCCTACAGATTCCAGGAGATAAAGCCTGTGAGGCCAGCACCTGACACAGGAGCTTCACCCAGGAAGTGGGCTGGGGGACCACTATGTCCCCCAGAGACAATTAGCACAGCCATGGAAGTCACCGGAGCTGGGGCTGCTGTCTTCATGGACCGGGAACAGCACAGGCTGCAAATGTGTCTACAGACTCTGAGACCTGATCCTGGAGGCCTTGGGGGTCACACTGTGCAGTCCTTCATCCAAAGGCCTCATGTCCAGGTTTGCTTCCTTTCATTAAATCATCAGTTCCCAGCTTTCACCACCAGAGGATACTGGATAATGTCCAGAGACATTTTTGAATGTTACAATTGAGCAGGGGGGGGGGGGTGCTTTGGCATCTGGGGGGACAGCAGCCAGGGATGCTGCTAAATATCCTACAGTGCACAGGACAGCCCCACAACAAGGATTATCCAGCCTGACACGTCAGAGGTACCTAGGTTGAGAGACCGTGCATCAGATTTATTAAACTTGCTTGCTTTCCCTTTTTGCCTTGGTTACTAGGAAGCTCAGAGCAAAGTTTTATACTCAACTACTGTAGCGTCTCTCAGCCTACGTTTCTGATGTTACTTGTTCCCCCAAGTCCTATATTCAATTGCTCTATATCTCCTTTTTTAATTCCTTTCCTCAATTGGCCTATAACATTTTTGTCTATTTTAGTCACATCACAGTCATTATTGTTATAAAATAAGTGGGTACATATTATAAACCAAACACACCCTAAGCCCCGTTAGTAAGTGATGGTTGAGGTTCTGAGTGACTTGCAGTTTTGTTTATAATTTATTCCATCCTCTCAGCAGCCATAGAAGACAAGCCGGTGAGGAACTGGTCCAGCGGGGGACCCAGGAGTGAGCCAGGAAGCAGGGACTCACTGCGAGTTAAATGGGATGTCGACGAGGAAACAAATCGTATTGCTTTGCTCGGCGAGGGAATGACAGAACTCCTGCTTCACTGCCGGAATGAACCAGTTCAGCCTCCACTACCCCTTGAACATAGACTCCGTTTCTTTTTTAAAGACGAGGAAAGCCAACGTCCCCGACCAGTTTCCATGACCCACTTGGGTGTCCTCACCCAAAAGCCAGTTTGGTTAATTCTGTGGGCGACCCAGGTCACGTCACCCACATGATTGGCCCATGTGATACTGTCACTCACTTCTTCAGCATCCTCACCACTGCGCACCCCTTCCACCTGCTCCACCACCACCTCATGGCACTCTGGGCTCCACGCTTCATAAACGGGCATGTCCTTACCACGGAACAGCATCCGGCCACGAAAAGGGGGGCAGTCGATCCACGCCACGGCAGAAAAAGCTGGGAAAACATTACGCAGAGAGAAGCCAGGCGCCAAGGGGCACCTACTGTCTGATTCCACTTACAGCAACTATTCGGGGCAGGCAGGTCTATAGAGACAGGGAGGAAGTTAGGGGCTGCTTAGGGCTGGGCTGGGGGAGAAATGAGGTCACAGTTCCCTTCGGAGGGGGGACCATGCTCTAGTGCTAGATGGTGGCGATGGTTGCACACGATGAGAATGTGCAGATGCTGCTGTTTGTGTGGTTTAAGGTGGGATGTTTTATGTATGTGTATTTTACCGCGCATTTTTAAAATGTAAAAAAAAAAATGAAAGAAAAGAAAGAAGGAGAGGGGGGGAGAGGGAGAAAGGAATGAGGAAAAGAATGAAGAATGAAGGAGGGAGAAGACAGGTATGGGAGGAGGGGAGGAGGGAAGAAGGAGGAAAAGAAGGAAGGAAGGTAGGAATGGAGGAAGGATAGAAGAATGGGAGAGAGGGAGGGAGGGAGGAAGGGAGGGAGGGAGGGAGGGAGGGAGGCAGGGAGGCAGGGAGGCAGGGAGGGAGGGAGGCAGGGAGGGAGGGAGGCAGAGAGGGAGGGAGGGAGGGAGGCAGGGAGGCAGGGAAGGAGGGAGGGAGGGAGGGAGGGAGGGAGGGAGGCAGGGAGGGAGGCGGGCAGGAGGGAGGCAGGAGAGAGGGGAGGGAGGGAGGGAGGGAGGAGGGAGGGAGGCAGAACCAGTCTGACTCCTCTGGGTCTGGGTGGATGAGCATCTTTTTCTTCCTTTTCGTTCCACCTAATATTGGAGGACTGTCTGCACAACAAACCAGCAAGGAGGGGAGGGGCGGGAGGGAGGAGGAGGAGGAGGAGGAGAAACAAAAGCCCAAACCCCTGGAACAGCTGAAGTCCCGCTGACGTTGGAAAGAACCCACGCTCACAAAGCTGATCCCGCCCGTCTGTCAGAGGTTATTTTGTCTACACAACACGGCACAGCTGGTCCGCTGTTTGGGGGGCTTCTCTCTCTCTCCTCTCTCTCCCTCCCTCCCCTCCCTCCCTCCCTCCCTCCCTCCCTCCCTCTCTCTTCTCTCTCTCTCTCTCTCCTCTCTCTCTCTCTCTCTCTCTCCAACAGGCTCCCTCGCTGGTGAACTGGCAGTTTGAGAAAGACTGGGGGAAAAACAATATTTTCACTCGAGCCCAGGTTTCCAAATTGCCCAGCCAGCAGGGCGGGAGCGTGCTCGCCCGGAAGGCACTGGGGGCCCAAAGGGAACTTGGTGCCACTCCAGTCGCCGGGAGAACGGTGCCCACCGGGGCCACTCCTCCCTGGGCTGCGGGAGGCCTTTCTGTGGCAGGTGCGCCAGGCCCATCAGCGGCCACAGCAGCCTCCTGTGGGGAGTGGGGGGGGGGGGGGGGGAGTGAAACTGGCCACACAAGGGAACATTAGGCAGCCACTGCGAATTCTGTCTGCAGACCCACAAACAGGAACGAGGGACAGGAAGCCCTGTTTTCATGTAGATTTGAGCAACATGGCACTTGAACCCATAGTGTCGCTGCGGACGGACGGACGGACGGACATGGGGACAGGGACAATCCTGGCGGCAGTCACGTGACGATGTAGGAAGGACTCTGGAGGGCCGTCAAAGTCGGTGCCACATACTTTGCAAAGAGTGAGTGTTGCTTCTATAAACCAAACCCTTGCTTTCTTTCCAATATTTTCAGGGAACAGATCAAGGGCCATCCTTCCCTGTGAAACGGCTTCCAGCTTGCCAGCGGCCTAAACACTTCCTCGCTCCATGCCAGTCGCCCGGCCGCGGTGGGGAAATTCGGATCAGAGGCAGGACGCTCTGGGCTGCAGGCTGCCCCTGGCCGGCTCCCGGCGATGCAGCCTCCGCAAGCAGCAGAGAAAGCCGCTCTGGAGAGGCCGTGCGTGGGGGTTTGTCTTAGACCAAAGTACAGACACGTGTTCTCACTGATGCCTCCACACCTGCTCCTGCTGCTCGTCTGGCCATGTGTCCTTGGGCAAGTCGTTCGAATCACCCGTAAAATCAGATAGTTGTGCCTGGGCCGGTGTTGCTGAGTGGTTAGAGCACTGGCCCATGAACCAAAGGGTCACAGATTCGATTCCCAGTCAAGGGCACGGACCTGGGTTGTGCTTGTGGGGGGGCAGCAAATCGATGTCTTTCCCACACCGATGTTTCTCTCTCTCCTTCCTCCCCTCCCTCCCTTCTACTCCCTCTAAAAAACAAACACATAAACAAATAAACACAAACCAGATGGTTGTTCCCTGAGATTCACATAGCAAGTCCTCAGGGCTCCTGGCCCAGCCTGGCATATCACCCCTGCGTGCAGGTCCCTCCTGCCTGATTGTCTGTCCCCCAGACAACCCTCCAGGCAGATGCAACTCTACCAGCCTGGAGACGGAGGTGAACTCTGCTCCCAGAGTCCCACAGCTGGAAAATGGCAGTCAGGATTCGAACCCCAGCCTCTTTGAATTGTTTCTCCTTTGTTTAAAATATATTTTTATTGATGCCTCTCTCCTACTGGTTTTTTCTGGAAAAAAGAAATATTTTCATTGATTTCAGAGAGGAAGGGAGAGGGAGAGAACGAGACAGAAGCATCAATGATGAGAGAATCGTTCATTGGTCGGCTGCCTCCTGCACGCCCCCCATTGGGGATTAAGCTCACAACCCTGGCAAGTGCCCTTGACCGGAATCAAACCCAGGACCCTTCAGTCTGCAGGCAGATGCTCTAACCATTGAGCAAAACCAGCCAGTGCTAATTGTTTCTCGTTTCTGTGTCCACGTTGTTCCATCGGATTCAGTAAACATTTGTGAAGGCTCTATAGTAACAATAAACATTGACTATACAACTACTATGTTTTGGCTGGCTAGCGGGCTAAGAGCTTTTCACACATCACCTCAGTTAATCCTCCATTGCTCCCTAAGAGGTGGGCCTTGTTATAAGCCCCATTGTTATAGATGAAGAGATGAAGGCATGGGAGGTAAACTGAGTCACCCAATAACACACAGCTTGAGTGTCGGGGGTCTGAGCCCTAGTGTCAGAGCTGCTGACAATGAAGACCATCAGCTCCATGGCTGGTGACTCTATGGGACCTCAGGTAACGAATCCCACACTGACTGGGCCCTGGCGGTAGCTCAGCTGATTGGAGCATCGTACTGATGCACCAAGGTTGAGGGTTCAATTCCTGGTTAGGGCACAAACAACAAGCAGCACGTGAATGCATAAGTGGAATGACAAGTTGATGTTTCCCTCTCTCTCGCTCTCTCTCCCAATAAGAAAAATTTTAATTAAATAAAAATGAAAAGATAAACTTCCTGTTTGCGCTGAGCGGATTCAGCCATTGGAAACCTTGATTCCTGGCTCCGGCTCAGGCTGGGCAGCAATGCCTGCGCCCAAGCAGGCAGCACCCTGAGTCTCCCCTTAGCGGCAGGGACCAAGGGAGCCATGAACCAAAGCCAGCTGTGGAAATGAAGAGAACCAAAATCTGCCCTTTTGTCTGCATTAGTCTGCGTCTTCCTTCCTATGGACTTCAGCCACACCATGTGAGTGCACATATACACTCACACACACACACACACACACACACATACACACACATACACACACACTCACACAACACATACACACACTCACACTCACATACACTCACACACACATACACACACTCACACATACACACACTCACACACACACACACACACACTCACACACACACACTCACATACACTCACACAATCACACATACACACACACTCACATACACTCTCAGACACACACTCACACAGTCACTCACATATACTCACACACTCACGTACACACACACACACACTCACATACACTCACACAATCACACATACACACACTCACATACACTCACACACTCACGTACACTCACACACACACTGCCTCCTACAATTCCATGGATTTCGTCCCTAAAATTAACCAACGTATGAAACACAGCTCCGTGACCTTCTCGATAATGCCCAGCTCTGGAGATTCCGAGCGGAAGAATCCGGAATCCCGGTGTGAACTCAGGGACCATGTGCGCCCGCAGTAGACAGTGGAGCACACAGCACCGCAGGGCAGGGACTTGCCCAAGGTCACTCAGTGGCCGTGCTGGAGCCCCCGTGGGGCCCAGGCCGGCCCTCCGCCTGGCACTGCCCAGCGAGCAAGGCACAGAAATGGAGGTCATCGCGTCGATGCAGCGCCTCCCCGGGGGAGCCCGTGCAGGCGGTGTGTGCAGGCAGTCGGTCCAGGAAGTTTTCAAAGCCTTCCCTAACCTAATATATGGGAAGAACTCTTTGGAGAGCCATTCCCCATTAATCAGCTGTCAGCAGCGCTCTGAGGGAGGGGAGGGGGGAAGAGGGGAGGGGAGGAAGAACGAAAAAGACAGCTCATTTCCCAGAGCCGGTTTCAGCATCTCCAGAACGAGCTTAGCAGAGCCAGTCACGTGGGGGGCATCTGAGAAGCTGACGAATGCCTCTCACACCCTCACACTCTGCACCCGCACGGAGTCCCTCTGAGTGATGCCTCTCACACTTGAGAGCGCATCAGAACCGTCTGGAAGGCTGCTCTGACCCAGCTTGCTGCCCCCCACCCTCCAGAGTTTGGGATTCTGCAGGTCAGAGAAGTTGCATTTCTGACGCATCCCAGGTGATGCTGCTGCTCCGGGCACAGAACTCCGAGAGCCGGCGTTCTCACGGAAGCTGCTTGAGTGGTTCGGACAAAGGGGTGAAAAGACTTCACTCTCTGGAGTGGAATCATGTATAGAAGCGAATGGGTCTCAAAGTCCAGGAGGTGGCTGGCAGCTGAGCTCTGCTGTAAACTCCCGGAGTGCCGGCCGCCGTGCCTGCTGCCCCCGGGGCTGGTGTGGGGGTTGGGGGGGGGGACTATGGGGGGGTGTTCCGTACACGCGTGCTTCTGGAAGCTGTCTTAGAGGTAACTGACACCAATGCTTCCCACTCCCTGGGAAGCAGGGCACAGGTGGCCCAGAGTCTGTGGAAAGACCTGGAATGATCCATGAATCTCGCTTTTCTGCCTGGACACCGGGTTGGGGTAATTGGGTTCTGAGGCATGAACATGGGCCCCAAGTCTGCTTCCTATCCTTGTGACAGCTGTCACTGGGATGTCCTTATTTTTACAAGTCATCATAATTCTCGTTATAATAACATTCAGAGCCCGGGCTGGGTGGCTCAGGTGGGTGAGCATCGTCCCATGCCCACGGAGGGGTCACCGTTCAGTTCCTGGCAGGGCACGTGCCAGAGTTGCAGGCTCGATCTTTGCCAGTAGGGGGCATGCGGGAGGCAGCAGATCAGTGTTTCTCATACATGTTTCTCCCTCTCCCTCTCCCTCTAAAACCAATGAAGACTTTTTTTTTTTTTTTTTTAGATTAGAAAATGCTTGAAGGCCCTAGCCAGGTAGCTCTGTCGGTTAGTGCCGTCCAGATATGCCAAGGCTGCAGGTTCAATCCCCGGTCAGGGCACAGATGAGAATGTCTTTGTTTTAATTTGCTTTTCTTAGACATTTGATAGGGCCGACAATCCAAGCTTCCAGCCTTCAGGGGTGTGTTTAGCAAATTGCCTTTATTTATCATCCTTATTGATTTGCAAGAACTCTTTATATAGCGAAGACTTGGACCCCGTGCAGCAGAGATGGGGAACGTATTTGCTCCAGTTTGCCATTTACCCCTCGATTTTATTTCTGCCGGCTTCTTTCCCTGGCGGGTGACTTTGTTCCCGGCAGATCCTATGGGAAACCAGCCCAGGAACCATAGTTCCTCCCCCATCAGCATCTTCCCTGCCGGGTTCCATCGGCCCAGGGCCCTTTTAAGTGTGTTGCCTGCAGCAGTCCCTTTGATTTACTGGCTCCTCCATAATGAAAAACCCCAGATTGGAAAGTGGTCCATCAGGTCTTTCCAGAAGTCCTAGATGACCCCAAATCTGCTGGGCTCCTACCCCTGCTGGCCGCACAGGTCACAGGTCATCACGCCCCAATGACCCCCAAAGAGGGACGACTCGGGCCCCCTGGTGTTAACAGTTGATGCCAGCCAACTGGTTGAGCTGCTTGCGTCCCTGAATGCCCCTGGTCACTCTGGGTGGAATTCAGGTTACAGCCGGGGACTGCAAGAGGAAAAATCACACTCGCTTGAGGACAAGCAGGAAAAGCTGCCCCCTTAGTGAGCCCCGCTGAGGGCCAGGCACTGGGCACGTGTTCTCTCTCCAGCTACCCCCCACACACACACACCCTCCCCCCTCAAGTTATGTGTGCTCATTCCTTAAACGTGAAAAGGACATTTCAGAGAGGTCCAGTAACTTGCCCCATGACACCCAGCATGGCGGAGACTGAGACCACCTGTGTCCTATGGCAGAGCCCCACTCGCTGGGCCCGCCTGCCCACAACCCCAGCTTGGGCAGCTGCTCATTCTGCAGCAGACAGCAAGCCGCTTCACCTCCCTAACCCTGGTTTGCCTGCGTCTGGGGATAATAATAACCAGGCTAACTGAAGCCAGTTTGGCTCGGTGGATAGAGCATAAGCCTACGGACTGAAGGGTCCTGAGTTCGATTCCAGTCAGGGCATGTACCTTGGTTGCGGGCACATCCCCAATGGGGGGTGTGTGGGAGGCAGCTGATAAATGTTTCTCTCTCATCGATGTTTATAACTTTCTATCCCTCTAACTTCCTCTCTGTAAAAAATCAGTAAAATATATTTTAAAAGAAAAGAATAACCAGGTTAGTGCCACTCAACACTGAGGCAAGAATCAAGTTTTTAATGCACAAACGTGAAAACGGTACAAACCGTAAAGGGGTTCAAACAGAGTTGCCAATGGCACCTTCATTCACGGGATGTAACTATTTATTCACTCACAATCTTACAATGTATATCAATGTGTATAATCATACATGGACAGATACATTTACAGGGCCCATCACCAACCCCCTTCCCACCCCCACATCCGTTCATTCATTCTCCTGGGGGAAGAGGCAGACAATGTCAGGGACCTCAAGGAGTCCACACACACACACACACACACACACACACACATACACGTTCTCTTTTCCATTCTACTGTCTTTCTCTTCCATGGCTTTGAGTCCTTGACTCTGGTCCAAGGTCCCAGAGACACAGAATCCTAAGGTCGCTTGAAACCCGGTCCCCACACCTTCCCCCACGATCCCAGAAGCCTAGTCTTCCTGACCCATGGCAAGCCCGTGTTCACCTGAGTCACACACTGGGATTGCAGGGAGCACACGTGTGGCTCTGCCCTTTCAGGGTGTGGCAGGCAGGAGAACCGCAACTTCTTCCAGGCACAGCATCCTGCAGAGGCAACTCAAGATCTTTAACTCAGTCCCATCGCCAAAGATTCTTTGACATTTTAAGATAACATTTACAGGTCACAGGAATTAAGACCTAATGTCTGTGGGGGCTGTTATTCAGCCTACTACAGATGGACAGAAAGGCTATGTGCCAAATTCATTATTGTGGTTTCTTCTGGGAGAAAATAAAGAAAACAAGGCACGAGAGGGTATCTATTATGCATGTGAGTGCCCATCCTATATAATAAAAGCCCAGTGACCAACCGGCAGCTGAACCACCACAACACTGGGTCGACCAGTTGCTGTGATGCACACTGACCACCAGGTGGCAGACACTTAATGCAGAGCTGATCCCGGAGGCTGGAAGGCAGCTTCATGGCCACCACAGGACTCAGGCCTACTCCACTGCCTCTCAGTACTATTGGGCACAGCCCCAACCAGTTCCCCTGGAGAGCAAGTGCTCCAGCTCCACAGAAGATGCCGGTCAGAGTAATATGAACAGCCACTCAGAGGGCGGGTCCACAGCCACTATGCTGACCGGGATGAGCTGTGCTCCCATAGTGTGCTGATCCCCGCAGGCCATGCCCCTCACCAGTGCACGAATCCCATGCACCTGGCCTCTAGTCCTATATGACAAAACCCCAATATGCAAATAGACCGAACGGTGGAACAACTAGTCGCTGTGACACACACTAACCACCAGGGGGCAGACACTCAATGCAGGAGCTGCCCCCTGATGGTCAGTGCACTCCCACAAGGGGGAGTGCCACTCAGCCAGAAGCCAGGCTCATAGCTGGTGAGCACAGCAGCGGTGGCGGGAGCCTCTCCCGCTTGGCAGCACTAAGGACTCCTCAGGGAATGTCTGACTGAGGGCTTAGGCCCAGTCCCTGGCAAGCAGACACCCCCTGAGGGATCCTGGACTGAGGCACACCACCACTACCACCACCACCACTGCCACCACTACCACCACCACCACCACCACCACCACCACTGCCACCACCACCACCACCACCACCACCACCACCACTTCAGTGCACAAATGTCATGCACTGGGCCTCTAGTTCTATTATAATGTCTATGTGAAATAGTTAATACTTTAAAAAAAAAAATTTAAGCCCTGCTACCTCTTAGCTCTGTGACAGTGGGCAATTTATTTCACATTTCTGGACTTTTGTCTCCTCATCTGTAATATGAAGACACTGGGACCTGATGTGTATGCACATTTAATAATACAATGTACGCCATGTGCCTCACAAGTGTCTGGCTTGTCATAAACACCAAGTCACCGTTATTATTACTGTTGTTGTCCTTCTGAAACAGAAGAGCATATTCTACAGAGCACACCCCCCTTCCCAAGCGAGAGATATAAGTTTTTCTGCTCCAAGCCCCGGTTTCAAACACTCAGCAATGGTGGGGAGCGGGGCGGACGGGGGAGGGGGACAAGAGTGGGGGGAGCCCCTTTGCAATGGCACTTTTTGATCTGCTGTAACTGCCGGTATAGAGAATAAGATGGAATTCATTTTCATGATGAAGGAATTAATGGTTCTGGAGAGAATCAGGTTCAGGTGGAAGACTTGAATCCAAAGAAGGGAATAAAGCCTTGAAATTCAAATGAAAAATTATTATATAAGCATAAAGGAAACCTATTTTACACCTGTAAGACTAAATGTATAAATATGAACCAACTGCTCCCTCTGGGAAACGGGGATTGTGCTTTTAATTCACCCAGACAAATATGCAGTGCACACTTCCTTCCACCCATACATTTCAATGAAGACCCAGCACCCGGCCGTCCCCTGGCGCTCCCACACTGGCCACCTCCTCCCCCCGGCGAGGCCCTGCTGGTTTCTCCACAGCCCCCAGGAGGAAGGTGGGCTCCTGAGGCTGCCAGCTCCTCGGACAAGATCATCTCCAAAGCTCCCTCCCAGCTCCGGCATCCTGTGGTCTGCCGTCTCCCAGCCCCGGCCCCACCCCATGGACTCCAGAGCCATCCTACGGTCATGAGGTCATGAGGATGCTTCCATTTCATTCATTCAATCCATAGCTCCTTCTGAGTGCCTGCCACGGGTCCATCTCTGTGCTCAGCGCTGGGTTCATCTCCTTTACAAAGGGGGAAACTGAGGCAGCAAGGAAAGACATGAGAGCAAGAAAGAGGACCGGCTTTGGAGTCAAAGAAGCCTACGTTAAAATCTCTTTCCTGCCACCTGGTACTCTTTGACCTTGAACTGGTCTGTGTGACCTTGGACACCTCCCCGAGCCTCTGTAAAACAGAGATGCTAGTATCCACCCCACGGGGAGGTTAGATGCCTGGTGTGGGGTAAGCATTCAAAAAGGTTGGTTGTTTATATTGGTGGCCAAGGTCAATGAATCATACGATCATTCAACTTAGTTCTGTGTTGAGCATCCTCTGCTCTCCCAGACACAGAGCACGGCCACGGAACTGCAGAGATGAGTGCCGAACGGTCCGGTCCCCGGGGGCCGACTGCAGAGGGAGCAGCAGGAAGCGAGGGAGCCGGCATGTGTTGGGTGCTGACTGCAGACCAAGCCCTGGGCATTCCTGCTGCCCAAGACAGCACAGATGGGCCATGTTTTGAGTTCTGTTTGAGCATGTGTGTAGGTGTCATACGTGTGCATGTGGCACAGCAAAGGCTCAATAGTATGGCGAGTTGCTGACCTCGCAAGGTTCAAGCCCAGGTCTCCCACTTTTCCCCAGTCCAGATGCCCTGCTTATGCTGCAGTTGTTCGTTTGTTCATTCATTCATTCATTCATTCATCCAGTATTTATTGAGCATCTACTCCAGCATATGGGCTGCAGGAGTAGAGTAAGCTCTGCTGCACGGGAGAGAGCCCTCCCTACTGAGAGGGCCCATGAGAGAGGAGGGACTTCCCACGGGGACAGGGGCAGCCCAGCCCTGGGGCCCATGGAACCCAATTTTATCAGCTTTCCCTTAGCAACGGCCCCGTCTGAGGTGTGGACCAGGCAGCGTTTGATCTTTTAACCTAATTTCCATCACCCCAGAGCCCCCACCCCCTCCACCCCCCGCAAAAAAAGGCCTGGGGCCTGGAGGGAAAGTGAGCCGGGCTGTGAACGCCCTGGAACCGTGCACAGCCAGAGCCCCAGGCCAGCCGGCGCTGGGCCCTTCACCCGCCCCAACCTTTGATTTGTTTCATGAAAACGCGTTGCCGGTTCCATAGATGTGCGGCTGTGATAAGGTAATTGTCCAAGGGCACAGTCTACAACCCATTAACGCTGGGCTCGGTGCAAATTGCACTCGGAGAAGTGATCTGAATGAGCCAGAGGAGGCAGCCCAGCGAGATCCCACCCTTGGCTTTTGTTCAGGCAGCTGGGAGCTGGGGAGACTTCCAGGGGTTCCAGGAACACATTCCCGTTGCACACACACCTCCACCTCCTCCTGTCTGCGTGGACCCACATACGTCCTATGTACACACAAGCACACGTGTACAGGTACCGACACACTCACATGCTCTTCTATGCTCTCATACAGGAATGCTCTCAGCCTCACATTCCTACATATACACGCCAATGCACACAGAGTCACTCCCACCCTTTAGGGGACCGGGGCCAGATTGGAGGGGCATTCTCCTATTGGGGGGGCGCCTTTCCCACACCAGAAGAGGAAAGAGGGATGAACAGGCAGAGGAAGCTTTTTCCAGATGTTGGAGAACGCCCTGTGAAGATGGCCTTGGCCGAGCTTTGGAGAGCCAGCGGGAAAGCAGTGAGAGAGGAAAATCCCTGCCCGGCCCACATGGCTCAGGGGTTGAACATCAACTTATGAACCCGGAGGCCATGGTTCAATTCCCGGTCAGGGCACATGTCCAGGTCCCAGTGAGGGAGAGGGGGAGATGCAGGAGGCAGCTAATCAATGATTCTCCCTCATCACTGATGTTTCTATCTCTCTCTCCCTCTCTTCCTCCTCTGAAATCAATAAAAATATATTTTAAAATATATTTTAAGAGAGAGAGAGAGAGAGAGAGAGAGAGAGAGAGAGAGGCTGATGAGCAAATGCAGGGAGAGGAGGCAGTCCCAGCAGTTGGCCACCTGGTAAGGTGGGCACGATAGGCAGGCCTCTGGGCATCTCCTGGGAGTCCCTCTGAGTTTCAGCCTCACAGTCTTGATTTCCAGAAGTTCAGGAGGTAAAAAGCTCCCAGGTAAGAGGCTCCCTTCTCTGAGGAGAAGGAAGAAGAGAAGATAAAGAAAAGAGGAAGAGAGAGAAGGAAGGGGATCAGGAGGAGGAGGGAGAGGAGGAGGAGGAAGGGAAGGAGGAGGCTCAGGGAGACCCCATTGAGCAGTGGGCCTGGGAGGAGCCATATTATTATTATGACTGCCCTTGTTATTTACCTTGAGACCTGGAACCCAACACAGTCCATTTTTCTCTTTCTGGGGAGAAGAAACACGTCAAGCAAGAAAGCACTGCCATCTCCCTTCCCTTCCTATTCAGGCCGGGACAGATTTCAAGGTCTCTCGGAAGCATGCTACCTCTTCAGAGAAAAATCACGACAGAAGATCGGGGGAGTGTGGAGAAGGTGTTCTTTTTCAAGGGAGCCCCTTCAAACGTGGCTCTGAGGCGTCCTGGCCTCCGGAAGCCGGAGTGAGCCTGCAGAGGGTGCTTTGTTCCAGGGTATTCCATTTCTTCCCCCCCACCCCACCCCCTCCTCTCTCATTATCAAACATTTGAAGACTGAATAATTCCATTTGTAGATGTCTTTGGCCGGAGCCTCTGAAAATGCAAAAGGCCCCACTGAAATCAAAACCCCTGGTTTTCAAGGTGGATTTATCCCCCTGTAAAGGCAGATTTATTGGGCAACGCTTTCACAAGGGCTCCTTGCAGAGATCTGGACTAAAGAGCATCCTCCCCCTGGGCTGGGAGAAGGGCCCGCCGGACACGTGGGGGCCGGGAGAAGGGACCCCAGGAGCAGTCCTAAGTTGTGTCACACTTGCCATCACTCACAGGCGGGGGCGAGAGCTGAGAGAGAAAGGCCAGCTTCCCCTTCCCCGGCTGATGTCACCAGGGCCTCGCTCCTGACCCCTGGGCCTGTGTTCCTCTTGCCCATTTTAATCGGGTTTGGAGGGTGCATTTGGGACCTCGGGAGAAAGACTTTCTATTAGCGCTGTTGTTGCCTTCTAAATGAAGGAGTGGGGGCAAGGACAGGCAGAGGGGGAGGTGGGGACAGTTAGCGTGGGGTGATTTGGGAGTGGGGGGTGGGGGGCTGGAGTCGGGCTGGGCTGGGCCTGGAGCAGCGGCTCCTTTAGAGCAGTGGTTCCCAGCGTGGGGCACACGCCCCTCAGGGGGAGGGGCAATTTGATGTTTAAGGGGGGCACTTCAAGAATGAGTTATAACAGTAAAATTGTTTGCACTTCTTACGATCTTTGGGGCCTTGTATACAATATATACATATATATTGTATGTTGCATTTCAGTTCTCTAGTGCATGCTTTGAAACTTGATTTGCTATTTTTTCATATCACTCCATTTTTTTAAGAACAGTTTCTTAGTGATTTCTTCCTCCGGACTTCAACTGTTTCTTTTGTGCTTTTATTTTTTCTCTCTCATGGATGCCATGTTCTTTGGAAGCTTGTTTAGACCAAGTTAATGGCCTGTTAGGCTTCCTCCACGTGGATAGGAAGGAGTTCTCTTTTTGAGTAATAAGAATTATATGGGGGGGGGGCGGGGCATCAGGGTTTTAGAGCCGCTTAGGTGGGCGTGGCCACAGAAGATTGGGAGCCTGTGCTTTAGAGAGAGGAGGAGAGAGAGGCAAAGCAGAGGGGCCCCTCCCGAAGGCCTCTGCCCCACCCCAAGGGGACAAGGGCCTCCCAGGGACTCAGGTCTGAGTTACAGCCGGAGCAGCGGGGGCTGGGGGAGCGGCGGGGGCTGGACATACCTCAGGAAACCATGGAGATGGGGAGGCGGTGGACGATGAACAGGCCGAGAGGGGGAAACCGCTGGGAGAAGCCAGAAAGACAAGGAGGAAAGAGAAAGAGACAAAAAGAGATGGAAGGGCCCGTGACAGAGTGTGGGGGGACAGGAAAGAAAAGGGGCGTCGTGCATGCCTGAGAGAGAGAGAGAGAGAGAGAGAGAGAGAGAGAGAAAGAGAGAGAGAGGAGAGAGAGAGAGAGAGGGAGAGAGGAGAGAGAGGAGAGAGAAAGAGAGAGAGAAAGAGAGAGAGAGAGAGAGGGAGAGAGAGAGAGAGAGAGATGGAGAGAGAGAGAGA